>NC_138517.1:69199555-70438218 GCF_000230855.2 Cajanus cajan | reverse complement strand
GTTATTGCGTGAAATGAAACAGCGTTTGGCAATTATAAACTCTGCTATTTTGGCAAATCTTTCCTGCATGTTTTTTAGTACAGAAACAAAAAAGTTTGTGATTTCTATTGAGTCAGAGGGTTATGTTAAGTTTGCAGTGTTGTTGCCAAGTTCCAGAGACACAGGATTTGTAGTCAGAATTGAGGGAGAGTATTATTTGATGGGTCAAGTTCTTTTGAGTCAGTTGTATTGTTTGATTTTGCTTTGAATGCCATTATTTTCCCTTGGATTCATATGTGCACAAGATTTTGTTAATGCTTGTAGAGCCATTGCCTAAGTTCAGCAATTCAAAATGACTTGCATTGATGACTTTTTTGATATATATTTACTGTATAGTTTAAATAGAAGGAAGCGAGCAGGATTGATTAGAACTTGAATGTTTTATGGGCTGGTGAAACATCTCTTAGAATTCATTCTGAAATTGTAAGGAATAGTAAGGAAGCATTAATATTTTAAGACAAGAAACATCCATAGTTACACAATCCACTTGAAGTAGATAGCCTCAAAATGACAAGTTTTTACATATTAAATTCTGCACCTTATAGTGGCCTGTGAAGTGTGAACAGATTATGGTGATGTAGATTAATATTTTTGTAGTAGTGAAAAGATTCAAGTTGATGATATGGACTTAGAATACATCAATACTCAAGTCTAAATTGTAAGAAAGGTTTTTAACTCTGACTGACCAAGGAAATTAGGTGAACTCATGAGACTTCGGTAACTTTTGAGTTAAAGTTTTCAAACTTCAAGCATATAAGGTTTAGTTTCAGTTTATAATATGCTCCAATTAGCCCATTTAAGGGCTGTGTAGTAGCAATATATGAAATCAGTCAAATATGCACTTCAAATTTTAGATATAGATGAATATCACGAAAGAGGCATTAGTAATAAATCTAGGACACCAACTTCTTTCATGATAGTTCTCAAGCAACCCTCAATTTGATCTGCTATGATTTTTTGCTTGTTATTTTTGTTTCTTGAGAGATTGCCTATAATTAAATTTTTTTCATTGACTGACATCAATTCAGTTTGAATAAATAGTACATCTTGATGACAAAAATCATTGAATAATTAAATTCTTGTACTAATCTTTTAAGGATCAAATTGATGTTTCAAATATTATTTGAGGAGAAAATTAGAGATTTATGTTACTCAATGCAGGATCAATTCATAAGAGAAAAATAGATTTCCTTTTGTGCACTGTAGGCCGTAGCACAGTATTTTTGTCATGCACAATCAGGATTAGACTTCTTTATTGGTAAACAAGTTTTTTCTTAAACCAAAAGACCAGTCTTTTCCAATTACGTTTACTTCTTTACTTTAGTCTTTTTTCTTTTCAGACGGTTTAAAGGGATACTTGAGTCGTTTTAAACAAATTTTAAGCATATTGGGATGACAAGTTTGACCACAGAAAATTTTAATCACCAAATACCAATCAATGTCATTGTTCAATAGCAAAGAAAAAGACATACCTAAGTAAATTCCAAAAGAGTACATGCATCGCAGAAAACAACTGCATACCTTGGTGTAGTTGCGGACATGTGCCAAACTTTCAGGAACACTCCAACTCTTGAAGTGGCCAAGTGTTATCACTAGATGGTACAGTTTTTGTGCCAAACTCAGATCAACAACAGTGACTTTCTCCCCAGCAACATATGGACCCTGGCCATGCCACCAGCATATTAGCATCGATAATTAGCAATTACAAAAAAAAAAAAATTAACAAAAATAAAATTAGTTTATTATAAATTCACATATGTACGTGGGCCTTAAGATGGTCATCCAAAGCACTCAATTCAGAAACCAAAGCTTGCTCTGTTCCATCATTTGAATCCTTGCTCTTCATAAAAGACACAAAAGACCCAAATATCTTTGATCCCCTGCAAATGTATTCATATTGTGTAAAGTCAAATTCAGTACTGAAGAACAACTCTCAATTCAAATAATATCTCCTAAAAGGATTAGAACAAGGCATAAGCTAAGGACAAAGAACCCTTATTTTTTCTATAGTTAACCTAAGAAAAGGAATGGACAAATAACAAGTTACTGTTTCAGAACTTTTCTATAGTACTCTTTGAATTTTGACAATCCTCATTTTCCACTGAATAGTTAATATATATATTCACCGAATGTTTCAGCTGAAGAATCAAATCATTGAAAATGTTCAGCAATAATTGGAACGAATCAATTCTTTGACTTCATTCAATTTCTTGTTTACGACTAAAACTAAATCTAGAGTCACTAAATACAGCTGATTGTTGACTCAGTACCTTCCCATGAAAACACCATGTGCTTTATGCCAAATAGAAGTCAAACACCTGACTTTTTAGCACCTCCCAACATAGCACCACCCATTACAAAAAGATATCCAAAGTGAAAACAAAGTGCATGTGAACACAGAACCACATCAAAATTGGAAAACTCAACTATTCCTCAGAAAGAACCCTACAACGCAGATTTCATAAAACACCCTAAACTCGATGAAACCCTAAACATTCATCAGAAACTTACGTCCTGGTGAGACAAACCTGCTATTCGAAAGCAACACAATGAGGCTTCCAATGCTTCCAGAGAGGCTTCTTCGAGGGAAAGGGGTTGCACAAAACAAACCTTATACCTGAAAATAAAATAATAAAGTTATAGATGATGCTTAGAGAAGTTTATTCAGGGGCAAGGGATTCAGGGGTGATCGAAGTCGTATCCGGTCAAATAAATACAATTAAATGTATTACTAGGAAGTAACTCCTAGGTCGTCTCCCAAGGATCTTCTTTTACTGTTAAAGGCTTAAACACACAGTAGGGGGGGTTTTGTTTTCATATTTTCAGTTGGTGACACAATAAAACAAAATAAAACAGCAAGTAAAACGGATTGGTTCCCTGCTCAGATTGCAACTCTTTTATCCATGGTCCTCAAAAGATTTCTCTGTTCATAACTTAATCCTTGTTCCATCCGAGTTAACCAACTAAGCGAAGATTAACTCAAGATTTCCCTACACGAATTAAGCAAACATATACAACATTAAACCTCCCCACAAGATTAAGCAACTTGTGAGCAACCTGATTCATTAAGCATGAACAGGTATCAAGCAGAACACATATCCAAATACAAATAAAACCTCAAATAGATATTGCAATCTGCTCAAGGAACCAACCCCAAGGGTTTTTAGTATTCCATTAAACGGAAACACAAACGAAAATACAAACGGAAATACAAACCGAAATAAAAACGAAAACGAAAATGAAATTTCAAGGCAGAGAAGAGAAACGAAAATGAAATGTATTCTTCAAATGTAAATATTCAAGTTCTACAACCAGCACAACCAGAGAAGACAAGAGAAGAACGAAAATGGTAGCTCAAAGAGAACAAAACAAAAATGAAAGCAACAGGGAACCAGAAACGTAAAAACACTGTAGCTGCATGAAAGAAAAACGTCCAGAAAACTAAAGAGAGGCAGCCCCCTACCTAGTCACATCAGCCTCCTCCTTAATGGCTGCCAAGTCAGCCCTACCCTAGGTGCAGTTGACCTAAAACGAAATTGGGCCCCCATCAATACAAATCTGACCCAAGTTACATTAAAATAGAGTTAAAATTGAAAATAAATGCTGAGGTGGAAAATGGTGTAGCATTGACATGGCAGATGACGTGGAAGATGATGTGGCAGCTCCACTTGAAGTCCATAAATTAATTCCAAGCCCAGATAATTATTAAACTGCCTTGAAAATGAAATTTGGAATAATTAGATTCAGAAAGTTCAAATTTGTTAAAATATGAATTACCGGTCTAATTAAAGCCCAAATAGAAAACAGTGCAGAATATAAACAATTAAGCACAAATTAGAGATTAAAATAAGTACAGAAATGTAAGAAAATAGGGGAAAATAATGACTCATCAAATTCCCCCACACTTAGCCTTTTGCACTCCTGGGCAAAATCAAAAAGCAGAGCAAGGAACAATTCCAAAGACAGCAAAGAGAGTGACACAACATGAAGAAACAAAAACAAGAATACGCACAAGAAAACAAACAGATTTACACAATCCTCAATGAATCCTGGGAAAAGATAAGGAGTAGGCAACATCCAACACATAAAGAGTTAGTGAAACCAAATACTTATGGAAATCATCCAAGCATTTCACACTACAACATTTTTTATATTAGGCAACGAGTTTTTAGGCAACGCCTAAAAAAATGTTCTCGAAATATGGAATAAGTAACAATTTTGTAAACTGTTGGCATTTTGTTTGACAACAATCATAAAATCGTTCCCAAAAGCACATATAGGCAACAATTTTGTAAACTGTTAGCATTTTGTTTGACAACAATCATAAAACCGTTTCCAAAAACACATATAGACAACAATTTTGTAAACTGTTGACATTTTGTTTGACAACAATCATAAAACCGTTCCCAAAAATACATATAGGCAACAATTGATCAAAGCGTGCACTATTCTCTTTTCAATATTAACAAAACTATTCTTGCACTACTAAGAAAAATACCTTCACACCCCCTTCCTTACCTCTTCACATACCCTTCCTCATCTCCCAACCCCACACCCCTTCTCTCTTCTGAATGTTCCCTCTCGTCCCTCTCGTCCCTCTCGTCGAACGCTCCATCTCGTCAAACTCATTTGCCCTCTTAGAATGGGCTCCCTCTCGTGATGACCCACCTCCCTCGAAACCCTCGACAACGTCGTCAATAGAGAGTTTAGAAATGGTTATCTTTTTCGTTGGTTCAGAAACCCTCGAAACCCTCCCAGAAACACGATATCATTCTCCTCCTCTTTGGAAACACAATCAATTTGTTCCAAATTTAGGCGAAGGTAGCCGGCGAAGCCGCCGAAGGAGGCTACTGCGGCGGCGCGTGCCGTGCCAGCGGAGGCGGGGACGTCGTCGTCGAAGGAGGATATTACGGGGGGCTAGGCGGAGGCGGAGAGGAACAAGCTTGTGTTTTCCGAAGGGGGGATATACAGTTTCAATTTGGAGGATTTGTTGAGGGCTTCGGCGGAGGTGTTGGGGAAAGGGATTGTTGGGACTTCGTACAAGGAGGTGCTGGAGGAGGGGACGACGGTGGTGGTGAAGAGGCTTAAGGATGTCGTGGTGACGAAGAAAGAGTTCGAGATGCAAATGGAGGCTTTGGGGAAGATTAAGCACGAGAATGTGGTTCCTCTCAGAGTGTTTTACTTCTCCAAGGACGAGAAATTGCTCGTTTACGATTACATGTCTGCGGGTAGCTGTAGACCCCTAAAATTGTCCGGGTCGGAAATAAGACTCGAAGACTCTCGAAGACCAAAGGAAATTCAGCCGAAAGGACTCCTGGAAGACCCTGGAAGACCCTAGGATGACAATCTGTAGGTTTAGAGGTCTTAGAGTAGCAAAAAATAAGAAAGTGGAGGGAATGAAGCCCAATACGGCCTCCCAGAAGTTCAATACGGCCGTATTGAAGTTTCTGAACTTCAATACGGCTGCATTGAACTCAATGAGGTTGCACTGAACTTCAATACGGCCGTATTGAGGTTTTTGAACTCAATACGGCTGCACTGAACTTCAATACGGCCGTATTGAGGTTTTTGAACTTCAATACGGCCGTATTGAATTCAATACGGCCGTATTGTAGTTCAAAACTTCAATACGGACCGTATTGACCCTCATAAACCGTATTGAGCCTCATCCCTATAAATATGACGTCAATGGGACGTCATTGGACACTTTTGGACTAAGTTTTAACCCTCTTCTTGAGTATTCTGGGTTTTTTTGAGCAGTGCTCTGCCTAGAAATCACTCGGAGAGTTGATCCGACGAAGTTTTTGAGTTCTGAGCATTTTGCTTGAGTCTCAAACTAAGTCGAAGGGAAATCCATTGGATTTCCAAGTCAAAAATTATTTTTTAGGAGAGAGCGAGCAGTCTTGTAGAGGGAGGGAACGCCAAAACGCTTCCCAATTTCTGTCAAGATATATAAGAAAGCACGCTTCAAAGGTTTATCTCTTTAAAGTCCCTTCTTTTACCGCTTTCTGTGTGTACATAATTAAACTGTCATCATGTAGATAGTTAATTTATAATTGCTTAGAATAAATAGGGGTAATTTAGTAATTTTGCACTATAATTGTTAAATAATCTGTCATAGGGAACCCGAAAGGGGCGCTGTGGGGTGCTAACACCTTCCCCACGCGTAACCGACTCCCTTACCCGACTCTGGTTATAATGGCCGAAGTCGATTTTTGAATCGATTGCCTTAAACTTCTTTTTCCAATGTTTTGAGTAAAACATTGGTGGCGACTCCATGAACCCTTCCTTTTTATGAAAACCGCTAATCCATGGAGGGTCCCGCTTGGGATTAACATGGATTGGTGAGCCTTTTAATAAAATTGCTCGTTTGACAAGGTCTCAGTTTGAGAATAAGTCATTCTAGCAATCCATATTTTTAAACAAATAAAAGAGTCCAACCATCCTTCGCGAATGCCGAAAGCCCGTTTCGGGCCGGTGGCGACAGATGGCGACTCCACTGGGGAAGCCTCGAGAGTCAGTCCCATTTAGTGACAGATTATTTTTAACAAATAATAGTTAAAATTACTTCATTACCCCTCACCTGTATGATAATATGTTTTATTTATTTGGCTTTAATAACTGTCGTTTGTTTAATTTTCTGCAATTGTTTGAAATAAAAACTGCACACGAACCTTTGCACACAACAGTTCCCTCTATACCCGGGGGCATGAGTGGTAAGCCATAGGGAGTGGATGTAAGTACGGCCGGTTGTCGAATGGGCCTATAGGTGCCCGTAGACCGTTGTCAGAAAAGCATCACTCAAGGTGATAACCATGAACTCGAGTCCGACAGTGCGTTGGAGCTTTCCATCGACTTACGACGAGAGGAATTGGGTCCCTATAATGGGGGCACCTTGGGGGCCTCAGACCGGTGAGAACAGTTAGAACCACCTTGAATATGCACTTTTCTGCAGGATACCCCTACCTCGTGATTCGCTCGTGACTGTTCGTGGATGAGTGAATTGTTTGTGTAAATGCTTATGTGCAATTGTTTGTGCATTAATAAATAACCTCGTGATAAGGTCAAAGAATAAATCCCCATGCATGAAAATGTCATGACATGAGAGGAAAAACCAATGTGTGAAAATATAATAAAAGTAAGGAGCATAGGCATCATTATCAATAATACCTCATGCATCCTCATCATCATTTATAGGTTCACTAATACCCTCTCGATGTGAGTGAAAGAGACCCGTGACTATTGAGATTCTCCATTGTGGAGAGATCATAGGCTAGGGAGGGTGATAAACTTTCATCTTAAAAAGGCAGCGCCTTAAAGATGAAAGATTATCAAGCTCACATCAAGAGTGTATTCATATCATAAATAAGCTAATTAGAATAAACATTCATTTTAGAAAGTGGCTGGTCATCTCTCTGTCCTCACGCGCGCGCAGAAAATCAAGAAAATGGAAGCGCTGGAAGAGCAAAATAAGAAGCTCACAACCGAGCTCTCTCAGCTCAAAGAACAGATGGCGCAAATGATGGAGCTCATGCGTCACCACAATGTGCATGGATCACACCACAATGACCATGAGTCCCATCATGGAGAGGAAGAAGAACACGAGGAAGAGCCTCCACACGCTATACCTATAGGGGCTGGAATTGTAATCAAAGAGCCCGAGGTTTCAAAGGAACAATTCCACGCCCTAGAGGATCGGTTGAGGGCTATGGAGGGGCATGATTTTGACATCAAAGATGCCGCCGACATGTGTTTAGTGAGGGACATCCAATTCCCTCCTAAATTTAAAGTGCCGGATTTCCCAAAGTACGTGGGATCGACTTGCCCTAAGAGTCATCTCACCATGTACTGCCGAAAGATGGCTGCATATGCCACAAACGAAAAGCTCTTGATCCACTGCTTCCAAGAGAGCTTGGCTGATACCGCGCTCAACTGGTATATGCAGCTAAATGGAAATCTAGTACACACATGGAGGCAATTGGCCGACGCCTTTCTCAAGCGCTACAAATACAACATCGACCTAACACCCGATAGGTCAGATCTTCAAGCCTTGAGTAAAAAGAACGATGAATCCTTCAAGGCGTACGCCCAACGTTGGAGGGAGTTGGCGGCACAGATAGAGCCCCCGCTGTCGGATAAGGAGACGGTGTCCTTATTCATCAATTCGTTGACTGGTCCCTATTATGACAAGATGATAGGGAACACGACAACACTCTTCTCGGACATCATCACCATTGGAGAAAGGGTGGAACAAGGACTCAAAAGTGGGAAGCTGGCTAAGCCTTCCCAACCATATGAAGCTAAGAAGGCCTTCGGGAAGAAGAAAGAAGGAGGAGTCAACGCTGTAACCATTTCTCCATCTTCTTCCACTTCGAAGTCAGGCAAATCGCAATACAACTCTGTGAAGAAGTTTGACAAACTTCCGACCACTTATAGCGATCTCCTGCCGAAGCTAGTAGAAGCCCAACTTCTAGCTTATGTTCCACCGAGAAAGATCGACCCACCTTACCCCGATTGGTACAAACCACAAGACAAATGTCTATACCATTCGGGAGCGCCGGGGCATTCAACGGAGAACTGCCTAGCTCTCAAGCACAAAGTCCAAAGCCTTATTGACGCTGGTTGGGTCACTTTCGATTCGACAGCGCCCGACGTGAGCAAGAACCCTCTGCCAAAACAGGAGTAGAGAGAAGGGCAAGCCATGATAGGGCCCCTCCACATTTTTCTTTTAGGGACTCATGATCAGTACCCGAGATCATGAGGACCTTTTCATGTAAATAAGGGTTTTGTACAGTTTTACATACATATATCAATAAAGAGGCATTTTTCATACATTATTCTCTCATTTTGTTCTATTCTCTCTCTCTCATCAATATTAATAATTCTAAACCTAAACAGAACCAGTAAATAATTATGTCTGTGATTGTTCGCTCTGATCGGGATCCGAAAGCCAAGGATGAATGGGTTGAGTCGGACAGTGATGAGGAGACCATCTCTCCGGATCTGTAAAGACTGCTAGATCAAGAAGCTCGTCTACTCCAGCCATATCAAGAGAAATTGGAGACCATGAATTTGGGGCAGGGTCAAGAGTTACAAGAAGTCAATATTGGGACCCATATCAGTGATGAAATAAAAACGCAATTGATTCAATTGTTGAGGGAATACAAAGACGTATTTGCATGGTCGTACCATGATATGCCCGGTTTGGACTCCAACATCGTCGAACACAAGTTGCCACTAAAAGAGGGGTTTCGACCCATTAAGCAAAAGCTTCGACGAATCAAGCCCGAATGGTCCTTAAAGATTAAGGAGGAGGTAGAAAAACAATTAGACGCGGGATTCTTGGTTGTATCCCAGTATCCCGAATGGCTGGCTAACATTGTGCCAGTCATCAAAAAGAATGGGAAGGTTAGAGTGTGTGTTGATTATAGGGATTTGAATCGTGCCAGTCCAAAGGACGATTTTCCCTTGCCCCACATCGATACACTTGTGGATCACACTGCCACAAACACACTCTATTCCTTTATGGATGGATACTCGGGGTATAATCAAATAAAGATGAATATAGAAGACCGCGAAAAAACTTCTTTCATTACACCCTGGGGCACTTTCTGCTACAGGGTGATGCCTTTTGGACTTAAAAATGCGGGTGCCACCTACCAACGAGCGATGGTGACGCTATTCCACGATATGATCCACAAAGAAATTGAAGTATACGTGGATGACATGATCGCAAAGTCAAAGGACGAGATGGACCACATCCAATATTTGAGAAAATTATTCAATCGGCTTCGTAAGTATCAGCTTAAGCTAAACCCGGCTAAGTGTACTTTCGGAGTTCGGTCGAGTAAGCTTCTCGGGTTCATCGTCAGTGAAAAAGGCATAGAGGTGGACCCCGATAAAGTAAAGGCAATAATGGAAATGCCTCCTCCTAGAACCGAGAAAGAAATAAGAGGATTCCTCGGCAGGGTGAACTACGTCGCGAGGTTCATCGCACAATTGACTGACACGTGCAAACCGGTATTCAAGCTGTTGCGCAAGAATCATTCCGAAACTTGGGATGAGAATTGTCAACAAGCTTTCGATAAGATCAAACAGTGCTTGGCCAATCCACCAGTGTTGGTGCCACCTGTCGAGGGAAGACCATTAATCCTCTATCTAACGGTACTTGATGAGTCCATGGGAGCTGTGCTAGGACAACAAGATGAAACAAGGAAGAAAGAACAAGCCATCTACTACCTGAGCAAAAAGTTTCTTGATTATGAAACCCGCTACACGCCGCTAGAAAAGACGTGCTGCGCGTTAGCATGGGCAACACAAAGGCTCAGGCAGTATATGATTAGGCATACTACTTGGTTGGTTTCCAAAATGGACCCAATTAAGTATGTGTTCGACAAACCCATAATCACTGGGAAGATTGCCCGATGGCAAGTGCAATTATCAGAATTTGACATCATACATGTCACCCAAAAGGCCATCAAGGGCAGTACCCTAGCTGATTACCTAGCACACGGGCCGACCAATGACTACCAATCCCTTCAGGATGATTTCCCCGATGAGCATATAATGCATCTACAACATGAAGAGCTTAAAGATGATGCATGGACCATGTATTTTGATGGAGCCTCCAACATGCTTGGACGAGGGATTGGCACAGTGCTAATCTCTCCACAAGGAAAACACATTCCCATAACGGCAAGACTCAACTTCGATTGTACAAACAATATGGCAGAATACGAGGCTTGCGCGTTGGGAATCCAAGCAGCCATCAACAATGGTATCCTAAAGCTCAAAGTATTTGGTGATTCGGCCCTAGTCATCTACCAATTACGAGGTGAATGGGAAGTCCGAAATCCCAAATTGATACCATATGTTGAGCACATCAAAGATTTGATACAACTCTTCCAAAGTGTCATCTTTGAATACATTCCAAGGGAGGAAAATCAGTTTGCCGACGCTCTTGCCACACTATCATCAATGTTCGCCTTGGATAATGAGCATGAAATGCCCATCATCAATATCCGGAGGCATGATAAGCAAGCGTTTTGCCTTCTGATAGATGAAGTAGTTGATGATCATCCATGGTTCCATGACATCAAGCAATATTTGACAAAAGGGGAATATCCTGATATGGCTAGTAATAATGATAAGAAGCATATCCGAAGAAGGGCCATGGGATTTTTGCTAGTCGGCGAAACCCTCTACAAGAAAAATTATGACTCGGTCTTGTTGAGATGTGTAGACCAAGTTGAAGCTCAAAACATGATCAAAGAAGTTCATGAGGGGGTTTTCGGTACCCACATTCCCGGGCCCGCAATGGCTAAGAAGATCCTCAGGGCTGGATATTATTGGTCGACCATGGAAGGAGACTGTTACCAGTACGTTCGGAAATGCCACAAATGTCAAGCATATGCCGACAATATTCATGTCCCACCAACGCCACTCAATGTATTGGCTTCACCTTGGCCATTTGCAATGTGGGGCATGGATGTTATTGGACCCATCGAACCAAAGGCATCCAATGGACATAGATTCATCCTGGTGGCCATTGATTATTTCACCAAATGGGTAGAAGCGACATCGTATGCTCATGTGACCCGAAAGGTGGTAACGTCCTTCATCAGAAAAAACATTATATGCAGATACGGTATTCCCGATAAGATCATCACTGATAATGGATCCAATCTAAATAACAAGATGGTGGAAGAACTGTGCCAAGAGTTCAAGATCCAACACCACAACTCTTCCCCATATCGACCAAAGATGAATGGGGCAGTCGAGGCAGCCAATAAAAATATCAAGAAGATAGTGCAAAAGATGGTTGTCTCATTCAAAGACTGGCATGAGATGCTACCTTTCGCTCTCCATGGATACAGGACTTCAGTGCGCACATCCACAGGAGCTACTCCATTCTCCCTCGTTTATGGGATGGAGGCGGTCTTGCCTGTTGAAGTTGAGATACCTTCTCTAAGGGTAATCATGGAAGCGAAACTTTCCGAGGCAGAATGGGTTCAAAGCCGATATGACCAGTTAAACCTTATTGAAGAAAAACGGCTGAACGCCATATGCCATGGTCAAGCCTATCAAAGAAAGATCAAAAGGGCTTTTGACAAGAAAGTCCACCCTCGAGTCTATCATGAGGGAGAGCTGGTAATGAAGAAATTACTACCAGCCCAAAAGGACAAAATCGGAAAGTGGGCCCCGAATTACGAAGGACCATACGTGGTGAAGCGAGCCTTCTCCGGAGGAGCATTGATCCTCACAGACATAGATGGAGAAGAACTTCGATACCCAGTCAATGCCGACGTGGTAAAGAAGTATTATGCTTGAAGACGTTGCTTGCATAAGCCCGCTAGGATGAAAACCCGAAAAAGGGCATCCTAGGCAAAAGTTAGGGCAAAACAAAAAGCCCGCCAGTACAAGGGTACTAGGCAAAACAAAGGCAAAATTATCCCCGCTAGGATACGTCCTAGGCAAAAGTTAGGGGCAAAAGAATAAGACATAAAAATAAAGCAAGCAACGATCACTTGAATCGAAAACCGAAAGGCGATTCATGTGGTTATCTTCTAGAAGCAAGCGTCTTGCAGTGTCTACACTCCTGGCTCAGGCATCTCACCCGAAGCAGCTAGGGGAACGGGAAGAGCGACAATTACAGATATGATTGTTTAAGCCAAGTGTATAAATAGCCCACCTTGGCCAGCCATTCTTCAGAAATTCCCTTTGCAAATCTTTCTGTAAAAACATTTTTGAATATCAAATAAAATATCCATTTGTTTCTTTTCTCTCTTGACCATGTGATTATGCCTCTAAATTGATGTTTCAAAAATTGTATGAAACTCTCTTAATAATCGGTCAAATAAAGAAAATTGGAGGGGTTCCTATAAAATCCATAATCTCCTGCATAAAAGGCTCACAAAAATATTCCCTCACGTCGATGACAGAAATTCCTCCAAGAAAAGGAGGATAGGGAGAGCCATTCATTTTTCTAAAAACATTAAATAATAAAACTTGCATTTGTGCATCACACACATTAGTTGCACATTCAAAGACCTTATCATGAGGCAATTGCATAAAATAGAAAATAGGAAAAATTGCTTGTGTATGGCAGCGGTCAACAGAAAAAGCCGCAAATCAACAGAAAAGGCAAAAATACAGAAAAAGCCAAAAAAATGACAAAAAGGCAAAAAATACAGAAAAAGCCAAAAACGACAAAAAAGGCAAAAGATTTAGAAAATCAATCGCCTCGTACAGAATAATTGAGCCTGGAGAGGCTTGCCGAAACAATACTCATGCAGAATAATTGAGCCTGGAGAGGCTTGCCGAAACAATACTCCCACAGAATAACTGAGCCTGGAGAGGCTTGCCGAAACAATACTCCCACAGAATAACTGAGCCTGGAGAGGCTTGCCGAAATAATACTCTCTCAGAATAATTGAGCCTGGAAAGGCTCGCCGAAATAATACTCCCCAGAGATATCTCAGCTTCCACTCACAGGCCAAATTCCCCAGTGAAAGCTATTAAACCAAGATCAGCAAAAATCCCCAATGGAAGCGCGATCATCCAAAGCAAAATATTCAGTCAAAGGACTTAAAACTTCCTCAGTGGAAGATAGCTCTCCAACTCAGGCATTGAGTGAGTCTAAGCCTGTAGAGGCTTCCTAAATAATACTCTGGGATACATAAGATCCCTAAATCCCCAGTCGCCTACTCAAGAGGCATTCCTACAAAAAGGAAAATCCAAAAAAGAAAATCAATAAACCATTCCCCAAGTGGAAATCGGCTTTCAGCCAAAAATCAAGCGTCAAGATGATCCGCCTAACAGAAGAGGCTAATCAAAAATCAACATCCAGAATCCCCAGCGGATAACAGCCTACACAGAGGCAGCAAAAATCAGAAAATCCAAAAGAGTCACTGAATAAGGATAATCGGGATACTCCACAACGTCAAAGGACGTCAGCCAATCGTAAGGCATCGCTCAACTCAGAGAGAGAGCATCTGTGTCTACACCCCAAGGAGTCAGAAATTCCCCATGGGTACCAACAATGCAATGCAAGTTGGGGCACAGGAACCTATGAATGACTGCACATCCCCTAGACGGATCCCTGCGTTATCCAGCCCTCAGCGGCACAAAATCAGAAAAACCGTCGAAGCAGCATCGTGGACTGTGGAGACAAAAATCATCTCAAAACCCTGGAGAGGGTAAACTCACACTGCCGAATGTTAAGAGGCAGGGCCTGGAGAGGCGATACTCAACTGCTGAATGTTAAGAGGCAGGGCCTGGAGAGGCAATACTCAACTGCTGAATGTTAAGAGGCAGGGCCTGGAGAGGCGATACTCAACTACCTCATGTTAAGAGGCAGGGCCTGGAGAGGCGGTACTCAACCATCAGCGTCGTCAAAGGCACGTTGGTGTTCAACTTCCGGCTCGGGCGTCGAGTGAAGTTGACCCTGGAGAGGGAAAAACTTAGCTGCCTAGGTCGTCAGAAACAACCGAAGCAGAGCCTGGAGAGGCGGTACTCAATCATCAGTGATGTTAACACTGGTGTCTAGCTTCCGGCTCGGGCGTCGAGTGAGGCTAGGCCTGGAGAGGCGGTACTCAACCATCAGCGTCGTCAAAGGCACGTTGGTGTTCAACTTCCGGCTCGGGCGTCGAGTGAAGTTGACCCTGGAGAGGGTAAACTTAGCTGCCTAGGTCGTCAGAAACAACCGAAGCAGAGCCTGGAGAGGCGGTACTCAATCATCAGTGATGTTAACACTGGTGTCTAGCTTCCGGCTCGGGCGTCGAGTGAGGCTAGGCCTGGAGAGGCGGTACTCAACCATCAGCGTCGTCAGAGGCACGTTGGTGTTCAACTTCCAGCTCGGGCGTCGAGTGAAGTTGACCCTGGAGAGGGTAAACTTAGCTGCCTAGGTCGTCAGAAACAACCGAAGCAGAGCCTGGAGAGGCAGTACTCAATCATCGGTGATGTTAACACTGGTGTCTAGCTTCCGGCTCGGGCGTCGAGTGAGGCTAGGCCTGGAGAGGCGGTACTCAACCATCAGCGTCGTCAGAGGCACGTTGGTGTTCAACTTCCGGCTCGGGCGTCGAGTGAAGTTGACCTTGGAGAGGGTAAACTTAGCTACCGAGGTTGTCAGAAGCGCCGAGGTATGCAACAACCTGGAGAGGCTACTCAACAATTTTCCACCGGAAGACGCTACAAGTCAGAAGGTTGGCACATCACCCGGACAATTGGGTCAACTCCTTTACTTGTCAGCCGGTACACCAAAAGGCCGTCCGACTAAGTAAAGGGGGGGCAGCTGTAGACCCCTAAAATTGTCCGGGTCGGAAATAAGACTCGAAGACTCTCGAAGACCAAAGGAAAGTCAGCCGAAAGGACTCCTGGAAGACCCTAGGATGACAATCTGTAGGTTTAGAGGTCTTAGAGTAGCAAAAAATAAGAAAGTGGAGGGAATGAAGCCCAATACGGCCTCCCAGAAGTTCAATACGGCCGTATTGAAGTTTCTGAACTTCAATACGGCTGCATTGAACTCAATGCGGCTGCACTGAACTTCAATACGGCCGTATTGAGGTTTTTGAACTCAATACGGCTGCACTGAACTTCAATACGGCCGTATTGAGGTTTTTGAACTTCAATACGGCCGTATTGAATTCAATACGGCCGTATTGTAGTTCAAAACTTCAATACGGACCGTATTGACCCTCATAAACCGTATTGAGCCTCATCCCTATAAATATGACGTCAATGGGACGTCATTGGACACTTTTGGACTAAGTTTTAACCCTCTTCTTGAGTATTCTGGGTTTTTTTGAGCAGTGCTCTGCCTAGAAATCACTCGGAGAGTTGATCCGACGAAGTTTTTGAGTTCTGAGCATTTTGCTTGAGTCTCAAACTAAGTCGAAGGGAAATCCATTGGATTTCCAAGTCAAAAATTATTTTTTAGGAGAGAGCGAGCAGTCTTGTAGAGGGAGGGAACGCCAAAACGCTTCCCAATTTCTGTCAAGATATATAAGAAAGCACGCTTCAAAGGTTTATCTCTTTAAAGTCCCTTCTTTTACCGCTTTCTGTGTGTACATAATTAAACTGTCATCATGTAGATAGTTAATTTATAATTGCTTAGAATAAATAGGGGTAATTTAGTAATTTTGCACTATAATTGTTAAATAATCTGTCATAGGGAACCCGAAAGGGGCGCTGTGGGGTGCTAACACCTTCCCCACGCGTAACCGACTCCCTTACCCGACTCTGGTTATAATGGCCGAAGTCGATTTTTTGAATCGATTGCCTTAAACTTCTTTTTCCAATGTTTTGAGTAAAACATTGGTGGCGACTCCATGAACCCTTCCTTTTTATGAAAACCGCTAATCCATGGAGGGTCCCGCTTGGGATTAACATGGATTGGTGAGCCTTTTAATAAAATTGCTCGTTTGACAAGGTCTCAGTTTGAGAATAAGTCATTCTAGCAATCCATATTTTTAAACAAATAAAAGAGTCCAACCATCCTTCGCGAATGCCGAAAGCCCGTTTCGAGCCGGTGGCGACAGTAGCTTGTCTGCGCTACTACACGGTACGATGTTGTTGTGGTTCAAATCCTTAATTCGTTTTTTGTTGATTAATGATTCATTTTCCTTGCTGCTTAATTTTGCCCGTAGTTAATTATTCATGCAATTTGATTGTTCTTGGGTTTCCGGCATTTTGGTTGTGGGTAATTGAATGTTGATTAATTTGTTTGATGGAATTGGCATCGTTTTTGTGTGGGTATTTAATTTGGGTGAATTGTTGCTCCAGCTGCTGTATTTAATTTGTTGTACGAGTGCTAGGAATATTTTAATAGTATTGTGACATGATTGTTGTGTGATTAGCATTTATGTGGGCAGTGGGCTGTTTTCCAAATTGATAATGGAGGTGCGTAGTGTGTGGTGTTAGTGAATTAACTAATGGGGGAGGATTGTATAATACTAGAATAGGAATGTATGGTAAGTTGCAAGTCCGTGTCAGCGGAACACCCCTCGCCTAAATATTGAGGAGTCAGAGGCACATTGGTTTAAATTACTTGACTCGTGAGTTTAATATCAATATACATTTCCCTATTTATTAATTTATTTGTGAGACTTAACTACATGAATTCCCTGTCCCAAACCAAAAAAATAATCATGATAAATGAACTTATATGGTATTTAGTGCATAATATACATGATGAGATGCATAAGGAAAAAACTAGTTCATAATATACATTATGTGGCTGTTGCATGGCTTGTTTAACATACAGAAATGAAATGGTAGAAAGCTAGAAGCAACATTGAGGTGTTCCACTTCCAGATGATGAATAGATATTTGCATAATTTACAGGCATGATTTTCAATTGCTCTGGATAATCACTAATCACTTAAAGTAACTTGTAATATGAATTATAGAGGGTATGATAACGGTGAACATTATTATTTTCATGAGTAGGGCTTAACCAAGAAATGACATGCCTTTTTTTAAGGGACCCCCTTTCTTGCATTTTAGACTATAGCCCTGATTCTACTCCTAAATGAGGATTGGTCCAGATACTCTCATGGTTTTACCCCAAAAAGGAAAAGAGTATACCAGTGATTTTATTTTTTTCACTTTTGTGAAAATATAGCTGTGTTTTTTTCATGTAAAATGGGTCAAACAAAACTTTTTGACCATAAGGTGACAGAATTCTATGACTCTCTAATGTAGTAATCAAATGAACAAAATGTCTGAAGAACAAGCTTCCCAAAAATTTTGTTCTGGACATTTGGGAGCTCTTGCTGTGGTAACAACCCTTTTTTCCTTTCATTGTCATTCAGGTTTTGTGACCCATTGATAGATTCATATGTTGAAGAAAGAGCGCATGAAAATAAGAGTTATTTTGGAATGCTAACTGGATCAGCAGATTCACAAGTGGACAAAGACACCTATAAAAGCAGTTGGAAAATTTCAAAGTCCCAGAATGGTCATATCCTGAGAAAATTGCTATCCTGGTCATGATAAGGTATAATTTATTCCTTTGTCAAGTTCTAAATTATATTTTAATTCATTTCATTTGTGTATACCAAACCAGTTACAAAAGTTTTCTTGTGTATAACTAGCTTTAACTCATTTAATTGTTGGAGATTGATTGGGGATTAATTCTATAAGTTTTCTAAGTGAAAAAATATATTTATGTGCAGGAAAGACTTGATAATGAAGATTAGCCTTATGATGATGAAGAGACTGAATGATGTTACTTACATGGATGGATGACTAGCCTTATAATTTGTTTTATTATTTTTTGAGGGTGAAATCAATTTTTTTATTGGGCACATGAGAAATGTCTTCTTGAAGTAGAGGATGTACAAGAGGATTATCAATCCAAAATAATGTATAGTTCTTCTTATTAATATGAGTTGTTTAATATACTATTTGTATTATAATTATAGGTGCGTATTATATATATATGATTTCACACGATAAAGTAAAATTTAGACAATATTTTAGACAACATTAAAAAAATGTTAAATTCAGTCTAAATTTTTAAATTTAGACAACGTTGGGCGTTTATTTAGACACTATTTACAAAATTTTAGCTTAAATTTAGTCTAAATTGTTACCTATATTATCTCATTGACAACCTTAAAAAAATATTCCTTGATGTCACTAGCAACGGTCATAAAAGTGTTGCCTATAAAAATATACTACATTTCTAAAATCGTTCTTTAAAAATTAATAGTGTTGCCTTAAATTAAAAAAAAAAAATCGTTGCCATTGAAGATCATGAAAACCGTTCTTGAAAGTTTAGGTAACGATTTTTTTGACATCGTGGGCACAGGCCAAAAAAACCGTTGCATATTGAAATAGGCAACGGTTGATAAATCCACGCTTGAAAAACCGTTGCCAAACCGTTCCTTAAACTTTTAGGAACGGATTTTTGGCTTTCAACAACGTTTTTTATTGTTGCCATAGATAACAAATGTTGTAGTGTCAAAACATGGCAAGATAATCAATCAGCACAAGAGGTGAATCAAAAGCAACATAACCTCACAAGATGCACTGTATCACTGTATCTCTCAAGTGTCTGGGCAACTGTATACTCTTAGAGCACTCATGAAAAACAAGCACAGATAGACTTGGCAAGCCTCTAAAATGAACACCCAATAAACATGCACATAAGGATCAGAAGGTCTTTTTAGGGTTGTAACGAGGTCAAGGACAGGGTAGAGGATAATATATGGATAAGTAACTACAAACTAGATGAACTAGAGGAGCGATGGGGAATAAGTCAAGAATACGCACAAGAAACAAACCTAGAAACCTCTAATGACCACTATGATAATCAATCCTCTTTCTCTTGCCTCAAACAACTTCTCTTTTTCGTTTTTTTTTTGTTTTTTGTTTTTTTTGTTTTTTTTTGTTTTTTTGTTTTTTTGTTTTTTTTTTTTGTTTTTTTGTTTTGTTTTGTTTTGTTTTTGTTTTTATTTTTTAAACGAACAGTACATAGTGAACAGTACACATGAAAATTTGAAATGAGATAAGATAATATGAAGAGAAGTAAAATGTACAGCATAAGGAATCAACTAGCCAATATACATCATCCAATGAAACATACACACACCCCCACACTTATTCAAGAACTTATTCCCAAAACAATTCCAAAGCTCCAAAACTCCCTAAGGTTAAGGTAATCATGGTTTTTCGCTTAAGGCTTGTAATGAGCTTCAAACAAAGAAGGGAAAATAGGCTTAGCAGGGGTTATCAGAGGAGTTAATTCAGGGTAAGCTTATTTGGCTAGAGGCTTATGAGAATCAAAATGCCTTAATCATATCCAAACATGCATGTGAATCAAGAAGTATCAAAGAGAGTCAAGACAAGGCAACTGTGCAAGCAATCAAGAGGCATAACACAAGAAAGAACAGAGAGTGGCTCAAATCCTCACACAGGGTATATCTGTCACAATTAAAACAACCTCTCAAACCTCAAAATCATCTTTCCAAGCAGAGAAAAACAGGGATTTCAAACCATATAGTATTAAGAAACTCCTATCCAAGAATGAAGTAAGTGCCTACAAACTATCAATACCCAGAAATCAAAGAGAAACATGCAAAATTGCACAGAACACCTAAACATAAAACCTAAAATAACAAATAAACCCTAAAAGCATGTAACCAAAATAGTTCCCCCCATACTTAAATCACACATTATCCCAATGTGGCACAAACAGAAGATCAGAGCAATCAGAACAATCAACAGAATTGGCACTACAAGAAAATTACATATTAGCGAGGGACTATTCCCTCGCTATTTCCTCTCTAATCTCTCGCTAATCAGATTTGCGACGGAATAATGATGAAATTGCGAGAGACCATTCCCTCGCTAAATACAGGTAGCTAATTAGCGAGGGATTTAATCCGTCGCCAATCCCTCGCAAAATCCGTCGCCAATCCCTCGCTAAGGTCCTCGCTAATTATATTAAGGATGCTTTCTATTTGCTCGCTAATTTGCGGTCAAGCTTCCCCGCTATTTCCTCGCTAAGGGGTCGCAAAATATCCCTCTCTAATTTGTAGCTAATCCCTCGCTAATGTTCCCTCACAAACCCCTCTCTATTCCCTTACTATATTTCTTAGCTAAAGCCTTGCAATTCCCTCGCTGAATATCCCTCGCAGACCCTTCTCTATTCCCTAGCAATATTTCCCTAGCAATTGTCTCGCTATTCCCTCGCAATATTTCCCTAGCAATTTTCTCGCTATTCCCTCACAATATTTCCCTAGCAATTCTCTCGCTATTCCCTCGCAATATTTCCCTAGCAATTTCCGCGCTATTCCCTCGCAATATTTCCCTAGCAATTCTCTCGCTATTCCCTCGCAATATTTTCCTAGCAATTCTCTCGCTATTCCCTCGCAACATTTCCCTAGCAATTATCTCGCTATTCCCTTGCAATACTTCCCTAGCAATTATCTCGCTATTCCCTCGCAATATTTCCCTAGCAATTGTCTCGTTATTCCTTCGCTATATTTTCCTAGCTATTTGCTCTTTTTTCCCTCGCTATTTTGTCTTTCACATGATATGCCTCTAATTATGTGGCGGGTCTAGGAATAAACTCTCCTACCCCTTTTAAGAAAACAATTTGAGAAGGAAATTTTGGAAAGTAAATTTGAAAATGAAGACAAAATAATGGGAGATTTTTATGTAGCTAGCATTAGATAACGTTGCCATACATGGTGAAAAGATCAAATAGTATGTATAATCCAGGAAAGCAAGTCAAAAATAAACGCAAAAAGTTTCTTCTCCCCATTAAGTAGTCATAACTTGTGATACTGTAGCAAGTATTGTACTATATATAGGGCCACATTCCCACTCCCCAGTTGCAAAAGTTGAACAAAGAGTGGCCCTTAACTTACTATAAGAAAATCAACACAAAACAGAACACAGCGTGCAAAACGTTGGAAATGACCTACCATGTGCCTGTTCCTAATACAAATAGCAAGTAAATATGTGTTTAGTTTTTGTTATTACGGGTAGGAGCAAAAGAAGTGACAACAAATATTAGAGGAACTATTTAAAACAAAAAGAAATTATAAGAACTAGAAAAAATCAGGGCTATATATAAATGGAACATCTTTAACCATGTTTAGAGATATTGGTGCATTATACATAAACTTGTGCCTGTTTTAAAATGAAAAAGAAAAGGAAGCTGCTAAAGTTGAAGACACGGTTCTAATATAATAGAAGGTTTTTAACATTATCTTTCCGACTATTCCGTTCTATTAGTATCTTTTACTGCAGATAGAAACTTGATATTTTTTAGTTCATTACTAGAAAATTTCACATATATTTTTTAAAACCATATATGTGGCTTGATTGTAAAATATGAACTTGTGACTAAACTGTTCGGTTATGGAACATGTTATAGTTAACTGCTTTGGGTGGTCAAGCCAGATTCAAATGACCCACAACAATAATTGACGATTTGACGTATGCTTCACCATGATAAATAGCCGTCAAAGAATAATTAAGCATTTTAAACATGTTACAAACAATTCTTATATTATGAAATACCAAAAGAATAAATAATCAATGTTAAATTTTACAACAACAACATAATGCTCTTTCTAAAAATAAAATAAAATAAAATAAAATAACCCACATAAGCTTTGTTGGGCCTTCCTTAGATTGATATAAAATAGTGATTGTCCAGTTTACCCGAGATACAACTTTTTATATTTTTTTTACTATCTTTAACCATTATATAAAATGGGTAAACATCAAATGTCTTTTGCGAATGCATCTTTTTCCTTTGGATTAATCAAATGTCTTTTGTGAGTAGTCACAATAGGAGAAGCTAACTGGATTTGATATGGTGAGATCCGGATAGGTAGAGAGAGATATTTATAATTTGATAATGACAACTCTCTGAAGGAAGAAGCAATAATATAACAAATCATGCACTTCCAATCATTAGAACAAAATTCAACGTGGGGGCCATAGATGTATACTTGTTATAAAAAATTATTTTCATGAGCTAATTGATAATTAAATATCAATAAAGAGCTTTGTCCTCACTTAATCAAATACAAACTACTCAAAACCCTCACTGCCAGTGATTTCAACTTATACATAAACTAAATTTAACTAACGGAAAACCAAGTGCTTATTAAAAATTTTATGCAAACAGGGCCTAAATGAACAATAAAGGCAAAACTCATTTCCGTACAAAAGAATTAAAAGCCCCGATGTGAAGGTGCACCACTCACGGAGGATCCAAATTTTCAACCAATAACACATTCCGACGCAATTAAAAAGCTGAAATACTAAAAAATAAAAATAAAAAAATCTTGAAGATGCAATTGCAAGAAACGCGAGCAATTAAAAAAGTGAAATCAGAGTATGCAAAATGGTGTGAAGGTGTGAAACGAAGCGAGAAATTTGGAAGCAGAGAAAACCCTAACCTCCGCGGCAGAGAGAGAGAAGGAGTGAAGGCACTTGGGTTTTACCGGCTTCTGTCTGTATCCATGCCTCAGTTATCATTTCCTTTACATATGTTTCTCTTCCCTTTTACATTTTTTCTTTTCTTCTTTTTCGTTTTATCATCCTTTACTCACCAAAATAAATAAATAAATAAATATATAAAATGTCTCAGTTATCAACTCACCGGTTCATGTCTTTCTTTTCTTTTTTCCACTTTCAGCCATCCAATTGGAATGCACATCCATATTTATTGAAAATAATTTAAAAAAAAATTAACCTTTTTTAATATTTTTTGCCTATTTTCCCTTTTTGATCTTGACTTTAAGAAAGTTAAAATCGTAGCATATTTAATTACCACTAAGAAGTTCTAAGACTCTAAACGGCTGTAGTTTAACTTCATTAAACAATATTAGGCAACATATTGGCCTTTCTATATTTTAAGCATAATTCTCTACCATATTCTTAAAATCTTATAGTCAATGTAACAATAATTTTAATTTATGCCTGCATGAACCAATCTTAGTCATAATGATAGAGGTGAATGCACATTGGAACATCAATTTTTAAAGCATAAATGCCATGGCGAGAAGGAATTTTAAAATACTTTGATGGATAACTACGACTGAAATTCAATTTAAAATTTGTTAAATAATATTATAAATCCAAATATGGCATGTTACTCTGCTACGTAAGAACTTGTCGCTTGATTTGCGAGAACTAACTACACTGAAAGGACTAGTTGCAAGAAAGTTAAAAAAACCATCCAATTGGAATATGGTTTGGATGTTTTCTTGTAATATATATGTGGATTTTAAAAAATATATGAGTAAAAATCCAGTCACTTTAAAAGTAACTCTTAAATGAGTTATTTAATGAATGTAATTACGTTATATATTGAATTTCTTATTCAATAAATTAAGTCTAAAAATTTGTATGATTTATCTTTTAATCAAAAATTTTATTTAATAGATTATATTAGATAATATTTAATAATTTTTAAAATTAATATTAGATAATATTTAATAATTCTAAAAATATTTTTAAATATTCAATAATTAAAAAATATTAGATAATATTAGTCAATTTGCAGGACTTTGTTCTCTAAATTTGCGAGACATTTTTTAGGGTAGTGCAAGCAACGTAATCTCTTATTTGCGAGGGATTAACGACAATACTTTTCCCTCACTAATTTGCGAGGGATTTGCAAGGGATTTGCGAGGGATATACTTATAACTCATTAGCGAGGGATTTGCGACAAGAAAAAACTCTCGCTAGATGAGAAATTAATTTTTTTTATTTTGGGTCATAATTTGGAGAGGGATTTGCTAGGCATTTGCGAGGGCTTCAGTTCCTCGCTAAATAAGCACTAACTTTAGCGAAGGATTTGTGAGGAGATAAAGGTTGGTCGTAAAATGTTCCTATTTAGTGAGGGAATTTAGCGAGGGATATAAATCCAAGCTATTTCCTCGCTAAATTCCCTCGCTAATCCGCAAAACTCTTGTAGTGTTTGCGAGGGATTAGCGAAAAAATTTTCCCTCCCTAATTTGCGAAGGATTTGCGAGGAATTTGCGAGGGCTATACTTATAATTCATTAGCGAGGAATTTGCGACAAGAAAACTCCCTCGCAAGATGAAAAATTTATTTTTTTATTTTGGCTCATAATTTGGAGAGGGATTTGCAAGACATTTGTGAGGGACTAAGTTTCTCGCTAAAGAAGCACTAACTTTAGCGAAGGATTTGCGAGGAGACAAAGGTTGGTCGCAAAATAGCGAGGGACTTTAGCTAGGAATATAAATCCAAGCTATTTGCTCGCTAATTAGCAAGGGATTAGAGAGGAATTATATCCCTCGCTAAATTACCTCGCTAATCTGCAAAATTCTTGTAGTGTGGACATGTGCAATAAAAGTAAAGAAGGAGAGAGGGAAAGAAAACTCCCTAATTCATGGCAGCGGGAGAGAAGCAGGGTCAAGCAGAGACATCTCCTCTACCACTGCATTCAACAGGGAAGGATTGCTGAGGAAAGGCTTCAGACGGTGCCCATTGACTTTAAAGCTCTTATTTGTGGATTCACTTTTGATCTCAATTGTACCATAAGGATAAACATTAGTAACAACAAAAGGTCCAATCCACTTAGATCGTAACTTACCACCCATGAGTCCGAGCCGAGAATTATACAAGAGAACTTGCTGGCCAACCACAAAGTCCTTCTTAGCTATCAAGCTGTCATGGAACTTCTTGGTTTTCTCCTTGTAGAACTTAGAGTTCTCATAGGCTTCAAGGCGGATCTCATCAAGCTCACTCAATTCCAACTTTCTTTCCTCACCAGCCTGATCAATGGAGAAGTTATAGGTCTTCACAGCCCAGTAGGCCCGGTGCTCAAACTCAATAGGTAAATGACATGCCTTGCCAAAGACAACCCGATAAGGAGACATCCCTATGGGTGCTTTGTAGGCAGTCCTATGCGCCCAAAGAGCTTCTTCCAACCTGTTACTCCAATCTTTTCTGTTGGGCTGGACAATCTTCTCTAAGATTCTCTTGATCTCCCTGTTTGAAATTTCAGCTTGCCCATTGGTTTAGGGGTGGTAGGGTGTAGAAATTCTGTGCACTACCCCATACTTCTTGAGCAAGGCCTGCATAGATCTGTTACAAAAATGGGTGCCCTGATCACTAACAATAGCTCTGGGTACTCCAAACCTGCAGAATAGGTGAGATCTAACAAAATCCACAACAACCCGAGCATCATTAGTTCTGGTGGGTTTGGCTTCCACCCATTTTGAAACATAATCAACAACTAAAAGAATATAGGAAAAACCAAAAGAAACAGGAAAGGGAACCATGAAATCAATACCCCAGACATCAAACACCTCATAGAATAGCATGGGCTGTTGAGGCATTTGTTGTCTCCATGTAAGGGATCCTCCTGCTCGCTGACACTACTCACAAGTACTACAAATCTGCCACGCATCTTTGAAGATGGTGGGTGTAGACCCCTAAAATTGTCCGGGTCGGAAATAAAGCTTGAAGACTCTTGAAGACTGAAGGAAAGTCAGCCAGAAGGACTCATGGAAGGCCCTAGGAGGATTCTCTGTAGGTCTAGAGGTCTTGTAATAGCTCAAAATAAGGAAGTGGAGGGAATGAAGCCCAATACGGCCTCCCAAAAGTTCAGTACGGCCGTATTGAACATTTTAAACTACAATACGGCCGCATTGAACTCAATACGGCCGTATTGAAGTTTCTAAACTTCAATACGGCTGCACTGAACTCAATACGGCCGTATTGAGGTTTTTTGAACTTCAATACGGCCGTACTGAATTCAATACGGCCGTATTGTAGTTCAAAACTTCAATACGGACCGTATTGACTCCAGGGCCCGTATTGCGCCTGTTCCCTATAAATATGACGTCAATTGGACGTCATTCTACACTTTTACACGGAGTTTTAACCCTCTTCTTGAGTATTCTGGGTTTTTTTGAGCAGTGCTCTGCCTAGAAATCACTCAGAGAGTTGATCCGACAAAGTTCTCGAGTTCTGAGCTTTTTGCTTGAGTCTCGAACTGAGTCGAAGGGAAATCCTCCGGATTTCCATAGTTAAAATTTTCTAGGAGGGAGCGAGCGGGCTTGTAGAGCGATGGAACGCCAAAAAGCTTCCCAGTTTTACTTGAATATAAAAGCACGCTTCAAAGGTTTCTTCTTAAGTCCTTCCTTTTACTGCTTTCTGTGTGTATATTTAACTGTCATCATGTAGATAGTTAAGTTATAATTGTTTAGAATAAATAGGGGTAATTTAGTAATTTCGCACTATTATTTTTAGAAATAATCTGTCATAGGGAACCCGAAAGGGGCGCTGTGGGGTGCTAACACCTTCCCCACGCGTAACCGACTCCCTTACCCGACTCTGGTTGTCATGGCCGAAGTCGATTTTGGAATCGATTGCCTTAAACTTCTTTTTCCAATGTTTTGAGTAAAACATTGGTGGCGACTCCATGAACCCTTCCTTTTATGAAAACCGCTAATCCATGGAGGGTCCCGCTTGGGATTAACATGGATTGGTGAGCCTTTTAATAAAATTGCTCGTTTGACAAGGTCTCAGTTTGAGAATAAGTCATTCTAGCAATCCATATTTTTAAACAAATAAAAGAGTCCAACCATCCTTCGCGAATGCCGAAAGCCCGTTTCGGGCCGGTGGCGACAGTGGGCCAGTAAAAACCATAGTCAAGCACCTTGCGAGCTGTCCTCTGAATGCCTAGATGGCCACCTGGTGCGAAAGAGTGACAAAACTACAAGACCGAATCGATCTCATGATCTGGTATGCATCTCCTAATCACCTGGTCACTGCACAACTTCCACAAATAGGGGTCATCCCAAATATAATTCTTAGCATCACTCTTAATTTTATCAATTTGAGCTCGTGATGCTAAGGGAGGAAAAACAGAAGCAACTAAAAAATTAACAATGTTTGCAAACCAAGGGGTGGTAGAAGCAGAAACAGAAGAAATAATCAACAAATTTTCATCAGGAAAATTATCCTGGATGGGCAAGACATCAGCACTATCCTCAGCCCTTTCAATTATGCTGAGATTGTCTGCCACTAAATTCTGAGCTCCACTCCTGTCCCGGATGTCCAAATCAAACTCCTGTAGCCAAAGCATCCATCTGATCAGCCTAGGCTTTGAGTCAGCCTTCTTCAACAGGTACTTTAGAGTTGCATGATCTGTAAAAACAACGACACGAGAACCAAGCAAATATGATCGAAATTTATCAAGTGCAAAAACAATAGCTAAAAGTTCCTTTTCCGTGGTCGTGTAATTTGCTTGAGCAACATCTAATGTCCTAGAAGCGTAGTATAACACCCTAGGTGATTTGTCAACCCTCTATGCTAAGACAGCCCCCAGTGCATAATTTAAAGCATCACACATCAGCTCAAAGGGAACTGTCCAGTCAGGTTCCTGAATGATAGGAGTGGTGGTCAAGGCTCTCTTGAGGCAATCAAACGCCTCCTTGCACCTGTCATCAAAATCAAATTCAATATCCTTCTGAAGCAAGCTGGATAGTGGAAGGGCTTTCTTGTTGAAGTCCTTAATGAAGCGCCTGTAGAAACCTGCATGGCCAAGAAAAGATCGCACCTCTCGCACGCAACAGGGGTAAGGCAATTTTGCAATGATAGATATCTTTGCAGGGTCAACCTGAATGCCCCGACTAGAAATCATATGCCCTAAAACTATACCCTGCTCTACCATAAAATGACATTTCTCAAAATTAAGAACAAGGTTAGTCTCAATGCATCTATTCAAAACTCTATCCAAACTATCCAAACATGCATCAAAAGAGGATCCATAAACAGTAAAATCATCCATAAACACCTCTATGCAATTTTCAAGAAAATCACTAAAAATACTGAGCATGCACCGCTGGAATGTGTCAGGGGCATTGCATAGACCAAAAGGCATCCTTGTAGACCCCTAAAATTGTCCGGGTCAGAAATAAAGCTTGAAGACTCTCGAAGATCAAAGGAAAGTCAGCCGGAAGGACTCCTGGAAGACCCTGGAAGACCCTAGGATGACAATCTGTAGGTTTAGAGGTCTTAGAGTAGCAAAAAATAAGAAAGTGGAGGGAATGAAGCCCAATACGGCCTCCCAAAAGTTCAGTACGGCCGTATTGAACATTTTAAACTTCAATACGGCCGCACTGAACTCAATACGGCCGTATTGAAGTTTCTGAACTTCAATACGGCTGCACTGAACTCAATACGGCTGCACTGAACTTCAATACGGCTGCACTGAACTCAATACGGCCGTATTGAGGTTTTTTGAACTTCAATACGGCCGTATTGAATTCAATACGGCCGTATTGTAGTTCAAAACTTCAATACGGACCGTATTGACCCCCAGAGGCCGTATTGCGCCTCATCCCTATAAATATGATGTCAATTGGACGTCATTCTACACTTTTCCACACAGTTTTGAATCCCTCCTTGAGTATTCTGGGGTTTTTGAGCAGTGTTCTGCCCTAGAAATCTCTCTGGGAATCGATCCGACGAAGTTCTGGAATTCCGAGCATTTAGCTTGGAGATTCGAACTTAGTCGAAGGGAAATCTTTTAGATTTCCATAGTAAAAATTATTTTTTAGGAAGGAGCGAGCGAGCTTGTAGAGGGAGGGAGCGCCAAAAAGCCTCCTAAACTTCATTGATATATAAAAAGCACGCTTCAAAGGTTTCTTCTTAAGTCCTTCCTTTTACTGCTTTCTGTGTGTATATTTAACTGTCATCATGTAGATAGGTAAGTTATAATTGTTTAGAATAAATAGGGGTAATTTAGTAATTTTGCACTATTATTTTTAGAAATAATCTGTCATAGGGAACCCGAAAGGGGCGCTGTGGGGTGCTAACACCTTCCCCACGCGTAACCGACTCCCTTACCCGACTCTGGTTGTCATGGCCGAAGTCGATTTTTGAATCGATTGCCTTAAACTTCTTTTTCCAATGTTTTGAGTAAAACATTGGTGGCGACTCCATGAACCCTACTTTTTATGAAAACCGCTAATCCATGGAGGGTCCCGCTTGGGATTAACATGGATTGGTGAGCCTTTTAATAAAATTGCTCGTTTGACAAGGTCTTAGTTTGAGAATAAGTCATTCTAGCAATCCATATTTTTAAACAAATAAAAGAGTCCAACCATCCTTCGCGAATGCCGAAAGCCCGTTTCGGGCCGGTGGCGACAGATGGCGACTCCACTGGGGAAGCCTCGAGAGTCAGTCCCATTTAGTGACAGATTATTTTTAACAAATAATAGTTAAAATTACTTCATTACCCCTTGTTTGTATGATAACATGCTTTATTTATATGGCTTTAATAATTGTTGTATGTTTAAACTCTCGCAATTGTTTGAAATATAAATTGCACACAAACCTTTGCACACAACAGTTCCCTCTATACCCGGGGGCATGAGTGGTAAGCCATAGGGAGTGGATGTTAGTACGGCCGGTTGTCGAATGGGTCTATAGGTGCCCGTAGACCGTTGTCGGAAAGCATCACTCAAGGTGATAACCATGAACTCGAGTCCGACAGTGCGTTGGAGCTTTCCATCGGCTTACGACGAGAGGAATTGGGTCCCTATAATGGGGGCACCTTGGGGGCCTCAGACCGGTGAGAACAGTTAGAACCACCTTGAATATGCACTTTTCTGCAGGATACCCCTACCTCGTGATTCGCTCGTGACTGTTCGTGGATGAGTGAATTGTTTGTGCATTTTTATGTGACATTGTATGAGCATACATTGCACCTTTTAAACATACAACATTCTTTTTTAAAAAAAATAAGAATAAATAGGAATAAGAATCTTCCATTGCATGGTGTTAACATCTACCTTCATCACATTCATATAGGTAGTTTCCCTTTTCACCCAAAAAAATACAAAAAAACAAAATACCCAAAAAAAAAAAAAAAAAAAAAAGAAGAAAAAAAGGGTTATTTATCCAAACCAAGCAATATCATGCATCATCTTAGGGACATCCTAAAAACATGATAATGCTTAGTTGAATAAACAGAATGCATGCATATTCAACGTCATCATCTCATATCATGCATTCTTATCAAAGATCATGGAGGGATCTAGATTTGCATTTCATACATCCCTCCTAGTAATTCATTAATAAACATAAATAAAAAGAAAGGATTAAATCGATGCGTATGTTCAAGATGGATCGCACGCCATTTGTTATTAAGTGTAAGCCAACAACCGCGCCAAGCGAGCACACATCAACTCCGTTGTTGGTAATCAAGACGAACAAAGGGGAAGGTCCAACGCCGTTAAGGATCATCGCTCCAAGGCCTTTTCCCTATGAATCAAATAAGGCTGTGCCATGGATATACGACATCCATTCTTCTGCCGACAGCGATATTTCCAACATCGCTGGACTTGGGGGCATGACTAGGAGTGGCAGGATCTACACTCCCGAAGATCTTCACGATAAAGCTCCCAAGAATAAAGGGAAAGAAAAGGAAGAGAAAACCGAGGAAAATAAAGAATCCGAGGAGGAGACTGATGAGCTGTTAAAGTTTATCCGACAGAGCGAGTACTCCATCATGGATCAACTTCATAAGACACCAGCAAAGATTACTCTGTTGTCGTTGATCCTATGCTCCGAACCGCATCGACAAGCTCTGTTGAAAGTCTTGAACGAGGCATATGTGTCGCATACCATCTCCCAAGACAAGTTTGAGGGGATTGTTAGTCACATCACGGCTAATGATCACCTCACTTTCACCGATGAAGAGATCCCCGCCGAGGGATCAAATCACAACAAGCCCTTGCACATCTCTGTAAAGTGCAAGGAGTATCACATCGCAAAAGTCTTGGTAGACAACGGATCTTCCTTGAATGTGATGCCCAAAAGAACGCTTGATCAAGTGGCAATCAAGGGAGTCCAAATGCGCCCGAGCAACATGATCGTTCGAGCCTTCGACGGTTCTAAAAGAGAAGTAGTGGGAGAAATCAATCTTCCAATCCAAATTGGACCCACTATCTTCAACGTCGAATTTCAAGTGATGGACATTACTCCGGCATACAGTTGTCTCCTTGGCCGACCTTGGATTCATGATGCGAAAGCTGTTCCCTCTACGCTCCACCAGAAAGTCAAGTTCATAGTGGGTGACAAACTGGTGACTGTACAAGCTGAAGATGACATACTCATCAGCAAGCCATCCAACATACCTTATGTGGATGCAGCAGAGGAAGCTTTGGAAACCGCCTTCCAAGCATTGGAAATTGCCAATGTTGAGACGTTTCCCTGAGAAATGAAGAAGGTAGCCCATATGCTCACTAAGAACAGATACTTGCCAGGACAAGGATTAGGCAAGGACTCCCAAGGAATCCCGGAGCTACCCATTATCAAGGATAATCCGGGGAAACAAGGGTTAGGATACAACCCTTATAAAGATCAAAGGACGAAGAGAAACCAAGATCCTTCTCGACGTTCTTTAAGCCAGATCTTTAGGAAGGCCGGTTCACAAGCGTTAAGGCCGGTCGTCATCGTCAAGTGTTTTTCTCCTTCCGATAGGGATGTATAGACCTGATGACTATTAGAGATTACTCCTCGGGGACAGCCCGACCCCCGAGCCTCGATAGGGCACATGTTTCCATTATGATTATAATAAAATCATTCTTTATTCTTTCTTATTGCTTCTCTTCTTGCTTACAATAAAATTCTAGACCACATTATTTTTTAACCCTGTTTGAATAAGCATAAATGAGGTTAAAATCATCTTGATAACAATAAACCCGCATCATTTTTATGTGGAAGTGTGTGTGACAACTTGGAGCACCTTCCCTTGGCCTCGACAAGTGCCATCATGGGTAAAAAGAAATCTTTTAAAAATAAAAGAAGCTCGGCAGGAAACCCAAAAAGGGGACTGCGCAAAAATAAGAGCAAAAGACCCGCTAGGAATCCCACGAAAAGGGTGACCTAGGCAAAAGTTAGGGTTACGAAAATGAATAAAAACAAAGGTCCGCTAAAACGCCACAAAAGGGTGTTTTAGGCAAAAATAAGGACAATCAAAAAACGAAAGAAATCCATGATGGTACCATGAACCGAATTCAAAAAAGAAAGGTTCAAGGGAAGTTATCCAAGTTGTCAAGTCACAAATGTTAATAACCAAGACGTGCTTAACTTCATAAGTGTTTAATCAAACAAGCCTAAACACTTAAGCCTACCTTGGCCAGCCATTCTTACAAAAACCATTTTTCAAAATAAAAATAAATCCCCTCTAAAACACAAACTTTCGAAAAAATATCCTTTCCTTCTTTTCTCTCTTGTCCCAAACGATTTTTGAATAATCTAGTGGAAACATGGAGATATAGTAGTCAATAGGAGGGTTGACACGTCTTCTAAAGGAAGGGGAGGATCACTGGGTTGATGACGCCCATCTCAATATAACACGCATCATTCCTCGGTTACAGAAATCGACAGCGCACAGCCCGTCTAGAGGAATGGCAAAATCCAAAAACGCATCGGTTAATTCTTTTGAAAAATGAATCAAATAGAATTAGGTGCATCATACTGCATACATGCATACAGATGATAGGTGTAATGGAAGATCACTTATTCTCTGTTTATTGAAAAAAAAAACAAAAAATATAAACTTCAGAAAAACAATACGCCCGTATCATGTTCAGTACGCCCGTACCAAAATTAGGGTTATGAACAAATTTTCAATTCAATACGGGCATACTGAAATGAATAACGGCCGTATTGGCAATAACAGAAATCCTCCCTCACGTCGATGACAAAATTCCTCCAAGAAGAAGAGGATAGGGGGAGCCATTCATTTTTTCTAAAAACATTAAATAATTAAACTTGCATTTTGTGCATCACGCACATTAATTGCACATTCAAAGACCTCATCATGAGGCAGTCGCATAAAATAGAAAAAATAGAAAAATTGCTTGTGTATGACAGCAGCAAACAAAATGCAGAAATTCAGAAAATCAATAAAACGTACAGAATAACTGAGCCTGGAGAGGCTTGCCGAAATAATACTCTCAGAATAACTGAGCCTGGAGAGGCTTGCCGAAATAATACTCTCAGAATAACTGAGCCTGGAGAGGCTTGCCGAAATAATACTCCCACAGAATAACTGAGCCTGGAGAGGCTCGCCGAAATAATACTTTCTCAGAATAACTGAGCCTGGAGAGGCTCGCCGAAATAATACTCTTTCAGAATAATTGACCCTGGAGAGGCTTGCCGAAATAATACTCTCGCAGAATAACTGAGCCTGGAGAGGCTTGCCGAAATAATACTCTCATCAGAATAATTGAGCCTGGAGAGGCTCGCAGAAATAATACTCCCCAGAGCAACCCCAACTCAAGCTCACGGAACAAATCCCCAGCGAGAGCTATCAAAGCAAGATCGTCAAAATCCCCAATGGAAGCGCGATCATCCAAAGCAAAATATTCAGTCAAAGGACTTGAAACTTCCTCAGTGGAAGATAGCTCTCTGACTCGAGCGCTGAGTGAGGCTAAGCCTGCAGAGGCTTCCTAAATAATACTCTGGGATACATAAGATCCCCAAATCCCCAGTCGCCTACTCAAGAGGCACCCCTACAAAAGGAGAAAAATAAAAAAAATCAATAACCATTCCCCAAGCGGAATCCGGCACTCAGCCAAACACCAAACATCAAGATAATTCGCCTACTCAGAGGCACTCCTTCAAAAAGAGGAAAAATCGAAAGATCAATAATCATTCCCCAAGAGGAATTCGGCATTCAGCCAATCATTGAACGTCAAGATGATCCGCCTAACAGAAGAGGCTAATCACAACAAAACGACAAAATCCCCCAGCGGATGATAGCCTACATAGAGGCAACAAAACCAGAAAAACAAAAAGAGTCACCCGAATAAGGATAACCGGGATACTCCACCATCGTCGAAAGGACGTCAGCCAATCATAAGGCACCGCTCATCTCAGAAAGAGCATCTTCGTGTCTACACCCCAGGGAAACAGAAATTCCTCAATGGGCACCAACTATGCAAAGGAAAGTTGGGACACAAGAACCTATGAGTAACTGCACATCCCCTAGACGGATCCCTGCGTTATCCAGCCCTCAGTGGCACAAAAATCAAAAACAATCGTCAAAGCAGCATAGTGGACTGTGGAGACAAAAAAATCATCTCAGATCCCTGGAGAGGGTAAACTCGTATTGCCGAAGTGATCAGAAGACACGGACGCAGACCCTGGAGAGGGCAAACTCAGTTGCCTAGGTCGTCAGAGACAACCAAAGCAAAGTCTGGAGAGACGGTACTCAAAGAAAGTCTGGAGAGACGGTACTCAAACAAAGTCTGGAGAGACGGTACTCAAAGTCTGGAGAGACGGTACTCAAAGAAAGTCTGGAGAGACGGTACTCAAAGAAAGTCTGGAGAGACGGTACTCAAAGAAAGTCTGGAGAGACGGTACTCAAAGAAAGTCTGGAGAGACGGTACTCAAAGAAAGTCTGGAGAGACGGTACTCAAAGAAAGTCTGGAGAGACGGTACTCAAAGTCTGGAGAGACGGTACTCAAAGAAAGTCTGGAGAGACGGTACTCAAAGAAAGTCTGGAGAGACGGTACTCAAAGAAAGTCTGGAGAGACGGTACTCAAACAAAGTCTGGAGAGACGGTACTCAAACAAAGTCTGGAGAGACGGTACTCAAAGAAAGTCTGGAGAGACGGTACTCAAAGAAAGTCTGGAGAGACGGTACTCAAAGAAAGTCTGGAGAGACGGTACTCAAAGAAAGTCTGGAGAGACGGTACTCAAAGTCTGGAGAGACGGTACTCAAAGTCTGGAGAGACGGTACTCAAAGTCTGGAGAGACGGTACTCAAAGTCTGGAGAGACGGTACTCAAAGTCTGGAGAGACGGTACTCAAAGTCTGGAGAGACGGTACTCAAAGTCTGGAGAGACGGTACTCAAGGTCTGGAGAGACAGTACTCAGAGTCTGGAGAGACGGTACTCAAGGTCTGGAGAGACAGTACTCAACCATCAGCGTCGTCAGAGGCACGTTGGTGTTCAACTTCCGGCTCGGGTGTCGAGTGAAGTTGATCCTAGAGAGGGTAAACTTAGCTACCGAGGTTGTCAGAAGCGCCGAGGTATGCAACAACCTGGAGAGGCTACTCAACAATTTTCCACCACAAGACGCTACAAGTCAGAAGGTTGGCACATCACCCGGACAATTGGGTCAACTCCTTTACTTGTCAGCCGGTACACCAAAAGGCCGTCCGACTAAGTAAAGGGGGGGCAGCTGTAGACCCCTAAAATTGTCCGGGTCAGAAATAAAGCTTGAAGACTCTCGAAGATCAAAGGAAAGTCAGCCGGAAGGACTCCTGGAAGACCCTGGAAGACCCTAGGATGACAATCTGTAGGTTTAGAGGTCTTAGAGTAGCAAAAAATAAGAAAGTGGAGGGAATGAAGCCCAATACGGCCTCCCAAAAGTTCAGTACGGCCGTATTGAACATTTTAAACTTCAATACGGCCGCACTGAACTCAATATGGCCGTATTGAAGTTTCTGAACTTCAATACGGCTGCACTGAACTCAATACGGCTGCACTGAACTTCAATACGGCTGCACTGAACTCAATACGGCCGTATTGAGGTTTTTTGAACTTCAATACGGCCGTATTGAATTCAATACGGCCGTATTGTAGTTCAAAACTTCAATACGGACCGTATTGACCCCCAGAGGCCGTATTGCGCCTCATCCCTATAAATATGACGTCAATTGGACGTCATTCTACACTTTTCCACACAGTTTTGACTCCCTCCTTGAGTATTCTGGGGTTTTTGAGCAGTGTTCTGCCCTAGAAATCTCTCTGGGAATCGATCCGACGAAGTTCTGGAATTCCGAGCATTTAGCTTGGAGATTCGAACTTAGTCGAAGGGAAATCTTTTAGATTTCCATAGTAAAAATTATTTTTTAGGAAGGAGCGAGCGAGCTTGTAGAGGGAGGGAGCGCCAAAAAGCCTCCTGTAGACCCCTAAAATTGTCCGGGTCGGAAATAAAGCTTGAAGACTCTCGAAGACTGAAGGATAATCAGCCAGAAGGACTCCTCGAAGGCCCTAGGAGGGTTCTCTGTAGGTCTAGAGGTCTTAGAATAGCTAAAAATAAGGAAGTGGAGGGAAAAAGCCCAATACGGCCGTACTGAACTTAATACGGCCGTATTGAAGCTTCAATACGGCCGTACTGAAGTCAGTACAACCGTATTGACACTTCAATACGACCGCTGCGAACTCAATACGGGCGTATTGAAATTTCTGACTTTCAATACGACCGTATTGAACTCCAATACGACCGTATTGAAGTTCAAAAATTTCAATACGGCCGTATTGGCCCTGTAGGCCGTACTGCGCCTATTCCCTATAAATATGACGTCAATTGGACGTCATTCGACACTTTTTCACTCAGTTTTGACTCCCTCCTTGAGTATTCTGGGGTTTTTGAGCAGTGTTCTGCCCTAGAAAACTCTCTGGGAGTCGATCCGACGAAGTTCTTGAGCCCCGAGCCATTTTGCTTGAGGATCGAACCTAGTCGAGGGGAAATCTTTTTGATTCCCTTAGTTAAAATTTTGTTCTAGGAGAGCGAGGAGCGGGCTTGTAGAGCGAGGGAACGCCAAAACGCTTCCCAGTTCTTTGCAATATAAAAGCACGCTTCAAGAGGTTTCCCTTCAATCCTTCCTTTTACTGCTTTCTGTGTGCATATTTAAACTATCATCATGTAGATAGTCAATTTATAATTGCTTAGAATAAATAGGGGTAATTTAGTAATTTTATACTGTTCTTTTAAAAATAATCTGTTATAGGGAACCCGAAAGGGGCGCCGTGGGGTGCTAACACCTTCCCCACGCGTAACCGACTCCCTTACCCAACTCTGGTTGTAGTGGCCAAAGTTGATTTTTAAATCAATTGCCTTATCCCTTTTTCCAATGTTTTGAGTAAAACATTGGTGGCGACTCCACGAACCCTCCTTTTGCGAAAACCACTAAACCATGGAGGGTCCCGCTTGGGATTAATATGGATTAGTGAGACTTTTAATAAATAAATTGGATAAGATCGACAAGGTCTCAGTTTGAGAACAAGTCGTTCTAATAATCCAATACATTTTCAAAACCAAAATAAATGAGTCCAACCATTCTTCGCGAATGCCGAAAGCCCGTTTCGGGCCGGTGGCGACAGATGGCGACTCCACTGGGGATGCCTCGAGAGTCAGTCCCATTTAGTGACAGATTATTTTTAACAAATAATAGTTAAAATTACTTTATTACCCCTCACTTGTATGATAACATGTTTATCTATTTGGCTTTAATAACTGTTGTATGTTTAATTTTCCGCAAATGTTTGAAATAAAATTGCACACAAACCTTTGCACACAACAGTTCCCTCTATACCCGGGGGCATGAGTGGTAATCCATAGGGAGTGGATGTTAGTACGGCCGGTTGATGGGTTTATAGGAGCCTATGAGACCGTTGTCGGAAAACATCACTCAAGGTGATAACCATGAACTTGAGTCCGACGGTGCGTTGGAACTTTCCATCGACCTACGACAAGAGGAATTGGGTCCCTATAATGGGGGCACCTTGGGGGCCTTTGACCAAGTGAGAACAGTTAGATCCTCCTTGAATATGCACTTTTCTGCAGGAGACCCCTACCTCGTAATTTGCTCGTGACTGTTCGTGGATGAGTGAATTGTTTGTGCATTGACTATGTGACATTGTATGAGCATATATTTGCATTTGTTAAACAAACAACATCCCTATTCTATTTAAATAAAAAGAATAAATAGAAATAAAGATCTTCTAGTACATGGTGTTAACATCTACCTTCATTTGCATTCATATAGGTAGTTTCCCTTTTCACCCAAAAAAACACAAAAATATACAAAATATTCGAAAGAAAAATATATATTTATCCCAAACCAAGCAATATCATGCATCATATTAGGAAAATCCCGAAAACATGATAATGCTTAGTTCAAATAAACACTATGCATACATATTCATCTTCATCATCTCATATCATGCATTGTATTGTAGATTATGGAGAGATCTAGGGAGGTGCATAGGCAGTTGAAGAAAGTGGACTTCTTATTGTACCATGCCGAGAGGTTGGATCACCTCTGTACCTTGATGCCACGAGAGGCTCGTTTGGAATTTGAGAAATCCTATGGACGAGTTCTCGACTTGATGAAGATCTGTGTGGATCCAGCCTTTCTGAGAGCCTTGGTCCATTTTTGGAGTCTCGAGTTGCACTGTTTCGAGTTCCCCCAGTTTGACCTAGTTCCTACTCTCGAGGAGTATGAGCTCATGCTACGATGGCCCAAATCAGCTGGGATCTATATCTTTCATGATAACCATGTGGCTGTGGAGAGAGTTGCCACTCAGGTCAAACTACCATCACGATCGGCTGCCTTAGTGGGGAACGGTAGTATTAAAGGTTGGAAGCTTGCTATGATTGAAGACCACCTTTCTTCCTTGGCTGGCGAGGGAGATTGGTTAGCTTTCAACAAGACCCTAGCGTTAGCTGTATTTGGGATGATCCTTTTCCCCTTTTACGCTAACACAGTGGACCATGCTGCAATGGACGCTTTCTTCGCCTGGGACGTGCACATGAAGAGTCCCGTGCCTGCCATTCTTGCCGACACCTTGCTGTCTGTTCATCTATCACAACAGAAGCAAGGAAAAATCATCCGATGTTGCACCTCCTTGCTGTATGTATGGGGCATTACACACTTCTATGCCTCTAGTCATATGGGGACCTTGCCCGATCCATTGAGGAGTTTCTCCAAGATCCCCGTACGCCGCCGATATGCTTCCGAGTGGAAGGAAGAGATGGAACAGTGGAGCATTAATCACTTCACATGGGTTTGCCCTTGGTTCCATCCGAGCCATGTATTGACGAGATGCGGCAGTTATCCAAGCATACCATTGATGGGCCTCAGAGGTTGCATAGCCTACTCGCCTAAATTGGTTATGAGACAACTAATGAGGACCCAAATTGTTCCTACTAAAGAGGAGCTTGGAGGGTTGTGTTTCTCCTATGATTCCGAGCATCAAAGGGATATGCACTCTGTCATAAGAGCGTGGGAGAGACCAACCTATGAGGGAGATCTCGAGCTTGGAAAGCCTCGGGTATCCGCCTCCACCGACTACGAGAAATGGAGGAACGAGAGGGGGGTGTCTCAGCCATCCACTTCTTGTGCAACTACAGCAGCAAGGAAGGTGTTGCAAGAACAAGTCGACGCCTTGACCAAGAAACTGGAAATCCAAGGAGCTCAAATGAGAGCTCTCGAGGAGAAAAACGAAGCATCCAGTTTCCTCATTGATGGTCTTCAAAGACAATGCAAGAAGAAAGACCACGAGATAGAGCGACTCAAGGATGAGTGTGCTAACCTCAACGAGGAGACTACTCGGGCATCTAAAATACCAAAGGTTGAACCGGGTAGTCAACTCCAAGAAGTCAATGTCAAGATAGCACGCCTTGAAGCCGAGCATGCAAAGCAAGCACAGTTGATCAGGGACATGCAAGAGGACTTGCTATCGACTCGATCCGACGCACAGAAATGGCGGGAAGTCGCTCAACGACAAGCCGCAAACCTTTCCGACTTTCGCAAAAAGGAAAGGGAAGGATTGGCACGAATGGCTAAACTCCAAGAGGAGAAGGATCGAGCCGAAGACGAGCTTAACGAGCTACAGGCCATGATCAACTATCACATTCAGAAAGCGAAGGAGGCTCAGAAGACTTGTGATGATATGAGCCAAGCCGTCCACTCGCAAGTTGAAGCAATGGCACGCCATGTTGAGGAAGCCGAAGAAGAATGGCAACGACGTATGAACCCGCCTGTGGGTTTCTACCGGCTTTTCTCTTTTTGTAAAAAATTGCTTCAAAGCATTGTATAAAAAGTTGTACACTTTCTTCAATGAATAAAATCGAATCCTTCAGATTTATCACCTTTGCATCTCATAGTCATTCATTTGCATTCATCTCTCCCGGTAATTTAATAATAAATGTTAATAAAAAGAAAGAAATAATCGATGCGTATGTTCAGAATGGATCGCACGCCATTGGTCATTAAATGCAAACCAACAACTGCACAAAGCGAACACACGACGACGCCGTTGTTGGTAATCAAAACAGACGAAAGGGAAGGTCCGATGCCGTTAAGGATTGTCACTCCAAGGCCTTTCCCCTACAAAACAAATAAGGCTGTGCCATGGATATACGACATCCGTTCTTCTGCCGACAGCGATATCTCTAACATCGCTGGACTTGGGGGCATGACTAGGAGTGGCAGGATCTACACTCCCGAAGATCTGCACGATAAAGCTCCCAAGAATAAAGGAAAAGAAAAGGAGAAAACCGAGGAAAATAAAGAATCCGAGGAGGAGACTGATGAGCTGTTAAAATATATCCGACAGAGCGAGTACTCCATCGTGGATCAACTTCATAGGACGCCAGCAAAGATTACCCTGTTGTCGTTGATCCTAAGTTCCGAACCGCATCGGCAAGCTCTGTTGAAAGTCTTGAACGAGGCATATGTGTCGCACACTATCTCCCAAGACAAGTTTGAGGGAATTGTTAGCCACATCACGGCTAATGATCACCTCACTTTCACCGATGAAGAAATCCCCGCCGAGGGACCTAATCACAACAAACCCTTGCACATCTCTGTAAAGTGCAAGGATTACCACATCGCAAAAGTCTTGGTGGATAACGGATCTTCCTTGAATGTGATGCCCAAAAGAACTCTTGATCAAGTGGCAATCAAGGGAGTCCAAATGCGCCCGAGTAACATGATCGTTCGAGCTTTCGACGGTTCTAAAAGAGAAGTGGTGGGAGAAGTCAATCTTCCAATCCAAATTGGACCTACCATCTTCAACGTCGAATTCCAAGTGATGGATATTACTCCTGCATACAGCTGTCTCCTAGGCCGACCTTGGATTCATGATGCGAAAGCTGTACCCTCTACACTCCACCAAAAAGTCAAATTCATTGTGGGTGACAAACTGGTGACTGTACAAGCTGAAGATGACATACTCATCAGCAAGCCATCCAACATACCTTATGTGGATGCAGCAGAAGAAGCTTTGGAAACCGCCTTCCAAGCATTGGAAATTGCCAATGTTGAAACGTTTCCCCGAGAAATGAAGAAGGTAGCCCATATGCTCACAAAGAACGGATACTTGCCAGGACAAGGATTGGGCAAGTACTCCCAAGGAATCCCGGAGCTACCTATTATCAAGGACAATCCGGGGAAACAAGGGTTAGGATACAACCCTGTTAAAGATCAAAGAATGAAGAGGAATCAAGATCCTTCTCAACGTTCTTTAAGCCAGATCTTTAAGAAGGCTGGTTCACAAACATCGAGGCCAGTTGTTGTCATCAAGTGTCCCTCTCCTTCCGATAGGGATGTATAGGCTCAGTGACTATTAGAGATCACTCCTCGGGGACAGCCCGACCCCCGAGCCTCGATAGGGCACATGTTTCCATTATGATTATAATAAAATCATTCTTCATTATTTCTTATTGTTTCTTTTCTTGCTTACAATAAAATTCTAGACCACATTATTTAACCCCGTTTGAACGAACATAAGTGAGGTTAAAATCGTCTTAATAATCAATAAACCCGCATCATTTTTATGTGGAAGTGTGCATGACAGCTTGGAGCACCTTTTCTTGGCATCAATAAGTGCCATCATGGATAAAAGAAATCCTAAAGATAATAAGCTCGGCAGGAAACCCAAAAGGGGACTGCGCTAAATAAGAGCAAAAGACCCGCTAGGAATCCCACAAAAGGGTGACCTAGGCAAAAATTAGGGTTACAAAATAATGAACAAAAACAAAAGCCCGCTAAGACATCACAAACGGGTGTTTTAGGCAAAAGTTAGGGCCGTCAAAAAGGAAAAACAAAATAAATCCATGATGGTACCATCAATTGAATTCAACAAGGAGCTCAAGAAAAGCTATCCAAGTTGTCAAAGCACAATCATTAATAACGAAGATGTGCTTAACTTCATGAATGTTTAATCGAACAAACCTAAACACAATAAGCCTGCCATTGGCCAGCCATTCTTACAATATCCATTTTTCAAAAATAAAACAATCCCCTCTAAAACACAAACTTTTGAAAAATATACCTTTCCCTGCTTTTCTCTCTTGTCCCCAACGATTTTTGAATAATCTAGTGGAAACATGGAGATATAGTGGTCAATAAGAGGGTTGACACATCTTCTAAAGGAAGGGAGAATCATTTGGTTGATAGCACCAAAAATCAAATACGCATCGTTCCTCGGTTACAGAAATCGGCAAAGCACAGTCTGTATGGAGGAATGGCAAGATCCAAACAAAGAACGCATCGATTAATTCTTTTGAAAAACTGAATCAAATAGAATTAGGTGCATCTCATTTGCATACATGCATACAGATGATAGGTGTATTAGAAGATCACTTATTCTCTGTTTATCTAAAAAAAAAAAAAAAAAAAAAAAAAAAAAAATCATCATAAAATCAGAAAAATCCAATACGCCCGTATTGGTATTAATACGGTCGTATTGGAGTTAACGTTAAGCACAACGTTTCAACTCCAATACGGGCGTATTAAAATCCAGTACGACCGTATTGAATCCCAATACGATCGTATTGAACCCAATACGGTCCGTATTGGTTGTGAATTTTGTACATCAACGGAAAGGCCAATACGGCCGTATTGAATCCAATACGGGCCGTATTGGCGGAATTTTGCCTATAAATAAAGGCTTCCCCTCCCTCATTTTGCATACCTTTCTTCATTCTCCACATTCCTTGCTTGTGAGTGCATTCCTAGAGAGATTATCGGAAATGGCAGAATCTTCTCGCAAAAGGCAGAGAGCCCCGGCCAGACGTGTAATGACAGACCGACACCGAGACCGGCTGCAGCTCATAGAGACGTTCACCATCGAGCCGTCAAGAGTGCTCGACTTTGAGCTTCTCCAAGCGGTGGGCTTGGAGAATGATGTCAGGAACTACTTCGACGCCATAGGATGGGGATTTGTCCTTAATCCACCATCCCAGCTATATTTGACGGCCACGAAGGAGTTCTTGGCCACAGTCGGCGTCACGGAGTCGACTAACAGCTATGGGGAGGATGTTTGCGCGGTGGATTTCTGGATGAATGAAGGATACCGCACGCTGACGTTGGACGAGTTCAACGTCCAGGCAGGGTTTTTCAGCCGCACTGATCAGCTGGCCTTCCGAGATGCCATATGCGAGTGGCCTGATCAGTGGACTCCGGTTGAGATGTGGAGTTTGCTCACTGGCCGGCGGGATTATCATTCAGGGGTGAAGGGCTCCCGGCTCCCGACCGCTCTTAGGATCTGTCACAAGATCCTCACCAGCACTATTCATGGCAGGTCCAAGAGTCAGGAGTCGATTACACGACCGGATCTGCTGGCCTTATATTGCATGGCCACCGGCCGGAAGGCCAATCCTAGATATTTCTTCCTTGAGCACGTGAAGAAGTTTGGGGTACGAGAGGGAGGAGAGTCCAGACAGGGGTACATCTTGGTTGCCCCACTCCTCTCACAGCTGGCGGAGACATGGGGATGTCCCGATGGTGCAGAGCCAGGGGCTTTGGCGCCAAAGTTGATTGGTGCCTCCACCCTGATTAACATGAAAATCATCGCTAGGTCACCAGGAGGGGGGTTTGTGCGAGTAGATGGCCTCGAGACCTTCGACGACCTCCTCAACAACCTCGACTTTGAGGGAGGCGACACCCCGCAGCCAGAGGCTAGCACGTCACGGTCGGACAGGGGATACTTTGACGCCCGCTTCGACACACTGCAGCAGAGCATTGACACGCGATTCGATGCTTTTCAGCAGAGCATCGACACGCGATTCGATGCTTTTCAGCATAGTGTCGGTACATGGCAGCAGAGTACCGATGCTCGACTAGATACCTTGGTGCAGGGGTTCGACAACCTCTCCGTCTGGATGCATCGCCGCTTCCCGGACTCGCCACAGGACCCGCCAGCAGAGGAGTGAAGACCGGCTTCTGTTTTATTGCTTTTTCATGTACTAGTTTGGTTGGGCTTAGCCCCATGTCTCAAATTTTTCTTGTACAAATTCATTTTTAATGAAATTTGCCACTTTTGAATTCAAAATTCTCTAGTAATTTAAATTCTGTACAGCAAAAGCCAAAAACATAAAAAAAGGCAAAATACAGAAAAAGCCAAAAAATAAAAAAGGCAAGGATACAGAAAATCCAACAATCAGTTTGCACAGAATAACTGAGCCTGGAGAGGCTTACCAAAATACTCCTCATCCTCCACATCAAAGAATAATTGAGCCTGGAGAGGCTCGCAGAAATAATACTCCCCAAAGGGAACCTCAGCTCATGAAGCCAATATCCAACAAGAGCTTTCAAAGCAAGATCGTCAAAATCTCCCAAAGGAAGTACGATCATCCAAGTAATATATCCAAGTCAAAGGACTTCGGACTTCCTCAGTGGAAAGTAGCTCTCCGACTCAGGCATTGAGTGAGGCTAAGCCTGGAGAGGCTCGCAGAAATAATACTCCTTCAGAATAATCGAGCCTGGAGAGGCTCGCAGAAAGAATACTCCCTCAGAATAATTGAGCCTGGAGAGGCTCGCGGAAAGAATACTCCCTTCAGAATAATTGAGCCTGGAGAGGCTCGCAGAAATAATACTCCTTCAGAATAATTGAGCCTGGAGAGGCTCGCAGAAAGAATACTCCCTCAGAATAATTGAGCCTGGAGAGGCTCGCAGAAACAATACTCTTCCTTCAGAATAGTTGGGCCTAGAAAGGCTCGATTCCCCAGAGATATCTCAAGCTTACACTCACGGGCCAAATTCCCCAGTGAAAGCTATCAGAATGCGATCAGCGAAATCCCCAAAGGAGGCCTGATCATCCAAGAAAAATGTCTAAGGACTTTAAACTTCCCCAATGGAGGATAGCTTTCCAACTCAAAAGCGATGGGTGAAGCTAAGCCTGAAGAGGCTTTCTAGATAATACTCTGGGATGAATAAAAACTTCAAATCCCCAATCGCCTACTAAAGAGGCATTTCTACAAAAGGAAGACCAATAAACTATTCCCCAAGTGGAATTTGGCTCTCAGCCTAACAAATGAACGTCAAGATGATCTGCCTAACAAAAGAGGCCAATCAACATCAATCCTCAGTGGATGATCGCCTATCCAAGAGGCATCCCCACAAAAGGGGAAGAAAAATCAAAAAGATTAATAAAATTCCCCAAGCGGAATTTGGCATCCCGCCAAAACATCGAACATCAAGACTATCTGCCTAACAGAAGAGGCCAGTCAAAAAAAATCAACATCCAGAATCCCCAGCGGATAACAGCCTACACAGAGGCAGCGAAAAATCAGAAAATCAAAAAGAGTTACCCGAACAAGGATAACCGGGATACTCCACCAACGTCGAAAGGACGTCAGCCAATCATAAGGCACCGCTCACATCAGAAAGAGCATCTTTGTGTCTATACCCCAAGGAGTCAGAAATTCCCCAAGGGTACCAACAATGCAATGCAAGTTGGGGCACAGGAACCTGTGAATGACTGCACATCCCCTAGACGGATCCCTGCGTTATCCAGCCCTCAGCGGCACAAAAATCAAAAAACAACCGTCGAAGCAGCATCGTGGACTGTGGAGACAAAATCATCACCAAATCCCTGGAAAGGAGATATTCACGCTACCCCCGTCGTCACAAACACGGAGGTATGTAGCTTCCGGCTCGGGCAATGAGAGAAGCTATCTCTGGAAAAGGGGTACTCACCGCTTACCGTTGTCACAAAGGTACTTAGTTTCCGGCTCAAACAAAGAGTGAAGCTAAGCCTGGAAGGACGGTACTTACAGCTTCCAGCTTGGGCAACAAGCAAAGCAAGGCCTGGAGAGGCAAAACTCACACTGCTTACCGTTGTCACAAGGGTACTTAGCTTCCGGCTCGAACAAAGAGTGAAGTTAAGCCTGGAGAGACGGTACTCACAGCTTCCAGCTTGGGCAACAAGCAAAGCAAGGCCTGGAGAGGCAAAACTCACACTGCTCACCGTCGTCGCAAAGGTGCTTGGTTTCCGGCTCGAACAAAGAGCGAGACTAAGCCTGGAGAGGCGGTACTCAACCATCAGCGTCATCAGAGGCGCGTTGATGTCCAACTTCCGGCTCGAGCGTCGAGTGAAGTTGACCTTGGAGAAGGTAAACTCAGCTACCGAGGATGTCAAAAGCGCCGAGGTATGCACCCACCTGGAGAGGCTACTCAACATTTTTCCACCGGAAGACGCTACAAGTCAGAAGGTCGGCGCAATACCCGGACAATTGGGTCAACTCCTTTACTTGTCAGCCGATACACCAAAAGGCCGTCCGACTAAGTAAAGGGGGGGCAGCTGTAGACCCCTAAAATTGTCCGGGTCGGAAATAAAGCTTGAAGACTCTCGAAGACTGAAGGATAATCAGCCAGAAGGACTCCTCGAAGGCCCTAGGAGGGTTCTCTGTAGGTCTAGAGGTCTTAGAATAGCTAAAAATAAGGAAGTGGAGGGAAAAAGCCCAATACGGCCGTACTGAACTTAATACGGCCGTATTGAAGCTTCAATACGGCCGTACTGAAGTCAGTACAACCGTATTGACACTTCAATACGACCGCTGCGAACTCAATACGGGCGTATTGAAATTTCTGACTTTCAATACGACCGTATTGAACTCCAATACGACCGTATTGAAGTTCAAAAATTTCAATACGGCCGTATTGGCCCTGTAGGCCGTACTGCGCCTATTCCCTATAAATATGACGTCAATTGGACGTCATTCGACACTTTTTCACTCAGTTTTGACTCCCTCCTTGAGTATTCTGGGGTTTTTGAGCAGTGTTCTGCCCTAGAAAACTCTCTGGGAGTCGATCCGACGAAGTTCTTGAGCCCCGAGCCATTTTGCTTGAGGATCGAACCTAGTCGAGGGGAAATCTTTTTGATTCCCTTAGTTAAAATTTTGTTCTAGGAGAGCGAGGAGCGGGCTTGTAGAGCGAGGGAACGCCAAAACGCTTCCCAGTTCTTTGCAATATAAAAGCACGCTTCAAGAGGTTTCCCTTCAATCCTTCCTTTTACTGCTTTCTGTGTGCATATTTAAACTATCATCATGTAGATAGTCAATTTATAATTGCTTAGAATAAATAGGGGTAATTTAGTAATTTTATACTGTTCTTTTAAAAATAATCTGTTATAGGGAACCCGAAAGGGGCGCCGTGGGGTGCTAACACCTTCCCCACGCGTAACCGACTCCCTTACCCAACTCTGGTTGTAGTGGCCAAAGTTGATTTTTAAATCAATTGCCTTATCCCTTTTTCCAATGTTTTGAGTAAAACATTGGTGGCGACTCCACGAACCCTCCTTTTGCGAAAACCACTAAACCATGGAGGGTCCCGCTTGGGATTAATATGGATTAGTGAGACTTTTAATAAATAAATTGGATAAGATCGACAAGGTCTCAGTTTGAGAACAAGTCGTTCTAATAATCCAATACATTTTCAAAACCAAAATAAATGAGTCCAACCATTCTTCGCGAATGCCGAAAGCCCGTTTCGGGCCGGTGGCGACACCTCCTAAACTTCATTGATATATAAAAAGCACGCTTCAAAGGTTTCTTCTTAAGTCCTTCCTTTTACTGCTTTCTGTGTGTATATTTAACTGTCATCATGTAGATAGTTAAGTTATAATTGTTTAGAATAAATAGGGGTAATTTAGTAATTTCGCACTATTATTTTTAGAAATAATCTGTCATAGGGAACCCGAAAGGGGCGCTGTGGGGTGCTAACACCTTCCCCACGCGTAACCGACTCCCTTACCCGACTCTGGTTGTCATGGCCGAAGTCGATTTTTGAATCGATTGCCTTAAACTTCTTTTTCCAATTTTTTGAGTAAAACATTGGTGGCGACTCCATGAACCCTACTTTTTATGAAAACCGCTAATCCATGGAGGGTCCCGCTTGGGATTAACATGGATTGGTGAGCCTTTTAATAAAATTGCTCGTTTGACAAGGTCTCAGTTTGAGAATAAGTCATTCTAGCAATCCATATTTTTAAACAAATAAAAGAGTCCAACCATCCTTCGCGAATGCCGAAAGCCCGTTTCGGGCCGGTGGCGACAATCCTCCTATAGGCAAAAGTACCAAAAGGGCATGTGAATGTGGTCTTTTCCTGATCCTCATGAGCAATATGAATCTGAAAATAACCAGAGAACCCATCAAGAAAACAATAGTGGGATTTACCTGCCAGACGCTCAAGCATCTGATCAATGAAGGGAAGAGGAAAATGATCCTTCCTTGTTGCTTGGTTGAGCCTCTGGTAGTCAATACAAACCCTCCAATTTTTTTGGACTCTGGTGGGTGTAGACCCCTAAAATTGTCCGGGTCGGAAATAAAGCTTGAAGACTCTCGAAGACTGAAGGAAGATCAGCCAGAAGGACTCCTGGAAGGCCCTTGGAGGGTTCTCTGTAGGTCTAGAGGTCTTAGAATAGCTCAAAATAAGGAAGTGGAGGGAATGAAGCCCAATACGGCCGTACTGAACTTAATACGGCCGTATTAAAGCTTCAATACGGCCGCAGTGAACTCAATACGGCGTATTGAAGTTTCACTGAAATCAATACGGCCGTATTGAAGCTTCAATACAGCCGTATTAAACTCAATACGGCCCTATTGAAATTTTTGAATTTCAATACGGCCGTATTGAACTCAATACGGCCGTATTGAAGTTCAAAAATTTCAATACGGCCGTATTGCTTCTGTAGGCCGTATTGCGCCTATTCCCTATAAATATGACGTCAATTGGACGTCATTCCACACTTTCACGCTCAGTTTTGACTCCCTCCTTGAGTATTCTGGGGTTTTTGAGCAGTGTTCTGCCCTAGGAATCTCTCTGGGAGTCGATCCGACGAAGTTCCGGAATTCCGAGCACTTAGCTTGGAGATTCGAACCTAGTCGAAGGGAAATCCTCCGGATTTCCATAGTCAAAAGTTTTTAGGAAGGAGCGAGCGAGCTTGTAGAGCGAGGGAACGCCAAAAAGCTTCCCAGTCTTACTCAATATATAAAAGCACGCTTCAAGAGGTTTCTTCTTAAATCCTTCCTTTTACTGCTTTCTGTGTGCATATTTAAACTATCACCATGTAGATAGTTAATTTATAATCGCTTATAATAAATAGGGGTAATTTAGTAATTTTACGCTATCATTTTAGAAATAATCTGTCATAGGGAACCCGAAAGGGGCGCTGTGGGGTGCTAACACCTTCCCCACGCGTAACCGACTCCCTTACCCAACTCTGGTTGTAATGGCCAAAGTTGATTTATAAAATCAATTGCCTTACCCCTTTTTCCAATGTTTTGAGTAAAACATTGGTGGCGACTCCACGAACCCTCCTTTTGCGAAAACCACTAATCCATAGAGGGTCCCGCTTGGGATTAATATGGATTGGTGAGACTTTTAATAAATAAATTGGATAAGATCGACAAGGTCTCAGTTTGAGAACAAGTCTTTCTAGTAATCCAATACATTTTCAAAACTAAAATAAAAGCGAGCTCGACCGTCTTCGCGACCGCCGAGGCCCGTTCGGGCCGGTGGCGACAGATGGCGACTCCGCTGGGGAAGCTTCGAGAGTCAGTCCCATTTAGTGACAGATTGTTTTTTAACAAATAATAGTTAAAAATTACTTCATTACCCCTTGATTGTATGATAATATGATTTATTTTGTGGCTTTAAATAACTGTTGTATGTTTAAATTCCGCAATTGTTTGAAATACAAACTGTACACAAACCTTTGCACACAACAGTTCCCTCTATACCCGGGGGCATGAGTGATTAACCATAGGGAGTGGATGTTAGTACGGCCGGTTGAATGGGTCTATAGGAGCCTACGAGACCGTTGTCGGAAAAACATCACTCAAGGTGATAACCATGAACTTGAGTCCGACAGTGCGTTGGAGCTTTCCATCGACTTACGACGAGAGGAATTGGGTCCCTATAATGGGGGCACCTTGGGGGCCTTTGACCAAGTGAGAACAGTTAGATCCTCCTTGAATATGCACTTTTCTGCAGGAGACCCCTACCTCGTGATTCGCTCGTGACTGTTCGTGGATGAGTGAATTGTGTGTGCATTTTTATGTGACATTGTATGAGCATACATTGCACCTTTTAAACATACAACATTCTTTTTTTTTAAAATAAAAAAAAAAAATAATAATAAATAGGAATAAGAATCTTCCATTATACGGTGTTAACATCTACCTTCATCACATTCATATAGGTAGTTTCCCTTTTCACCCAAAAAATACAAAAAATATATATAAAATAAAAAATACCCAAAAAAAAAAAAAAAAAAAAAAAAGAAAAAAAAAGAAAAAAAGGGTCATTTATCCAAACCAAGCAATATCATGCATCATCTTAGGGACATCTTAAAAACATGATAAATGCTTAGTTGAATAAACACTATGCATGTATATTCACCACCATCATCTCATATCATGCATATAGATCATGGAGGAATCTAGGAGTCATACATCTCTCCTAGTAATCCATTAATAAACATTAATAAAAAGAAAGGATTAGTCGATGCGTATGTTCAAAGAATGGATCGCACGCCGTTCGTTATCAAGTGTAAAGCCAACAACCGTGCCAATCGAGCGCACATCAACTCCGTTGTTGGTAATCAAGACGAATAAAGGGGAAGGTCCGACACCATTAAGGATCACAGTCCCAAGGCCTTTCCCTTACAAATCAAATAAGGCTGTGCCGTGGATATACGACATCCACTCTTCTGCCGACAGCGATATCTCCAACATCGCTGGACTTGGGGGCATGACTAGGAGTGGCAGGATCTACACTCCCGAAGATCTTCATGACAAAGCTCCCAAGAATAAAGGGAAAGAAAAAGAAGAAAAAACCGAGGAAAATAAGGAATCCGAGGAGGAGACAGACAAACTGTTAAAATATATCCGACAGAGCGAGTACTCCATCATGGATCAACTTCATAAGACGCCAGCAAAGATTACTCTGTTGTCGTTGATCCTATGCTCCGAACCGCATCGGCAAGCTCTGTTGAAAGTCTTGAACGAGGCATACGTGTCGCACACTATCTCCCAAGACAAGTTTGAGGGGATTGTTAGTCATATCACGGCTAATGATCACCTCACCTTCATCGATGAAGAAATCCCCACCGAGGGATCAAACCACAACAAGCCCTTGCACATCTCTATAAAGTGCAAGGAGTATCACATCGCTAAAAGTCTTGGTAGATAATGGATCTTCCTTGGACGTAATGCCAAAAAGAACGCTCAAGCAATTGGCAATCAAGGGAATCCAAATGCGCCCGAGCAACATGATCGTCCGAGCTTTCGACGGTTCTAAAAGAGAAGTGGTGGGAGAGATCAATCTTCCAATCCAAATTGGACCCACTATCTTCAACGTCGAATTTCAAGTAATGGACATTACTCCAACATACAGCTGTCTCCTTGGCCGACCTTGGATTCATGATGCAAAAGCTATTCCTTCTACGCTCCACCAGAAAGTCAAGTTCATAGTGGGTGACAAACTGGTGACTGTACAAGCTGAAGATGACATACTCATCAGCAAGCCATCCAACATACCTTATGTGGATGCAGCAGAGGAAGCTTTGGAAACCGCCTTCCAAGCATTGGAAATTGCCAATGTTGAAACGTTTCCCCGAGAAATGAAGAAGGTAGCTCATATGCTCACAAAGAACGGATACTTGCCAGGACAAGGATTAGGCAAGTACTCCCAAGGAATCCCGGAGCTACCCATTATCAAGGACAATCCGGGGAAACAAGGGTTAGGATACAACCCTATTAAAGATCAAAGAACGAAGAGGAATCAAGATCCTTCTCGACGTTCTTTAAGCCAGATCTTTAGGAAGGCTGGTTCACAAACGTCAAGGCCAGCTGTCGTCATCAAGTGTCCTTTTCCTTCTAATAGGGATGTGTAAATTCAGTGACTATTAGAGATCACTCCTCGGGGACAGCCCGACCCCCGAGCCTCGATAGGGCACATGTTTCCATCATGATTATAATAAAATCATTCTTCATTAATTCTTTATTGCTTCTTTTCTTGCTTGCAATAAAATTCTAAACCACGTCATTTAACCCTGTTTGAATAAACATAAGTGAGGTTAAAATCGTCTTAATAATCAATAAACCCGCATCATTTTTATGTGGAAGTGTGCATGACAGCTTGGAGCACCTTTTCTTGGCATCAATAAGTGCCATCATGGATAAAAGAAATCCTAAAGATAATAAGCTCGGCAGGAAACCCAAAAAGGGGACTGCGCAAAAATAAGAGCAAAAGACCCGCTAGGAATCCCACAAAAGGGTGACCTAGGCAAAAATTAGGGTTACAAAAATGAACAAAAAACAAAGGTCCGCTAAAACGCCACAAAAGGGGGTTTTAGGCAAAAATAAGGACAAACAGAAAAACAAAATAAATCCATGATGGTACCATCAAATGAATTCAACAAGGGGCTCAAGAAAAGCTATCCAAGTTGTCAAAGCACAATCATTAATAACAAAGATGTGCTTAACTTCATAAGTGTTTAATCAAACAAGCCTAAACACAATAAGCCTACCAATGGCCAGCCATTCTTACAAAATCCATTTTTCAAAAATAAAATAATCCCCTCTAAAACACAAACTTTTGAAAATATATATCCTTTCCTTCTTTTCTCTCTTGTCCCAACGATTTTTGAATAATCTAGTGGAAACATGGAGATATAGTGGTCAATAGGAGGGTTGACACATCTTCTAAAGAAAGGGAAGAATCATTTGGTTGATGACACCAAAATCAAATATGCATCATTCCTCGGTAACAGAAATCGGCAGAGCACAGTCCGTCTGGAGGAATGGCAAAATCCAAACACAAAAACGCATCGGTTAATTCTTTTGAAAAAAGAATCAAATAGAATTAGGTGCATCATACTGCATACATCCATACAGATGATAGGTGTACTGGAAGATCACTTATTCTCTGTTTATTGAAAAAACAAAAAATATATAAACTTCAGAAAAACAATACGCCCGTATCGTGTTCAGTATGCCCGTACCAAAATTAGGGTTATGAACAAATTTTCAATTCAATACGGGCATACTGAAATGAATAACGGCCGTATTGGCAATAACAGAAATCCTCCCTCACATCAATGACAAAATTCCTCCAAGAAGAAGAGGATAGGGGAAGCCATTCATTTTTTCCAAAAAATAAAATAAATTAAACTTGCATTTGTGCATCGCGCACAATTAATTGCACATTCAAAGACCTCATCATGAGGCAATTGCATAAAATAGAAAAAATAGAAAAATTGCTTGTGTATGACAGCAGCAAACAAAATGCAAAGATTCAGAAAATCAACAGCGTCATACAGAATAACTGAGCCTGGAGAGGCTTGCCGAAAAAAATACTCTCAGAATAACTGAGCCTGGAGAGGCTTGCCGAAAGAATACTCTCAGAATAACTGAGCCTGGAGAGGCTTGCCGAAACAATACTCCCACAGAATAACTGAGCCTGGAGAGGCTTGTCGAAATAATACTCTTTCAGAATAACTGAGCCTGGAGAGGCTTGCCGAAAGAATACTCTCAGAATAACTGAGCCTGGAGAGGCTCGCCGAAATAATACTCCCTCGTCATACAGAATAATTGAGCCTGGAGAGGCTTGTCGAAATAATACTCCTTCAGAATAATTGAGCCTGGAGAGGCTTGCCGAAATAATACTCCTACAAAATAACTGAGCCTGGAGAGGCTCGCCGAAATAATACTCTCTCATAATAACTGAATTTAATTTCTTTAGCACTTTTAATTTCTGTACAGCAAAAGCCAAAAACATAAAAAAGGCAAAATACAGAAAAAGCCAAATCAGAAGAAAAGGCAAAATACAGAAAAAGCCGAAAATGAAAAAAGGCAAGGATATAGAAAATCCAACAAACAATTTGTACCGAATAACTAAGCCTGGAGAGGCTTACCAAAATAATACTCCACATCCTCCACAGTATGCAGAATAACTGAGCCTGGAGAGGCTCGCAGAAATAATACTCCCCAGAGGGAACCTCAGCTCAAGCTCACGGAAAAATCCCCAGCGAGAGCTATCAAAGCAAAATCGACGCAATCCCCAATGGAAGTGCGATCATCCAAACAGTATATACAAGTCAAAGGACTTAACACTTCCTCAGTGGAAGATAGCTCTCCGACTCAAAGCGCTGAGCGAGGCTAAGCCTGTATAGGCTTCCTAAAAATACTCTGGGGTACGTAAGATCCCCAAATCCCCAGTCGCCTACTCAAGAGGCATTCCTACAAAAAGCAAAAGATCAAAAATTTCAATAAATATTCCCCAAGCGGAATGCGGCACTCAGCCAAACACTGAACATCAAGATAATTCGCCTACTTAGAGGCACTTCTTCAAAAAGAGAAAATCGAAAAGATCAATAATAATTCCCCAAGTGGAATCTGGCTCTTAGCCAAACATCAAGCGTCAAGATGATACGCCTAACAGAAGAGGCTAATAAAAATGAATGACAAAATCCCCCAGCGGACAATAGCCTACACAGAGGCGACAAAAATCAGAAAACCCAAAAGAGATACCCGAATAAGGATAACCGGGATACTCCACCAACGTCCAAAGGACGTCAGCCAATCATAAGGCACTGCTCATCTCAGAAAGAGCATCTTCGTGTCTACACCCCAAGGAAACAGAAATTCCTCAATGGGCGCCAACTACTCAATGGAAAGTTGGGACACAAGAACCTATGAGTAACTGCACATCCCCTAGACGGATCCCTGCGTTATCCAGCCCTCAGTGGCATAAAAATCAAAAATAATCGTCGAAGCAGCATCGTGGACTGTGGAGACAAAATCAACATCCAGAATCCCCGGCGGATAACAGCCTACACAGAGGCAGTAAAAATCAGAAAATCAAAAAGAGTCACCCGAATAAGGACAACCGGGATACTCCACCAACGTCAAAGGACGTCAGCCAAACATAAGGCATCGCTCAACTCAAAGAGAGAGCATCTGTGTCCACACCCCAAGGATTCAGAAATTCCCCATGGGTACCAACAATGCAATGCAAGTTGGGGCACAGGAACCTATGAATGACTGCACATCCCCTAGACGGATCCCTGCGTTATCCAGCCCTCAGCGGCACAAAATCAGAAAAAACTGTCGAAGCAGCATAGTGAACTGTGGAGACAAATATCATCTCAAATCCCTGGAGAGGTTAAACTCGCATTGCCGAAGTGATCAGAAGACACGGACGCAGTCCCTGGAGAGGGCAAACCCACCTGCCGATGTTAAGACGCAGACCCTGGAGAGGGCAAACTCAACTGCCAAATGTTAAGCGGCAGAGCCTGGAGAGGCGGTACTCAATCATCAGTGATGTTAAAACACTGGTGTCTAGCTTCCGGCTCGGGCGTCGAGTGAGGCTAGGTCTGGAGAGACGGTACTCAACCATCAGCGTCATCAGAGGTGCGTTGGTGTCCAACTTCCGGCTCGGGCGGCGAGTGAGGTTGGGCCTGGAGAGGCAATACTTAATCATCAGTGTGATGTTAACACATTGGTGTCTAGCTTCCGGCTCGGGCGTCGAGTGAGGCTAGGTCTGGAGAGACGGTACTCAACCATCAGCGTCATCAGAGGTGCGTTGGTGTCCAACTTCCGGCTCGGGCGGCGAGTGAGGTTGGGCCTGGAGAGGCAATACTTAATCATCAGTGTGATGTTAACACATTGGTGTCTAGCTTCCGGCTCGGGCGTCGAGTGAGGCTAGGTCTGGAGAGACGGTACTCAACCATCAGCGTCATCAGAGGTGCGTTGGTGTCCAACTTCCGGCTCGGGCGGCGAGTGAGGTTGGGCCTGGAGAGGCAATACTTAATCATCAGTGTGATGTTAACACATTGGTGTCTAGCTTCCGGCTCGGGCGTCGAGTGAGGCTAGGTCTGGAGAGACGGTACTCAACCATCAGCGTCATCAGAGGTGCGTTGGTGTCCAACTTCCGGCTCGGGCGGCGAGTGAGGTTGGGCCTGGAGAGGCAATACTTAATCATCAGTGTGATGTTAACACATTGGTGTCTAGCTTCCGGCTCGGGCGTCGAGTGAGGCTAGGTCTGGAGAGACGGTACTCAACCATCAGCGTCATCAGAGGTGCGTTGGTGTCCAACTTCCGGCTCGGGCGGCGAGTGAGGTTGGGCCTGGAGAGGCAATACTTAATCATCAGTGTGATGTTAACACATTGGTGTCTAGCTTCCGGCTCGGGCGTCGAGTGAGGCTAGGTCTGGAGAGACGGTACTCAATCACCAACGTCGCCAGAGGCACGTCGGTGTTCAACTTCCGGCTCGGGCGTCGAGTGAAGTTGACCCTGGAAAGGGTAAACTCAGCTACCGAGGATGTCAGAAGCGCCGAGGTATGCACCCACCTGGAGAGGCTACTCAACAATTTTCCACCGGAAGACACTACAAGTCAGAAGGTTGGCGTATTACCCGGACAATTGGGTCAACTCCTTTACTTGTCAATCGATACACCAAAAAGACCGTTTGACTAAGTAAAGGGGGGGCAGCTGTAGACCCCTAAAATTGTCCGGGTCGGAAATAAAGCTTGAAGACTCTCGAAGACTGAAGGAAGATCAGCCAGAAGGACTCCTGGAAGGCCCTAGGAGGGTTCTCTGTAGGTCTAGAGGTCTTAGAATAGCTCAAAATAAGGAAGTGGAGGGAATGAAGCCCAATACGGCCGTACTGAACTTAATACGGCCGTATTAAAGCTTCAATACGGCCGCAGTGAACTCAATACGGCGTATTGAAGTTTCTGAAACTTCAATACGGCCGTACTGAAATCAATACGGCCGTATTGAAGCTTCAATACAGCCGTATTAAACTCAATACGGCCGTATTGAAATTTCTGAATTTCAATACGGCCGTATTGAACTCAATACGGCCGTATTGAAGTTCAAAAATTTCAATACGGCCGTATTGCTTCTGTAGGCCGTATTGCGCCTATTCCCTATAAATATGACGTCAATTGGACGTCATTCCACACTTTCACACTCAGTTTTGACTCCCTCCTTGAGTATTCTGGGGTTTTTTGAGCAGTGTTCTGCCCTAGGAATCTCTCTGGGAGTCGATCCGACGAAGTTCCGGAATTCCGAGCACTTAGCTTGGAGATTCGAACCTAGTCGAAGGGAAATCCTCCGGATTTCCATAGTCAAAAGTTTTTAGGAAGGAGCGAGCGAGCTTGTAGAGCGAGGGAACGCCAAAAAGCTTCCCAGTCTTACTCAATATATAAAAGCACGCTTCAAGAGGTTTCTTCTTAAATCCTTCCTTTTACTGCTTTCTGTGTGCATATTTAAACTATCACCATGTAGATAGTTAATTTATAATCGCTTATAATAAATAGGGGTAATTTAGTAATTTTACGCTATCATTTTAGAAATAATCTGTCATAGGGAACCCGAAAGGGGCGCTGTGGGGTGCTAACACCTTCCCCACGCGTAACCGACTCCCTTACCCAACTCTGGTTGTAATGGCCAAAGTTGATTTATAAAATCAATTGCCTTACCCCTTTTTCCAATGTTTTGAGTAAAACATTGGTGGCGACTCCACGAACCCTCCTTTTGCGAAAACCACTAATCCATAGAGGGTCCCGCTTGGGATTAATATGGATTGGTGAGACTTTTAATAAATAAATTGGATAAGATCGACAAGGTCTCAGTTTGAGAACAAGTCTTTCTAGTAATCCAATACATTTTCAAAACTAAAATAAAAGCGAGCTCGACCGTCTTCGCGACCGCCGAGGCCCGTTCGGGCCGGTGGCGACAGTGGGTATGAGCTTATCCCTCTCATTCTTAACAACAGTGAGGCCTGTCTTCTTGGGGACCACCTGGACCGGACTCACCCACTGGCTATCTGATATAGGATAAATGATCCCAGCTTGAAGAAGCTCGGTCACCTCCTTCTTCACTACATCCAAAATGACAGGGTTGAGTCGCCTCTAGGGCTGTCTCACTGGTTTAGCTCCATCCTCCAGTAATATCTTGTGCATGCATGTGGATGGACTGATACCAGGAATGTCTGCTAGGGTCCAACCGATGGCTTTCTTATGCTTTTTCAGAACCTGCAACAATTTCTCCTCTTCAACAGCATCAAGGGAGGTGGAAATGATCACTGGAAACTTCTCATCATCCTCCAAGTAAGCATACTTGAGGTTCTCTGGAAGAGGCTTTAACTCTGGTGTGGGTGCTGGCTGAACATCAGAAGGAACCAAAGAAGGGAGAAGGGGTTCCGCAGCCTGTACCTCAACCTGCAAGTCAGATTCTTGTGTACTTCCTGAAACATGGTTAGTGCATTCTGACTCCAAAGAATTAATATCCAGAGGTACAGCACCCAAATCATCAGATATGAAATCAGATTCAAAATCAAACTCGGAAATAGATTCAGAAAAATAATCAGATTCAGTGCATGCAAGAGAAGTATATAGATCAGATAGAAAACAATGTTTCTTATCATGCAAAGAATAAAAATCATAAGCATACTGATCAACAACATCATCAAGTATCTCTGCACGAAAAATAGAATGGTCCTCAGATGGATGTTTCATGGCATCAAGAATATTAAAATGGACAACACTATCACCAAACTCCATGGACAATGTACCAGTATACATGTCAATCTTAGTTCGGGCTGTTTTCAAAAATGGTCTACCTAAAATGATTGGGGCGGAACCATGGGAGAATCCTTCCTCCATGTCAAGCACATAAAAATCAGTAGGAAAAATTAGTTCACCAACCCGAACTAAGACTTCCTCAATGAAACCTGTAGGGTGGGCGACACTTCTATTTGCCAACTGTATCACCACACCCGTAGGCTGCATAGGACCAAGAGACAGAGATTTAAAAATGGACAAAGGCATGACATTTATAGAAGCACCCAAATCAAGCATGGCATTTTCAAATTTGTTATTCATAATAATACAAGGTATGCAGAAAGTACCTGGGTCCTTACATTTTTCAGGAATGTGAGGAACAGATTTACCTATCAAAGCAGACACATTTCTGCCCATGCTGATTCGCTCATTGCCCTTCATTTTCCTCTTATGAGTGCACAGCTCCTTCAAGAATTTTGCATATCTGGGAATTTTCTTGATGGCGTCTAGTAAAGGTATGTTCACCTCCACCTTCCTGAAGGTGTCCAATATCTCCTTATCCACCTCTTCCATCTTTTTTCTTGGAATCAATTTAGGAGGAAATGGAAGAGGGATAGGAGGCTGCTGCAAATCAGAATTGTTGCTGGAAGAAGGTCCACCTGCATGAGAATTTTGGGCACCAACTGGTTCATCATTTTGTTTAGGTGCAGCTGTTGGAACTGGTACTGGTGCAGATGGAGGTGGAGGTGCTGTAGTGGGTATGTCAATCTGTTTTCCTGACCTCAATGTGATGGCACTCACATTTTTCGGATTCTGCACAGTTTGTGAAGGCAACTTATCTGAATTTTGAGACTGTGCCTAATTAAGTTGAGTGGCCATCTGCCCCATCTGATTGGTCAAGCTCTGAATGGAAGCTCTAGTCTCTTGCTGGAATTGCATATTTTGAAGAGTCATCTGCCTCACTAACTCCTCCAATGAAGGTTCAGAAGTAGAAGATTGAGGAGCTGGTGGTGCAGGAGCTTCATGTTGTCTCTATTTGTTGCTGTTGGATAGGAGGAGGTACATATCTGCTAAGACCAGCATTATTTTGGAAGGAAGGGGATGGTTGTTGTTGCTGCTGCTGCTGGTTAGACCATTTGAGGTTAGGATGATTTCTCCAACCTGGATTGTACCTATTACTGGAGAGGTCATAACTCTGCTGTTGTTGTTGCTGGACAGGAGGTCTGTTGTAAATATTTGTAGCATATGCTTGAGGAGCATGAACATCATAAGGCTGCTGCAATGATGGACACGAATCTGTATGATGGTCATTTGACGTGCAAATGCCACAAACCCTTGCCACAGATGCAGATGAAGATTTCTGGTTCATGGCAAGTTGAGTGACTAAACTGACCAAGGTATCAAGCTTCCCCTCAAGCTTCCTATCTGCAGATGAAGAAGAATCAGCAGCTACATCATTAATTCCCCTGAGCACAATAGCATCATTCCTGGTGCTGAACTGCTGGGAATTGGAGGCCATTTTTTTAATTAAGTGCCTAGCCTCAGCCGGAGTCATGTCACCAAGGGCTCCTTCACTGGCAGCATCAATCATACTCCTCTCCATGCTATTGAGGCCCTCATAAAAATACTGCAATAGGAGCTGCTCAGAAACCTGGTGGTGGGGACAACTTGCACATAAATTCTTCAATCTCTCCCAGTACTCATATAATCTCTCCCCACCAAGTTGCCTGATCCCTGATATATCCTTGCTGATTGCAGTGGTCTGTGAGGCAGGGACAAATTTCTCCAGGAACATTCTTTTTAGAACATCCCAGCTAGTGATGGACCTAGGAGCCAAATAATACAGCCAGTCTTTAGCAACTCCCTCCAATGAATGTGGAAATGCCTTCAGGTAAATGTGATCCTCTTGAACATCAGGAGGCTTCATGGTAGAACAAACAATATGGGCAACAAATGAATTAGTCCAGTTTTAAGTACAAAAGGAACATCTTCTTCAGGATATTGAATGCACAAACTCTCATAAGTGAAATCAGGTGCAGCCATCTCCCTAAGAGTCCTCTCACGGGGTCCATTATGTTCACCCATGTTTTCTGTTTGGCTTTGTCGCCACCGGCCCGAAACGGGCCTCGGCGGTCGCGAAGACGGTCGAGCTCGCTTTTATTTTAGTTTTGAAAATGTATTGGATTATTAGAAAGACTTGTTCTCAAACTGAGACCTTGTCGATCTTATCCAATTTATTTATTAAAAGTCTCACCAATCCATATTAATCCCAAGCGGGACCCTCCATGGATTAGTGGTTTTCGTAAAAGGAGGGTTCGTGGAGTCGCCACCAATGTTTTACTCAAAACATTGGAAAAAGGGATAAGGCAATTGATTTTATAAATCAACTTCGGCCATTACAACCAGAGTTGGGTAAGGGAGTCGGTTACGCGTGGGGAAGGTGTTAGCACCCCACAGCGCCCCTTTCGGGTTCCCTATGACAGATTATTTCTAAAATAACAGTATAAAATTACTAGATTACCCCTATTTATTCTAAGCAATTATAAATTAACTATCTACATGATGACAGTTTAAATATGCACACAGAAAGCAGTAAAAGGAAGGACTTTAAGAAGAAACCTTTGAAGCGTGCTTTTATATATTTCGTAAAACTGGGAAGCTTTTTGGCGTTCCCTCGCTCTACAAGCCCGCTCGCTCCCTCCTAAAAACTTTTGACTACGGAAATCCGGAGGATTTCCCTTCGACTAGGTTCGATCCTCAAGCAAAATGGCTCGGGGCTCAAGAACTTCGTCGGATCAACTCTCTGAGTGATTTCTAGGGCAGAACACTGCTCAAAAACCCCAGAATACTCAAGGAGAGGGTTGAAACTGTGTGAAAAAGTGTCGAATGACGTCCAATTGACGTCATATTTATAGGGAATAGGCGCAATACGGGCTACAGAATCAATACGGCCGTATTGAAATTTTTGAACTTCAATACGGTCGTATTGAAGTTCAATACGGCCGTATTGAAATTCAGGAATTTCAATGCGCCCGTATTGAGTTCACTGCGGCTGTATTGAAGCTTCAATACGGCCGTATTGATTTCAGTACGGCCGTATTGAAGTTTCAGAAACTTCAATATGCCGTATTGAGTTCACTGGGGCCGTGTTGAAGCTTCAATACGGCCGTATTAAGTGTAGTACGGCCGTATTGGGCTTCATTCCCTCCACTTCCTTATTTTAAACTACTCTAAGACCTCTAAACCTACAGATAGCCATCCTATGGTCTTCTAGGAGTCCTTCTGGCTGACTTTCCTTCGATCTTTGAGGGTCTTCGAGTTTTATTTCCGACCCGGACAATTTTAGGGGTCTACAGCTGCCCCCCGTTTACTTAGTCGGACGACCTTTTGGTGTACCGGCTGACAAGTAAAGGAGTTGACCCAATTGTCCGGGTGGTGAGCCGACCTTCTGACTTGTAGCGTCTTCCGGTGGAAAATTGTCGAGTAGCCTCTCCAGGTTTTGCTTTGCTTGCTGCCCAAGCTGGAAGCTGTGAGTACCCGCCTCTCCAGGCTTAGCTTCACTCTTTGTTCGAGCCGGAAGCTAAGTACCCTTGTGACAACGGTAGCAGTGTGAGTTTCGCCTCTCCAGGCTTAGTCTCGCTCTTTGTTCGAGCCGGAAACTAAGCACCTTTGTGACGACGGTGAGCAGTGTGAGTTTCGCCTCTCCAGGCTTAGTCTCGCTCTTTGTTCGAGCCGGAAACTAAGCACCTTTGTAACGACGGTGAGCAGTGTGAGTTCCGCCTCTCCAGGCTTTGCTTTGCTTGCTGCCCAAGCTGGAAGCTGTGAGTACCGCCTCTCCAGGCTTAGCTTCACTCTTTGTTCGAGCCGGAAGCTAAGTACCCTTGTGACAACGGTAGCAGTGAGTACCCCCCTTTCCAGAGATAGCTTCGCTCATTGCTCGAGCCGGAAGCTGCATACCTCCGTGTTTGTGATGACGGGGTAGCGTGAATATCTCCTTTCCAGGAATTTGTGATGATTTTTGTCTCCACAGTCCACGATGCTGCTTCGACGGTTGTTTTTTTGATTTTTGTGCCGCTGAGGGCTGGATAACGCAGGGATCCGTCTAGGGGATGTGCAGTTACTCATAGGTTCTTGTGTCCCAACTTTCCATTGCGTAGTTGGTGCCCACTGGGGAATTTCTGATTCCTTTGGGGTGCAGACACAAAGATGCTCTTTCTGATGTGAGCGGTGCCTTATGATTGGCTGACGTCCTCTCGACGTTGGTGGAGTATCCCGGTTATCCTTATTCGGGTGACTCTTTTTGATTTTTGGATTTTGTTGCCTCTGTGTAGGCTGTTATCCGCTAGGGGATTTTGTCATTGGTTGTGATTGGCCTCTTCTGTTAGGCGTATCAGCTTGACGTTCAATGATTGGCTGAAAAGCCAGATTCCACTTGGGGAATGATTATTGATCTTTTCGATTTTTTTCTCTTTTTTGAAAGAGTGCCTCTGAATAGGCGAATTATCTTGATGTTTGATGATTGGCTGAATGCCGAATTCCTCTTGGGGAATGGTTATTGATCTTTTTTTGATTTTTCTCTTTTTGCAGGGATGCCTCTGAGTAGGCGATTGGGGAATGAGGGATCTTATGTATCCCAGAGTATTATTTAGGAAGCCTCTGCAGGCTTAGCCTCACTCAACACTTGAGTTGGAGAGCTATCTTCACTGAGGAAGTTTAAGTCCTTTGACTTGGATATTCTGCTTGGGAGATCGTACTTCCATTGGGAATTTTGTCGATCTTGCTTTGATAGCTCTCGCTGGGGATTTGTTCTGAGCGCGAGCTGAGGTTTCTCTGGGGAGTATTATTTCTGCGAGCCTCTCCAGGCTCAGTTATTCTGTACAGTTGGGGGAGTATTATTTCTGCAAGCCTCTCCAGGCTTTAGTTATTCTGAGGAAGTATTATTTCTGCAAGCCTCTCCAGGCTCAATTATTCTGAGAGTATTATTTCGGCGAGCCTCTCCAGGCTCAGTTATTCTGAAAGATGTGAAATCTTTGTCTTTTTTTTTGTCGACTTTTGACTTTTTCTGTATGTTTGCCTTTTCTGTTGTTTTTCGGCTTTTTCTGTACAGGATTTAAATTGCTAGAGAATTTAAAATCAAACAGTGGAAATTTTCATTAAATAGAAAATAAGTTTGTACGAGAGAAATCAAAAGAAATCAAAAGATGGGACACAGCCCAAACAAACTAAATACATAAAAATTAAAGGAAGCAATCCGGTCTTCACTCATCGGCCGGCGGATCCTGAGGAGGAGTGGGGTATGTAGACCCCTAAAATTGTCCGGGTCGGAAATAAAGCTTGAAGACTCTCGAAGACTGAAGGATAATCAACCAGAAGGACTCCTCGAAGGCCCTAGGAGGGTTCTCTGTAGGTCCAGAGGTCTTAGAATAGCTCAAAATAAAGAAGTGGAGGGAAAAAGCCCAATACGGCCGTACTGAACTCAATACGGCCGTATTGAAGCTTCAATACGGCCATACTGAAGTCAGTACGACCGTATTGACACTTCAATACGACCGCTGCGAACTCAATACGGGCGTATTGAAATTTCTGACTTTCAATACGACCGTATTGAACCCCAATACGACCGTATTGAAGTTCAAAAATTTCAATACGGCCGTATTGGCCCTGTAGGCCGTACTGCGCCTATTCCCTATAAATATGACGTCAATTGGACGTCATTCCACACTTTTCAACATAGTTTGAACCCTCTCCTTGAGTATTCTGGGGTTTTTGAGCAGTGTTCTGCCCTAGAAATCACTCGGAGAGTTGATCCGACGAAGTTCTTGAGCCCCGAGCCATTTTGCTTGAGGATCGAACCTAGTCGAGGGGAAACCTTTTGGATTCCCTTAGTTAAAATTTTGTTCTAGGAGAGCGAGGAGCGGGCTTGTAGAGCGAGGGAACGCCAAAACGCTTCCCAGTTCATTTTTTATAAAAAGCACGCTTCAAGAGGTTTCCCTTCAATCCTTCCTTTTACTGCTTTCTGTGTGCATATTTAAACTGTCATCATGTAGATAGTTAAATCATAATTGTTTAGAATAAATAGGGGTAATTTAGTAATTTTACGCTGTTATTTTAGAAAATAATCTGTCATAGGGAACCCGAAAGGGGCGCTGTGGGGTGCTAACACCTTCCCCACGCGTAACCGACTCCCTTACCCAACTCTGGTTGTAGTGGCCAAAGTTGATTTTTAAATCAATTGCCTTATCCCTTTTTCCAATGTTTTGAGTAAAACATTGGTGGCGACTCCACGAACCCTCCTTTCATGAAAACCACTAATCCATGGAGGGTCCCGCTTGGGATTAATATGGATTAGTGAGCCTTTTAATAAAATTGCTCGTTTGACGAGGTCTCAGTTTGAGAATAAGTCATTCTAGCAATCCACTATTTTTAAACAAAATAAACGAGTCCAACCATCCTTCGCGAATGCCGAAAGCCCCGTTTCGGGCGGTGGCGACAGATGGCGACTCCGCTGGGGAAGCTTGAGAGTCAGTCCCATTTAGTGACAGATTATTTTTAACAAATAATAGTTAAAATTACTTCATTACCCCTTGCTTGTATTATAATATGTTTTATTATATGGCTTTTAAATAACTGTTGTATGCTTAAATTCCGCAATTGTTTGAAATAAAAACTGCACACAAACCTTTGCACACAACAGTTCCCTCTATACCCGGGGGCATGAGTGGTAATCCATAGGGAGTGGATGTTAGTACGGCCGGTTGATGGGTTTATAGGAGCCTATGAGACCGTTGTCGAAAAGCATCACTCAAGGTGATAACCATGAACTTGAGTCCGACGGTGCGTTGGAGCTTTCCATCGACCTACGACAAGAGGAATTGGGTCCCTATAATGGGGGCACCTTGGGGGCCTTTGACCAAGTGAGAACAGTTAGATCCTCCTTGAATATGCACTTTTCTGCAGGAGACCCCTACCTCGTAATTCGCTCGTGACTGTTCGTGGATGAGTGAATTGTTTGTGTAAATGCTTATGTGCAATTGTTTGTGCATTAATAAATAACCTCGTGATAAGGTCTAAGAATAATCCCCATGCATGAAAATACCATGACATGAGAGGAAAAATCATGTGTGAAAATATAATAAAAGTAAGGAGCATAGGCATCATTATCAATAATACCTCATGCATCCTCATCATCATTTATAGGTTCACTAATACCCTCTCGATGTGAGTGAAAGAGACCCGTGACTATTGAGATTCTCCGTTGTGGAGAGATAATAGCCTAGGGAGGGTGATAAACTTTCATCTTAAAAAGGCAGCGCCTCAAAGATGAAAGATTATCAAGCTCACATCAAGAGTGTATTCATATCATAAATAAGCTAATTAGAATAAACATTCATTTTAGAAAGTGGCTGGTCATCTCTCTGTCCTTACGCGCGCACAGAGAATCAAGAAAATGGAAGCGCTAGAGGAACAAAACAAGAAGCTCACGACCGAGCTTTCACAGCTCAAAGAGCAGATGGCGCAAATGTTGGAACTCATGCGTCACCATAACATTCATGGATCTCATCACAGTGACCATGGGTCCCATCATGAGGGAGAGGAGGAGGAGCATGAAAAAGATCCTCCACATGCCACACCTCTTGGGGCTGGAATCATGATTAAAGAGCCCGAGGTTTCAAAAGAACAATTCCACGCCCTAGAGGATCGGTTGAGGGCTATGGAGGGGCATGACTTCGATATTAAAGATGCCGCCGACATGTGTTTAGTAAGGGATATTCAATTCCCTCCCAAATTTAAAGTGCCAGATTTCCCGAGATACGTGGGATCGACTTGCCCCAAGAGTCATCTCACCATGTACTGCCGAAAGATGGCTGCATATGCCACAAACGAAAAGCTCTTGATCCACTGCTTCCAAGAGAGCTTGGCTGATACCGCGCTCAACTGGTATATGCAGCTAGATGGAAATCTAGTACACACATGGAGGCAGTTGGCTGACGCCTTTCTCAAGCGCTACAAATACAACATCGACCTAACACCCGATAGGTCAGATCTTCAAGCCTTGAGCAAGAATAATGATGAATCTTTCAAGGCGTACGCCCAACGTTGGAGGGAGTTGGCGGCACAGATAGAGCCCCCGCTGTCAGATAAGGAGACGGTGTCCCTATTCATAAACTCGTTGACCGGTCCCTATTATGACAAGATGATAGGGAACACGACAACACTCTTCTCGGACATCATCACCATTGGCGAAAGAGTGGAACAAGGGCTGAAAAGTGGGAAGCTAGCTGGGCTTTCCCAATCATTTGAAGCCAAGAAGACCTACGGGAAGAAGAAGGAAGGAGGAGTCAATGCCGTAAATATTTCTTCATCTTCTTCCACTTCGAAGTCAGGAAAGTCGCAATTCACCCCTGTGAAGAAGTTTGATAAACTTCCGACCACCTACAGCGATCTCCTGCCGAAGCTAGTAGAAGCCAAACTTCTAGCTTACGTTCCACTAAAGAAGATTGATCCACCTCACCCCTATTGGTACAAACCGCAAGACAAATGTCTATACCATTCGGGGGCATCGGGGCATTCAACGGAGAATTGTAGAGCTCTCAAAAATAAGGTCCAAGACCTTATCGATGCAGGGTGGATCACTTTTGATTCAACAGCGCCCGACGTGAGCAAAAATCCTCTACCAAAGCAGGAGTAGAGAGAAGAACAAGCCACGATAGGGCCCCTTCATATTTTTCTTTTAGGGACTCATGATCAGTACCCGAGATCATGAGGACCTTTTCATGTAAATAAGGGTTTTGTACAGTTTTATATACATACATCAATAAAGAGGCATTTTCACATTACTCTCTTTTTGTTCTTTTCTCTCTTTCCTCATTAACATTAATAATTCTAAACCTAAACAGAACCAATAAAATAATTATGTCTGTAATTGTTCGCTCTGACCGGGATCCAAAAGTGAATGGGTTGAGTTGGAGAGTGATGAGGAGATCATCTCTCCGGATCTGCAAAGACTGCTAAAACGAGAAGCTCGCTTACTCCAACTCGTCAAGAGAAATTGGAGACTATAAATTTGGGGCATGGCCGAAAGATAAAAGAGGTCAACATTAGGACCCATACCAGTGATGAAATAAGGACACATGATTCCACTATGATTATAATAAAATCATTCTTTCTCATTGCTTCTTTTCTTGCTTATAATAAAATTCTAAACCACATTTTTTAACCCTGTTTGAATAAACATGAATGAGGTTAAAATCATCTTAATAATAATAAACCCACATCATTTTTATGTGGAAATGTGTGTGACAACTTGGAGCACCTCCCCTTGGCCTCGACAAGTGCCATCATGGATAAAAAGAAATCCTAAAAACAAAAAAGCTCGGCAGGAAACCCAAAAAGGGACTGCGCAAAAATAAGAAAAAAAACCCGCTAGGAATCCCACGAAAGGGTGACCTAGGCAAAAGTTAGGGTTGCAAAAAATGAATAAAAACAAAAGTCCGCTAAAACGCCACAAAAGGGTGTTTTAGGCAAAAATAAAGACAATCAAAAGTAAAAGAAATCCATGATGGTACCATGAACCGAATTCAAAAAGAAAGGTTCAAGAGAAGCTATCCAAGTTGTCAAATCACAACACGACTTTTTAACTTCATAAGTGTTTAATCAAACAAGCCTAAACACATAAGCCCACCTTGGCCAAACATTCTTACAAAATCCATTTTTCAAAAATAAAATAATCCCCTCTAAAACACAAACTTTTGAAAAATATACTCTTTCCCTTCTTTTCTCTCTTGTCCCAAAAGATTTTAGAATAATCTAGTGGGAGCATGGAGAAATAAATCATCACTGATCTGAACAACAAAATGGTGGAAGAACTGTGCCAAGAATTCAAGATCCAACACCACAACTCTTCCCCATATCGGCCAAAGATGAATGGGGCAGTCGAGGCAACCAATAAGAACATCAAAAAAATAGTGCAAAAGACGGTTGTCTCATTTAAAGACTGACACGAGATGTTACCCTTCGCTCCTCATGGCTATAGGACTTCAGTACGTCCATTTACAGGAGCTACTCCATTCTCACTCGTTTATGGGGTGGAGGCAGTTCTACCCATCGAAGTCGAGATATCCTATCTAAGGGTAATCATGGAAACAAAACTTTCCGAGGCAGAATGGGTTCAAAGCCAATATGACCAGTTGAACCCTATCAAAAAAAAACGGCTGAACGCCATATGCCATGGTCAAGCCTATCAGAGGAAGATCAAAAAGGCTTTTGACAAGAAAGTCCACCCTCGAGTCTACCATGAGGGAGAGTTGGTAATGAAGAAATTACTACCAACTCAAAAGGACAAAATCGGAAAGTATGCCCCAAATCACGGAGGACCATACGTGGGAAAACGAGTCTTCTCAGGAGGAGCATTGATCCTCACAAACATGGATGGAGAAGAACTTCGATACTTAGTCAACACTGACGTGGTAAAGAAGTACTATGCTTGAAGACGTTGCTTGCATAGGCCCGCTAGGATGAAAACCCAAAAAGGGCGTCCTAGGCAAAAGTTAGGGCAAAATAAAAAGCCTGCCAGTACAAGGGTACTAGGCAAAACAAAGGCAAATTTACCCCGTTAGGATACGTCCTAAGCAAAAGTTAGGGGCAAAAGAATAAGATATAAAAACAAAGCAAGCAACGATCACTTGAACCGAAAACCGAAAGGCGGTTCAAGTGATAATCTTCTAGAAGCAAGCGTCTTGCAGTATCTACACTCCTGGCTCAGGCATCTCACCCGAAACAATTAGGGAAACGAGAAAAGCGACAATTACAGATATAATTGTTTAAGCCAAAAATGTATAGCCTACCTTGGCCAGCCATTCTTCAGAAATTCCTCTTGTAAATCTTTCTGTATGAACATTTGTGAATATCAATAAAATATCCATTTGTTTCTTTTCTCTCTTGACCATGTGATTATGCCTTAAAATTGATGTTTCTAAAAATTGTACGAAACTCTTAATAATCGGCCAATAAAAGAAAATTGGAGGGGTTCCCGTAAAATCCATAATCTCCTGCATAAAGGCTCACAAAAATACTCCCTCGCGTCAATGACAGAAAGTCCTCCAAGAAGAAGAGGATAGGGAGAGCCACTCACTTTTCTAAATAAATGAACAAAAATAAAAATTGTATTACATTTGTGCATCACACACATGAGTTGCACATTCAAAGACCTTATCATGAGGCAACTGCATAAAATAGAAAAATAGAAAATTGCTTGTGTATGACAGCAGCAAGCAAAATACAAAGATTCAGAAAATCAGCAGCATCATACAGAATAATTGAGCCTGGAGAGGCTTGCCGAAAGAATACTCTCAAAATAACTGAGCCTGGAGAGGCTCGCCGAAACAATACTCCTCATCCCCCACATCTCAAAATAATTGAGCCTGGAGAGGCTCGCAGAAATAATACTCCCCAGAGAAACCTCAACTCACGCTCTTGGACTCAAAATCTCCAGCAAGAGCTATCAAAACAAGATCGACGACATTCCCAATGGAAGTACGATCACCCAAGCAGAATATCCAAGTCAAAGGACTTAAACTTCCTCAGTGAAGATAGCTCTCCAACTCGAGTGTCGAGTGAGGCTAAGCCTGTAGAGGCTTCCTAAATAATACTCTGGGATACATAAGATCCCCAAATCCCCAGTCGCCTACTCAAGAGGCATCCCTGCAGAAGGAGAAAGAAAATAAAAATCAATAATCATTCCCCAAGTGGAATCTGGCTCTCAGCCAATCATTGAACGTCAAGCTGATATGCCTAACAGAAGAGGCTAATCAAAATCAACAACAAAATCCCCCAGTGGATAACAGCCTACACAGAGGCAGCAAAATCAGAAAACAAAAAGAGTTACCCGAACAAGGATAACCGGGATACTCCACCAACGTCGAAAGGACGTCAGCCAATCATAAGGCACCGCTCACATCAGAAAGAGCATCTTTGTGTCTACACCCCAAAGGAATCAGAAATTCTCCAGCGGGCACCAACTACGCAATGGAAAGTTGGGACACAAGAACCTATGAGTAACTGCACATCCCCTAGACGGATCCCTGCGTTATCCAGCCCTTAGTGGCACAAAATCAAAAAAACAACCGTCGAAGCAGCATCGTGGACTGTGGAGACAAAATCATCACGAATCCCTGGAAAGGAGATATTCACGCTACCCCGTCGTCACAAACACGGAGGTATGCAGCTTCCGGCTCGGACAATGAGCGAAGCTATCTCTGAAAAAGGGTACTCACCGCCTACCGTTGTCATAAAGGTACTTAGCTTCCGGCTCGAACAAAGAGTGAAGCTAAGCCTGGAGAGACGGTACTTACAGCTTCCAGCTTGGACAACAAGCAAAGCAAGGCCTGGAGAGGCAAAACTCATACTGCTCACCGTCGTCACAAGGGTACTTAGCTTCCGGCTCGAACAAAGAGTGAAGTTAAGCCTGGAGAGACGGTACTCACAGCTTCCAGCTTGGGCAACAAGCAAAGCAAGGCCTGGAGAGGCACAACTCGCACTGCTCACCGTTGTCGCAAAGGTGCTTGGTTTCCGGCTCGAACAAAGAGTGAAGCTAAGCCTGGAGAGGCGGGTACTCAACCATCAGCGTCATCAGAGGCGCGTTGATGTCCAACTTCCGGCTCGGGCGTCGAGTGAAGTTGGCCTTGGAGAAGGTAAACTCAGCTACCGAGGATGTCAGAAGCGCCGAGGTATGCACCCACCTGGAGAGGCCACTCAACATTTTCCCACCGGAAGACGCTACAAGTCAGAAGGTCGGCACAATACCCGGACAATTGGGTCAACTCCTTTACTTGTCAGCCGATACACCAAGAGGCCGTCCGACTAAGTAAAGGGGGGGCAGCTGTAGACCCCTAAAATTGTCCGGGTCGGAAATAAAGCTTGAAGACTCTCGAAGACTGAAGGATAATCAACCAGAAGGACTCCTCGAAGGCCCTAGGAGGGTTCTCTGTAGGTCCAGAGGTCTTAGAATAGCTCAAAATAAAGAAGTGGAGGGAAAAAGCCCAATACGGCCGTACTGAACTCAATACGGCCGTATTGAAGCTTCAATACGGCCATACTGAAGTCAGTACGACCGTATTGACACTTCAATACGACCGCTGCGAACTCAATACGGGCGTATTGAAATTTCTGACTTTCAATACGACCGTATTGAACCCCAATACGACCGTATTGAAGTTCAAAAATTTCAATACGGCCGTATTGGCCCTGTAGGCCGTACTGCGCCTATTCCCTATAAATATGACGTCAATTGGACGTCATTCCACACTTTTCAACATAGTTTGAACCCTCTCCTTGAGTATTCTGGGGTTTTTGAGCAGTGTTCTGCCCTAGAAATCACTCGGAGAGTTGATCCGACGAAGTTCTTGAGCCCCGAGCCATTTTGCTTGAGGATCGAACCTAGTCGAGGGGAAACCTTTTGGATTCCCTTAGTTAAAATTTTGTTCTAGGAGAGCGAGGAGCGGGCTTGTAGAGCGAGGGAACGCCAAAACGCTTCCCAGTTCATTTTTTATAAAAAGCACGCTTCAAGAGGTTTCCCTTCAATCCTTCCTTTTACTGCTTTCTGTGTGCATATTTAAACTGTCATCATGTAGATAGTTAAATCATAATTGTTTAGAATAAATAGGGGTAATTTAGTAATTTTACGCTGTTATTTTAGAAAATAATCTGTCATAGGGAACCCGAAAGGGGCGCTGTGGGGTGCTAACACCTTCCCCACGCGTAACCGACTCCCTTACCCAACTCTGGTTGTAGTGGCCAAAGTTGATTTTTAAATCAATTGCCTTATCCCTTTTTCCAATGTTTTGAGTAAAACATTGGTGGCGACTCCACGAACCCTCCTTTCATGAAAACCACTAATCCATGGAGGGTCCCGCTTGGGATTAATATGGATTAGTGAGCCTTTTAATAAAATTGCTCGTTTGACGAGGTCTCAGTTTGAGAATAAGTCATTCTAGCAATCCACTATTTTTAAACAAAATAAACGAGTCCAACCATCCTTCGCGAATGCCGAAAGCCCCGTTTCGGGCCGGTGGCGACAGGGTAGTGGCTATGAAGCCAGACTGAGAGGTTGTCAAAACCCTGCACCAAGCTGTCTAGTCGAGTATCGGTACTCTGCTGCCATGTACCGACACTATGCTGAAAAGCATCGAATCGCGTGTCGATGCTCTGCTGAAAAGCATCGAATCGCGTGTCAATGCTCTGCTGCAGTGTGTCGAAGCGGGCGTCAAAGTATCCCCTGTCCGACCGTGATGTGCTAGCCTCTGGCTGCGGGGCGTCGCCTCCCTCAAAGTCGAGGTTGTTGAGGAGGTCGTCGAAGGTCTCGAGGCCATCTACTCGCACAAACCCCCCTCCTGGCGATCTAGCGATGATCTTCATGTTAATCAGGGTGGAGGCACCAATCAGCTTCGGCGCCAATGCCCCTGGCTCTGCACCATCGGGACATCCCCATGTCTCCGCCAGCTGTGAGAGGAGTGGGGCCACCAAGATGTACCCCTGTCTGGACTTTCCTCCCTCTCGTACCCCAAGCTTCTTCACGTGCTCGAGGAAGAAATATCCAGGATTGGCCTTCCGGCCGGTGGCCATGCAATATAAGGCCAGCAGATCCGGCCGTGTAATCGACTCCGGACTCTTGGACCTGCCATGAATAGTACTGGTGAGGATCTTGTGACAGATCCTAAGAGCAGTCGGGAGCCGGGAGCCCTTCACCCCTGAATGATAGTCCCGTCGGCCAGTGAGCAAACTCCACATCTCAACCGGAGTCCACTGATCAGGCCACTCGCATATGGCATCTCGGAATGCCAGCTGATCAGTGCGGCTGAAAAACCCTGCCTGGACGTTGAACTCGTCCAACGTCAGCGAGCGGTATCCTTCATTCATCCAAAAATCCACCGCGCAAACATCCTCCCCATAGCTGTTAGTCGACTCCGTGACGCCGACTGTAGCCAAGAATTCCTTCGTGGCCGTCAAATATAGCTGGGATGGTGGATTAAGGACAAATCCCCATCCTATGGCGTCGAAGTAGTTCCTGACATCATTCTCCAAGCCCACTGCTTGGAGAAGCTCAAAGTCGAGCACTCTTGACGGCTCGATGGTGAACGTCTCTATAAGCTGTAGCCGGTCTCGGTGTCGATCTGTCATTACACGTCTGGCCGGGGCTCTCTGCCTTTTGCGAGAAGATTCTGCCATTTCTGATAATCTTTGTAGGAATGCACTCACAAGCAAGGAATGTGGAGAATGAAGAAAGGTATGCAAAAATGAGGGAGGGGAGGTCTTATTTATAGGCCAAATTCCGCCAATACGGCCCGTATTAGATTCAATACGGCCGTATTGGCCTTTCCGTTGATGTACAAAGTTTATAATCAATATGGACCGTATTGGATTCAATACGACCGTATTGGGGTTTAGTACGGGCGTACTGGATTTTAATACGCCCGTATTGGAGTTGAAACGTTGTACTTAACGTTAACTCCAATACGACCGTATTAATACCAATACGGGCGTATTGGATTTTTCTGATTTTTGATTTTTGATGATTTTTTTTTTTTTTATTTAAATATAAACAGAGAATAAGTGATCTTCTAGTACACCTATCATCTGTATGCATGTATGCAAATGAGATGCACCTAATTCTATTTGATTCAGTTTTTCAAAAGAATTAATCGATGCGTTCTTTGTTTGGATCTTGCCATTCCTCCAGACAGACTGTGCTTTGCCGATTTCTGTAACCGAGGAATGATGCGTATTTGATTTTGGGATTTGGTGTCATCAACCAAATGATCCTTCCCTTCCTTTAGAAGATGTGTCAACCCTCCTATTGACCACTATATCTCCATGTTTCCACTAGATTATTCAAAAATCGTTGGGGACAAGAGAGAAAAGAAGGAAAGGATATATTTTCAAAAGTTTGTATTTTTAGAGGGGATTATTTTATTTTTGAAAAATGGATTTTGTAAGAATGGCGGGCCAATGGTAGGCTTAAGTGTTTAGGCTTGTTCGATTAAACACTTATGAAGTTAAGCACATCTTTGTTATTAATGATTGTGCTTTGACAACTTGGATAGCTTTTCTTGAGCTCCTTGTTGAATTCAATTGATGGTACCATCATGGATTTATTTTGTTTTTCCTTTTTTTGACGGCCCTAACTTTTGCCTAAAACACCCATTTGTGATGTCTTAGCGAGCTTTTGTCTTTGTTCATTTTTTTCAACCCTAACTTTTGCCTAGGTCACCCTTTTCGTGGGATTCCTAGCGGGTTTTTGTCTTCATTTTGTAACCCTAACTTTTGCCTAGGTCGTCCTTTTGTGGGATTCCTAGCGGGTCTTTTGCTCTTATTTTTGCGCAGTCCCCTTTTTGGGTCCCCTGCCGAGCTTATTATCTTTAGGATTTCCATGATGGCACTTATTGAGGCCAAGAAAAGGTGCTCCAAGTTGACATACACACTTCCACATAAAAATGATGTGGGTTTATTATTATTAAGATGATTTTAACCTCATTCATGTTTATTCAAACAGGGTTAAAATAATGTGGTCTAGAATTTTATTGCAAGCGAGAAAAGAAGCAATAAAGAATTAATGAAGAATGATTTTATTATAATCATAGCGGAAACATGTGCCCTATCGAGGCTCGGGGGTCGGGCTGTCCCCGAGGAGTGATCTCTAATAGTCACTGAATTTACACATCCCTATTAGAAGGAAAAGGACACTTGATGACGACAGCTGGCCTTGATGTTTATGAACCAGCCTTCCTAAAGATCTGGCTTAAAGAACGTCGAGAAGGATCTTGATTCCTCTTCGTTCTTTGATCTTTAACAGGGTTGTATCCTAACCCTTGTCTCCCCGGATTGTCCTTGATAATGGGTAGCTCCGGGATTCCTTGGGAGTCCTTGCCTAATCCTTGTCCTGGCAAGTATCCGTTCTTTGTGAGCATATGAGCTACCTTCTTCATTTCTCGGGGAAACGTTTCAACATTGGCGATTTCCAATGCTTGGAAGGCGGTTTCCAAAGCTTCCTCTGCTGCATCCACATAAGGTATGTTGGATGGCTTACTGATGAGTATGTCATCTTCAGCTTGTACGGTTACCAGTTTGTCACCCACGATGAACTTGACTTTCTGGTGGAGCGTAGAGGGTACAGCTTTCGCATCATGAATCCAAGGTCGGCCTAGGAGACAGCTGTATGCAGGAGTAATATCCATCACTTGAAATTCGACGTTGAAGATGGTGGGTCCAATTTGGATTGGAAGGTTGACTTCTCCCACCACTTCTCTTTTAGAGCCGTCGAAAGCTCGAACGATCATGTTGCTTGGGTGCATTTGGACTCCCTTGATTGCCATCTGATCGAACGTTCTTTTTGGCATCACGTTCAAAGAAGATCCATTATCCACCAAGACCTTCGCGATGTGATACTCCTTGCACTTTACAGAGATGTGCAAGGGCTTGTTATGGTGCGGTCCCTCGGTGGGGATCTCTTCATCTGTGAAGGTGAGGTGATCATTAGCCGTGATGTGACTAACAATCCCCTCAAATTTGTCTTGGGATATGGTGTGTAATACATACGCCTCGTTCAAGACTTTCAACAGAGCTTGCCGATGCGGTTCGGAGCTTAGGATCAACGACAACAAAGTGATCTTCGCTGGTGTCTTGTGAAGTTGATCCACAATGGAGTACTCGCTCTGTCTGATGAATTTTAACAGCTCATCAGTCTCCTCCTCGGATTCTTTTTCCTCGGTTTTATCCTTTCCTTTTTCTTTATTCTTGGGAGCTTTATCATGAAGATCTTCGGGAGTGTAGATCCTCCCACTCCTAGTCATGCCCCCAAGTCCAGCGATATTGGAGATATCACTGTCGGCAGAAGAATGGACGTCGTATATCCATGGCACAGCCTTATTTGTTTTGTAGGGGAAAGGCCTTGGAGCGATGATCCTTAACGGTGTCGGACCTTCCCTTTCGTCTGTCTTGATTACCAACAACGGAGTCGCCGTGTGTTCGCTTTGCGCTGTTGTTGGTTTGCATTTTATCACAAATGGCGTGCGATTCATTCTGAACATACGCATCGATTAATTCTTTCTTTTTATTAATCTTTATTATTAATTACCAGGAGAGATAAATGCAAAATGAATGACTAATGAGATGCAAAGGCAATAAATCTCAAAAATACGATTTTATTCATTAAAGAAAGTGTACAACTTTTATACAATGCTTTGAAGCAATTTTTTACAATAAGAGAAAAGCCGGTAAAAACCCACAGGCGGGTTCATATTTCTTTGCCATTCATCTTCGGCTTCCTCGACATGACGACCCATTGCTTCAATCTGCGTATGGACCGCTTGGCTCATATCGTCACTGATTTTCTGAGCCTCCTTCGCTTTCTGAGTATAGTAGTTGATCATGGCCTGTAGCTCATTAAGCTCGTCTTCGGCTCGATCCTTCTCCTCTTGGAGTTTGGCCATTTGTGCCAATCCTTCCCTTTCCTTTCTGCGGAAATCGGAAAGGTTTGCGGCTTGTCGTTGAGCGACTTCCCGCCATTGCTGTGCGTCGGATCGAGTCAGAAACAAATCATCTTGCATGTCCTTGATCAATTGTGCCTGCTTTGCATGCTCGGCTTCAAGACGTGCTATCTTCACGTTGACTTCTTGGAGTTGACTACTCGGTTCAACCTTTGACATTTTGGATGCCCGAGTAGTCTCCTCGTTGAGGTTAGCACACTCATCCTTGAGCCGCTCTATCTCATGGTCCTTCTTCTTGCATTGCCTTTGAAGACCATCAATGGTGAAACTGGATTCTTCGTTTTTCTCTTCAAGAACTCTCATCTGAGCTCCCATGATTTCCAGTTTCTTGGTCAAGGCGTCGACCTGTTCTTGCAACACCCTCCTTGTAGTCGTGGTTGCACAAGAGGTGGATGGTTGTGACACCCCCTCTCATTCCTCCATTTCTCGTAATCAATGGAAACGGACACCCGAGGCTTTTCAAGCTCGAGATCTCCCTCATAGGTTGGTCTCTCCCACGCTCTTATAACAGCGTGCATATCTCTCTGATGCTCGGGATCGAAAGAGAAACACAACCCTCTCAGCTCCTCTATGGTAGGAATGATTTGGGTCCTCATTAGTTGTCTCATAACCAATTTAGGTGAGTAGGTTATGCAACCTCTGAGGCCCATCAACGGTATGCTCGAATAACTGCCGCATCTTGTCAATACATGGCTCGGACGGAACCAAGGGCAAACCCACGTGAAGTGCTCGATACTCCACTGTTCCATCTCATCCTTCCACTCGGAAGCATATCGGCGGAAGACGGGGATCTTTGAGAAGCTTCTCAACGGATCGGGCAAAGTCCCCATGTGACTAGAGGCGTAGAAATGTGTGATGCCCCACACATATAACAAGGAGGTGCAGCATCGGATAATCTTCCCTTGCTTTTGTTGAGATAGATGAACAGATAGCAAGGTGTCGGCAAGAATAGCGAGCACGGGACTCTTCATATGCACGTCCCAAGCAAAGAAAGCGTCCATCGCAGCATGGTCCACTGTGTTAGCGTGAAAGGGGAATAGGATCGTCCCAAACACGGCTAACGCAAGAGTCTTGTTGAAAGCTAACCAATCTCCCTCACCAGCCAAGGAAGAAAGGTGGTCTTCGATCATAGCAAGCTTCCAACCCTTGATACTGCCGTTCCCTACTAAGGCAGCTGATCGTAGTGGTAGTTTGACCTGAGTGGCTACTCTCTCTACGGCCACATGGTTCCCCTGAAAAAGGTAGACCCCAGCTGATTTAGGCCACCGTAACATGAGCTCGTACTCCTCTAGAGTAGGAACCAGGTCAAACTGGGGGAACTCAAAACAGTGCAGATCGGGACTCCAGAAGTGAACCAATGCCCTCAGAAAAGCTGGATCCACACAAATCCTCATCAAATCGAGAACTCGCCCATAAGATTTCTCAAACTCGACGCGAGCCTCTCTTGACATCAAGGTACAGAGGTGATCCAACCTCTCAGCACGGTATAATAGGAAGTCCACTTTCTTTAATGGCCTTTGCACCTCCCTAAACCTCTCCATAATCTACAATACAATGCATGATATGAGATGATGGAAATGAATATGCATGCATAGTGTTTATTCAACTAAGCATTATCATGTTTTCAGGATATTCCTAAGATGATGCATGATATTGCTTGGTTTGGATAAATACGTATTTTTTCTTTTTGAGTATTTTGTATTTTTGTATATTTTGGGTGAAAAGGGAAACTACCTATATGAATGCAAAGGAGGCAGATGTTAACACCATGTACTAGAAAATCTTTATTTCTATTTATTCTTATTTTTTATTGTAAACAAGAATGTTGTATGTTTAAAAGGTGCAAATATATGCTCATACAATGTCACATAAAAAAAATGCACACACAATTCACTCATCCACGAACAGTCACGAGCGAATCACGAAGTAGGGGTATCCTGCAGAAAGGTGCATATTCAAGGTAGGTTCTAACTGTTCTCACCAGTCCAAGGCCCCCAAGGTGCCCCCATTATAGGGACCCGATTCCTCTCGTCGTAGGTCGATGGAAAGCTCCAACGCACCGTCGGACTCAAGTTCATGGTTATCACCTTGAGTGATGTTTTCCGACAACGGTCTACGGGCACCTATAGACCCATTCGACAACCGGCCGTACTAACATCCACTCCCTATGGTTAATCACTCATGCCCCCGGGTATAGAGGGAACTGTTGTGTGCAAAGGTTTGTGTACAGTTTGTATTTCAAACAATTGCGGAATTTAAACATACAACAGTTATTTAAAAGCCAAATAGATAAACATGTTATCATACAAGTGAGGGGTAATAAAGTAATTTTAACTATTATTTGTTAAAATAATCTGTCACTAAATGGGACTGACTCTCGAGGCTTCCCTAGTGAAGTCGCCATCTGTCGCCACCGGCCCCAAACGGGCCTCGGCGGTCGCGAAGACGGTCGAGCTCGCTTTTATTTTAGTTTTGAAAATGTATTGGATTATTAGAAAGACTTGTTCTCAAACTGAGACCTTGTCGATCTTATCCAATTTATTTATTAAAAGTCTCACCAATCCATATTAATCCCAAGCGGGACCCTCCATGGATTAGTGGTTTTCGTAAAAGGAGGGTTCGTGGAGTCGCCACCAATGTTTTACTCAAAACATTGGAAAAAGGGATAAGGCAATTGATTTTATAAATCAACTTCGGCCATTACAACCAGAGTTGGGTAAGGGAGTCGGTTACGCGTGGGGAAGGTGTTAGCACCCCACAGCGCCCCTTTCGGGTTCCCTATGACAGATTATTTCTAAAATAACAGTATAAAATTACTAGATTACCCCTATTTATTCTAAGCAATTATAAATTAACTATCTACATGATGACAGTTTAAATATGCACACAGAAAGCAGTAAAAGGAAGGACTTTAAGAAGAAACCTTTGAAGCGTGCTTTTATATATTTCGTAAAACTGGGAAGCTTTTTGGCGTTCCCTCGCTCTACAAGCCCGCTCGCTCCCTCCTAAAAACTTTTGACTACGGAAATCCGGAGGATTTCCCTTCGACTAGGTTCGATCCTCAAGCAAAATGGCTCGGGGCTCAAGAACTTCGTTGGATCAACTCTCTGAGTGATTTCTAGGGCAGAACACTGCTCAAAAACCCCAGAATACTCAAGGAGAGGGTTGAAACTGTGTGAAAAAGTGTCGAATGACGTCCAATTGACGTCATATTTATAGGGAATAGGCGCAATACGGGCTACAGAATCAATACGGCCGTATTGAAATTTTTGAACTTCAATACGGTCGTATTGAAGTTCAATACGGCCGTATTGAAATTCAGGAATTTCAATGCGCCCGTATTGAGTTCACTGCGGCTGTATTGAAGCTTCAATACGGCCGTATTGATTTCAGTACGGCCGTATTGAAGTTTCAGAAACTTCAATACGCCGTATTGAGTTCACTGGGGCCGTGTTGAAGCTTCAATACGGCCGTATTAAGTGTAGTACGGCCGTATTGGGCTTCATTCCCTCCACTTCCTTATTTTAAACTACTCTAAGACCTCTAAACCTACAGATAGCCATCCTATGGTCTTCTAGGAGTCCTTCTGGCTGACTTTCCTTCGATCTTTGAGGGTCTTCGAGTTTTATTTCCGACCCGGACAATTTTAGGGGTCTACAGGCTTGAATCAAGGGCTATGACTAACACTATCTAAAGATGGAATGCTATGCTCTCTAATTAATCTATGGAATGTCCTATCAATCTCAAGGTCAAATGGATGCAAAATATCAGGGTTGCTCCTAGTCATGCACTACATGCAACACAGGCATCAGGACACGTGAACAGTAGGGGTAAACTGGGAATTTCCATGAAAACTCCAGAAAATATAAAAACTAATACACCAACATCATCCTAAAATGATTAGAAACTACCAAAAAAAAAATTTAGAACAAAATTCAAAGCCTAGCTACATGAACTACTTAAGAAAAGTTTGGAAAAATTGTGAAATAAAACTTCAAAAATAAAAAAGAAATAGTAAACGACGATTTTTTGAAGATCTAGCTAGGGCCACTTAGCTTAGCGGTGTGGGTTTGATAGATCTTTTTTTTCTACACAAAATGAAAAAAAGTTTGCCTAATTCCAATAACCAGAGCCAAAGTCATGGCCCTTTGAAGTTTTGCTAAAAACAATTTTAAACAATTTTGGTATCTCCAAATTTTGACCAAACTGGGTGCCCTACCTATTTTTTACAAAAAATATAGGTTGAAAGAAGTTACCACAAAAAAAATTAGGCAAAAATAACAAGTCTAGCTATCAAAACCAAAAATCACAATTAATTGGAAAATTCTAGCACTATTCAGCACTATTCACACGCACCAAATTGCACCAGATTTTGCAACACTTGCACACCAATTTCCCACATTTTTGGCACCCGAACAGAGGAGTAGTAGACAGCCAAAACAAAGTATGCTAAGACCGAAACAGAGCATGCACCAAAACGGACCAGAAAATGCACCAAAACAGAGCAAAACCGCACCAGATTTTTAGCCAAAATGCACCAGATTTTGAGCCACAATGCACCAGATTTTGCACCACAATGCACCACGAAATGCACCAGAATTGAAACTCAACACACACAACAATGATTCATCACACCAAATGGAATCAATATAATTGGTCACAATGGCCTATCAAATGAAATAAAGATCAGCTATGACAAACACATGACAGCAAATGCATCAAAAACCAAATTTGAGTTACTGTTCCATTGGTTTACTGTTCATCAGACTTAACAACATGAATTCTTCAGCTGGCTTACTGGCTACACCTGGGGAGACTAATAACAAACACAAATACACAACATAACATATAATGAGGCACAAAAACACAAGCACCAAACTGATACACAAAATTCATACAAAATTGAAACAAACACTGATACACTAAAACTGATATACTAATACACTAAAACACACTACACCAAAAACACATATAACATAACAAAGACTCTAAAACACTAAACACACAACAAAAACAAATAACACACAACCTTTAACAGGAACCGATGGTCCCCGGCAATGGCGCCAAATTTGGCCGAAGCCGTATCCGGTCAAATAAATACAATTAAATGTAGTACTAGGAAGTAACTCCTAGGTCGTCTCCCAAGGACCGTCTTTTACTGTTAAAGGCTTAAACACACAGTAGGGGGTTTTTTTTTCTTCAGATTTTTAGTTGGTGACACAATAAAACGAAATAAAACAGCAAGTAAAACGGATTGGTTCCCTGCTCAGATTGCAACTCTTTTATCCCTGGTCCTCAAAAGATTTCTCTGTTCATAACTTAATCCTTGTTCAATCCGAGTTAACCAACTAAGCAAAGATTAACTCAAGATTTCCCTACACGAATTAAGCAAACGTATACAACATTAAACCTCCCCACAAGATTAAGCAACTTGTGAGCAACCTGATTCATTAAGCATGAACAGGTATCAAAAACGTTCATAGGTTCAAGGAAGAAGAACCAAGCAAGCAGAACACAGATTCAAATACAAATAAAACCTCAAATAAATATTGCAATCTGCTCAAGGAACCAACCCCAAGGGTTTTTAGCCTTCCATTAAACAGAAACACAAACGAAAATACAAACGGAAATACAAACGAAAACGAAAACGAAATTTCAAGGCAAAGAAGAGAAACGAAAATGAAATGTATTCTTCAAATGTAAATATTCAAGTTCTACAACCAGCACAACCAGAGAAGACAAGAGAAGAACGAAAATGGCAACTCAAAGAGAACAAAACGAAAATGAAAGCAACAGGGAACCAGAAACGTAAAAACACTATAACTGCATGAAAGAAAACGTCCAGAAAACTAAAGAGAGGCAGCCCCCTACGTAGTCACATCAGCCTCCTCCTTAATGGCTGCCAAGTCAACCCTACCCTAGGTGCAGTTGACCTAAAACAAAATTGGGCCCCCATCAATACAAATCTGACCCAAGTTACATTAAAATAGAGTTAAAATAGAAAATAAATGCTGAGGTGGAAAATGGTGCAGCGATAACATGGCAGATGACGTGGAAGATGACGTGGTAGCTCCACTTGAAGTCCATAAATTAATTCCAAGCCCAGATAATTATTAAACTGCCCTGAAAATGAAATTTCGAATAATTAGATTTAGAAAATTCAAATTAGTTAAAATATGAATTACCGGTCTAATTAAAGCCCAAATAGAAAACAGTGCAGAATATAAACAATTAAGCACAAATCAGAGATTAAAGTAAGTACAGAAAGGTAAGAAAATAGGGGAAAATAATGACTCATCAAGGGGCAAGGGCTCATGGGTGCGCAAGGTAAGCAAATCAAAGAAAAAGGTTTCAGTTGATGCTTACAGAGAGTTATTCAGGAGCAACGGATTTAGGGGAAAGGGCGGGGCAAGGGTGGGGCAACAACGGGGCAATGGCGGGGCAAGGGTGGGGCAACGGCGGGGCAATGGCGGGGCAACGGCGGGGCAAGGGCTCATGCGTGCGTGAGGAAAGCAAAGGGTTCTCAATATTCAGGAGCAAGAGGGATTCAGGGACTGCACGCGCGGGTAGCAAGTTAAGGGTTCTCAATATTACATCGGTCACTAACTTAACCGATGTAGATATCTTTGTGTTTTTGGCTTATTTACAAAAATGCAACCGTCTTTCTAATACTACATTGGTTATTCTTAAACCCGATGTAGATTATTGTATATTTACATCGGTTTCACTTAAAACCGATGTAAATATGCTTGATATTATACAACTAATTACAATAATGTCACCGTGCCTTATTTTTACATCGTTTTTTTGTTAACCGATGTAGATGTGGTGACGTAGATTTGTATTTTTGTAGTAGTGCCAATCACTAATTCTTTCCTACTCAACTTATTCAAATGGTCCATATGAATATGTGCAGCTCTCCTATGCCAAAGCCATATGTTTTCTTCTTGAGTTATTAAGCACTTAGTGTTTGAAATTGCTATAGAGTGTTCTAAGTCAAGCGTGTATATATTGTCAATCCTTTTTCCTATGAATCAGATTTCTTTAGTCTTTTTATCACATATCAAGTAACATGTATTATCAAATTCAATTCTAAAACCTTTATCACTTAGTTGACTTATACTCAGCAAATTATGTTTCAAACCATCAACAAGCAATACATTCTCAATCAATGTTTGAGAGGAGGAATTACCAACATTGTCATGGCCAAGAATTTTCCCTTTGTTGTTGTCACCATAGGTAACATACCCTACATTCTTCAATTTCAGACTTGAGAATTTTGAAGGATCCCCAGTCATATGCCTTGAGCAGCCACTATCAAGATACCAAAGTAGATTTTTGGCCCTCAAGCTTTCCTACAACAAAGATTCAAAGAAAAAATTTAGGTACCCATGTGAAGGGTCCTTGTTGGTTAGTTCTCAGCCTTTGACTCTTTTCAACCCAAACCATCTCTCTATTTAGAACTCCATATTTTCTAGAATAGCAGTTCCTAATTGTATGGCTGTTAAGTCTCAATTTTACCTCTTTTTGGATGAGACTTATTGAACGAATTCCACTCATCCTCTGAACCATTGCAATATAATTGTTCTCTTTTTGGTTCATTTTGTGTGCAGATATAACTAACCCAAATTTAGCTAACAATACCTTAATACACCTCATTTTTTGTGCAAGTATTGAGCTAGGGACTTGAGGATTGAAGATCCATAGGATTGGAAACTAAAGAGGCTAAGGAGCAGAGAAGAAATTGCGCCAGGCGCAAGATGACTCGCGCCGGGCTTGGTAAGAACATAGCCTGGAAGCCATGGCGCCGGGCGAGAGAATACACACACCGGGCGTGGTCGAGACAGAGAGTGCTTGAAACTCTCTTGAAGACATCGCGCCGGGCGTAAAAGGGAATTGCGCCGGGCTTACAATGAGGCAGAAAGTGCACAGAAGAGTACGCGCCGGGCGCGAAGACTTACACGCCGGGCGCGAAAACCTAATCTGATCTCCCTGGCCCGTATTTGAAGCCATTTTCGGGGGAGAAACCCCCATTCACACATTGGGCGCCTCCAGGAGCTGCGGAAGGGATTCCTAGGGCTTGGGATCGTTCGTGTGCGGATCTTTCCTTCGGTTCTTCACTTCTCCTTTCATCTCTATTTTGTATTTACCCTCATTGTTGAGTGAGTCCACCCATTTTTGTGGGGTTAGATGTAACCAACGTACTCTATTGTAATCCTTACATTTTTAATGATATATATATGTATTGTTTCATTCTTTGTTGTGTTGTTTCTATTCTTAATGCTTGTCTTGGATTGATTCTCCTTGCATGATATAGGTTCCATGGGTATTGGAAAATAACCTTTGAAACTAGCTCTGAAACAAATGCCTAGTGGAAAATGTATCTAGGAATTGAGCTTGGCCCATTAGTAATTTTAAACCCTAGCTCATAATGCAGGTGTAGCACTACACCAAAAATTGAAAATTACAACACATACTTTAGGGCAGTTTTGTAAAACTGTCGCCGCTTAAATAAATTCACCTAAGCATATATAATTTGGGGCAGTTAAATTCAAACCGACGCCGCTTAAATAAAAAAAAAATGCCCCTTATTAATTTATTCACCTTTCTCGGACCCTTCACCGCTCTCATCTTCCTCCCGCGCCCCCCCCCCCCCCCCCCCCAATTTTTTCAGAATTCATTCAAGGGTTTCGGAGGTGCGTTCTCTCTCGCTCTATCTCTCTCTCTCTCTCACTCTCAATGTCAACATTTTCTCATGTTCTTCGTTGTCGGTCAGACATTGCTATTGTGAAGTTGTCATACACTCTTCGGGAAGCTTCGTTGCTCCACACTGCAGTAAACAAGGTTTCTACTTTTAGGTACTGTTTCAATCTTTAATTTGTTGCTTCGTGTGTTTAGTAGTCAATTTGTTCCATTCCATAGTCAATTTGTTGCTTCTTTATATATTTTGATTCCTGTTGCTGCAAATTATTTAGTAGATGTTGGGTTTTTCTTTTTTTTTTTTTTTCTTAAATGTTCATTAACTATAATAAAAAAAAATGCTTGTTGACTAAACTAGTTTTATTTTCTCTATAGTTCCTTTTCTTTGTCTCTGTTTTTCCCTGTTGTTTTGCCTTTATTGAGTATATTTTGTCCTTTAAGTAAATGGAGGGGTGGTCAGCCTTCCTTCATGTATGTTTGATTTCATTTCTCTACCTCCCTTTTTTGTATCTAGGCTTTTGACTAAAATCAACGTATGTGGTTGTTGCTGACAGCAAGTCATGTACAAAATTTATTTACTTATTTTTGGTTTCTCATTTCTTTCTTTTTTTTTCTCTCAAGGATAAGTCCCAATTTGCTTATTATTAGCTTATTTAATAGTTTGGCCGACTATCTCATATAAGTTGGACCATTTAAAAAGTAACATGTTTGGAACATTTGACAATTATTTTGATGTCTTTTCAACCTTTTAGATTGTAAAAGAAATAGTGGGTTTTTAGTTAGTTATACCTCCTATATGTCTCAATTGTTTTTCTTTGGCAACTGTTATTCTGTCACTGTTTTACCCCACCCAAACACATTGTGAAAGTACTATACCGAGGCTAAGGATAGGGATATGAATGAGCTAAGGATAGGGATATGAATGAGCTCCTGAGAGTGAAGTACTAGCTAGCTAACGATAGATATATAACATGAGAAGGGAAAATATGGTAATTGAGAATCTCTCCAATGGTGAGAGGATTAAGTATTTGATCTCTGCTAGTGCAACAACTTCTGCTACTCTAATAGCTTCCTTCATTTTTCTAGAAGCAGCCAATCTGATTTCAGCAGTTCTAATGGTAGCTTTTGTATATTCAATCTTAGAAGAATCATCCATATACCACCTTTAATTTTAGCATTCTTGGCCACTTGCAGTTTTTGTCTTGTCTGGTTTATAACAATAAATAAATAAATTATTTTGAAAACATATAACAAAACTATGGTGATTATGATTATGTCAATTTGATTTATATATTTATCCTTGTGTATATGTGTTAGTCTCACGTCTAATATATATATATAATAACCAAAGTTAATATAAGACCAAAACTTTTGAAAGGTTCCTGCACATGTATTCGACGTGATTGTTTCCTATATATATATCACGTTTGATCTCCTATATATCACGTCACGTCTAATATATATATATATATATATATATATATATTAATTATAGACGTGAGATTAATACATGTATATGGAACTTTTGAAATAATTTAAGATTCTAATTTTTAGGTATGTATGTTGTATTTATTAACTCTCCCGGATATTGAATTTCTAGAGTTTATTTGATCTGATTTAAAATCTTACAATTATTTATTGACAAAAAAAAGATTAATTATTTTACTATGGTTTTTTTATTTAATTTAAAGATAAAATCCATTAGAATTATTTAGCTAAAGTTTGGAGTTAATTTACAAAGTTTTGTGATTGTATATATTAATTTTCAAAGTTGCCTCTTTCTTGTCTTATGTTCAATTTTATCACAACTTAAGTTTATGAATTTATTAATTAATGTCTTATGTTTAAATTTAGAATAAAAAATTGAAGTAATGGATAAGTCATGGATTATGAAGTCGCGAAATACAGCTGAGTACGAGCAAGGCGTTAGGGGGTTTATTGATTTTGCCTTTGAGCATAGTTCAGTAAATGGAAAAATAATATGCCCTTGTAAATGATGTGGATTTAAAAAAAAGCAAACTAGGGATGTGGTGTATGATCACTTAATTTGTACACCATTTCCAAATGGATACACTAGTTGCACCCATCACGGGGAGATAAGAATGGCAGAAACTAGTAATACTCCCAATGTTGTTCAAGATGCCACTGATGTTGAAGATCCTATTCGAAACATGATTAATGATGCTTTTGGAGTTGATAGGAATCGTGGAAACGAAGTACCTATTGCATCAAATGTAGAGAGTGATAGAGATGAAGTAGTGACACCAAATACAACTGAAGAAAGGCATGAAGTTAATGAGTTTTATGAATTAGCAAGAGATGGAGAGCAAACCTTGTACGAAGGGTGTACAAAATATTCAAGATTGTCTTTCACTACTAGAAAAATTAAAATTAGAGAGGGAAAAAATCCGTCACTAATCTTCATAAAATCCGTCACAAATAAGTTAGTGACGGAATTTGTGACGGAAATGATTCCGTCACAAAATTTGGCGTCACAAAATATTTAGTGACGGATTATTTTCTCCGTCACAATTAGTGATGGAATTAAGGCGTCACAAACAATATAATTTCCGTCACTAATTTGTAACAATAAATGTTTAGAAATTAATAAAAATCCGTCGCAATTTGTGAGGGATTAAATCCCTCGCTATTTGAGAGGGACTGAGAGCTATGTGAGTCCGTCACAAATTGTGATGACGCATAATCCCTCGCTATTTGAGAGGGATTGAGACGTATGTGAGTCCGTCACAAATTGTGATGAAAGAATCCCTCGCTATTTGAGAGGGATTGATAGTCCGTCACAAATGCTATTTGAGAGGGATTGGACTCCTTCACAAAATCCGTCACAATTTGCGAGGGATAAAATCCGTCACTAACTGGGCCTATATGTAATTGATTACCAGACATGAATTACTTATTAAAAGGTTTTCTGGTAATTGATTACCTTTTCTTGTAATCGATTACCAGACAATGAATTACTTCTTAAAACGTTCTCTGGTAATCGATTACCCATTTCTTGTAATCGATTACTAGACAATGAATTACTTATTAAAAGGTTTTCTGGTAATCGATTACCAGAAAACTTTATAAAATTAACGAGCCATCGAGTTTAAAATTTAAATTCTTCTTTGTATCTAAGTAAAACTTTATAAAATTTAAGATCATCAAATTAGTACAACTCAAGCACAAGTGTAAGTTAGCAAGATGTTACATCTAAATTAATTATTAAAAAGATTAAAAATATTTTGTAAAATTTATTGTAGCAATTACATTCAATTATGCCAGGAAAGAAGAGACACTATGTGTTTGAGTGTTTGTCTATTTTTAAAATAAATTAAAATTAAAATAATAAACTCATTTGGTTTTTTCTTTTGTATCTTCGTCTGAATCCTCTGTTGCAGTAGTGCCAGTAATGTTATCTTCCCAAAAGATTCCTTTGCGTCTCTGAAAAAGTCTTTCACTTTATCAAGAACGGTTTTTAGTTGATCTTCTGTTGGGAGCTTGAATTCAGAAAAACATAATATATTAGTGGGAGAGTATCCAAAATTATTTAATTAATTAGAAAGTATACATAATGTGGACTATTATCAATAAATCCTAACTCATATATATATATATATATATATATATATATATATATATATATATATATATATTCAATGGAAAAGCATTATGATACATTTACGCACCACTTAAGAGGAAGGCCCTTGTATTCAAACCAAATGGTGTCAACTCCAGGGGGAAGCGCGATGCTGAAGTGAGGCTTCAAAAGCGAAATCAACAAAGGCAAGTAGCCTATCCTGGAAAGAAACAAAATAAAAGAATTACAAAGTATCAGATTTAATATCAAGTAATTAGCAACTGTACCATTTAAAACAGAGCCCCAAAGCTCCACCTGATCAGGATGCGACATGTTCATGACATTCTTGCAATTACCATTTATTACATATGCAGCCTGCAGCAGTAAAATCAAAATTCATTTAAGAATGGTTAACTTAAGATCAAGGCTTTAAATAGTGCACTATAGAAAGTCTATCGGTGCAGAACAGCCCCTGCCCACTACAGGGTATGCCATAGTGGCGTTGTGTTGATTCTAACAAAGTCTCTTTGCCTCTCATGCAATGCAAGTAGATGTGTTTATTAATCTATTAACAATACCATTTACAGTCATTGGTAGAAAAAAGTTATCTCTTGAATTAGTACTGTCATTAAATGTAACCACTATATAATCCATTCAATTTAAAGGATTTTTTTAGAATAAAATTAAATTTATGACATTATTCATGTAATACCTTAACTACTTTTATTGGTCTTGATTAATTAGTCATTTGTTTCTTAAATAAAGGATTAGAGGGAGTACTATACTAATTTATGAGAAGCAGAGTTACATTCAAAATTGTTTAGATGTCAAAGAATCCAATAACAATTTGTATTAATAGGGATTAGGATATGCTTGTTTATAAATTTTTTAAGAATTAGGTAGTTAGACACATGCAGACTTTGGCAGGGAGTCATCATTTTAGACAAGCAAGAAAGTTTTTCGGAGAATCATTTGGTCTAGTGGCATACTAATTACCATCGAAGTAATATCATTATTCGAGAGAGATGTACAAAAAGTATATAGAAAAGTGGAACAAAACCTAGTCCACAAAGGAAAAAACTTGTATGCAATTCCATAGTAGTAAATAATATCAGAATTCAGAATTATTCCAAGATCTGGAGACTATAAATCATCATAGATTCCATAGAGAACTCCTTATTTGAAAGCAGTAATAGGTTCTTCCTTGGGTAGTTCACAAAGGAAAAAACTTGTATCATAACAAAACAATGTATCATAACAAAATTACTTTTAGGTGAACATTCTCAAAATAAAATATTATTTGCACCTAAAAGTTTAGCTTGGGGTTCAGAGCAAAGAAAGTGAGCTCAAATCGAACCTAAAAGTTTACATAGTAAAGTGTTAACATAAAATAAATGACATAATTAGTGTTGTGAGACTAATAGTAAGACATGCCTGATCGTTTCCTTTCCCTGTACACCCATGAGAGACAGCATCAGCTCCAACTTCTTTGGCAACATCAACCATCGCCTATCAATCAGTAGATATCAATCAATCTATGTTTATAAAATGGGGAAATAAAGATAACTAGATAAGTATATTCCACTATCATTGTCATTATAATTCTTCTTCAATATAAAAAGAGGGAATACTGCACTAAGAGCTAACAGAAGAAATGGCCTTACCAAGGAAGATAAATATATTAAACTTTGAGCAAAAGTACCTTTGCAATTACAGGGCGGGCCATTGAGGTCCCAAGCAAATACTTCCTCTCATAAACTGCACCAACACGCAGGCAAAGAAATGTATAATCTCTAACAAATTCTTCTCTCAAGTCCTTTACCACTAACTAACAGGCCCCACTGGCTTTTGCTTTCACTTCTAAACCTTCCAATTCTTTTATACCCTATTAAATTTAGTGTTGTTAAGATGATGCGGCATTGTAACAAAAATTGCATAAAGTAATTCCCCTCGTCAGAAGCTTATAACCTTAAAACACATTTTCCAACACAATTTACACAAAAATCTCAATTACAGAAAATGAATTTAAAATTCAGAACATACTTGGCCAACATCAGTAGTGAAGCAAACAACTTCACAACCATAATTCTCTGTAATGCAAAAATCATCAATAAAATATTATAATAAGAACACAAATATACAATAACAGGTAAAAGTGACAAGGGTATCCATTGCTCAATATCCCAGTTCACATCCCAAATTCTTAAAAATAAGGATCACCAATTATAGTTTCCATGCTTTATTACAAAACTACATCATTTTTTAGTTTAAACCCAATCATATCATCTACAAAATCTCAAAATGGTATCTGATCTCAATTTACAAATTCTAATAAATATTTAAACATTATTTTCTAAAGAGAAATCAATAATTCAAAAAAAAAAAAAATAACTCATCTCTAAGTCCCTGAGATTTGTCATTCAGATTTCAGAATATATGCGAAGAGAAGGAAATATCCAATATTGCAAACTTGCAATGGATGTTTGATAAAAAAAAATGGGGTAAAAAGGGGGAAACATCTATACCTTAGCCATGGAACAATGACTGATGTGTCTAAGCCACCACTAAGCCAACACCACCTTATTCAATTTTCCACGTAGGCCACCAGCCCTTGTGGTTTCAGAAACTACCTCTGTATCACTGCGGGCAGCTGCTCTAATAACTGCACATCAAGAGATTTTTAATATCATTACAAACACTAAACTTAAGTAGCAAATACCTCCAAACCAATATATCAAGCAGTGAACACAAGGTGCCTCAAATAGTGAAAACTTTCTTGACTAAAGACAGGTAATAATCCTGAATTTGATTTAGAGAAGATAGACAATAGGGCTTCCATAAGAGTTATGGTATATGAGCTGATTTTAAATTACGGATTCAACCCCACTAAAGGTGATGAATCAAGTTCTTTGATAGAGATTAATTATTAGTGAAGTAAGTGGATCCTACTCACCAATAACATGCATATTAAAAAAATGACCTAAATGAAGTAAATTTCGAAACCTAAAAAATGTGCTAGTCCCTGCGCTTCATATGGGTCAGAGAAGCTGCCCATTCCAACACAAAAGAAATACCATGGGAGGAGGTCCAGTCTCATCAGGCTCCTTCCAGAGGTCGGGTTCGGGTTGCCTGGAAATCTGACAGAGGTTGTGCAGGACGCAACAAGCGACGATGGTCTGAGGCCCGTGATGAACCCCGGTGTTCAAATCCTGAAGAATCTTCCACCGGCTCTTTAGAAGAGCAATGGCTTCCACCACCACCGACCTTCCCTTTATGAGCATGTCGTTGAAGAGGTTCTGGGCAGGGGTGCCCATGTCGCTCGGGGAGAACAGGGTCAGTAGGAAGGGAAGGAGGGGGAAGCACTAGTCTCCCACCACGTAAGGCCGGATGTGGTGCCCGCGGAAGGTTATGAGCTTATCCCAGGGGCGCGCGAGACTTTTTAGGGTTTCAGCTTCAGGGCCGCGCGCGAGGGAAATTATTTTTGTATTTATTTTCAGATTTTTTTGAAAACACTTTTTTAAACAAATTCTACATTAATTTATTAACTATAGTCATTTTTTATCTAAGTTATTTAATTTCAGTTTTTACAATAATTTTTTATTTATGAATTATTGTAAAAAATATTATAATAAATAATTTTAATTATATTTTATCACGTTTTAATCAAGTGAGTGAATGATAATGAATTAACTAAAATTTTAAAATATATTTTAATTAAAAATATTTTTTTAGTAAATACGGTAACTAAAAAGTATTATAATAAATAATTAAATTAAAAAAGAATAAATTTTATAATGATTATTTTTTTAATGATGTTAAAGTAAATATTCTAATTATTTTATAATAAATTAAAATGAAAATATAATAAAATATGTTAACTAATATTTTAAATAAATATATTAAAATATTATAATCAAAAGAAATTCAATATTAAATCAAAATATTATATAAATCATAACTAAAATTATAATAAATATTTTGATATTAAATTTATTATATATTAAAATTAATTACATATTTGTATCAAAGAAATTGCTCTAGATTTTAGATTTTATTTATTATGTTTTATAATAAATAAAATCCAATATTAATTACATATTTGTATACTTTATCTTTTAATCAATAATGTTATTGAGTTTTGCTTATATATATATATATATATATATATATATATATATATATATATATATATATATATATATATATTGGACAAGATAAGAAGATAAGGAAAATAATCCTTATCATGTGTGTTTGGATGAAAAATATTACAAATTTAAATAATTTTAAATTCTTACTATTTGAATTATTTGATGCTATGAAATTAGAAAGATATTTTTCAATAAACAACTAAATTAGTTAATTATTATTTATTTTATATTTGTGGACATTATCTTCTTATGGTTATTTTAATGAGTTTTATAGAATGTTTTAAAGGTTTTTAATAATTATTAGTATTTTAATAATGAATATTTATGAAAATTAATTTTTGTAATATTTTGATTTTTAAGTAGCCAGAACGGGCCGTTCTCAAACTGGAACGGGCCGTTCTAGACTACTAAAATAGCCTATTAAAACTAAAGCGGAACAGACCGTTCTAACACATAAATTTATGATCAATACGCAAATACAGAACGGCCCGTTCCCATAGTGGAACGGGCCGTTTTAAACTACTAAAATAGTCATATGTTTATTGTATGGATTAGAGTGCTCTGTGAGTTCTTATGAGAACCATGAGAGAAACAAACAAACTATACAAGTTTATACTTTGTTTTTTGATTATTCTGTTGTATTCCTTGTTGCATGAGATGTATGAATATCTATTTAATTCCACAAATAGATGAGTTTTGATTTGAATTAAACTTGTTTGATATTTCAATTATGAAAAAAATTAGGTTATTCAATTTTTATTATTTGTGTTATGGTATGTGGGGTAGAGGGTGTCACACAAATGATATATAATTATTATTAATAAATAAATAAAATATATATATTATTATTATTATAATATTATTGATAAATTAATATCAATAATATTATTAGTATATTTATAGATAAACTAATAATTTGATAAATATAACTTATTATATATTAATATACTTTTACAAAAATATAAATATATTAATTATAAATATACATATCTTATCTACTATATTTATATTTTTGTAAAAGTATATTAATATATACTAAGTTATATTTATCAAATTATCAATTTATCTATAAATATACTAATAATATTTATTTATTTATTTCTTAAGAATTGAGAGGGTTATAATATTATCCATTATTTTGGAGACAAAAATCAGTTACAAGATGACGTAATATATTTTCCCTTTATCTATATTACTATATAGATAATCAAACAACTATATATTTAATTATTTTTCTTCCATTCATTTTCTCAGTCTCTCTGTCTCTCTCTCTCTATATATATAGAGACAAACTGGTTATACTAACACTGATACCAGGTGTAACTTTTATATATTAAATATTACACACCGCTTGATAATTAATTATATTATGAATAATAATATATATATTTAATTAATCTTTATTTATATACTTACCTTTATAATTAACAATCTACTTATTTCTAATTTTTATATATAGATTCATTGAATTTTTAAATATAATACTCATATATTTATACTCATTACCTATATTTTACTGATTTACTACTTAAATATAAAATTCACAATATTAGGATACTTGAAAACACAAGATCGAGTAATACATGTCATATTAATAACTTTCATGCAAAATAAAATATTTCCATTTTTTAGGTTGTGCTTATTTCTTTCATAAATCTAAATTAGATTATTTTATAAGTTTGCTTTTAAGCATAAAATTAAGAAATTAAAGGATATTATTTTATTAACAAAAAATAAGAAATTTTTAATTTTTAACTAAAAATTTAAATTTTAAAATTAAAAATTATGAAATTAGAAAGATATTTTTCAATCCGGCCCACCTTGAAAACGGGCCGGGCCGGGCCAAAAAAATAAAAAAAATTTATGATGGGTAAAAAATTGTAACCCGACCCACTTTTGACCCGGCCCACCCGGGTTGAACCCATGGTGGGCCGGGCGGCCCACCTGACCCACTTACCAACCCATCCCCTAAACCCACTAACAACTCACTTAACTATTTATTATTATATATGCATTATTTTAATAAGATATAATTTTTTTATAGATAAAGATAAAATCAATGTTAAATAATATGAAATTACTATAAATTTATCTATCCAAACCTCTAATAAAATTTAATATTGATGAATAATCACTTTCATGAAAGATTTTTTATTTTTTTTGTTTTAATTTTTTAAAGTTGCACACTTATTAATTTAATTTTAATGTTGTACCCATGATACTTAGTTTAATAATTTTTACTTTAGATTCAATATTATTTTATATTGAAATTTATTTTAAATTATATTTTTTTTAAATAAATAAGGTGGGTTGGTGGGCGGCCCGTTTAGCTCACCAACCCGTGGTGGGCCGGGCCGGGCTAGAAAATTTTAGATAATAAACTTGGTGGGCCGGGTCGGGTTGGCCCACTTAAAAAGTGGGTTGAGGTGGGCAGGGCCAAACGGCCCGGGCTGGCCCATTTTGACAGCTCTTGTTCAGGTATATAAAATTAGAAAGATATTTTTCAATAAATAACTAAATTAGTTAATTATTATTTATTTTATATTTATGGACAGTATCTTCTTATAGGAGCTACTGAGATGTATCGGGACCTTAGGAGGATGTATCAGAGTGGTGCAGCGGAAGCATGGTGGCCTAAGGTGAAGAGAGAAGTAGAGAAATTGTATGCTCGTGTTTAGTATGCAAGAAGTCTTTTGGAATTTTGTAGCACTTAGACGTCCCATTTTGGAACTGTAATGGTGAGTGGATAGACCTTAATTGTAGGTTTGTCTGAGATACTTAAGAGATCGATTCTATTTGTGTTTTAGTGGATAGACTCGCCAAGTTTACTTGTTTTACCTTTAGATATCCTTTGGTGAAATTGATAGAGTTGTACATCAATAAGGTAGTGAGGTTGCATAAGGATTAGAAAGTAAGAAGAGAGAAGTCTACCATTACAAAAATTTCGGGGACGAAATTTCTTAAAGGAGGGGAGTATTGTAACACCCCAATTTTCAAAAAGGTTATTATTATTATTATTATTATTAGATGGTATTTGGTCATAATTATTTTAATAATTATAGAGGAATATTATTTTGTACGTTTTAAATAATTATTATTTTGGACAATTATTTTGTACGTATTAAATAAGTATTTTTATTAGCATTTTTAAATAAATATTTATATGTTTTAAGAGAAGGTTGATTTTATACGATATTTTGTTATTGAAATTATATTATTATATTTAGGGTCAGAAATATATTATTATTGTAGAGAAAAAATATTTTATAATATACATGTATTTATTTTATTTAATTATTTTGAGGAAAATTAGAAGTGGATTAGAAGAGAAGGAAAATGGGTTGGGTTGACCCAGTCCAATGGATTAATTTTAAGAAAGGAGTCAGGTGGTGTTAACCCTATCTGCCTCATTTGCGTTCTGAAGGGTTAGGAAAAAAAAGAGAGGAGAAACAAAGAGCTCTAAGGAAGAGTACTCAGGAACGATCTTAGATCACACCAAGACCATTCATCTTCTGCTCATCCAGGTACGAGGGAGATGAGTTTCTTCATATGTGAATATAGGGGTGTTCGGGTAGTGAGGGCAATCCCTAAGTCCCTCAAGGAACTCTATTTAAAATTCTGAACGATTATCTGTGCAATCGATGTTCTAAATTCTTAATTCATTTGGAATAACTTATTTCTTGAATTGTCTTTGAATTCCATTGGGGCTTTCTTGTTAATTCTTTATCCTTAAATTTGATGACTTGAATTTTATGTGTTAAGAAGAGTTTAGATTTTTTTTTGTAAAACTAATGGAAACCAATTTTTGAGGCTTGAGATGTGTATGGATTGATTTGGAACGTATGAAGAATATAAATGGAGTTAAACTGAACCAACGGGGTGTAGAAGTAGTGAAAATTGGTAAAAACCTTGTTGAAACTCGTAAAACGCAGGTTTAATTTCACAGAGGGGAGTCTGGGCAGAGATTTGGGCGCTCAGCGCCAGTTTTGGGCGTCGGGCGTCGGGACCCCAACATACGTTTGTAATTTTGCGATATCTTTCTGTGTAGTTATCCAAATCGAGTGCCGTTTGTTTTGTTAGAAACGAGACATCTGGGGCTACCATTTAGACACAAGAATCGTGTAAAAATATTAATATTTGATCAAGTTATGTGAGTTGCAATTTGAGCCTTCCAATCTGTGTGCGAACCACAACATCAATTTTTGTGAGCCCTGAATGGTAACCTAAACGACTTTATTAGGATTTGTGTTCTTCATGAAAGTTGTAGATATTGATGTTATGATTCTAATGGAGTTGGGATCACTTAGAAAGGATATGTATATCTCGAGTTATGGTTAAATTATTAACTGAATGTCATAGATATTGTGATGTGTGTGAAGAATTATGTGAAATTTGTGGTCTATGATGTTGATAACTTAATGATAGGTACCTAGCATGTGAGAATGATATTGCATGGATTGTTATTGACATGTGATGATGTTATATAATGGAGATGCATTAATTATGAGTTACGTGGGATGCATGAGTTGCATGAGACTTATGAGTTGCGTGTGGTGCTTGAGAAGCCAGACGTGGCTATATTGCATTGGACCCTGGGCCCAGAGAGGGGTTGAGACAGGGGGGACCATGACGGGAGGCATTCCATGCGTGGGCCGTTGGGTGTTTAACTGCGCAACTCACTGGCCACAGAGGGTTTAACGGTGGGTGGATTGCCTTTGCACGGGCCGCTGGGTGTTTAACCGTGCAACATACCGGCCCTGGGAGGGTGTGAGAACGGTATGCCCGCATTGGCAACAACTAAGGGAATTGACGAGGTACGCCCATTGTGCGAAGTGCCAAGTTGAGACTCTTAGGAGAGGAGATGTGTATGAGCATATAGTGAACATGTGTATGAAAGCTTGTATGATTGAAAAAAAATGATGTTTGGTAATTATATGAGATGTATTTGTTGTTTATAGTTAATGATGATATTTTGGTGCACGGTGTGGGGTGGGAATTGGGTAGCTCTATGTTCATATATGATGTTATCTATCTCTCACCGTCCTGTTTTTATGTGGTTTTCTTTTAGGTGAAGATGAAGGCACTCATAGTGTTGAGTTCTAAATGGAAAGGGTTCTACTCTGATAGAATGTGACATTGGGGCATGAATTTAGGATGCTTTAGTTATGAATTGTTATTTGTCATTTGAGGAGACTTATTTTTAGGAGTTTTATATTCACCTTATATTTGTAAATTCTGGATCCCTTTCATTTTTCTTTAGAGACCTTGATAATTTTCTTTTAAGAGTAAAACTTTATTATTATTATTATTATTATTTATATTTATTTCAAGACTTGTGAACCTATGAGTTTTTATTAAAATATGTGGACCCTTCTTGATGTTATATTTATTGAATTATTCTTATTGTTGTTACTTATCTATTATGGGGTAGAAGGGTGTCACAGACGACGCCCCTACTCCTACGAATCCCATTCCGTACGCTGGACGTGCTCTCGCTCTGTTCTCTACAGACGAACAACGAGATAAGTACTACCAGTTATTTTCTGAGAGAAATATTGTTGATCCCAAATATATCAGTATTGATTTTTTTGAGGATGAATCTTTTAAGTGTTATACGATTTTTAAGAATTCTGGGTTAGTAGATTTTATGGCTATGAAAAACCCTGTTTATCCAGAATTAGTTAGGGTCTTTTACAACAATTTGGAAATTAGGAATGGAGTTCTTTACAGTGAGGTTAAAAAGATTCCAATAGTGATAAATCAGTCTCTATTCCGGGATTTATCAAAATTAAAAGATCAAGGTACTCTATTTGAGGGAACGATTCCGGATACATGGAAACCAGAATATTCCCATCCCAATGCCCGAAGTATGATTTGTGTGGATAATGTTGACATGACTGGAAGATTATTGGCTGGCTCAATGAAATTTGATTATAGAATCATGCATTACATAATTGTCCGGGTACTGCTTCCACGCACGACTAACCTTGCCCAGGCTTCAGAAGAGGACTTAATTTTGATATGGGCTCTAATCACTGGCCAGGAATTTAGCTGGGCTCATCTGATTAGGAGTCGAATGAAGAAGGCCTTGCGGGTTAATGCTTCTCTTCCATACCCACATTTTGTAACTACTATTTTGGAACATTTTAAAGTTCCTTTGGAAGATGAAACCTGGGTTCCAGTTAAGAGGGTCTTTAAGATTGGAGCAAATGCAATTGCTTCCTTTGGGTACAAGAAAACACTGGACAACACCTGGGTCAGGAAGCGGGATTTTCAAGCAGTAGACACTGACGATCGAACTCCGTCACCACCTCCTCAAGATCCTTCATCAGCACTTCTCTCGGATGTTCTCAATGAAATTAGAGATCTTCGGTTCTATGTTGGTGAACGTTTTGATTCTCTTGACACTCGCATGACTCGTCTTGAGGAGGAAGTAAAATCTCTTAGACGCCCTTCCGAGTAGCTAGTTGACTCTGATTCTGTTATTTGCTATTTTAGTTTATCTTATGTTTTGGACTATTTTTTAGTCAATTTCTGGATCTTTGATTAGTATGTTTTAGATTAATTCTGCTCGCTTGACTCAGACTATTTTTCTCATAGGACATATTGTACTTTTGTTTCTGAATGGTGTTTGTTTATCTTATTCAATTTTTTTTATATATTGTCTCATTCCTTTTGATGTTGCCAAAGGGGGAGAGAAAAGGAAAGAAGGGTCCTGATCAAATATTAGATATTTTGAATTGAACAATTTAATCTGATCATTACAACTGTCTATTTAAAGTCAAATTTTTACAATATAAAAATTAACATCAAACAATGATTTATTAAGGGGGAGACTAAGGGGGAGTGATCGATATACACTGTTTTATGTTTCTTTCCATCTATAGTATATTGTCATCATCAAAAAGGGGGAGAATGTGGAAGAACGTATCTAAAGGATTTTGATGATGCCAAAGAAGTTAAAGAAAACAAGAGGTCAAGTTAAAGCAAGGTGACCAAGAAACAAAAATATCAAAATATTTTAGATAAGTCTTGTCAACCTAGCTTAATATGTAAAAAGAAATCTTTAGAAATATTGCATAAAGTTCTTGGCCATTTAAAATAAAGAATTTCAAAGAAAACCCAAATATGATTTATATTAATAAGGTTTTGAAAATAAAGGTTTTCAATATTTTAAGTTTTAATAAGGCAATTATTGTTTTTAATAGACTGGTAATCGATTACCATTACATGTAATCGATTACCAAAGGATGAATCTCATATGTTCAAAGTCACTCATTAAAACGTGCTCTGGTAATCGATTACCCATTCCATGTAATCGATTACCAGAAGATGAAAATTTCAAAATTTGAATTTAAACTACAACGTTCCAACATTTTGAAACTAAACCGTTGTAAACGATTACCATTTGCTGTAATCGATTACCAGAGCATTTGTGAAATTCTTTGAAGTAGTAGAATTTCAAATTCTCCCAAAAATGTAACAATTTGAAATTCCTCATTTTTTCCCCTTATTTCACTTATATATTTTATCTTATATCTTCATATTTTTAATTATTGAATATTCAAAAATACTTTAAAAATTATTAAATATTATCTAAATTAATTTTTAAAATTATTAAATATTTAAAAATTGGTTAACATTTTTTTTATAAAATTTTATTTAAAAATCTCAACATATAAATATCTTTTTAAAAGCAATTTTATCATGATAGAATCATATTATCATATCCAAATTAACAATTTAAAATTTAAAAAAAATTGAATTGACTTATCCAAACAAAATATTTTAACAATGATAGAAATTGAAATTAAAGTAATTCAAATATCAAGAATTTCAAATTCCTTGAATTTGTAAAATTACTCATCCAAACACACCATAAGGGAATGCAATTGTAAGAGACAATTATATGAGTAAGATGTTTATTGTATGGATTAGAGTACTCTGTGGGTTCTTAAGAGAACCTGAGATAAACAAATAAATTATGTAAGTTTATATTTTGCTTTTTGATTGTTCGGTTGTATTCCTTGTTGCGTGAGATGTATCAATATCTATTTAATTCCACAAATACATGAGTTTTGATTTGAATTAAACATGTTTGGTATTTCAATTATGAAAAAGATTATGTTATTCAATTTTTGTTATTTGTGTTATGGTATGTGGGGTAGAGGGTGTCACACAAATGATATATATTTATTATTAATAAATACATAAAGTATATATATATATATATATATTATATTTTTATAATATTATTCATAAATTAATATCAATAATATTATTAGTATATTTATACATAAACTAATAATTTGATAAATATAACTTATTATATATTAATATACTTTTACAAAAATATAAATATACATATCTTATATATTTACTATATATTTATATTTTTGTAAAAGTATATTAATATATACTAAGCTATATTTATCAAATTATCAAATTATCTATAAATATACTAAAATTATTATTGATATTAATTTATTAGCAATATTAAATTATTAATAATATATAAATTTTATTTATTTAGTAATAATAAATATATATCATTTGTTACATTAATAAAAATTATAGTATATGTTAACTTAAATAACCTATTTGTGACAGAATTTTGAGAGGGAACAATCCGTCACTAAATTTTTTCATTTTAGTGATGAAATTTGTGACGGATTTTTTAGAGACGGAGTCCATTCCGTCACAAAATCCGTCACAAACATTTTTTTTATTTAGCGATGAAATTTGTGACGGATTTTTAGAGACGAAAACTTTTCCGTCACAAAATCCGTCACAAATTTTTTTTTTTGATTCAGTGACGAAATTTGTGACGGATTTTTAGAGACAGAATATATTCCGTCACCAAATCCGTCACAAAATTCAATAAATTCTAGTCCGTCACAAAACTTAAAATTCCCTCACAAAATGCGTCACTATTAGCGATGCTATTTTTTCCGTCACAAAATTCGTCACAAATATTAATTTTTCTAGTAGTGTTTTTTGGTAAAGTTGTATCATATCAAGTGCTTGTGTGGAATGAGCGATAAGGCGATGACAATGATTTTAGAACTCCTACAAGATGCATTTGAACATGCAAAGATTCCAAGTTCATTCTATGAGGCGAAGAAAACAATCAACAAGCTCGGTTTGAACTATGAAAAGATACATGTTTGTCCAAATAATTGTATGCTTTATTGGGGAAATAGCGAAGACGAAGAAAGGGAGACATGCAAAGTTTGTAATGCTTCAAGGTGGAAATCAAGAGCAAAAACAAGTAAGTCTGGGTTATCAGATGACAATAACAATATGAAGAAAGTGCCTGCCAAAGTTCTTCGTTACTTTCCTCTAAAGCCTCGATTGCAAAGATTATTTTTGTCATCAAAGACAACTGAGGATATGAGATGGCATGCTGTCAATAGAACCAATGACGAAATGATGAGACATCCTAGAGATTCTGAAGCTTGGAAGCGATTTGACTTAACACACCCTTGGTTTGCATCAGATTCACGAAATGTACGTCTTGCATTAGCTACTGATGGTTTTAATCCCTTTGGTGTTATGAGTTCAAGTTATAGCATTTGGCCCGTTATTCTCATTCCATACAACACTCCTCCATGGGTTTGCATGAAGCAAACATCTTTTATAATTTTCAATGATAATTCCAGGTAAAAAAATGCCAGGAAATGATATAGATGTCTACTTACAACCTTTAATCAGAGAGTTTAAGGAGTTATGGTCTATAGGTGTGGATGCCTATGATTCTTTTAAAAGAGAAATGTTCAAATTACATGCAGCTTTGATGTGGACGATTAGTGATTTTCCAGGTCTAGGAACACTTTCTGGGTGGAACACTTACACCGGACTTGCTTGCCCATCTTGTAACTTTGACTCCGTTCCTTGTCGTCTTCCCTATAGCAAAAAATGGTGTTTTATGGGTCATCATCGTTTCCTTGGAAAAAGACATAGATTTAGATTAAACAGAGTTCGCTTTAATGGTGAACAAGAGTTGCGTAGTCCACCAAAAACATTATCTAGTTCTGAAATTCTTGATCAAGTTCAAAATATTAATACCACATTTGGTAGAGTACCAGAGAAACAAGGGACAGGAAAAAGAACCCGAGGTGGGCAACGTGCACAAAGTAGTACTCAACAGTGGAAAAAGAAAAGCATTTTCTTTGAACTTCCATATTGGAAGGATAATAGTTTGCGTCATAACCTTGACATGATGCATATTGAGAAGAATGTGTGCGATAATGTCATATATACTTTGCTAAATGATAGTGTAAAGACAAAAGACCATGTCAATGCAAGAAAAGGTCTTCAAGCTATGGGTATAAGACCTGAGCTTTGGCCAAATGAAAATGGAAAATATCCTTTAGCTATCTTTACATTAAGCAATAGTGGGAAAATGTCATTTTTAACAACTCTAAAGAACATTAGGGTACCAGATGGTTATTCAAGTAACATTTCTAGGTGCATTAACTTGGATAGCCTCAAGTTGAATGGAATGTTAAAAAGTCATGATTTTCATGTGTTGATGGAGCAATTGCTACCATTAGCCTTGCGAGCAACATTGCCTGATGAGGTTTCAGTAGTATTAATTGAGTTGTGCTCATTCTTTAGACAACTATGTGGTAAAGTGTTGAAAATTGAAGATTTAGAAAAGCTACAAAATCAAATTGTACTCACTTTATGCCATATGGAAATGTTATTTCCCCCTTCATTCTTCACTGTTATGATCCATTTGGTTGTTCACCTTGTTGAAGAAGCCAAACTTGGAGGTCCTGTCCATTACCGATGGATGTATCCTATAGAAAGGTAAAATAAAATGTATGCTAACATTCCTTCTTCTTTTATCAATTTGGTAATGAATTAGATTGTTCTAAATAAAATTTATTATCTTTCAATTACAGGTACTTGGGACAACTAAAATCCTATGTACGTAATAAAGCAGGACCAGAAGGCTCTATAGCAGAAGGTTACCTTATACAAGAGATTCTTACATTTTGTTCAAGGTATTTAGATAACATTGAGACAAGATGGAATCGACCTGGTCGTGTAGATGATGAGCCTAATAATACACAATCTCAATCACGAGTAGGTGAATTGTTTCCTATGGTTGGGAAACATGTTGGTGGCTCTTTATATTTCACCCTTACACCAAAAGAAAAGTTACAAGCTCATAGACATGTGTTAACAAATTGTCCTGCAGTTGATTACTATCTTCAGTAAGTAGTTGTTTCATTTGGATAAATTATTAAGTTTTCTTTTTCATACATTTAATATGATATAACTAAATAGGCAATATAGAAATATTCTACGAAGACAGCTAAGGGGTAGTTCAAGGAATGCAGCTGATGTGGATAAGAGGGTTCATAAAGACTTTGTTCGTTGGTTTGCTAATCGTGTGAGTGTTTATACACTTACAAGTTCATTGTGATTGTCTTTTAATAGAATTTTACTAACTACATATATTATGGCATTTAGATTGGCAATAATCTCGACAATCTTAGTGGACCAGATAAAGATGTTCTTATTAGTCTTGCACAAGGTCCTTTTGATCGAGCTAGGAGATTCACAACATTTAATGTTAATGGATACAAGTTTCGAACGTTAACACGAGACAATTTATTAAAAACTCAAAATAGTGGAGTTTTTGGCATGTTTGGAACAAGAAGCTACTCAAGCAATAGTGATGCCCATATGAGGTTTGGGGGGGTGCCATATTATGGAAGATTAGTAGATATCATTGAGATTTGTTATAATGGATTCAATGTACCCATGTTTAAATGTGAATGGGCTGATACCACTACGTCAAGAGGTATAAAAGAAGATAAATTAGGTTTTATCTCTATTAACTTTGCAAGACTAATACATACTGGAGAAAAAGAAGATGACGAACCATACATTAAAGCTTCTGAAGCCCAAATGGTTTATTATGTGGATGATGAAAAGGAACGAGGTTGGAGCATACCAGTTCATTTGAAGCCAAGAGACTTTTATGACATGGGTGGAGACAATGAAGAAATTATGGCATCCATTGAGGCATACCCATCACAGAACTTGGAACAAATTTTTTCTGATGATACCACACATGTACAATTAGCAAGAACGATGATAGATGATGATCCTGAAACTCCTACCATTACTGATAATTTTGATGAGGATAATCAAGATATGGTTTTATGATAATCATAAGTAAGCAATCTCTTAGTTTGTCTTGTTATTTTTAAATTTAATAGCAACAAATCGTTATGTTTATAACATGTGATTAATAATGGATTTTTCAATATTACTCTGTTTTCTACACTTATCTTGATTTGTCTATTTATGAATTATATACCTATATTGTTACATGTTTAACTTCTGATTATAATTATTAAACTTAACATTATGGTTTGTACAGGTATGCCTCGTACAAGAAGACATATTGTAACTAGGTGTCAATCCACACCAAATGAACAAAACAAATCTTCTATGGGCACTTTTCAAGGTGAAGAGGTTCATCTACCTCAAAGTGTGCCCATTGCACATGTTGGATCAAATTCTCAAGATGAGATACATGCAGTTTCAGTTACTCAATCCGAATCTAGGTTACCACACCTTGAACCTGATTTGGGTGAAGATTCATCTACAACTCAAAAAAAGTCCCCTACCTATTGGAATGTTGATGTTATTAGTATGTCTAATTTAATTTTAGTTTCTCTTTATTATTTTGTGTTGCCTAACTTATTGGGTTACTTATGTTTTGTTTACTTTTATGTTAGATGAAGAGGGTGTTGTTAGTCATACACGTTTAAGGGTGCAGGACGTGTTTGCTACACGTGATGCCACTAGGGTATGTACCAAGTGGAATGTTGAAGGTCAACCAGTAGGAGAGTCAGCTGGTTTATTAGCAGGGTTTTTAGGTGAAATTGCAAGCAACTTCAACAATTTCCCCATAATGTACGAGACTTGGAAAAAAGTTCCAAACGATTACAAGAATAATGTTTACAAAGAGACTATAAAGGTATCAATTATAACTAACTAAACATACTTGATTTCTAGTGGAATCTATTAGCTTACTAATGATAACTTTCATTATGTTGTGTTGAAGGCAAAATTTGATGTTAATGATCAAGAACATAAGAAATTTATCTTCTCCAGTTTGGGGAAGAAATGGAAGGACACTCGGAGTAGGATGTTTCATAAAAATTATAATTGGGAAATTTCTGTGGAAGAAAACTGTAGGAAGCACCCACCAGACATTGACCCAGACCATTGGAGGCTTTTTGTACAATTTAGAACAAGCTCTAAACAAATGGTAATATGCTTTCATTCCATTGATTATAAGGTTGGTTACATTTATTGACACTTAGGTGTGTTAATAATGCAGGAGATATCAGATAAAAATGCAGCAAATCGTGAAAAGTTGTTGATCCCACATACTTTAGGATCAAAGACACTAGCTAGAAAAAGGGATGAGATGGTATATATATAAACTTCATTAATTCTATTTGTTATAAAAAAAATAACAAAATAAATTGTATAATTATTTGTTGTGTGATGCAAAACCTCAGGAATCACAAAATGGACGACATTATAGTAGAGGAGATATGTATCCAATTGCTCATAAAAAAAAAAGATGGATCCTTTGTGACTGAAGATGCTAAAGAAAAATGTGTAAGTATAGTATATTATTTATAACTTCACTCATATAACTAATCTTTGAATACTTATGTATATGTTTAACATTATATGTAGGAACAATTGCATAAAGAAATTCAAGAAACTTCTTCTGAGAATGAGGCCTTCTTGAAGGTGTTTGGAAAGGAGCATCCTGGATATGTTAGAGGCATGGGACTTGGAGTTACACCAACTCAGATCATTGGATCATGCTCTTCTTTTATGAGATCTGGATCTCCTTCAGATGCAGCCACAATAGCACGATTGCAAGCTGAAATTGAAATGCTTAAGACACGAGTTGGTGAAGTTGATGTTTTAAAGGAGCAATTGGCTTTCCTTATGCAAACTATTAAAGGAAATCAGGTATTGAGATAAGTCTTTATAAAACAATAACTTAATTATACAATTAGTTGTTATACTCTAACTTGTGTGTTTTATTTTTCTAATTTTAGGTGGTGGACTTGGAATCACCAAGAGATTTGAGGCGATCTTCCCAATCTAGTCATGTGCCTGAAGACAATGGAGGATCATCCCATGGGACTATTTAGATATTTGTTCAAGTTTTAGTTTGTTAGAAGTTTGCTGAACTTAAGGACCACCTTTATGTTTCTTGATGTTTATGTATCTTGTTAAAACTTAAGGATCATTTTAATGTTTGAATGACACATATCTTATGCAATTATTATAGATTTCAAATCTTAGTTAATGAATGACATTTTCATCTCATTTATCTTATTTGTATCAATTTACTTTTATATTTATGTTTTTTAGACGAAAAAATAATGAATAAACAGGTTAAATTGTTACAATTAACAAAAATGTTGCTTAAAAATGGTTGACATGTATTTGGCATTTTGTGACGGTTTTACAACTGCTTCAATATTATTGTTAAACACTGTTACATTTTGCGGCGGTTTTGACATTGTCGCTAATTATTTCAAAATTATATTTTGCGACGGTTACAAAACTGCCGCAATTTTATCAGTATATTTGTTTAGGGATTTTACGACAGTTTTGAAAACCGCCACTAACTTTTACCAGATCCTTTTTTTATTTAGCGGCGGTTTTAAAACTGCCGCAATTTTAATAACATATTTTGCGGCTGTTTATACGACGGTTCTGAAAACCGCCGCAAATATACTTGTCGACGCTTCACATTGCAACGGTTTTAGAACCGCCGCAAGATAATTTAGTGGCAGTTAAAACCGCCGCCGGTGTAACTAAAAAACCGTCGCAAAATGAAATGTTTCTTGTAGTGTAGGTATTGGGTACTCAAGGGATTGATATTCAATATCCGCACCTAGGCTCTTGCTCTAAGGGATTAGGTTTGAGTAAACTATTGGGTTGACTAAGCAATGAATTTAACAAGAGATTAAGGATTCGTTAGTGTTACGTTTGGTGAAATCTGACCCCTACAACCTCACAATACCACAATATCATTTCTAACCTTTTCCACTCTCAAACAAATATTTTTATAGTTTTCATTCCAATAGTCATGATCTTTAATTCACATTCACATGACAAACTACAAATTGGAATAATTCTTTAGTCACGAATAGTCAATAAATGCTTATGTTACCTTCTAATCCCTATGGATACGATATTTTTACTACTTGAACGACCGGTATACTTGTCGTGTTTGAGACCGTTGATAGAATTAAACGAATTTACAAATATTAACAAAAGTGTTTCAACGGAATTCTCAACAAGTTTTTGGCGCTGTTGCCGGGGATTAGAATGGAGATTTAGTATTTGTAGTTATTTGTGACTTATTCTTTTGTTTTTATTGTTATTTTTATTTGTGTGCTGGCAATGAATTGTTGAAGCTAACCTGTGCGCTCTAGTCCTCTGCTTTCTCTTGTATGCAAGGTACTGTGAACTAGATTGACCAATTCCTCTGAGCAGTTGCTGAGCAATCCTCAGATTGATCACAAAGCAAGGAGGAACAAGAGCAACAAGAGGAGAAGGAGAGTAGAGCACTTCAAGTTTGTCATCGTCAGGCTCGGGACAGTAAACAAGCGCTTCCTGGGAGGCAACCCAGAGATCTGAACTGTGTTTTAGATTTGTGTTGCATGTTGTTCTGTGATATATATGTTGTTTTGTATTATGTGTTGGATTGTGTTATATGTTGTTTTATGTTATATATGTTTTGTGTTATATGTTGTTGTGTTATGTGTTGTTTGTGTTAATTGTTAAGTGTTTGAATCATGTTTGAATGAGTAAATATAGGGTATATTTTGTTTGGAGTGTGAGAGATGAGGTAACTCTGTTTCCGGGTGGTTATAAGGCCTCCTTTCAAAGCAAATTTAGGCAAAAACTGACCATATCAAGGTTACGAGCCCGACGCGATTTTCCTCGCGCCCAGCGCAAGACTCGAATTATGGTCTCTGGAACCACCACGCCGGGCACAATTGAAATTGCGCTCAGCGCGACATCAGTCACGCCCGGCACGATATCAGAGTTGAAACCTCTATTATTTTTTTACTGATAACAAGCTCGGCACGCCTGTGTCGCGCCCGGCGCGCACTCTCCTGATACCCCATATTTATCTGTTTTCAATCATGCTTCTTTGTGTTTGTTTCTTGTGTTTAATTTTGGTCTAAGGATGTTCTTCATCTTGGTTATAATTGCATGGTCATCACTGTGTTTAATTGTTATGCTCACCATGTTCTTTCATGATTATACTCTTTCACCACTTCTGGTTACTAGGACTTTCAGGCATATACTGGTTGGCCTGGGGACCAGGCTCCTAAGTTTGGAGTAGTCGAGCTGCTGATGCAGACGGAGCCGATGATGGTGGAGCAGCCCCTGAAGATGATGATGACCAGACCCCATAGATGGAAGCAGATGGAGCCTACCTTAGTTTACCTTTGTCTATTGCAATTTATTTTTCTGTCTTTTAATTTTAGTATTTAACTGTTTTTATATATAGTCTTTTTGGTGATTACTTTGTTGGTTCTTTTGTGAATAGTCTGCCTTAGCATGGTGTTTAATCTTGTTGATACTTGTTTTGCTTGTGGTCGATTCTGGATTATAGTTTGCTTAATGTTTATGGTGTGTGTACCTTAGACATTTTCAAGTCACATTAGATCTTTAGTTCATGACTAGTTGCATACGGGTTTCAATGTTGATCATAGAATTGAGCTGAGTTTGATAGTTTGTAGATGCATAGCCGGGTGAGGTTTGAGCCTAAACACTGATGAGTGAACTACGCGTAGGTTGCATGATAGACTTTGCTTGAGTTTCCCTGGTGGTTTGCTTATGTTATGCACTTATAAGATCAAGGCATTCACATTTCCATATTTTGTTAACCATCTAAGCCAAAAAGCCATATCCACTTTCCACTTGACCCATACCTTCCTAAGCCTAAACACCACACCTTCCACTTGTCCCAAACCATGAAAAATTAACCATAACCTTTGTCTTGGTTAAGAGAGCAAAAATGATGACATCAAATAAGTTTGGGGGAGTTGAAGAATGAGGAAATTTGGGAAGAAGAAAGTATCTAGTCAGCCATTACTAAATAAAACAAAAAAAAAAACAAAAAGCAAAACAAAAACAAAAAGGCTAATGGCTTGGATCTGGTAATGGGCATGTGCCAAAATGTTGTATTGGGGTATGGAGAGGGATATCATTGTAGAAATCTTAATTGCTCTCTTAAGCCATAGCACCTTCAATTCTTGAAAAATCACAAGATTGCTACTACTTGACCCAGAATTGCCCTAATAAAGACCTTGTGTTAAGTGCCTGCATTTGTTTTACCACTGGTTTCATTTGGAAACGAAGAGCAAAGTTGAATCATGTGGCGTGACTAGTAGACTAGAGAGAAACACTCACCCTGATACACTAGTGTGCATAGAGAGAAACACTTTCCTAGTGAGGATGCATACACAGATAGTCTTTACTCTTCTCAGCTCTTTGATCTCTTTTGAAACCTTTGTTTGCCCCTTGTCATGTTCTATTGCAATAATTGTGGCTAGAAATCCATCTTAGGTTCATGCTTGTGAAAAAGAAAATACAAGCGAACTAGGATGTAGAATTTGACTCACTTGCATTGCTTGTTATCTGCTAGATTAATTACCTTTTGCTTGAGGACAAGCAAGGTTCTAAGTTTGGGGGAGTCAAAAACTTGTTGAGAATTCTGTTGAAACACTTTTGTTAATATTTGTAAATTCGTTTAATTCTATCAACGGTCTCAAACACGGCAAGTATACCGGCCGTTCAAGTAGTAAAAATATCGTATCCACAGGGATTAGAAGGTAACATAAGCATTTATTGACTATTCGTGACTAAAGAATGATTCCAATTTGTAGTTTGTCATGTGAATGTGAATTAAAGATCATGACTATTGGAATGAAAGCTATAAAAATATTTGTTTGAGAGTGGAAAAGGTTAGAAATGATATTGTGGTATTGTGAGGTTGTGGGGGTCAGATTTCACCAAACGTAACACTAATGAATCCTTAGTCTCTTGTTAAATTCATTGCTTAGTCAACCCAATAGTTTACTCAAACCTAATCCCTTAGAGCAAGAGCCTAGGTGCGGATATTGAATATCAATCCCTTGAGTACCCAATACCTACACCTGCATTATGAGCTAGGGTTTAAGACTACTAATGGGCCAAGCTCCATTCCTAGATACATTTCCCACTAGGCATTTGTTTCAGAGCTAGTTTCAAAGGTTATTTTCCAATACCCATGGAACCTATATCATGCAAGGAGAATCAATCCAAGACAAGCATTAAGAATAGAAACAACACAACAAAGAATGAAACAATACATATATATATCATTAAAAATGTAAGGATTACAATAGAGTACGTTGGTTACATCTAACCCCACAAAAATGGGTGGAACCACTCAACAATAAGGGTAAATACAAAATAGAGATGAAAGGAGAAGTGAAGAACCGAAGGAAAGATCCACACACGAACGATCCCAAGCCCTGGGAATCCCTTCCGCAGCTCCTGGAGGCGCCCAATGTGTGAATGGGGGTTTCTCCCCCGAATATGGCTTCAAATACGGGCCAGGGAGATCAGATTAGGTTTTCGCGCCCGGCGTGTAAGTCTTCGCGCCCGGCGCGTACTCTTCTGTGCACTTTCTGCTTCATTGTAAGCCCGACGCAATTCCCTTTTACGCCCGGCGCGATGTCTTCCAGAGATTTTCAAGCACTCTCTGTCTCGACCACGCCCGGCGCGTGTATTCTCTCGCCCGGCGCCATGGCTTCCAGGCTCTGTTCTTACCAAGCCCGGCGCGACTCATCTTGCGCCTGGCGCAATTTCTTCTCTGCTCCTTAGCCTCTTTAGTTTCCAATCCTATGGATCTTCAATCCTCAAGTCCCTAGCTCAATACCTGCACAAAAAATGAGGTGTATTAAGGTATTGTTAGCTAAATTTGCGTTAGTTATATCTGCACACAAAATGAACCAAAAAGAGAACAATTATATTGCAATGGTTCAGAGGATGAGTGGAATTCGTTCAATAAGTCTCATCCAAAAAGAGGTAAAATTGAGACTTAACAATGGCCTCTTTTACATCAATAAAAACAAGTTGTTTGTCTAGAGAAATTGCTTTTAAATTTTCTAAAATTTTGATTTTTCTTAAAAGCTTCTTTCTTTGACTTAAATGGCATGCTCATGCTTGGATTAAAACCAAGTCCACTCCTATCAAAAGTGTTTCTTTATTTTCCCAAAAGAATGTTTAAGTTTGCATTTCCATTAGTGAACTTTGCAAGAGTAGATTTTAGATCAGCATTTTCTTTCTCAAAGGTCTTGCAATGTTCACAAACATCTTTTGAGGAAGTGGAGTTTTCACAATGAGCTTCACTAAAGTTAAACATAGTTTGAAGATTTTCATGCTCACGCTTTAAATCGTCAAGCACTTGTTCAGCTTTAATTAAAGCATTTTCATACCATTTCAGCTTGTTTTTCAACTTTGAATTTAAGGCTCTTAATTTGACAGCTTCTTCATGAATTTGTATAAAAGATTCTTGGAGTTGATCATAATTCGGATTGGATTCAAGGTCAGAATCACTTATAATTGTGTCATGGTCAGCTCTAGCCATCAAGCACAAGTTGTTCTCCTCACATTCGGATTCATCACTTGTTGTGCTTGAGTCATTATCTTCCCAAGCAATGTAGGCTCTTTTCCCTTTTCCATTTCTCTTGCTTTTCTTCTCCTCTTGTTGCTTCTTCAAGAGGTTTGGACACTCAGCTTTCATGTGTTCCGATTTTCCACATTCAAAGCAATTAAAGGAGGATGTGCTTGCTTCCTCTTTCTTGTTTGTCTTTTTATTAAATTTGTAGGGGGAATTTTTCTTTCTTCTCATGAATTTTCTGAACTTCTTCGCCAGCAAATTGAAGTTCTCAGTCTCGGAATCATCGAAGCTTGATTCTTCACACACCTATTTTCCTATGGCAGATTTCAAGGCTTTCAATGACACTCCTTTGCCTTTCTTATCTTGCTGCTCATGTTCATCAAATATGTGCAGCTTTTGCTCATGCTCTCTCAGCTTTCCAAAGAGAGTAGCTAGTGTCAAGGAGGTCAAATCCTTTGATTCTTCAATGGATTTCACCTTTGCTTGCCATGATCTGTCCAAGCATTGCAGCACTTTCAAATTCAACTCTTCTTTCTCAAATTTCCTGCCAAGGTCAACAAGGTGATTTATCAAGTGTGTAAATCTCTTTTGAAAAGTAGAAATAGATTCACCATTTTGCATTCTGAACAGCTCATATTCTCTTATAAGAGTATGTTTTCTTGATCTCTTTACATCACTTGTTCCTTCATGAGTGACTTGCAAAGTATCCCACATTTCTTTAGCAGATATGCATTGTGAAATTCTAAAAAATTCATAAATTGACAATGCAGATGTTATGATGTTTTTAGCTCTCTTATCATGTTGGGCTCTTTTCTTTTCGTCATCACTCCATTCACTCTAATGTTTTTCTTTAAGCTCATCACCATCTTTTTTCATAGGGATATAGGGTCCATTTTCTATAGCATCCCATACAGCAATATCAATAGCTTCAATGAAAATCCTCATCCTAATTTTCCAGTAGACATAGTTTTCACCATTGAAAACAGGAGGTCTATGAATAGACACACCCTCACCATAGGGTAGGTTGTTGTTGGCCATTTTTGAAATCTTGAATAACTCTCAAGAACCTTGCTCTGATACCAATTGTTAGAAAAGAATGGCACAATCCAAGAGGGGGGTGAATTGGATTCTATGACCCTTTAAAAAATTTCAGAGTATTTAGGATCTTTATTTCACTTAAAATTTTCTAAGACAGAATTTTCAATGAAGTTTCTTCAAAGACTTGTTATAGAGGTGTGAATGCAATATGCTTTCTTGATTACAAAATAATGAGGTTCAAATGTAATGCATTAAATTCAGATTAAACCATCAATATTCACACACACATGTTAATCAAGAATTATCTTTTTTAATCTCCAACCAAGAAATTACTCAAAGTAAAAGATAAGGTAGAAAAAGATTGCACAAGTCTTTTAAACTGGTTCACCCACTCCACATGTGACCTACATTCAGTCCTCAATCAGCACCTGATCAAGATTTTGTTCCACTATCTCAAGGAAGAAGATTTACAAGCACACACATGCATATACTTCAACACAAAAGATAACCACTTTCTTGACCCCAAGAAAGCACCCCTTGTAGAAACCCACTACAAGAAACCTTACCACTTGAGAAACCCTTCTCAAGATTTTACAAGTACTCACAGAGAATAAAGGAACGAATTCACCTGGAATTCATATGAAAATCTTAATCTTCCCCTTTCAAGAATATGATGATGATGATGATCCTCTAACAAAGTTTTTCACAAACATTTTTACTCTTGGATTTCACAAAGAAAACTCTCCAAGATGGTCACAAAGACTCCACAAAAACGCTTTTCTCAATTTGATTATCAGTTCTAACTCTTGTCTGAAGTTTCTAAAAGTTCAAACTATTTATAAAAGTCTCAGACCCAGATAATCGATTATTTTAAAGAATAATCGATTATTTTGTTCTTCAGGTTTTCTGGAAACCAACCAAGAACAATATAATCGATTATTTTGCTGGATAATCGTTTATTCTAGAGAGTCATTTATGGGATAATTGATTATTTTGGAAAATAATCGATTATTGCAGCAAGGCATCCCATTTTTCCTGTTGCTGGAATAATCGATTATATTTAATGATAATCGATTATTTTGAGTTAGCTTTTAAATCTTCGTTTTAAGTCATCATCATACACTCTCTACTTAGCTTAGATATAGATTTTGCTCATGCACACAGCATACACATCAAACTAAACAATTTATACACTAATTCTTATTACATAGCATTTTCTTTGACATTTTCTTTGACTTTGTTTTTGTGCTTCCAAGTTGTTGTACACAAATGTTGTGATCATAAGTTGTTGTTGTACACACATGTTGTGATCATCAAAACTCCTTTAAGCTTCAAGCTCTCCTAAGCTCAACATATATATATATATATATATATATATATATACTTGTTTGTTTTTTATGTTGTCCAAAGGGGGAGAAAGGTTTGAGTTTGTTTTGCAGGACTAAGAATGAACAAGGCATGATAGGCTCATATCTCAAAATGTGAAATGCTGGTTTTCAAAACATAATGGCTTGTATGGTTTGTCATCATCAAAAAAGGGGAGATTGTTGAGATTCATGGAGTCGTGAATCAACTCAGATTTGGAGTGTGAAAGTTTTGATGATAACAAAGGGTGGATACTGAGAGTCAAAGTTGACCAAGGACATCAACAAGTCAAAAACAAGTCAAGAAGAAGATATGACTATTATGATGTGTAATAGGAATAGTTTATAAGTTCCTATGAGTTGTATTGGTTTGATTAGTTTATTTTGCATGTGTGTGCTTTGTGCATGAGTTAATTTTAATCTAAATTGACTGAGAGTGAGTATCATGATGATTTAAAATACTTAGAAAAAAATTTTGAAGTATAAAATTGAGTTTTTGAGAACTAACTCAAAATAATCGATTATCATTAAATGTAATCGATTATTCCAGCAACAGGTGAAAAGAGCCTTGCTGTAATAATCGATTATTTGTGAAATAATCGATTATTCCAGGAATCACTCTCTAGAATAATCGGTTATCCTACAAAATAATTGATTATTTTATTCTTGAGTGGTTTCCAGAAATCATGAAGAACGAAATAATTGATTATCCTTTAAAATAATCGATTATCTAGTTCTAAAATTTTTATAAATAACTTTCACACTTTGAAACTTCAGAACAGAGAATGAATTGAGAATCAAAAAGAGAAAAACCATATTGTGAAGTCTTTGTGACCTTCTTGGAGTGTTTTCTTTGTGAAACCAAGAAGTAAAACATTTTGGAATGCTTTGAAAGAGATCATCATCATCATTTCATTCTTGGGAGATGATGGAGATAAGTTGAAGAAGATTGATGTTCTTCATTGACTCCATGCTTAGGACCGAATATGCCTTGAGGTTGACTTCAAGAGAAGCTTGAAACTCCATGAGCATAAGCTTCCATGGAGGAGAAGCCTTGGAGAAGGTTCGGTCACTTCTAGTGTAGTGTAGAAGCTTAAGGAACCTAGGTAAGGTTTGAAACCTTTGGTGAATTCCTAGTGAAGAAGTTCTCCACGGTTTCTAAGAGACTCTTGATGAGAGAAATTCTGAAGTTTATTTCTCAAATTTGTCAAAAGTGAATACAAATGAGGCAATTACAAATATATAGGGCAAAGGTAGCTTCTAGGAGAAGCTAACCTTAACCATGGTTCACTAGGAACCATGGTAAGGTATACTTAACTCCCACGGTTTAGCTAGCTTGTAGGAGAAGCCAACCTTGACCATGGTTCACTTAAGAACCATGGTAAGGTAAGCTAACCTTACAAAGGTTTAGAAGCTTGCAAGGCAAGCTTCAAACCTTTGAAGTGAGACAAGCAATTTTCGGCCAAGGAAGAAGAACTAGCTAGGCGGCCTTGGATGCATTTTGGCTCCATGATTTAATTTGAAAAACTTTGATTTGGTTTAGTTAGGTTCATCATATGATGATGAGACCTAGCTAAATCAAATCTATGAAAAATTAGGAGCAAAATGAGTCTAATATGCAAAATTTTGCCTAGGCCCAGTTCTGGCCCAATTATTAATCACACCCCAAGCATTGCTAAATGTCACCCCCTTTTCCCTACTGAAAAAATACAAAATGAATGTATCAACTAGGGAGGTTAAATGAAGTTAAACTCTCCAAGTAACCTACCTTGAAATCAATATACAAATACTAACAAAAGCAAATAAAGTGCCTCACAAATACAAAGACAAAAATAACCTATACAAAAGACTATTTGAAAACTATACAATATATACAAGTAGAACTAGGCCTTCTCTTCATGATAGATCATTCCAAGTGAAGAATACCTTGGGCTTGACAAGTCCACTAGTCTTCACAAGGTCCAACTCTTCTTGGATTCTTCTAGCCATCGCTCTAGTGACTGGACCCTTGGTCCATGGTCTATCATCCCCTCCTTCTTGAGAAGGATTTGTCCTCAAATTTGTAGGTTCATCTTCCTCATCATAACCTGCAAAAGGAATAAGATCACTCACATTAAAAGTGTTGCTTACTCCATAATCACTGGGAAGATCTAACTTGTAAGCATTATCATTGATTCTTTGGAGGACTTGGAAGGGTCCATCTCCTCTTGGGTTAAGTTTAGACTTCCTTTGAGAAGGGAATCTTTCCTTTCTCAAATGAAGCCAAACCCAATCCCTTTCCTCAAAAATGAGGGTTTTCTTTCCCTTGCTTCTATCTAAAGCAGTTTTCTCATTTTGTAGTTGTATATGAGTTTTAACCTTCTCATGCAATTTCTTAACAAATTCAGCCCTAGATACCCCTTCTTTATGAAAATAATGAGAAGAATCTGGTAGGGGTATTAGGTATAAAGGAGTAAGAGGGTTAAAACCATACACAACCTCAAAAGGTGAAATTTTGGTAGTCTTATGGACTACCCTGTTGTAAGCAAATTCAATGTGGGGCAAATACTCATCCCAAGACTTATGGTTACCCTTAAGGACTGCCCTTAAGATTGTAGATAGGGATCTATTAACTACTTCTGTTTTCCCATCAGTTTGTGGGTGACAAGTAGTAGAGAAAAGCAATTTAGTTCCTAGCCTACTCCACAGAGTTTTCCAGAAATGGCTAAGAAACTTAGTATCCCTATCTGAGACAATGGTTTTGGGTAGACCATGAAGTCTAACCACTTCCTTGAAGAAGAGTCTTGCAATGTTGCTTGCATCATCTATTTTGTGGCAGGGTATAAAGTGGGCCATTTTACTAAATCTGTCTACTACCACAAAAATCGAATCCATGCCTCTCTGGGTCTTGGGCAAGCCCAAAATAAAGTCCATACTGATATCAACCCATAGAGAGTTAGCAACAAGCAAGGGTGTATAGATTCCATGAGGCATTACTTTAGACTTTGCTTGTAAACAAGCTATACATCTAGAGCAAAACCTCTCAACATCCCTTCTCATATGGGGCCAAAAGAATTTTTCTTTTAGAAAGCTTAGAGTCTTTTCAACTCCAAAGTGCCCCATGAGACCACCCTCATGACTTTCTCTAACAAGGAGTTTTCTTATAGATCCTTGGGGTATACAAATTCTTCCTTCTTTATACAAATACCCCTCAGAAATAGAGAAACCTCCTTGAGGCTTTGCTAAGCATTGGGTATAATTTTCTTTGAATTCGAGATCATTAGTATACAACTCCTTAATGTGATTAAATCCCAAGATTTCAGATCCAAGGGAGACTAACAAAGTGTGTCTCCTAGAAAGGGCATCAGCCACAACATTATTTTTCCCTTTCTTGTATTTAATCACATATGGGAATTGTTCTAAGAACTCTACCCACTTAGCATGCCTTTTGTTAAGTTTTCCTTGACCCCTCAAGTATTTAAGTGACTCATGGTCACTATGAATGACAAAGTCTTTGGGAATAAGGTAGTGTTCCCAAGTTTGAAGGGCCCTAACCAAAGCATAGAGCTATTTGTCATAGGTAGGATAGTTAAGAGAGGCACCCTTGAGTTTTTCACTGAAATATGCTATAGGGTGCCCACCCTGTAACAAAACCGCCCTATGCCAACTCCAGAGGCATCACATTCTAACTCAAAAGTTTTTGAAAAATCAGGTAAAGCTAGAAGTGGTGCATTGGTAAGCTTATGCTTCAAGATTGTGAAGGCATTTTCTTGTTTCTCTCCCCATATAAATTCCACATTTTTCTTGACTAAGTCATTTAATGGGGAGGCTAGTGTGGAGAAATTAGGAACAAACCTTCTATAGAAGCTTGCCAACCCATGGAAGCTCCTCATATCTCCAACACTCTTAGGAGTGGGCCATTCTTGGATGGCCTTGATTTTCTCGGGGTCCACATGAACCCCTTTTTTACTAACGATAAACCCTAAGAAAACAAAACTATCTACACAAAAAGTACATTTTTCTAAATTTCCAAAAAGTTGATTTTTCCTAAAAATATCAAAAACTTGCCTTAAGTGTCCTATGTGATCACTTAGGCACCTACTATAAATGAGAATGTCATCAAAATAAACTACAACAAACTTACCTATACAATCCCTAAGGACATGATTCATGAGACGCATGAAAGTACTAGGAGCATTGGTGATCACAAAGGGCATTGTCGCCACCCGCCGAAACGGACATTGGCATTCGCGACGATGGTCGGACTCTTTTTAAAGTTTTGAAAAGTGATGGATTGCTAGAACGACTTATTCTCAAACTGAGACCTTGTCGAGCTAACAATTTTATTAAATGATTCACCAATCCATGTTAATCCCAAGCGGGACCCTCCATGGATTAGCGGTTTTCGTAAAAGGGTTGGGTTCTTGGAGTCGCCACCAATGTTTTACTCAAAACATTGGAAAAAGATATAAGGCAATTGATTTCATAAATCAACTTTGGCCATTACAACCAGAGTCGGGTAAGGGAGTCGGTTACGTGCGGGGAAGGTGTTAGCACCCCACAACGCCCCTTTCGGGTTCCCTATGACGGATTATTTATTAAATAATAGCGTAAAATTACTAAATTACCCCTATTTATTATAAGCGATTATATTAAATATCTACATGATGACGAATTTAAATATGCAACAATCAGAAAGCGGTAAAAGAAGGGATTTTTAGAGAAGAAACCTCTTGAAGCGTGCTTTTTATATATCAATGAAGTTTAGGAGGCTTTTTGGCGCTCCCTCCCTCTACAAGCTCGCTCGCTCCTTCCTAAAAAATAATTTTTACTATGGAAATCCAAAAGATTTCCCTTCGACTAAGTTCGAGACTCAAGCAAATGGCTCGTGACTCAAGAACTTCGTCGGATTGACTCTCAGAGCGATTTCTAGGGCAGAACACTGCTCAAAAACCCCAGAATACTCAAGGAGAGAGTCAAAACTGTGTGGAAAAGTCCCCAATGACGTCCAAATGACGTCCTATTTATAGGGATGAGGCGCAATACGGCCCCTGGGGTCAATACGGCCCGTATTGAGTTTTTGTACTTCAATACGGCCGTATTGAATTCAGTACGGCCGTATTGAAATACAGAAACTTCAATACGGCCGTATTGGTTTCAGTACGGCCGTATTGTAGTACAAAATGTGCAGTATGGCCGTACTGAACTCCAAGGAGGCCGTATTGAGCTCCAAACCTCCCACTTCCTTATTTTTAGGTACTCTAAGACCTCTAAACCTACAGATAGCCATCCTATGGTCTTCTAGGAGTCCTTCTGGCTGACTTTCTTTCGATCTTTGAGAGTCTTCGAGTCTTATTTCTGACCCGGACAATTTTAGGGGTCTACAGCTGCCCCCCCTTTACTTAGTCAAACGGCCTTTTGGTGTAACGATTGACAAGTAAAGGAGTTGACCCGATTGTCCGGGGAATGAGCCATCCTTCCGACTTGTAGTGTCTTCCGGTGGAAAATTGTTGAGTAGCCTCTCCAGGTTGAGTATTAGTCATCGCCTCTCCAGGCTCATTGCATACCTCGGTGCTCTGGACATCTGGGTAGCTGAGTACCGCCTCTCCAGGCTTGTGCATACCTCGGTGCTCTGGACATCTGGGTAGCTGAGTATCGCCTCTCCAGGCTTGTGCATACCTCGGTGCTCTGGACATCTGGGTAGCTGAGTATCGCCTCTCCAGGCTCGGTGCTCTGGACATCTGGGTAGCTGAGTATCGCCTCTCCAGGCTTTGTGCATACCTCGGTGCTCTGGACATCTGGGTAGCTGAGTATTGCCTCTCCAGGCTTGTGCATACCTCGGTGCTCTGGACATCTGGGTAGCTGAGTATCGCCTCTCCAGGCTTTGTGCATACCTCGGTGCTCTGGACATCTGGGTAGCGTGAGTTTGCCCTCTCCAGGGATTTGTGATAGTTTTGTCTCCACAGTCCACGATGCTGCTTCGACGATTGTTTTTTGATTTTTGTGCCACTGAGGGCTGGATAACGCAGGGATCCGTCTAGGGGATGTGCAGTTACTCATAGGTCCTTGTGTCCCAACTTTCCATTGCGTAGTTGGTGCCCATTGGGGAATTTCTGATTCCTTGGGGGTGCAGACACAAAGATGCTCTTTCTGATGTGAGCGATGCCTTATGGTTGGCTGACGTCCTTTCGACGGTGGTGGAGTATCCCGGTTATCCTTATTCGGGTGACTCTTTTTGATTTTCTGGTTTTATTGCCTCTGTGTAGGCTGTTATCCACTAGGGGATTCTGTCGTATGATTTTGTCTCCACAGTCCACGATGCTGCTTCGACGGTTTTTTTTTTTTTTTTTTTTTTATTTTTATTTTGATGCCGCTGAGGGCTGGATAACGCAGGGATCCGTCTAGGGGATGTGCAGTTACTCATAAGTTCTTGTGTCCCAACTTTCCATTGTGTAGTTGGTACCCATTGGGGAATTTCTGATTCCTTAGGGTGCAGACACAAAGATGCTCTTTCTGATGTGAGCGATGCCTTATGATTGGCTGACGTCCTTTCGACGTTGGTGGAGTATCCCGGTTATCCTTATTCGGGTGACTCTTTTGATTTTCTCTTTTTGAAGGAGTGCCTCTGAGTAGGCGAATGATCTTGATGTTCAGTGTTCGGCTGAGTGCCGGATTCCGCTTGGGGAATGGTTATTGATCTTTTCGATTTTTCTCTTTTTGAAGGGGTGCCTCTGAGTAGGCGAATGATCTTGATGTTCGGTGTTCGGCTGAGTGCCGGATTCCGCTTGGGGAATGGTTATTGATGTTTTTTGATTTTTTGCTTTTTGAAGGGGTGCCTCTGAGTAGGCGACTGGGGATTTGAAGTTCTTATGTATCCCAGAGTATTATTTAGAAAGCCTCTTCAGGCTTAGCTTCACTCATTGCTTGAGTTGGAAAGCTATTCTCCACTGAGGAAGTATGAGTCCTTTCGACTTGGATATTCTGTTTGGATGATCAAGCCTTCCTTGGGGAATCTTGCTGATTTTGGTTTGATAGCTTTCACGGGGGAATTTAGTCCGAGCGTGGAAGCTGAGATATCTCTGGGGAGTATTATTTCGGCGAGCCTCTCCAGGCTCAGTTATTTTGGAGAGTATTATTTCGGCAAGCCTCTCCAGGCTCGGTTATGATGAGAGAGTATTATTTCGGCGAGCCTCTCCAGGCTCAGTTATTCTGAGAGAGTATTATTTCGGCAAGCCTCTCCAGGCTCAATTATTCTGAGAGAGTATTATTTCGGCAAGCCTCTCCAGGCTCAATTATTCTGAGAGAGTATTATTTCGGCAAGCCTCTCCAGGCTCAGTTATTCTGTACAATTTGTTGGGTTTTCTGTATTTCGCCTTTTTTGTTGATTTTTGGCTTTTTCTGTATTTTTGCCTTTTTTGTCGATTTTTCGGCTTTTTCTGTTGGAGGGATCTCAAACACACTCACAGATGAAGTATGCAGAGGAATGAAGATGTTGTGATGAATGAGAATGGACCAATACGGGCCGTATTGAATTCAATACGCCCGTATTGGTGTGGACGTTATGGCCAATGCTGCCGTATTCATTTCGGTACGCCCGTATTGAGTTGAAAATTTGTTCATAACCCTGATTTTAGTACGGGTGTACTGAACATGATACGGGCGCATTGTTTTTTCTGAAGTTTATATTTTTTTGTTTTTTTGTTTTTTTTGTTTTGTTTTTTTTTTGTGTTTTTTTTTTGTTTTTGTTTTTTTTGTTTTTGTTTTTTTGTTTTTTTGTTTTTTTGTTTTTTTCTTTTTTTGTTTTGTTTTTTCAATAAACAGAGAATAAGTGATCTTCCAGTACACCTATCATCTGTATGCATGTATGCGGTATGATGCACCTAATTCTATTTGATTCATTTTTCAAAAGAATTAACCGATGCGTTTCTCTGTTTGAGTTTTGCCATTCCTCCAGACGGGCTGTGCGCTGCCGATTTACATAACCGAGGAATGATGCGTGTTATATCAAGATGGGCGTCATCAACCCAGTGATTCTTCCCTTCCTTTAGAAGACATGTCAACCCTCCTATTGACCACTATATCTCCATGTTTCCACTAGATTATCCTAAAATCGTTTGGGACAAGAGAGAAAAGAAGGGAAGGATATTTTTCGAAAGTTTGTGTTTTAGAGGGGTTTTATTTTTATTTTGAAAAATGGTTTTTGTAAGAATGGCTGGCCAAGGTAGGCTTATGTGTTTAGGCTTGTTTGATTAAACACTTATGAAGTTAATAAAATCTTGTTTATTGACGTTGTGATTTTGACAACTTAGATAGCTCCCCTTGAACCTTTCTTTTTTGAATTCGGCTCATGGTACCATCATGGATTTCTTTTGTTTTTTGATTGTCTTTATTTTTGCCTAAAACACCCTTTTGTGGCGTTTTAGCGGACTTTTGTTTTTGTTCATTTTTGCAACCCTAACTTTTGCCTAGGTCACCCTTTCGTGGGATTCCTAGCGGGTCTTTTACTCTTATTTTTGCGCAGCCCCCTTTTTGGGTTTCCTGCCGAGCTTCTTTTATTTTAAAGGATTTCTTTTTATCCATGATGGCACTTGTCGAGGCCAAGGGAAGGTGCTCCAAGTTGTCACACACACTTCCACATAAAAATGATGCGGGATTATTGTTATTAAGACAATTTTAACCTCATTCATGCTTATTCAAACAGGGTTAAAATAATGTGGTCTAGAGATTTATTGCAAGCAAGAAAAGAAGCAATAAGAAATAATAAAGAATGATTTTATTATAATCATAGTGGAAACATGTGCCCTATCGAGGCTCGGGGGTCGGGCTGTCCCCGAGGAGTAATCTCTAATAGTCATCAGGTCTATATATCCCTATCGGAAGGAGAAGAACACTTGATGACGACGACCGGCCTTGACGTTTGTGAACCGGCCTTCCTAAAGATCTGGCTTAAGGAACGTCGAGAAGGATCTTGGTTCCTCTTCGTCCTTTGATCTTTATTAGGGTTGTATCCTAACCCTTGTTTCCCCGGATTGTCCTTGATAATGGGTAGCTCTGGAGTCCCTTGGGAGTCCTTGCCAAGTCCTTGTCCGGGCAAGTATCCGTTCTTGGTAAGCATGTAGGCTACCTTCTTCATTTCTTGGGGAAACGTTTCAACATTGGCACTTTCCAATGCTTGGAAGGCGGTCTCTAGATTTTCCTCCTCGGATTCTTTATTTTCCTTTCCTTTATTCTTGGGAGCTTTTATCATGAAGATCATTGGGAGTGTAGATCCTGCCACTCCTAGTCATGCCCCCAAGTCCAGCGATGTTGGAGATATCGCTGTCGGCAGAAGAATGGATGTCGTATATCCATGGCACAGCCTTATTTGATTCGTAGGGAAAAGGCCTTGGAGTAGTGATCCTTAACGGTGTTGGACCTTCCCCTTTGTTCGTCTTGATTACCAACAACGGAGTTGACGTGTGTTCGCTTGGCGCGGTTGTTGGCTTACACTTGATAACGAACGGCGTGCGATCCATTCTTTGAACATACGCATCGATTAATTCTTTCTTTTTATTAATGTTTATTAATGAATTACTAGGAGGGATGTATGAAATGCAAATCTAGATCCCTCCATGATCTTTGATAAGAATGCATGATATGAGATGATGACGTTGAATATGCATGCATTGTGTTTATTCAACTAAGCATTATCATGTTTTTAGGATGTCCCTAAGATGATGCATGATATTGCTTGGTTTGGATAAATAACCCTTTTTTCTTTTTTTTGGGTATTTTGTTTTTTGTATTTTTTTGGGTGAAAAGGGAAACTACCTATATGAATGTGATGAAGGTAGATGTTAACACCATGCAATGGAAGATTCTTATTCCTATTTATTCTTATTTTAAAAAGGAATGTTGTATGTTTAAAGAAATGCAATGTATGCTCAAACAATTTCACATAATCAATGCACAAACAATTCACTCATCCACGAACAGTCACGAGCGAATCACGAGGTAGGGGTATCCTGCAGAAAAGTGCATATTCAAGGAGGTTCTAACTGTTCTCACTGGTCTGAGGCCCCCAAGGTTCCCCCATTATAAGGACCCAATTCCTCTCGTCATAAGTCGATGGAAAGTTCCAACGCACTGTCGGACTCGAGTTCATGGTTATCACCTTGAGTGATGTTTTTCGACAACGGTCTACGGGCACCTATAGACCCATTCGTCAACCGGCCGTACTAACATCCACTCCCTATGGCTTTCCACTCATGCCCCCGGGTATAGAGGGAACTGTTGTGTGCAAAGGTTTGTGTGCAGTTTATATTTCAAACAATTGCAGAAATTTAAACATACAACAGTTATTAAAGCCAAATAGATAAAACATGTTATCATACAAGTGAGGGGTAATGAAGTAATTTTAAACTATTATTTTAGAAATAATCCATCACTAAATGGGACTGACTCTCGAGGCTTCCCCAGCAGAGTCGCCATCTGTCGCCACCCGCCGAAACGGACATTGGCATTCGCGACGATGGTCGGACTCTTTTTAAAGTTTTGAAAAGTGATGGATTGCTAGAACGACTTATTCTCAAACTGAGACCTTGTCGAGCTAACAATTTTATTAAATGATTCACCAATCCATGTTAATCCCAAGCGGGACCCTCCATGGATTAGCGGTTTTCGTAAAAGGGTTGGGTTCTTGGAGTCGCCACCAATGTTTTACTCAAAACATTGGAAAAAGATATAAGGCAATTGATTTCATAAATCAACTTTGGCCATTACAACCAGAGTCGGGTAAGGGAGTCGGTTACGTGCGGGGAAGGTGTTAGCACCCCACAACGCCCCTTTCGGGTTCCCTATGACGGATTATTTATTAAATAATAGCGTAAAATTACTAAATTACCCCTATTTATTATAAGCGATTATATTAAATATCTACATGATGACGAATTTAAATATGCAACAATCAGAAAGCGGTAAAAGAAGGGATTTTTAGAGAAGAAACCTCTTGAAGCGTGCTTTTTATATATCAATGAAGTTTAGGAGGCTTTTTGGCGCTCCCTCCCTCTACAAGCTCGCTCGCTCCTTCCTAAAAAATAATTTTTACTATGGAAATCCAAAAGATTTCCCTTCGACTAAGTTTGAGACTCAAGCAAATGGCTCGTGACTCAAGAACTTCGTCGGATTGACTCTCAGAGCGATTTCTAGGGCAGAACACTGCTCAAAAACCCCAGAATACTCAAGGAGAGAGTCAAAACTGTGTGGAAAAGTCCCCAATGATGTCCAAATGACGTCCTATTTATAGGGATGAGGCGCAATACGGCCCCTGGGGTCAATACGGCCCGTATTGAGTTTTTGTACTTCAATACGGCCGTATTGAATTCAGTACGGCCGTATTGAAATACAGAAACTTCAATACGGCCGTATTGGTTTCAGTACGGCCGTATTGTAGTACAAAATGTGCAGTACGGCCGTACTGAACTCCAAGGAGGCCGTATTGAGCTCCAAACCTCCCACTTCCTTATTTTTAGGTACTCTAAGACCTCTAAACCTACAGATAGCCATCCTATGGTCTTCTAGGAGTCCTTCTGGCTGACTTTCTTTCGATCTTTGAGAGTCTTCGAGTCTTATTTCCGACCCGGACAATTTTAGGGGTCTACAGGCATCACTAACCACTCATATAATCCAAACTTGGTCTTGAAAGAGGTTCTCCATTCATCTCCTTCTTTGATTCTAATTTGATTGTATTCGCTTTTAAGATCAACTTTAGAAAATATGATGGCTCCATGAAACTCATCTAACATGTCATCAAGCCTAGGGATGGGATGTCTATACTTCACAGTGATGTTGTTGATGGCTCTACTATCACAACACATTCTCCATTTGCCATCTTTATTTGGAACCAACAACACTGGAACAGCACAAGGACTTAAGCTTTTTCGAACCCAGCCCTTCTCCAACAACTCTTGGACCTGAGACTCAATTTCTTTTGTTTCTTGGGGGTTGGTCCTATAGGCAGGCCTATTAGGTAGGCTAGCCCCAGGTACCAAATCAATTTGATGTTCTATTCCTCTAGAAGGAGGAAGGCCCATTGGACCCTCGGGAGGAAATAGATCATCAAATTCCTTTAAAAGTGTTTTTACCCCCTTAGGTAAAGTCTCATGTCCACTAGATGTGGCAGTGCAAGATAGAGTTCCATTACAGAGAAGGATATAAGAGGGTTGTTGAATCAAGAGGGTTTGTTTGGAAATTACATTCTCTTGGGTAACAACCTCTAGGGAGGGAACTCCGTTCTCCCTAGATTCCTCTCTATCCTTAGTTTTCACGAATTTTTTTTTTCTCTATTTTCCTCTTTTTTTTAAATCTTTTTTCTCTATCTCTTTTGAGTTTCATTTGTGCTTGATCCTCAGCCACCTGTTGAGGAGTAAGAGGATGAAGCACAAATTTATTTTCTTTATGTGAAAAGGTAATCTCGTTAGTAAGGCCATTATGCATGGTTTTCTTATCAAATTGCCATGGCCTTCCTAATAAGATATGACAAGCTTCCATTGGTACTACATCACATAGCACCTCATCTTCATAATTCCCAATGGAAAGCTTGACCTTTACTTGTTGGTCAACTGCCAAGTCACCATCCTCATTAATCCAATGGAGTTGATAAGGTTTAGGATGGGGACTAGTAGTTAAACCCAACTTCTCAATCAGCCTAGTGCTACAACAGTTGCACCATGAACCACTATCAACAATGAGAGAACATGCATTGTTTGAAACTTTGCATCTAGTGTGAAAGATGTTCTCCCTTTGTGATAGAGTATCACTAGGTTGATTGTTGAGGAGTCTCCTAATCATTAAGAGCTCCCCTTCATAAGGAAAAGTAGACTCTACACCTTCCTCTTGCTCACTTGCTTCTTCCTCACTATTACTAGAGGAAGTAGTAGCCTCATCTTGGCTACTATAAATGTCATGCCCCCTCATGATCATGACCTTCTTTGTGGGGCATTGGGAGGCAATGTGACCCCTCCCTAAACATTTAAAGCATTTAATATCACTAGTCCTAGAACTAGTGTGTGTAGTGTCCTTTCCCTTTCCTTTTTCTGTTGCTAGATTCTTGGAGGGTTCAAAAGTTTTCTTCTTCTCAAAATTTTTTCCCTCCTTCTTGGAATATTTCTTTAGAAATGAAGAGTGGGAGCTATCCTTCTTATAAGATTTTCTCATTCTTTGTTGTTCTACCCTTACACAAAGTTGGACCAAGTCATTTAGGTCCCTGTAGGGTAGTAGCTCCACTTGGTCTCTTATTTCTAAATTAAGACCACTTAAGAATCTAGCTACAGTTGTAGCTTCCTCTTCCCTTATGCATGCCCTCATCATTAAAAGCTCCATTTGTTTCCTGTACTGTTCTACAGACATGTCTCTTTGTTAGAGCCTTTGGAGCCTATTCATAAGCTCCCTTCCATAATAGGTGGGAATGTGCCTCCTCCTCATAACACTTTTGAGATCATTCCAATATTGAATTGGAGGATCATTGTGGAGGCGTCTCTCTCTCTCTCTAGAGCAGTCCACCAATACATGGCATGCCCTTGGAAGCTAAGGGTAGCCAGAGGGACTTTTCTCTCTTCACCTACCCTGTGGCAAGCAAAGAGTTGCTCAACTTTCATCTCCCAATCTAAGTATACTTCCACATCATCTTTACCAAAGAATTGTGGAAGGTCAACTTTGACTTCCCTAGGTCTTATGGAACTTCTAGGAGTGTGTTGGTAGTGATCCCCTTGATTCATGCTTTCATTAGGGGATGTATATTGGGAATGTGAGTTCCTACTCTTTTTCCTATGTTTCTTCATATCTTCTTTCAATTTTTCTTCTTCTTGTCTTAAAATCCTCAATTCTTCCTCTAAATAAGCAAGTTGTCCTTCTCTTTCAATCTTTTCCTTCTCTCTTTGAATGGACTCTTGCTTTTTCCATAGTTTAAGTGATTTGAGCTCTTTAGTGATATATGAAAGAATTTTTGGAGAGCCATCACTTTCACTATGGGAGGAATCTTGAGACATTTTAATTCAAGAAAATATTTTCACACAAAAATAGTTTTTATGAAAAATAATGTTTTTGAAGTGCTTTAGACTTGGCACTTGGAGGTCTAAGAGTACAAATTGAACTTTGGAGGGAGGTGAGCTACTAAAGAGCCACTTAATAACCAAGCCTCTTCAAGTAAAAATCTCTAAACCCCTTTGTACTTTTTTCTTGCACAAAACAATTTTCACAAAGACCTTTTCTTAAAGAAATTAACAAACAAGTGCCTATGTGTACAATTTATATGATGCTTTAAAACATAAAGAGCAAGAAAACATAAATTGCTTGAAAACTTAAATGACTGAAAACATAAATTGCTTAAAACATAAATGACTTGAAAACATAAACTAGGCGTTGAAAGCAATTAAACCTAAGTGAGAGCTTGAAAGGCACCAAAGACCTTAAAGGACCCTCTCACAAGTACTAAACAAAAATTTACTATGAGAACTCTTTAAGGAGAGATGGAGATACACCAAAGGCACTCCAAGACACTCCTTAATAAAGGCCTTGTACAAAAAAAATGGATAACAAAAATTACAAAGAAATTCAAATTCAAATTTTCTTCAATGAAATGCAAATTCACACTCCAAATGAAATGTAAATTCACATTCAAATGAAATTAGTGGCTGCACTTAATTTCAAAGAAAACAAAGTATCCACTAATTAGAAACAAATTTTAGTAACGGATTTTGTAAGGAAAAACAAGTTTTAGAAACCAAAAATTCCGTCACTAAAATTAGTCACTAATTTTCACAAAAATTTTCACAATTAGATTTGTTCCTTCTTGCTCCAATTCAGCCACCAAACTGCAACCTCGCAAGGTGTTTTCACTCCTCTTTAGAAGCAACTTTGATTTTAGTCACTTCTAGGTGTTTTCAAGAGCCTTGCCACCAAGAGAGAACAAACTCCCTAAGCAACCACCAAAGCCTTCAAGTGGATGTCCTTTGCCTTGGCCTCCTACACCTTTTAAGAAGCACTCAACCACCTTCAAGACTGGAATATTAGTGTAAAACTGAAAAAGAACAATTTAGAATAGCTACACCAATTGGTGGAAAACAAATGAGACAAGACTGTTGCCACCCGCCGAAACGGACATTGGCATTTGCGACGATGGTTGGACTCTTTTTAAGTTTTGAAAAATGATGGATTGTTAGAACGACTTATTCTCAAACTGAGACCTCATCGAACTAACAATTTTATTAAATGATTCACCAATCCATGTTAATCCCAAGCGGGACCCTCCATGGATTAGTGGTTTTCGCAAAAAGAAGGGTTCTTGGAGTCGCCACCAATGTTTTACTCAAAACAATGGAAAAAGGGATAAGGCAATTGATTTTCGCAAATCAACCTTGGCCATTACAACCAGAGTTGGCTAAGGGAGTCGGTTACGTGCGGGGAAGGTGTTAGCACCCCACAACGCCCCTTTCGGGTTCCCTATGACGGATTATTTCATAAATAACAGTGTAAAATTACTAAATTACCCCTATTTATTAGAAACGATTATAAGCGGAATATTTACATGATGAAAATTCTAAATATGCAATGCAACAATCAGAAAGCGGTAAAAGAAGGGATTTGGAAAAGAAACCTTTGAAGCGTGCTTTTATATATTTAAACAGACGTTAGGAGGCTTTTTGGCGCTCCTTCCCACTACACGCTCGCTCGTTCCTTCCCTAAAAATAATTTTTACTCCGGAAATCAAAGAGATTTCCCTTCGACTAGTTCGAATCCTCAAGCTAAATGCTCAGAACTCAAGAACTTCGTCGGATCGGCTCTCGGAGAGATTTCTAGGGCAGAACACTGCTCAAAAACCCCAGAATACTCAGCCAGAGGGTCCAGAAGTCTGGAAAAAGTGCCAAATGTGTGGAATGACGTCCAAATGACGTCCTATATATAGGAGTGAGGCGCAGTACGGCCTCTGACATCAATACGGCCCGTACTGAAGTTTTGAACTACAGTACGGCCGTATTGAATTTGGTACGGCCGTACTGAAGTTCAAAAACTTCAGTACGGCCGTATTGATTTCACTACGGCCCGTACTGAAGTTTTTTGAATGAGTTCAGTACGGCTGTATTGCAGTTCAAATGGTTCAGTACGGCCGTACTGAACTTCTAGGAGGCCGTATTGAGCTCCAATCCTCCTACATCCTTATTTTAAGCTACTCTAAGACTTCTAAACCTATGAAGAATCATCCTAGGGTCTTCCAGGGTCTTTCAGGAGTCCTTTCGGCTGAATTTCCTTCGGTCTTCGAGAGTCTTCGAGTCTTATTTCCGACCCGGACAATTTTAGGGGTCTACAGCTGCCCCCCTTTACTTAATCAAACGACTTTTTGGTGTACCGGTTGACAAGTAAAGGAGTTGACCCAATTGTCCGGGGAATAAGCCATCCTTCCGACTTGTAGTGTCTTCCGGTGGAAAATTGTTGAGTAGCCTCTCCAGGTTGAGTATTAGTCGTCGCCTCTCCAGGCTCGTGCATACCTCGGTGTTTCTGACAACCTCGGTAGCTGAGTACCCGCCTCTCCAGGCTCTGCCTCCGTGTTTCTGACGACGTTAGCAGTTGCACACCTCTGTGTTTCTGACGACGTTGGTGGCTGAGTATCGCCTCTCCAGGCTCTGCCTCTGTGTTTTTGACGACATTGGCAGTTGCATACCTCCGTTGTTTCTGACGACGGGGTAGCTGAGTATTAGTCGTCGCCTCTCCAGGCTCGTTGCATACCTCAGTGTTTCTGATCACTTTAGTAGCGTGAGTTTGCCCTCTCCAGGGTCTGCGGTTACCGTGTTTCTGACGACGTTGGCCGCTGCCTACCTACGTGTTTCTGACGACGGGGTAGCTGAGTACCCGCCTCTCTAGGCTCTGTCTCGGTGTTTCTGACAACCTTGACAGCTGAGTTTGCCCTCTCCAGGGTCGTGCATACCTCGGTGTTTCTGACAACCTCGGTAGCTGCATACCTCCGTGTTTCTAACGATGGGGTAGCTGAGTATTAGTCGTCGCCTCTCCAGGCTCGTGCATACCTCGGTGTTTCTGACAACCTCGGTAGCGTGAGTTTGCCCTCTCCAGGGTCTGCGGATTGCCCTCCCCAGGGTTGCATACCTCCGTGCTTCTGGTCACTTTGGTAGCGTGAGTTTGCCCTCTCCAGGGTCTGCGGTTTGCCCTCCCCAGGGTTGCATACCTCCGTGCTTCTGGTCACTTTGGTAGCGTGAGTTTGCCCTCTCTAGGGTCTGCGGTTTGCCCTCCCCAGGGTCTGCCTCCGTGTTTCTGACGACGTTGGCAGTGTGAGTTTGCCCTCTCCAGGGATTTGTGATGATTTTGTCTCCACAGTCCACGATGCTGCTTCGACGATTATTTTTGATTTTTGTGCCACTGAGGGCTGGATAACGCAGGGATCCGTCTAGGGGATGTGCAGTTACTCATAGGTTCTTGTGTCCCAACTTTCCATTGCGTAGTTGGTGCCCACTGGGGAATTTCTGATTCCTTGGGGGGGCAGACACAAAGATGCTCTTTCTGATGTGAGCGGTGCCTTATGGTTGGCTGACGTCCTTTCGACGGTGGTGGAGTATCCCGGTTATCCTTATTCGGGTGACTCTTTTTGATTTTCTGGTTTTATTGCCTCTGCGTAGGCTGTTATCCGCTGGGGGATTCTGTCGTTAATTTTGATTAGCCTCTTCTGTTAGGCGGATCATCTTGACGTTCAATGATTGGCTGAATGCCGAATTTCGCTTGGGGAATGATTATTGATCTTTTTTTTTTTGGATTTTCTCTTTTTGAAGGAGTGCCTCTGAGTAGGCGAATTATCTTGATGTTTGGTGTTCGGCTGAGTGCCGGATTCCGCTTGGGGAATGGTTATTGACCTTTTTGATTTTTCTCTTTTTGAAGGAGTGCCTCTAAGTAGGCGAATTATCTTGATGTTTGGTGTTCGGCTGAGTGCCAGATTCCGCTTGGGGAATGGTTGTTGATGTTTTTGATTTTTCTCTTTTTGAAGGGGTGCCTCTGAGTAGGCGAATGGGGATTGAGGATCTTATGTATCCCAGAGTATTATTTAGAAAGCCTCTTCAGGCTTAGCTTCACTCGTCGCTCGAGTTGGAAAGCTATCTTCCACTGAGGAAGTCTGAGTCCTTTGACTCGGATATTTCGTTTGGATGATCATTGCTTCCATTGGGGGATCTTACTGATCTTGCTTTGATAGCTCTTACTGGGGATTTGGTCCAAGAGTGTGAGCTGAGAAGTCTCTGGGGAGTATTATTTCGGCAAGCCTCTCCAGGCTCAGTTATTATGTACGATTTATTGATTTTCTGTTCAGTCCAAGAGTGCAAGCTGAGATGTCTCTTGGGGAGTATTATTTCGGCAAGCCTCTCCAGGCTCAGTTATTCTGTACGATACGGTTGATTTTCTGATTTTTTTGCCTTTTCTGTCGATTTGCGGCTTTTTCTGTTGACTGCTGTCATACACAAGCAATTTTTCCTACTTTTCTATTTTATGCGACTGCCTCATGATAAGGTCTTTGAATGTGGAACTAATGTGTGTTTGATGCACAAATGCAAGTTTAATCATTTTATTAATGTTTTTAGAAAAATGAATGGCTCTCCCTATCCTCCTCTTCTTGGAGGAATTTCTGTCATCGACGCGAGAGAATATTTTTGTGAGCCTTTTACACAGGAGATTACGGATTTTATAGGAACCCCTCCAACTTTCTTTATTGACCGATTATTAAAGGAATTTCGTACAATTTTTTTAGAAACACCAATTTAGAGGCATAATCACATGGTCAAGAGAGAAGAGAAATGAATAGATATTTTATTGATATTCACAAATGGTTTTACAGAAAGATATACAAAAGGAATTTCTGAAGAATGGCTGGCCAGGGTAGGCTATATACATCAGGCTTAACAATTATATCTGTAATTGTTGCTCTTACGTTCCCCTAATTGCTTCGGGTGAGATGCCTGAGCCAGGAGTGTAGATACTGCAAGACGCTTGCTTCTAGAAGATAATCACCTGAACCGCCTTTCGATTTTCGATTCAAGTGATCGTTGCTTGCTTTGTTTTTGTATCTTTTTCTTTTGCCCCTAATTTTTGCCTAGGACGTATCCTAGTGGGGATAAATTCGCCTTTATTTTTCCTAGTACCCTTGTACTGGCGGGCTTTTATTTTGCCCTAACTTTTGCCTAGGACGCCCTTTTCGGGTTTTCATCCTAGCGGGCCTATGCAAGCAACGTCTTCAAGCATAGTACTTCTTTACCACGTCAGCGTTGACTGGGTATCGAAGTTCTTCTCCATCCATGTCCGTGAGGATCAATGCTCCTCCTGAGAAGGCTCGCTTTACCACGTATGGTCCTTCGTAATTCGGGGCCCACTTTCCGATTTTGTCCTTTTGAGCTGGTAGCAATTTCTTCATTACCAGCTCTCCCTCATGGTAGACTCGAGGGTGGACTTTCTTGTCAAAAGCCTTTTTGATCTTCCTCTGATAGGCTTGACCATGGCATATGGCGTTCAGCCGTTTCTCTTCGATAAGATTCAATTGGTCGTATCGGCTTTGAACCCATTCTGCCTCGGAAAGTTTTGCTTCCATGATTACCCTTAGCGAAGGTATCTCGACTTCAACAGGTAGAACTGCCTCCATCCCATAGACGAGGGAGAATGGAGTAGCTCCTGTAGAAGTGCGTACTGAAGTCCTATAACCATGAAGAGCGAAGGGTAACATCTCATGCCAGTCTTTAAATGAGACAACCATCTTTTGCACTATTTTCTTGATGTTTTTATTGGCTGCCTCGACTGCCCCATTCATCTTTGGCCGATATGGGGAAGAGTTGTGGTGTTGGATCTTGAATTCTTGGCACAGTTCTTCCACCATTTTGTTGTTCAAATTAGATCCATTATCAGTGATGATTTTATCGGGAATACCGTATCTGCATATAATGTTCTTCCTGATGAAGGATGTTACCACCTTTCGGGTCACATGAGCATACGATGCCGCTTCTACCCATTTGGTGAAATAGTCAATGGCCACAAGGATGAATCTATGTCCATTGGAAGCTTTTGGCTCGATGGGTCCAATAACATCCATGCCCCACATTGCGAATGGCCAAGGTGAAGCCAATACATTTAGTGGAGTCGGTGGGACATGAATGTTGTCGGCGTATGCTTGACACTTATGGCATTTTCGCACGTATTGGTAACAATCCCTTTCCATGGTCGACCAATAGTATCCCGCCCTGAGGATCTTTTTAGCCATTGCAAGCCCAGGGATATGGGTACCGAAAACCCCCTCATGTACTTCTTTGATCATATTTTGAGCTTCGACTTGGTCTATACATCTCAACAAGACCGAGTCATAATTTTTTTTGTAGAGGGTTTCACCAACTAGCAGAAATCCCATGGTCCTTCTTCGGATATGCTTTTTGTCATTATCGCTGGCCGCATCAGGATATTCCCCTTTTGTTAAATATTGCTTGATGTCATGGAACCATGGACGATCATCGACAGCTTCATCTATCAGAAGGCAGAACGCTTGCTTATCGTGCCGCCGGATATTGATGATGGGCATTTCATGCTCACTACCCAAGGCGAACATCGACGAGAGCGTAGCAAGAGCGTCGACAAACTGATTCTCCTCCCTTGGAATGTATTCAAAGATGACACTTTGGAAGAGATGTGTCAAATCTTTGATGTGCTCAACATATGGTATCAGTTTAGGATTTCGGACTTCCCAATCACCTTGTAGTTGGTAGATGACTAGGGCCGAATCACCAAACACTTTGAGCTTTAGGATACCATTGTTGATGGCTGCTTGGATTCCCAACGCGCAAGCCTCGTATTCAGCCATGTTGTTTGTACAATCGAAGTTGAGTCTTGCCGTTATGGGAATGTATTTTCCTTGTGGAGAGATTAGCACTGTGCCAATCCCTCGTCCAAGCATGTTGGAGGCTCCATCAAAATACATGGTCCACGCATCATCTTTAGGCTCCTCATGTTGTAGATTCATTATATCCTCATCGGGGAAATCATCCTGAAGGGATTGGTAGTCGTTGGTCGGCCCGTGTGCTAGGTAATCAGCTAGGGTACTACCCTTGATGGCCTTTTGTGTGACATGTATGATGTCGAATTCTGATAACTGTACTTGCCATCGGGCAATCTTCCTAGTGATTATTGGTTTGTCGAACATGTACTTAATTGGATCCATTTTGGAAACCAACCAAGTAGTATGCCTAATCATATACTGCCTAAGCCGTTGTGTTGCCCATGCTAACGCACAACATGTCTTTTCTAACGGCGTGTAGCGGGTTTCATAGTCAAGAAATTTCTTGCTCAGGTAGTAGATGGCTCGTTCTTTCTTTCCCGTTTCATCTTGTTGTCCTAGCACACATCCGATGGACTCATCAAGCACGGTTAAATAAAGGATTAATGGTCTTCCCTCGACAGGTGGCACCAATACTGGTGGATTGGCCAAGCACTGTTTGATCTTGTCGAAAGCTTGTTGACAATCCTCATTCCAAGATTCGGAATGATTCTTGCGCAACAGCCTGAATATTGGTCTACACGTGTCGGTCAACTGTGCGATGAACCTTGCGACATAGTTCACCCTGCCGAGGAATCCTCTTATCTCTTTCTCAGTCTTAGGAGGAGGCATTTCCATTATTTCCTTCACTTTATCGGGGTCCACCTCTATGCCTTTTTCACTGACGATGAACCCGAGAAGCTTACCCGACCGAACTCCGAAAGTACACTTAGCCGGATTTAGCTTAAGCTGATACTTGCGAAGTCGGTTGAATAATTTTCTCAAATATTGGATATGGTCCATTTCGTTCTTTGACTTCGCGATCATGTCGTCCACGTATACCTCGATTTCTTTGTGGATCATGTCGTGGAATAACGTCACCATCGCTCGTTGGTAGGTGGCACCCGCATTTTCGAGTCCAAAAGGCATCACCCTGTAGCAGAAAGTGCCCCAGGGTGTAATGAAGGAAGTTTTCTCGCGGTCTTCCACATTCATCTTGATTTGGTTGTACCCAGAGTACCCATCCATAAAGGAATAGAGTGTGTTCGTGGCTGTATGATCCACTAGTGTATCGATATGTGGTAAGGGAAAATCGTCCTTTGGACTGGCACGATTCAGATCCCTGTAGTCAACACAAACTCTAACCTTTCCATTCTTTTTAATGACTGGCACGATGTTAGCCAGCCATTCGGGATACTGAGATACAACCAAGAATCCCGCGTCTAATTGCTTTTCGACCTCCTCCTTGATCTTTAAAGACCACTCGGGCTTTGATTCGTCGGAGCTTTTGTTTAACGGGTCGAAACCCTTCTTTCAATGGTAACTTGTGCTCGACGATGTTAGTGTCCAAACCGGGCATATCACGGTACGACCATGCAAATACGTCCTTATATTCCCTTAACAATTGGATCAATTGTGCCCTTATTTCATCACTGATATGGGTCCCAATGTTGACCTCTTTTATCTCTTGGCCCTGCCCCAAATTCACGGCCTCCAATTTCTCTTGATACGGTTGGAGTAGACGAGCTTCTTGATTTAGCAGTCTTTGCAGATCCGGAGAGATGGTCTCCTCATCACTGTCCAACTCAACCCATTCACCCTCAACTTTCGGATCCCGGTCGGAGCGAACAATCACAGACATAATTGTTTTATTGGTTCTGTTTTTGGTTTAGAATTATTAATGTTAATGAGAGAAAGAGAGAAAAGAACAAATGAGAGAATGATGTGTGAAAAATGCCTCTTTATTGATATGTATAAAAAACTGTACAAAAAACCCTTATTTACATGAAAAGGATCTCATGATCTCGGGTACTGATCATGAGTCCCAGAAAGAAAAGAAAAATGTGGAGGGGCCCTATCGTGGCTTGCTCTTCTCTCTACTCCTGTTTCGGCAGAGGATTCTTGCTCACATCGGGCGCTGTCGAATCAAAAGTGATCCACCCAGCATCGATAAGGTCTTGGACCTTATATTTGAGAGCTCTACAGTTCTCCGTTGAATGCCCCGGTGCCCCCGAATGGTATAGACATTTGTCTTGCGGATTGTACCAACCGGGGTAAGGTGGATCAATTTTCCTTGGTGGAATGTAAGCTAGAAGATGAGCTTCCACTAGCTTCGGCAGGAGGTCGCTATACGTGGTCGGAAGTTTATCAAACTTCTTCACAGGGTTGTATTGCGACTTTCCCGACTTCGAAGTGGAAGAAGATGAAGAAATAGTTACGGCATTGACTCCTCCCTCCTTCTTCTTCCCATAGGTCTTCTTAGCTTCAAATGATTGGGAAGGCTTAGCTAGCTTCCCGCTTTTCAGCCCTTGTTCCACTCTTTCTCCAATGGTGATGATGTCCGAGAAGAGCGTTGTCGTGTTCCCTATCATCTTGTCATAATAGGGACTGGTCAACGAGTTTATAAACAGGGACACCGTCTCCTTATCCGACAGCGGGGGCTCTATTTGTGCCGCCAACTCCCTCCATCGTTGGGCGTACGCCTTAAAGGATTCATCACTTTTCTTACTCAAGGCTTGAAGATCGGACCTATCGGGTGTTAGGTCGATGTTATACTTGTAGCGCTTGAGAAATGCGTCGGCCAACTGCCTCCATGTACGAACCTGATTCTCATCCAGCTGCATATACCAGTTGAGTGCGGTGTCAGCCAAGCTCTCTTGGAAGCAATGGATTAAGAGCTTTTCATTAGTGGCATATGCAGCCATTTTTCGACAATACATAGTGAGATGACTTTTGGGGCAAGTCGATCCCACATACTTTGGGAAATCGGGCACTTTAAATTTGGGAGGGAATTGGATGTCCCTCACTAAGCACATGTCGGTGGCATCTTTGATATCAAAATCATGCCCCTCCATAGCCCTCAGCCGGTCCTCGAGAGTGTGGAATTGCTCCTTTGAAATCTCGGGCTCTCTAATTGTAATTCCCGCCCCAAGGGGTACAGCTCGCGGAGGGTCTTGCTCTTCCTCATGATCCTCCTCATGATGGGACTCATGGTCACTGTGGTGAGCCCCGTGCATGTTTTGGTGACGCATGAGTTCCATCATTTGCGCCATCTCTTCCTTGAGCTGTGAGAGCTCGGCTGTAAGCTTCTTATTTTGTTCCTCCAACGCGTCCATCTTCTTGAGTTTCTGTGCGCGCGCGAGGACAGAGAGATGACCAGCCACTTTCTAAAATGAATGCTTAATCTAATTAGTTTATTTATGGAATGAATACACACTTGACATGAGCTTGGTAACCCTTCATCTTTAAGGCGCTGCCTTTTTAAGACGGAGGTTTATCACCCTCCTTGACTTATGACCTCTCCCCAACGGAGAATCTCAATAGTCGTGGGTCTCTTTCACTCATGTCAAGGGGTATTGGTGAGCCTAAAATGAATGATTATGAGGATGCATCATGTCTTATTGGTAATGATGCACATGCTCCTTACTTTTATTATATTTTCACACATGGTCTTTCCTTATCACGAGGTTTATTATTAATGCACAAACAATGTCACATAGACCTATACACAAACAATTCACTCATCCACGAACAGTCACGAGCGAATCACGAGGTAGGGGTATCCTGCAGAAAAGTGCATATTCAAGGAGGTTCTAACTGTTCTCACTGGTCTGAGGCCCCCAAGGTGCCCCCATTATAGGGACCCAATCCCTCTCGTCGTAAGTCGATGCAAAGTTCCAACGCACTGTCGGACTTGAGTTCATGGTTTTCACCTTGAGTGATGCTTTCCGACAACGGTCTACGGGCACCTATAGACCCATTCGACAACCGGCCGTACTAACATCCACTCCCTATGGCTTTCCACTCATGCTCCCGGGTATAGAGGGAACTGTTGTGTGCAAAGGTTTGTGTGCAGTTTTTATTTCAAACAATTGCAAAAATTTAAACATACAACAGTTATTAAAAACCACATAGATAAAACATATTATCATACAAGCTAGGGGTAACGAAGTAATTTTAAACTATTATTTTAGAAATAATCCATCACTAAATGGGACTGACTCTCGAGGCTTCCCCAGTGGAGTCGCCATCTGTCGCCACCTGCCGAAACGGACATTGGCATTCGCGACGATGGTTGGACTCTTTTTAAGTTTTGAAAAATGATGGATTGTTAGAACGACTTATTCTCAAACTGAGACCTCATCGAACTAACAATTTTATTAAATGATTCACCAATCCATGTTAATCCCAAGCGGGACCCTCCATGGATTAGTGGATTTCGCAAAAAGAAGGCTTCTTGGAGTCGCCACCAATGTTTTACTCAAAACATTGGAAAAAGGGATAAGGCAATTGATTTTCGCAAATCAACCTTGGCCATCACAACCAGAGTTGGGTAAGGGAGTCGGTTACGTGCGGGGAAGGTGTTAGCACCCCACAACGCCCCTTTCGGGTTCCCTATGACGGATTATTTCATAAATAACAGTGTAAAATTACTAAATTACCCCTATTTATTAGAAACAATTATAAGCGGAATATTTACATGATGAAAATTCTAAATATGCAATGCAACAATAAAAAAGCGGTAAAAGAAGGGATTTGGGAAAGAAACCTTTGAAGCGTGCTTTTATATATTTAAACAGACGTTAGGAGGCTTTTTGGCGCTCCTTCCCACTACACGCTCGCTCGTTCCTTCCCTAAAAATAATTTTTACTCCGGAAATCAAAGAGATTTCCCTTCGACTAGTTCGAATCCTCAAGCTAAATGCTCAGAACTCAAGAACTTCGTCGGATCAGCTCTCAGAGAGATTTCTAGGGCAGAACACTGCTCAAAAACCCCAGAATACTCAGCCAGAGGGTCCAGAAGTCTGGAAAAAGTGTCCAAATGTGTGGAATGACGTCCAAATGACGTCCTATATATAGGAGTGAGGCGCAGTACGGCCTCTGACATCAATACGACCCGTACTGAAGTTTTGAACTACAGTACGGCCGTATTGAATTTGGTACGGCTGTACTGAAGTTCAAAAACTTCAGTACGGCCGTATTGATTTCACTACGGCCCGTACTGAAGTTTTTTAAACTACAGTACGGCCGTATTGAATTTGGTACGGCCGTACTGAAGTTCAAAAACTTCAGTACGGCCGTATTGAGTTCACTACGGCCGTATTGCTGTTCAAATGGTTCAGTACGGCCGTACTGAACTTCTAGGAGGCCGTATTGAGCTCCAATCCTCCCACATCCTTATTTTAACCTACTCTAAGACTTCTAAACCTATGAAGAATCATCCTAGGGTCTTCCAGGGTCTTCCAGGAGTCCTTTCGGCTGACTTTCCTTCGGTCTTCGAGAGTCTTCGAGTCTTATTTCCGACACGGACAATTTTAGGGGTCTACAAAGACTAGAAAGAATTCCACAAAATTGACAAGCAAAAATTAAGGAAAATTTTGAAAGCTAGCACACAAAGAGTAACCTAGGAAAGGCACTAGAATGGATTACAAAATCAAAAGCTAAGATTATAAACAAAAATAAGACACAAATGATATGGCTGGACCAACAAAATAAGTAGGCAATCACACACCAAAACCGAGAGCAACACTTAACAATTTTCACTCCTTTTTGGCTTTTTCTTTTGCTATTTTCTTTCTTTTTTTTTGCAAAATATTTTTCACTTGTTTTTCTATTAATGTTCAGGAGTTTTAATGCCTTTTGAACAATAATATGTCTCAGTTTTAATGTAGAAAAACTGCAGCAAAAATTTTACACAAAACAAGAGGTGTTCACAAACATGTTTTCACTAGTGCTTCACAATTTTGTAGTATTTTTAGGTCAAATTTTTAAGCACTTTTTCCTTTGTTTTTCTCATGAAATTAGGACACTCACACCTCTATTTTGGCTCTGTTTTAATGCTTATAAAAGTGTATTAGGTTTCAGCCACCACAAGACTCAAGGAAAAACCTAATAGGAAAGTGTTTAACAATTTTATTGGACAAAACTTTTAATAAGACATAATGGAAACCTAACTCTAGGAAATTTGCTAGAACTAATAGCAAATTAGGAACTCAATCATGTAAAACAAAAGCACATATAGTAAGGTACAGATTTAATAAGAAAATACACCAAAATTTTCGGATACAAAAACACAAAACAAAATTAGGTCAAACAAGCTAGTCTAGGAAGTTTCAACATACAAAGGACTACACATGACTTTCTAAGACAAAACAATTGATTCAAAAGCAAAATCTAAACTCAATGCATGTTGTCCAATCACGGACACATGTGAATGAATGGAGAAGACTCAAGCAAATACAAAAATGCACAAGTTCAAGAGTACCTAAAATCACAAAACCGAAATTGATTCATAAGAATAGGAACAAGCAAACATGAATCAATTACTTCATACTTGACATATAGGATCCATCAAAAATTGTATTAGAACTAGATCCATGCAGCAAACACAATTTTAAGACATAGAAAAGGAAGAATAGACAACACGAATTCAAGTAGGAAAAGTTAGAAATAAAAACCTCAAGAGCACTAGGCTCTAGATACCAAAAATAATGGAGATAAGTTGAAGAAGATTGATGTTCTTCAATGACTCCATGCTTAGGACCGAATATGCCTTGAGGTTGACTTCAAGAGAAGCTTGAAAATCCATGAGCATAAGCTTCCATGGAGGAGAAGCCTTGGAGAAGGTTCGGTCACTTCTAGTGTAGTGTAGAAGCTTAAGGAACCTAGGTAAGGTTTGAAACCTTTGGTGAATTCCTAGTGAAGAAGTTCTCCACGGTTTCTAAGAGACTCTTGATGAGAGAAATTCTGAAGTTTATTTCTCAAATTTGTCAAAAGTGAATACAAATGAGGCAATTACAAATATATAGGGTAAAGGGTAAAGGTAGCTTCTAGGAGAAGCTAACCTTAACCATGGTTCACTAGGAACCATGGTAAGGTATACTTAACTCCCACGATTTAGCTAGCTTGTAGGAGAAGCCAACCTTGACCATGGTTCACTTAAGAACCATGGTAATGTAAGCTAAACTTACAAAGGTTTAGAAGCTTGCAAGCCAAGCGTCAAATCTTTGAAGTGAGACAAGCAATTTTCGGCCAAGGAAGAAGAACTAGCTAGGCGGCCTTGGATGCATTTTGGCTCCATGATTTAATTTGAAAAACTTTGATTTGGTTTAGTTAGGTTCATCATATGATGATGAGACCTAGCTAAATCAAATCTATGAAAAATTAGGAGCAAAATGAGTCCAATATGCAAAATTTTGCCTAGGCCCAGTTCTGGCCCAATTACTAATCACACCCCAAGCATTGCTAAATGTCACCCCCCTTTTCCCTACTGAAAAAATACAAAATGAATGTTTAGGGTTTAGGGTTTAGGGTTTAGGGTTTAGGGAGGTTAAATGGAGTTAAACACTCCAAGTAACCTACCTTGAAATCAATATACAAATACTAACAAAAGCAAATAAAGTGCCTCACAAATACAAAGGCAAAAATAACCTATACAAAAGACTATTTGAAAACTATACAATATATACAAGTAGAACTAGGCCTTCTCTTCATGATAGAGCATTCCAAGTGAAGAATACCTTGGGATTGAAAATTCCACTAGTCTTCACAAGGTCCAACTCTTCTTGGATTCTTCTAGCCATAGCTCTAGTGACTGGACCCTTGGTCCATGGTCTATCAGGAGAGGAAGATTAAGATTTGCTTTTGGAATTCAAAGTCTGATTTGTTTAGCTTCCAGGTGAATTCCTTCCTTTAATTCTTTGTGAAAAGTGTAAGGGAAATCTTGAGTAGGTGTCTCAAGTGGTAAGGAATTCTTGTAGTGGGTTTCTACAAGAAGTGCTTTTTTGTGGGCAAGAAAGTGGTTATCTTGAATGTAGGAGTATATGTATGTGTTGTATGCTTGTAAAACTTCTTCATTGAGATAGTGAAACAAATCTTGATCAGGTTATGATTGAGGACTGGATGTAGGTCACATGTGGAGTGGCTGAACCAGGATAAAAGACTTGTGCATTCTTCTCTCTCACTCTTATCTTTTACTTTGAGCAAAATCTTGGTTGAGTGCTAAAGTGAATAATCTTGATTAATATGTTTGTATGCAAAACATTGTTTTAAATTGAATCAAAGTGTTGCATATTAAGTGTTCTTAACATTGAGCTTTATCAAGATTAATCAAGAAAGCATATAGAACTCATTCCCATTAGCAAGTCTTTCAAGGAACTTCTTTGAGAATTGATATTAGAAAAATTTTAAGTTGAAATAAAGATCCTTAGAACTCTGAAAAAAAGTAGTGTCATACAATCGTCCCCCCTATTGGATTAAGCCATTCTTTTCTAACACTCCTAGCCTTCCAAATACAGTCATTCACAATAGAGACCTAGTAAATCTTTTTCTTCTTTTTAATCACATACATCATCAAAATATCATCCCTAGACATTTGAGCATGATTATGAAATCTTGGCTTAAGCATCCAAGCAATTATAAAAGAATTTAACTTACAATCTGTCTTCATTCCACCAGCTAAAAAATTACTATAATTGGTGATCTCCAGGTTCCTTTGACAGTCTCTAAATGTGGTCAGTTCTTCAAATCAACCAAAATTAAAGGGTTGGAGTTTTGTGACTCCGGTTCCAATCAACCCCGCAACATCCTTCAAGGTTGGTTCATCCAGCTTTATGTGTTTTCCTTTCACAATGGAATGTGTAACTCCTTTATGGCTAGAAGAAAAGAAGAGAAACAGTCTAATAAGATCAAGATCATACGAACCTTCCAATTCTAAGAAATTTCCTAATTCCTGATGCTCTAGCAATGTTGAAAAACTGAATCCTTCATCCTTGAACCACTCCAACTTTAGGGTTTTTGGAGGAATAATTCTCTTTCCCTCATACCAGTCAAAATAGTATGTATGAGCTTCTTGACTAGCAAACCATTTGTTGATCAAGGTTTCAGGTCCTAAGGTAAGTGGTCTCTTGCTCCCCCTTATAGACACCCAATTTCGTTCGGGGGCATACAAACAAGGAAATGGACTTCCATTATTAAAGAAAAGGAGCTCCCAAGTATAGAAACAACAGGACATGACATCAAAAGGCTTAAAACCCAAAAAAGCTAGTTTTAGTAGCCGAGAACGGGCTATTCCAAAATCGGAACGGGCCGTTTCCAATTTGGAACGGGCCGTTCCTAAACTAGAACGGGACGTTCCATATTCCTAAAAAGGCCTAAAACCCTAGTTTGGAATGGGCCGATCCAACGCAGTTTGTCATGAGTTAAATTCCAATCTAGAACGGGTCGTTCTACTTCTAGAATGGGTCGTTCTACTTCTAGAATGGGCCGTTCCAAATTCAAAATTTACTCTCAACAAACTAGTCTAGAACGGGCCATTCCGAATCCAGAACGGGCCATTCTAGCCATTGCTGATGTGTATAAATACTAAACTCAGACACTGTACTCAGGGCTAGAAAATTTCGTCGAAGACTCCTTAGAAATTCCATATTTGAAGATCTAACAAAGTTTGCTACGAGGTATTTCAATCAATCTTCTTCTCTCTCTTTTATTTCTAATCTTCTATTTATTGACATTGTTATAACAAAAAAAATCATGTAGAGATTTTAGGGTCAATTGTGTAATTTAAATTTCAAGCATGTAAATAACCATTAATAAAGGGTATTAAATATTTAACTTATTGATTCCTGCTATGCTAACTTCATCATAAGGGTACCGATTGAGGGCGTTGTAGGAGTGCTTAATACATTCCCTACACGTAACCGACCCCCGAACCCAATTTTGGTTATCAAGGCCATTATCGCACTTTCAAAAACCTTTTCTTTTTTCCAAAGTTTTGAGTAAAACATTGGTGGCGACTCCTAAGAACCTATTTTCAAAACCATTACTTAGGGATTAGTTTGGTTTCTGGGCTTTCCCTAATTGATGAGATTTTTAAAAGGACGTCTAAACCATAGGTCGCAAGATCGGAAATTTTTGGGTTGCGACAGATGGCGACTCTATTGGGGAAGTTTAAAGAGGGTCAAGCCCATATAAATGATGAAGTTAGTAAAATATGAATAATGATTTAAATATTTTTCCCTTTTACTTTGTTTGTTTTATTTGTTTGGCTTTAATATTTGTTTGTTTGTTTAAATTTTGAACCTATTTGAATAAAAATTGTACACAAACCTTTTCACATGACAGTTCCCCCTACACTCGAGGGCATGAGGGTATTAAACATATGGAGTGGTTGACGTATGACCGGCCCAAGTTTGGCCTTGGAGCCTACGAGCCTTGTTGGAAATCATACTCAAGGTGATAATCGATTACTCTAGCCTGAAATACTACGATAGACCTTAGAGTTTGCCACCATAAAAGTGTAACGACCCGCCAGGTCTCACACTGTCTATAGTGTTCAGATACAAGTATAATATAAAATCTCACTACTAAAAAATTATATATATAATGAGAATACACAACTAAAAAGTCCCATAATATATATAACTGAAAGTAGGGAATAATACCCTATACAACAACTAGGTAGTCAAATGCTACCAATCAACTAAATAAAACATCAGCCCTCCTCCTGAGTCCCAATCAAAAAGAAGCTCACCCAGTCTAGCAGAGTACCTAATCCTGATCTACTCGCATACCAAGGTATGGTCATCGCAGTCCCAACCACAAGGGAAAACATGCTAGGGTAAGCTCACAACAATAATCATAAAAAATTAACATCAACATATAATAAATAGCAATAGAATTCTACTTGCAACTTGCAACTTAAAGCAACACAACACCTACAATAATAGATATACAACATCATCTAATAGCAACAAAATTTTCAACACATCGTACTTTACTTAAATTGGCCGCTTGTAATCGGTATAGCTCGGCCTGGCCCCTATACTGTGGTCGCTTCATACACGTGTGCCTCGACCTTGCCCACACATGGGACCAACTAAGTCCTAGAGGAGAACAACACATCATCAATTCCAAGGGACAACTTTCCAATGAGGGATTTTAAACAAATTGGGCTCTTAGAGCACCACAACTATCTCAATCCGCACAATGGGATGAGCAACTTTGAAAACTTCTCCTCTAGTCCTAGTGATCAACAACTCATCATACAACATTATATACAACTTGAATGCAACAACCCATGCAACATCAATTGATGCGTCATCACGAATATACAACTCGAAGATCTCTAACAATAGAGGTTGAGCAATCTAGCTGGCATAAACCCTATCGAATCCAACGTTTGACCTATCTCAACCAGGTCAGGTATAGGGCATCGTTAGGAACTCCGAAGAGAACTAGGTATAGACAACAATAGGCGATTTCTCAAGTGTGCCATTTAGACTCGGAGGTCCAGTACTACTGCCAAGGCAGAAGGGTTTGGGTGGGTTCCTACCACGGCCTTGGCTTGTATAACCAATCCACATATGGAGTTAGCCCAGCCACTGCCCTCCAAGTACCACACACCCTCCAGTACCTAGTCAAAGACTACATCTCTAACTAGATACCTTACTCAAATTGGTCATTCAACCATGACATGGATCGAATACTTCCATTTCGCCCACACAGTACTAAGGGATTCAACTTTAAAACAACTTTCAACTTATCAGCTTAATACTATGTATCTCAACATAAGACATATATCTTCACCATATGTCCCCAACTTTTCAACTTTACAACAGTAGGCAACTTTACAACTTTACAACCATAGGCAACTTTATACAACTTTACAACATTAGGCATCTTTATGTCAAATTGAATAAACAACTTGAGAAACTATAGTCATCACAATATCAACTTTACGACTTCACAACTATAGACACCCTTCATTCAACTTGACAACAATAGTCATCTTGATACTTTAAATCAACTTAATGCAACTTAACAACTTTAAACAACTTTGCAACAATAATCTACTTCAACTTATATATCTCAAATTATTAATAATTCAACAATAGACAACATGTAAATAACTTAGTATCATCAAACACACAACATATAAACAACTTAAGCCAACAACTACTCAACTCATCTTCATCAGGCAACTTAACAACTTTACAACCTTATAAGCAACTTCAACAACATACAACATATTCAACAAAAATTACAAATCAACCAACTTATTTAAAGTTCATCTATCATGCCAACTTACACAATGTAAATAACATAAATCAACTTAAGCACCCAAACAACTTTCAACTTAACCAAATCACTTATTGTGAAATGGCAACCTTTACATAAAATAAAGTATTGGGAGTTATACTACTCCTGTCAACCTCATCCTTATCTCATATGAAAGATAAGAAGATTTCCTACAACTGTTATGAAGACATCAAGTCCAAATTCCATCATCTACTTTGTCAAAACTTACAAAAACCGTAACCTTTTTAACTCAATCCGCACCAACAACTCAACATTTCAAGAAAAAAATGATGCATAAAGCTTCCCTAACTTAAAGATTGGCTCAAAATAGCCAAGAACTAAGAAGAAACGAAATTTCCTTCTGAAGCTTATCCCGGAACTTTAATCTTCCAAAAGCAAGTTTCCTAGCCCAGAGTCCTTCTCTCTAAAACTTCTCTCTAAAACCTCTCTCCAAGTTCCCTTTTTCTCTTCTCTTCAACTGCATGCATGGCATATTTATAGAAGTCAGGAGTGTCCAGAACGACCCGTTTCAAATCCAAAACGGCCCATTCGGGACTCATACTTCATGTGAAAAATTCACATCCAAAACGGCTCGTTCTCAAACCAGAACAATCAGTTCTGGGGTTGCATTTAACTCACAACGACCCTGTTTGGAACAGCCCGTTCTCAACTAAGATTTTTAGGCCTATTGAGTAGTTTGGAATAGCCCGTTCCAGTTTGGGAACGGCCCGTTCTAGGCTACTAAATCACCTTTGTTTTAGTAGTTTGGAACGGCTCGTTCCAATTTTGGAATGCCCTGTTCCAGTCTACTAATTGCATTACAATACCTCCCAACAAATAGGAATTTTCGTCCTCAAAAATAGGCTTACCTGAAAATAGAAATGGATACCGTTCCTTGAACTAAGTCTCCACCTCCCAAGTCGCCTCACCAGTAGTTGTATCCCAATGAACTTTCACCAATTGATGGATTTTCCCCTAAGCTCCTTCAACTTATGATCAACCACAGCTACCGTTCTCTTCTCAGAGGTCAAGTTCTCTCTAACTTGCACCTTGGGAGCCTTTAAAGACCGATGTGAGGATAATTAGAACTGTTCTATTCAACGCACTTTTCTTGACAAATACTACAGGCTAAGGATTTGAACATGATCGTTCGTGGGTGTACATTGATTGAGCATGTGTGTGTGCATTTGTTTGTATTATTTCTAATAAGAATGGATTGGAATTTTAAAACAAGCGAACAGATAATAAAGAAATAAAAATAATAATAAAATTTTATACCCCTTTTTACATTCGTAGGTCATCATTTCATTAATATCATTTAGGTAGTTTCATTTTCTTTAAAAAGATGAATAAAAGAAATGACATCTTTACCATGCATCATTCCCCTTTAGATAATAGAAACATGATAAAAATTAGGAAAAAAATGACATGCATTCTAGATTAGCTCATTAATTCCATCTATTTTATTTTATTAGTTAAGGAGGATTAGGTTGTGGAATGTATAGAAAGTTAAGAAAAGTGAAGACGGGCTGTGCGCTGCCGATTTCTGTAACCGAGGAACGATGCGTGTTATATCGAGATTGGTGTCATCAACCCACTGATCGTTCCCTTCCTTTAGAAGATGTATCAACCTTCCTATTGACCACTATATCTCCATGTTTCCACTAGATTATTCTAAAATCGTTTGGGACAAGAGAAAAGAAGGGAAAGGTATTTTTGTTCAAAAGTTTGTGTTTTAGAGGGGATTATTTATTGTTTTGAAAACAGTTTTTGTAAGAATGGCTGGCCAAGGTAGGCTCATGTGTTTAGGCTTGTTTGATTAAACACTTATGAAGTTAAGAAAGTCTTGTTATTGATGTTATGATTCGACAACTTAGATAGTTTCCCTTGAACCTTTCTTTTTGAATTCAGTTCATGGTACCATCATGGATTTCTTTTTGTTTTTTGATTGTCCTTTTTTTTGCCTAAAACACCCTTTTGTGGCGTCTCAGCGGACCTTTGTTTTTGTTTATTTTTGCAACCCTAATTTTTGCCTAGGTCACCCTTTCGTGGGATTCCTAGCAGGTTCTTTGCTCTTATTTTTGTGCAGCCCCCTTTTTTGGGTTTCCTGCCGAGCTTTTTTGTTTTTATGATTTTTGTTTTTAAAGGATTTCTTTTTTATCCATGATGGCACTTGTCGAGGCCAAGGAAAGGTGCTCCAAGTTGTCACACACACTTCCACATAAAAATGATGCGGGTTTATTGTTTATTAAGACGATTTTAACCTCATTCATGCTCATTCAAACAGGGTTAAAAATAATGTGGTCTAGAAATTTATTGCAAGAAAGAAAAGAAGCAATAAGAAATAATAAAGAATGATTTTATTATAATTATAGCGGAAACATGTGCCCTATCAAGGCTCAGGGGTCGGGTTGTCCCCGAGGAGTAATCTCTAACAGTCATCAGGTCTATACATCCCTATCGGAAGGAGAAGAGCACTTGATGACGACGACCGGCCTTGACGCTTGTGAATCCTTGTTTCCCCGGATTATCCTTAATAATGGGCAGCTCGGGAATTCCTTGGGAATCCTTGCCAAGTCCTTGTCCAGGCAAGTATCCGTTTTTGGTGAGCATGTAGGCTACCTTCTTCATTTCTCGGGGAAACGTTTCGACATTGGCGATCTCCAATGCTTGGAAGGCGGTCTCTAGAGCTTCCTCTACTGCATCCACGTAAGGTATGGCAGATGGCTTGCTGATGAGTATGTCATCTTCAGCTTGTACGGTCACCAGCTTGTCATCCACTATGAATTTGACTTTCTGGTGGAGCGTAGAGGGAACAGTTTTCGCATCATGAATCCAAGGTCGGCCGAGGAGACAGCTGTATGCAGGAGTAATGTCCATCACTTGAAATTCGACATTAAAGATGGTGGGTCCAATTTGGATTGGAAGATTAATTTCTCCCACCACTTCTCTTTTAGAACCGTCGAAAGCTCGGACGATCATGTTGCTCGGGCGCATTTGGATTCCCTTGATTGCCACTTGATCAAATGTTCTTTTTGGCATCACATTCAAGGAAGATCCATTATCCACCAAGACTTTAGCGATGTGATATTCCTTTCACTTTACAGAGATGTGCAAGGGCTTGTTGTGGTTCGGTCCCTCAGCGGGGATTTCTTCATCGGTGAAAGTGAGGTGATCGTTAGCCGTGATGTGACTAACAATCCCCTCAAACTTGTCTTGGGAGATAGTGTGCAACACGTATGCCTCGTTCAAGAATTTCAACAGAGCTTGCCGATGCGGTTCGGAGCATAGGATCAACGACAATAGAGTAATCTTTGCTGGTGTCTTATGAAGTTGATCCACGATGGAGTACTCGCTCTGTCGGATAAATTTTAACAGCTCGTCAGTCTCCTCCTCGGATTCTTTATTTTCCTCAGTTTTCTCTTTTTCTTTTTCTTTTCCTTTATTCTTGGGAGCTTTATCATGAAGATCTTCGGGAGCGTAGATCCTGCCACTCCTAGTCATGCCCCCAAGTCCAGCGATGTTAGAGATATCGCTGTCGGTAGAAGAATGGATGTCGTATATCCATGGCACAGCCTTATTCGATTCGTAGGGAAAAGGTCTTGGAGCAGTGATCCTTAACGGTGTCGGACCTTCCCCTTTATTCGTCTTGATTACCAACAACGGAGTTGATGTGCATTCGCTTGGCGCGGTTGTTGGCTTACACTTAATAACAAACAGCGTGCGATCCATTCTGAACATACGCATCGGTTAACTCTTTCTTTTTATTAATGTTTATTAATGAATTACTAGGAGAGATGTATGCAATGCACTCCCCTAGATCCCTCCATGATCTTTGATAAGAATGCATGATATGAGATGATGGAGTTGAATATGCATGCATTGTGTTTATTCAACTAAGCCTTATCATGTTTTCAAGATGTTCCTAAGATGATGCATGATATTGCTTGGTTTGGATAAATAACCCTTTTTCTTTTTTTGGGTATTTTGTTTTTTGTATTTTTTTGGGTGAAAATGGAAACTACCTATATGAATGTGATGAAGGTAGATGTTAACACCATGAAATGGAAGATTCTTATTCCTATTTATTCTTATTTTAAAAGGGAATGTTGTATGTTTAAAGAATGCAATGTATGCTCAAACAATGTCACATCAACAATGCACAAACAATTCACTCATCCACGAACAGTCACGATCGAATCACGAGGTAGGGGTATCCTGCAGAAAAGTGCATATTCAAGGAGGTTCTAACTGTTCTCACCGGTCCAAGGCCCCCAAGGTGCCCCCATTATAGGGACCCAATTCCTCTCGTCGTAAGTCGATGGAAAGCTCCAACGCACTGTCAGACTCGAGTTCATGGTTATCACCTTGAGTGATGTTTTCCGACAACGGTCTACGGGCACCTATAGACCCATTCGACAACCGGCCGTACTAACATCCACTCCCTATGGCTTTCCACTCATGCCCCCGGGTATAGAGGGAACTGTTGTGTGCAAAGGTTCGTGTGCAGTTTATATTTCAAACGATTGCGGAAATTTAAACATCCAAGAGTTATTAAAGCCAACTAGGTAAAACATGTTATCATACAAGCGAGGGGTAACGAAGTAATTTTAAACTATTATTTTAGAAATAATCCATCACTAAATGGGACTGACTCTCGAGGCTTCCCCAGTGGAGTCGCCATCTGTCGCCACCCGCCGAAACGGACCTTGGCATTCGCGACGATGGTTGGACTCTTTTTAAGTTTTGAAAGATGATGGATTGTTAGAACGACTTATTCTCAAACTGAGACCTCATCGAACTAACAATTTTATTAAATGACTCTCACCAATCCATGTTAATCCCAAGCGGGACCCTCCATGGATTAGTGGTTTTCGCAAAAAGAAGGGGTTCTTGGAGTCGCCACCAATGTTTTACTCAAAACATTGGTAAAAGATATAAGGCAATTGATTTTCGCAAATCAACTTCGGCCATTACAACTAGAGTTGGGTAAGGGAGTCGGTTACGCGTGAGGAAGGTGTTAGCACCCCACAACGCCCCTTTCGGGTTCCCTATGACAGATTATTTCATAAATAATAGTGTAAAATTACTAAATTACCCCTATTTATTAGAAACGATTATAAGTATAATGTTTACATGATGAAAGCTTTAAACGTGTAATGCAACAATCAAAAAGCGGTAAAAGAAAGGATTTTGGGAATAAACCTTTGAAGCGTGCTTTTATATATTCAAAACAAAGTTTAGGAGGCTTTTTGGCGCTCCTTCCCACTACACGTCCGCTCGCTCCTTTCCCTAAAGATAATTTTTACTATGGAAATCAAAGAGATTTCCCTTCGACTTGTTCGAGTCTCAAGCTAATGGCTCATGACTCAAGAACTTCGTCGGATTGGCTCTCGGAGAGACTTCTACGGCAGAGAATAGCTCAAAAACCCAAGAATACTCAGCACGAGGGTCCAGAAGTCTGGAAAAAGTGTGGGAGGACGTGCCAATGACGTCCTATTTATAGGATTGAGGCGCAATACGGCCTGGGAGGTCAATATGGCCCGTACTGGGTTTTTGAACTACAGTACGACCGTATTGAATTTGGTACGGCCCGTACTGAGCCATTTTGAACTACAGTACGACCGTATTGAATTTGGTACGGCCGTACTGAAGTTCAAAAACTTCAGTACGGCCGTATTGAGTTCACTACGGCCGTATTGCAGTTCAAATGGCTCAGTACGGCCGTACTGAACCTTTGGGAGGGTGTATTGAGCTCCAATCCTCGCACACCCTTATTCTAAGCTACTCTAAGACTTCTAGACCTACAAAGAATCATCCTAGGGTCTTCCAGGAGTCCTTCCGGCTGACTTTCCTTCGGTCTTTGAGAGTCTTTGAGCTTTATTTCCGACCCGGACAATTTTAGGGGTCTACAATGACCAACAAAAACATAAAAATAAGCATTAGAGGTAATAGTATATGATAGAAATGGAAAGTGTATCCTAAGAGGAGTTCTACTAAAAATGCTAAAAAGATTGTCTAAATTAAAAGGACTAGACTCTCTAATGTTAAGGATAGGATCCTCCCCACGGTGAAGTCTAGGTGTATAACTAAAACCTAAAAAGGTAAAAAGACTAAAACTATAGCACACTAATGTATTAGTCCTAAAAACTAAAATATTTTGTTGGAAGTGTCCAATGTAATGACCTAGGTATGTATTGGAAAATAAAGAAAACTTAACTAAAAAATTACCTAAACAACTTTGTATTGCATAATTTGTTAGATACATATGAGAAAAAGGTGTTAAGAGAAGTTTAGAAAACTCATATAATCTAAGTTTGTCTTGTAGGGAAGTATCCAAGTTAAGTTCAATTAAGTTTGAACTTCCCTCAAGATCAAAAATAGAAAATAGGACACCATGAGATGTATCCAACAAATCATACAAATCGAAAGTAGGGTGCTTTATGAAGGGAACTAAAGTGGAGAAAATCTTAAAGAAAGAAGGCTTATCTTCCTTGGGCACGACCAAGGAAGTAGCACAAGAAGTGGGACTAAGTGAAGTCCACTTCTTCTTCACTAAATCTTGAAGTTGAGATTCTTTTTCTTTAAAAAGGACTTGTTTTTGAATCTCCACTTCATGACTAGTGGCAATGTGAGAGAAAGAGTTAAGGTCTTGATGAATAAAGAGAGTTTCTTTTAAATCATTTTCAATGGGAAAGTGACTCTCTTCAAGCATAAGCCCTTTGGAGGAAACATTATCCTCCTTACTCTTCTCTAAGAGTGTTGGTTGTGTTTCATTTTCTAACCACTCTTGAACTTTATCTATACTTTTCTTCATTTTTTCTTTCTTTTCTATTTTCTTTTCTTTTTCTTTTCTTCTAAGTCCTTCCTCTCTTTTTGTATTTTCTTCCTCATGCATACTCTTAGGGATTCTAACCTCTTTGGAATTTTGATACCTGTCGCCACCCGCCGAAACGGACCTTGGCATTCGCGACGATGGTTGGACTCTTTTTAAGTTTTGAAAAATGGTGGATTGTTAGAACGACTTATTCTCAAACTGAGACCTCATCGAGCTAACAATTTTGTTTAAATGACTCTCACCAATCCATGTTAATCCCAAGCGGGACCCTCCATGGATTAGTGGTTTTTGCAAAAAGAAGGGGTTCTTGGAGTCGCCACCAATGTTTTACTCAAAACATTGGAAAAAGATATAAGGCAATTGATTTTCGCAAATCAACTTCGACCATTACAACCAGAGTTGGGTAAGGGAGTCGGTTACGTGTGAGGAAGGTGTTAGCACCCCACAACGCCCCTTTCGGGTTCCCTATGACAGATTATTTCATAAATAATAGCGTAAAGTTACTAAATTACCCCCATTTATTAGAAACGATTATAAGTAAAATATTTACATGATGAAAGCTCTAAACATGCAATGCAACAATCAAAAAGCAATAAATAAAAGCAGTAAAAGAAAGGATTTGGAAAGAAACCTTCGAAGCGGGCTTTTATATATTCAAAACGAAGTTTAGGAGGCTTTTTGGCGCTCCTTCCCACTACACGTCCACTCGCTCCTTTCCCTAAAAATAATTTTTACTACGGAAATCAAAGAGATTTCCCTTCGACTTGTTCGAGTCTCAAGCTAATGGCTCATGACTCAAGAATTTCGTCGGATCAGCTCTCGGAGAGATTTCTAGGGCAGAGAATGGCTCAAAAACCCAAGAATACTCAACACGAGGGTCCAGAAGTGTGGAAAAAGTGTGGAATGACGTGCAAATGACGTCCTATTTATAGGATTGAGGCGCAATACGGCCTGGGAGGTCAATACGGCCCGTACTGGGTTTTTGAACTACAGTACGGCCGTATTGAATTCAATACGGCCGTATTGAAGTTCAAAAACTTCAATACGGCCGTATTGGTTTCAGTATGGCCGTATTGCAGTTCAAATAGCTCAGTACGGCCGTACTAAACCTCTGGGAGGGCGTATTGGGCTCCAATCCTCACACACCCTTATTCTAAGCTACTCTAAGACTTCTAGACCTACAGAGAATCATCCTAGGGTCTTCCAGGAGTCTTTCCGGCTGACTTTCCTTCGGTCTTTGATAGTCTTTGAGCTTTATTTCCGACCCGGACAATTTTAGAGGTCTACAGCTGCCCCCCCTTTACTTAGTCGAACGGTTTTTTGGTGTACCGGTTGACAAGTAAAGGAGTTGACCCAATTGTCCGGGGAGTAAGCCATCCTTCCGACTTGTAGTGTCTTCCGGTGGGAAAATTGTTGAGTGGCCTCTCCAGGTTGAGTATTAGTCGTCGCCTCTCCAGGCTCGTGCATACCTCGGTGTTTCTGACAACCTCGGTAGCGTGAGTTTGCCCTCTCCAGGGTCTGCATGCCTTCGTGTTTCTGACGACGTTGGCAGCTGCATACCTCCGTGTTTCTGACGACGTCGGTAGCTAAGTATTGGTCGTCGCCTCTCCAGGCTCGTGCATACCTCGGTGTTTCTGACAACCTCGGTAGCTGCATACCTCCGTGTTTCTGACGACGAGGTAGCTGAGTATTAGTCGTCGCCTCTCCAGGCTCGTGCATACCTCAGTGTTTCTGACAACCTCGGTAGCTGCATACCTCCGTGTATCTGACGACGGGGTAGCTGAGTATTAGTCGTCGCCTCTCCAGGCTCGTGCATACCTCGGTGTTTCTGACAACCTCGGTAGCTGCATACCTCCGTGTTTCTGACGACGGGGTAGCTGAGTATTAGTCGTCGTCTCTCCAGGCTCGTGCATACCTCGGTGTTTCTGACAACCTCGGTAGCTGCATACCTCCGTGTTTCTGACGACGGGGTAGCTGAGTATTGGTCGTCGCCTCTCCAGGCTCGTTGCATACCTCGGTGTTTCTGACAACCTCGGTAGTTGCATACCTCCGTGTTTCTGACGACGGCGATAGCTGAGTATTAGTCGTCGCCTCTCCAGGCTCGTGCATACCTCGGTGTTTCTGACAACCTCGGTAGCTGCATACCTCCGTGTTTCTGACGATGGGGTAGCTGAGTATTAGTCGTCGCCTCTCCAGGCTCGTGCATGTCGCCACCGGCCCAAACGGGCTTTCGGCATTCGCGAAGGATGGTTGGACTCGTTTAATTATTTAAAAATATGGATTGCTAGAATGACGTATTCTCAAACTGAGACCTTGTCAAACGAGCAATTTTATTAAATGATTCACCAATCCATATTAATCCCAAGCGGGACCCTCCATGGATTAGTGGTTTTCGCAAAAGGAGGGTTCGTGGAGTCGCCACCAATGTTTTACTCAAAACATTGGAAAAAGGGATAAGGCAATTGATTTTATAAATCAACTTTGGCCATTACAACCAGAGTCGGGTAAGGGAGTCGGTTACGCGTGGGGAAGGTGTTAGCACCCCACAGCGCCCCTTTCGGGTTCCCTATGACAGATTATTTTCTAAAATAACAGCGTAAAATTACTAAATTACCCCTATTTATTATAAGCGATTATAAATTAATTATCTACATGATGACAGTTTAAATATGCACACAGAAAGCAGTAAAAGGAAGGATTTAAGAAGAAACCTCTTGAAGCGTGCTTTTATATATTGAGTAAAACTGGGAAAGCTTTTTGGCGTTCCCTCGCTCTACAAGCTCGCTCGCTCCTTCCTAAAAACTTTTAACTATGGAAATCCGGAGGATTTCCCTTCGACTAGGTTTGATCCTCAAGCAAAATGGCTCGGGGCTCAAAAACTTTGTCGGATCAACTCTCCGAGTGATTTCTAGGGCAGAACACTGCTCAAAAACCCCAGAATACTCAAGGAGAGGGTTAAAACTATCTCCAAAAGTGTGGAATGACGTCCAATTGACGTCATATTTATAGGGAATAGGCGCAATACGGCCTACAGGAGCAATACGGCCGTATTGAAATTTTTGAACTTCAATACGGCCGTATTGAGTTCAATACGGCCGTATTGAGTTCAATACGGCTGTATTGAAGCTTCAATACGGCCGTATTGATTTCAGTACGGCCGTATTGAAGTTTCAGAAACTTCAATACGCCGTATTGAGTTCACTGCGACCGTATTGAAGCTTCAATACGGCCGTATTAAGTTCAGTACGGCCGTATTGGGCTTCATTCCCTCCACTTCCTTATTTTGAGCTATTCTAAGACCTCTAGACCTATAGAGAACCCTCCTAGGGCCTTCCAGGAGTCCTTCTGGCTGATCTTCCTTCAGTCTTCGAGAGTCTTCAAGCTTTATTTCCGACCCGGACAATTTTAGGGGTCTACAGCTGCCCCCCCTTTACTTAGTCAAACGGTCTTTTGGTGTACCGGCTGACAAGTAAAGGAGTTGACCCAATTGTCCGGGTGATGCGCCGACCTTCTGACTTGTAGTGTCTTCCGGTGGAAAATTGTTGAGTAACCTCTCCAGGTTGTTGCATACCTCGGCGCTCCTGACAACCTCGGTAGCTAAGTTTACCCTCTTCAGGTCCTGCCTCTTAACATTCAGCAGTGTGAGTTTACCCTCTCCAGGTCCTGCCTCTTAACATTCAGCAGTGTGAGTTTACCCTCTCCAGGTCCTGCCTCTTAACATTCAGCAGGGTGAGTTTACCCTCTCTAGGTCCTGCCTCTTAACATTCAGCAGTGTGAGTTTACCCTCTCCAGGTCCTGCCTCTTAACATTCAGCAGCGTGAGTTTACCCTCTCCAGGTCCTGCCTCTTAACATTCAGCAGTGTGAGTTTACCCTCTCCAGGTCCTGCCTCTTAACATTCAGCAGCGTGAGTTTACCCTCTCCAGGTCCTGCCTCTTAACATTCAGCAGCGTGAGTTTACCCTCTCCAGGTGCTGCCTCTTAACATTCAGCAGTGTGAGTTGTCGCCACCGGCCCGAAACGGGCTTTCGGCATTCGCGAAGGATGGTTGGACTCGTTTATTTGTTTAAAAATATGGATTGCTAGAATGACTTATTCTCAAACTGAGACCTCGTCAAACAAGCAATTTTATTAAATGATTCACCAATCCATATTAATCCCAAGCGGGACCCTCTATGGATTAGTGGTTTTCGCAAAAGGAGGGTTCGTGGAGTCGCCACCAATGTTTTACTCAAAACATTGGAAAAAGGGATAAGGCAATTGATTTTATAAATCAACTTTGGCCATTACAACCAGAGTTGGGTAAGGGAGTCGGTTACGCGTGGGGAAGGTGTTAGCACCCCACAGCGCCCCTTTCGGGTTCCCTATGACAGATTATTTCTAAAATGATAGCGTAAAATTACTAAATTACCCCTATTTATTATAAGCAATTATAAATTAACTATCTACATGATGACAGTTTAAATATGCACACAGAAAGCAGTAAAAGGAAGGATTTAAGAAGAAACCTCTTGAAGCGTGCTTTTATATATTTCGTAAAACTGGGAAGCTTTTTGGCGTTCCCTCGCTCTACAAGCCCGCTCGCTCCCTCCTATAAAATTTTGACTACGGAAATCCGGAGGATTTCCCTTCGACTAGGTTCGAATCTCCAAGCTAAGTGCTCGGAATTCCAGAACTTCGTCGGATCGACTCCCAGAGAGATTTCTAGGGCAGAACACTGCTCAAAAACCCCAGAATTCTCAAGGAGGGAGTCAAAACTGAGTGGAAAAAGTGTGGAGGAACGTCCAAATGACGTCCTATATATAGGAGTGAGGCGCAATACGGCCTCTGACATCAATACGGCCCGTACCAAAATTTTGAACTACGGTACGGCCGTATTGAATTTGGTACGGCCGTACTGAAGTTCAAAAACTTCAATACGGCCGTATTGAGTTCAGTACGGCCGTATTGTAGTTCAAAATGTTCAGTACGGCCGTACTGAACCTCTAGGAGGCCGTATTGATCTTCAATCCTCCCACATTCTTATTTTAAGCTACTCTAAGACCTCTAAACCTACAGACAATCATCCTAAAGTCTTCCAGGGTCTTCTAGGAGTCCTTTTGGCTGACTTTCCTTCAATCTTCGAGAGTCTTCGAGTCTTATTTCTGACCCGGACAATTTTAGGGGTCTACAGCTGCCCCCCCCTTTACTTGGTCAAACGGCCTTTTAGTTTACCGGTTGACAAGTAAAGGAGTTGACCCAATTGTCCGGGTGATGTGCCAACCTTCTGACTTGTAGCGTCTTCCGGTGGAAAATTGGTTGAGTAGCCTCTCCAGGTTAGTGCATACCTCGGCGCTTTTGACATCCTCGGTAGCTGAGTTTACCCTCTCCAGGGTCAACTTCACTCGACGCCCGAGCCGGAAGTTGAACACTGACGTGCCTCTGGCGACGCTGGTGATTGAGTACCGTCTCTCCAGACCTAGCCTCACTCGACGCCCGAGCCGGAAGCTAGACACCAATGTGTTAACATCACGCTGATGATTAAGTGTTGCCTCTCCAGGCCCAACCTCACTCGCCGTCCGAGCCGGAAGTTTGGACACCAACGCACCTCTGATGACGCTGATGGTTGAGTACCGTCTCTCCAGACTTTGCCACTCAACATGTGGCGGGTGAGTACCGTCTCTCCAGACTTTGCCACTCAACATGTGGCTGCCTCTCAACATAAGGCGGTTGAGTTTACCCTCTCCAGGGTTAGCTTCACTAGACGCCCTAGCCGGAAGCTGCGTACCTCCATGTTTTCTGAACACTTCGGTACTTGAGTTTGCCCTCTCCAGGGTCTTGCTTTGCTTGTTGCCCAAGCTGGAAGCTGTAAGTACCGTCTCCCCAGGCTTAGCTTCACTCTTTGTTTGAGCCGGAAGCTAAGTACCTTTGTGACAACGGTAAGCGGTGAGTACCCCTTTTCCTAGAGATAGCTTCGCTCATTGCCCGAGCCGGAAGCTGCATACCTCCGTGTTCGTGACGACGGGGGTAGCGTGAATATCTCCTTTCCAGGGATTTGTGATGATTTTGTCTCCGCAGTCCACGATGCTGCTTCGACGGTTGTTTTTCGATTTTGTGCCACTAGGGGCTGGATAACGCAGGGATCCGTCTAGGGGATGTGCAGTCATTCATAGGTTCTTGTGCCCCAACTTGCTTTGCTTAGTTGGTACCCATGGGGAATTTCTGACTCCTTGGGGTATAGACACAGAGATGCTCTTTCTGATGTGAGCGGTGCCTTATGATTGGCTGACGTCCTTTCGACGTTGGTGGAGTATCCCGGTTATCCTTGTTCGGGTGTCTCTTTTGGTTTTCTGATTTTGCTGCCTCTGTGTAGGCTGTTATCCGCTGGGGATTCTGGATGTTGATTTTTTTTTGACTGGCCTCTTCTGTTAGGCAGATAGTCTTGATGTTCGATGTTTTGGCGGGATGCCAAATTCCACTTGGGGAATAGTTTATTGGTCTTCCTTTTGAAGAGATGCCTCTTTAGTAGGCGATTGGGGATTTGAAGTTTTTATTCATCCCAGAGTATTATTTAGAAAGCCTCTTCAGGCTTAGCTTCACTCATCGCTTTTGAGTTGGAAAGCTATCCTCCATTGGGGAAGTTTAAAGTCCTTAGACATTTTTCTTGGATGATCAGGCCTCCTTTGGGGATTTCGCTGATCGCATTCTGATAGCTTTCACTGGGGAATTTGGCCCGTGAGTGTAAGCTTGAGATATCTCTGGGGAATCGAGCCTTTCTAGGCCCAACTATTCTGAAGGAAGAGTATTGTTTCTGCGAGCCTCTCCAGGCTCAATTATTCTGAAGGAGTATTATTTCTGCGAGCCTCTCCAGGCTCAATTATTCTGAAGGGAGTATTCTTTCTACGAGCCTCTCCAGGCTCGATTATTCTGAAGGAGTATTATTTCTGCGAGCCTCTCCAGGCTCAATTATTCTGTCTGATCGGGAGAGTATTATTTAGGAAGCCTCTACAGGCTTAGCCTCACTCAATGCCTGAGTCGGAGAGCTACTTTCCACTGAGGAAGTCCGAAGTCCTTTGACTTGGATATATTACTTGGATGATCGTACTTCCTTTGGGAGATTTTGACGATCTTGCTTTGAAAGCTCTTGTTGGATATTGGCTTCATGAGCTGAGGTTCCCTTTGGGGAGTATTATTTCTGCGAGCCTCTCCAGGCTCGATTATTCTTTGATGTGGAGTATTATTTTGGCGAGCCTCTCCAGGCTCAATTATTCTGAATGAGTATTGTTTCGGCAAGCCTCTCCAGGCTCAGTTATTTCTGAGAGAGTATTATTTCAGTAAGCCTCTCCAGGCTCAGTTATTCTGATGAGAGTATTATTTCAGCAAGCCTCTCCAGGCTCAATTATTCTGTACAGTTGGGGGAGTATTATTTCTGCAAGCCTCTCCAGGCTTTAGTTATTCTGAAAAAGTATTATTTCAGCAAGCCTCTCCAGGCTCAATTATTCTGAGAGTATTATTTCGGCGAGCCTCTCCAGGCTCAGTTATTCTGAAAGATGTGAAATCTTTGTCTTTTTTGTCGACTTTTGACTTTTTCTGTATGTTTGCCTTTTTTGTCATTTTTTGGCTTTTTCTGTATTTTTGCCTTTTCTGTTGTTTTTCGGCTTTTTCTGTACAGAAATGTCTCAGTTATTTTGAGAGAGTATTATTTCGGCGAGCCTCTCCAGGCTCAGTTATTTTGAGAGTATTATTTCGGCGAGCCTCTCCAGGCTCAGTTATTCTGAGAGTATTCTTTCGGCAAGCCTCTCCAGGCTCAAGTTATTTTGAGAGAGTATTATTTCGACAAGCCTCTCCAGGCTCAGTTATTCTGTGGGAGTATTGTTTCGGCAAGCCTCTCCAGGCTCAGTTATTCTGAGAGTATTCTTTCGGCAAGCCTCTCCAGGCTCAATTATTCTGAGAGTATTCTTTCGGCAAGCCTCTCCAGGCTCAGTTATTCTGAGAGTATTCTTTCGGCAAGCCTCTCCAGGCTCAGTTATTCTGAGAGTATTCTTTCGGCAAGCCTCTCCAGGCTCAGTTATTCTGTGCAATCTTGTTTGTTGGATTTTCTATATCCTTGCCTTTTTTCATTTTCGGCTTTTGTTGACTGTTGTCATACACAAGCAATTTTCTATTTTTTTCTATTTTTATGCAATTGCCTCATGACGAGGTCTTTGAAAATTTCTTTATGGCCAATACGGCCGCATCCATTTCAGTACGCCCATGTTGAGTTGAAATTTTGTTCATAACCCTGATTTTAGCATGGGCGTACTGAACATGGTACGGGCGCATTGTTTTTTCTGAAATTTATATTTTTTATTATTTTTTGTTTTTTCAATAAACAGAGAATAAGTGATCTTCCAGTACACCTATCATCTGTATGCATGTATGCAGTATGATGCACCTAATTCTATTTGATTCTTTTTTTCAAAAGAATTAACCGATGCGTTTTTGTGTTTGGATTTTGCCATTCCTCCAGACGGACTGTGCTCTGCCGATTTCTGTTACCGAGGAATGATGCATATTTGATTTTGGTGTCATCAACCAAATGATTCTTCCCTTTCTTTAGAAGATGTGTCAACCCTCCTATTGACCACTATATCTCCATGTTTCCACTAGATTATTCAAAAATCGTTGGGACAAGAGAGAAAAGAAGGAAAGGATATATTTTCAAAGGTTTGTGTTTTAGAGGGGATTATTTTATTTTTGAAAAATTGTTTTTTGTAAGAATGGCTGGCCATGGTAGGCTTATGTGTTTAGGCTTGTTCGATTAAACACTTATGAGTTTAAGCACATCTTTGTTATTAATGATTGTGTTTTGACAACTTGGATAGCTTTTCTTGAGCCCCTTGTTGAATTCAATTGATGGTACCATCATGGATTTATTTTGTTTTTTTCTTTTTTTTGACGGCCCTAACTTTTGCCTAAAACACCCATTTGTGATGTCTTAGCGGGCTTTTGTTTTTGTTCATTATTTTGTAACCCTAATTTTTGCCTAGGTCACCCTTTTCGTGGGATTCCTAGCGGGTTTTTGTCTTCGTTTTGTAACCCTAACTTTTGCCTAGGTCACCCTTTTGTGGGATTCCTAGCGGGTCTTTTGCTCTTATTTTTGCGCAGTCCCCTTTTTGGGTTTCCTGCCGAGCTTATTATCTTTAGGATTTCTTTATCCATGATGGCACTTATTGAGGCCAAGAAAAGGTGCTCCAAGTTGACACACACACTTCCACATAAATGATGTGGGTTTATTATTATTAAGATGATTTTAACCTCATTCATGTTTATTCAAACAGGGTTAAAATAATGTGGTCTAGAATTTTATTGCAAGCGAGAAAAGAAGCAATAAAGAATTAATGAAGAATGATTTTATTATAATCATAATGGAAACATGTGCCCTATCAAGGCTCGGGGGTCGGGCTGTCCCCGAGGAGTGATCTCTAATAGTCACTGAATTTACACATCCCTATTAGAAGGAAAAGGACACTCGATGACGACAACCGGCCTTGACGATTGTGAACCGGCCTTCCTAAAGATCTGGCTTAAAGAACGTCGAGAAGGATCTTGGTTCCTCTTCGTCCTTTGATCTTTTGACAGGGTTGTATCCTAACCCTTGTTTCCCCGGATTGTCCTTGATAATGGGTAGCTCCGGGATTCCTTGGGAGTCCTTGCCTAATCCTTGTCCTGGCAAGTATCCGTTCTTGGTGAGCATGGAGGCTACCTTCTTCATTTCTCGGGGAAACGTTTCGACATTGGCGATTTCCAATGCTTGGAAGGCGGTTTCTAAAGCTTCCTCCGCTGCATCCACATAAAGTATGTTGGATGGCTTGCTGATGAGTATGTCATCTTTAGCTTGTTCGGTCACCAGTTTGTCACCCACTATGAACTTGACTTTCTGGTGGAGCGTAGAAGGAATAGCTTTTGCATCATGAATCCAAGGTCGGCCAAGGAGACAGCTGTATGTTGGAGTAATGTCCATCACTTGGAATTCGACATTAAAGATAGTGGGTCCAATTTGGATTGGAAGATTGATCTCTCCCACTACTTCTCTTTTAGATCCATCGAAGGTTCGAACGATCATGTTGCTCGGGCGCATTTGGACTCCCTTGATCGCCAATTGCTTGAGCGTTCTTTTTGGCATCACGTTCAAGGAAGATCCATTATCTACCAAGACTTTTGCGATGTGATACTCCTTGCACTTTACAGAGATGTGCAAGGGCTTGTTGTGGATTGATCCCTCGGCGGGGATTTCTTCATCGATGAAGGTGAGGTGATCATTAGCCTTGATGTGACTAACAATCCCCTCAAACTCGTCTTGGGAGATAGTGTGCGACACGTATGCCTCGTTCAAGACTTTCGACAGAGCTTGCCGATGCGGTTCGGAACTTAGGATCAACGACAACAGCGTAATCTTTGCTGGCGTCCTATGAAGTTGATCCACGATGGAGTACTCGCTCTGTTGGATAAACTTTAACAGCTCGTCTGTCTCCTCCTCGGATTCTTTTTCCTCGGTTTTCTTTTCTTCTTTTTCTTTATTCTTGGGGGCTTTATCATGAAGATCTTCGGGAGTGTAGATCCTGCCACTCCTAGTCATGCCCCCAAGTCCAGCGATGTTGGAGGTATCGCTGTCGGCAGAAGAGTGGATGTCGTATATCCACGGCACAGCCTTATTTGATTTGCAAGGGAAAGGCTTTGGAACTGTGATCCTTAATGGTGTCGGACCTTCCCCTTTATTCGTCTTGATTACCAACAACGGAGTTGATGTGCGCTCGCTTGGCGCGGTTGTTGGCTTACACTTGATGACGAACGGCGTGCGATCCATTTTTGAACATACGCATCGATTTAATCCTTTCTTTTTATTTATGTTTATTAATGGAATACTAGGAGAGATGTATGAAATGAATAACTCCTAGATCCCTCCATGATCTATATGCATGAGATGATGATGTTGAATATGCATGCATTGTGTTTATTGAACTAAGCATTATCATGTTTTTAGGATTTTCCTAAGATGATGCATGATATTGCTTGGTTTGGGTAAATACATATTTTTCTTTTGAATATTTTGTATCTTTTTATATTTTTTGGGTGAAAAGGGAAACTACCTATATGAATGCAATGAAGGTAGATGTTAACACCATGTACTAGAAGATCTTTATTTCTATTTATTCTTTTTATTTAAAAAAGAATGTTGTATGTTTAAAAGGTGCAAATGTATGCTCATACAATGTCACATAGTCAATGCACAAACAATTCACTCATCCACGAACAGTCACGAGCGAATCACGAGGTGGGGGTCTCCTGCAGAAAAGTGCATATTCAAGGAGGATCTAACTGTTCTCACTTGGTCAAAGGCCCCCAAGGTGCCCCCATTATAGGGACCCAATTCCTCTCGTCGTAAGTCGATGGAAAGTTCCAACGCACTGTCGGACTCGAGTTCATGGTTATCACCTTGAGTGATGTTTTTCCGACAACGGTCTCATAGGCTCCTATAAACCCATCAACCGGCCGTACTAACATCCACTCCCTATGGATTACCACTCATGCCCCCGGGTATAGAGGGAACTGTTGTGTGCAAAGGTTTGTGTACAGTTTGTATTTCAAACAATTGCGGAATTTAAACAAACAACAGTTATTAAAGCCATGTAATAAAGCATGTTATAATACAAGCGAGGGGTAATGAAGTAATTTCAACTATTATTTATTAAAAACAATCTGTCACTAAATGGGACTGACTCTCAACTCACGCTCTTGGATTCAAATTCCCCAGTGGAGTCGCCATCTGTCGCCACCGGCCCGAAACGGGCTTTCGGCATTCGCGAAGGATGGTTGGACTCGTTTATTTGTTTAAAAATATGGATTGCTAGAATGACTTATTCTCAAACTGAGACCTCGTCAAACAAGCAATTTTATTAAATGATTCACCAATCCATATTAATCCCAAGCGGGACCCTCTATGGATTAGTGGTTTTCGCAAAAGGAGGGTTCGTGGAGTCGCCACCAATGTTTTACTCAAAACATTGGAAAAAGGGATAAGGCAATTGATTTTATAAATCAACTTTGGCCATTACAACCAGAGTTGGGTAAGGGAGTCGGTTACGCGTGGGGAAGGTGTTAGCACCCCACAGCGCCCCTTTCGGGTTCCCTATGACAGATTATTTCTAAAATGATAGCGTAAAATTACTAAATTACCCCTATTTATTATAAGCAATTATAAATTAACTATCTACATGATGACAGTTTAAATATGCACACAGAAAGCAGTAAAAGGAAGGATTTAAGAAGAAACCTCTTGAAGCGTGCTTTTATATATTTCGTAAAACTGGGAAGCTTTTTGGCGTTCCCTCGCTCTACAAGCCCGCTCGCTCCCTCCTATAAAATTTTGACTACGGAAATCCGGAGGATTTCCCTTCGACTAGGTTCGAATCTCCAAGCTAAGTGCTCGGAATTCCAGAACTTCGTCGGATCGACTCCCAGAGAGATTTCTAGGGCAGAACACTGCTCAAAAACCCCAGAATTCTCAAGGAGGGAGTCAAAACTGAGTGGAAAAAGTGTGGAGGAACGTCCAAATGACGTCCTATATATAGGAGTGAGGCGCAATACGGCCTCTGACATCAATACGGCCCGTACCAAAATTTTGAACTACGGTACGGCCGTATTGAATTTGGTACGGCCGTACTGAAGTTCAAAAACTTCAATACGGCCGTATTGAGTTCAGTACGGCCGTATTGTAGTTCAAAATGTTCAGTACGGCCGTACTGAACCTCTAGGAGGCCGTATTGATCTTCAATCCTCCCACATTCTTATTTTAAGCTACTCTAAGACCTCTAAACCTACAGACAATCATCCTAAAGTCTTCCAGGGTCTTCTAGGAGTCCTTTTGGCTGACTTTCCTTCAATCTTCGAGAGTCTTCGAGTCTTATTTCTGACCCGGACAATTTTAGGGGTCTACATGAGTTTATCCTCTCCAGGTCCTGCCTCTTAACATTCAGCAGTTGAGTTTACCCTCTCCAGGTCCTGCCTCTTAACATTCAGCAGGTTGAGTTTACCCTCTCCAGGTCCTGCCTCTTAATATTCAGCAGTGTGAGTTTACCCTCTCCAGGTCCTGCCTCTTAACATTCAGCAGTTGAGTTTACCCTCTCCAGGTCCTGCCACTTAACATTCAGCAGTTGAGTATTGCCTCTCCAGGCCTGCTTCCGTGTCTTCTGATCACTTCGGCAATGATTTGATATGATTTTTGTCTCCACAGTCCACGATGCTGCTTCGACGGTTTTTCTGATTTTGTGCCGCTGAGGGCTGGATAACGCAGGGATCCGTCTAGGGGATGTGCAGTCATTCATAGGTTCTTGTGCCCCAACTTGCATTGCATTGTTGGTACCCATGGGGAATTTTTGACTCCTTGGGGTGTAGACACAGATGCTCTCTCTCTGAGTTGAGCGATGCCTTATGTTTGGCTGACGTCCTTTTGACGTGGGTGGAGTATCCCGGTTGTCCTTATTTGGGTATCTCTTTTGGATTTTCTGATTTTTGTAGCCTCTGTGTAGGCTGTTTATCCGCTGGGGATTTTGTCATTCATTTCTTGACTGGCCTCTTCTGTTAGGCAAATGATCTTGATGTTTGGTGCTTGGCTGGATGCCACATTCCGTTTGGGGAATATTTATTGATATATTTTTTTCCTTTTTTGGAAGAGTGCCTCTGAGTAGGCGAATTATCTTGATGTTCAGTGTTCGGCTGAGTGCCGGATTCCTCTTGGGGAATGGTTATTGATCTTTTTGTGATTTTTCTTGAAGGGGTGCCTCTGAGTAGGCGACTGGGGATTTAGGGATCTTATGTATCCCAGAGTATTATTTAGGAAGCCTCTGCAGGCTTAGCCTCACTCAACGCTTGAGCTGGAGAGCTATCTTCACTGAGGAAGTTTAAGTCCTTTGACTTGGATATTCTGCTTGGGAGATCGTACTTCCATTGGGGATTTTGACGATCTTGCTTTGATAGCTCTCGCTGGGAAATTTGGCCCGTGAGCTTGAGTTGAGGTTTCTCTGGGGAGTATTATTTCTGCGAGCCTCTCCAGGCTCAGTTATTCTGCATACTGTGGAGGATGTGGAGTATTATTTTGGTAAGCCTCTCCAGGCTTAGTTATTCGGTTCAAACTGTTTGTTGGATTTTCTATATCCTTGCCTTTTTTCATTTTCGGCTTTTTCTGTATTTTGCCTTTTCTTCTGATTTGGCTTTTTCTGTATTTTGCCTTTTTTATGTTTTTGGCTTTTGCTGTACAGAAATTAAAAGTGCTAAAGAAATTAAATTCAGTTATTATGAGAGAGTATTATTTCGGCAAGCCTCTCCAGGCTCAGTTATTTTGCAGGAGTATTATTTCGGCAAGCCTCTCCAGGCTCAATTATTCTGAAGGAGTATTATTTCGACAAGCCTCTCCAGGCTCAATTATTCTGAAGGAGTATTATTTCGACAAGCCTCTCCAGGCTCAATTATTCTGTATGATGCTGTTGATTTTCTGAATCTTTGTATTTTGCTTGCTGCTGTCATACACAAGCAATTTTCTATTTTTCTATTTTATGTAATTGCCTCATGATAAGGTCTTTGAATGTGCAACTAATGTGTGTGATGCAGGCGATGCAAGTTTTTATTTTTGTTCTTTTATTTAGAAAAGTGAATGACTCTCCCTATCCTCTTCTTTTTTGGAGGAGTTTCTGTCATAGACGCGAGGGAGGATTTTTGTGAGCCTTTTATGCAGGAGATTATGGATTTTACAGGAACCCCTCCAATTTTCTTTATTGACCAATTATTAAGGAATCTCATACAATTTTTAGAAATACCAATTTAAAGGCATAATCACATGGTCAAGAGAGAAAAGAAATGAATGGATATTTTATTAATATTCACAAATGTTTTTACAGAAAGATGTACAGAAGGAATTTCCGAAGAATGGCTGGCCAGGGTAGGCTATATACATTTTAGCTTTAAACAATTATATCTGTAATTGTCGCCCTTCCCGTTCCCCTAATTGCTTCGGGTGAGATGCCTGAGCCAGGAGTGTAGATACTGCAAGACGCTTGCTTCTAGAAGATTATCACTTGTACCGCCTTTCGGTTTTCGATTCAAGTGATCGTTGCTTGCTTTGTTTTTACATCTTATTCTTTTGCCCCTAATTTTTGCCTAGGACGTATCCTAGCGGGGATAATTTTGCCTTTGTTTTGCCTAGTACCCTTGTACTGGCGGGCTTTTTGTTTTGCCCTAATTTTTGCCTAGGATGCCCTTTTTGGGTTTTCATCCTAGCGGGCTTGTGCAAGCAACGTCTTCAAGCATAATACTTCTTTACCACGTCAGCGTTGACTGGGTATTGAAGTTCTTCTCCGTCCATGTTTGTGAGGATCAGTGCTCCTCCGGAGAAGGCTCGCTTTACTACGTACGGTCCTTCGTAATTCGGGGCCCACTTTCCGATTTTGTCCTTTTGAGCTGGTAGCAATTTCTTCATCACTAGCTCTCCCTCATGGTAGACTCGAGGGTGGACTTTCTTGTCAAAAGCCTTTTTGATCTTCCTTTGATAGGCTTGACCATGGCATATGGCGTTCAGCCGTTTCTCTTCAATGAGGTTCAACTGGTCATACCGGCTTTGAACCCATTCTGCCTCGGAAAGTTTTGCTTCCATGATTACTCTCAGAGAAGGTATTTCGACTTCAACAGGCAGAACTGCCTCCATTCCATAAACAAGGGAAAATGGAGTAGCTCCTGTGGATGTGCGTACTGAAGTCCTGTATCCATGGAGAGCAAAGGGTAACATATCATGCCAGTCTTTGAATGAGACAACCATCTTTTGTACTATTTTCTTGATATTCTTATTGGCTGCCTCGACTGCCCCATTCATCTTTGGTCGGTATGGGGAAGAGTTGTGGTGTTGGATCTTGAACTCCTGGCACAATCCTTCCACCATCTTGTTATTTAGATTGGATCCATTATCAGTGATGATCTTATCGGGAATACCGTATCTGCATATGATGTTTTTCCTTGTGAAGGATGTTACCACCTTTCGGGTCACATGAGCATATGATGCCGCTTCTACCCATTTGGTGAAATAGTCAATGGCCACTAGGATGAATCTGTGTCCATTGGATGCCTTTGGTTCGATGGGTCCAATAACATCCATGCCCCACATTGCAAATGGCCAAGGTGAAGCCAACACATTGAGTGGCGTTGGTGGGACATGAATATTGTCGGCATATGCTTGACATTTGTGGCATTTCCGAACGTATTGGTAACAATCCCTTTCCATGGTCGACCAATAGTACCCTGCCCTAAGGATTTTCTTAGCCATTGCAGGTCCGGGAATGTGGGTACCGAAAACCCCCTCATGTATTTCTTTGATCACATTTTGAGCTTCGACTTGGTCTATACACCTCAACAAGACCGAGTCATAATTCTTTTTGTAGAGGGTTTCTCCTATTAGCAGAAATCCCATGGCCCTTCTTCGGATATGCTTTTTGTCATTATCGTTGGCCATGTCAGGATATTCCCCTTTTTTCAGATATTGTTTGATATCGTGGAACCATGGACAATCGTCGATATCTTCATCTATCAGAAGGCAGAACGCTTGCTTATTATGCCGCCGGATATTAATGACAGGCATTTCATGTTCACTATCCAAGGCGAACATTGATGAGAGCGTAGCAAGGGCGTCAGCAAACTGATTCTCCTCCCTTGGAATGTATTCAAAGATGACACTTTGGAAGAATTGTGTCAAATCTTTGATATGCTCAACATATGGTATCAGTTTAGGATTTCGGACTTCCCAGTCACCTCGTAGCTGATGGATGACTAAAGCCGAATCTCCAAATACTTTGAGTTTGAGGATACCATTGTTGATAGCCGCTTGGATTCCTAACGCGCAAGCCTCGTATTCGGCCATATTATTTGTACAGTCGAAATTGAGTCTTGCTGTTAGAGGGATATGCTTTCCTTGTGGGGAGATTAACACTGTCCCAATCCCCTGTCCAAGCATGTTGGAGGCTCCATCAAAATACATGGTCCACGCATCATCTTTTGGTTCTTCATGTTGTATACTCATTATATGCTCATCGGGGAAATCATCCTGAAGGGATTGGTAATCATTGGTCGGCCCGTGTGCTAGGTAATCAGCTAGGGTACTACCCTTGATGGCTTTTTGTGTGACATGTATGATGTCAAATTCTGATAATTGTACTTGCCATCGGGCGATCTTCCCAGTGATTATTGGCTTGTCGAACACATACTTAATTGGATCCATTTTGGAAACCAACCAAGTAGTATGCCTTATCATATACTGCCTGAGCCTTTGTGTTGCCCACGCTAACGCACAGCAAGTCTTTTCTAATGGCGTGTAGCGGGTTTCATAATCTAGAAATTTCTTGCTCAAGTAGTAGATGGCTCGTTCTTTCTTTCCAGTTTCGTCCTGTTGCCCTAGCACGGCTCCCATGGACTCATCAAGCACTGTTAGATAGAGGATTAATGGCCTTCCCTCGACAGGTGGCACCAATACTGGTGGATTGGCCAAGCACTGTTTGACCTTGTCAAAAGCTCGTTGACAATTCTCATCCCAAGTTTCGGAATGATTCTTGCGCAATAGCTTGAATATTGGCTTGCACGTGTCAGTCAACTGTGCGATGAACCTTGCAATGTAGTTCACCCTGCCAAGGAATCCTCTTATCTCCTTCTCGGTTTTAGGAGGAGGCATTTCCATTATTGCCTTTACTTTATCGGGGTCCACCTCTATGCCTTTTTCACTAACGATGAACCCGAGAAGCTTACCCGACCGAACTCCGAAAGTACACTTAGCCGGATTTAGCTTAAGCTGATACTTGCGAAGCCGATTGAATAATTTTCTCAAATATTGAATATGGTTCATCTCGTCTTTCGACTTTGCGATCATGTCATCCACGTATACTTCAATTTCCTTGTGGATCATGTCGTGGAATAGTGTCACCATCGCTCGTTGGTAGGTGGCGCCCGCATTTTTAAGTCCAAAAGGCATTACCCTATAGCAAAAAGTGCCCCAGGGTGTGATGAAAGAAGTTTTCTCGCGGTCTTCCATATTCATTTTGATTTGGTTATACCCCGAGTATCCATCCATAAAGGAATAGAGCGTGTTCGTGGCTGTGTGATCCACGAGTGTATCAATATGTGGCAAGGGAAAATCGTCCTTTGGACTGGCACGATTCAGATCCCTATAGTCAACACACACTCTAACCTTTCCATTCTTTTTGATAACTGGCACAATGTTAGCCAGCCATTCGGGATATTGGGATACAACCAAGAATCCCGCGTCTAATTGTTTTTCCACCTCCTCCTTGATCTTTAAAGACCATTCGGGCTTGATTCGTCGAAGTTTTTGTTTAACGGGTCGAAACCCTTCTTTCAATGGCAACTTGTGCTCGACGATTTTAGAGTCCAAACCGGGCATATCACGGTACGACCATGCAAATACATCCTTGTATTCCCTTAATAATTGGATCAATTGTGATTTTATTTCATCACTGATATGGGTCCCAATGTTGACCTCTTGTATTTCTTGACCCTGCCCCAAATTTACGGTCTCCAATTCTTCTTGATACGGTTGGAGTAGACGAGCTTCTTGATCTAGCAGTCTTTGCAGATCCGGAGAGATGGTCTCCTCATCACTGTCCGACTCAACCCATTCATCCTCGGCTTTTGGATCCCGGTCAGAGCAAACAATTACAGACATAATTATTTTATTGGTTCTGTTTAGGTTTAGAATTATTAATGTTAATGAGAGAGAGAGAAGAACGAAATGAGAGAATAATATGTGAAAAATGCCTTTTTATTGATATATGTATGTAAAACTGTACAAAACCCTTATTTACATGAAAAAGGTCCTCATGATCTCGGGTACTGATCATGAGTCCCAAAAAGAAAAATGTGGAGGGGCCCTATCGTGGCTTGCCATACTCTACTCCTGCTTTGGTAGAGGATTCTTGCTCACATCGGGCGCTGTCGAATCGAAAGTGACCCACCCAGCATCAATAAGGCCTTGGACCTTGTGTTTGAGAGCTAGACAGTTCTCTGTTGAATGCCCTGGTGCTCCCGAATGGTATAGACATTTGTCTTGAGGCTTGTACCAATCGGGGTAAGGTGGGTCGATCTTTCTTGGTGGAATATAGGCTAGAAGTTGGGCTTCTACTAGCTTCGGCAGGAGATCGCTATAAGTGGTCGGAAGTTTGTCAAACTTCTTCACAGAGTTGTATTGCGATTTGCCTGACTTCGAAGTGGAAGAAGATGGAGAAATGGTTACAGCGTTGACTCCTCCTTCTTTCTTCTTCCCGAAGGCCTTCTTAGCTTCATATGGTTGGGAAGGCTTAGCCAGCTTCCCACTTTTAAGTCCTTGTTCCACCCTTTCTCCAATGGTGATGATGTCCGAGAAGAGTGTCGTTGTGTTCCCTATCATTTTATCGTAATAGGGACCAGTCAACGAGTTGATGAATAAGGACACCGTCTCCTTATCCGACAGCGGGGGCTCTATCTGTGCCGCCAACTCCCTCCAACGTTGGGCGTACGCCTTGAAGGATTCATCATTCTTTTTACTCAAGGCTTGAAGATCTGACCTATCGGGTGTTAGGTCGATGTTATACTTATAGCGCTTGAGAAAGGCGTCGGCCAACTGTCTCCACGTGCACACTTGATTTCCATCCAGCTGCATATACCAATTGAGTGTAGTTTCGGCTAAGCTCTCTTGAAAGCAGTGGATCAAGAGCTTTTCATTTGTGGCATATGCAGCCATCTTGCGACAGTACATGGTGAGATGACTTTTGGGGCAAGTCGATCCCACGTACTTTGGGAAATCCGGCACTTTAAATTTAGGAGGGAATTGGATGTCCCTTACTAAGCACATGTCAGCGGCATCTTTGATGTCAAAATCATGCCCCTCCATAGCCCTCAACCGATCTTCTAGGGCGTGGAATTGTTCTTTTGAAACCTCGGGCTCTTTAATCATAATTCCAGCCCCAAGGGGTACAGTGTGTGGAGGATCTTTTTCATGCTCTTCCTCCTCTCCCTCATGATGGGACCCATGTTCACTGTGATGAGATCCATGGACGTTGTGGTGACGCATGAGTTCCATCATTTGCGCCATTTGCTCTTTAAGCTGTGAAAGCTCGGTTGTGAGCTTCTTGTTTTGCTCCTCCAATGCCTCCATTTTCTTGATTCTCTGTGCGCGCGTAAGGACAGAGAGATGACCAGCCACTTTCTAAAATGAATGTTTAGTTAGTTTATTTTATGGAATGAATACACTCTTTAACATGAGCTTGATAAACCTCCATCTTTAAGGCGCTGCCTTTTTAAGACGGAAGTTTACCACCCTTCTTTATCTATGATCTCTCCCCAACGGAGAATCTCTATAGTCATGGGTCTCTTTCACTCATGTCAAGAGGTATTGGTGACCCTAAAATGTATGTTTTTATGAGGATGCATGGTCTCTTATTGGTAATGATGCACATGCCCCTTACTTTTATATTTTCACACATTGGTTTTTCCTCTCATGTCATGACATTTTCATGCATGGGGATTTATTCTTAGACCTTATTACAAGGTTATTTATTAATGCACAAACAATTGCACATAAGCATTTACACAAACAATTCACTCATCCACGAACAGTCACGAACGAATCACGAGGTAGGGGTCTCCTGCAGAAAAGTGCATATTCAAGGAGGATCTAACTGTTCTCACTTGGTCAAAGGCCCCCAAGGTGCCCCCATTATAGGGACCCAATTCCTCTCGTCGTAAGTCGATGGAAAGTTCCAACGCACTGTCGGACTCAAGTTCATGGTTATCACCTTGAGTGATGTTTTTCCGACAACGGTCTCGTAGGCTCCTATAGACCCATTCAACCGGCCGTACTAACATCCACTCCCTATGGATTACCACTCATGCCCCCGGGTATAGAGGGAACTGTTGTGTGCAAAGGTTTGTGTACAATTTGTATTTCAAACAATTGCGAAATTTAAACATACAACAGTTATTTAAAGCCATATAATAAATTATGTTATCATACAAGCAAGGGGTAACGAAGTAATTTTTACTATTATTTGTTAAAAACAATCTGTCACTAAATGGGACTGACTCTCAAAGCTTCCCCAGTGGAGTCGCCATCTGTCGCCACCGGCCCAAACGGGCTTTCGGCATTCGCGAAGGATGGTTGGACTCGTTTAATTATTTAAAAATATGGATTGCTAGAATGACGTATTCTCAAACTGAGACCTTGTCAAACGAGCAATTTTATTAAATGATTCACCAATCCATATTAATCCCAAGCGGGACCCTCCATGGATTAGTGGTTTTCGCAAAAGGAGGGTTCGTGGAGTCGCCACCAATGTTTTACTCAAAACATTGGAAAAAGGGATAAGGCAATTGATTTTATAAATCAACTTTGGCCATTACAACCAGAGTCGGGTAAGGGAGTCGGTTACGCGTGGGGAAGGTGTTAGCACCCCACAGCGCCCCTTTCGGGTTCCCTATGACAGATTATTTTCTAAAATAACAGCGTAAAATTACTAAATTACCCCTATTTATTATAAGCGATTATAAATTAATTATCTACATGATGACAGTTTAAATATGCACACAGAAAGCAGTAAAAGGAAGGATTTAAGAAGAAACCTCTTGAAGCGTGCTTTTATATATTGAGTAAAACTGGGAAAGCTTTTTGGCGTTCCCTCGCTCTACAAGCTCGCTCGCTCCTTCCTAAAAACTTTTAACTATGGAAATCCGGAGGATTTCCCTTCGACTAGGTTTGATCCTCAAGCAAAATGGCTCGGGGCTCAAAAACTTTGTCGGATCAACTCTCCGAGTGATTTCTAGGGCAGAACACTGCTCAAAAACCCCAGAATACTCAAGGAGAGGGTTAAAACTATCTCCAAAAGTGTGGAATGACGTCCAATTGACGTCATATTTATAGGGAATAGGCGCAATACGGCCTACAGGAGCAATACGGCCGTATTGAAATTTTTGAACTTCAATACGGCCGTATTGAGTTCAATACGGCCGTATTGAAATTCAGAAATTTCAATACGGCCGTATTGAGTTCAATACGGCTGTATTGAAGCTTCAATACGGCCGTATTGATTTCAGTACGGCCGTATTGAAGTTTCAGAAACTTCAATACGCCGTATTGAGTTCACTGCGGCCGTATTGAAGCTTCAATACGGCCGTATTAAGTTCAGTACGGCCGTATTGGGCTTCATTCCCTCCACTTCCTTATTTTGAGCTATTCTAAGACCTCTAGACCTACAGAGAACCCTCCTAGGGCCTTCCAGGAGTCCTTCTGGCTGATCTTCCTTCAGTCTTCGAGAGTCTTCAAGCTTTATTTCCGACCCGGACAATTTTAGGGGTCTACAGTGCATACCTCGGTGTTTCTGACAACCTCGGTAGCTGCATACCTCCGTGTTTCTGACGACGGGGTAGCTGAGTATTAGTTGTCGCCTCTCCAGGCTCGTGCATACCTCGGTGTTTCTGACGACCTCGGTAGCGTGAGTTTGCCCTCTCCAGGGTCTGCGGTTTGCCCTCCCCAGGGTTGCATACCTCCGTGCTTCTGGTCACTTTGGTAGCGTGAGTTTGCCCTCTCCAGGGATTTGTGATGATTTTGTCTCCACAGTCCACGATGCTGCTTCGACGGTTGTTTTTGATTTTGATGTCGCTGAGGGCTGGATAACGCAGGGATCCGTCTAGGGGATGTGCAATTACTCATAGGTTCTTGTGTCCCAACTTTCCATTGCGTAGTTGGTGCCCACTGGGGAAATTCTGATTCCTTGGGGATGCAGACACAAAGATGCTCTTTCTGAGGTGAGCGATGCCTTATGATTGGCTGACGTCCTTTCGACGTTGGTGGAGTATCCCGGTTATCCTTATTCGGGTGACTTTTTTGATTTTTTGATTTTTGTTGCCTCTACGTAGGCTGTTATCCGCTGGGGGATTCTGTCGTATTGATCTTGATTGGCCTCTTCTGTTAGGCAGATTATCTTGACGTTCGGTGTTTAGCTGAATACCGAATTCCGCTTGGGGAATGATTATTGATCTTTTCAGATTTTCTCTTTTTGAAGGAGTGCCTCTGAGTAGGCGAATGCGGATTGAGGATCTTATGCATCCCAGAGTATTATTTAGAAAGCCTCTTCAGGCTTAGCTTCACTCGTCGCTCGAGTTGGAAAGCTATCTTCCACTGAGGAAGTCTGAGTCCTTTGACTCGGATATTTTGTTTGGATGATCATGCTTCCATTGGGGAATCTTGCTGATCTTGCTCTGGTAGCTTTCACTAGGAATTCGGCCCAAGAGTGCAAGCTGAGATGTCTCTGGGGAGTATTATTTCGGCAAGCCTCTCCAGGCTCAGTTATTCTATACGATTGTTTGGATTTTTCTGAATTTTTGCCTTTTTTGTCGATTTTCGGCTTTTTCTGTACAGAAATTAAAGTGCTAAAGAATGTTGGATTCAAAAGTGGAAAATTTCATTTATTAAATGGAATGAAATTTGTACAATGGTAATGAAAAGAGTGGGGCACAGCCCGATCAATCAAATAAATAAAAAGCAAGAAAAATAGTCGGTCTTCACTCCTCTGCCGGCGGATCCTGTGGAGGGTCTGGGAAGCGACGATGCAGCCAGACTGACAGGCTGTCAAAATCCTGTCTCAGGGCGTCTATACTGTGCTGAGCAGTGTCGAATCGAGCGTCGATGCTCTGCTGCAACGCGTCGAAACGAGCATCAAAGTAGGCCCTGTCCTGCTGCGAGGTGTCGGCCTCTGGCTGCGGGTCCACATCACCCGGGAGCTCGATGTTCTCGAAGAGCTCGCTGAAGGTGTCGTGGGTGGTCGCTCGTACATATTGCCTCCCTGCCCTGGTGATGATCTTCATGTTGAGCAGGGTGGCAGCATTGATGGGCTTCGGCGCCAACTCCCCCGCATCTACGCCATCGGGGCACCCCCAAGTCTTGGCGAGTCGTGAAAGGAGCGTGGAGACTATAATGTATCCTCGCCGAGCGTCGCTACCCTCTCTTGCCCCCAGATTCTTTATATGCTCGAGGAAAAAGAATCCGGGGTTGGCCCTCTGTCCGGTGGCCATGTAGTAAAGAGCCAGCAGATCCTGCCGCGTCACTGACTCTGGACTCTTCAGTCTGGCATGGATGGAGCCGGTGATCAGCTTGTGGCAAATCCGGAGCGCAGTCGGGAGCCGAGTACCCTTCACTCCAGCGTGGTAATCCATCTGACCCGTGACCTGTCTCCACATCTCGGTCGGGGTCAGATTATCGGGGCACTCACAGACGGCGTCCCGATATTCCAGCTGATCAGCTCGCTGAAAGAAGCCAGCCTGGACGTTGAATTCGTCCAATGTCAGGGAGCGGTATCCTCCCTTCATCTAGAAGTCCACCGAGTAGACCGTCCCGCCGTAACTGTTTGTCGACTCTGTGACGCCGACGGTAGCCAGAAACTCCTTCGTCGCAGTCGGATAGATCTTAGGGTGGGGATCAAGGAGAAACCCCCATCCTATGGCGGCGATGTAGCCTCTGACCTCATCCTCCCATTCCATTGCCCGGAGGATGTTGAAGTCGAGCACCCTCAACGAATGGAAGATGAACGACTCGAGGAACTCCAGCCTCTCTTGATGCCGCGCGGTCATTTCGAGTTGCACGGGGACTCTCTATCTCTTTCTTGATGACTCGGCCATTTCTCGGAATTGGAGAGATCTCAGACACACTCACAGACAAAGTATGCAGAGGGATGGGAATGCTGTGAAGAATGAGAGAAGGAGGGGCGTATTTATAGAAAAAAAGTAGGTCAGTACGGCCCGTATTGAATTCAATACGGCCGTACTGACCTTACCGTTAATATACAAAAGATTGATTCAATACGGGCCGTATTGAATTTAATACGCGCGTATTGATGTGAACGTTACGGCCAACATGGCCGTATTCATCTCAGTACGCCCGTATTGAGTTGAAAAGTTGCTCATAACCCTAATTTCAATACGGGCGTACTGAACATGGTACTGACGTATTGAAGTTTTTTTTTTTTTTTTTTTTTTTCAATAAACAGAGAATAAGTGATCTTCCAGTACACCTATCATCTGTATGCATGTATGCGGTATGATGCACCTAATTCTATTTGATTTATTTTTTCAAAAGAATTAACCGACGCGTTTCTTTGTTTGGATTTTTGCCATTCCTCTAGACGGGCTGTGCGCTGCCGATTTCTGTAACCGAGGAATGATGCGTGTTATATCGAGATTGGTGTCATCAACCCAGTGATCCTTCCCTTCCTTTAGAAGACGTATCAACCCTCCTATTGACCACTATATCTCCATGTTTCCACTAGATTATTCTAAAATCGTTTGGGACAAGAGAAAAGAAGGGAAAGATATTTTTGTTCAAAAGTTTGTGTTTTAGAGGGGATTATTATTGTTCTGAAAACGGTTTTGGTAAGAATGGCTGGCCAAGGTAGGCTCATGTGTTTAGGCTTGTTTGATTAAACACTTATGAAGTTAAGAAAGTCTTGTTATTGACGTTGTGATTCGACAACTTAGATAGTTTCCCTTGAACCTTTCTTTTTGAATTCAGCTCATGGTACCATCACGGATTTCTTTTGCTTTTTGATTGTCCTTATTTTTTGCCTAAAACACCCTTTTGTGGCGTCTCAGCGGACCTTTGTTTTTGTTTATTTTTGCAACCCTAATTTTTGCCTAGGTCACCCTTTCGTGGGATTCCTAGCGGGTTCTTTGCTCTTATTTTTGTGCAGCCCCCTTTTTGGGTTTCCTGCCGAGCTTTTTTTGTTTTTATGATTTTTTTTTTAAAGGATTTCTTTTTTATCCATGATGGCACTTGTCGAGGCCAAGGAAAGGTGCTCCAAGTTGTCACACACACTTCCACATAAAAATGATGCGGGTTTATTGTTATTAAGACGATTTTAACCTCATTCATGCTTATTTAAACAGGGTTAAAAATAATGTGGTCTAGAAATTTATTGCAAGCAAGAAAAGAAGCAATAAGAATTAATAAAGAACGATTTTATTATAATTATAGCGGAAACATGTGCCCTATCGAGGCTCGGGGGTCGGGCTGTCCCCGAGGAGTGATCTCTAACAGTCATCAGGTCTATACATCCCTATCGGAAGAAGAAGAGCACTTGATGACGACGACCGGCCTTGACGCTTGTGAACCGACCTTCCTAAAGATCTGGCTTAAAGAACGTCGAGAAAGATCTTGGTTCCTCTTCGTCCTTTGATCTTTATTAGGGTTGTATCCTAACCCTTGTTTCCCCGGATTATCCTTAATAATGGGTAGCTCGGGAATTCCTTGGGAATCCTTGCCAAGTCCTTGTCCAGGCAAGTATCCGTTCTTGGTGAGCATGTAGGCTACCTTCTTCATTTCTCGGGGAAACGTTTCGACATTGGCAATCTCCAATGCTTGGAAGGCGGTCTCTAGAGCTTCCTCTGCTGCATCCACGTAAGGTATGGCAGATGGCTTGCTGATGAGTATGTCATCTTCGGCTTGTACGGTCACCAGCTTGTCACCCACTATGAATTTGACTTTCTGGTGGAGCGTAGAGGGAACAACTCTCGCATCATGAATCCAAGGTCGGCCGAGGAGACAGCTGTACGCGGGAGTAATGTCCATCACTTGAAATTCGACATTAAAGATGGTGGGTCCAATTTGGATTGGAAGATTAATTTCTCCCACCACTTCTCTTTTAGAACCGTCGAAAGCTCGGACGATCATGTTGCTCGGGCGCATTTGGATTCCCTTGATTGCCACTTGATCAAACGTTCTTTTTGGCATCACATTCAAGGAAGATCCATTATCCACCAAGACTTTAGCGATGTGATATTCCTTGCACTTTACAGAGATGTGCAAGGGCTTGTTGTGATTCGGTCCCTCAGCGGGGATTTCTTCATCGGTGAAAGTGAGGTGATCATTAGCCGTGATGTGACTAACAATCCCCTCAAATTTGTCTTGGGAGATAGTGCGCGACACGTATGCCTCGTTCAAGACTTTCAACAGAGCTTGCCGATGCGGTTCGGAGCATAGGATCAACGACAACAGAGTAATCTTTGCTGGCGTCTTATGAAGTTGATCCATGATGGAGTACTCGCTCTGTCGGATATATTTTAACAGCTCATCAGTCTCCTCCTCAGATTCTTTATTTTCCTCAGTTTTCTCTTTTTCTTTTTCCTTCCCTTTATTCTTGGGAGCTTTATCATGAAGATCTTCGGGAGTGTAGATCCTGCCACTCCTAGTCATGCCCCCAAGTCTAGCGATGTTAGAGATATCGCTGTCGGCAGAAGAATGGATATCGTATATCCATGGCACAGCCTTATTCGATTCGTAGGGAAAAGGTCTTGGAGCAGTGATCTTCAACGGTATCGGACCTTCCCCTTTATTCGTCTTGATTACCAACAACGGAGTGGATGTGCGTTCGCTTGGCGCGGTTGTTGGTTTACACTTAATAACAAACGGCGTGCGATCCATTCTGAACATATGCATCGATTAATCCTTTCTTTTTATTAATGTTATTAATGAATTACTAGGAGAGATGTATGCAATGCACTCCCCTAGATCCCTCCATGATCTTCGATAAGAATGCGTGATATGAGATGATGGCGTTGAATATGCATGCATTGTGTTTATTCAACTAAGCATTATCATGTTTTCGGGATGCTCCTAAGATGATGCATGATATTGCTTGGTTTGGATAAATATCTTTTTTTTTGGGTATTTTGTTTTTTGTATTTTTTTGGGTGAAAAGGGAAACTACCTATATGAATGTGATGAAGGTAGATGTTAACACCATGTAATGGAAGATTCTTATTCCTATTTATTCTTATTTTAAAAGGGAATGTTGTATGTTTAAAGAATGCAATGTATGCTCAAACAATGTCACATAAACAATGCACAAACAATTCACTCATCCACGAACAGTCATGAGCGAATCACGAGGTAGGGGTATCCTGCAGAAAAGTGCATATTCAAGGAGGTTCTTGTTGAGCTTAGGAGAGCTTGAAGCTTAAGGAGTTTTGATGATCACAACATGCAACAACTTGGAGAACACAAAAACAAAGTTAAAGAAGAGTCAAGAGAATGCTATGATCTAAGACTATGTAATAGAACTTAGGAGATGAATTTTTATATTTGTGTATACTTGTGTGTGTGCTTTGTGCATTGAGCAAAACTTGTCTAAAATCAAGTAGGGAGTGGATGATGATGAGTTGAGAACATTGGAAAATTATTTTGAGACTTAAAATGAAGTTTTAAGAACTGACTCAAAATAATCGATTATTGTTAAATATAATCGATTATTTCAGCAAATGGGCTAAGTGGAATGCCTTGCTGTAATAATCGATTATTTGTCAAAATAATCGATTATTTCAGAAACAACTCTCTGGAATAATCGATTATCCAGCTAAATAATCGATTAAATTGTTCTTGGTTGATTTCCAGAAATCTGAAGAACAAAATAATCGATTATTCTTTAAAATAATCGATTATCTGGGTTTGAACTTTTATAAATAGACTTGAACTATTTTGAAACAAAAAAAAACATTGAGTGAGAACTGATACTCAACTTCTAAAAACGCTTTAGAGAGTCTGTGTGACATCTTGGAGAGGTTTCTTTGTGAAAATCCAAGAAGAAAAACATTTGTGAAAGAACTTGTGAAAATCATCATCATCATCATACCCTTGAAAGAGAAAGACAAAGAATTGTTCAAGAATTCCAGGTGAATTCGTTTCATGTTTGTTTCTTTGTGAATCTTTGTGGAAAATCTTGAGAAGGGTTTCTCAAGTGATTAAGGTTCTTGTAGTGGGATCTACAAGGGGTGCTTTCTTGGGGTCAAGAAAGTGATTATCTTTTAGTAGTGAAGTATATGCATGTGTGTTTGCTTGTAAACCTTCTTGCTTAAAGATAGTGGAAAAATCTTAATCAGGTGGTGATTAAGGACTGGATGTAGGTCACATGTGGAGTGGTTGAACCAGTATAAAAGACTTGTGCAATCTTCTTCAAACTTATCTCTTGTTTTGCAATTTCTTGGTTGAGCTTTAAAGAAGATAAAACTTGATTAACATGTGTATGTGAATTTAGATGGGTTAAATCTATAATTGGATATTATATTTGAACATCATTATCTTGTAATCAAGTTGCACATTGCATTCATATCATTGTAACAAGTCTTTAAGAGTGCTTCATTTGAAAATTCTGTCATAGAAAAGTTTTGAGTGAAATTAAGATCCAAAAAACTCTGATAAATTTTTAAAGGGTCATTAAATCCAATTCACCCCCCTCTTGGATTAGGCCATTCTTTTCTAACAATTGGTATCTAGAGCAAGGTTCTTGAGAGTTATTCAAGATTTAAAAATGGCCAACAACAACTTACCCTATGGTGAGGGTGTCTCTATACATAGACCTCCTGTTTTCAATGGTGAAAATTATGTCTATTGGAAAATTAGGATGAGAATTTTCATTGAAGCTATTGACATTGCTGTATGGGATGCTATAGAAAATGGACCCTATATCCCTATGAAAAAGAATGATGATGGTGAGCTTGAGGAAAAACATTGGAGTGAGTGGAGTGATGAGGAAAAGAGAAGAGCCCAACATGACAAAAGAGCCAAAAACATCATAACATCTGCATTGTCTAATGATGAATTTTTCAGAATTTCACAATGCTTATCTGCTAAAGAAATGTGGGACACTTTGCAAGTCACTCATGAAGGAACAAGTGATGTAAAGAGATCAAGAAAGCATACTCTCATTAGAGAATATAAGCTGTTTAAAATGCAAAATAGTGAATCTATTTCTGATTTTCAAAAGAGATTTACACTTGATAAATCACCTTGTTGACCTTGGCAGGAAATTTGAGAAGGAATAGCTCAATTTAAAAGTGCTGCAATGCTTGGACAGAACATGGCAAGCAAAGGTGACAGCCATTGAAGAATCAAAGGATTTGACCTCCTTAACACTAGCCACTCTCTTTGGGAAGTTGAGGGAGCATGAGCAAAAGCTGCATATATTTGATGAACATGAGCAGCAAGATAAGAAAGGTAAAGGAGTGTCATTGAAAGCCTTAAAATCTGCCAAAGGAAAAGAGGTGTGTGAAGATACAAGCTCCGATGATTCCGAAACCGAAAATTTCAACCTGCTAGTGAAGAAATTCAGAAAGTTTATAAGAAGAAAGAGAAACTCTCCCTATAAGTTCAACAAAAGCCCAAACAAGAAAGAGGAAGCAACCACCTCCTCCTTCAATTACTTTGAATGCGGAAAGCCGGGACACATGAAAGCTGAGTGTCCAAATATCTTAAAGAAGCAACAAGAGGAGAAGAAGTTTAAGAAAAATGCAAAAGGAAAAAGAGCCTATATTGCTTGGGAAGACAATGACTCAAGCACAACAAGTGGAGAATCTGAAAGTGAGGAAAACAATTTGTGTTTGATGGCTGGAACTGCACAAGACACAATAGTAAGTGACTCAGACCTTGAATCAAATCCTGATTATGACCAACTCCAAGAAGCTTTTATTCAAATTCATGAAGAGACTGTCAAATTAGGTGCCTCAAATTTAAAATTGAAAAACAAGCTGAAATGGTATGAAAATGCTTTAATTAAAGCTGAACAAGAACTTGAAGATTTGAAGCATGAGCATGAAAATCTTCAAACAATGTTTAACTTTAGTGAAGCTCATTCCTCAAAAGATGTTTGTGAACATTGCAAGGTTTTTGAAAAAGAAAATGCTGATTTGAAATCCACACTTGCAAGGTTCACAAAGGGAAATGCAAATTTGAATATTCTTTTGGGAAAGCAAAGAAACATTTTTGATAGGAGTGGACTTGGCTTTAATCCAAGTACAAGCATACCAATTGTGTCAAAGAAAGTAGCTTTTGTGAAAAGTCAAAATTTTAGAAAACTCAAAAGCAACTTTTCTAGACAAGCAACTTGTTTTTATTGTTGTAAAAGGGGTCATACAATTAGGAACTGCTATTCAAGAAAATATGGAGTTCCAAGTGGAAAAATGATTTGGGTTGAGAAGAGTCAAAGGCTGAGAACTAACCAACAAGGACCCTGCACATGGGTACCTAAATTTTTCCTCTGAATTTATTTTGTAGGAATGCTTGAGGGCCAAAAATTTGCTGTGGTATCTTGATAGCGGCTGCTCAAGGCACATGACCGGGGATCCCTCCAAATTCTCAAGTCTGAAATTGAAGAATGAAGGGTATGTTACCTATGGTGACAACAATAAAGGCAAAATTCTTGGCCATGGCAATGTTGGTAATTCCTCCTCTCAAACATTGATTGAAAATGTTTTGCTTGTTGATGGCTTGAAACATAATTTGCTGAGTATTAGTCAATTGAGTGATAAAGGCTTTAAAATTGAATTTGATGACACATGTTGCTTGATTTGTGATAAAAGGAGTAAAGAAATCAGATTTATAGGAAAAAGGATTGACAACATATACATGCTAGACTTAGAGCATTCTATATCAATGTCAAACACTAAATGTCTAATAACTCAAGAAGAAAGCACATGGCTTTGGCATAGGAGAGCTGCACATATTCACATGGATCACTTGAATAAATTGAGTAGGAAAGAATTGGTGGTTGGTCTACCTAAACTCAAGTTTGGAAAAGACAAATTATGTGATGCTTGTCAAAAGGGCAAGCAAGTGAAGGCTAGTTTTAAAAGCAAAAATCAGATTTCAACATCTAGACCTTTGCAATTAATTCACATGGATTTGTTTGGTCCATCAAGAACAATGAGCTTAGGTGGAAACTACTATGGCTTAGTGATTGTAGATGACTACTCAAGATTTACATGGGTTATGTTTCTTGCAAATAAAAATGATGCTTTTACTGCCTTTAGAAAATTTGCTAAGCTTGTTCAAAATGAGAAGTGTTCAAACATCACCTCTATAAGAAGTGATCATGGAGGTGAATTCCAAAACATCATGTTTCAAAAATTCTGTGAGGAACATGGTATAAACCATAATTTCTCAGCACCTAGGACACCTCAACAAAATGGGGTTGTTGAGAGAAAGAATAGGTCCTTAGAAGAACTTGCAAGAACAATGTTAAATGAAACAAACCTACCAAAATACTTTTGGGCTGATGCTATTAACACAGCTTGTCATGTGTTAAATAAAGTTTTGATTCGGCCTATTTTAAAGAAAACACCCTATGAAATCTATAAAGGAAAGAAGCCTAACATTTCCTATTTTAGAGTGTTTGGTTGCAAGTGTTATGTGCTGAACAATGGGAAAGAACAACTTGGGAAGTTTGATGCAAAGGCTGATGAAGAAATATTTCTAGGATACTCTACAAATAGTAAGTCTTATAGAATTTACAATAAGAGAACTCTAGTGGTAGAAGAATCTGTTCATGTAGTATTTGATGAATCAAATAAGCAAGAGACAAGGCAAACTGAAATTGAAGATTTAAATGAATTGCTTGATCAACCCCTATTGGAGAGTGAACCAAATGAAAAGTCTAAGGAGAGTGAATCACATGAGAAAGTAAAGGGAACATGTGAACAATTGCCAAAAGAGTGGAAGACTTCTAGAGACTTATCAATGGATAACATCATTGGAAATATTGGTAAGGGTGTTACTACTAGGAGTGCTATCAAAAATATTTGCAACACTATGGCATTTGTTTCACAAGTTGAACCTAAGAACATTGATGAAGCACTTAAAGTGAACATTGGTTAATGGCTATGCAAGAGGAACTAAATCAGTTTGAAAGAAATGAAGTGTGGGATTTAGTGCCATTACCAAAAGATTATCCAATAATTGGAACCAAGTGGGTTTTCAGAAATAAGCTTGATGAATCTGGAATAATTCTTAGAAATAAGGCAAGACTAGTGGCTAAGGGGTATAATCAAGAAAAAAGAATTGACTATGATGAGACTTTTGCCCCTGTAGCAAGGATTGAAGCAATTAGACTACTTCTTGCTTATTCTACCATAAGGAATTTCAAGCTTTATCAAATGGACGTAAAAAGTGCTTTCCTCAATGGGCTGATACAAGAGGAAGTGTATGTGGAACAACCACCTGGATTTGAGGATTTCAAAAATCCTAATCATGTGTACAAGCTCAAAAAGGCACTTTATGGCTTGAAGCAAGCTCCTAGATCTTGGTATGATAGGTTGAGCAAATTTCTGATTAAGAATGATTATGAAAGAGGAAAGGTGGACAATACATTGTTTGTTAAGAGATTTAAAAATGATACAATGTATGTGCAAATATATGTGGATGATATTGTGTTTGGATCTACAAATTCCTCTCTTTGTAAAGAATTTGCTAAAACAATGCAAGGAGAATTTGAGATGTCAATGATGGGAGAACTTACCTTCTTTTTGGGATTACAAATCAAACAAATGCATGATGGAACTTTCATAAGTCAAAGCAAGTATTGCAATGAACTTTTGAAAAAGTTTGGTATGGAAGGGTGTAAGGAGGCTGCCACACCAATATCAAACAATTGCAATCTTGACTTAGATGAGAAAGGAATTGCTGTTGATAATTCAAAATATAGAGGTATCATAGGATCACTCTTGTACTTGACGGCAAGTAGGCCTGATATAATGTTTGCTGTGTGCCTATGTGCAAGATTCCAAGCAAATCCTAAAGAATCTCATATGAAAAGTGTAAAGAGAATCCTTAAGTATTTGAAAGGTACAACTACTGTTGGTTTGTGGTATCCAAAAGGAGTCTCATTGAGTCTAATTGGCTACTCAGATTCAGATTTTGCTGGGTGTAGGCTAGACAGAAAGAGCACAAGTGGAACTTGTCACTTGTTAGGTAGTGCACTTGTTTCATGGCATAGCAAAAAGCAAGCTTGTGTTGCCTTAAGTACAGCTGAGGCTGAGTATATAGCAGCTGGAAGTTGTTGTGCTCAAATTCTTTGGATGAAGCAACAGTTAAGAGACTATGGAATTGAGTTGAACAAGATTCCTTTGATGTGTGATAACACTAGTGCAATAAATCTGACCAAGAATACAATTTTGCACTCTAGGACTAAGCATATTGAGATAAGACACCACTTTTTGAGAGATCATGTTCAAAGGAATGATTGTGTTGTGGAGTTTGTAGAGACAAGTAAACAACTAGCTGATATTTTTACTAAACCTCTACCTAGAGAAAGGTTCAATCAATTGAGAATTGAGTTGGGAATAATTAGTGAATCAAGTTTGAATTGATTATGTTGTGAGAATGAATGTAAGAGATGTGTGGAAGAATATAATTGAAAGTGGCAAACAAGTCTTGGTAAAATTTGAGAAGTTAAAGCTTTTCAGAGAAGTAAATCTTCACTGGAATAATCGATTATCTTAAGATATAATCGATTATCTTAAGTGATTTATGGAAATAATCGATTATCTTGGGAAATAATCGATTATCTGGAGCATGGAGAATTCTAAGAGTCTTTGAAATAATCGATTATCTTGGGAAATAATCGATTATCTGAGTAGTAGAATCTGAAAGGCCACTAGAATAATCGATTATTCTATAAATAATCGATTATCTGGGGAGTATAAGGAAAATGAACCCTCTGTAATAATTGATTATCCTTAAAATAATCGATTATCCATATCAGAAAGTGGTTTAAACTGAGTTTACTGATGCAAATAATCGATTATTTGCACAACTAATCGATTATTTGGGCGTTTTTTTTTAATTTTCCTAAAACGGTTAACTCCGCGCCAAACCTTAAAACCACCCATTTTCTCTATACCCAGAACGTGTTAGGACCTTAAAACATCACACAACCTCTGTTTTCTCTCATTCTCTCATTTTTCCCAAACCCTCAAAACCCTAACTCTCTCAAAACCTCTCAAATCCTTCATCTTCTTCATTTCTCTCTAAGACCCAACCATGGCATCTTCCTCCAAGAGACCCAAGAAGCTGGAAGTGAGGGGGAGCAAGCGCCCTCTTCCCTCGGAGCAACTAATCTCGAAGTGGTTCGCCGATGAGAAAGCCCAGGAATACTATTTCGAATGGTATGCCGGTCGGAGAATCATCCCTCCGAAGACCCTAAAGCTTGATTGGTTCAAGAATGAGGGTTTTAGCTTTCCAACCCTCCTGGAGTATCAAGAGTTGAAGGCGTTTCTAGAGATGGATGGACCCTATTAACCGGAGCTCATTCGGTTATTCCTCTGCTTTGCCACCACAAATGGAGGAGTTATGCAATCCGTGGTGAAAGGCAAGCTGATCAAGTTAGATGGACCAACTTTGAAGGCGGCTGCGGGTCTGAGCAGAACTGGAGCAGAGAAACCCCAGCCATTCAACTTTGGAGATTTTGAGGAGCTGATCACTTTCCGGGATTGTCAACGGAACCCATCCAACACCAACTATGAAAAGTTCTTGGCGGGAGGTATGAAAAAGAACTCTCGCTTGATTTCCTTCATTATTGCCTGGATGTTAAAGCCTAGGTTGCACAACCATGCACAAATGTCTCGGGATGACATTTTGTTAATGCATGTCATTAAGAAGAAAATTAAGATTGATTGGGTGGCGGTTGTGAATGACTGTATTTGGAAGGCAAGGAGAAAGGAAGACGGTCCAATTCCTTATGCTTTGCTTTTGTCAAAAAATTTTGAGATTGCTGGTGTAGATTTAACAGGTGAAAGAAAGATTGTCCTGCACGCATCAAACAAAATAGAGAAGTCTTCTTTGCATCATATGGGGATGCTGAAGCAAGAAGACAAGTGGGTTTTTAAAGGAGATGTTCCTCCTACCCCGGAGCCAGCTACAGATGAGGACGGTGTGCCTTCTCATGATGAGGATCAGCCACCACAGGTGGAAGCTGAGCCTGGAGAAGCTGAGCCGGAGCTGAAACCATTCTCACCGTTTGAACAGATCATGATCAACAAAATGGATGCTATGATGGAAATGTCACGGAAACATGAATCCATGTTCTCTGGAATTCTTGATAGGTTTGACGACCTAGATCATGAAGTCAGAATCATCAAGACACAGCTTGGTATTCCGGATGATGAGGAGTGATTTCTGTTTTTGTTTAGTTTTTAAATTCAAGTTTGGAACAATTTTAAGATCATTTGGGTTGTAATGATTTTTGGTTATTGAACAATTTTAAATTCCTGAACACTTTTAATATTTTCTGTTATTGAACAATTGCATCTTGATGAATTTGAAGTTTGTTTGTTAATGTGTTGGTTTGATTCTAATTCCAATGATTGATTTGGAATGCTGGTGCAGGGTATCATATGTTCTGTTTTTTTGTAAGCATATATGTTGATTTGTATGGTTATTTCTGGTTTACATTGGCATACTCTGTTTTTGAAATGATGCACATACTTGCCTGTAGACCCCTTGTCGCCACCGGCCCGAAACGGGCTTTCGGCATTCGCGAAGGATGGTTGGACTCGTTTATTTGTTTTAAAAATGTGGATTGCTAGAATGACTTATTCTCAAACTGAGACCTCGTCAAACGAGCAATTTTATTAAAAGGCTCACTAATCCATATTAATCCCAAGCGGGACCCTCCATGGATTAGTGGTTTTCGCAAAAGGAGGGTTCGTGGAGTCGCCACCAATGTTTTACTCAAAACATTGGAAAAAGGGATAAGGCAATTGATTTTAAAAATCAACTTTGGCCATTACAACCAGAGTTGGGTAAGGGAGTCGGTTACGCGTGGGGAAGGTGTTAGCACCCCACAACGCCCCTTTCGGGTTCCCTATGACAGATTATTTTCTAAAATAACAACGTAAAATTACTAAATTACCCCTATTTATTATGAACGGTTATGAACAAGATATCTACATGGCGAATAAATTAGATATGCGATGCAACAATCAGAAAGCGGTAAAAGGAAGGATTTTGAAGAAGAAACCTTTGAAGCGTGCTTTTATATGTTTCGTAAAACTGGGAAGCTTTTTGGCGTTCCCTCGCTCTACAAGCCCGCTCCTCGCTCTCCTAGAACAAAATTTTAACTAAGGGAATCAAAAAGATTTCCCCTCGACTAGGTTCGATCCTCAAGCAAAATGGCTCGGGGCTCAAGAACTTCGTCGGATCAACTCTCCGAGTGATTTCTAGGGCAGAACACTGCTCAAAAACCCCAGAATACTCAAGGAGAGGGTTCAAACTATGTTGAAAAGTGTGGAATGACGTCCAATTGACGTCATATTTATAGGGAATAGGCGCAATACGGCCTACAGGGGCAATACGGCCGTATTGAAATTTTTGAACTTCAATACGGTCGTATTGAAGTTCAATACGGTCGTATTGAAATTCAGAAATTTCAATGCGCCCGTATTGAGTTCGCTGCGGTTGTATTGAAGTGTCAATACGGTCGTATTGACTTCAGTACGACCGTATTGAAGTTTCAGAAACTTCAATACGCCGTATTGAGTTCACTACGGTCGTATTGAAGCTTCAATACGGCCGTATTAAGTTCAGTACGGCCGTATTGGGCTTCATTCCCTCCACTTCCTTATTTTTGAGCTATCCTAAGACCTCTAGACCTACAGAGAACCCTCCTAGGGCCTTCCAGGAGTCCTTCTGGCTGATCTTCCTTCAGTCTTTGAGAGTCTTCAAGCTTTATTTCCGTCCCGGACAATTTTAGGGGTCTACAGCTGCCCCCCCTTTACTTAGTCGGACGGCCTTTTGGTGTACCGGCTGACAAGTAAAGGAGTTGACCCAATTGTCCGGGTGATGCGCCGACCTTCTGACTTGTAGCGTCTTCCGGTGGAAAATTGTCGAGTAGCCTCTCCAGGTTTTGCTATGCTTGCTGCCCAAGCTGGAAGCTGTGAGTATCGCCTCTCCAGGCTTAGCTTCACTCTTTGTTCGAGCCGGAAGCTAAGTACCCTTGTGACGACGGTAGCAGTGTGAGTTTCGCCTCTCCAGGCTTAGTCTCGCTCTTTGTTCGAGCCGGAAACCAAGCACCTTTGTGACGACGGTGAGCAGTGTGAGTTTTGCCTCTCCAGGCCTTGCTTTGCTTGTTGCCCAAGCTGGAAGCTGTAAGTACCGTCTCTCCAGGCTTAGCTTCACTCTTTGTTTGAGCCGGAAGCTAAGTGCCTTTGTGACAACGGTGAGCGGTGAGTACCCCTTTTCCAGAGATAGCTTCGCTCATTGCCCGAGCCGGAAGCTGCATACCTCCGTGTTTGTGACGACGGGGTAGCGTGAATATCTCCTTTCCAGGGATTTGTGATGATTTTGTCTCCACAGTCCACGATGCTGCTTCGACGGTTGTTTTTCGATTTTGTGCCACTAGGGGCTGGATAACGCAGGGATCCGTCTAGGGGATGTGCAGTTACTCATAGGTTCTTGTGTCCCAACTTTCCATTGCGTAGTTGGTGCCCACTGGGGAATTTCTGATTCCTTTGGGGTGCAGACACAAAGATGCTCTTTCTGATGTGAGCGGTGCCTTATGATTGGCTGACGTCCTTTCGACGTTGGTGGAGTATCCCGGTTATCCTTGTTCGGGTGTCTCTTTTGGTTTTCTGATTTTTGCTGCCTCTGTGTAGGCTGTTATCCGCTGGGGATTCTGGATGTTGATTTTGTCTCCACAGTCCACGATGCTGCTTCGACGATTGTTTTTGATTTTTGTGCCACTGAGGGCTGGATAACGCAGGGATCCGTCTAGGGGATGTGCAGTCATTCACAGGTTCCTGTGCCCCAACTTGCATTGCATTGTTGGTACCCTTGGGGAATTTCTGACTCCTTGGGGTATAGACACAGATGCTCTTTCTCTCTGAGTTGAGCAATGCCTTATGTTTGGCTGACGTCCTTTTGACGTAGGTGGAGTATCCCGGTTATCCTTATTCGGGTAACTCTTTTTAATATTTGGGTTTTGTTGCCTCTGTGTAGGCTGTTATCCGCCAGGGGATTTTGTCATTGGTTGTGATTGGCCTCTCCTGTTAGGCAGATCATCTTGATGTTCAATGATAGGCTGAGAGCCGGATTCCTTTTGGGGAATGATTATTGATCTTTTCAATTTTTTCTCTTTTTTGAAAGAGTGCCTCTGAATAGGCGAATTATCTTGATGTTTGATGATTGGCTGAATGCCGAATTCCTCTTGGGGAATGGTTATTGATCTTTTTGATTTTTTCTCTTTTTGAAGGGGTGCCTCTTGAGTAGGCGACTGGGGTTTTGAAGTTCAGTGTTCGGCTGAGTGCCAAATTCCGCTTGGGGAATGGTTATTGATGTTTTTTTTTTTTTTTTTTTTTTTTTTTGATTTTTCTCCTTTTGCAGGGATGCCTCTGAGTAGGCGACTGGGGAATGTGGGATCTTATGTATCCCAGAGTATTATTTAGGAAGCCTCTGCAGGCTTAGCCTCACTCAGCGCTTGAGTCAGAGAGCTATCTTCCACTGAGGAAGTTTTAAGTCCTTTGACTAGATATACTGCTTGGGTGATCGTGCTTCCATTGGGAATGTCGTCGATCTTGCTTTGATAGCTCTCGCTGGGGATTCGTTCCGTGAGCTTGAGTTGAGGTTTCTCTGGGGAGTATTATTTCTGCGAGCCTCTCCAGGCTCAATTATTCTTTGATGTGGAGTATTATTTTGGCGAGCCTCTCCAGGCTCAATTATTCTGAATGAGTATTGTTTCGGCAAGCCTCTCCAGGCTCAGTTATTTCTGAGAGAGTATTATTTCAGTAAGCCTCTCCAGGCTCAGTTATTCTATACAGTTGGGGGAGTATTATTTCTGCAAGCCTCTCCAGGCTTTAGTTATTCTGAGGAAGTATTATTTCTGCAAGCCTCTCCAGGCTCAATTATTCTGAAAGAGTATTATTTCAGCAAGCCTCTCCAGGCTCAATTATTCTGAGAGTATTATTTCGGCGAGCCTCTCCAGGCTCAGTTATTCTGAAAGATGTGAAATCTTTGTCTTTTTTTTGTCGACTTTTGACTTTTTCTGTATGTTTGCCTTTTTTGTCATTTTTTTTTTGGCTTTTTCTGTATTTTTGCCTTTTTTGTCATTTTTTGGCTTTTTCTGTATTTTTGCCTTTTCTGTTGTTTTTCGGCTTTTTCTGTACAGAAATGTCTCAGTTATTATGAGAGAGTATTATTTCGGCGAGCCTCTCCAGGCTCAATTATTTTGAGAGAGTATTATTTCGGCGAGCCTCTCCAGGCTCAGTTATTCTGAGAGTATTCTTTCGGCAAGCCTCTCCAGGCTCAGTTATTCTGAGAGTATTCTTTCGGCAAGCCTCTCCAGGCTCAGTTATTCTGAGAGTATTCTTTCGGCAAGCCTCTCCAGGCTCAGTTGTTCTGTATGACGCTGTTGATTTTCTGAATCTTTGCATTTTGTTTGCTGCTGTCATACACAAGCAATTTTTCTATTTTTCTATTTTTGTGTGGTTGCCTCATGACGAGGTCTTTGAAAATTTCTTTATGGCCAATACGGCCGCATCCATTTCAGTACGCCCGTATTGAGTTGAAATTTTGTTCATAACCCTGATTTTAGTACGGGTGTACTGAACATGGTACAGGCGCATTGTTTTTTCTGAAATTTATATTATTTATTTTTTTTGTTTTTTCAATAAACAGAGAATAAGTGATCTTCCAGTACACCTATCATCTGTATGCATGTATGCAGTATGATGCACCTAATTCTATTTGATTCATTTTTCAAAAGAATTAACCGATGCGTTTTTCTGTTTGGATTTTGCCATTCCTCCAGACGGACTGTGCTCTGCCGATTTCTGTTACCGAGGAATGATGCATATTTGATTTTGGTGTCATCAACCAAATGATTCTTCCCTTTCTTTAGAAGATGTGTCAACCCTCCTATTGACCACTATATCTCCATGTTTCCACTAGATTATTCAAAAATCGTTGGGACAAGAAAAGAAGGAAAGGATATATATTTTCAAAAGTTTGTGTTTTAGAGGGGATTATTTTATTTTTGAAAAATGGATTTTGTAAGAATGGCTGGCCATGGTAGGCTTATGTGTTTAGGCTTGTTCGATTAAACACTTATGAGGTTAAGCACATCTTTGTTATTAATGATTGTATTTTGACAACTTGGATAGCTTTTCTTGAGCCCCTTGTTGAATTCAATTGATGGTACCATCATGGATTTATTTTGTTTTTCTTTTTTTGACGGCCCTAACTTTTGCCTAAAACACCCATTTGTGATGTCTTAGCGGGCTTTTGTTTTTGTTCATTATTTTGTAACCCTAATTTTTGCCTAGGTCACCCTTTTCGTGGGATTCCTAGCGGGTCTTTTGCTCTTATTTTTGCGCAGTCCCCTTTTTGGGTTTCCTGCCGAGCTTATTATCTTTAGGATTTCTTTATCCATGATGGTACTTATTGATGCCAAGAAAAGGTGCTCCAAGCTGTCGTGCACACTTCCACGCAAAATGATGTGGGTTCATTATTTTTAAGACGATTTTAACCTCATTCATGTTTATTCAAACAGGGTTAAATAACGCGGTCTAGAATTTTATTGCAAGCGAGAAAAGAAGCAATAAGAAATAATGAATGATTTTATTATAATCATAGTGGAAACATGTGCCCTATCGAGGCTCGGGGGTCGGGCTGTCCCCGAGGAGTGATCTCTAATAGTCACCGAATTTACACATCCCTATTAGAAGGAAAAGGACACTCGATGACGACAACCGGCCTTGACGATTGTGAACCGGCCTTCCTAAAGATCTGGCTTAAAGAACGTCGAGAAGGATCTTGGTTCCTCTTCGTCCTTTGATCTTTGTTAGGGTTGTTTCTTAACCCTTGTTTCCCCGGATTGTCTTTGATAATGGGTAGCTCCGGGATTCCTTGGGAGTCCTTGCCTAATTCTTGTCTTGGCAAGTATCCGTTCTTTGTGAGCGTATGAGCTACCTTCTTCATTTCTCGGGGAAACGTTTCAACATTGGCGATCTCCAATGCTTGGAAGGCGGTTTCTAAAGCTTCCTCTGCTGCATCCACATAAGGTATGTTGGATGGCTTGCTGATGAGTATGTCATCTTTAGCTTGTACGGTCACCAGTTTGTCACCCACTATGAACTTGACTTTCTGGTGGAGCGTAGAAGGAATAGCTTTCGCATCATGAATCCAAGGTCGGCCGAGGAGATAGCTGTATGCGGGAGTGATATCCATCACTTGAAATTCGACGTTGAAGATAGTGGGTCCAATTTGGATTGGAAGATTGATCTCTCCCACCACTTCTCTTTTAGATCCATCGAAGGCTCGAACGATCATGTTGCTCGGGCACATTTGGATTCCCTTGATTGCCACTTGCTCGAGCGCTCTTTTTGGCATTACGTTCAAGGAAGATCCATTATCTACCAAGACTTTAGTGATGTGATACTCCTTGCACTTTATAGAGATGTGCAAGGGCTTGTTGTGGTTTGATCCCTCGGCGGGGATTTCTGTTGGTCCCTACGGTTAGAATCTAGAAGGGGGGGTTGAATAGATTCTATGTTATTTTTCCTTTTCTTCTTTGCTTTCTAAATCTTTACCAAACAAATCTTGATTTAAAACAAACCTTTAAACATAAAAGGTAATTCAGAGTTATAAATGCACAGCTTATCCAACAAGATTTGAATAACAAGATATGTAAAGATTGAATTTATCAATTACCAAGAATCTTTAAAGTTCAGTTTCTGCAGATAATGTTTTTCTTCATCAACATTAATCAAGAAACTTATACAGAATGTAAAGAGTGTAAGGGTTAAGAAAATCATGCACCAAGATATATACTGGTTCAGCCATCCAAAGGCCTACATCCAGTTTCAGATTTAGATACACCTCTAAATCCAGTCAAATCCACTATTGATATTCTTTACAAGCACCCTGCACAAGCAATATCCAATCAATGAATTTAACAAGCAAATCTTGACACCCACAAGATTAACAAACCATTTCTTGACTCCACAAGAAACATATAACCCAAGAATATTGATCCCACAATATCCTACTTGAGAAAAACCTATCTCAAGATTTCTCTTTACACAACTCTTCCAGAGATTCTCTAATCTCAAGAGTTAAAACCATCCAAACAATAAAAGATCAGAAACGAGTACACCTGTTCGTGTAGATATGATCTTCAACAACGTAAACCAGTTTAGAATGAATTTTCTATATGAACTTCATCTTCTTGAATTGATCTTGCACACTTCTTTTTCCAAAAGTTGATTTTCAGCAGATATGATCTTTCTTTCTTTTTCAGAAAATCTTTTTCTCTTTTGCAGTAATGTGTATTCTAAAAAAACTTCTTTCCGTGTGTGAAAAATCTCTCTTTTCTCTTCTTTTTTCTTGTCAAAAAAACTTCAGTTTTAATCTTATTTAAAGACAATTTTCATGTGCAAGGAAACAGTTATTTCAGTTATATTCATAACAGAGATAATCTATTACCTGTGATGGTAATCTATTACCACGAGTTAGAATAACTGAACTAATTGTTTCAGCTCCTGTTTTAATCTATTACCTAACATGGTAATCGATTAACACGATGCCAAAATAACACAAAACTCACATTTGGAACAGAGGTAATCGATTACTTTAAAGAGATAATCGATTAACACGATCCTTTTTCCTCTTGAAATCATCAGAATCAGTTTGGTAATCTATTACCACACATGGTAATCGATTATTCCAGTATCAATCAGTTTTTCAACATGAGTCAGGTAATCTATTACCAGTTCAGGTAATCTATTCCTTAACTCAGAAAATTTCTGATGTTTTCAAGTTTTCATTTAAAGTCTCAAACACTCAGTAAATTAATACTTCATGTTCTCAACAATGAATGAAATAAGAAAAATGAGTATTATGATATTTTCACCTTCATGTTAATTACTAATTTTTAACACATAACAAACAAACACATACAAGCCTAATCTTTTAAACAATCAATACATTATCCTTTTGACATAGGCTTAAAATAAAAAGCAACATGAACAAAACATCAAAACTAAAACTTCTAGGGAACATCTTCCAAATGTAGATTCTTCAATCTTCAACAATCTCCCCCTTTTTGGTTTTGATGAGCCAAACTCTTCATGTTGACTTTCACAATCATCATGTTGTTTTGTTTCACTTGTTTGTTTGAAATTTGAACTTGAATTTGAACCTGCATATGTCTAGAACAAAAACTTCCATACAAAGCATTATGCAGTTCTATTTCCATTTATTTCTTATACAATACATAAACAACCATATAAACATTTAATCAGTTTCTCATGAATTTCTCCCCCTGTTTGGCTTAACCAAACCAAAAAAAACAGAGTAAACAGAGAAATAACATGATACTTATGCAACAAAAACAACAAGCACTTAATAAGACTTTCATCATATAAGCATTAAAAATGTTCAGAAGCATACAAATACTACAACTATTACAAACTTTAAGTCTGAAATATAAATCAAAGTATTTATGCAGAACAAATTAAAATGCAGTGCCTAAAATGTAATGCATAACTAAAGTTCTTCAGGGTAGGGTATGCTCATCGCATCCAGTCGTTCAGATATAGATTCAAAACAAGCCTTCAGCTCTTGATAATCTCTTCTCTGAGTTTCTCTGATGTCATCTAGCTTTGCCAGAACAGATAGCTCAAAAGTAGAAAGAGGCTTGGGCTCTTCAGCACCTTCCTCTTCTTCAATTTGAACTTCAGGTTGAGACGGCTCTGTAGTCTCAGCAGTAGGAACATCTTCCTTTGCTATCCAACCAGCATCTGTTTTCACTAGCTTCATCATTTTCAGAGCTCTATCCTTGATATCATGAACATCTCTGGTGACCTCTTTTGCTTCACCAGTTAAGGGAACTTTATAGAACACCAATACCTTGCTTATGAACACAGCATATGGACACTTGCAGTCCATTAACCTCCTTGTCTTTAGCATTATGTCTTCTACCACATATACCCAATCAACTTGAATGTTGTTCTTAAAAGCTGCGAGCAGTGCCATATCTTCTTCACTGATTTGTGCGTGATTGCTCCCCCTTGCTGCCAGAATCCAGACAATTACATAATGTAGGAGTCTATCTTCCATTCGTAGACCTCCAGCATTATATGTAATTTTCCTCTTTTCTTTTCTTTTGTATTCTTTATTAGCCTCCCAGGCTGAAACATCCCTCAGCATACTCATAAAAAACGTATCTTTATCTATTAAGAAATTTTTCATCTTTAATTCATTGAAGGTAGGTTTAATACCATTTCTGGTTAATCCACCAATCTTCAAAAATACATCAGCAGATAGAGTAACTTTTATTCCTTTAACTTCTGAAACCAAAGCACCATTTTCATCTTTTCCCAAATTTGAGTAAAAGACCCTAACAAGATCAGGGTAGTACAGTCCACTTAACCCAACAAATTTGCTAACTCCTTGACTAGATAACAGAGTAGGAAATGTAAAACCTTGCTCTATAAGCCAAGACGAGTAGAGTACCTTTGGAGCCACAATGTCTTTGCAAGCAAAAGACTCATTGAAAGTTTCCTCTTGAGACTTCCTTGTGAACCACGAATGAGAATATTCTTCTTCAGGTTCTGGACGAGAGGACTCTTGTTTCTTCTTTTTAGATGTACCTTGACCTTGAGTAGTAGGACGAGGGTAATCTCTGTTGGCTATGTGCTTTACACGCTTTCCTTTGCCAAGACTTTCCATGAATGGGGCTTAGGGTTAGGTTTTGAAATAGATTTTGAGATAGAAAAGGGAACCAGGGGTTTCGTTCGTTTTAGTTTGAAGTAAAAATGGAGAGAGTTTTGAATTAATTTGAATTCGAAACAGATTTAAAGAGAGTTTTTGAGTAAAAAAAACAGGGGTTCGCGTCAGGTAATCGATTAACCCAGTTGGTAATCGATTATCTCGCAACTGAAACAGGGTAATTATGCAAGTGAGTGAGTGGTAATCGATTAACCCGCATGGTAATCGATTATCACAGTGGGTATGCATCAGAAATTGCATCAAAGTAGCAGAGGTAGTCGATTACTGAAAATTGATAATCGATTACTGCTGTTGATTTTTCAGCAATTTCTTCATTTCTTCCAATGGTAATCGATTAACCCGATAGGTAATCGATTATCACAGAGAAATGTGTGCAGATACAGGGCATACTGTGTTTTGTGTGATTTCCTATTATGAGTGCACATACATCAAGTTTAAACCTATAAGTGCTTAGCAATTTCATGCATATTCACACAATCATACTTTAATTATGAGATTTAGGATAGATTGGACTCACTAATGATACCAAGATTGGTTCTTAGCTTGAAAAATCTTTCCTTTGGTAGAGGCTTTGTAAAGATGTCAGCAAGTTGATCTTCTGACATTATGAATTTGATGTCACAGTCTCCTTTCTCTACATGATCTCTGATAAAGTGATGTCTAACTTCAATGTGCTTAGTTCTTGAGTGTAGAATAGGATTCCTTGAAATGTTAATTGCACTTGTGTTGTCACACTTCAGTGGTATGTGATCAATCTTCAAACCAAAGTCTTGAAGTTGATGTTTAAACCAAATTGACTGAGCACAGCAGCTTCCAGCAGCTATATACTCAGCTTCAGCAGTTGAGAGTGCTACACAAGCTTGTTTCTTGCTCTGCCACGATATGAGACATTCTCCAAACGTGTGGCACGTTCCACTTGTACTTTTCCTATCCAATTTACAACCAGCAAAATCGGAGTCAGAGTAACCAGTTAAAGATGGAGAAGTACCTTTAGGATACCACAATCCAACATTGATTGTGCCTTTCAAATACTTCAGTATTTTCTTTACAGCCTTCAGATGTGATTCCTTTGGTTTTGATTGGAATCTAGCACATACACATACACTGTACATGATGTCAGGTCTGCTAGCTGTTAGATACAGAAGAGATCCAATGATCCCTCTATACATTGATTCTTCAACATCTTTTCCTGCAATATCACTATCTAGATAACAATTAGTAGACATAGGAGTATTTGATATCTTACAATTCTCCATATCAAATTTCTTTAACAGTTCTTTGCTATATTTAGTTTGATGTAGAAAAATTCCATTTTCCATTTGTTTGACTTGTAGTCCTAGGAAGAAGCTTAATTCTCCCATCATAGACATATCAAACTCCTTCTGCATATTGGAAACAAATTCTTCACAAAGAGATTGGTTAGTTGATCCAAATATTATATCATCAACATAAATCTGAATCAGCAGAATATCTTTTGATTTTCTCTTTATGAAAAGAGTTTTATCAACATTACCTCTTTGAAAGTCATGAGTTAGTAGAAACTTACTTAGCCTTTCATACCATTTCCTTGGAGCTTGTTTCAGTCCATACAAAGCTTTCTTGAGCTTGTAAACATGCTTAGGTAATTTGCAGTCAACAAAACCAGGTGGTTGATCTACATAAACTTCTTCATCAATTAAACCATTTAAAAATGCACTTTTCACATCCATTTGATATAGTTTGAAATCAAACACACAAGCAAATGCAAGTAAAAGCCTAACAGCTTCTAATCTAGCAACTGGAGCATATGTTTCACCAAAGTCTATACCTTCCTGTTGATTGTATCCTTTGGCTACTAATCTAGCTTTATTTTTAACTATAACACCTTCTTCATTTAGTTTGTTTCTGAAAACCCATTTTGTACCAATGACATTCATATTCTTATTGAAAGGAACTAAAATCCAAACATCATTTCTTTTGAATTGATTCAGTTCATCATGCATGGCCATTATCCAGAATTCATCTTTTAATGCATGTTCCACACATAATGGTTCAATTTGAGAAACAAATGCCATATCATCACTTAGAAGATTGAAAGAGTGTCTAGTAGAAACTCCCTTATTTATATCTCCAAGAATGTTATCCAGAGATAGATCTTTGGGTTTCCTCCATTCTTTGGGTAGTGATGTGTCTTCAGATGGTGTTTTCTGCTGTAGTTCCAGTTTTTCTTCTTGAAGGATTTCTTCTGACTGGAGAATCTCTTATTGTTGTTCTTCCTTCTCATGAATTTTCTGAAATTCTTCACCATTAGATTTAATTCTTCTTGTTCAGAACTTTCATTGCTGCTATCCTCTTCATCACTTGAGGATTCTTTTACCTTTAAGGCCAGACCTTTTGCCTTTTTATCTTTTTGTTCTTCATCAGCAATCCTTGACAGATCCATCTCATATTCTCTTAGCTTTCCAAATAACTCAGCACTTGTCATCTGAGCTAAGTTCTTTGACTCTGTAATTGCTGTGACAGTTGGTTGCCATCTTCTGTTTAGTGACTTCAGGATTTTGACATTTACTTCTTCTTCCACGAAGTCTTTCCCTAATCCTTTTAGGTGATTTATTATGTGAATGAACCTCTTTTGCATATCCATGACAGTTTCACCTTGATTCATTCTGAAGGTTTCATATTCCTGAATGAGTGTGTTCTTTCTAGCTCTTCTCACTTCTGGAGTTCCTTCATGTGTTACTTGGATTAAATCCCAAGCTTCCTTTGCTGTAGAACAAGCTGAAATTCTAAAAAATTCATCAGAATTTAGTGCAGAATGTATGATATTTAAAGCTTTTGCATCATTCTCTGCTCTTCTAATTTCACTTTGATCCCAGCTATCATATGGTTTCTCAATTTCTTTTCCTCCCTCTATCTTAGTGGGTATTTTGTAATCTGTGATTACAGCCTGCCAAATATTTCTATGAACAGATTCCATGAAAATTTTCATTCTAACTTTCCAAAAGGGATAGTTATCTCCACAAAACAATGGGGGTCTGTTTATAGAAGCACCTTCAGCAAACGGTAATTGATTACCAGCCATCTAACCTTTCTAAAGATCTAGTCTTGAATGTTTTACAAGATACAGCTCTGGTACCAATTGTTGGTCCCTACGGTTAGAATCTAGAAGGGGGGGTTGAATAGATTCTATGTTATTTTTCCTTTTCTTCTTTGCTTTCTAAATCTTTACCAAACAAATCTTGATTTAAAACAAACCTTTAAACATAAAAGGTAATTCAGAGTTATAAATGCACAGCTTATCCAACAAGATTTGAATAACAAGATATGTAAAGATTGAATTTATCAATTACCAAGAATCTTTAAAGTTCAGTTTCTGCAGATAATGTTTTTCTTCATCAACATTAATCAAGAAACTTATACAGAATGTAAAGAGTGTAAGGGTTAAGAAAATCATGCACCAAGATATATACTGGTTCAGCCATCCAAAGGCCTACATCCAGTTTCAGATTTAGATACACCTCTAAATCCAGTCAAATCCACTATTGATATTCTTTACAAGCACCCTGCACAAGCAATATCCAATCAATGAATTTAACAAGCAAATCTTGACACCCACAAGATTAACAAACCATTTCTTGACTCCACAAGAAACATATAACCCAAGAATATTGATCCCACAATATCCTACTTGAGAAAAACCTATCTCAAGATTTCTCTTTACACAACTCTTCCAGAGATTCTCTAATCTCAAGAGTTAAAACCATCCAAACAATAAAAGATCAGAAACGAGTACACCTGTTCGTGTAGATATGATCTTCAACAACGTAAACCAGTTTAGAATGAATTTTCTATATGAACTTCATCTTCTTGAATTGATCTTGCACACTTCTTTTTCCAAAAGTTGATTTTCAGCAGATATGATCTTTCTTTCTTTTTCAGAAAATCTTTTTCTCTTTTGCAGTAATGTGTATTCTAAAAAAAACTTCTTTCCGTGTGTGAAAAATCTCTCTTTTCTCTTCTTTTTTCTTGTCAAAAAAACTTCAGTTTTAATCTTATTTAAAGACAATTTTCATGTGCAAGGAAACAGTTATTTCAGTTATATTCATAACAGAGATAATCTATTACCTGTGATGGTAATCTATTACCACGAGTTAGAATAACTGAACTAATTGTTTCAGCTCCTGTTTTAATCTATTACCTAACATGGTAATCGATTAACACGATGCCAAAATAACACAAAACTCACATTTGGAACAGAGGTAATCGATTACTTTAAAGAGATAATCGATTAACACGATCCTTTTTCCTCTTGAAATCATCAGAATCAGTTTGGTAATCTATTACCACACATGGTAATCGATTATTCCAGTATCAATCAGTTTTTCAACATGAGTCAGGTAATCTATTACCAGTTCAGGTAATCTATTCCTTAACTCAGAAAATTTCTGATGTTTTCAAGTTTTCATTTAAAGTCTCAAACACTCAGTAAATTAATACTTCATGTTCTCAACAATGAATGAAATAAGAAAAATGAGTATTATGATATTTTCACCTTCATGTTAATTACTAATTTTTAACACATAACAAACAAACACATACAAGCCTAATCTTTTAAACAATCAATACATTATCCTTTTGACATAGGCTTAAAATAAAAAGCAACATGAACAAAACATCAAAACTAAAACTTCTAGGGAACATCTTCCAAATGTAGATTCTTCAATCTTCAACAATTTCTTCATCGATGAAGGTGAGGTGATCATTAGCCTTGATGTGACTAACAATCCCCTCAAACTCGTCTTGGGAGATAGTGTGCGACATATATGCCTCGTTCAAGACTTTCAACAGAGCTTGCCGATGCGGTTCGGAGCATAGGATCAACGACAACAGAGTAATCTTTGCTGGCGTCTTATGAAGTTGATCCATGATGGAATACTCGCTCTGTCGGATATATTTTAACAGCTTGTCTGTCTCCTCCTCGGATTCCTTATTTTCCTCGGTTTTTTCCTTTTCTTTTCCTTTATTCTTGGGAGCTTTATCGTGCAGATCTTCGGGAGTGTAGATCCTGCCACTCCTAGTCATGCCCCCAAGTCCAGCGATGTTGGAGATATCGTTGTCGGCAGAAGAACGGATGTCGTATATCCACGGCACAGCCTTATTTGATTTGTAAGGGAAAGGCCTTGGAACTGTGATCCTTAATGGTGTCGGACCTTCCCCTTTATTCGTCTTGATTACCAACAACGGAGTTGATGTGCGCTCGCTTGGCGCGGTTGTTGGCTTACACTTGATAACGAACGGCGTGCGATCCATTCTTTGAACATACGCATCGATTATTTCTTTCTTTTTATTAATGTTTATTAATGATTTATTGGGAGGGATGTATGAAATGCAAATCTAGATCCCTCCATGATCTTTGATAAGAATGCATGATATGAGATGATGACGTTGAATATGCATGCATTGTGTTTATTCAACTAAGCATTATCATGTTTTTAGGATGTCCCTAAGATGATGCATGATATTGCTTGGTTTGGATAAATAACCCTTTTTTCCTTTTTTTTTGGGTATTTTTTATTTTATATATTTTTTGTATTTTTTGGGTGAAAAGGGAAACTACCTATATGAATGTGATGAAGGTAGATGTTAACACCGTATAATGGAAGATTCTTATTCCTATTTATTTTTATTTTAAAAGAATAGGAATGTTGTATGTTTAAAAGGTGCAATGTATGCTCATACAATGTCACATAAAAATGCACACACAATTCACTCATCCACGAACAGTCACGCGCGAATCACGAGGTAGGGGTCTCCTGCAGAAAAGTGCATATTCAAGGAGGATCTAACTGTTCTCACTTGGTCAAAGGCCCCCAAGGTGCCCCCATTATAGGGACCCAATTCCTCTCGTCGTAAGTCGATGGAAAGCTCCAACGCACTGTCGGACTCGAGTTCATGGTTATCACCTTGAGTGATGTTTTTCCGACAACGGTCTCGTAGGCTCCTATAGACCCATTCAACCGGCCGTACTAACATCCACTCCCTATGGATTACCACTCATGCCCCCGGGTATAGAGGGAACTGTTGTGTGCAAAGGTTTGTGTGCAATTTTTATTTCAAACGATTGCGGAAATTTAAACAAACAACAATTATTTAAAGCCAAATATATAAAGCATGTTATCATACGAGCAAGGGGTAATGAAGTAATTTTTAACTATTATTTGTTAAAAATAATCTGTCACTAAATGGGACTGACTCTCGAAGCTTCCCCAGTGAAGTCGCCATCTGTCGCCACCGGCCCGAAACGGGCTTTCGGCATTCGCGAAGGATGGTTGGACTCGTTTATTTGTTTTAAAAATGTGGATTGCTAGAATGACTTATTCTCAAACTGAGACCTCGTCAAACGAGCAATTTTATTAAAAGGCTCACTAATCCATATTAATCCCAAGCGGGACCCTCCATGGATTAGTGGTTTTCGCAAAAGGAGGGTTCGTGGAGTCGCCACCAATGTTTTACTCAAAACATTGGAAAAAGGGATAAGGCAATTGATTTTAAAAATCAACTTTGGCCATTACAACCAGAGTTGGGTAAGGGAGTCGGTTACGCGTGGGGAAGGTGTTAGCACCCCACAACGCCCCTTTCGGGTTCCCTATGACAGATTATTTTCTAAAATAACAACGTAAAATTACTAAATTACCCCTATTTATTATGAACGGTTATGAACAAGATATCTACATGGCGAATAAATTAGATATGCGATGCAACAATCAGAAAGCGGTAAAAGGAAGGATTTTGAAGAAGAAACCTTTGAAGCGTGCTTTTATATGTTTCGTAAAACTGGGAAGCTTTTTGGCGTTCCCTCGCTCTACAAGCCCGCTCCTCGCTCTCCTAGAACAAAATTTTAACTAAGGGAATCAAAAAGATTTCCCCTCGACTAGGTTCGATCCTCAAGCAAAATGGCTCGGGGCTCAAGAACTTCGTCGGATCAACTCTCCGAGTGATTTCTAGGGCAGAACACTGCTCAAAAACCCCAGAATACTCAAGGAGAGGGTTCAAACTATGTTGAAAAGTGTGGAATGACGTCCAATTGACGTCATATTTATAGGGAATAGGCGCAATACGGCCTACAGGGGCAATACGGCCGTATTGAAATTTTTGAACTTCAATACGGTCGTATTGAAGTTCAATACGGTCGTATTGAAATTCAGAAATTTCAATGCGCCCGTATTGAGTTCGCTGCGGTTGTATTGAAGTGTCAATACGGTCGTATTGACTTCAGTACGACCGTATTGAAGTTTCAGAAACTTCAATACGCCGTATTGAGTTCACTACGGTCGTATTGAAGCTTCAATACGGCCGTATTAAGTTCAGTACGGCCGTATTGGGCTTCATTCCCTCCACTTCCTTATTTTTGAGCTATCCTAAGACCTCTAGAGCTACAGAGAACCCTCCTAGGGCCTTCCAGGAGTCCTTCTGGCTGATCTTCCTTCAGTCTTTGAGAGTCTTCAAGCTTTATTTCCGTCCCGGACAATTTTAGGGGTCTACACCCCTAAAATTGTCCGGGTCGGAAATAAGACTCGAAGACTCTCAAAGATCGAAAGAAAGTCAGCCAGAAGGACTCCTAGAAGACCATAGGATGGCTATCTGTAGGTTTAGAGGTCTTAGAGTACCTAAAAATAAGGAAGTGGGAGGTTTGGAGCTCAATACGGCCTCCTTGGAGTTCAGTACGGCCGTACTGCACATTTTGTACTACAATACGGCCGTACTGAAACCAATACGGCCGTATTGAAGTTTCTGTATTTCAATACGGCCGTACTGAATTTAATACGGCCGTATTGAAGTACAAAAACTCAATACGGGCCGTATTGACCCCAGGGGCCGTACTGCGCTTCATCCCTATAAATAGGACGTCATTTGGACGTCATTGGACACTTTTTCACACAGTTTTGACTCTCTCCTTGAGTATTCTGGGGTTTTTGAGCAGTGTTCTGCCCTAGAAATCGCTCTGAGAGTCAATCCGACGAAGTTCTTGAGTCACGAGCCATTTGCTTGAGTCTCGAACTTAGTCGAAGGGAAATCTTTTGGATTTCCGTAGTAAAAATTATTTTTTAGGAAGGAGCGAGCGAGCTTGTAGAGGGAGGGAGTGCCAAAAAGCCTCCTAGACTTCATTGATATATAAAAAGCACGCTTCAAGAGGTTTCTTCTCTAAAAATCCCTTCTTTTACCGCTTTCTGATTGTTGCATATTTAAATTCGTCATCATGTAGATATTTAATATATAATCGCTTATAATAAATAGCGGTAATTTAGTAATTTTACGCTATTATTTAATAAATAATCCGTCATAGGGAACCCTAATGGGGCGTTGTGGGGGTGCTAACACCTTCCCCGCACGTAACCGACTCCCTTACCCAACTCTAGTTGTAATGGCCAAAGTTGATTTAAAAATCAATTGCCTTAAATCTTTTTCCAATGTTTTGAGTAAAACATTGGTGGCGACTCCAAGAACCCTAATTTTTGCGAAAACCACTAATCCATAGAGGGTCCCGCTTGGGATTAATATGGATTGGTGAATCATTTAATAAAATTGGTAGCTCGACAAGGTCTCAGTTTGAGAATAAGTCGTTCTATCAATCCACCACTTTCCAAAACTATAAAACGAGTCATGACCATCGTCGCGAATGCCAAGGTCCGTTTCGGCGGGTGGCGACAGATGGCGACTCCACTGGGGAAGCCTCGAGAGTCAATCCCATTTAGTGATGTATTCTTTTCAAAATAATAGTTTAAAATTACTTTATTACCCCTTACTTGTATGATAACATGTTTATCTATTTGGCTTTAATAATTGTTGAATGTTTAAATTCTCGCAATTGTTTGAAATAAAAACTGCACACAAACCTTTGCACACAACAGTTCCCTCTATACCCGGGGGCATGAGTGGAAAGCCATAGGGAGTGGATGTTAGTACGGCCGGTTGTCGAATGGGTCTATAGGTGCCCGTAGACCGTTGTCGGAAAACATCACTTAAGGTGATAACCATGAACTCGAGTCCGACAGTGCGTTGGAACTTTCCATCGACTTACGACGAGAGGAATTGGGTCCCTATAATGGGGGCACCTTGGGGGCCTCAGACCGGTGAGAACAGTTAGAACCACCTTGAATATGCACTTTTCTGCAGGATACCCCTACCTCGTGATTCGCTCGTGACTGTTCGTGGATGAGTGAATTGTTTGTGTATAGGTTTATGTGATATTGTTTGTGCATTAATAATAAACCTCGTGATAAGGTCTAAAGAATAATCCCCATGCATGAAAATACCATGACATGAGAAGAAAGACCATGTGTGAAAATATAATAAAAGTGAGGAGCATGTGCATCATTACCAATAAGATATCATGCATCCTCATAAACCATGCATTCTAGGTTCACCAATACCTCTTGACATGAGTAAAAGAGACCCATAATTATCGAGATTCTCCATTGGGGAGGGATCATAAGTCAAGGAGGGTGGTAACACTCCGTTTTAAAAAGGCAGCGCCTTAAAAATGGAGGGTTATCAAGCTCATGTCAAGAGCGTATTCATCCCATAAAGAAACTAATTAAACATTCATTTTAGAAAGTGGCTGGTCATCTCTCTGTCCTCACACGCGCGCAGAAAATCAAGAAGATGGAAGCGCTGGAGGACCAAAATAAGAAGCTTACAGTCGAGCTCTCACAGCTCAAAGAACAAATGGCGCAAATGATGGAACTCATGCGTCATCATAATGTACATGGGTCTCACCACAGTGACCGTGAGTCCCATCATCATGAGGAGGAGGAGCACGAGGAAGAACCTCCACGAGCTGTACCCCTTGGGGCGGGGATCATGATTAAAGAGCCCGAGGTTTCAAAGGAACAATTCCATGCTCTTGAGGATCGGCTAAGAGCTATGGAGGGGCATGATTTTGACATCAAAGATGCCGCCGACATGTGCTTGGTGAGGGACATCCAATTCCCTCCCAAATTTAAAGTGCCAGATTTCCCAAAATATGTGGGATCGACTTGCCCCAAAAGTCATCTCACCATGTATTGTCGAAAAATGGCTGCATATGCTACCAATGAAAAGCTCTTAATTCATTGCTTTCAAGAGAGCTTGGCTGAAACCGCACTCAATTGGTATATGCAGCTGGATGGAAATCAAGTGTGCACATGGAGGCAGTTGGCCGACGCATTTCTCAAGCGCTATAAATATAACATCGACCTAACACCCGATAGGTCTGATCTTCAAGCCTTGAGTAAAACAAATGATGAATCTTTCAAGGCGTACGCCCAACGGTGGAGGGAGTTGGCGGCACAAATAGAGCCCCCGCTGTCGGATAAGGAGACGGTGTCCCTATTCATAAATTCGTTGACCGGTCCCTATTATGACAAAATGATAGGGAATACGACAATGCTCTTCTCGGACATCATCACCATTGGAGAAAGGGAGGAACAAGGGCTGAAAAGTGGGAAGCTAGCTAAGCCTTCCCAACCATTTGAAGCAAAGAAGACCATCGGGAAGAAGAAAGAAGGAGGAGTCAACGCCATAACCGTTTCTTCATCTTCTTCCACTTCGAAGTCAGGAAAGTCGCAATATAACCCTGTGAGGAAGCTTGACAAACTTCCGACCACATATAGCGACCTCTTGCCGAAGCTAGTAGAAGCCCATCTTCTAGCTTATGTTCCGCCAAGGAAGATGGATCCACCTTACCCCGAGTGGTACAAACCACAAGATAAATGTCTATACCACTCGGGGGCACCAGGGCATTCAACGGAGAACTGTAAAGCTCTCAAATACAAGGTCCAAGACCTCATCGATGCTGGGTGGGTCACCTTTGATTCGACAGCACCCGACGTGAGCAAGAATCCTCTACCAAAGCAGGAGTAGAGAATGGCAAGCCACGATAGGGCCCCTCCATATTTTTCTTTTCTTTTAGGGACTCGTGATCAGTACCCGAGATCATGAGAACCTTTTCATGTAAATAAGGGTCTTTGTACAAATTTTAATACATATCAATAAAGAGGCATTTTTCACACATTATTCTCTCATTTGTTCTTTTCTCTCTTTCTCTCATTAATATTAATAAATTCTAAACCTAAACAGAACCAATAAAACAATTATGTCTGTGATTGTTCGCTCCGACCGGGATCCGAAAGTTGAGGATGAATGGGTTGAGTTGGACAGTGATGAGGAGACCATTTCTCCGGACTTGCAAAGACTGTTAGATCAAGAGGCTCGTCTACTCCAACCGCATCAAGAAAAATTGGAGACCGTGAATTTGGGGCAAGGCCAAGAAATAAAAGAAGTCAATATTGGAACCCATATCAGTGATGAAATAAGGGAGCAATTGATCCAGTTGTTAAAGGAATACAAAGATGTATTTGCATGGTCGTACCATGATATGCCCGGTTTGAACTCTAATATCGTCGAGCACAAATTACCACTGAAAGAAGGGTTTCGACCCGTCAAACAAAAGCTTCGACGAGTCAAGCCCGAATGGTCTTTAAAGATCAAGGAGGAGGTAGAAAAACAATTAGACGCGGGATTCCTGATTGTATCCCAGTATCCCGAATGGCTGGCTAACATAGTGCCGGTCATTAAAAAGAATGGAAAGGTTAGAGTTTGTGTTGACTACAGGGATCTTAATCGTGCTAGTCCAAAGGACGATTTTCCCTTACCACACATCGATACATTGGTGGATCGTACAGCCACAAACACACTCTATTCCTTCATGGATGGGTACTCTGGGTACAACCAAATCAAGATGAATGTGGAAGACTGCGAGAAGACTTCCTTCATTACACCCTGGGGTACTTTTTGCTACAGGGTAATGCCTTTTGGACTCAAGAATGCGGGCGCCACCTATCAACGAGCGATGGTGACGTTATTCCACGATATGATCCACAAAGAAATTGAAGTATATGTGGATGACATGATCGCAAAGTCAAAAGATGAGATGGACCATGTCCAATATTTGAGAAAATTATTCAATCGGCTTCGCAAGTACCAGCTTAAACTAAATCCGGCTAAGTGTACTTTCGGAGTTCGGTCGGGTAAGCTTCTCGGGTTCATCGTCAGTGAAAAAGGCATAGAGGTGAACCCCGATAAAGTAAAGGCAATAATGGAAATGCCTCCTCCTAAAACCAAGAAAGAAATAAGAGGATTCCTCGGCAGGGTGAACTACGTTGCAAGGTTCATCGCACAGTTGACTGACACGTGCAAACCGATATTCAGGCTGTTGCGCAAAAATCATTCTGAATCGTGGGATGAGAATTGTCAACAAGCTTTTGATAAGATCAAACAGTGCTTGGCCAATCCACCGGTATTGGTGCCGCCTGTTGGGGGAAGACCATTGATCCTCTATCTAACTGTGCTTGATGAGTCCATGGGAGTTGTGCTAGGACAACAGGACGAAACTGGAAAGAAAGAACGAGCCATCTACTACTTGAGCAAGAAATTTCTCGATTATGAAACCCGCTACACGCCATTAGAAAAGACATGCTGTGCGTTAGCGTGGGCAACACAACGGCTCAGGCAGTATATGATAAGGCATACTACTTGGTTGGTTTCCAAAATGGATCCAATTAAGTACGTGTTCGACAAACCAATAATCACTGGGAAGATTGCCCGATGGCAAGTACAGTTATCAGAATTTGACATAATACATGTCACACAAAAGGCCATCAAGGGCAGCACCCTAGCTGATTACCTAGCACATGGGCCGACCAACGACTACCAATCCCTTCAAGATGATTTCCCCGATGAGCATATAATGCATTTACAACATGAAGAGCTTAAAGATGATGCATGGACCATGTATTTTGATGGAGCCTCCAACATGCTTGGACGAGGGATTGGCACAGTGCTAATCTCTCCCCAAGGAAAACACATTCCCATAACGGCAAGACTCAACTTCGATTGTACAAACAATATGGCAGAATACGAGGCTTGCGCGTTGGGAATCCAAGCAGCCATCAACAATGGTATCCTAAAGCTCAAAGTGTTTGGTGATTCGGCCCTAGTCATCTACCAATTACGAGGTCAATGGGAAGTCCGAAATCCCAAATTGATACCATATGTTGAGCACATCAAAGATTTGACACAACTCTTCCAAAGTGTCGTCTTTTAGTACATTCCAAGGGAGGAAAATCAGTTTGCCGACGCTCTTGCTACACTATCATCAATGTTCGCCTTGGCTAATGAGCATGAAATGCCCATCATCAATATCCGGAGGCATGATAAACAAGCGTTTTGCCTTCTGATAGATGAAGTAGTTGATGATCATCCATGGTTCCATGACATCAAGCAATATTTGACAAAAGGGGAATATCCTGATATGGCCAGTGATAATGACAAGAAGCATATCCGAAGAAGGGCCATGGGATTTCTGCTAGTCGGCGAAACCCTCTACAAGAAAAATTATGACTCGGTCTTGTTGAGATGTATAGACCAAATCGAAGCTCAAAACATGATCAAAGAAGTTCACGAGGGAGTTTTCGGTACCCACATCCCCGGGCCTGCAATGGTTAAAAAGATCCTCAGGGCGGGATATTATTGGTCGACCATGGAAAAGGATTGTTACCAATATGTGCGAAAATGCCATAAATGTCAAGCATACGCCGACAACATTCATATCCCACCAACCCCACTCAACGTATTGGCTTCGCCTTGGCCATTCTCAATGTGGGGCATGGATGTTATTGGACCCATTGAGCCGAAAGCATCCAACGGGCACAGATTCATTCTTGTGGCCATTGACTATTTCACCAAATGGGTAGAAGCGGCATCGTATGCTTATGTGACCCGAAAGGTGGTAACATCCTTCATCAAAAAGAATATGATATGCAGATACGGTATTCCCGATAAGATCATCACTGATAATGGATCCAATTTGAATAACAAAATGGTGGAAGAACTGTGCCAAGAATTCAAGATCCAACACCACAACTCTTCCCCATATCGGCCAAAGATGAATGGGGCAGTCGAGGCAGCCAATAAAAACATCAAGAAAATAATGCAAAAGATGGTTGTCTCATTTAAAGACTGGCACGAGATGTTACCCTTCGTTCTCCATGGTTATAGGACTTCCGTACGCACATCTACCGAAGCTACTCCATTCTCCCTTGTCTATGGGATGGAGGCAGTTCTACCCGTCGAAGTCGAAATACCCTCCCTAAGGGTAATCATGGAAGCAAAACTTTCCGAAGCAGAATGGGTTCAAAGCCGGTATGACCAGTTAAACCTTATTGAAGAAAAACGGTTGAACGCCATATGCCATGGTCAAGCCTATCAGAGAAAGATCAAAAAGGCTTTTGACAAGAAAGTCCACCCTCGAGTCTATCATGAGGGAAAACTGGTAATGAAGAAGTTGCTACCAGCTCAAAAGGACAAAATCGGAAAGTGGGCCCCAAATTACGAAGGACCATATGTGGTGAGGCGAGCCTTCTCAGGAGGAGCACTGATCCTCACGGACATGGATGGAGAAGAACTTCGATACCCAGTCAACGCTGACGTGGTAAAGAAGTACTACGCTTGAAGACGTTGCTTGCACAGGCCCGCTAGGATGAAAACCCGAAAAGGGCGTCCTAGGCAAAAGTTAGGGCAAAATAAAAAGCCCGCCAGTACAAGGGTACCAGGCAAAACAAAGGCAAAATCACCCCCGCTAGGATACGTCCTAGGCAAAAGTTAGGGGCAAAAGAATAAGACATAAAAATAAAGCAAGCAACGATCACTTGAATCGAAAACCGAAAGGCGATTCATGTGATTATCTTGTAGAAGCAAGCGTCTTGCAGTGTCTACACTCCTAACTCAGGCATATCACCCGAAGCGATTAGGGGAACGCAAGGACAACAATGACAGATATAATTGTTAAGCCTAATGTATATAGCCTACCTTGGCCAGCCATTCTTCAGAAATTTCCTTCTATATATCTTTCTGTAAGAACACTTGTAAATATCAATAAAATATCTATTCATTTCTCTTCTCTCTTGACCATGTGATTATGCCTCTAAAATTGGTATTTCATAAAAATTGTACGAAATTCCTTTAATAATCGGTCAATAAAGAAAATTGGAGGGGTTCCTATAAAATCCGTAATCTCCTGCGAAAAAGGCTCACAAAGATATTCCCTCACGTCGATGACAGAAATTCCTCCAAGAAAAGGAGGATAGGGAGAGCCATTCATTTTTTCTGAAAAGCATTAATAAAATAATTAAACTTGCATTTGTGCATGTAGACCCCTAAAATTGTCCGGGTCGGAAATAAAGCTTGAAGACTCTCGAAGACTGAAGGAAGATCAGCCAGAAGGACTCCTGGAAGGCCCTAGGAGGGTTCTCTGTAAGTCTAGAGGTCTTAGAATAGCTCAAAATAAGGAAGTGGAGGGAATGAAGCCCAATACGGCCGTACTGAACTTAATACGGCCGTATTGAAGCTTCAATACGGCCGCAGTGAACTCAATACGGCGTATTGAAGTTTCTGAAACTTCAATACGGCCGTACTGAAATCAATACGGCCGTATTGAAGCTTCAATACGGCCGTATTGAAATTTCTGAATTTCAATACGGCCGTATTGAACTCAATACGGCCGTATTGAAGTTCAAAAATTTCAATACGGCCGTATTGGTTCTGTAGCCCGTATTGGGCCTGTTCCCTATAAATATGACGTCAATTGGACGTCATGGGACACTTTCACACTCAGTTTTGACTCCCTCCTTGAGTATTCTGGGGTTTTTGAGCAGTGTTCTGCCCTAGAAATCTCTCTAGGAGTCGATCCGACGAAGTTCTGGAATTCCGAGCACTTAGCTTGGAGATTCGAACCTAGTCGAAGGGAAATCCTCCGGATTTCCATAGTCAAAAGTTTTTACGAAGGAGCGAGCGAGCTTGTAGAGCGAGGGAACGCCAAAAAGCTTCCCAGTTTTACTCAATATATAAAAGCACGCTTCAAGAGGTTTCTTCTTAAATCCTTCCTTTTACTGCTTTCTGTGTGCATATTTAAACTGTCATCATGTAGATAGTTAATTTATAATCGCTTATAATAAATAGGGGTAATTTAGTAATTTTACACTATTATTTTAGAAATAATCTGTCATAGGGAACCCGAAAGGGGCGCTGTGGGGTGCTAACACCTTCCCCACGCGTAACCGACTCCCTTACCCGACTCTGGTTGTAATGGCCAAAGTTGATTTATAAAATCAATTGCCTTATCCCTTTTTCCAATGTTTTGAGTAAAACATTGGTGGCGACTCCACGAACCCTCCTTTTGCGAAAACCACTAATCCATGGAGGGTCCCGCTTGGGATTAATATGGATTAGTGAGACTTTTAATAAATAAATTGGATAAGATCGACAAGGTCTCAGTTTGAGAACAAGTCGTTCTAATAATCCAATACATTTTCAAAACTAAAATAATAAGCGAGCTCGACCGTCTTCGCGACCGCCGAGGCCCGTTCGGGCCGGTGGCGACAGATGGCGACTCCACTGGGGAAGCTTCGAGAGTCAGTCCCATTTAGTGACAGATTATTTTTAACAAATAATAGTTAAAATTACTTCATTACCCCTTGCTTGTATGATAACATGCTTTATATATTTGGCTTTAAATAACTGTTGTTTGTTTAAATTTCCGCAATTGTTTGAAATAAAAATTGCACACAAACCTTTGCACACAACAGTTCCCTCTATACCCGGGGGCATGAGTGGTAATCCATAGGGAGTGGATGTTAGTACGGCCGGTTGAATGGGTCTATAGGAGCCTACGAGACCGTTGTCAGAAAAACATCACTCAAGGTGATAACCATGAACTTAAGTCCGACGGTGCGTTGGAACTTTCCATCGACCCACGACGAGAGGAATTGGGTCCCTATAATGGGGGCACCTTGGGGGCCTCAGACCGGTGAGAACAGTTAGATCCACCTTGAATATGCACTTTTCTGCAGGATACCCCCACCTCGTGATTCGCTCGTGACTGTTCGTGGATGAGTGAATTGTTTGTGCATTGTTTATGTGAAATTGTTTGAGCATACATTGCATTTCTTTAAACATACAACATTCCTATTCTTTTAAAATAAAAATAAATAGGAATAAGGATCTTCCATTGCATGGTGTTAACATCTACCTTCATCACATTCATATAGGTAGTTTCCCTTTTCACCCAAAAATACAAAAAAAATATAATAAATAAAAATACCCAAAAAAAAAAGAAAAAAAGAAAAAAGGGTTATTTATCCAAACCAAGCAATATCATGCATCATCTTAGGAACATCCTAAAAACATGATAATGCTTAGTTGAATAAACACTATGCATGCATATCCACCACCATCATCTCATATCATGCATATAGATCATGGAGGGATCTAGGAGTTATTCATTTCATACATCTCTCCTAGTATTCCATTAATAAATATTAATAAAAAGAAAGAAATAATCGATGCGTATGTTCAAAGAATGGATCGCACGCCGTTCGTTATCAAGTGTAAGCCAACAACCATGCCAAGCGAGCATACGTCAACTCCGTTGTTGGTAATCAGACAAACAAAGGGGAAGGTCCAACACCATTAAGGATCACAGTTCCAAGGCCTTTCCCTTGCAAATCAAATAAGGCTGTGCCGTGGATATACGACATCCACTCTTCTGCCGACAGCGATATCTCCAACATCGCTGGACTTGGGGGCATAACTAGGAGTGGCAGGATCTACACTCCCGAAGATCTTTATGATAAAGCCCCCAAGAATAAAGAAAAAGAAGAAAAGAAAACCGAGGAAAAAGAATCTGAGGAGGAGACAGACGAGCTGTTAAAGTATATCCGACAGAGCGAGTACTCCACCGAGGATCAACTTCATAAGACGCCAGCAAAGATTACGCTGTCGTCGTTGATCCGAAGCTCCGAACCGCATCGACAAGATCTGTTGAAAGTCTTGAACAAGGCATATGTGTCGCACACTATCTCCCAAGACGAGTTTGAGGGGATTGTTAGTCACATCAAGGCTAATGACCACCTCACCTTCATCGATGAAGAAATCCCCGCCGAGGGATCAAACCACAACAAGCCCTTGCACATCTCTATAAAGTGCAAGGAGTATCACATCGCTAAAGTCTTGGTAGATAATGGATCTTCCTTGAACGCAATGCCAAAAAAAAGCGCTCGAGCAAGTGGCAATCAAGGGAATCCAAATGTGCCAACAACATGATCGTTCGAGCCTTCGATGGATCTAAAAGAGAAGTGGTGGGAGAGATCAATCTTCCAATCCAAATTGGACCCACTATCTTTAATGTCGAATTCCAAGTGATGGACATTACTCCCGCATACAGCTGTCTCCTCGGCCGACCTTGGATTCATGATGCGAAAGCTGTACCCTCTACGCTCCACCAGAAAGTCAAGTTCATAGTGGGTGACAAACTGGTGACTGTACAAGTTGAAGATGACATACTCATCAGCAAACCATCCACCATACCTTACGTGGATGCAGCGGAGGAAGCTTTAGAAACCGCCTTCCAAGCATTGGAAATCGCCAATGTCGAAACGTTTCCCCGAGAAATGAAGAAGGTAGTCTCCATGCTCACCAAGAACGGATACTTGCCAGGACAAGGATTAGGCAAGGACTCCCAAGGAATCCCGGAGCTACCCATTATCAAGGATAAATCCGGGGAAACAAGGGTTAGGATACAACCCTAACAAAGATCAAAGAACGAAGAGGAATCAAGATCCTTCTCGACGTTCTTTAAGCCAGATCTTTAGGAAGGCCGGTTCACAAGCGTCAAGGCCGGTCGTCGTCTTCAAAATGTTTTTCCTTCCGATAGGGATGTATAGACTCAGTGACTATTAGAGATCACTCCTCGGGGACAGCCCGACCCCCGAGCCTCGATAGGGCACATGTTTCCATTATGATTATAATAAAATCATTCTTCATTGATTCTTTATTGCTTCTTTTCTCGCTTGCAATAAAATTCTAGACCACATTATTTTAACCCTGTTTGAATAAACATGAATGAGGTTAAAATCATCTTAATAATAATAAACCCACATCATTTTTATGTGGAAGTGTGTGTGACAACTTGGAGCACCTTCCCTTGGCCTTGACAAGTGCCATCATGGATAAAAATAAATCCTTCAAAATAAAAGAAGCTCGGCAGGAAACCCAAAAAGGGGTCTGCGCAAAAATAAGAGCAAAAGACCCGCTAGGAATCCCACAAAAGGGTGACCTAGGCAAAAGTTAGGGTTGCAAAAATGAACAAAAACAAAAGTCCGCTAAAACGCCACAAAAGGGTGTTTTTAGGCAAAAATAAGGACAATCAAAAAACAAAAGAAATCCATGATGGTACCATGAACCGAATTCAAAAAGAAAGGTTCAAGAGCAGCTATCCAAGTTGTCAAAATCACAACGTCAATAAACAAAGATTTTCTTAACTTCATAAGTGTTTAATCAAGCAAGCCTAAACACATAAGCCTACCATGGCCAGCCATTCTTACAAAAAACCATTTTTCAAAAATTAAAATAATCCCCTCTAAAACACAAACTTTTGAAAAATATACCCTTTCCTTCTTTTCTCTCTTGTCCCAACGATTTTTGAATAATCTAGTGGAAACATGGAGATATAGTGGTCAATAGGAGGGTTGACACATCTTCTAAAGAAAGGGAAGGATCATTTGGTTGATGACACCAAATCTCAAATATAATACGCATCATTCCTCGGTAACAGAAATCGGCAGAGCACAGTCCATCTGGAGGAATGGCAAAATCCAAACACAAAAACGCATCGGTTAATTCTTTTGAAAAAAGAATCAAATAGAATTAGGTGCATCATACTGCATACATGCATACAGATGATAGGTGTACTGGAAGATCACTTATTCTCTGTTTATTGAAAAAACAAAAAATATATAAACTTCAGAAAAAACAATACGCCTGTATCATGTTCAGTACGCCCGTACCAAAATTAGGGTTATGAACAAATTTTCAATTCAATACGGGCATACTGAAATGGATGCGGCCGTATTGGCCATAAAGAAATTTTCAAAGACCTCGTCATGAGGCAACTACATAAATTAGAAAAAATAGGAAGAATTGCTTGTGTATGACAGCAGCAAACAAAATGCAAAGATTCAGAAAATCAACAGCGTCATACAAAATAACTGAGCCTGGAGAGGTTTGCCGAAAGAATACTCTCAAAATAACTGAGCCTGGAGAGGCTTGCCGAAAGAATACTCTCAGAATAACTGAGCCTGGAGAGACTTGCCGAAAGAATACTCTCAGAATAATTGAGCCTGGAGAGGCTTGCCGAAAGAATACTCTCAAAATAACTGAGCCTGGAGAGGCTCGCCGAAATAATACTCCCACAGAATAATTGAGCCTGGAGAGGCTTGTCGAAATAATACTCCTTCAGAATAATTGAGCCTGGAGAGGCTTGCCGAAATAATACTCCTACAAAATAACTGAGCCTGGAGAGGCTTGCCGAAATAATACTCTCTCATAATAACTGAATTTAATTTCTTTAGCACTTTTAATTTCTGTACAGCAAAAGCCAAAAACATAAAAAAGGCAAAATACAGAAAAAGCCAAATCAGAAGAAAAGGCAAAATACAGAAAAAGCCGAAAATAAAAAAGGCAAGGATATAGAAAATCCAACAAACAATTTGTACCGAATAACTAAGCCTGGAGAGGCTTACCAAAATAATACTCCACATCCTCCACAGTATGCAGAATAACTGAGCCTGGAGAGGCTCGCAGAAATAATACTCCCCAGAGGGAACCTCAGCTCAAGCTCACGGAAAAATCCCCAGCGAGAGCTATCAAAGCAAAATCGACGCAATCCCCAATGGAAGTGCGATCATCCAAACAGTATATACAAGTCAAAGGACTTAACACTTCCTCAGTGGAAGATAGCTCTCCGACTCAAAGCGCTGAGCGAGGCTAAGCCTGTAGAGGCTTCCTAAAAAATACTCTGGGATACGTAAGATCCCCAAATCCCCAGTCGCCTACTCAAGAGGCATTCCTACAAAAAGAAAAGATCAAAAATTTCAATAAATATTCCCCAAGCGGAATGCGGCACTCAGCCAAACACTGAACATCAAGATAATTCACCTACTTAGAGGCACTTCTTCAAAAAGAGAAAATCAAAAAGATCAATAATAATTCCCCAAGTGGAATCCGGCTCTTAGCCAAACATCAAGCGTCAAGATGATACGCCTAACAGAAGAGGCTAATCAAAATGAATGACAAAATCCCCCAGCGGATAATAGCCTACATAGAGGCGACAAAAATCAGAAAACCCAAAAGAGATACCCGAATAAGGATAACCGGGATACTCCACCAACGTCCAAAGGACGTCAGCCAATCATAAGGCACTGCTCATCTCAGAAAGAGCATCTTCGTGTCTACACCCCAAGGAAACAGAAATTCCTCAATGGGCGCCAACTACTCAATGGAAAGTTGGGGCACAGGAACCTGTGAGTAACTGCACATCCCCTAGACGGATCCCTGCGTTATCCAGCCCTCAGTGGCATAAAAATCAAAAATAATCGTCGAAGCAGCATCGTGGACTGTGGAGACAAAATCAACATCCAGAATCCCCAGCGGATAACAGCCTACACAGAGGCAGTAAAAATCAGAAAATCAAAAAGAGTCACCCGAATAAGGATAACCGGGATACTCCACCAACGTCAAAAGACGTCAGCCAAACATAAGGCATCGCTCAAATCAGAGAGAGAGCATCTGTGTCTACACCCCAAGGAGTCAAAAATTCCCATGGGTACCAACTAAGCAATGCAAGTTGGGACACAAGAACCTATGAATGACTGCACATCCCCTAGACGGATCCCTGCGTTATCCAGCCCTCAGCGGCACAAAATCAGAAAAACAAACCGTCGAAGCAGCATTGTGGACTGTGGAGACAAACTATACTCAACTACCTCATTTTTGAGAGGCAAAGTCTGGAGAGACGATACTCAAACGAAGTCTGGAGAGACAGTACTCAAACAAGGTCTGGAGAGACGGTACTCAAACAAGGTCTGGAGAGACGGTACTCAAACAAAGTCTGGAGAGACAGTACTCAAACAAGGTCTGGAGAGACGGTACTCAAACAAGGTCTGGAGAGACGGTACTCAAACAAGGTCTGGAGAGACAATACTCAAACGAAGTCTGGAGAGACAGTACTCAAAGTCTGGAGAGACGGTACTCAAACAAAGTCTGGAGAGACGATACTCAAACAAGGTCTGGAGAGACGGTACTCGAACAAAGTCTGGAGAGACGGTACTCGAACAAAGTCTGGAGAGACGGTACTCAAACAAAGTCTGGAGAGACGGTACTCAAGGTCTAGAGAGACAGTACTCAAGGTCTGGAGAGACAGTACTCAAGGTCTGGAGAGACAATACTCAAGGTCTGGAGAGACAATACTCAGCCATCAGCGTCGTCAGAGGCACGTTGGTGTTAAACTCAGCTACCGAGGATGTCAGAAGCGCCGAGGTATGCACCCACCTGGAGAGGCTACTCAACAATTTTCCACCGGAAGACATTACAAGTCAGAAGGTCGGCACATCACCCGGACAATTGGGTCAACTCCTTTACTTGTCAGCCGGTACACCAAAAGACCGTCCGACTAAGTAAAGGGGGGGCAGCTGTAGACCCCTAAAATTGTCCGGGTCGGAAATAAAGCTTGAAGACTCTCGAAGACTGAAGGAAGATCAGCCAGAAGGACTCCTGGAAGGCCCTAGGAGGGTTCTCTGTAGGTCTAGAGGTCTTAGAATAGCTCAAAATAAGGAAGTGGAGGGAATGAAGCCCAATACGGCCGTACTGAACTTAATACGGCCGTATTGAAGCTTCAATACGGCCGCAGTGAACTCAATACGGCGTATTGAAGTTTCTGAAACTTCAATACGGCCGTACTGAAATCAATACGGCCGTATTGAAGCTTCAATACAGCCGTATTGAACTCAATACGGCCGTATTGAAATTTCTGAATTTCAATACGGCCGTATTGAACTCAATACGGCCGTATTGAAGTTCAAAAATTTCAATACGGCCGTATTGGTTCTGTAGCCCGTATTGGGCCTGTTCCCTATAAATATGACGTCAATTGGACGTCATGGGACACTTTCACACTCAGTTTTGACTCCCTCCTTGAGTATTCTGGGGTTTTTGAGCAGTGTTCTGCCCTAGAAATCTCTCTAGGAGTCGATCCGACGAAGTTCTGGAATTCCGAGCACTTAGCTTGGAGATTCGAACCTAGTCGAAGGGAAATCCTCCGGATTTCCATAGTCAAAAGTTTTTAGGAAGGAGCGAGCGAGCTTGTAGAGCGAGGGAACGCCAAAAAGCTTCCCAGTTTTACTCAATATATAAAAGCACGCTTCAAGAGGTTTCTTCTTAAATCCTTCCTTTTACTGCTTTCTGTGTGCATATTTAAACTGTCATCATGTAGATAGTTAATTTATAATCGCTTATAATAAATAGGGGTAATTTAGTAATTTTACGCTATTATTTTAGAAATAATCTGTCATAGGGAACCCGAAAGGGGCGCTGTGGGGTGCTAACACCTTCCCCACGCGTAACCGACTCCCTTACCCGACTCTGGTTGTAATGGCCAAAGTTGATTTATAAAATCAATTGCCTTATCCCTTTTTCCAATGTTTTGAGTAAAACATTGGTGGCGACTCCACGAACCCTCCTTTTGCGAAAACCACTAATCCATGGAGGGTCCCGCTTGGGATTAATATGGATTAGTGAGACTTTTAATAAATAAATTGGATAAGATCGACAAGGTCTCAGTTTGAGAACAAGTCGTTCTAATAATCCAATACATTTTCAAAACTAAAATAATAAGCGAGCTCGACCGTCTTCGCGACCGCCGAGGCCCGTTCGGGCCGGTGGCGACAGTGCATTACACACACGTTAGTTGCACATTCAAAGACCTTGTCATGAGGCAATCGCATAAAATAAAAACAGAAAAAATTTGCTTGTGTATGACAGTAGTCGACAGAAAAAGCCAAGATCAACAAAAGGCAAAATACAGAAAAGCCAAAAAACGACAAAAAAGGCGAAAGTTCAGAAAAATTGTACAGAATAACTGAGCCTGGAGAGGCTTGCCGAAATAATACTCTCTCAGAATAATTGAGCCTGGAGAGGCTTGCCGAAATAATACTCTCTCAGAATAATTGAGCCTGGAGAGGCTTGCCGAAATAATACTCCCTCATCAGAATAATTGAGCCTGGAGAGGCTTGCCGAAATAATACTCCCCAGAGATATCTCAGCCTCCACTCACGGACCAAATTCCCCAGTGAAAGCTATCAAACCAAGATCAGCAAGATTCCCCAAGGAGGGCTTGATCGTCTAAACAGAATATCCGAGTCGAAAGGACTATGACCTCCTCAGTGGAGGATAGCTTTCCAACTCAAGAGATGAGTGAAGCTAAGCCTGAAGAGGCTTTCTAAATAATACTCTGGGATATATAAACTTTAAATTCCCACTCGCCTACTCAGAGGCACCCCTTCAAGAAAAATCACAAAAGACAAATAATCATTCCCCAAGTGGAATCCGGCTCTCAGCCAAACATCAAGCGTCAAGATGATCTGCCTAACAAAAGAGGCTAATCACAACAAAACGACAAAATCCCCCAGCGGATGATAGCCTACACAGAGGCAACAAGATCAGAAAACCAAAAAGAGTCACCCGAATAAGGATAACCGGGATACTCCACCATCGTCGAAAGGACGTCAGCCAATCATACGGCATCGCTCACATCAGAAAGAGCATCTTCGTGTCTACACCCTAAGGAAACAGAAATTCCTCAATGGGCACCAACTACGCAAAGGAAAGTTGAGACACAAGAACCTATGAATAACTGCACATCCCCTAGACGGATCCCTGCGTTATCCAGCCCTCAGCGGCATCAATATCAAAAACAAACTGTCGAAGCAGCATCGTGGACTGTGGAGACAAAACCATCACAGATCCCTGGAGAGGGCAAACTCACATTGCCAGTGTCGTCAAGAACACGCTGGTATAGCCTGGAGAGGCGGTACTCAGCTACCCCGAGGTTGTCAGGAACACGGAGGTACGCAACTACCCCGGGGTTGTCAAGAACACGGAGGTATAGCCTGGAGAGGCGGTACTCAGCTACCCCGAGGTTGTCAGGAACACGGAGGTATGCAACTACCCCGAGGTTGTCAAGAACACGGAGGTATAGCCTGGAGAGGCGGGTACTCAGCTACCCCGAGGTTGTCAGGAACACGGAGGTACGCAACTACCCCGAGGTTGTCAAGAACACGGAGGTATAGCCTGGAGAGGCGGTACTCACGCTACCGAAGTGTACAGAAGCACGGAGGTATGCAGCTTCCGGCTCGGGCGGCGAGCGAAGCAAAGCCTGGAGAGGCGGTACTCACAACTTCCAACTCGGGCGTCGAGTGAAGTTGAGCCTGGAGAGGCGGGTACTCACAGCTTCCAGCTTGGGCGGCAAGCGAAGCTAACCCTGGAGAGGGCAAACTCAACTGCCTAGGATGTCAGAAGCACCGAAGCAGAGCCTGGAGAGGCGGTACTCACAGCTTCCAGCTTGGGCGGCAAGCGAAGCTAAGCCTGGAGAGGAGGTACTCACAACTTCCAGCTCGGGCGTCGAGTGAAGTTGAGCCTGGAGAGGCGGTACTCACGCTACCAAAGTGTTCAAGAAGCACGGAGGTATGCAGCTTCCGGCTCGGGCGGCGAGCGAAGCAAAACCTGGAGAGGCTACTCAACAATTTTCCACCGGAAGACACTACAAGTCGGAAGGATGGCCGTATTCCCCGGACAATTGGGTCAACTCCTTTACTTATCAACCGGTACACTAAAAGGCCGTTTGACTAAGTAAAGGGGGGGCAGCTGTAGACCCCTAAAATTGTCCGGGTCGGAAATAAGACTCGAAGACTCTCAAAGATCGAAAGAAAGTCAGCCAGAAGGACTCCTAGAAGACCATAGGATGGCTATCTATAGGTTTAGAGGTCTTAGAGTACCTAAAAATAAGGAAGTGGGAGGTTTGGAGCTCAATACGGCCTCCTTGGGGTTCAGTACGGCCGTACTGCACATTTTGCACTACAATACGGCCGTACTGAAACCAATACGGCCGTATTGAAGTTTCTGTATTTCAATACGGCCATACTGAATTTAATACGGCCGTATTGAAGTACAAAAACTCAATACGGGCCGTATTGACCCCAGGGGCCGTACTGCGCTTCATCCCTATAAATAGGACGTCATTTGGACGTCATTGGACACTTTTTCACACAGTTTTGACTCTCTCCTTGAGTATTCTGGGGTTTTTGAGCAGTGTTCTGCCCTAGAAATCGCTCTGAGAGTCAATCCGACGAAGTTCTTGAGTCACGAGCCATTTGCTTGAGTCTCGAACTTAGTCGAAGGGAAATCTTTTGGATTTCCGTAGTAAAAATTATTTTTTAGGAAGGAGCGAGCGAGCTTGTAGAGGGAGGGAGTGCCAAAAAGCCTCCTAGACTTCATTGATATATAAAAAGCACGCTTCAAGAGGTTTCTTCTCTAAAAATCCCTTCTTTTACCGCTTTCTGATTGTTGCATATTTAAATTCGTCATCATGTAGATATTTAATATATAATCGCTTATAATAAATAGGGGTAATTTAGTAATTTTACGCTATTATTTAATAAATAATCCGTCATAGGGAACCCTAATGGGGCGTTGTGGGGGTGCTAACACCTTCCCCGCACGTAACCGACTCCCTTACCCAACTCTGGTTGTAATGGCCAAAGTTGATTTAAAAATCAATTGCCTTAAATCTTTTTCCAATGTTTTGAGTAAAACATTGGTGGCGACTCCAAGAACCCTAATTTTTGCGAAAACCACTAATCCATAGAGGGTCCCGCTTGGGATTAATATGGATTGGTGAATCATTTAATAAAATTGGTAGCTCGACAAGGTCTCAGTTTGAGAATAAGTCGTTCTATCAATCCACCACTTTCCAAAACTATAAAACGAGTCATGACCATCGTCGCGAATGCCAAGGTCCGTTTCGGCGGGTGGCGACATTGCCTAGTTTAATTTGGTCTGAATTGAGGCTATCTGATGCACAAATGGGTTACCTTGGTTATTGCTGAATCTGTTCTGTACATAGCTTATCTTTGCCAAACTTGGCTTACTTTGTTTTTGATAATGCCAAAGGGGGATAAATGGTATATGGTGTGTTTGGTAGTTGTTTGCAGGTACTTGTGCTTGTGTGTGTATTGTGCAGGTTTTGGTTCATGGTACAATAAGAAGTTTCAGGCACAAAGTGCATTGTGGGCTGAGATCATTATCCATGGGTTGTCATCATCAAAAAGGGGGAGATTGTTGAGCTTAGGAGAGCTTGAAGCTTAGGAGATGAATTTTTATATTTGTGTATACTTGTGTGTGTGCTTTGTGCATTGAGCAAAACTTGTCTAAAATCAAGTAGGGAGTGGATGATGATGAGTTGAGAACATTGGAAAATTATTTTGAGACTTAAAATGAAGTTTTAAGAACTGACTCAAAATAATCGATTATTGTTAAATATAATCGATTATTTCAGCAAATGGGCTAAGTGGAATGCCTTGCTGTAATAATCGATTATTTGTCAAAATAATCGATTATTTCAGAAACAACTCTCTGGAATAATCAATTATCCAGCTAAATAATCGATTAAATTGTTCTTGGTTGATTTCCAGAAATCTGAAGAACAAAATAATCGATTATTCTTTAAAATAATCGATTATCTGGGTTTGAACTTTTATAAATAGACTTGAACTATTTTGAAACAAAAAAAAACATTGAGTGAGAACTGATACTCAACTTCTAAAAACGCTTTAGAGAGTCTGTGTGACATCTTGGAGAGGTTTCTTTGTGAAAATCCAAGAAGAAAAACATTTGTGAAAGAACTTGTGAAAATCATCATCATCATCATACCCTTGAAAGAGAAAGACAAAGAATTGTTCAAGAATTCCAGGTGAATTCGTTTCATGTTTGTTTCTTTGTGAATCTTTGTGGAAAATCTTGAGAAGGGTTTCTCAAGTGATTAAGGTTCTTGTAGTGGGATCTACAAGGGGTGCTTTCTTGGGGTCAAGAAAGTGATTATCTTTTAGTAGTGAAGTATATGCATGTGTGTTTGCTTGTAAACCTTCTTGCTTAAAGATAGTGGAAAAATCTTAATCAGGTGGTGATTAAGGACTGGATGTAGGTCACATGTGGAGTGGCTGAACCAGTATAAAAGACTTGTGCAATCTTCTTCAACCTTATCTCTTGTTTTGCAATTTCTTTGTTGAGCTTTAAAGAAGATAAAACTTGATTAACATGTGTATGTGAATTTAGATGGGTTAAATCTATAATTGGATATTATATTTGAACATCATTATCTTGTAATCAAGTTGCACATTGCATTCATATCATTGTAACAAGTCTTTAAGAGTGCTTCATTTGAAAATTCTGTCATAGAAAAGTTTTGAGTGAAATTAAGATCCAAAAAACTCTGATAAATTTTTAAAGGGTCATTAAATCCAATTCACCCCCCTCTTGGATTAGGCCATTCTTTTCTAACAGTTCTAACTGTTCTCACCGTTCCAAGGCCCCCAAGGTGCCCCCATTATAGGGACCCAATTCCTCTCGTCGTAAGTCGATGGAAAGCTCCAAAGCACTGTCGGACTCGAGTTCATGGTTTTCACCTTGAGTGATGTTTTCCGACAACGGTCTACGGGCACCTATAGACCCATTCGACAACCGGCCGTACTAACATCCACTCCCTATGGCTTTCCACTCATGCCCCCGGGTATAGAGGGAACTGTTGTGTGCAAAGGTTCGTGTGCAGTTTGTATTTCAAACAATTGCGAAAATTTAAACATTCAACAGTTATTAAAGCCAATTAGATAAAACATATTATCATACAAGCGAGGGGTAATGAAGTAATTTTGAACTATCATTTTAGAAATAATCCATCACTAAATGGGACTGACTCTCGAGGCTTCCCCAACGGAGTCGCCATCTGTCGCCACCCGCCGAAACGGACCTTGGCATTCGCGACGATGGTTGGACTCTTTTTAAGTTTTGAAAAATGGTGGATTGTTAGAACGACTTATTCTCAAACTGAGACCTCATCGAGCTAACAATTTTGTTTAAATGACTCTCACCAATCCATGTTAATCCCAAGCGGGACCCTCCATGGATTAGTGGTTTTCGCAAAAAGAAGGGGTTCTTGGAGTCGCCACCAATGTTTTACTCAAAACATTGGAAAAAGATATAAGGCAATTGATTTTCGCAAATCAACTTCGGCCATTACAACCAGAGTTGGGTAAGGGAGTCGGTTACGTGTGAGGAAGGTGTTAGCACCCCACAACGCCCCTTTCGGGTTCCCTATGACAGATTATTTCATAAATAATAGCGTAAAGTTACTAAATTACCCCCATTTATTAGAAACGATTATAAGTAAAATATTTACATGATGAAAGCTCTAAACATGCAATGCAACAATCAAAAAGCAATAAATAAAAGCAGTAAAAGAAAGGATTTGGAAAGAAACCTTCGAAGTGGGCTTTTATATATTCAAAACGAAGTTTAGGAGGCTTTTTGGCGCTCCTTCCCACTACACGTCCGCTCGCTCCTTTCCCTAAAAATAATTTTTACTACGGAAATCAAAGAGATTTCCCTTCGACTTGTTCGAGTCTCAAGCTAATGGCTCATGACTCAAGAACTTCGTCGGATCAGCTCTCGGAGAGATTTCTAGGGCAGAGAATGGCTCAAAAACCCAAGAATACTCAGCACGAGGGTCTAGAAGTGTGGAAAAAGTGTGGAATGACGTGCAAATGACGTCCTATTTATATGATTGAGGCACAATACGGCCTGGGAGGTCAATACGGCCCGTACTGGGTTTTTGAACTACAGTACGGCCGTATTGAATTCAATACGGCCGTATTGAAGTTCAAAAACTTCAATACGGCCGTATTGGTTTCAGTATGGCCGTATTGTAGTTCAAATAGCTCAGTACGGCCGTACTGAACCTCTGGGAGGGCGTATTGGGCTCCAATCCTCACACACCCTTATTCTAAGCTACTCTAAGACTTCTAGACCTACAAAGAATCATCCTAGGGTCTTCCAGGAGTCCTTCCGGCTGACTTTCCTTCGGTCTTTGAGAGTCTTTGAGCTTTATTTCCGACCCGGACAATTTTAGAGGTCTACAATACCTAGTAGAGACAACCCTAGGTTTGGATCCACTAGTTTCTCTCCTCTCAACTAATTTTGCAAGTAACCTTTTTATTTCCGCATTATTTTTTTCAAACTTTTTTTCTTTTCTTCTCAATTCTTCCTCTTTTTTTATATTTTCCTCTTCTTTTCTTCTTAGGTACTCTTTGAGTTGCCTAAGTTCATCCCTAACACTAGACTTAGAACTACAAGAATTATGACCATGGACACTAGAATGATCACTCATCTTTGATCCAAAAAGGTTTTTACAAAGTTGTTTTCAAAAAGGTTTGAAAAAGTTTTCACAAAGAGTGAGTGATAATAGGTTTTCAAAAAGGTTTTTAAGGTGCAAGATAGGTAGGAAAAGGCTTAAGTGTACAAAGTGAACTATCAAAGGGAGGTGGACTACTAGGAATCACTTAAAAACCAAGCCTTATCAAGTAAAAATCACAAAGCCCTTTCCACTTTTCTCACAAAACAAGTTGGCACAACAATAAAGTGTGTGTGTGCACGTTACCCCTAGTAGGCAAAGCAAGCCTTCTAAACATAATTGGAAGCAAAGTTAAAAACCTAACAATTATACTACCAAAAATTATAAAACATGCAAAAGGAAAGCACTTAAAACATACTCTAGTCGAAGTCCTAGGTGAAGGTTTTCAAATCACCTTCAACTACACGAACTAAAACCAAAGTGAAGAGGTTTAGAAATGGCCAATTACAAACCAAAAATGAATAAACAAAGGCCAAATACAAGTGGCCTAAAAGAAATGGTGCAAAAGATAAAATAATTCAAGAAATTGAGTTTTCAAGTCTCCCACTTGTCACCCCTTCACAAGGAACAACCAAAAGTTAGCCTCTCAATGTGTATGCACTCTTTTTGATAGTAGAAATCCTTCCAAAGGTCTTGGAATCAAATCGGACAGCTCCTCCAATCAATTCACCAAAAGTGTATGTGATGAGTTTTAGGAGCTTTCCACACCTAGATCAAGAAGAAACCACCCAAGAGTACAAGAGTCCAAAGAAATAAAACTAAAAAGGCACAATTAAAAAGGCTAAACTCAAGTAGAGATATATGTGACAAAACTTAAGAGTAGAAAGAAGACACAAAAACTAAAATTAAGGCACATTAAGAAAGGCAAGTACTCAAAAGATTAATTCCTAGAATGGCACTAGAATTGAGTAGCAAGTGTTTGATAAAATGTTGCACTTAACATGTTAAATTTTAAAGTCTCATTCAGCCACTAAAACATAGTCCAAAGGCCCAAAGAATAACTCCAATTGCTAAGGTAGGAAAAATTGTCCAAAAGTCCACAAGTCTAGCAAAGGATCCCTTTTGTTTGCATTTTTTTTTTCACTTGTTTTGGCACTTTTTTTTTTAATGATAATGTCCAACCACTTTCTTGCTTTTTTTTTATATTAATATTCCTCCTTTGCTTGGGTTTTACACTTGTGTTTGTTGATTTTGATTAGCAAAAAATTTGGAGTATCCTTTTAGCAATTAGTGATGGCTTAATGAGTCAATAATTTTAGTTTCTTTGAGCTTTTTGTGTAATAAAGTCCAGCAGTAAAATAAGCACATATAATCACTTTTCAACCTCAAATTATCAAGCAAAACATGTTCATATTAAGTGCAAATGGAAAAGGAAAGCAAGATGGCTGATTTTTGCAATGTGTGCAAAGATACAAATCACACATGAATGGTTAAATATCAAGGAACATGCTAGGATTAATTAGCATGCATGATTGACTCTCTAAAGCACTCTAAATCCCACGGCCATTTCAACAAACATATAGCATGCATATCATATTTTGATCATTAAAGTCTTTAGGCATGTGTATTTGGATTTTTCTTTCAAGAAAAATTAGGGAGAATCATACTCTTATGACAAAACTTAATAGATTATAAAATAAAAACACATGATCATCATTTTTCTTATCATGCACAAAATTTTCCAGCCACCCAAACTTAAACAAAAATGGACGGATCTACAAAGAAACCTAGGAACCAAGATGATTCATAAGGAAATTTATGGCATGAATCAATGAACAAAACAAGACACATAGACCATGAGAATATAACATGAATATGATCTATCAAGCACAACTTTAAGACAAGCAAGAAGACACCATGACATGACCGGATTTTTAAAAGACTCAAAATAGACTAGAGATTACCCTTGAAGAACCATTGGCTCTAGATACCACATGATGGCAACCCTCCTTGCATGGATTGAGTTAAGAGCGTGAAAGAGGGATGACCGGACTCCTTGGATCATGGAACTCAAGGTTTCTAGCCTTGGAGATGGAGATGGGCGAATGGTGTTTATGGAGGCTAGGTGTTTGATGAAATGCTAAGGTGGTACTCTAGGGTTTTGGCTCACTTCATTGATGGATGAAGGCCACTCCTAAAGGTGAGAACACTCACGGTGAAGATGAGAAGGATAGGTGGCCGAAATGACCAAGGGGACTAAGGAAGAATATTAAGGCACAAAGGCTCTCTTAATATCATAAATTCCAAAGTATTTACAAGGTGTGAGGTGTTGGATATTTATAGGAGGGGAGGCATCTAGGGTTGCATTTGGAGTAGGCAAATGCATTCCAAATGAAATGCAAATGAACCCTAGATGCAACTTGGTGGCCAAGGATGGAATCTTTGGGTTTAGATTGGCTATATCTAGGTGCATGATAAGACCATGCAACCTTTGCCCTCCACTTGGGCCTAAGCCTTTCTAACACCAAAAATAGACCCAATGACACCAAAAACATGCGTCACCCTCTAATTAACACCCTAACCCAAAGTTAAAAACCTAATTATCTAGAGCACCCCATAATACAAGGGCAAAATGGGAAATACAAGGGAAAATAAATTCTAAGTCCTAAGCACCCCAAAATACAAGGGTAAAATTGGCAAATAAAATAAAAATAAATGCTATAAAAACTTAGGAGCTAAGGCCCAAAAGTATGCTTACTCCTCCTATGATTTTTCAACACTAACCCATTCCTCTTGCCTCCTTCAATATATCACCTCTTGGACTTCTCGGCCTTAGTGTTATTCCATCATTTAGTCTCATTCAATATAGTCCTAGCTAATTCCTCAAGAGACCTATTTTTCTTTTCCACAACCCCATTTTGTTGAGGTGTCCTAGGTGCTGAAAAATTATGATTAATGCCATGCTCCTCCCAGAATTTTTGGAACAAAATATTTTGGAATTCACCTCCATGATCACTCCTAATTGAGGTGATACTTGTGTTTTTCTCATTTTGAACAAGCTTAGCAAATTTCTTATAAGCATTAAAAGCTTCACTTTTATTTGTAAGAAACATAACCCAAGTGAATCTTGAATAATCATCTACCATAACCAGCCCATAGTAATTCCCTCGTAGACTCATGGTTCTTGAAGGACCAAACAAATCCATGTGAATTAATTGTAAGGGTCTAGAAGTTGAAATCTGATTTTTGCTCTTAAAGCTAGCCTTCACTTGCTTTCCTTTTTGACAAACATCACATAGTTTGTCCTTGCTGAACTTGAGTTTAGGTAATCCAATTACTAACTCCTTTCTACTAAGTTTGTTTAAGTGATCCATGTGTATACGTGCAGCTCTTCTATGCCAAAGCCAAATATTGTCTTCTTTGGTTATCAAACACTTGGTGTTAGAAATTGTAATTGAGTGTTCTAAGTCTAGCATGTAAATGTTGTCAATTCTTTTTCCAATGAATCTAATTTCTTTTTTCAATTTATCACAGATTAAAAAGAAAGTATTATCAAATTCAATTTTAAATCCTTTGTCACTAAGTTGGCTTATACTAACCATGTTATGTTTCAGCCCTTTAACAAGCAATACATTTTCAATCAATGTTACGAAGGAAGAGTTACCAATGTTTCCATGACCAAGAATCTTCCCTTTGTTGTTGCCACTATATGTAACAAATCCTTCATTCTTTAATTTCAGACTTGAGAATTTTGAAGGATCTCCAGTCATATGCCTTGAGTAGTCACTATCAAGATACCATAATATGCTTTTGGCTCTCAAGCATTCCTACAACAAAATCAGAAAATTGATTTAGGTACCCATGTGAAGGGTCCTTGATGGTTAGTTCTCAGCCTTTGACCTTTTTTAATCAAAATCATTTCTCTATTTGGAACACCATATTTCTTAGAATAACAATTCCTCATTGTATGTCATTTCTTACAACAATAAAAGCAAGTAGTTTGTTTTATGAAATTGCCTTTGAAATTTCTAAAAGATTGATTTCTATGAAAAACTTTTTCCTTTGATTTTAATGGCATGTTCATGCTTTGATTAAAACCAAGTCCACTTCTATCAAAAGCATGTCTTTGCTTTCCCAAAATGATATTTAAATTTGCATTTCCATTTGTGAATTTTGCAATAGAGTTTTTCAAATCTGCATTTTCTTTTTCCAAAACCTTGCAACTTTCACAATCAACTTTTGAAGAAGGGGAGGTTTCACAATAAACTTCATTGAAGTTTAAAATTGTTTGAAGATTTTCATGTTCATTTTTCAAGTTTTCAAGCTCTTGTTCAGCTCTAATTAAAGCATTTTCATACCATGAAAGCTTGTTTTTAAGCTTTGAATTTAAAGCATCTAATTTCACAACCTCTTTGTGAATTTGAATGAAAGCTTCTTGAAGCTGATCATAATCCGGATTAAATTCAAGATCAGAATCACTTACTATTGTGTCTTGATCAACTCCAGCCATCAAACATAAGTTGTTTCCTCAAATTTAGATTCATCACTTATTGTGCTTGGGTCATTGTCTTCCCAAGCTATGTAGGCTCTTTTTCCTTTTTTGTCTTGCTGTTCATTTTCCTCAAAAATGTGTAGCTTTTGCTCATGCTCTCTTAGCTTTCCAAAGAGAGTTGCAAGGGTCAATGAAGTTAAGTCCTTTGATTCTTCTATTGCAGTAACCTTTGCTTGCCAAGATCTATCCAAGCATTGTAGAACTTTCAAATTTGGTTCTTCTTCTTCTTCAAATTTCCTGCCAAGATTAACAAAGTGATTTATCAAGTGTGTAAACCATTTTTGAAAATCAGAAATTAATTCACCATGATTCATTCTCAATAATTCATATTCTCTTATAAGAGTATGCTTTCTAGATCTTTTTACATCACTTGTTCCTTCATGAGTAGCTGGTAATGTGTCCCATATTTCTTTTAGCTGACTTGCATTGAGAAATTCTAAAAACTCATCAATAGACAATGCAGATGTTATTATGTTCTTTGCTCTATAGTCATATTGAGCTCTCTTTTTCTCATCATCACTCCAATCACTCCAATGTTTTTCTTTCTTTCCATCACCATCTTTGGTCATAGGGATATAGGGTCCATTTTCAATTGCATCCCACACAACAATGTCAATTACTTCAATGAAAATTCTCATCCTAATTTTCCAATAGACATAGTTTTCACCATTGCAAACAGAAGGTCTATGAATAGACACACCCTCACCATAAGGTAGGTTGTTGTTGGCCATTTTTGAAATCTTGATTAACTCTTAAGAACCCTACTCTAGATACCAATTGTTAGAAAAGAATGGCTCAATCCAAGAGGGGGGGTGAATTGGATTCTATCACACTTAAAAAAATTTCAGAGTTCTAAGGATTTTTATTTCAACTTAAACTTTTCTAATATGAATTCTCAAAGAAGTTCCTTAAAAGACTTGCCAATGGGAATGAGTCCTATATGCTTTCTTTATTAATCTTGATTAAGTTCAATGTTAAGAACAACTAATATGCAATACTTTGATTAAGTTTAAAGCAATGTTATGCATACAAACATATTAATCAAGACCAGCCAATTTAACACTCAACCAAGATTTTGCTCGATGTAAAAGACAAGAGTGAGAGAGAAGAATGAACAAGTATTTTATCTTGGTTCACCCACTCCACATGTGACCTACATCTAGTCCTCAATCATAACCTGATCAGGATTTGTTCCACTATCTCAATGAAGAAGTTTTACAAGCATACCACACATGCATATACTCCTACATTCAAGATAACCACTTTCTTGCCCCCAAGAAAGAACTTCTTGTAGAAACCCACTACAAGAATTCCTTACCACTTGAGACACCTACTCAAGATTTCCCTTACACTTTACACAAGGAATTAAAGGAACGAATTCACCTGGAAATTGAACAATTCAGACTGTGAATTCCAAAAGCAAATCTTAATCATTCTCTCCTAAGAATGTAGTGATGATGATGATCTTTTTTCAAAGCATTTCACAAAATGTTTTTCTTCTTGGTTTCACAAAGAAAACACTCCAAGAAGGTCACAAAGACTTCACAATATAATTTTTCTCTCATTGATTTTCAGTTCATTCTTTTTTTTTTTGAAGTTTCAAAGTGCGAAAGCTATTTATAAAAATTTTGAAACCAGATAATCGATTATTTTAAAGGATAATCGATTATTTTGCTCTTCATGATTTCTAGAAATCACTCAAGAATAGAATAATCGATTATTTTGCAGGATAATCGATTATTCCAGAGAGTTCTGTCGCCACCGGCCCAAACGGGCCTCGGCGGTCGCGAAGACGGTCGAGCTCGCTTTTATTTTAGTTTTGAAAATGTATTGGATTATTAGAACGACTTGTTCTCAAACTGAGACCTTGTCGATCTTATCCAATTTATTTATTAAATGTCTCACCAATCCATATTAATCCCAAGCGGGACCCTCCATGGATTAGTGGTTTTCGCAAAAGGAGGGGTTCGTGGAGTCGCCACCAATGTTTTACTCAAAACATTGGAAAAAGGGATAAGGCAATTGATTTTATAAATCAACTTTGGCCATTACAACCAGAGTTGGGTAAGGGAGTCGGTTACGCGTGGGGAAGGTGTTAGCACCCCACAGCGCCCCTTTCGGGTTCCCTATGACAGATTATTTCTAAAATAATAGCGTAAAATTACTAAATTACCCCTATTTATTATAAGCGATTATAAATTAACTATCTACATGATGACAGTTTAAATATGCACACAGAAAGCAGTAAAAGGAAGGATTTAAGAAGAAACCTCTTGAAGCGTGCTTTTATATATTGAGTAAAACTGGGAAGCTTTTTGGCGTTCCCTCGCTCTACAAGCTCGCTCGCTCTCTCCTATAAAATTTTGACTATGGAAATCCGGAGGATTTCCCTTCGACTAGGTTCGAATCTCCAAGCTAAGTGCTCGGAATTCCAGAACTTCGTCGGATCGACTCCTAGAGAGATTTCTAGGGCAGAACACTGCTCAAAAACCCCAGAATACTCAAGGAGGGAGTCAAAACTGAGTGTGAAAGTGTGGAATGACGTCCAATTGACGTCATATTTATAGGGAATAGGCGCAATACGGGCTACAGAATCAATACGGCCGTATTGAAATTTTTGAACTTCAATACGGCCGTATTGAATTGAAATTCAGAAATTTCAATGCGCCCGTATTGAGTTCACTGCGCCTGTATTGAAACTTCAATACGGCCGTATTGATTTCAGTACGGCCGTATTGAAGTTTCAGAAACTTCAATACGCCGTATTGAGTTCACTACGGCCGTATTGAAGCTTCAATACGGCCGTATTAAGTTCAGTACGGCCGTATTGGGCTTCATTCCCTCCACTTCCTTATTTTGAGCTATTTTAAGACCTCTAGACCTACAGAGAACCCTCCTAGGGCCTTCCAGGAGTCCTTCTGGCTGATCTTCCTTCAGTCTTCGAGAGTCTTCAAGCTTTATTTCCGACCCGGGCAATTTTAGGGGTCTACAGCTGCCCCCCCTTTACTTAGTCGGACGGCCTTTTGGTGTACCGGCTGACAAGTAAAGGAGTTGACCCAATTGTCCGGGTGATGTGCCGACCTTCTGACTTGTAATGTCTTCCGGTGGAAAATTGTTGAGTAGCCTCTCCAGGTGGGTGCATACCTCGGCGCTTCTGACATCCTCGGTAGCTGAGTTTAACACCAACGTGCCTCTGACGACGCTGATGGCTGAGTATTGTCTCTCCAGACCTTGAGTATTGTCTCTCCAGACTTTGTTTGAGTATTGTCTCTCCAGACTTTGTCTGAGTACCGTCTCTCCAGACTTTGTTTGAGTACCGTCTCTCCAGACCTTGTTTGAGTACCGTCTCTCCAGACCTTGTTTGAGTACCGTCTCTCCAGACCTTGTTTGAGTATCGTCTCTCCAGACCTTGTTTGAGTACCGTCTCTCCAGACCTTGTTTGAGTAGCGTCTCTCCAGACCTTGTTTGAGTACCGTCTCTCCAGACCTTGTTTGAGTACCGTCTCTCCAGACCTTGTTTGAGTACCGTCTCTCCAGACCTTGAGTACCGTCTCTCCAGACTTTGTTTGAGTACCGTCTCTCCAGACCTTGTTTGAGTATCGTCTCTCCAGACTTTGTTTGAGTACCGTCTCTCCAGACATTGTTTGAGTATCGTCTCTCCAGACCTTGTTTGAGTACCGTCTCTCCAGACCTTGTTTGAGTACCGTCTCTCCAGACCTTGTTTGAGTATCGTCTCTCCAGACCTTGTTTGAGTACCGTCTCTCCAGACCTTGTTTGAGTATCGTCTCTCCAGACTTTGTTTGAGTACCGTCTCTCCAGACTTTGTTTGAGTATCGTCTCTCCAGACCTTGTTTGAGTACCGTCTCTCCAGACCTTGTTTGAGTACCGTCTCTCCAGACCTTGTTTGAGTATCGTCTCTCCAGACCTTGTTTGAGTACCGTCTCTCCAGACCTTGTTTGAGTACCGTCTCTCCAGACCTTGTTTGAGTACCGTCTCTCCAGACCTTGTTTGAGTACCGTCTCTCCAGACCTTGTTTGAGTACCGTCTCTCCAGACCTTGTTTGAGTACCGTCTCTCCAGACTTGTGCATACCTCGGTGCTCTCGACAACTGGGTAGCTGAGTATTGCCTTTTAGGCTTTGAGATGATTTTGTCTCCACAGTCCACGATGCTGCTTCGACGGTTTTTTCTGATTTTGTGCCACTGAGGGCTGGATAACGCAGGGATCCGTCTAGGGGATGTGCAGTCATTCACAGGTTCCTGTGCCCCAACTTGCATTGCATTGTTGGTACCCATGGGGAATTTCTGACTCCTTGGGGTGTAGAAACAGATGCTCTTTCTCTCTGAGTTGAGCGATGCCTTATGTTTGGCTGACGTCCTTTGACGTTGGTGGAGTATCCCGGTTCATCCTTATTCGGGTATCTCTTTTTGATTTTCTGATTTTTGCTGCCTCTGTGTAGGCTGTTATCCGCTGGGGATTCTGGATGTTGATTTTGTCTCCACAGTCCACGATGCTGTTTCGACGATTGTTTTTGATTTTTGTGCCACTGAGGGCTGGATAACGCAGGGATCCATCTAGGGGATGTGCAGTTACTCATAGGTTCTTGTGTCCCAACTTTCCATTGAGTAGTTGGCGCCCATTGAGGAATTTCTGTTTCCTTGGGGTGTAGACACTAAGATGCTCTTTCTGAGATGAGCAGTGCCTTATGGTTGGCTGACGTCCTTTGTGTTGAAGATTGAAGAATCTACATCTGGAAGATGTTCCCTAGAAGTTTTAGTTTTGATGTTTTGCTCATGTTGCTTTTTATTTTAAGCCTATGTCAAAAGGATAATGTATTGATTGTTTAAAAGATTAGGCTTGTATGTGTTTGTTTGTTATGTGTTAAAAATTAGTAATTAACATGAAGGTGAAAATATCATAATACTCATTTTTCTTATTTCATTCATTGTTGAGAACATGAAGTATTAATTTACTGAGTGTTTGAGACTTTAAATGAAAACTTGAAAACATCAGAAATTTTCTGAGTTAAGGAATAGATTACCTGAACTGGTAATAGATTACCTGACTCATGTTGAAAAACTGATTGATACTGGAATAATCGATTACCATATGTGGTAATAGATTACCAAACTGATTCTGATGATTTCAAGAGGAAAAAAGGATCGTGTTAATCGATTACCTCTTTAAAGTAATCGATTACCTCTGTTCCAAATGTGAGTTTTGTGTTATTTTGGCATCGTGTTAATCGATTACCATGTTAGGTAATAGATTAAAACAGGAGCTGAAACAATTAGTTCAGTTATTCTAACTCGTGGTAATAGATTACCATCACAGGTAATAGATTATCTCTGTTATGAATATAACTGAAATAACTGTTTCCTTGCACATGAAAATTGTCTTTAAATAAGATTAAAACTGAAGTTTTTTTGACAAGAAAAAAGAAGAGAAAAAAGAGAATTTTCACACACGGAAAGAAGTTTTTTTTTTGAATACACATTACTGCAAAAGAGAAAAAGATTTTCTGAAAAAAAAAGAAAGATCATATCTGCTGAAAATCAACTTTTGGAAAAAGAAGTGTGCAAGATCAATTCAAGAAGATGAAGTTCATATAGAAAATTCATTCTAAACTGGTTTACGTTGTTGAAGATCATATCTACACGAACAGGTGTACTCGTTTCTGATCTTTTATTGTTTGGATGGTTTTAACTCTTGAGATTAGAGAATCTCTGGAAGAGTTGTGTAAAGAGAAATCTTGAGATAGGTTTTTCTCAAGTAGGATATTGTGGGATCAATATTCTTGGGTTATATGTTTCTTGTGGAGTCAAGAAATGGTTTGTTAATCTTGTGGGTGTCAAGATTTGCTTGTTAAATTCATTGATTGGATATTGCTTGTGCAGGGTGCATGTAAAGAATATCAATAGTGGATTTGACTGGATTTAGAGGTGTATCTAAATCTGAAACTGGATGTAGGCCTTTGGATGGCTGAACCAGTATATATCTTGGTGCATGATTTTCTTAACCCTTACACTCTTTACATTCTGTATAAGTTTCTTGATTAATGTTGTATGAAGAAAAACATTATCTGCAGAAACTGAACTTTAAAGATTCTTGGTAATTGATAAATTCAATCTTTACATATCTTGTTATTCAAATCTTGTTGGATAAGCTGTGCATTTATAACTCTGAATTACCTTTTATGTTTAAAGGTTTGTTTTAAATCAAGATTTGTTTGGTAAAGTTTTAGAAAGCAAAGAAGAAAAGGAAAAATAACATAGAATCTATTCAACCCCCCCTTCTAGATTCTAACCGTAGGGACCAACAATTGGTACCAGAGCTGTATCTTGTAAAACATTCAAGACTAGATCTTTAGAAAGGTTAGATGGCTGGTAATCAATTACCGTTTGCTGAAGGTGCTTCTATAAACAGACCCCCATTGTTTTGTGGAGATAACTATCCCTTTTGGAAAGTTAGAATGAAAATTTTCATGGAATCTGTTCATAGAAATATTTGGCAGGCTGTAATCACAGATTACAAAATACCCACTAAGATAGAGGGAGGAAAAGAAATTGAGAAACCATATGATAGCTGGGATCAAAGTGAAATTAGAAGAGCAGAGAATGATGCAAAAGCTTTAAATATCATACATTCTGCACTAAATTCTGATGAATTTTTTAGAATTTCAGCTTGTTCTACAGCAAAGGAAGCTTGGGATTTAATCCAAGTAACACATGAAGGAACTCCAGAAGTGAGAAGAGCTAGAAAGAACACACTCATTCAGGAATATGAAACCTTCAGAATGAATCAAGGTGAAACTGTCATGGATATGCAAAAGAGGTTCATTCACATAATAAATCACCTAAAAGGATTAGGGAAAGACTTCGTGGAAGAAGAAGTAAATGTCAAAATCCTGAAGTCACTAAACAGAAGATGGCAACCAACTGTCACAGCAATTACAGAGTCAAAGAACTTAGCTCAGATGACAAGTGCTGAGTTATTTGGAAAGCTAAGAGAATATGAGATGGATCTGTCAAGGATTGCTGATGAAGAACAAAAAGATAAAAAGGCAAAAGGTCTGGCCTTAAAGGTAAAAGAATCCTCAAGTGATGAAGAGGATAGCAGCAATGAAAGTTCTGAACAAGAAGAATTAAATCTAATGGTGAAGAATTTCAGAAAATTCATGAGAAGGAAGAACAACAATAAGAGATTCTCCAGTCAGAAGAAATCCTTCAAGAAGAATGAAAACTCATCTCCAAAGTTCAAATGTTTTGAATGTGGAAAAGCTGGACACATGAGAGCTGACTGTCCAAGCCTGAAAAAGAATGAGGAGACGAAACAAAAGTTCAGATCAAAGAAAAAGAAAGCATACATAGCATGGGAAGATAATGCCTCAACAACTTCAAGTAATAGTGATGAGGATCAGGAAGCAAATCTCTGTCTCATGACCAAACATAATTCAGATTATGAGGTATATGATTCTGACTCATCTATTGACTCGTATGATGAATTGCAAAATGCATTTGCTGAACTGTATGCTGAAGCAAAGAAATTAGAAAAATCAAATAATGTTTACAAAAAGAAAATGACACACATGAAAGATAAAATTTCTGATTTAGAGAATGATAACAGGAAACTACTTTCAGATATCTCTAAACTAAAGTCACCATGTGAGAACTGTGAAACATTGTATGCTGCATTAAAAGCAAAGGATAAAGAAAAACAGAATGTTAATGTTATGAAATCCATTAATTCCCACTCATGTAACTATTGTATGAAATCTGGTCATAACTACTACAGATGCATGATAAGGAAATTTGGCATTCCTAGTGGAAAATATAAATGGATTAAGAAATTAGATTATGTACTCACTGATTCTCCAGGACCCAAGATCCATTGGGTACCAAAATCAAATTGAATAACTTGTGTTGCAGGTGTGCTTGAGAGCAAAGCAATCAATGTGGTACTTAGACAGCGGCTGCTCAAGACACATGACAGGAGATAAAAGCAAATTTATCTCATTACAGGAAAAAGAAGGAGGATCTGTAACATATGGAGATAACAACAAAGGCAGAATACTAGGCTCAGGCAGTGTTGGTAATAATTCCAATACTCTCATTGAAAATGTCCTGTATGTAGAAGGTCTCAAATATAACCTGCTTAGTATTAGCCAGCTTTGTGACAAAAATTACAATATCTCTTTTAATAATCAATGCTGTATGGTTTGTGATAAGGAATCAAATGAAGTCCTGCTTATAGGAAAAAGAGTCAATAACATATACATCTTAGACTTAGAGCATTCATCATCCAATTCTTGTCTCACATCACATGATAATGTAACATGGTTATGGCATAGACGCATTGCACATATAAATGCAGATCAGTTAAATAGACTTGCATCTAAAGATCTTGTTAGTGGTCTTCCAAAGATCAAGTTCTCTAAACAAGGACTTTGTGATGCATGTCAAAAGGGAAAGCAGACTAGAGCTTCTTTTAAATCAAAGAAAGTTATGTCAACCTCTAGACCGCTGGAACTTTTGCACATGGATCTCTTTGGACCATCAAGAACCAAAAGTCTAGGTGGAAACACTTATGCTTTAGTTCTCATTGATGACTACTCCAGATTCACATGGGTTGCATTTATATCCCATAAAGACAATGCTTTTAAAGCCTTTAGAATCATTTCAAAAAGAATTCAGAATGAAAAGGACTTGAAAATTAAATCTTTGCGAAGTGATCATGGTGGTGATTTTCAAAATGAAACTTTTCAAACTTTTTGTGAAGAAAATGGTATTAATCACAATTTTTCTGTCCCTAGAACTCCTCAACAAAATGGAGTTGTAGAGAGGAAAAATAGATCTCTAATAGAGCTAGCAAGAGCCATGTTAAATGAAAATGGTTTACCAAAATACTTTTGGGCTGATGCAGTAAACACTGCATGCTATGTTCTAAATAGAATCTTGATTAGACCTATTTTAAAGAAAACACCATATGAGCTTTACAAAGGAAGAAAGCCTGACATTTCACATTTTAAAGTGTTTGGCTGTAAGTGTTTTGTTCTGAATAATGGAAAAGACACTCTTGGAAAATTTGATGCTAAGGCTGATGAAGGAGTTTTTATTGGATATTCTGCAATTAGCAAAGCATATAGAGTCTTTAACAAAAGTACCTTATCTGTTGAAGAATCTATACATGTTACCTTTGATGAAACTAACATCCTTGAAAAAGGAAAATCTCTTAATGATGAAGATGAGACAGGTGACAGTATTACACAAGAAGAAGAAAAACTGGAACTACAGCAGAAAACACCATCTGAAGACACATCACTACCCAAAGAATGGAGGAAACCCAAAGATCTATCTCTGGATAACATTCTTGGAGATATAAATAAGGGAGTTTCTACTAGACACTCTTTCAATCTTCTAAGTGATGATATGGCATTTGTTTCTCAAATTGAACCATTATGTGTGGAACATGCGTTAAAAGATGAATTCTGGATAATGGCCATGCATGATGAACTGAATCAATTCAAAAGAAATGATGTTTGGATTTTAGTTCCTTTCAATAAGAATATGAATGTCATTGGTACAAAATGGGTTTTCAGAAACAAACTAAATGAAGAAGGTGTAATAGTTAAAAATAAAGCTAGATTAGTAGCCAAAGGATACAATCAACAGGAAGGTATAGACTTTGGTGAAACATATGCTCCAGTTGCTAGATTAGAAGCTGTTAGGCTTTTACTTGCATTTGCTTGTGTGTTTGATTTCAAACTATATCAAATGGATGTGAAAAGTGCATTTTTAAATGGTTTAATTGATGAAGAAGTTTATGTAGATCAACCACCTGGTTTTGTTGACTGCAAATTACCTAAGCATGTTTACAAGCTCAAGAAAGCTTTGTATGGACTGAAACAAGCTCCAAGGAAATGGTATGAAAGGCTAAGTAAGTTTCTACTAACTCATGACTTTCAAAGAGGTAATGTTGATAAAACTCTTTTCATAAAGAGAAAATCAAAAGATATTCTGCTGATTCAAATTTATGTTGATGATATAATATTTGGATCAACTAACCAATCTCTTTGTGAAGAATTTGTTTCCAATATGCAGAAGGAGTTTGATATGTCTATGATGGGAGAATTAAGCTTCTTCCTAGGACTACAAGTCAAACAAATGGAAAATGGAATTTTTCTACATCAAACTAAATATAGCAAAGAACTGTTAAAGAAATTTGATATGGAGAATTGTAAGATATCAAATATTCCTATGTCTACTAATTGTTATCTAGATAGTGATATTGCAGGAAAAGATGTTGAAGAATCAATGTATAGAGGGATCATTGGATCTCTTCTGTATCTAACAGCTAGCAGACCTGACATCATGTACAGTGTATGTGTATGTGCTAGATTCCAATCAAAACCAAAGGAATCACATCTGAAGGCTGTAAAGAAAATACTGAAGTATTTGAAAGGCACAATCAATGTTGGATTGTGGTATCCTAAAGGTACTTCTCCATCTTTAACTGGTTACTCTGACTCCGATTTTGCTGGTTGTAAATTGGATAGGAAAAGTACAAGTGGAACGTGCCACACGTTTGGAGAATGTCTCATATCGTGGCAGAGCAAGAAACAAGCTTGTGTAGCACTCTCAACTGCTGAAGCTGAGTATATAGCTGCTGGAAGCTGCTGTGCTCAGTCAATTTGGTTTAAACATCAACTTCAAGACTTTGGTTTGAAGATTGATCACATACCACTGAAGTGTGACAACAAAAGTGCAATTAACATTTCAAGGAATCCTATTCTACACTCAAGAACTAAGCACATTGAAGTTAGACATCACTTTATCAGAGATCATGTAGAGAAAGGAGACTGTGACATCAAATTCATAATGTCAGAAGATCAACTTGCTGACATCTTTACAAAGCCTCTACCAAAGGAAAGATTTTTCAAGCTAAGAACCAATCTTGGTATCATTAGTGAGTCCAATCTATCCTAAATCTCATAATTAAAGTATGATTGTGTGAATATGCATGAAATTGCTAAGCACTTATAGGTTTAAACTTGATGTATGTGCACTCATAATAGGAAATCACACAAAACACAGTATGCCCTGTATCTGCACACATTTCACTGTGATAATCGATTACCATGCGGGTTAATCGATTACCACTCACTCACTTGCATAATTACCCTGTTTCAGTTGCGAGATAATCGATTACCAACTGGGTTAATCGATTACCTGACGCGAACCCCTGTGTTTTTTTTTAAGTACTCAAAAACCCTCTTTAAATCTGTTTCGAATTCAAATTAATTCAAAAGCTGAGGGATGTTTCAGCCTGGGAGGCTAATAAAGAATACAAAAGAAAAGAAAAGAGGAAAATTACATATAATGCTGGAGGTCTACGAATGGAAGATAGACTCCTACATTATGTAATTGTCTGGATTCTGGCAGCAAGGGGGAGCAATCACGCACAAATCAGTGAAGAAGATATGGCACTGCTCGCAGCTTTTAAGAACAACATTCAAGTTGATTGGGTATATGTGGTAGAAGACATAATGCTAAAGACAAGGAGGTTAATGGACTGCAAGTGTCCATATGCTGTGTTCATAAGCAAGGTATTGGTGTTCTATAAAGTTCCCTTAACTGGTGAAGCAAAAGAGGTCACCAGAGATGTTCATGATATCAAGGATAGAGCTCTGAAAATGATGAAGCTAGTGAAAACAGATGCTGGTTGGATAGCAAAGGAAGATGTTCCTACTGCTGAGACTACAGAGCCGTCTCAACCTGAAGTTCAAATTGAAGAAGAGGAAGGTGCTGAAGAGCCCAAGCCTCTTTCTACTTTTGAGCTATCTGTTCTGGCAAAGCTAGATGACATCAGAGAAACTCAGAGAAGAGATTATCAAGAGCTGAAGGCTTGTTTTGAATCTATATCTGAACGACTGGATGCGATGAACATACCCTACCCTGAAGAACTTTAGTTATGCATTACATTTTAGGCACTGCATTTTAATTTGTTCTGCATAAATACTTTGATTTATATTTCAGACTTAAAGTTTGTAATAGTTGTAGTATTTGTATGCTTCTGAACATTTTTAATGCTTATATGATGAAAGTCTTATTAAGTGCTTGTTGTTTTTGTTGCATAAGTATCATGTTATTTCTCTGTTTACTCTGTTTTTTTTTTGGTTTGGTTAAGCCAAACAGGGGGAGAAATTCATGAGAAACTGATTAAATGTTTATATGGTTGTTTATGTATTGTATAAGAAAGAAATGGAAATAGAACTGCATAATGCTTTGTATGGAAGTTTTTGTTCTAGACATATGCAGGTTCAAATTCAAGTTCAAATTTCAAACAAACAAGTGAAACAAAACAACATGATGATTGTGAAAGTCAACATGAAGAGTTTGGCTCATCAAAACCAAAAAGGGGGAGATTGTTGAAGATTGAAGAATCTACATCTGGAAGATGTTCCCTAGAAGTTTTAGTTTTGATGTTTTGCTCATGTTGCTTTTTATTTTAAGCCTATGTCAAAAGGATAATGTATTGATTGTTTAAAAGATTAGGCTTGTATGTGTTTGTTTGTTATGTGTTAAAAATTAGTAATTAACATGAAGGTGAAAATATCATAATACTCATTTTTCTTATTTCATTCATTGTTGAGAACATGAAGTATTAATTTACTGAGTGTTTGAGACTTTAAATGAAAACTTGAAAACATCAGAAATTTTCTGAGTTAAGGAATAGATTACCTGAACTGGTAATAGATTACCTGACTCATGTTGAAAAACTGATTGATACTGGAATAATCGATTACCATATGTGGTAATAGATTACCAAACTGATTCTGATGATTTCAAGAGGAAAAAAGGATCGTGTTAATCGATTACCTCTTTAAAGTAATCGATTACCTCTGTTCCAAATGTGAGTTTTGTGTTATTTTGGCATCGTGTTAATCGATTACCATGTTAGGTAATAGATTAAAACAGGAGCTGAAACAATTAGTTCAGTTATTCTAACTCGTGGTAATAGATTACCATCACAGGTAATAGATTATCTCTGTTATGAATATAACTGAAATAACTGTTTCCTTGCACATGAAAATTGTCTTTAAATAAGATTAAAACTGAAGTTTTTTTGACAAGAAAAAAGAAGAGAAAAAAGAGAATTTTCACACACGGAAAGAAGTTTTTTTTTTGAATACACATTACTGCAAAAGAGAAAAAGATTTTCTGAAAAAAAAAGAAAGATCATATCTGCTGAAAATCAACTTTTGGAAAAAGAAGTGTGCAAGATCAATTCAAGAAGATGAAGTTCATATAGAAAATTCATTCTAAACTGGTTTACGTTGTTGAAGATCATATCTACACGAACAGGTGTACTCGTTTCTGATCTTTTATTGTTTGGATGGTTTTAACTCTTGAGATTAGAGAATCTCTGGAAGAGTTGTGTAAAGAGAAATCTTGAGATAGGTTTTTCTCAAGTAGGATATTGTGGGATCAATATTCTTGGGTTATATGTTTCTTGTGGAGTCAAGAAATGGTTTGTTAATCTTGTGGGTGTCAAGATTTGCTTGTTAAATTCATTGATTGGATATTGCTTGTGCAGGGTGCATGTAAAGAATATCAATAGTGGATTTGACTGGATTTAGAGGTGTATCTAAATCTGAAACTGGATGTAGGCCTTTGGATGGCTGAACCAGTATATATCTTGGTGCATGATTTTCTTAACCCTTACACTCTTTACATTCTGTATAAGTTTCTTGATTAATGTTGTATGAAGAAAAACATTATCTGCAGAAACTGAACTTTAAAGATTCTTGGTAATTGATAAATTCAATCTTTACATATCTTGTTATTCAAATCTTGTTGGATAAGCTGTGCATTTATAACTCTGAATTACCTTTTATGTTTAAAGGTTTGTTTTAAATCAAGATTTGTTTGGTAAAGTTTTAGAAAGCAAAGAAGAAAAGGAAAAATAACATAGAATCTATTCAACCCCCCCTTCTAGATTCTAACCGTAGGGACCAACACTTTGGACGTTGGTGGAGTATCCCGGTTATCCTTATTCGGGTAACTCTTTTTAATTTTTGGATTTTGTTGCCTCTGTGTAGGCTGTTATCCGCCAGGGGATTTTGTCATTGGTTTGTGATTGGCCTCTTCTGTTAGGCAGATCATCTTGATGTTCAATGATAGGCTGAGAGCCGGATTCCACTTGGGGAATTATTATTGATCTTTTTATGATTTTTCCTTTTGAAAGAGTGCCTCTTATGTAGGCGACTGAGGAATTGGGGTTCAGTGTTCGGCTGAGTGCCGGATTCCGCTTGGGGAATATTTATTGATATTTTTTGATTTTTCTCCTTTTGCAGGGATGCCTCTGAGTAGGCGATTGGGGAATGAGGGATCTTATGTATCCCAGAGTATTATTTAGGAAGCCTCTGCAGGCTTAGCCTCACTCAGCGCTTTGAGTCGGAGAGCTATCTTCCACTGAGGAAGTGTTAAGTCCTTTGACTTGTATATACTGTTTGGATGATCGCACTTCCATTGGGGATTGCGTCGATTTTGCTTTGATAGCTCTCGCTGGGGATTCGTTCCGTGAGCTTGAGTTGAGGTTTCTCTGGGGAGTATTATTTCTGCGAGCCTCTCCAGGCTCATTTATTCTGAGAGAGTATTATTTCTGCAAGCCTCTCCAGGCTTTAGTTATGATGAAAGAGTATTATTTCGGCGAGCCTCTCTAGGCTCAATTATTCTGAAGGAGTATTATTTCGGCAAGCCTCTCCAGGCTCAATTATTCTGCGGGAGTATTATTTAGGCAAGCCTCTCCAGGCTCAATTATTTTGCGGGAGTATTATTTCGGCAAGCCTCTCCAGGCTCAATTATTTTGAGAGAGTATTATTTCGGCAAGCCTCTCCAGGCTCAGTTATTTTGAGAGAGTATTATTTCGGCGAGCCTCTCCAGGCTCAATTATTCTGTACGAGTATTTTTTCGGCAAGCCTCTCCAGGCTCAGTTATTCTGTATGATTTGTTGGATTTTCTGTATTTTGCCCTTTTTTCGATTTTGGCTTTTTCTGTGTTTTTGCCTTTTTTGATGATTTTGGCTTTTTCTGTGTTTTTGCCTTTTTTGTTGAGTTCGGCTTTTTCTGTATTTTTGTTGATTTCTGTATTTTTGCCTTTTTTGTTGGTTTTGGCTTTTTCTGTATAGAAATGTCTCAGTTATTCTGAGAGAGTATTATTTCGGCGAGCCTCTCCAGGCTCAATTATTTTGAGAGTATTCTTTCGGCAAGCCTCTCCAGGCTCAGTTATTCTGAGAGTATTATTTCGACGAGCCTCTCCAGGCTCAATTATTCTGAGAGTATTATTTCGACGAGCCTCTCCAGGCTCAATTATTCTGTATGAGTATTGTTTCGGCAAGCCTCTCCAGGCTCAGTTATTTTGAGAGAGTATTATTTCGGCGAGCCTCTCCAGGCTCAATTATTCTGAGAGTATTCTTTCGGCAAGCCTCTCCAGGCTCAGTTATTCTGTATGACGCTGTTGATTTTCTGAATCTTTGCATTTTGTTTGCTGCTGTCATACACAAGCAATTTTTCCTATTTTTTCTAATTTATGTAGTTGCCTCATGACGAGGTCTTTGAAAATTTCTTTATGGCCAATACGGCCGCATTCATTTCAGTACGCCCATGTTGAGTTAAAATTTTGTTCATAACCCTGATTTTAGTACGGGCGCATTGTTTTTTCTGAAATTTATATTTTTTATTTTTTTTGTTTTTTCAATAAACAGAGAATAAGTGATCTTCCAGTACACCTATCATCTGTATGCATGTATGCAGTATGATGCACCTAATTCTATTTGATTCTTTTTTCAAAAGAATTAACCGATGCGTTTTTGTGTTTGGATTTTGCCATTCCTCCAGACGGACTGTGCTCTGTCGATTTCTGTTACCGAGGAATGATGCATATTTGATTTTGGTGTCATCAACCAAATGATTCTTCCCTTTCTTTAGAAGATGTGTCAACCCTCCTATTGACCACTATATCTCCATGTTTCCACAAGATTATTCAAAAATCGTTGGGACAAGAGAGAAAATAAGGAAAGGATATATATTTTCAAAAGTTTGTGTTTTAGAGGGGATTTATTTTTATTTTGAAAAATTTGTTTTTGTAAGAATGGCTGGCCATGGTAGGCTTATGTGTTTAGGCTTGTTCGATTAAACACTTATGAGGTTAAGCACATCTTTGTTATTAATGATTGTGTTTTGACAACTTGGATAGCTTTTCTTGAGCCCCTTGTTGAATTCAATTGATGGTACCATCATGGATTTATTTTGTTTTTCTTTTTTGACGGCCCTAACTTTTGCCTAAAACACCCATTTGTGATGTCTTAGCGGGCTTTTGTTTTTGTTCATTATTTTGTAACCCTAATTTTTGCCTAGGTCACCCTTTTGTGGGATTCCTAGCGGGTCTTTTGCTCTTATTTTTGTGTAGCCCCCTTTTTGGGTTTCCTGAATGGATTTCTTTTATCCATGACGGCACTTATTGAGGCCAAGAAAAGGTGCTCCAAGTTGACACACACACTTCCACATAAAAATGATGTGGGTTTATTATTATTAAGATGATTTTAACCTCATTCATGTTTATTCAAACAGGGTTAAAATAATGTGGTCTAGAATTTTATTGCAAGCGAGAAAAGAAGCAATAAAGAATAATGATTTTATTATAATCATAATGGAAACATGTGCCCTATCGAGGCTTGGGGGTCGGGCTGTCCCCGAGGAGTGATCTCTAATAGTCACTGAATTTACACATCCCTATTAGAAGGAAAAGGACACTCGATGACGACAACCGGCCTTGACGATTGTGAACCGGCCTTCCTAAAGATCTGGCTTAAAGAACGTCGAGAAGGATCTTGGTTCCTCTTCGTCCTTTGATCTTTGTTAGGGTTGTATCCTAACCCTTGTTTCCCCGGATTGTCTTTGATAATGGGTAGCTCCGGGATTCCTTGGGAGTCCTTGCCTAATTCTTGTCTTGGCAAGTATCCGTTCTTTGTGAGCGTATGAGCTACCTTCTTCATTTCTCGGGGAAACGTTTCGACATTGGCGATTTCCAATGCTTGGAAGGCGGTTTCCAAAGCTTCCTCTGCTGCATCCACATAAGGTATGGTGGATGGCTTGCTGATGAGTATGTCATCTTCAGCTTGCACGGTCACCAGCTTGTCACCCATTATGAACTTGACTTTCTGGTGGAGCGTAGAAGGAACAGCTTTCGCATCATGAATCCAAGGTCGGCCGAGGAGACAGCTGTATGCGGGAGTGATGTCCGTCATTTGAAATTCGACGTTGAAGATAGCGGGTCCAATTTGGATTGGAAGATTGATCTCTCCCACCACTTCTCTTTTAGATCCATCGAAGGCTCGAACGATCATATTGCTCGGGCGCATTTGGACTCCCTTGATTGCCAATTGCTTGAGCGTTCTTTTTGGCATTACGTTCAAGGAAGATCCATTATCTACCAAGACTTTTAGCGATGTAATACTCCTTGCACTTTATAGAGATGTGCAAGGGCTTGTTTGTGGTTTGATCCCTTGGCGGGGATTTCTTCATCGATGAAGGTGAGGTGATCATTAGCCTTGATGTGACTAACAATCCCCTCAAACTCGTCTTGGGAGATAGTGTGCGACACGTATGCCTCGTTCAAGACTTTCAACAGATCTTGTCGATGCGGTTCGGCGCTTCGGATCAACGACGACAGCGTAATCTTTGCTGGCGTCTTATGAAGTTGATCCTCGATGGAGTACTCGCTCTATCAGATATACTTTAACAGCTCGTCTGTCTCCTCCTCAGATTCTTTTTCCTCGGTTTTCTTTTCTTCTTTTTCTTTATTCTTGGGGGCTTTATCATGAAGATCTTCGGGAGTGTAGATCCTGCCACTCCAAGTCATGCCCCCAAGTCCAGCGATGTTGGAGATATCGCTGTCGGCAGAAGAGTGGATGTCGTATATCCACGGCACAGCCTTATTTGATTTGTAAGGGAAAGGCCTTGGAACTGTGATCCTTAATGGTGTCGGACCTTCCCCTTTATTCGTCTTGATTACCAACAACGGAGTTGATGTGCGCTCGCTTGGCGCGGTTGTTGGCTTACACTTGATAACGAACGGCGTGCGATCCATTCTTTGAACATACGCATCGATTATTTCTTTCTTTTTATTAATGTTTATTAATGATTACTAGGGGAGATGTATGAATGACTCCTAGATCTCTCCATGATCTATATGCATGATATGAGATGATGATGACGATGAATATGCATGCATAGTGTTTATTCAACTAAGCATTATCATGTTTTTAGGATGTTCCTAAGATGATGCATGATATTGCTTGGTTTGGATAAATAACCCTTTTTTCCTTTTTTTGGGTATTTTATATATTTTTTGTATTTTTGGGTGAAAAGGGAAACTACCTATATGAATGTGATGAAGGTAGATGTTAACACCATGCAATGGAAGATTCTTATTCCTATTTATTTTTATTTTAAAAGAATAGGAATGTTGTATGTTTAAAGAAATGCAATGTATGCTCAAACAATTTCACATAAACAATGCACAATCAATTCACTCATCCACGAACAGTCACGAGCGAATCACGAGGTAGGGGTCTCCTGCAGAAAAGTGCATATTCAAGGAGGATCTAACTGTTCTCACTTGGTCAAAGGCCCCCAAGGTGCCCCCATTATAGGGACCCAATTCCTCTCATCGTAGGTCGATGGAAAGCTCCAACGCACCGTCGGACTCAAGTTCATGGTTATCACCTTGAGTGATGTTTTCCGACAACGGTCTACGGGCACCTATAGACCCATTCGACAACCGGCCGTACTAACATCCACTCCCTATGGTTAATCACTCATGCCCCCGGGTATAGAGGGAACTGTTGTGTGCAAAGGTTTGTGATGGAAGGTGGCTTAGTTCCATGCACGCCCTTGATCTTGGTTCAACAAGGAGACTCCAAAATGGTGGAAGAATGGTGGTGATGTTGGCGGAAGCACAAAAGAGGATGGTTTGCTCAAGGTTGTTTCATCCAAGTGTAGGATGAAACCTATGTAGGGTTTTGCTCTCTTAGGGTGGAGATGGGAGGAGGTTAGCCAAAGGCAACCTAGAAACTAGGGAAGAGTGGGTGTTTAGGGTGGTGGTGGTCACGCTCAAGGGGAGGAAGGTGTTTGGTGGGGGTGTTGCTCCTTTTGGCTAGCTCACTTCACTAAGGAGGGTGAAGGCCAACCAAGGAAGGCCAAGCTCAACTCACTCATGGTGGTTAGGGAGGAGGAGAAAGGAAGGGCCGTGGAGTTCCTAGAGACTATGGAAGAGAAGTTGAGGCAAAAATGCACACTCAAATTCAATATGATCCAAAGTATGTACAAGGTGATAGGCTAGGGTATAAATAGGAGTGCTAGCATCTAGGGTTTCATTTGGTGTTGCATTGGCCGAAATTCATCAAGCCAAATGCATACTAAATGAGATGCAAATTAACCCTAGATGCTACTTGGTGGCCAAGTTTGGCATCTAAGGGTTTAGGTTGGCTACAACAAGGTGCATGATAAGTCTATGCACCTTGGCCCTCCAATTGGGCCTAAGCCTACCTAACACCAAAAATGTCCAAACAATTCCACTAAGTGTGCGTCACCCTCCTAATGGACACGCCTAGCCCAAATTGAAATTAACCTAAGCATCTAAACACCCCAAAATACAAGGGCAAAATGGGAAATACAAAGAAATAAACCTAAGTCCTAAACACCCCAAAATACAAGGGTAAAATTGGAAATACAAGTAAAATAAATTGTATGACTAAAATACCCCAAAATACAAGGGTAAAATAGGAAATTAAAGACAAGGGCAAAATAGGAATAAAGAAATAAATGCTATAAAACCTAGGAGCTAAGGTCCAAAAATGGCCTTACTATCCCATTCCTCTTGCCTCCTTTAGTATATCACCTCTTGGTCTTCTCGACCTTAGTGTTATTCCATCATTCCCTCCCTCTTGAAAAGGATTTGACCTCAAATCAAGAGGTTCTTTATGGTGGACGTCATGACCAACAAAAACATAAAAGTAAGCATGAGAGGTAATAGTATATGATATAGATGGAAAGTGCATCCTAAGAGGAGTGCCACTAAAAATGCTAAAAAGATTTTCTAAACTAAAAAGACTAGACTCCCTAATGCTAAGGATAGGATCCTCCCCATGATGAAGTCTAGGTGTATAACTAAAGCCTAAAAAGGTAAAAAGACTAAAACTATAGCACACTAATGCATTAGTCCTAAAAACTAGAACATCTTGCCTAAAGTACCCTATGTGGTAACCTAGGCATTTCCTAGAAAACAAAGGAAATACAACTAGAAAATTTCCTAAGCAATTTTGGATTATATTATTTGTTGGATAGTTATGAAAAGAATTTGTCACAAGGAACCTTGAAGGTTCATATGTTATATCCAACAAATAATATATTCCATAAATTGGGTGCATTATTGACACAACTAAGGTAGGAAAAGTCCTACACAAAGGAAGGCTATCTACCTTGGGCACCACCAAGGAAGTAGCACAAGAAGTGGAACTAAGTGAAGTCCATTTCTTCTTCACTAAATCTTGAAGTTGAGATTCTTTTTCTTTAAAAAGGGTTTGTTTTTGAATCTCCACTTCATGACTAGTGGCAACATGGGAGAAAGAGTTGAGGTCTTGATGAATAAAGAGAGTTTCTTTTAAATCATTTTTAATGGGAAAGTGACTCTCTTCAAGCATAAGCCCTTTGGAGGAAACATTATCCTCCTTACTCTTTTCTAAGATTGTTTGTTGTTTTTCATTTTCTAACCACTCTTGAACTTTTTCTATGCTTTTCTTCATTTTTTCTTTCTTTTCTATTTTCTTTTCTTTTTCTTTTCTTCTAAGTTCTTCCTCTCTTTTTGTATTTTCCTCCTCATGCATACTCCTAGGGACTCTAACTTCTTTTCCTATTTGAGATCTAGTTGGAACAATCCTAGGTTTGGATCCACTAGTTTCTACCAACTTTGCAAGTAAATTTCTTATTTCCTCATTATTCTTTTCAAACTCTTTTTCTTTTTGTCTTAATTCTTCCTCTCTTTTTATATTTTTTCTTAGGTACTCCTTGAGTTGCCTAAGTTCATCCCTAACACTATACCTAGTACTACAAGAATTATGACCATGTGCACTAAAATGATCACTCATCTTTGATCAAGAAAAAGGTTTTCACAAATTGTTTTCAAAGGGGTTAGAAAAGTTTTCACAAAGAGTGAGTGATAAAAAATGGTTTTCACAAAAGGTTTTGAAAGTGCAAGATAGGTAGGAAAAGGCCTAAGTATACAAATTGAACCTTCAAGGGGAGGTGGACTACAAAGAATCACTTAATAACCAAGCCCTTTTCAAGTAAAAATCACTAAGCCCTTTTTACCTTTCTTACAAAAACAATTTTGACACTACTAAATGTGTGTGTGCACGCACCCCTAGTAGGCAAAAGAATTAAGCCTTCTAAACGTTATGGAAGCAAAAGTAAAAATCCTAGACAATTATACTAGTAAAGCTATAAAGCATGCAATGGAAAGCAATTTAGAACATACACTAGTCGAGGTCCTAGTGAAGGTTTTCAAATCACCTTCTCTACACGCTCTATAACCCAAGTTGAAGAGGTTTAAAATGGCCAAAATTACAAACCAAAGGGAAGAAATGAATGGCCTAAAACAAAGGGCCGAAAGTAAGTAAAACAATGTAAACAAGAAAAATAAGTCTTCAAACTCCTCCTCTTGTGGTTCCTTCACAATGAGCAAACGTGTTAGCACCTCTCCAAAGTGTTTACTCTCCTTTTGGTTTAGTGAAAACCCTTCCAAAGGCTAGGTTGGGTTTTGGTTCACTCCTCCACTCAATCCACCAAAGGATTGCTACTTTGCTAGATAGATGCTTCACCTACAATCAATGAAAACCAACCAAGAGCAAGAGTTCCAAAAAGATAAAACTGAAAAGGCACAATTAGGAAAGCTAAACTCAAAGAGAATTGATGGAGACAAACAAAAGAGGCCAAAAGAAAGACAAGCAAAAAAAATTAAGACTCAATCAATAAAGGATAGCACTCAAAAGAATAAACCTAGAATGGCACTAGAATGGGTTTGTGTTTAAGTTTCACTTGCTTAAGTCTTTTAATGTTTTCGGTCCAGCCAAGGTATAAGTCCCAAAAATATGTCCAAATTGTCAAATGTCCAACTCCAAATGCAAAGGGAATGGTCCAAGTCCACAAGTCTAGCAACAAGTCCTTTTTGTCCAATATTTTTTTTTTTTTTTGTTCTTGTTCTTTTTTTGGTCACGGCAATTGGCTTTTAAAATGTCCTTGGGTCCAATTTTTTTTTTTAAATTTTCAGCCCAATTTGTTGCTTAGGTTTTGCACTTGTGGTGGCACAAAATTTAGGTCAAATTCTTAGGAGAAGGAGACAAAGACAAGTGGCTTTTTCTTAGAGGTTTATAGGGAATATTTTTGAGTGGAAATGGTTTTGTACTATTAGGTCAAGTTGTTTAGCACAAAAAGTCCAGCACACCTCTTAGATTCTTTTAGGGTTCTTGGCAAACAAGAAATCAACTTAAACAAGTGAAAATGCAAGGGTAAGGTGGGCGGTTTTTTTAGTATGTGCAAGAAGTTCACACATGGAAAATCATGGCAACATATAGAACATGCTAGAAGCTAATAGCATGCATGAATGACCTAGATAGTATTCTATATGGCACGCCCACTTAAGATGTATGCATCATGGTATTTTTCATGTTTTCATGCAAGGTGTTTGGGCACATACAAGGATATAATGGAAGACAAAATATAGGAGGTAAAAATGACAAAACTATAGGTAGATTCCAAAAACAAAATGCATGAACATGTGATACTCAACCTATCATGGAATATGACAACCCTAAAAACAAGGAAACCTAAAGCATCAAGGAAGGTTCAAGGAAGCAAAATATGAACCAAAACACAAAGAAAATATTCGGTCACTAGGAGAAGGAGAAGAAATGACCGAATCAAAAGAGAGAACTAAGAAGACTCAAAGAAAGACAAGGAAAGGAAACGTTTACCCTTGAAGAACCATGGCTCTAGATACCACTTGATGGAAGGTGGCTTAGTTCCATGCACGCCCTTGATCTTGGTTCAACAAGGAGACTCCAAAATGGTGGAAGAATGGTGGTGATGTTGGCGGAAGCACAAAAGAGGATGGTTTGCTCAAGGTTGTTTCATCCAAGTGTAGGATGAAACCTATGTAGGGTTTTGCTCTCTTAGGGTGGAGATGGGAGGAGGTTAGCCAAAGGCAACCTAGAAACTAGGGAAGAGTGGGTGTTTAGGGTGGTGGTGGTCACGCTCAAGGGGAGGAAGGTGTTTGGTGGGGGTGTTGCTCCTTTTGGCTAGCTCACTTCACTAAGGAGGGTGAAGGCCAACCAAGGAAGGCCAAGCTCAACTCACTCATGGTGGTTAGGGAGGAGGAGAAAGGAAGGGCCGTGGAGTTCCTAGAGACTATGGAAGAGAAGTTGAGGCAAAAATGCACACTCAAATTCAATATGATCCAAAGTATGTACAAGGTGATAGGCTAGGGTATAAATAGGAGTGCTAGCATCTAGGGTTTCATTTGGTGTTGCATTGGCCGAAATTCATCAAGCCAAATGCATACTAAATGAGATGCAAATTAACCCTAGATGCTACTTGGTGGCCAAGTTTGGCATCTAAGGGTTTAGGTTGGCTACAACAAGGTGCATGATAAGTCTATGCACCTTGGCCCTCCAATTGGGCCTAAGCCTACCTAACACCAAAAATGTCCAAACAATTCCACTAAGTGTGCGTCACCCTCCTAATGGACACGCCTAGCCCAAATTGAAATTAACCTAAGCATCTAAACACCCCAAAATACAAGGGCAAAATGGGAAATACAAAGAAATAAACCTAAGTCCTAAACACCCCAAAATACAAGGGTAAAATTGGAAATACAAGTAAAATAAATTGTATGACTAAAATACCCCAAAATACAAGGGTAAAATAGGAAATTAAAGACAAGGGCAAAATAGGAATAAAGAAATAAATGCTATAAAACCTAGGAGCTAAGGTCCAAAAATGGCCTTACTATCCCATTCCTCTTGCCTCCTTTAGTATATCACCTCTTGGTCTTCTCGACCTTAGTGTTATTCCATCAGTTTGTGTACAGTTTGTATTTCAAACAATTGCGGAATTTAAACATACAACAGTTATTTAAAGCCATATAATAAATCATGTTATCATACAAGCAAGGGGTAATAAAGTAATTTTAACTATTATTTGTTAAAAATAGTCTGTCACTAAATGGGACTGACTCTCGAAGCTTCCCCAGTGGAGTCGCCATCTGTCGCCACCCGGCCCAAACGGGCCTCGGCGGTCGCGAAGACGGTCAAGCTCGCTTTTATTTTAGTTTTGAAAATGTATTGGATTATTAGAACGACTTGTTCTCAAACTGAGACCTTGTCGATCTTATCCAATTTATTTATTAAATGTCTCACCAATCCATATTAATCCCAAGCGGGACCCTCCATGGATTAGTGGTTTTCGCAAAAGGAGGGGTTCGTGGAGTCGCCACCAATGTTTTACTCAAAACATTGGAAAAAGGGATAAGGCAATTGATTTTATAAATCAACTTTGGCCATTACAACCAGAGTTGGGTAAGGGAGTCGGTTACGCGTGGGGAAGGTGTTAGCACCCCACAGCGCCCCTTTCGGGTTCCCTATGACAGATTATTTCTAAAATAATAGCGTAAAATTACTAAATTACCCCTATTTATTATAAGCGATTATAAATTAACTATCTACATGATGACAGTTTAAATATGCACACAGAAAGCAGTAAAAGGAAGGATTTAAGAAGAAACCTCTTGAAGCGTGCTTTTATATATTGAGTAAAACTGGGAAGCTTTTTGGCGTTCCCTCGCTCTACAAGCTCGCTCGCTCTCTCCTATAAAATTTTGACTATGGAAATCCGGAGGATTTCCCTTCGACTAGGTTCGAATCTCCAAGCTAAGTGCTCGGAATTCCAGAACTTCGTCGGATCGACTCCCAGAGAGATTTCTAGGGCAGAACACTGCTCAAAAACCCCAGAATACTCAAGGAGGGAGTCAAAACTGAGTGTGAAAGTGTGGAATGACGTCCAATTGACGTCATATTTATAGGGAATAGGCGCAATACGGGCTACAGAATCAATACGGCCGTATTGAAATTTTTGAACTTCAATACGGCCGTATTGAATTCAATACGGCCGTATTGAAATTCAGAAATTTCAATGCGCCCGTATTGAGTTCACTGCGGCTGTATTGAAACTTCAATACGGCCGTATTGATTTCAGTACGGCCGTATTGAAGTTTCAGAAACTTCAATACGCCGTATTGAGTTCACTACGGCCGTATTGAAGCTTCAATACGGCCGTATTAAGTTCAGTACGGCCGTATTGGGCTTCATTCCCTCCACTTCCTTATTTTGAGCTATTTTAAGACCTCTAGACCTACAGAGAACCCTCCTAGGGCCTTCCAGGAGTCCTTCTGGCTGATCTTCCTTCAGTCTTTGAGAGTCTTCAAGCTTTATTTCCGACCCGGGCAATTTTAGGGGTCTACAAGTGCTTCCTAGAATAATCAATTATTTCACAGATAATCAATTATTATAGCAAGGCTATTTTCACCTGTTGCTGGAATAATCGATTACACTTAATGATAATCGATAATTTTGAGTTAGTTTTCAAAAACTCAATTTTATACTTTAAAAAATCTTTTCAAGTATTTTAAATCATCATCATACTCACTCTCAGTCAATTTAGATTAAAATTAACTCATGCACAAAGCATACACATGCAATATAAGCTAATCAAAACTACACAACTCATAAGAACTTATAAAGTACTCCTATTACACATTATGATATTCATATTTTCTTCTTGACTTAGTCTATGTACTTGGTCAGCTTCAACTTTCAGAATCCACCCTTTTTTATCATCAAAACTCTCATGCTCTCTCATACTTCAGAGCTTAGTTGATTCACTACTCCATGAATCTCAACAAGTACAGCCTAGAGAGGCTGAGCTACAAAAACACTACAACAATAAAGAGGGTTGCTAGACCCTAAAACTAGCATTCGGCCAGCTAAAACCTTAAAATATCAGTCCAGCCTGGAGAAGCTGAGCTACAAAAATACTACAACAATAGAGACTGTTGCTAGACCCTAAAACTAGCATTGGTCTAGCTGAAGCCTTAAAATGTTAGTCCATCCTAGAGAGGTTGCGCTACGAAAATACTACAACAACAGAGAGGGTTGCTATACCCTAAAACTAGCATTGGGCTGGCTGAAGCCCTAAATGTCAGTCTAGCTTGGAGAGGCTGAGCTACGAAAATACTTCCTCTTCAACAAGCTATAAATAAAAGAACGCACCATCACAAGAGAAACAATGGAGCTTCTACTTGAAGGCTAAAGATCAGGTGTACAGATTGTCAGCCTTGTTACCCAATAGAGTACGTAACCAACACTCAATTAATCTAAAGGGCGAAGATACGAGCAAATACACATATCCAAGGGAAACAACACAAAAGCGCCAGCACCAAAGGACAAGTAAAGAGGGGCAGCTATAGACACCTAATTTCGTTCGGACCAACAAAAGCAATAAAATGGACGTCTATTATTAAATTTGGAGCTCCCCAAAGTTTGGAGGCAACACTATATGAGAAAAAGGAAGCTTGAAGCCCAAACAAGCTGGTTTTAGTAGCCCAGAACAGGCTATTGAAGACACCTAATTTCGTCCGGGGGGCATACAAATAACAAGATAGGACATCAGAGGGCCCAAAGGCCCAAACCAATTTTTTAGTGGCCCAGAACGGGCCGTTCCAAAATTGGAACGGGCCGTTCCCAAGTCCGGAACGGGCCGTTCTCAATCAGAAAGGGCCGTTCTAGGCTTCTAAAAAGCCTAAAAAAATATAGGTTGGAACGGGCCGTTCTAGACCAGAACGAGCCGTTCCGAACCAATCAAGGGGGCTTAAAATCTGTACCCAGAACGGGCCGTTCTGGTTTCAGAACGGGCTGTTCTAGGTTGCAAATGTATTGCATAACGTTCGGATCCGGAACGGGCCGTTCCAAATCCAGAACGGGCCGTTCCGACCCACATCTAATGCCTATAAATAGATAATCTCGGCCAGCAGTTTGGGGGACTCCAAAATTTCATCCAGAGCTAAAAATTTCTCTTCTTCTCTCTTTTTCTCTCTCTTGTATTTCTTGAGAGTTTGTGAGGTATTGTAGTGTGAAAAGGTCGCCACAAAGCACCTAGAATCACCATTAACAAAGTTAGATACGAGGTATTTCAGTCAATCTTCTTCTCTCTCCTTTATTTTTATCTTTGTTTCTTATTTCTGATAAACATCATTATAATAAAAATAATCATGTAGATATTTTAGAGTCAATTGTTTAATTTGAATTTCAAGCATGTAAATAGTCATCAATAAAAGGGGATTTAATATTTATATTATTATTATTTATAATGTTAACTTCGTCATAGGGTACCGATTAAGGGCGTTGTAGGGGTGCTTAATACCTTCCCTACACGTAACCGACTCCCGAACCCAATTCTAGTTATCAAGGCCATTATTGGACTTTTAAAAACCTTTCTTTTTCCAACGTTTTGAGTAAAATATTGGTGGCGACTCCATGAACCTATTTTCAAAACCATTAATTAAGGATTAGTCTGGTGTCCGGGCATTCCTTAATTGATGAGATCTTTAAAAGGATGGCTAAACCATTAGTCGCAAGATCGGAAATTTTCGGGTTGCGACAACTATTCAAAAAATAGAACAGGCCGTTCTTGATGGGTTCCTCCTCCATGCTTGACGTAGGGAATGTAGAGAGGAAGCCTTGGCCCTTGATCTAGGTTCAACAAGGTAGACAAAAGGTAGGTACTTGGTGAAGGAAAGGAAGTTGGCGTGAGAAGGGAGGAGTTTGGCGGAAGCTATTTAGGAGAAGGTGTTTGGTGGCTCAAAGTTGGCTCACTCCAAAGTAGTTGGAGGCCACTCTAGGTTTCACTCTCCAAGGGTGGAGAATGAAGGAAGGCTAGCCGAAGTAACCCTAGGGACTAAGGATAAGGACTTGAGGCATAAAAGCTCACTCAAATACTATATAATCCAAAGTATTTACAAGTGGTGGGGTGTGGGGTATTTATAGGAGGGGAGGCATCTAGGGTTGCATTTGGAGCAATGCATGGCCGAAATTCACAAGGCAAATGCACTCCAAATGCAATGCCAAATGAACCCTAGATGCTACTTGGTGGCCAAGGATGGAATCTAAGGGATTAGATTGGCTACAACTAGGTGCATGATAAGTCCATGCAACCTTTGCCCTCCACTTGGGCCTAAGCCTTTCTAACACCAAAAATATGTCCAAGACTCACCAAAAATGCGTCACCTCCTCACTAAAACACCCTAGCCCAAAATTAAAAACTTATTTATCTAAAGCACCCCATAATACAAGGGTAAAATGGGAAATACAAGGAAAATAAATCCTATGACTAAAATACCCCAAAATACAAGGGTAAAAATGGAAAATAAAATAAATCCTAAATTAATGAGGCTTAGGAGAGCACTAATACTCTATGATCATGAGGAGAGTGTCCCTAGGTGTGTGAACTCCCTCATCCTCTTCAACTCTCCTAGCCATGGACCTAGTGATGGGGCCCACATGTGTCTTCAAGGATGGTCCTCCATCATCCCCTCCTTCTTGAAAAGCATCTGTCCTCAGATTAGATTCGTCATCCAAATCCTCAGCTCCTAAAAATGGTGTGAGATCACAAACATTAAAAGATGAGCTAGTGCTATATTCAGAAGGAAGGTCTAATTTATATGCATTGTCGTTTATTTTGTGAAGGACTTGGAATGGTCCATCTCCCCTAGGGTTTAGTTTTGACATCCTTTGAGTAGGAAATCTATCCTTCCTCAAATGAAGCCAAACCCAATCCCCAACTTCAAAAGTAAGTTTCTTTCTTCCTTTGTTGTTGTATTTGGCATATTTTTGAGTTTGTTGTTCAATTTGACTCTTGATCTTTTCATGATATTTTTTAATGAAATCCGCCCTAGATACTCCTTCTTTATGAAACAAGGAAGGGGTATTAGGGAGGGGTAAAAGATCAAGAGGAGTGATTGGGTTAATGCCATAGACAACTTCAAAGGGGGAAAGATTAGTAGTCTTATGGACTACTCTATTGTATGCAAATTCTAAATGGGGGAGACAATCATCCCAAGTTTTCTTATTTCCTTTGAGGAGTACCCTCAACAAAGTGGATAGGGATCTATTTACTACTTCGGTTTGGCCATCGGTTTGAGGATGACAAGTAGTAGAATAGAGGAGCTTAGTTCCTCATTTTTCCCATAGAACTTTCCAAAAATGGCTAAGGAACTTAGCATCCCTATCGGACACAATTGTTTTGGGTAGACCATGCAAGCGGACCACTTACCTAAAGAAAAGTTTAGCTATATAGCTAGCGTCATCCACTTTGTGGCATGGTATAAAATGAGCCATTTTGCTAAAACGGTCCACTACCACAAAGATGGAATCAAATCCCCTTTGAGTCCTTGGAAGCCCAAGCACAAAGTCCATGCTAATATCTACCCAAGGGGAGCTAGCTATAGGAAGGGGGGTATAGAGTCCATGAGGCATTACTCTTGATTTGGCTTTCAAACAAGTAATGCATTTAGAGCAATGCCTTTGGACATCTATTCTCATGTGGGGCCAATAAAATTTAGCTTTCAAGAAACCTAGGGTTTTATCAACCCCAAAATGGCCCATGAGACCTCCTTCATGACTCTCTTGAACCAAAAGTTTTCTAATGGATCCTTGGGGTATGCAAAGTTTGCCCATTCTAAAAAGATACCCCTCAAGAAGATAGAATCCATCAAAAGGCTTTTGGAGACATTTGGCATAAGTGGCTTGGAAGTCTAAATCAAGCTCATACAATTCCTTTACATCATCAAAGCCAAGTATTTGTGTCCCTAAGGTGGAGAGCAAGGTGTGCCTTCTTGAAAGAGCATCGGCTACCACATTGCTCTTTCCCTTTTTATATTTGATGATGTAGGGGAATTGTTCAAGATATTCCACCCACTTTGCATGCCTTTTATTCAACTTCCCTTGCCCTCTAAGATACTTGAGTGACTCATGGTCGGTGTGAATAACAAATTCCTTAGTCACTAAGTAGTGCTCCCAAACTTGGAGAGCTCTTATGAGGGCATAGAGTTCTTTGTCATAGGTGGGATAATTCAAGGTGGCCCCATGAAATTATTCACTGAAGTAAGCAATGGGGTGACCTCCTTGAAGTAACACAACACCTATGCCCAAACCGGATGCATCACATTCTAGCTCAAAGGTTTGATCAAAATTTGGTAGAGCTAAAATGGGTGCATTAGTGAGTTTCTCTTTTAGGGTTTTGAATGCTTTTTCTTGGGCTTCACCCCAAAGGAATGGTACATCCTTCTTAACAAGCTCGTTAAGAGGGGATGCAAGTGTGGAGAAGTCTTTTACAAACCTTCGATAGAAGCTAGCTAAGCCATGAAAACTTCTATCTTCTCCAACACTCTTTGGGGTGGGCCATTCTTGGATAGCCTTTATTTTCTCGGAGTCAACTTGTACTCCTTCTTTGCCAACAATGAAGCCCAAAAACTTTACTTTCTCTTGACAAAAGGTACATTTTTCAAGGTTGGCATAGAGGTAGTTGACTCTAAGAATTATTAGGACTTGCCTTAGATGTCCAAGATGTTCATCTAAGGTCTTACTATACACAAGGATGTCATCAAAGTAGACAACCACAAATTTACCTATGCAATCCCTAAGAATATGATTCATTAGGCGCATGAAAGTACTAGGGGCATTAGTGAGTGTAGACCCCTAAAATTGTCCAGGTCGGAAATAAAGCTCAAAGACTCTCGAAGACCGAAGGAAAGTCAGCCAGAAGGACTCCTAGAAGACCCTAGGGTGATTCTTTGTAGGTCTAAAGGTCTTAGAGTAGCTTAGAATAAGGGTGTGCGAGGATTGGAGCTCAATACGCCCTCCTAGAGGTTCAGTACGGTCGTACTGAGCCATTTGAACTACAGTACGGGCCGTAGTGAAATCAATACGGCCGTAGTGAAGTTTCGTACCAAATTCAATACGGCCGTACTGTAGTTCAAAAACCCAGTACGGGCCATATTGACCTCCCAGGCCGTATTGCGCCTCAATCCTATAAATAGGACGTCATTGGCACGTCCTCCCACACTTTTTCCAGACGTTTGGACCCTCTTGCTGAGGATTCTTGGGTTTTTGAGCTATTCTCTGCCCTAGGAACCTCTCTGAGAAAGGAAAATCTCTTTGATTTCCATAGTTAATATTTGTTCTAGAGAAAGGAGCGAGCGAGCGTGTAGTGGGAAGGAGCGCCAAAAAGCCTCCTAACTCTTTTTGAATATATAAAAGCACGCTTCGAAGGTTTATTCCCAAAATCCTTTCTTTTACCGCTTTCTGATTGTTGCATTACACGTTTAAAGTTTTCATCATGTAAATATTTTACTCATAATCGTTTCTAATAAATAGGGGTAATTTAGTAACTTTACACTATTATTTATGAAATAATCCGTCATAGGGAACCCGAAAAGGGCGTTGTGGGGTGCTAACACCTTCCTCGCACGTAACCGACTCCCTTACCCAACTCTGGTTGTAATGGCCGAAGTTGATTTGCGAAAATCAATTGCCTTATATCTTTTTCCAATGTTTTGAGTAAAACATTGGTGGCGACTCCAAGAACCCCTTCTTTTTGCGAAAACCACTAATCCATGGAGGGTCCCGCTTGGGATTAACATGGATTGGTGAGAGCCATTTAAACAAAATTGTTAGCTCGATGAGGTCTCAGTTTGAGAATAAGTCGTTCTAACAATCCATCATTTTTCAAAACTTAAAAAGAGTCCGACCATCATCGCGAATGCCAAGGTCCGTTTCGGCGGGTGGCGACAGATGGCGACTCCACTGGGGAAGCCTTGAGAGTCAGTCCCAATTAGTGATGGATTGTTTCTAAAATAATAGTTTAAAATTACTTCATTACCCCTCACTTGTATGATAACATGTTTTATCTAGCTGGCTTTAATAACTGTTGCGTGTTTAAATTTTCGCAATTGTTTGAAATATAAACTGCACACAAACCTTTGCACACAACAGTTCCCTCTATACCCGGGGGCATGAGTGGAAAGCCATAGGGAGTGGATGTTAGTACGGCCGGTTGTCGAATGGGTCTATAGGTGCCCGTAGACCGTTGTCAGAAAACATCACTCAAGGTGATAATCATGAACTCGAGTCCGACAGTGCGTTGGAGCTTTCCATCGACTCACGACGAGAGGAATTGGGTCCCTATAATGGGGGCACCTTGGGGGCCTTGGACCGGTGAGAACAGTTAGAACCTCCTTGAATATGCACTTTTCTGCAGGATACCCCTACCTCGTGATTCGCTCGTGACTGTTCGTGGATGAGTGAATTGTTTGTGCATTGTTTATGTGACATTGTTTGAGCATACATTGCATTCTTTAAACATACAACATTCCCCTTTTAAAAATAAGAATAAATGGGAATAAGAATCTTCCATTACATGGTGTTAACATCTACCTTCATCACATTCATGTAGGTAGTTTCCATTTTCACCCAAAAAAAATATATACAAAAAAAAAACAAAATACCCAAAGAAAAAATAAAAAAGGTTATTTATTCAAACCAAGCAATATCATGCATCATCTTAGGAATATCCCGAAAACATGATAATGCTTAGTTGAATAAACACAATGCATGCATATTCAACGCCATCATCTCATATCATGCATTCTTATCGTAGATCATGGAGGGATCTAGTGGAATGCAAGGGCAGTTGAAGAAAGTGGACTTCTTATTGTACCGTGTTGAGAGGTTGGACCACCTATATTCTTTGATGCCACATGAGGCTCGTGTTGAGTTTGAGAAATCATATGGACGAGTTCTCGATTTGATGAAGATATGTGTGGATCCGGCCTTTCTGAGAGCATTGGTTCACTTTTGGAGTCTCGATCTACATTGCTTCGAGTTCCCCCAGTTTGACTTAGTTCCTACTCTCGAGGAGTACGAGCTCATGTTGCGATGGCCCAAATCAGCAGGGGTCTATGTCTTTCATGGTAATTATGTGGCCGTGGAGAGGGTCGCTACTCAAGTGAAACTACTATCACGATCATCTGCCTTAGTGGGGAACGGCAGTATCAAAGGTTGGAAGCTCGCTATGATTGAGGACCACCTTTCTTCCTTAGCTGGTGAGGGAGATTGGTTAGCTTTCAACAAGACTCTAGCGTTAGCAGTATTTGGGACCGTCTTATTCCCCTTTCACGCTAACACAGTGGACCATGCTGCTATGGATGCTTTCTTCGCATGGGACGTGCACATGAAGAGTCCCGTGCCTGCCATTCTTGCCGACACCTTGCTTTCTGTCCACCTATCTCAGCAGAAGCAAGGGAAGATTATCCGATGCTGCACCTCCTTGTTATATGTGTGGAGCATCACACACTTCTACGCCTCTAGTCACATGGGGACTTTGCCCGATCCATTGAGGAGCTTTTCGAAGATCCCCGTATGCCGCCGTTATGCTTCCGAATGGAAGGAAGAGATGGAACAGTGGAGTATTGAGCACTTCACATGGGTTTGTCCTTGGTTCCGTCCGAGCAATATATTGATGAGATGCGGCAGTTACCCAAGCATACCTTTGATGGGTCTCAGAGGTTGCATAGCCTACTCACCTAGAGTGGCTATGAGGCAACTTATGAGGACTCAGATTGTTCCTACTAAAGAGGAGCTTGGAGGATTGTGTTTCTCCTTTGATTCCGAGCATCAGAGGGACATGCACGCTGTCATTAGAGCGTGGGAGATACCAATCTATGAGGGAGATCGAGAGCTTGGAAAGCCTCGGGTATCCGTCTCCACCGACTACGAGATTTGGAGGAGCGAGAGGGGGGTACCCCAACCATCCACCTCTTGCGCGACCACAGTCACAAGGAGGGTGTTGCAAGAACAAGTTGACGCCTTGACCAAGAAGCTGGAAATCATGGGAGCTCAGATGAGAGTTCTTGAGGAGAAAAACGAAGAATCCAGTTTCGCCATTGATGGTCTACAAAGGCAGTGCAAGAAAAAAGATCATGAGATAGAGCGGCTCAAGGATGAGTGTGGTAACCTTAATGAGAAGGCTATTCGGGCATCCAAAATGCCAAAGGTCGAACCAAGTAGTCAACTCCGAGATGTTGACGCAAAGATAGCACACCTTGAAGCCGAGTACGCAAGGCAGGCACAGTTGATCAAGGACATGCAGGATGATCTGCTCTAGACTCGATCCGATGCGCAGCAATGGCGGGAAGTTGCTCAACAACAAACCGCAAGCCTTTCCGATTTCCGCAAAAAGGAAAGGGAAGGATTAGCACAGATGGCTAAGCTCCGAAAGGAGAAGGATCGAGCCGAAGACGAGCTTAATGAACTGCAAGCCATGATCAACTACCACATTCAAAAGGCGAAGGACGCTCAAAAGACTAGCGATGATATGAGCCAAGCAGTCCATACGCAAGTCGAAGCAATGGCGCGCCATGTAGAGGAAGCCGAAGATGAATGGAGAAGAAACATGAACCCACCCGTGGGTTTCTATCGGCTTTTCTCATTTTGTAAAAAATTGCTTCAAAGCATTGTATAATAAGTTGTACACTTTCTTTGATTAATAAATCGATTTTTTGAGATCTATGAAATCTTTCAATTGCCTTTGCATTTCATAGTCATTCATTTGCATATATCTCTCCCAGTAATTCATTAATAAACATTAATAAAAAGAAAGAATTAATCGATGCGTATGTTCGGAATGGATCGCACGCCGTTTGTTATTAAATGCAAGCCAACAACCGCACCAAGCGAACACACATCAACTCCGTTGTTGGTAATCAAGACGAATAAAGGGGAAGGTCCGACACCGTTAAGGATCACTACTCCAAGACCTTTTCCCTACGAATCGAATAAGGCTGTGCCATGGATATACGACATCCATTCTTCTGCCGACAGCGATATCTCTAACATCGCTGGACTTGGGGGCATGACTAGGAGTGGCAGGATCTACACTCCCGAAGATCTTCATGATAAAGCTCCCAAGAATAAAGGAAAGGAAAAAGAAAAGAAAAAACCGAGGAAAATAAAGAATCCGAGGATAAAGATCAAAGGACGAAGAGGAACCAAGATCCTTCTCGACGTTCTTTAAGCTAGATCTTTAGGAAGGTCGGTTCACAAGCGTCAAGGCCGGTTGTCGTCATCAAGTGCTCTTCTCCTTCCGATAGGGATGTATAGACCTGATGACTGTTAGAGATTACTCCTCGGGGACAACCCGACCCCCGAGCCTCGATAGGGCACATGTTTCCGCTATAATTATAATAAAATCGTTCTTTATTATTTCTTATTGCTTCTTTTCTTGCTTGCAATAAATCTCTAGACCACATTATTTTAACCCTGTTTGAATAAGCATGAATGAGGTTAAAATCGTCTTAATAACAATAAACCCGCATCATTTTTATGTGGAAGTGTGCGTGACAACTTGGAGCACCATTCCTTGGCCTCGACAAGTGCCATCATGGATAAAAAAGAAATCCTTTAAAAACAAAAATCATAAAAACAAAAAAAAGCTCGGCAGGAAACCCAAGAAGGGGGCTGCGCAAAAATAAGAGCAAAGAACCCGCTAGGAATCCCACGAAAGGGTGACCTAGGCAAAAGTTAGGGTTGCAAAAATGAACAAAAACAAAGGTCCGCTGAGACGCCACAAAAGGGTGTTTTAGGCAAAAAATAAGGACAATCAAAAAAAGCAAAAGAAATCCATGATGGTACCACGAGCCGAATTCAAAAAGAAAGGTTCAAGGGAAGCTATCTAAGTTGTCAAATCACAACGTCAATAACAAGACTTTATTAACTTCATAAGTGTTTAATCAAACAAGCCTAAACACATGAGCCTACCTGTAGACCCCTAAAATTGTCCGGGTCGGAAATAAAGCTTGAAGACTCTCGAAGACTGAAGGAAGATCAGCCAGAAGGACTCCTGGAAGGCCCTAGGAGGGTTCTCTGTAGGTCTAGAGGTCTTAGAATAGCTCAAAATCAGGAAGTGGAGGGAATGAAGCTCAATACGGCCGTACTGAACTTAATACGGCCGTATTGAAGCTTCAATACGGCCGCAGTGAACTTAATACGGTGTATTGAAGTTTCTGAAAACTTCAATACGGCCGTACTGAAATCAATACGGCCGTATTGAAGCTTCAATACAGCCGCAGTGAACTCAATACGGGCGCATTGAAATTTCCGAATTTCAATACGGCCGTATTGAACTCAATACGACCGTATTGAAGTTCAAAAATTTCAATACGGCCGTATTGCTTCTGTAGGCCGTATTGCGCCTATTCCCTATAAATATGACGTCAATTGGACGTCATTCCACACTTTTGAACATAGTTTTAACCCTCTCCTTGAGTATTCTGGGGTTTTTGAGCAGTGTTCTGCCCTAGAAATCACTCGGAGAGTTGATCCGACAAAGTTCTTGAGCCCCGAGCCATTTTGCTCGAGGATCGAACCTAGTCGAAGGGAAATCCTCCGGATTTCCATAGTTAAAAGTTTTTAGGAAGGAGCGAGCGAGCTTGTAGAGCGAGGGAACGCCAAAAAGCTTCCCAGTTTTACTCAATATATAAAAGCACGCTTCAAGAGGTTTCTTCTTAAATCCTTCCTTTTACTGCTTTCTGTGTGCATATTTAAACTGTCATCATGTAGATAGTTAATTTATAATTGCTTAGAATAAATAGGGGTAATTTAGTAATTTTACACTGTTATTTTAGAAATAATCTGTCATAGGGAACCCGAAAGGGGCGCTGTGGGGTGCTAACACCTTCCCCACGCGTAACCGACTCCCTTACCCAACTCTGGTTGTAATGGCCAAAGTTGATTTATAAAATCAATTGCCTTATCCCTTTTTCCAATGTTTTGAGTAAAACATTGGTGGCGACTCCACGAACCCTTTTACTACGAAAACCACTAATCCATGGAGGGTCCCGCTTGGGATTAACATGGATTGGTGAGACATTTAATAAATAAATTGGATAAGATCGACAAGGTCTCAGTTTGAGAACAAGTCGTTCTAATAATCCAATACATTTTCAAACTAAAATAATAAGCGAGCTCGACCGTCTTCGCGACCGCCGAGGCCCGTTTGGGCCGGTGGCGACAGATGGCGACTCCACTGGGGAAGCCTCGAGAGTCAATCCCATTTAGTGACAGATTATTTTAACAAATAATAGTTAAAATTACTTTATTACCCCTCACTTGTATGATAACATGTTTATCTATTTGGCTTTAATAACTGTTGTATTTTTTAAATTTACGCAATTGTTTGAAATATAAATTGCACACAAACCTTTGCACACAACAGTTCCCTCTATACCCGGGGGCATGAGTGATTAACCATAGGGAGTGGATGTTAGTACGGCCGGTTGTCGAATGGGTCTATAGGTGCCCGTAGACCGTTGTCGGAAAACATCACTCAAGGTGATAACCATGAACTTGAGTCCGACGGTGCGTTGGAGCTTTCCATCGACCTACGATGAGAGGAATTGGGTCCCTATAATGGGGGCACCTTGGGGGCCTTGGACTGGTGAGAACAGTTAGAACCTACCTTGAATATGCACCTTTCTGCAGGATACCCCTACCTCGTGATTCGCTCGTGACTGTTCGTGGATGAGTGAATTGTTTGTGTAAATGCTTATGTGCAATTGTTTGTGCATTAATAAATAACCTCGTGATAAGGTCTAAAGAATAATCTCCATACATGAAAATACCATGACATGAGAGGAAAGACCATGTGTGGAAATATAATAAAAGTGAGGAGCATGTACATCATTACCAATAAGACATCATGCATCCTCATAGACCATGCATTTTAGGTTCACCAATACCTCTTGACATGAGTAAAAGAGACCCATAATTATCGAGATTCTCCGTTGAGGAGAGATCATAAGTCAAGGAGGGTGGTAACACTCTGTTTTAAAAAAGGCAGCGCCTTAAAAATGGAGGGTTATCAAGCTCACATCAAGAGTGTATTCATATCATAAATAAGCTAATTAGAATAAACATTCATTTTAGAAAGTGGCTGGTCATCTCTCTGTCCTCACGCGCGCGCAGAAAATCAAGAAAATGGAAGCGCTGGGGGAGCAAAATAAGAAGCTCACAACCGAGCTCTCTCAGCTCAACAAGAAAATGGACGCGTTGGAGGAACGAAATAAGGAGCTTACAGCCGAGCTCTCACAGCTCAAAGAGCAAATGGCGCAAATGATGGAACTCATGCGTCACCACAACATACAAGGGGCTGAGCACAGTGACCATGAGTCCCATCATGTTGGAGGAAGAGTGGAACAAGAGCTGAAAAGCGGGAAGCTAGCTAAACCTTCCCAATCATTTAAAGCTAAGAAGACCTTTGGGAAGAAGAAGGAGAGAGAAGTCAGTGCCATAACCATCTCTTCGTCTTCTTCCACTTCGAAGTCAGGAAGATCGCAATTCAAACCTGTGAAGAAGTTTGATAAACTTTCGACCACATATAGCGACATCCTGCCGAAGCTAGTGGAAGCACGTCTTCTAGCTTACGTTCCACTAAAGAAGATTGATCCACCTCATCCCAGTTGGTACAAACCACAAGACAAATGTTTATACCATTCGGGGGCATCGGGGCATTCAACGGAGAACTGCAGAGCTCTCAAATATAAGGTCCAAGACCTTATTGATGCCGGGTGGATCACTTTTGATTCGATAGCGCCCGACGTGAGCAAGAATCCTCGGCCAAAGCAGGATTAGAGAGAATAACAAGCCATGATAGGGCCCCTCCACTTTTTTTCTTTTAGGGACTCATGATCAGTACCCGAGATCATGAGGACCTTTTCATGTAAATAAGGGTTTTGTACAGTTTTACATACATATATCAATAAAGAGGCATTTTTCATACATTACTCTCTCTTTTGTTCTTTTCTCTCTTTCCTCATTAACATTAATAATTCTAAACCTAAACAGAACCAATAAAATAATTATGTCTGTAATTGTTCGCTCTGACCGGGATCCGAAAGTTGAGGATAAACGGGTTGAGTTGGACAGTGATGAGGAGACCATCTCTCCGGATCTGCAAAGACTGCTAGATCAAGAAACTCGTCTACTCCAACCGTGTCAAGAGAAATTAGAGACCGTGAATTTGGGGCAAGGCCGAGAGATAGAAGAGGTCAACATTGGGACCCATATCAGTGATGAAATAAGGACACATGTTTCCGCTATGATTATAATAAAATCATTCTTCATTGCTTCTTTTCTTGCTTATAATAAAATTCTAAACCGCATCATTTTTAACCCTGTTTGAATAAACATGAATGAAGTTAAAATCATCTTAATAATAATAAACCCACATCATTTTCATGTGGAGGTGTGTGTGACAACTTGGAGCACCTTCCCTTGGCCTTGACAAGTGCCATCATGGATAAAAATAAATCCTTTAAAATAAAAGAAGCTCGGCAGAAAACTCAAAAAGGGGACTGCGCAAAAATAAGAGCAAAAGACCCGCTAGGAATCCCACGAAAGGGTGACCTAGGCAAAAGTTAGGGTTACAAAAATAAACAAAAACAAAAGTCGGCTAAAACACCACAAAAGGGTGTTTTAGGCAAAAATAAGGACAATCAAAAAACAAAAATCCATGATGGTACCACGAGCCGAATTCAAGAAAGGTTCAAGGGAAGCTATCCAAGTTGTCGAATCACAACACGACTTTTTAACTTCATAAGTGTTTAATCAAACAAGCCTAAACACATAAGCCTACCTTGGCCATCCATTCTTACAAAAACTATTTTTGAAAAATAAATCCCCTCTAAAACACAAACTTTAGAACAAAATATCTTTCCTTTCTCTTCTCTCTTGTCCCAAAAGATTTTAGAATAATCTAGTGGAAGCATGGAGAAATAAATCATCACTGAAAATGGATCTAATCTGAATAATAAAATGGTGGAAGAACTGTGCCAAGAGTTCAAGATCCAACACCGCAACTCTTCCCCATATCGGCCAAAGATGAATGGGGCAGTCGAGGCAACCAATAAGAACATCAAGAAAATAGGGCAAATGATGGTTGCCTTATTTAAAGACTGGCACGAGATGTTACCCTTCGCTCTTCATGGTTATAGGACTTCAGTACGCACATCTACAGGAGCTACTCCATTCTCCCTCGTCTATGGGATGGAGGCAGTTCTACCCGTCGAAGTCAAGATACCTTCCCTAAGGGTAATTATGGAAGCAAAACTTTCCGAGGTAGAATGGGTTCAAAGCCGGTATGACCAATTGAACCTCATTGAAGAAAATGGCTGAACACCATATGCCGTGGTCAAGCCTACCAGAGGAAGACCAAAAAGGCTTTTGACAAGAAAGTCCACCCTCGAGTCTACCATGAGGGAGAGTTGGTAATGAAGAAATTGCTACCAACTCAAAAGGACAAAATCGGAAAGTATGCCCCAAATCACGGAGGACCATACGTGGAAAAACGAGCCTTCTCAGGAGGAGCATTGATCCTCACAGACATGGATGGAAAAGAACTTCGATACCCAGTCAACACTGACGAGGTAAAGAAGTACTATGCTTGAAGACGTTGCTTGCATAAGCCCGCTAGGATGAAAACCCGAAAAAGGGCATCCTAGGCAAAAGTTAGGGCAAAACAAAAAGCCCGCTAGTACAAGGGTACTAAGCAAAACAAAGGCAAAATTATCCCCGCTAGGATACGTCCTAGGCAAAAGTTAGGGGCAAAAGAATAAGATGTAAAAGCAAAGCAAGCAACGGTCACTTGAATCGAAAACCGAAAGGCGGTTCAAGTGATTATCTTCTAGAAGCAAGCGTCTTGCAGCATCTACACTCCTGGCATAGGCATCTCACCCGAAGCAATTAGGGGAACGGGAAGAGCGACAATTACAGATATAATTGTTTAAGCCAAAAATGTATATAGCCTACCCTGGCCAGCCATTCTTCAGAAATTCCTTCTGTATATCTTTCTGTAAAAACACTTGTGAATATTAATAAAATATCTATTCATTTCTTTTCTCTCTTGACCATGTGATTATGCCTCTAAATTGGTATTTCTAAAAAATTGTATGAAATTCCTTAATAATCGGTCAATAAAGAAAATTGGAGGGGTTCCTATAAAATCCATAATCTCCTGCATAAAAGGCTCACAAAAATCCTCCCTCGCGTCTATGACAGAAACTCCTCCAAAGAAAAAGAGGATAGGGAGAGCCATTCACTTTTCTAAACAAAAGAACAAAAATAAAAACTTGCATCGCGTGCATCACACACATTAGTTGCACATTTAAAGACCTTACCACGAGGCAATTGCATAAAATAGAAAAAAATAGAAAATTGCTTGTGTATGGCAGCGGTCAACAGAAAAAGCCGCAAATCAACAGAAAAGGCAAAAAATACAAAAAAGCCAAAAATGACAAAAAGGCAAAAGATTTGGAAAATCAATCGCCTTTTTCAGAATAACTAAGCCTGGAGAGGCTTGCCGAAATAATACTCTTTCAGAATAATTGAGCCTGGAGAGGCTCGCCGAAATAATACTCTTTCAAGAATAATTGAGCCTGGAGAGGCTCGCCGAAATAATACTCTTTCAGAATAACTGAGCCTGGAGAGGCTCGCCGAAATAATACTCTTTCAGAATAACTAAGCCTGGAGAGGCTTGCCGAAATAATACTCTTTCAGAATAACTGAGCCTGGAGAGGCTCGCTGAAATAATACTCTTTCAGAATAACTAAGCCTGGAGAGGCTTGCCGAAATAATACTCTTTCAGAATAACTGAGCCTGGAGAGGCTTGCTGAAATAATACTCCCCAGAGATATTTCAACTCAAGCTCATAGAACAAATCCCCAGCGAGAGTTACCAAAGCAAGATCGTCAAAATCCCCAATGGAAGTACGATCTCCCAAGCAGAATATCCAAGTCAAAGGACTTAAACTTCCTCAGTGAAGATAGCTCTCCAACTCAAGCGTTGAGTGAATCTAAGCCTGTAGAGGCTTCCTAAATAATACTCTGGGACACATAAGATCCCTAAATCCCCAGTCGCCTACTCAAGAGGCATTCCTACAAAAAGAAAAAAAATCAAAAAATATCAATAAATATTCCCCAAGCGGAATGCGGCATCCAGCCAAGCACCAAACATCAAGGTTATTTGCCTAACAGAAGAGGCCAGTCAAGAAATGAATGACAAAATCCCCAGTGGATAACAGCCTACACAGAGGCAGCAAAAATCAGAAAATCCAAAAGAGATACCCGAATAAGGACAACCGGGATACTCCACCTACGTCAAAAGGACGTCAGCCAAACATAAGGCATCGCTCAAAGAGAGAGCATCTCTGTCTACACCTCAAGGAGTCAAAAATTCCCCATGGGTACCAACAATGCAATGCAAGTTGGGGCACAGGAACCTATGAATGACTGCACATCCCCTAGACGGATCCCTGCGTTATCCAGCCCTTAGTGGCACAAAATCAGAAAAACAAACCGTCGAAGCAGCATTGTGGACTGTGGAGACAAACTATACTCAACTGCCTCATGTTGAGAGGCAGGGCCTGGAGAGGCGATACTCAACTGCCTCATGTTGAGAGGCAGGGCCTGGAGAGGCGATACTCAACTACCTCATGTTGAGAGGCAGGGCCTGGAGAGGCGATACTCAACTACCTCATGTTGAGAGGCAGGGCCTGGAGAGGCAATACTCAACTGCTGAATGTTAAGAGGCAGGGCCTGGAGAGGCGATACTCAACTACCTCATGTTGAGAGGCAGGGCCTGGAGAGGCGATACTCAACTGCCGAATGTTAAGAGGCAGGAACTGCTGAATGTTAAGAGGCAAGGCCTGGAGAGGCAATACTCAACTACTGAATGTTAAGAGGCAGGGCCTGGAGAGGCAATACTCAACTGCTGAATGTTAAGAGGCAGGGCCTGGAGAGGCAATACTCAACTGCTGAATGTTAAGAGGCAGGGCCTGGAGAGGCAATACTCAACTGCTGAATGTTAAGAGGCAGGGCCTGGAGAGGCAATACTCAACTGCTGAATGTTAAGAGGCAGGGCCTGGAGAGGCAATACTCAACTGCTGAATGTTAAGAGGCAGGGCCTGGAGAGGCAATACTCAACTGCTGAATGTTAAGAGGCAGGGCCTGGAGAGGCAATACTTAACTGCCGAATGTTAAGACGCAGTCCCTGGAGAGGGTAAACTCAGCTGCCGATGTTAAGACGCAGTCCCTGGAGAGGGTAAACTCGCATTGCCGAAGTGATCAGAAGACACGGACGCAGTCCCTGGAGAGGGCAAACTCAGCTGCCGATGTTAAGACGCAGTCCCTGGAGAGGGTAAACTCGCATTGCCGAAGTGATCAGAAGACACGGACGCAGTCCCTGGAGAGGGTAAACTCAGCTGCCGATGTTAAGACGCAGTCCCTGGAGAGGGTAAACTCAGCTGCCGATGTTAAGACGCAGTCCCTGGAGAGGGTAAACTCAGCTGCCGATGTTAAGACGCAGTCCCTGGAGAGGGTAAACTCAGTTGCCGATGTTAAGGCGCAGTCCCTGGAGAGGGCAAACTCAGCTGCCGATGTTAAGACGCAGTCCCTGGAGAGGGTAAACTCAGCTGCCGATGTTAAGACGCAGTCCCTGGAGAGGGTAAACTCAGCTGCCGATGTTAAGACGCAGTCCCTGGAGAGGGTAAACTCAGTTGCCGATGTTAAGGCGCAGTCCCTGGAGAGGGTAAACTCACCTGCCGATGTTAAGACGTAGACCCTGGAGAGGGCAAACTCAACTGCCAAATGTTAAGCGGCAGAGCCTGGAGAGGCGGTACTCAATCATCAGGGTGATGTTAACACACTGGTGTCTAGCTTCCGGCTCGGGCGTCGAGTGAGGCTAGGTCTGGAGAGACGGTACTCAACCATCAGCGTCATCAGAGGTGCGTTGATGTCCAACTTCCGGCTCGGGCGTCGAGTGAAGTTGACCCTGGAGAGGGTAAACTCAGCTACCGAGGATGTCAGAAGCGCCGAGGTATGCACCCACCTGGAGAGGCTACTCAACAATTTTCCACCGGAAGACATTACAAGTCAGAAGGTTGGCACATCACCCGGACAATTGGGTCAACTCCTTTACTTGTCAGCCGGTACACCAAAAGGCCGTCCGACTAAGTAAAGGGGGGGGCAGCTGTAGACCCCTAAAATTGTCCGGGTCGGAAATAAAGCTTGAAGACTCTCGAAGACTGAAGGAAGATCAGCCAGAAGGACTCCTGGAAGGCCCTAGGAGGGTTCTCTGTAGGTCTAGAGGTCTTAGAATAGCTCAAAATCAGGAAGTGGAGGGAATGAAGCCCAATACGGCCGTACTGAACTTAATACGGCCGTATTGAAGCTTCAATACGGCCGCAGTGAACTTAATACGGTGTATTGAAGTTTCTGAAAACTTCAATACGGCCGTACTGAAATCAATACGGCCGTATTGAAGCTTCAATACAGCCGCAGTGAACTCAATACGGGCGCATTGAAATTTCCGAATTTCAATACGGCCGTATTGAACTCAATACGACCGTATTGAAGTTCAAAAATTTCAATACGGCCGTATTGCTTCTGTAGGCCGTATTGCGCCTATTCCCTATAAATATGACGTCAATTGGACGTCATTCCACACTTTTGAACATAGTTTTAACCCTCTCCTTGAGTATTCTGGGGTTTTTGAGCAGTGTTCTGCCCTAGAAATCACTCGGAGAGTTGATCCGACAAAGTTCTTGAGCCCCGAGCCATTTTGCTCGAGGATCGAACCTAGTCGAAGGGAAATCCTCCGGATTTCCATAGTTAAAAGTTTTTAGGAAGGAGCGAGCGAGCTTGTAGAGCGAGGGAACGCCAAAAAGCTTCCCAGTTTTACTCAATATATAAAAGCACGCTTCAAGAGGTTTCTTCTTAAATCCTTCCTTTTACTGCTTTCTGTGTGCATATTTAAACTGTCATCATGTAGATAGTTAATTTATAATTGCTTAGAATAAATAGGGGTAATTTAGTAATTTTACACTGTTATTTTAGAAATAATCTGTCATAGGGAACCCGAAAGGGGCGCTGTGGGGTGCTAACACCTTCCCCACGCGTAACCGACTCCCTTACCCAACTCTGGTTGTAATGGCCAAAGTTGATTTATAAAATCAATTGCCTTATCCCTTTTTCCAATGTTTTGAGTAAAACATTGGTGGCGACTCCACGAACCCTTTTACTACGAAAACCACTAATCCATGGAGGGTCCCGCTTGGGATTAACATGGATTGGTGAGACATTTAATAAATAAATTGGATAAGATCGACAAGGTCTCAGTTTGAGAACAAGTCGTTCTAATAATCCAATACATTTTCAAACTAAAATAAAAGCGAGCTCGACCGTCTTCGCGACCGCCGAGGCCCGTTTGGGCCGGTGGCGACACTACCTTGGCCAGCCATTCTCACAAAAACCGTTTTCAAAACAATAAATAATCCCCTCTAAAACACAAACTTTTGAACAAAAATACCTTTCCCTTCTTTTCTCTTGTCCCAAACGATTTTAGAATAATCTAGTGGAAACATGGAGATATAGTGGTCAATAGGAAGGTTAATACATCTTCTAAAGGAAGGGAATGATCACTGGGTTGATGACACCAATCTCGATATAACACGCATCATTCCTCGGTTACAGAAATCGGCAGCGCACAGCCCGTCTAGAGGAATGGCAAAAATCCAAGCAAAGAAACGCATCGGTTAATTCTTTTGAAAAATAAATCAAATAGAATTAGGTGCATCATACCGCATACATGCATACAGATGATAGGTGTACTGGAAGATCACTTATTCTCTGTTTATTGAAAAAACAAACAAAAAACAAAAAAAAAAACAAAAAAACAAATAAACTTCAGAAAAAACAATGCGCCCGTACCATGTTCAGTACGCCCGTACTAAAATTAGGGTTATGAACAAATTTTCAACTCAATACGGGCGTACTGAAATGAATACGGCCGTATTGGCCATAACGTCCACACTAATACGGGCGTATTGAATTCAATACGGCCCGTATTGGCCCATTCTTTTGTACATTAACAACATCTTCATTCCTCTGCATACTTTATCTGTGAGTGTGTTTGAGATCCTTCCGTACAGAAAAAGCCAAAAATCGACAAAAAAGGCAAAAATTCAGAAAATCCAAACAATCGTACAGAATAATTGAGCCTAGAGAGGCTTGCCGAAATAATACTCCCCAGAGACATCTCAGTTTGCACTCTTGGGCCGAATTCCCAGTGAAAGCTATCAGAGCAATATCAGCAAGATTCCCCAATGGAAGCATGATCATCCAAACAAAATATCCGAGTCAAAGGACTCAGACTTCCTCAGTGGAAGATAGCTTTCCAACTCGAGCGACGAGTGAAGCTAAGCCTGCAGAGGCTTTCTAAATAATACTCTGGGATACATAAGATCCTCAATCCCCATTCGCCTACTCAGAGGCACTCCTCCAAAAAAGGGAAAATCCAAAAAGATCAATACCCATTCCCCAAGCGGAATTCGGTATTCAACCAAACACCGAACGTCAAGATAATCCGCCTAACAGAAGAGGCCAATCAAGATCAATACGACAGAATCCCCCATCGGATAACAGCCTACGCAGAGGCAAAAAAACCAGAAAATCAAAAGAGTCACCTGAATAAGGATAACCGGGATACTCCACCACCGTCGAAAGGACGTCAGGCAACCATAAGGCACCGCTCACCTCAGAAAGAGCATCTTTGTGTCTGCATCCCCAAGGAATCAGAATTTCCCCAGTGGGCACCAACTAAGCAATAGAGAGTTGGGACACAAGAACCTATGAGTAACTGCACATCCCCTAGACGGATCCCTGCGTTATCCAGCCCTCAGCGGCATCAAAATCAAAAACAACCGTCGAAGCAGCATCGTGGACTGTGGAGACAAAATCATCACAATAGAATCCCCCAGCGGATAACAACCTACGCAGAGGCAATGAAACCAGAAAATCAAAAGAGTCACCCGAATAAGGATAACCGGGATACTCCACCACCGTCGAAAGGACGTCAGCCAACCATAAGGCACCGCTCACATCAGAAAGAGCATCTTTGTGTCTACATCCCCAAGGAATCAGAATTTCCCCAGTGGGCACCAACTACGCAATGGAAAGTTGGGACACATAAACCTATGAGTAACTGCACATCCTCTAGACGGATCCCTGCGCTATCCAGCCCTCAGCGACACCAAAATCAAAAACAACCGTCGAAGCAGCATCGTGGACTGTGGAGACAAAATCATCACAAATCCCTGGAGAGGGCAACCTCACACTACCAAAGTGACCAGAAGCACGGAGGTATGCAACCCTGGGGAGGGCAAACCGCAGACCCTGGAGAGGGCAAACTCACGCTACCGAGGTTGTCAGAAACACCGAGGTATGCACGAGCCTGGAGAGGCGACGACTAATACTCAGCTACCCCGTCGTCAGAAACACGGAGGTATGCAACTACCGAGGTTGTCAGAAACACCGAGGTATGCACGAGCCTGGAGAGGCGGTACTCAGCTACCCCGTCGTCAGAAACACGGAGGTATGCAGCTACCGAGGTTGTCAGAAACACCGAGGTATGCACAAGCCTGGAGAGGCGGTACTCAGCTACCCCGTCGTCAGAAACACGGAGGTATGCAGCTACTAAGGTTGTCAGAAACACCGAGGTATGCACGAGCCTGGAGAGGCGACGACTAATACTCAGCTACCCTGTCGTTAGAAACACGGAGGTATGTAGCTACCGAGGTTGTCAGAAACACCGAGGTATGCACGAGCCTGGAGAGGTGGTACTCAGCTACCCCGTCGTCAGAAACACGGAGGTATGCAGCTACCAAGGTTGTCAGAAACACCGAGGTATGCAGACCCTGGAGAGGGCAAACTCACGCTACCGAGGTTGTCAGAAACACCGAGGTATGCACGAGCCTGGAGAGGCGACGACTAATACTCAACCTGGAGAGGCTACTCAACAATTTTCCCACCGGAAGACACTATAAGTCGGAAGGATGGCTTACTCCCCGGACAATTGGGTCAACTCCTTTACTTGTCAACCGGTACACCAAAAAGCCGTTCGACTAAGTAAAGGGGGGGCAGCTGTAGACCCCTAAAATTGTCCGGGTCGGAAATAAAGCTCAAAGACTCTCGAAGACCGAAGGAAAGTCAGCCAGAAGGACTCCTGGAAGACCCTAGGGTGATTCTTTGTAGGTCTAAAGGTCTTAGAGTAGCTTAGAATAAGGGTGTGCGAGGATTGGAGCTCAATACGCCCTCCTAGAGGTTCAGTACGGCCGTACTGAGCCATTTGAACTACAATACGGCCGTAGTGAAATCAATACGGCCGTACTGAAGTTTTTGAACTTCAGTACGGCCGTACCAAATTCAATACGGCCGTACTGTAGTTCAAAATGGCTCAGTACGGGCCGTAGTGAAATCAATACGGCCGTACTGAAGTTTTTGAACTTCAGTACGGCCGTACCAAATTCAATACGGCCGTACTATAGTTCAAAAACCCAGTACGGGCCGTATTGACCTCCCAGGCCGTATTGCGCCTCAATCCTATAAATAGGACGTCATTGGCATGTCCTCCCACACTTTTTCCAGACGTTTGGACCCTCTTGCTGAGGATTCTTGGGTTTTTGAGCTATTCTCTGCCCTAGGAACCTCTCTGAGAGCCAACCCGACTAAGTTCTTGAGCCTTGATTTCCATAGTTAATATTTGTTCTAGGGAAAGGAGCGAGCGAGCGTGTAGTGGGAAGGATCGCCAAAAAGCCTCCTAACTCTTTTTGAATATATAAAAGCACGCTTCGAAGGTTTATTCCCAAAATCCTTTCTTTTACCGCTTTCTGATTGTTGCATTACACGTTTAAAGTTTTCATCATGTAAATATTTTACTCATAATCGTTTCTAATAAATAGGGGTAATTTAGTAACTTTACACTATTATTTATGAAATAATCCGTCATAGGGAACCCGAAAGGGGCGTTGTGGGGTGCTAACACCTTCCTCGCACGTAACCGACTCCCTTACCCAACTCTGGTTGTAATGGCCGAAGTTGATTTGCGAAAATCAATTGCCTTATATCTTTTTCCAATGTTTTGAGTAAAACATTGGTGGCGACTCCAAGAACCCCTTCTTTTTGCGAAAACCACTAATCCATGGAGGGTCCCGCTTGGGATTAACATGGATTGGTGAGAGCCATTTAAACAAAATTGTTAGCTCGATGAGGTCTCAGTTTGAGAATAAGTCGTTCTAACAATCCATCATTTTTCAAAACTTAAAAAGAGTCCGACCATCGTCGCGAATGCCAGGGTCCGTTTCGGCGGGTGGCGACAGTGAGGCCAAAAGGCATCACTAACCACTCATATAAACCAAATTTGGTCTTAAAAGCGGTTTTCCACTCATCACCTTCTTTGATTCGAATTTGGTGATAACCACTCTTAAGGTCAATCTTGGAAAATATGATGGCCCCATGCAATTCATCTAACATATCATCTAACCTAGGGATTGGGTGCCTATATTTTATTGTTATGTTATTGATGGCTCTACAATCAGTGCACATCCTCCATTTGCCATCTTTCTTAGGCACCAAAAGAACGGGGACGGCACAAGGGCTAAGGCTCTTTTGAACCCAACCCTTCTTCAACAAGTCATCAACTTGAGCTTCTATCTCTTTGGTTTCTTGAGGGTTAGTCCTATAGGCGGGCCTATTAGGAAGACTAGAACCCGGTATGAGGTCTATTTGATGTTCTATCCCTCTTAAAGGTGGAAGTCCACTTGGGACTTCTTGAGGAAATAGGTCGTCAAATTCTTTTAAAAGTTTTTGAACCTCATGAGGTAGAGACTCAAGCTCGTGACTAGTGGCAGCTAGTGTCTCTTTGAAGTAGAGAAGGTATAAAGGTTGTTCACACAAAAGAGTTGTCTTAATATCATTTTTAAGGGAAAAATGACTTTTGTGTACAACTCCCTTAGAGGAGACACTAGCCTCTAAGCTTGATACCTTCTCTTCCCCTTCTTCATTCAAGGGGGAATTTTTCTTTTGTTTTTGTTTTTGTTGTTTTTTTTTTTGTTTTCTCTTCTTCTTCTCTCTTGGCTTTCATTTTTATTTGGTCCTCATTCACTTGTGAAGGTGATAGAGGACACAAAATAATTTTCTTACCTAGGTGGTGAAAACTTATCTTATTAGTGAGGCCATCATGCATGGTTTTCTTATCAAATTGCCAAGGCCTCCCAAGTAAAATATGGCTAGCATCCAATGGCACTAGATCACATAAAATTTCATCTTTATACTTGCCAATGGAGATAGGAATATTTACTTGTTGGTCAACTACAATCCCTCCTTCCTCATTGATCCATTGCAACTTGTAAGGTTTAGGATGAGGTAGAGTAGTCAAAGCTAATTTGTTAACCAATCTAGTACTACAACAATTACAGCTAGATCCACTATCCACAATGAGAGAACAAATGTTGTCTAAAACTTTGCATCTTGTGTGAAATAAGTTCTCTCTTTGGGATTGATCTAAGTCACTAGATTGATTACCAAGTAGCCTTCTTACCATTAATAAGTCTCCTTCACATCGGTAAGTCTCTTCCTTGGATGCTAAAACTTCTTCTTCATCACTTGAAGATGAAGAAGTAGCTTCATCAAGGCTACTATAGTGATCTTGGCCCCTTAAAATCATGGTTTTCTTAGTGGGACATTATGAAGCAATGTGCCCACGGCCAAGACACTTGAAACACTTGATGTCACTTGTTTTAGTGTCTTTGGAAGACGTCCTTTGAGAGATTTCTTTTGCTTTTTCTTTGGGAAAAAGATTGGAAGAGGGGCCCTCCTTCTTAAAACTCTTGGAATAAGATGGAGTGGAGTCTTTTCTAAAAGTTTTTCTTTTAAGTTGGTGCTCCACCCTAGAACAAAGTTGAACAAGCTCATTCAAATCTCTATATGGTAAGAGCTCAACTTTGTCCCTTATTTCAAGGTTAAGACCACTTTGGAATCTTGAAATGGTGGTCCTCTCTTCTTCCCTTATCCCAGCCCTCATCATGAGTAACTCCATAGTTTGCCTATATTCTTCCACACTAGATGACCCTTGTTTCAATCTTTGTAGCTTATCCATAAGCTCACGGTCATAGTATGGAGGAATATGCCTCCTTCTCAAGGCACTACGGAGCTCATTCCAATATTGAATTGGAGGCTCATGGTTTATTCTCCTTTCTTTTTCTAAGGAGGTCCACCAATACATAGCATGCCCTTGGAAGCTAAGGGTTGCTAAAGAAACCTTCCTATCTTCACTCACTCCATGGCAAGAGAAAAGTTGTTCCACTTTCATTTCCCAATCAAGGTAATTTTCAACATTATCTTTGCCATGAAATGGGGGAAGAGTGATGTTAGGTTCCCTATTGGAAGACTCCCTATGTCTATGATGCCTTGGGGGTCTTTGATAGTAACCATCATTGTGATGGCTACTAATGAAGGTATCACTTAGAGGTTGGGTGTGATGCCCTTCCTCCTCATGAACACTTGAATGCACATGCCCCTTACCTCTTGAAGGTTGAGGAGAAGTGACTTTTGGTTTTGAACCACTAGCCTCTCCTCCCATAACTAGCCTAGCAAGCAATCCTTTTATTTCTTCATTATTTTTTTCAAACTCCTTTTCTTTTCTTCTCAACTCTTCCTCTCTTTTTATATTTTCCTCTTCTTTTTTTCTTAGGTACTCTTTGAGTTGCCTAAGCTCATCCCTAACACTAGACCTAGTACTACAAGAATTATGACCATGGACACTAGAATGATCACTCATCTTTGATCAAGAAAAGGTTTTCACAAATTGTTTTCAAAAAGGTTTGAAAAGGTTTTCACAAAGAGTGAGTGATAAAAGAGTTTTCACAAAAGGTTTTCAAGGTGCAAGATAGGTAGGAAAAAGGCCTAAGTGTACAAAATGAACTTTCAAGGGGAGGTGGACTACAATGAATCACTTAATAACCAAGCCCTATCAAGTAAAAATCACTAAGCCTTTTGCTACTTTTCTTACAAAACAATTAGCACAATCAATAAGTGAGTGTGTGCACGTTACCCCTAGTAGGCAAAACAAGCCTTCTAAACGTAATTGCACAAAGATAAAGTCCTAAGCAATTATACTACTAAAAGCTTTAAAACATGCAAAAGGAAAGCACTTAAAACATGTTCTAGTCGAGGTCCTAGGTGAAGGTTTTCAAATCACCTTCAACTACACGAACTAAAACCAAGTTGAAGAGGTTTAGAAATGGCCAAATTACAAACCAAAAGAATGAAACTAAGGCCAAAAACAACAAAGAGGCCGAGAGAGAAAAGTAAGCAAAAAATTAGACAAAAACAAGAATTTAAGTCTTCAAACTCCTCCAATTGGGTTCCTTCACAATGAACAAACGTGTTAGACCTCTCCAAGTGTTTGTTCACTCCTTTATGTGTGGTGTAAGTCCCTCCAAAGGCTAGGCTTGGATTCGGTTCACCCCTCCACTCAAATCCACCAAAGGTGTGAAAATTGACTAGAGTGGTTTTTCACCTACAATCAAAATGAAACCAACCCAAAGCAAGAGTCCAAGAAATAAAACTGAAAAGCACAATTAGGAAAGGCTAAACTCAGAGAGAATTTATGGAGACAAAACAAAAGAGGCCAAGAAAGACAAGAAAAAAAAATTAAGACTCAATCAAAGAAAGGAAGCACACAAAGAGTAATCCTAGAAAGGCACTAGAATTAGGTTAGTGTTTAGTCCACTTGATTAGGTCCTTTATATGTTTCGGTCCAGCCAAAGGTAAGGTCCCAAATTAAGGTCAAAATGTCATAAGTCCAACTCCTAAATGCATAGGTATTGGTCCAAGTCCACAAGTCTAGCAACAAGTCCTTTTTGGTCCAAGAATTTTTTTTTTTTTTTTGTTCTAGTCTTTTTCTTTCTTTTCACGGCAATGTTTTCTTTTATATGTCTTGGGTCCGAAATTTTTTTGTTAAATTAAGCCCAAATGTTGCTTAGGTTTTGCACTTGTGGATGGTCAAAAATTAGGTTAAACTTTAGGAGAGGAAGTGATGACAAGTGGCGGTTTCTTAGAGGTACCTTAAGGAATCTTTTTAGTGGAAATTGTTTTGTACAAGTTAGTACAAGTTGTTTGCACAATTTTTGTTTTTCAGCCACCTCTTAGATTCTTTTAGGGTTCCTTTAAGCATACAAAATTAACCAAAACAAGTGGAATGCAAAGGAAAAGTGGGCAGCAAGTTATATGCATGTGCAAGGAAGCATTTCACACATGGAAACTCAAAATTACAAGGAACATGCTAGGACTATTTAGCATGCATGAATGACCTCTAAAAAGCTTCTAAATGTCACGCCCACTATCATGCAATATGGCATATATTTTGATCATGTAGTCATGCAAAGTGTTTGGGCACATACATGGAAATTTTTGTTGACAAATTATAGGAAACATACAAAGACAAAACTTTTAGGTGGATTCAAAAATAAAAAGCATATTCATGGCATTTTCATGTGAGACTCAACCTAAAATTTAGAAAAGCATGGTAAACCTAACAATGGAACCTAAAATTGCAAGGAAGGCTCACAAAGAACAAGGTGTGAACCCCAAAGCTATTCGGCCACACAAAGAAAACAAGAAGAAGGAAAGTGACCGAAAGCAAAAGACTCAAAGGAGACACAAAAAGATTAGATGTTACCCTTGTAGAACCTTGGCTCTGATACCACTTGATGGGTTCCTCCTCCATGCTTGACGTAGGGAATGTAGAGAGGAAGCCTTGGCCCTTGATCTAGGTTCAACAAGGTAGACAAAAGGTAGGTACTTGGTGAAGGAAAGGAAGTTGGCATGAGAAGGGAGGAGTTTGGCGGAAGCTATTTAGGAGAAGGTGTTTGGTGGCTCAAAGTTAGCTCACTCCAAAGTAGTTGGAGGCCACTCTAGGTTTCACTCTCCAAGGGTGGAGAATGAAGGAAGGCTAGCCGAAGTAACCCTAGGGACTAAGGATAAGGACTTGAGGCATAAAAGCTCACTCAAATTCTATATAATCCAAAGTATTTACAAGTGGTGGGGTGTGGGGTATTTATAGGAGGGGAGGCATCTAGGGTTGCATTTGGAGCAATGCATGGCCGAAATTCACAAGGCAAATGCACTCCAAATGCAATGCCAAATGAACCCTAGATGCTACTTGGTGGCCAAGGATGGAATCTAAGGGATTAGATTGGCTACAACTAGGTGCATGATAAGTCCATGCAACCTTTGCCCTCCACTTGGGCCTAAGCCTTTCTAACACCAAAAATATGTCCAAGACTCACCAAAAATGCGTCACCTCCTCACTAAAACACCCTAGCCCAAAATTAAAAACCTATTTATCTAAAGCACCCCATAATACAAGGGTAAAATGGGAAATACAAGGAAAATAAATCCTATGACTAAAATACCCCAAAATACAAGGGTAAAAATGGAAAATAAAATAAATCCTAAATTAATGAGGCTTAGGAGAGCACTAATACTCTATGATCATGAGGAGAGTGTCCCTAGGTGTGTGAACTCCCTCATCCTCTTCAACTCTCCTAGCCATGGACCTAGTGATGGGGCCCACATGTGTCTTCAAGGATGGTCCTTGTAGACCCCCAAAATTGTCCGGGTCGGAAATAAGACTCGAAAACCCTCAAAGATCGAAGGAAAGTCAGCCAGAAGGACTCCCAGAAGACCATAGGATGACTATCTTTAGGTTTAGAGGTCTTAGAGTAGCCAAAAATAAGAAAGTGGGAGGTTTGGAGCTCAATACGGTCTCCTTGGAGTTCAGTACGGCCGTACTGCACATTTTGAACTACAATACGGCCGCACTGAACTCAATACGGCCGTATTGAAGTTTCTGAACTTCAATACGGCTGCATTGAAGTCAATACGGCTGCACTGAACTTCAATACGGCTGCATTGAATTCAATACGGCTGCACTGAACTTCAATACGGCTGCACTGAACTTCAATACGGCCGTATTGTAGTTCAAAATTTCAATTTGGACCGTATTGACCCCCAGAGACCGTATTGAGCCTCACCCCTATAAATATGACGTCAATGGGACGTCATTTCACACTTTTGGACTGAGTTTTAACCCTCTTCTTGAGTATTCTGGGTTTTTTGAGCAGTGCTCTGCCTAGAAATCACTCGGAGATTTGATCCGACGAAGTTTTTGAGTTCTGAGCATTTTGCTTGAGTCTCAAACTAAGTCGAAGGGAAATCCATCGGATTTCCAAGTCAAAAATTATTTTTTAGGAGGGAGCGAGCGGTCTTGTAGAGGGAGGGAACGCCAAAACGCTTCCCAATTTCTGTCAAGATATATAAGAAAGCACGCTTCAAAGGTTTATCTCTTTAAAGTCCCTTCTTTTACCGCTTTCTGTGTGTACATATTTAAACTCTCATCATGTAGATAGTTAATTCATAATTGCTTAGAATAAATAGGGGTAATTTAGTAATTTCGCACTATTATTTTTAAATAATCTGTCATAGGGAACCCGAAAGGGGCGCTGTGGGGTGCTAACACCTTCCCCACGCGTAACCGACTCCCTTACCCGACTCTGGTTGTAATGGCCGAAGTCGATTTTTGAATCGATTGCCTTAAACTTCTTTTTCCAATGTTTTGAGTTAAACATTGGTGGCGACTCCATGAACCCTTCCTTTTTATGAAAACCGCTAATCCATGGAGGGTCCCGCTTGGGATTAACATGGATTGGTGAGCCTTTTAATAAAATTGCTCGTTTGACGAGGTCTCAGTTTGAGAATAAGACATTCTAGCAATCCATATTTTTAAACAAATAAAAGAGTCCAACCATCCCTCGCGAGTGCCGAAAGCCCGTTTCGGGCCGGTGGCGACAGATGGCGACTCCACTGGGGAAGCCTCGAGAGTCAGTCCCATTTAGTGACAGATTGTTTTTAACAAATAATAGTTAAAATTACTTCATTACCCCTTGTTTGTATGATAACATGTTTATATATTTGGCTTTAATAACTGTTGTATTTTTAAATTTACGCAATTGTTTGGAATACAAACTGCACACAAACCTTTGCACACAACAGTTCCCTCTATACCCGGGGGCATGAGTGGTAAACCATAGGGAGTGGATGTTAGTACGGCCGGTTGTCGAATGGGTCTATAGGTGCCCGTAGACCGTTGTCGGAAAAGCATCACTCAAGGTGATAACCATGAACTCGAGTCCGACAGTGCGTTGGAGCTTTCCATCGACTTACGACGAGAGGAATTGGGTCCCTATAATGGGGGCACCTTGGGGGCCTCAGACCGGTGAGAACAGTTAGAACCACCTTGAATATGCACTTTTCTGCAGGATACCCCTACCTCGTGATTCGCTCGTGACTGTTCGTGGATGAGTGAATTGTGTGTGCATTTTTATGTGACATTGTATGAGCATACATTGCACCTTTTAAACATACAACGTTCTTTTTTTAAATAAAAAGAATAAATAGAAATAAAGATCTTCTAATACATGGTGTTAACATCTACCTTCATTGCATTCATATAGGTAGTTTCCCTTTTCACCCAAAAAATACAAAAAGATACAAAATATCCAAAAGAAAAAAATATGTATTTATCCAAACCAAGCAATATCATGCATCATCTTAGGAAAATCCCAAAACATGATAATGCTTAGTTGAATAAACACTATGCATGCATATTCATCTCCATCATCTCATATCATGCATTGTATTGTAGAATATGGAGAGGTCTAAGGAGATGCATGGGCAGTTGAAGAAAGTAGACTTCTTGTTATACCATGCTGAGAGGTTGGATCACCTCTGTACTTTGATGCCAAGAGAGGCTCGCGTCAAGTTTGAGAAATCATATGGACGAGTCCTCGACTTGATGAAGATTTGTGTGGATCCAGCATTTCTGAGAGCACTGGTTCACTTCTGGAGTATCGATTTGCACTGCTTCGAGTTCCCCCAGTTTGACCTAGTTCCTACTCTCGAGGAGTACGAACTCATGCTACGATGGCCCAAATCAGCCGGGGTCTATATCTTTCATGACAACCATGTGGCCGTAGAGAGAGTTGCCACTCAGGTCAAATTACCATCACGATCAGCTGCCTTAGTGGGGAACGGCAGTATTAAAGGTTGGAAGCTTGCTATGATTGAGGACCACCTTTCTTCCTTGGCTGGTGAGGGAGATTGGTTAGCTTTCAACAAGACTCTAGCATTAGCTGTGTTTGGGATGATCCTATTCCCCTTTCACGCTAACACAGTGGACCATGCTGCGATGGACGCTTTCTTCGCTTGGGACGTACACATGAAGAGTCCCGTGCCTGCTTTTCTTGCTGACACCTTGCTCTCTGTTCATCTGTCTCAACAGAAGCAAGGAAAAATCATCCGATGCTGCACCTCCTTACTGTATGTGTGGAGCATCACTCATTTCTATGCCTCTAGTCATATGGGGACCTTGCCCGACCCTTTGAGGAGTTTTTCGAAAATTCCCGTACGCCGTCGATATGCTTCTGAGTGGAAGGAAGAGATGGAACAGTGGAGTATCGATCACTTCACGTGGGTTTGCCCTTGGTTCCGTCCAAGCCATGTATTGATGAGATGCGGCAGTTATCCAAGCATACCATTGATGGGCCTTAGAGGTTGCATAGCCTACTCACCTAGATTGGTTATGAGGCAACTGATGAGGACTCAAACCATTCCTACTATAGAGGAGCTTGGAGGGTTGTGTTTCTCCTTCGATTCCGAGCATCAGAAGGACATGCACGCTGTCATGAGAGCGTGGGAGAGACCAACCTATGAGGGAGATCTCGAGCTTGGAAAGCCTCGGGTATCCGTCTCCATTGATTATGAGGAATGGAGGAGCGAGAGGGGGGTGCCTCAACCATCCACTTCTTGTGCAACCACAGCAACAAGGAAGGTGTTGCAAGAGCAAGTCGACGCCTTGACCAAGAAACTGGAAATCATGGGAGCTCAGATGAGAGTTCTTGAAGAGAAAAATCAAGAATCCAGTTTTACTATTGATGGTCTTCAAAGGCAATGCAAGAAGAAAGACCACGAGATAGAGCGGCTCAAGGATGATTGTGCTAACCTCAATAAGGAGGCTACTCGGGCACCCAAAATGCCAAAGGTTGAACCGAGTAGTCAACTCCAAGAAGTCAACATGAAGATAGCACACCTTGAGGCCGAATATTCAAAGCAGGCACAGTTGATCAAGGATATGCAAGACGATTTGCTTTTGACTCGATCCGATGCGCAACAATGGCGGGAAGTTGTTCAACGACAAGCCGCAAACCTATCCGACTTCCGCAAAAAGGAAAGGGAAGGATTGGCACAAATGGCCAAACTCCAAGAGGAGAAGGATCGGGCCGAGGATGAGCTTAATGAGCTGCAGGCCATGATCAACTATCATATACAAAAAGCGAAAGATGCTCAGAAAATCAGTGATGATATGAGCCAAGTGGTCCATACTCAGATTGAAGCAATGGGCCGCCATGTGGAGGAAGCCGAAGATGAATGGCAAAGACATATGAACCCGCCTGTGGGTTTTTACCGGCTTTTCTCTTTTTGTAAAAAGTTGCTTCAAAGCATTGTATAAAAGTTGTACACTTTCTTCAATTAATGAAAATTGTATTTTTGAGATTTATTGCCTTTGCATCTTATTAGTCATTCATTTGCATTTATCTCTCCCGGTAATTTAATAATAAATATTAATAAAAAGAAAGAATTAATCGATGCGTATGTTCAGAATGGATCGCACGGCATTGGTAATTAAATGCAAACCAACAACTGCACCAAGCAAGCACACGGCGACTCCATTGTTGGTAATCAAGACAGACAAAGGGAAAGGTCCGACACCGTTAAGGATCATCGCTCCAAGGCCTTTCCCCTATGAATCAAATAAGGCTGTGCCATGGATATACGACGTCCATTCTTCTGCCGACAGCGATATCTCCAACATCGCTGGACTTGGGGGCATGACTAGGAGTGGAAGGATCTACACTCCCGAAGATCTGCACGACAAAGCTCCCAAGAATAAAGGAAAAGAAAAGGAGAAAACCGAGGAAGATAGAGAATCCGAGGAGGAGACTGATGAGCTGTTAAAATTCATCAAACAAAGCGAGTACTCCATCGTGGATCAACTTCATAGGACGCCAGCAAAGATTACGCTGTTGTCGTTGATCCTAAGCTCCGAACCACATCGGCAAGCTCTGTTGAAAGTCTTGAACGAGGCATATGTGTCGCATACTATCTCCCAAGACAAATTTGAGGGGATTGTTAGTCACATCACGGCTAATGATCACCTCTCTTTCACCGATGAAGAGATCCCCGCTGAGGGATCGAACCACAACAAGCCCTTGCACATCTCTGTAAAGTGCAAGGAGTATCACATCGCAAAGGTCTTGGTGGATAATGGATCTTCCTTGAACGTAATGCCAAAGAGAACGTTCGACCAAATGACAATCAAGGGAGTCCAAATGCGCCCGAGCAACATGATCGTTCGAGCTTTCGACGGCTCTAAAAGAGAAATGGTGGGAGAAATCAGTCTTCCAATCCAAATTGGGCCCACTATCTTTAATGTCGAATTCCAAGTAATGGATATTACTCCTGCATACAGCTGTCTCCTTGGCCGACCTTGGATTCATGATGCGAAAGCTGTACCCTCTACGCTCCACCAGAAAGTCAAGTTCATAGTGGGTGACAAACTGGTGACTGTACAAGCTGAAGATGACATACTCATCAGCAAGCCATCCAACATACCTTATGTGGATGCAGCAGAGGAAGCTTTGGAAACCGCCTTCCAAGCATTGGAAATTGCCAATGTTGAGACGTTTCCCCCGAGAAATGAAGAAGGTAGCCCATATGCTCACTAAGAACGGATACTTGCCAGGACAAGGATTAGGCAAGGACTCCCAAGGAATTCCGGAGCTACCCATCATCAAGGATAATCCGGGGAAACAAGGGTTAGGATACAACCCTGTTAAAGATCAAAGAACGAAGAGGAATCAAGATCCTTCTCGACGTTCTTTAAGCCAGATCTTTAGGAAGGCTGGTTCACAAACGTCAAGGCCAGCTGTCGTCATCAAGTGTCCTTTTCCTTCTAATAGGGATGTGTAAATTCAGTGACTATTAGAGATCACTCCTCGGGGACAGCCCGACCCCCGAGCCTCGATAGGGCACATGTTTTCCACTATGATTATAATAAAATCATTCTTCATTATTTCTTGTTGCTTCTTTTCTTGCTTACAATAAAATTCTAGACCGCATTATTTAACCCTGTTTGAACAAACATAAATGAGGTTAAAATCGTCTTAATAAAAATAAACCCGCATCTTTTTTATGTGGAAGTGTATGACAACTTGGAGCACCTTTCCTTGGCCTCAATAAGTGCCGTCATGGATAAAAAGAAATCCATTCAGGACAAAAATCCTAAAAAACAAAAAAGCTCGGCAGGAAACCCAAAAAGGGGACTGCGCAAAAATAAGAGCAAAAGACCCGCTAGGAATCCCACAAAAGGGTGACCTAGGCAAAAATTAGGAACAAAAACAAAAGCCCGCTAAAACTCCACAAATGGGTGTTTTAGGCAAAAGTTAGGGCAATCGAAAAACAGAATAAATCCATGATGGTACCACCAACTGAATTCAACAAAGGGGCTCAAGAAAAGCTATCCAAGTTATCTAATCACAAATGTTAATAACCAAGACGTGCTTAACTTCATAAGTGTTTAATCAAACAAGCCTAAACACTTAAGCCTACCATTGGCCAAGCCATTCTTACAAAATCCATTTTTCAAAAAATAAATAATCCCTTCTAAAACACAAACTTTTGAAAATATATCCTTTCCTCCTTTTCTCTCTTGTCCCAGCGATTTTTTAATAATCTAGTGGAAACATGGAGATATAGTGGTCAATAGGAGGGTTGACACATCTTCTAAAGGAAGGGAAAGTTCATTGGGTTGATGACACAAAAAACAAATATGCATCATTCCTCAGTCATAAAAGTCGGCAGTGCACAGTCCGTCTGGAAGAATGGCAAAATCCAAGCAAAAAACGCATCGGTTAATTCTTTTGAAAAATGAATCAAATAGAATTAGGTGCATCATACTGCATACATGCATACAGATGATAGGTGTACTAGAAGATCACTTATTCTCTGTTTATCTTAAAAAAAAAAAAAAAAAAAAAAAAAATTAAATACGCCCGTATTGAATTCAATACGGCCGTATTAAGACGACCGTTGAAGCAACCTTTCAGCTTCAATACGGGTGTATTAAATCCAATACGCCCGTATTGACCTCCAATACACCCGTATTGAATTCAATACGGGCCGTATTGGTTGCCAAAATTGCCCAATAACGGCTACACCAATACGGCCGCATTGAATCAATACGGGACGTATTGGCGAAAATTTGTCTATAAATAAGCGTTTTCCTTCTCATTTTTGCATTCCAATCTTCATTCCTCTGCATCCTGCTTGTGAGTGAACCCCAAGAAGAAACCTCAGAAATGGCAGAATCATCTAGAAAGAGGCAGAGGGCCCCAGCTCGACGTGAGATGACAGACAGACATCAGGAACGGCTGTAGCTCGTAGAGTCATTCACCTTCGAGCCGTCGAGGGCGCTCGACTTCGACATTCTCCGTACTGTGGGCTTGGAGGATGAAGTCCGAGGCTACTTCGACAGTATAGGATGGGGATTCCTCCTTGATCCCCCTTCTCACCTGTACTTGACGGCGACGAAGGAGTTTCTGGCCACTGTCGGCGTTACTGAGTCGACAAACAGTTTTGGGGAGGCTGTCTGCTCAGTTGACTTCTGGATAAACCAGGGGTACCGCTCACTGACGTTGGACGAGTTCAACGTCCAGGCAGGATTTTTCAGCAGGACTGATCAGCTCGCATATCGAGATGCTATATGCGAGTGGCCTGATCAGTGGACCCCGGTCGACATGTGGAGAGCGATCACAGGCCACGAAGACTATCATGCCGGGGTGAAGGGCACCCGGCTCCCGACCGCTCTTCGGATCTGTCACAAGATCCTCACCAGCACCATCCATGGCAGGTGGAAGAGCCCCGAGTCGGTGACACGGCCAGATTTATTAGCATTATACTGCATGGCCACCAGTCGGAGGGCCAACCCCGGATACTTCTTCCTCGAGCACGTTAAGAACTTGGGGGCACGAGAGGGAGGATCTAGGCAGGGATACATCCTGGTTGCCCCACTCCTCTCACGGCTTGCGGAGACTTGGGGATGCCCAGACGGCGTAGAGCCAGGGCCATTGGCACCGAAGCCAATTAATGCCTCCACCTTGATCAGTATGAAGATCATAGCAAGGTCAGGAGGGAGGTATGTACGAGCAAACGGCCCCGACGCCTTCGCCGAGCTCTTCAATGACGTTGATCTTCAGGGCGACGGCAGCCCACAGCCAGAGGCCGGCACCTCACAGTCGGATAGGGCCTACTTCGATGCCCGCTATGACGCTTTACAGCAAAGCATCGATACTCAATTCGATGCTTTTCAGCACAGTATCGGCGCATGGCAGCAGAGCACCGATACTCGACTGGACACTTTGGTGCAGGGGTTCGACAACCTCTCGGTCTGGATGCACCGCCAGTTCCCCGCTCCTCCACAGGACCCGCCGGCAGAAGAATGAAGACCGGCTTTCTTTTTCCTATTTTATGTATTTGCTTGAATGGGCTGCGTCCCATCATTTCCCTTGTACAAAATTTCATGTTTATTTAATGAATGAAATTTTTCACTCTTTGAGTCTAAATCTTTTAACACTTTTATTTCTGTACAACAAAAGCCAAAATCAACAAAAAAAGGCAAAATACAGAAAAAAGCCAAAATCACAAAAAGGCAAAATACAGAAAAAGCCAAAATTCGACAAAAAAAGGCAAAGATTCAGAAAATCAACAGCATCATACAGAATAACTGAGCCTAGAGAGGCTTGCCGAAATAATACTCTCAGAATAAATGAGTCTGGAGAGGCTCGCCAAAATAATACTCTCACAAAATAATTGAGCCTGGAGAGGCTTGCTGAAATAATACTCCCACAGAATAATTAAGCCTGGAGAGGCTTGCCGAAATAATACTCTCCAAAAGACGTCTCAGCTCGCATTCTCGGGCTGAACAAAAAACCAATTCATCATACAGAATAATTGAGCCTGGAGAGGCTCGCAGAAATAATACTCCCCAGAGAAACCTCAGCTTAAGCTCATGGGCCAAATTCCCCAGCGAAAGCTATCAAACCAAGATCAGCAAAATTCCCCAACGGAAGCATGATCCAAACAAAATATCCAAGTCAAAGGACTTAAACTTCTTCAGTGGAAGATAGCTTTCCAACTCAAACAAAGAGTGAAGCTAAGCCTGTAGAGGCTTCCTAAATAATACTCTGGGATACATAAGATCCCTAAATCCCCAGTCGCCTACTCAAGAGGCATTCCTACAAAAAGGAAAATAAAAAAATAAAAAAAAAAATCAATAAACCATTCCCCAAGTGGAAATCGGCTTTCAGCCAAAAAAAAATCAAGCGTCAAGATGATCCACCTAACAGAAGAGGCTAATCAAAAATCAACATCCAGAATCCCCAGCGGATAACAGCCTACACAGAGGCAGCAAAAATCAGAAAATCCAAAAGAGTCACCCGAATAAGGATAGCCGGGATACTCCACAACGTCGAAAGGACGACAGCCAATCATAAGGCACCGCTCACATCAGAAAGAGCATCTTTGTGTCTGCACCCCCAAGGAAACAGAAATTCCTCAATGGGCACCAATTACGCAATGCAAAATTGGGACACAAGAACCTATGAGTAACTGCACATCCCCTAGACGGATCCCTGCGTTATCCAGCCCTCAGCGGCACCAAAATCAAAAACAAATCGTCGAAGCAGCATCGTGGACTGTGGAGACAAAACCATCACAGATCCCTGGAGAGGGCAAACTCACATTGCCAACGTCGTCAAGAACACGGAGGCAGACCCTGGGGAGGGCAAACCGCAGACCCTGGAGAGGGCAAACTCAACTGCCTAGGTTGTCAGAAACACCAAAGCAGAGCCTGCAGAGGCGGTACTCACGCTACCAAAGTGTTCAGAAGCACGGAGGTATGCAGCTTCCAGCTCGGGCGGCGAGCGAAGCAAAGCCTGGAGAGGCGATACTCACAACTTCCAGCTCGGGCGTCGAGTGAAGTTGAGCCTGGAGAGGCGGTACTCACAGCTTCCAGCTTGGGCGGCAAGCGAAGCTAACCCTGGAGAGGGCAAACTCAACTGCCTAGGATGTCAGAAGCACCGAAGCAAAGCCTGGAGAGGCGATACTCACAACTTCCAGCTCGGGCGTCGAGTGAAGTTGAGCCTGGAGAGGCGGTACTCACAGCTTCCAGCTTGGGCGGCAAGCGAAGCTAACCCTGGAGAGGGCAAACTCAACTGCCTAGGATGTCAGAAGCACCGAAGCAGAGCCTGGAGAGGCGGTACTCACAACTTCCAACTCGGGCGTCGAGTGAAGTTGAGCCTGGAGAGGCGGTACTCACGCTACCAGAGTGTTCAGAAGCACGGAGGTATGCAGCTTCCGGCTCGAGCGACGAGCGAAGCAAAACCTGGAGAGGCTACTCAGCAAATTTTCCACCGGAAGACACTACAAGTCGGAAGGATGGCCTTATTCCCCGGACAATTGGGTCAACTCCTTTACTTATCAACCGGTACACTAAAAGGCCGTTTGACTAAGTAAAGGGGGGGCAGCTGTAGACCCCCAAAATTGTCCGGGTCGGAAATAAGACTCGAAGACCCTCAAAGATCGAAGGAAAGTCAGCCAGAAGGACTCCCAGAAGACCATAGGATGACTATCTTTAGGTTTAGAGGTCTTAGAGTAGCCAAAAATAAGAAAGTGGGAGGTTTGGAGCTCAATACGGTCTCCTTGGAGTTCAGTACGGCCGTACTGCACATTTTGAACTACAATACGGCCGCACTGAACTCAATACGGCCGTATTGAAGTTTCTGAACTTCAATACGGCTGCATTGAAGTCAATACGGCTGCACTGAACTTCAATACGGCTGCATTGAATTCAATACGGCTGCACTGAACTTCAATACGGCTGCACTGAACTTCAATACGGCCGTATTGAGGTTTTTTGAACTTCAATACGGCCGTATTGAATTCAATACGGCCGTATTGTAGTTCAAAATTTCAATTTGGACCGTATTGACCCCCAGAGACCGTATTGAGCCTCACCCCTATAAATATGACGTCAATGGGACGTCATTTCACACTTTTGGACTGTGTTTTAACCCTCTTCTTGAGTATTCTGGGTTTTTTGAGCAGTGCTCTGCCTAGAAATCACTCGGAGAGTTGATCCGACGAAGTTTTTGAGTTCTGAGCATTTTGCTTGAGTCTCAAACTAAGTCTAAGGGAAATCCATCGGATTTCCAAGTCAAAAATTATTTTTTAGGAGGGAGCGAGCGGTCTTGTAGAGGGAGGGAACGCCAAAACGCTTCCCAATTTCTGTCAAGATATATAAGAAAGCACGCTTCAAAGGTTTATCTCTTTAAAGTCCCTTCTTTTACCGCTTTCTGTGTGTACATATTTAAACTGTCATCATGTAGATAGTTAATTCATAATTGCTTAGAATAAATAGGGGTAATTTAGTAATTTCGCACTATTATTTTTAAATAATCTGTCATAGGGAACCCGAAAGGGGCGCTGTGGGGTGCTAACACCTTCCGCACGCGTAACCGACTCCCTTACCCGACTCTGGTTGTAATGGTCGAAGTCGATTTTTGAATCGATTGCCTTAAACTTCTTTTTCCAATGTTTTGAGTAAAACATTGGTGGCGACTCCATGAACCCTTCCTTTTTATGAAAACCGCTAATCCATGGAGGGTCCCGCTTGGGATTAACATGGATTGGTGAGCCTTTTAATAAAATTGCTCGTTTGACGAGGTCTCAGTTTGAGAATAAGTCATTCTAGCAATCCATATTTTTAAACAAATAAAAGAGTCCAACCATCCCTAGCGAGTGCCGAAAGCCCGTTTCGGGCCGGTGGCGACAGTCCTCTATCACCGTTCCCATCTGGGAACAAGCCGTTCCTAAACTGGAACGGGTCATTCTTAACTCAGAACGGGTCGTTCTTAAACTAGAACGGGACATTCAAAGTTACTAAAAAGGCTAAAAAGGCCTAATACACTCAAGGGAGGAGAGGGAAGGTCTAGGCCGTGTAGACCTAGGTGACTAAGGAGAGGATTTGAGGCAAAAAATTCTCTCTCAAATTCATATAATCCAAAGTATTTACAAGGTGCATGGTCTATGGTATTTATAGGGGAAGGAAGGGAAATTAGGGTTGCAAGGAGGTGCATGGCCGAAAAATGCAAGCCACATGCACTCCAAATGCAACCTAAATTAACCCTAAATGTGGTGTGGGTTTCCTTCCCTCCTAAAGACTAAAATACCCTTTGACCTAAAAATAGAAAAAAGTGGACTTTGACCTCACAAGTCAAGGTTTAAGTCCTAAAATAAATCCTAATATAATTTTCCCCATAATACAAAGGTTAAATGAAAATACATAATAAAATCCTATCATCTAAAGTACCCCAAAATACAAGGGTAAAAAAGGAAATAAAGCAATAAAATGCTAAATTACTCAAAATAGGCCTAGGAGATGGATCAATACTCCACACTCATGATGAGTATGGCTCTAGGCATGGTGTCTACTTCATCTTCCTCCATTCTCCTAGCCATGGACCTAGTAATGTGTCTCACATGAAGCTCTAAGGATGGTCCTCCATCATCCCCTCCTTCTTAAGAAGGATTTGAACTCAAATCTTCAAGGTCATCCATATCATTAGTTCCTAAAAAAGGCGTAAGATCATAAACATTAAATGAGGAACTAACTCCATAGTCGGAGGGAAGATCTAAAATGTATGAATTATCATTAATCTTTTGGAGAACTTGAAAGGGTCCATCTCCCCTAGGGTTGAGTTTTGACATCCTTTGAGTAGGGAATCTATCCTTTCTCAAATGAAGCCAAACCCAATCTCCAACTTCAAAAGTCACCTTCTTCCTCCCTTTTTTGTTATATTTTGCATACTTTTGGGTTTGTTTCTCAATTTGGCTCTTGAGTTTCTCATGGTATTTCTTTATAAAATTAGCCCTTGATACTCCTTCTTTGTGAAACAAAGAAGTAGTATTAGGGAATGGTATTAAGCCAAGAAGGGTGAGAGGGTTAAATCCATATACAACTTCAAAAAGGGATAGATTAGTAATTTTGTGAACTACCCTATTGTAAGCAAACTCTATATGGGGGAGATAATCATCCCAAGTTTTCTTATTCCCTTTCAATATGACCCTTAACAATGTGGATAGGGATCTATTCATCACTTCGGTTTGCCCATCGGTTTGTGGGTGACACGTAGTGGAATATGTTAAGTCAGACGAAGCAATTCCCAACAAGGTTTTGAATGAGACAAATATAATACATGTTGTTATTTCTAAAAAGTGTGTTAGTGATTCAGAAAAACATAAGTATAGGCAAGATGAAGAATAAAGCATGTGCCACTTCCTACACCAGAAGATAATGAGTAAAAGCCTCAAACATCAGACGGAAAGATCAAGACTAACACAAGAAGGAAAATAATTAAGCTTCAAACGATACAAATCACAGATGAAAGCTTCAAATATAAGACGAAGGTGAGTCAAGGAAAAGCACGGCACAAGGATCAGACGAAGTAAATTCAAATGATAGATGAAACATGACATGTGCACCAGACGATGATGAATCAAATATTAGACGAAGGTATGTCAAGCACAACCTAGAGCGTAAAATAATAACTAAAACGAAGGTTGGTCAAGAATCAGAGAAAAGTTAACTATACATCAGACAAAGGATAACACAGACTGAAAAACATTCCAGACAGAAATAAAGTCTGTCCGTCTACAATGTTGACTTGACAAAAGAAAATCAAAGCATTATTGACAAATTCTCAGACGAAGATCAAAGACTTGAGATGCATATGAACTACCAGATACAGATGAAGACTGCCATGCAAGCATTTGAAGAATCAAGTCTCAAGGGACATGATGGCATCCTTGCTTGCATTAATGTGAGATGATGAACAAGGAAGGACACCTTTGCTCCAAGGATCAAGTCCTTCAAGGGTGATGCGTGATTTAGAAAAGGAATAAGGTGGAATGGACGAACACGAAGAGTGTGGGTGAGGTGTTTGATGAAAGGTTTGAGAGGGCACTCTAGGGTTTGGCTCACTTCAAGGTAGATGAAGGCCACTTCTAGGGTTTAACTCTCAAGGTGGAGATAGGATGGTGGTGGCCGAATTTAGCCTAGGGTGACTAAGGATGATATAAAGGAAAAAATGCTCTCTTTATATTCAATATCCAATGTATTTACATGATGCATAGCCTAGGGTATTTATAGGAGTGGGAGGCATCTAGGGTTTCATTTGGAGAGTGCACGACCAAAATTCACAAGCCAAATGCACACCAAATGAAATCCAAATTAACGCTAGATGCAACTTGGTGGCCAATGATGGAATCTTTGGGTTTAGCTAGGCTACATCTAGGTGCATGATAAGACAATGCAACCTTTGCCCTCCACTTAGGCCTAAGCCTTTCTAACACCAAAAATAGGTCCAATAGCCACAAAAATATGTCTAGGTTTTTTTTCCCACCCTAATCAAATACCTTAGCCTAAAAAATAAAATCCTATGATCTAAAGCACCCCATAATACAAGGGTAAAATGGGAAATACAAAAGAAAATAAATCCTATGACTAAAATACCCCAAAATACAAGGGTAAAATTGGAAATACAAGTAAAATAGATTATGTCTAAGATACCCCAAAATACAAGGGTAAAATAGGAATAAAAATAAATGCTATGCTAATAAAAACTTAGGAGCTAAGGTCCAAAAGTGGCCTCACTCCTCCTATGGTTTTTCAACACTAACCCATTCCTTTTACTTTCTTCAATACATCACCTCTTGGACTTCTTGGCCTTAGTGTTATTCCATCATTCCCTCCTCACTCTTGAAAAGGATTTGACCTCAAATCAAGAGGTTCCTCATGGTGGGCATCATGACCAACAAAAACATAAAAATAAGCATTAGAGGTAATAGTATATGATAGAAATGGAAAGTGTATCCTGAGAGGAGTTCTACTAAAAATGCTAAAAAGATTGTCTAAATTAAAAGGACTAGACTCTCTAATGCGAAAGATAGGATCCTCCCTATGGTGAAATCTAGATGTATAACCAAAACCTAAAAAGGTAAAAAGACTAAAACTATAACACACTAATGCATTAGTCCTAAAAGCTAAAATATCTTATTGGAGGTACCCAATGTAGTAACCTGGGTATGTACTAGAAAATAAAGAAAACTTAATTAAACAATTACCTAAACAACTTTGTATTGCATTATTTGTTAGATATATATGAGAAAAAGGTGTTAAGAGGAGTATAGAAAACTCATATAATCTAAGTTCGTCTTGTAGGGAAGTAACCAAGTTAAGTTCAAATAAGTTTGAACTTCCCTCAAGATAAAAAATATAAAATAGGACACCATGAGATGTATCCAACAAATCATACAAATCAAAAGTTGGGTGCTTTATAAGGACAGGTAAAGTAGAAAGAGTCTTAAAGAAATAAGGCTTATCTTCGTTGGGCACCACCAAGCAAGTAGCACAAGAAGTAGGACTAAGTGAAGTTCAGTTCTTCTTCACTAAATCTTGAAGTTGAGATTCTTTTTCTTTAAAAAGGATTTGCTTTTGAATCTCCACTTCATGACTAGTGGCAACGTGAGAGAAAGAGTTAAGGTCTTGATGAATGAAGAAAGTCTTTTTTAAATCATTTTCAATGGGAAAGTGACTCTCTTCAAGCATAAGCCCTTTGGAAGAAAAATTATCCTCCTTACTCTTCTCTAAGAGTGTTGGTTGTTGTTTTTCATTTTCTAATCACTCTTGAACTTTTTCTATACTTTTCTTTATTTTTTCTTTCTTTTTTATTTTCTTTTCTTTTTCTTTTCTTCTAAGTTCTACCTCTCTTGTTGTATTTTCTTCCTCATGCATACTCCTAGGGACTCTAACTTCTTTGCCTATTTGAGATCTAGTTGGAACAATCCTAGGTTTGGATCCACTAGTTTCTCTCCCCTCGACTAATTTTGCAAGTAATTGTTTTATTTACTCCTTATTCCTAGCATTTTCTTTTTCCCTTTTTCTAATTTCTTCCGCTCTTTTTATGTGTTCCTCTTCTTTTTTTCTTATGTACTCTTTTAACTCTCTAATCTCATCTCTAACACTATACCTAGAACTACAAGAGTTATGACCATGTACACTAGAATGATCACTCATCTTTGATCAAAAAGCTTTTCACAAAGTTGTTTTCAAAAAGGTTGAAAAAAGGTTTTCCCAAAGAATGAGTTATAAAAAGGTTTTCACAAAAGATTTTCAAGGTGCAAGATAAGTAGGAAAAGGCCTAAGTGTACAAAGTGAACTATCAAAGGGAAGTGGACTACAAGGAATCAATTAAAAACCAAGCTTTTTCAAGTAGGAATCACTAAGCCCTTTCACACTTTTCTTACAAAATAATTTTTTTTTGCACTAAAGTTAGGTGTGTGTGTGCACGACCCCCTAGTAGGCAAATTGAAGCCTTCTAAAACGAAAACAATTAAAGTAAAAGACCTAAACAATTATACTACCAAAGCACTAAAGCATGCAAAGAAAGCAACTAAAGCATATGCTAGTCGGATTCCCTAGGGTGGGAGCTTGAAGTGACCTTGGTGGTATTCAAGCCACTCCCACAAGCACTACTCGAATTACCCTAAAAACTACTTGGTTTAAAGAGACCAATTACAAACCAAAATCAATGAAAACAAAGGCCAAAATTACAAGTGGACAAAAAAATTGCACAAGAGAAAAACAATTTTTAGAAGAAAAATTAAGTCTTCAAGTCTCCAACTTGCTTTCCTTCACAATGAACACCCAAGTTAGTCCTCCCCTTGGTGTTTGCTCTCTTAGTGGCTTTTGATCCTCCAAAGCACCTTGGACACCAATTCGGACAGCCCCTCCACTCATTCCACCAAGAGAATGTGTGGTGTTTAGAAGCTTTCCTCACCTAAGCCAAGAATAAACCAAACCAAGAGTACAAGAGGCCAAGGACTAAAAACTAAAAAGGCACAATAAAAAGGGCTAAACTCAAGTGGAGATTGTTGAGACAAACTTAAGAATAGAAGAAAAACTCAAAAACTAAAATTAAGGCACATTAAAGAAAGGTAGGCACACAAGAGAATAATTCCTAGAATGGCACTAGAATCGAATTTAGCAAATAGGCTTAAAATGGAATGATGAACTTAATATGTTTGATTTAATGTTTCATACAGCCATACACTAGTTTGTTAAAAGGTCCAAGAATAACTCCATTGCTAAGGTAGGAAAATTTTTGTCCCAAAGTCCACAAGTCTAGCAAGGTTCCCTTTTTCTTTTTTTTTGTTTCTTTTGTTCTTTTTGTGCTTGTCCAAGTCTCGGTTTTGATGTTCAAAGTCCAGCCACTTTTCTCTCTCTTTTTATTTTTTTTATACTATAATCCTTCTTTTTCTTGGGTTTTACACTTGTGTCCAACAAATGGTTTAGCAATAATTTTAGGAGTATTCTTTATAATATTTTGTGATGGCTTAATGAGACAACAACTTGAGTGAATTTTAAAATTTTTAGTGTGCAAATGTCCAGCAGTAAAATGTGCACATAAAATTCACTCTCATGCTCAAAACATCAAACAATATATAGGCATACAAGTGCACTAGGAGTGTAGACCCCTAAAATTGTCCGGGTCGGAAATAAAACTCGAAGACCCTCAAAGATCGAAGGAAAGTCAGCCAGAAGGACTCCTAGAAGACCATAGGATGGCTATCTGTAGGTTTAGAGGTCTTAGAGTAGCTTAAAATAAGGAAGTGGAGGGAATGAAGCCCAATACGGCCGTACTAAACTTAATACGGCCGTATTGAAGCTTCAATACGGCCGCAGTGAACTCAATACGGCGTATTGAAGTTTCTGAAACTTCAATACGGCCGTACTGAAATCAATACGGCCGTATTGAAGCTTCAATACAGCCGTAGTGAACTCAATACGGGCGTATTGAAATTTCTGAATCTCAATACGGCCGTATTGAACTCAATACGGCCGTATTGAAGTTCAAAAATTTCAATACGGCCGTATTGATTCCATAGCCCGTATTGCGCCTGTTCCCTATAAATATGGCGTCATTTTGACGTCATTGGACACTTTCACACACAGTTTTAACCCTCTTCTTGAGTATTCTGGGTTTTTTTGAGCAGTGCTCTGCCTAGAAATCACTCGGAGAGTTGATCCGACGAAGTTTTTGAGTTCTGAGCATTTTGCTTGAGTCTCGAACTAAGTCGAAGGGAAATCCATCGGATTTCCAAGTCAAAAATTATTTTTTAGGAAGGAGTGAGCGGGCTTGTAGAGCGAGGGAACGCCAAAAAGCTTCTCAGTTTTACTTGATATATAAAAAGCACGCTTCAAGAGGTTTCTTTTCTAAAAATCCATTCTTTTACTGCTTTCTGTGTGCATATTAAACTGTCATCATGTAGATAGTTAATTTATAATTGCTTAGAATAAATAGGGGTAATTTAGTAATTTCGCACTATTATTTTTAGAAATAATCTGTCATAGGGAACCCGAAAGGGGCGCTGTGGGGTGCTAACACCTTCCCCACGCGTAACCGACTCCCTTACCCGACTCTGGTTGTCATGGCCGAAGTCGATTTTTGAATCGATTGCCTTAAACCTCTTTTTCCAATGTTTTGAGTAAAACATTGGTGGCGACTCCATGAACCCTTTTACTACGAAAACCACTAATCCATGGAGGGTCCCGCTTGGGATTAACATGGATTGGTGAGACATTTAATAAATAAATTGGATAAGATCGACAAGGTCTCAGTTTGAGAACAAGTCGTTCTAATAATCCAATACATTTTCAAAACTAAAATAAAAGCGAGCTCGACCGTCTTCGCGAATGCCGAAAGCCCGTTTCGGGCCGGTGGCGACAGATGGCGACTTCACTGGGGAAGCTTCGAGAGTCAGTCCCATTTAGTGACAGATTGTTTTTAACAAATAATAGTTAAAAATTACTTCGTTACCCCTTGCTTGTATGATAACATGATTTATTATATGGCTTTAAATAACTGTTGTATGTTTAAATTCCGCAATTGTTTGAAATACAAACTGTACACAAACCTTTGCACACAACAGTTCCCTCTATACCCGGGGGCATGAGTGATTAACCATAGGGAGTGGATGTTAGTACGGCCGGTTGTCGAATGGGTCTATAGGTGCCCGTAGACCGTTGTCGGAAAACATCACTCAAGGTGATAACCATGAACTTGAGTCCGACGGTGCGTTGGAGCTTTCCATCGACCTACGATGAGAGGAATTGGGTCCCTATAATGGGGGCACCTTGGGGGCCTCAGACCAGTGAGAACAGTTAGATCCACCTTAAATATGCACTTTTCTGCAGGATACCCCTACCTCGTGATTCGCTCGTTGTAGACCCCTAAAATTGTCCGGGTCGGAAATAAAGCTTGAAGACTCTCGAAGACTGAAGGAAGATCAGCCAGAAGGACTCCTGGAAGGCCCTAGGAGGGTTCTCTGTAGTCTAGAGGTCTTAGAATAGCTCAAAATAAGGAAGTGGAGGGAATGAAGCCCAATACGGCCGTACTGAACTTAATACGGCCGTATTGAAGCTTCAATACGGCCGCAGTGAACTCAATACGGCGTATTGAAGTTTCTGAAACTTCAATACGGCCGTACTGAAATCAATACGGCCGTATTGAAGCTTCAATACAGCCGTATTGAACTCAATACGGCCGTATTGAAGTTCAAAAATTTCAATACGGCCGTATTGGTTCTGTAGCCCGTATTGGGCCTGTTCCCTATAAATATGACGTCAATTGGACGTCATTGGACACTTTCACACTCAGTTTTGACTCCCTCCTTGAGTATTCTGGGGTTTTTGAGCAGTGTTCTGCCCTAGAAATCTCTCTAGGAGTCGATCCGACGAAGTTCTGGAATTCCGAGCACTTAGCTTGGAGATTCGAACCTAGTCGAAGGGAAATCCTCCGGATTTCCATAGTCAAAAGTTTTTAGGAAGGAGCGAGCGAGCTTGTAGAGCGAGGGAACGCCAAAAAGCTTCCCAGTTTTACTCAATATATAAAAGCACGCTTCAAGAGGTTTCTTCTTAAATCCTTCCTTTTACTGCTTTCTGTGTGCATATTTAAACTGTCATCATGTAGATAGTTAATTTATAATCGCTTATAATAAATAGGGGTAATTTAGTAATTTTACGCTATTATTTTAGAAATAATCTGTCATAGGGAACCCGAAAGGGGCGCTGTGGGGTGCTAACACCTTCCCCACGCGTAACCGACTCCCTTACCCGACTCTGGTTGTAATGGCCAAAGTTGATTTATAAAATCAATTGCCTTATCCCTTTTTCCAATGTTTTGAGTAAAACATTGGTGGCGACTCCACGAACCCTCCTTTTGCGAAAACCACTAATCCATGGAGGGTCCCGCTTGGGATTAATATGGATTAGTGAGACTTTTAATAAATAAATTGGATAAGATCGACAAGGTCTCAGTTTGAGAACAAGTCGTTCTAATAATCCAATACATTTTCAAAACTAAAATAATAAGCGAGCTCGACCGTCTTCGCGACCGCCGAGGCCCGTTCGGGCCGGTGGCGACAGATGGCGACTTCACTGGGGAGTATTCGAGAGTCAGTCCCATTTAGTGACAGATTATTTTTAACAAATAATAGTTAAAATTACTTCATTATCCCTTGCTTGTATGATAACATGCTTTATATATTTGGCTTTAAATAACTGTTGTTTGTTTAAATTTCCGCAATTGCTTGAAATAAAAAATTGCACACAAACCTTTGCACACAACAGTTCCCTCTATACCCGGGGGCATGAGTGGTAATCCATAGGGAGTGGATGTTAGTACGGCCGATTGAATGGGTCTATAGGAGCCTACGAGACCGTTGTCGGAAAACATCACTCAAGGTGATAACCATGAACTTGAGTCCGACGGTGCGTTGGAGCTTTCCATCGACCTACGATGAGAGGAATTGGGTCCCTATAATGGGGGCACCTTGGGGGCCTTTGACCAAGTGAGAACAGTTAGATCCTCCTTGAATATGCACTTTTCTGCAGGAGACCCCTACCTCGTGATTCGCTCGTGACTGTTCGTGGATGAGTGAATTGTTTGTGTAAATGCTTATGTGCAATTGTTTGTGCATTAATAAATAACCTCGTAATAAGGTCTAAGAATAAATCCCCATGCATGAAAATATCATGACATGAGAGGAAAAACCAATGTGTGAAAATATAATAAAAGTGAGGAGCATAGGCATCATTATCAATAATACCTCATGCATCCTCATCATCATTTATAGGTTCACTAATACCCTCTCGATGTGAGTGAAAGAGACCCGTGACTATTGAGTTTCTCCGTTGTGGAGAGATCATAGGCTAGGGAGGGTGATAAACTTTCATCTTAAAAAGGCAGCGCCTTAAAGATGAAAGATTATCAAGCTCACATCAAGAGTGTATTCATATCATAAATAAGCTAATTAGAATAAACATTCATTTTAGAAAGTGGCTGGTCATCTCTCTGTCCTCACGCGCGCGCAAAAAAATCAAGAAGATGGACGCAATGGAGGAACAAATTAAGAAGCTTACAGCCGAGCTCTCACAGCTCAAGGAGCAAATGGCGCAAATGATGGAACTCATGCGTCACCACAACATACACGGGGCTGAGCACAGTGACCATGAGTCCCATCATGTTGAAGGAAAAGTGGAACAAGAGCTGAAAAGTGGGAAGCTAGTTAAACCTTCCCAATCATTTAAAGCCAAGAAGACCTTTGGGAAGAAGAAGGAAGGAGGAGTCAATGCTATAACCATTCCCTCATTTTCTTCCACTTCGAAGTCAGGAAAGTCGCAATTCAACCCTGTGAAGAAGTTTGATAAACTTCCGACCACATATAGCGACATCCTGCCGAAGCTAGTGGAAGCACGTCTTCTAGCTTACGTTCCACTAAAGAAGATTGATCCACCTCATCCCAGTTGGTACAAACCACAAGACAAATGTTTATACCATTCGGGGACATCAGGGCATTCAACGGAGAACTGCAGAGCTCTCAAATATAAGGTCCAAGACCTTATTGATGCCGGGTGGATCACTTTTGATTCGATAGCGCCCGACGTGAGCAAGAATCCTCGGCCAAAACAGGATTAGAGAGAATAACAAGCCATGATAGGGCCCCTCCACTTTTTTCTTTTAGGGACTCATGATCTGTACCCGAGATCATGAGAACCTTTTCATGTAAATAAGGGTTTTGTACAGTTCTACATACATATATCAATAAAGAGGCATATTTCACACATTATTCTCTTATTTTGTTCTTTTCTCTCTCTCTCATTAACATTAATAATTCTAAACCTAAACAGAACCAATAAAATAATTATGTCTGTAATTGTTCGCTCTGACCGGGATCCGAAAGTTGAGGATAAACGGGTTGAGTTGGACAGTGATGAGGAGACCATCTCTCCGGATCTGCAAAGACTGCTAGATCAAGAAACTCGTCTACTCCAACCGTGTCAAGAGAAATTAGAGACCGTGAATTTGGGGCAAGGCCGAGAGATAGAAGAGGTCAACATTGGGACCCATATCAGTGATGAAATAAAGACTAATGTTTCCACTATGATTATAACAAAATCATTCTTCATTGCTTCTTTTCTTGCTTATAATAAAATTCTAAACCACATTATTTTTAACCCTGTTTGAATAAACATGAATGAGGTTAAAATCATCTTAATAATAATAAGCCCACATCATTTTTATGTGGAGGTGTGTGTGACAACTTGGAGCACCTTCCCTTGGCCTTGACAAGTGCCATCATGGATAAAAATAAATCCTTCAAAATAAAAGAAGCTCGGCAGGAAACCCAAAAAGGGGTCTGCGCAAAAATAAGAGCAAAAGACCCGCTAGGAATCCCACAAAAGGGTGACCTAGGCAAAAGTTAGGGTTGCAAAAATGAACAAAAACAAAAGTCCGCTAAAACGCCACAAAAGGGTGTTTTAGGCAAAAATAAGGACAATCAAAAAACAAAAGAAATCCATGATGGTACCATGAACCGAATTCAAAAAGAAAGGTTCAAGAGCAGCTATCCAAGTTGTCAAAATCACAACGTCAATAAACAAAGATTTTCTTAACTTCATAAGTGTTTAATCAAGCAAGCCTAAACACATAAGCCTACCTTGGCCATCCATTCTTACAAAAACCATTTTTGAAAAATAATCCCCTCTAAAACACAAACTTCAGAATAAAAATATCTTTCTTTTCTTTTCTCTCTTGTCCCAAAAGATTTTAGGATAATCTAGTGGAAGCATGGAGAAATAAATCATCACTGATAATGGATCTAATCTGAATAATAAAATGGTGGAAGAACTGTGCCAAGAATTCAAGATCCAACATCATAACTCTTCCCTATATCGGCCAAAGATGAATGGGGCAGTCGAGGCAACCAATAAGAACATCAAGAAAATAGTGCAAAAGATGGTTGTCTCATTTAAAGAATGACACGAGATATTACCCTTTGCTCTTCATGGTTATAGGACTTCAGGACGCAGTTCTACCCGTCGAAGTCGAAAAACCTTATATAAGGGTGATCATGGAAGCAAAACTTTCCGAGGCAGAAAGGGTTCAAAGCCGATACGACCGGTTGAACCTTATCCAAGAAAGAAACGGCTGAACGCCATATGCCATGGTCAAGCCTATCAGAGGAAGACCAAAAAGGCTTTTGACAAGAAAGTCCACCCTCGAGTCTACCATGAGGGAGAGTTGGTAATGAAGAAATTGTTACCAACTCAAAAGGACAAAATCGGAAAGTATGCCCCAAATCATGGAGGACCATACGTGGAAAAACGAGCCTTCTCAGGAGGAGCATTGATCCTCACAGACATGGATGGAAAAGAACTTCGATACCCAGTCAACGCTGACGTGGTAAAGAAGTACTATGCTTGAAGATGTTGCTTGCATAGGCCCGCTAGGATGAAAACCCTAAAAGGGCGTCCTAGGCAAAAGTTAGGGCAAAACGAAAAGCCCGCCAGTACAAGGGTACTAGGCAAAATAAAGGCGAACTTATCCCCGCTAGGATACGTCCTAGGCAAAAGTTAGGGGCAAAAGAATAAGATGAAAGAGCAAAGCAAGCAACGATCGCTTGAATCGAAAACCGAAAGGCGGTTCAAGTGATTATCTTCTAGAAGCAAGCGTCTTGCAGCATCTACACTCCTGGCTCAGGCTGAAGCAATTAGGAGAACGTAAAGAGCAACAATTACAGATATAATTGTTAAGCCCAATGTAAATAGCCTACCCAGGCCAGCCATTCTTCAGAAATTCCCTTTGTAAACCTTGCTGTATAAACATTTGTGAATATCAATAAAATATCCATTTGTTTCTTTTCTCTCTTGACCATGTGATTATGCCTCTAACTTGATGTTTCAAAAATTGTACGAAACTCTCTTAATAATCGGTCAAATAAAGAGAATTGGAGGGGTTCCTAAAATCCGTAATCTCCTGCATAAAAGGCTCACAAAAATACTCCCTCGCGTCAATGACAGAAAGTCCTCCAAGAAGAAGAGGATAGGGAAAGCCACTCACTTTTCTAAATAAATGAACAAAAATAAAAACTTGCATCGCGTGCATCACACACATTAGTTGCACATTCAAAGACCTTATCATGAGGCAATTGCATAAAATAGAAAAAAATAGAAAATTGCTTGTGTATGACAGCAGTTTGTACAGAATAAAGCCTGGAGAGGCTTGCTGAAAAAAAATACTTCCTCAGAATAATTGAGCCTGGAGAGGCTTGCTGAAATAATACTCTCAGAATAATTGAGCCTGGAGAGGCTCGCCGAAATAATACTCTTTCAGAATAATTGAGCCTGGAGAGGCTCGCCGAAATAATACTCCTTCAGAATAATTGAGCCTGGAGAGGCTCGCCGAAATAATACTCCTTCAGAATAATTGAGCCTGGAGAGGCTCGCCGAAATAATACTCTTTCAGAATAATTGAGCCTGGAGAGGCTCGCCGAAATAATACTCCTTCAGAATAATTGAGCCTGGAGAGGCTCGCCGAAATAATACTCTCTCAGAATAATTGAGCCTGGAGAGGCTCGCTGAAATAATACTCCTTCAGAATAATTGAGCCTGGAGAGGCTCGCCGAAATAATACTCCTTCAGAATAACTGAGCCTGGAGAGGCTTGCCGAAAGAATACTTTCAGAATAACTGAGCCTGGAGAGGCTTGCCGAAAGAATACTCTCAGAATAATTGAGCCTGGAGAGGCTTGTCGAAATAATACTCCTTCAGAATAATTGAGCCTGGAGAGGCTTGCCGAAATAATACTCTCTCATAATAACTGAATTTTAAATTCTGTACAGCAAAAGCCAAAAACATAAAAAAGGCAAAATACAGAAAAAGCCAAATCAGGAGAAAAAGCAAAATACAGAAAAAGCCGAAAATAAAAAAGGCAAGGATACAGAAAATCCAACAAACAGTTTGAACAGAATAACTGAGCCTGGAGAGGCTTACCAAAATACTCCTCATCCTCCACATCACAGAATAACTGAGCCTGGAGAGGCTCGCAGAAATAATACTCCCCAGAGGGAACCTCAGCTCAAGCTCACGGAAAAATCCCCAGCGAGAGCTATCAAAGCAAAATCGACGCAATCCCCAATGGAAGTGCGATCATCCAAACAGTATATACAAGTCAAAGGACTTAACACTTCCTCAGTGAAGATAGCTCTCCAACTCAAGTGTTGAGTGAGGCTAAGCCTGCAGAGGCTTCCTAAATAATACTCTGGGATACATAAGATCCCTCATTCCCCAATCGCCTACTCAGAGGCATCCCTGCAAAAAGAGAAAAATCAAAAATATCAATAAGTATTCCCCAAGCGGAATTTGGCATTCAGCCAATCATCAAACATCAAGATAATTCGCCTATTCAGAGGCACTCTTTCAAAAAAGAGAAAAAATCGAAAAGATCAATAATCATTCCCCAAGCGGAATCCGGCTCTCAGCCTATCATTGAACATCAAGATGATCTGCCTAACAGAAGAGGCCAATTACAACCAATGACAAAATCCCCTGGCGGATAACAGCCTACACAGAGGCAAAAATCAGAAAATCAAAAAGAAGATACCCGAATAAGGATGAACCGGGATACTCCACCAACGTCAAAGGACGTCAGCCAAACATAAGGCATCGCTCAACTCAGAGAGAAAGAGCATCTGTGTCTACACCCCAAGGAGTCAGAAATTCCCCATGGGTACCAACAATGCAATGCAAGTTGGGGCACAGGAACCTGTGAATGACTGCACATCCCCTAGACGGATCCCTGCGTTATCCAGCCCTCAGTGGCACAAAATCAGAAAAAACCGTCGAAGCAGCATCGTGGACTGTGGAGACAAAATCATCTCAAAGCCTAAAAGGCAATACTCAGCTACCCAGTTGTCAAGAGCACCGAGGTATGCACAAGTCTGGAGAGACGGTACTCAAACAAAGTCTGGAGAGACGGTACTCAAACAAAGTCTGGAGAGACGGTACTCAAACAAGGTCTGGAGAGACGGTACTCAAACAAGGTCTGGAGAGACGGTACTCAAACAAAGTCTGGAGAGACGGTACTCAAACAAAGTCTGGAGAGACGGTACTCAAACAAGGTCTGGAGAGACGGTACTCAAACAAGGTCTGGAGAGACGGTACTCAAACAAGGTCTGGAGAGACAGTACTCAAACAAGGTCTGGAGAGACAATACTCGAACAAAGTCTGGAGAGACGGTACTCAAACAAAGTCTGGAGAGACGGTACTCAAGGTCTGGAGAGACAGTACTCAAGGTCTGAAGAGACAGTACTCAAGGTCTGGAGAGACAATACTCAAGGTCTGGAGAGACAATACTCAGCCATCAGCGTCGTCAGAGGCACGTTGGTGTTAAACTTAGCTACCGAGGTTGTCAGAAGCGCCGAGGTATGCAACAACCTGGAGAGGCTACTCAATAATTTTCCACCGGAAGACGCTACAAGTCAGAAGGTTGGCACATCACCCGGACAATTGGGTCAACTCCTTTACTTGTCAGCCGGTACACCAAAAGACCGTTTGACTAAGTAAAGGGGGGGCAGCTGTAGACCCCTAAAATTGTCCGGGTCGGAAATAAAGCTTGAAGACTCTCGAAGACTGAAGGAAGATCAGCCAGAAGGACTCCTGGAAGGCCCTAGGAGGGTTCTCTGTAGTCTAGAGGTCTTAGAATAGCTCAAAATAAGGAAGTGGAGGGAATGAAGCCCAATACGGCCGTACTGAACTTAATACGGCCGTATTGAAGCTTCAATACGGCCGCAGTGAACTCAATACGGCGTATTGAAGTTTCTGAAACTTCAATACGGCCGTACTGAAATCAATACGGCCGTATTGAAGCTTCAATACAGCCGTATTGAACTCAATACGGCCGTATTGAAATTTCTGAATTTCAATACGGCCGTATTGAACTCAATACGGCCGTATTGAAGTTCAAAAATTTCAATACGGCCGTATTGGTTCTGTAGCCCGTATTGGGCCTGTTCCCTATAAATATGACGTCAATTGGACGTCATTGGACACTTTCACACTCAGTTTTGACTCCCTCCTTGAGTATTCTGGGGTTTTTGAGCAGTGTTCTGCCCTAGAAATCTCTCTAGGAGTCGATCCGACGAAGTTCTGGAATTCCGAGCACTTAGCTTGGAGATTCGAACCTAGTCGAAGGGAAATCCTCCGGATTTCCATAGTCAAAAGTTTTTAGGAAGGAGCGAGCGAGCTTGTAGAGCGAGGGAACGCCAAAAAGCTTCCCAGTTTTACTCAATATATAAAAGCACGCTTCAAGAGGTTTCTTCTTAAATCCTTCCTTTTACTGCTTTCTGTGTGCATATTTAAACTGTCATCATGTAGATAGTTAATTTATAATCGCTTATAATAAATAGGGGTAATTTAGTAATTTTACGCTATTATTTTAGAAATAATCTGTCATAGGGAACCCGAAAGGGGCGCTGTGGGGTGCTAACACCTTCCCCACGCGTAACCGACTCCCTTACCCGACTCTGGTTGTAATGGCCAAAGTTGATTTATAAAATCAATTGCCTTATCCCTTTTTCCAATGTTTTGAGTAAAACATTGGTGGCGACTCCACGAACCCTCCTTTTGCGAAAACCACTAATCCATGGAGGGTCCCGCTTGGGATTAATATGGATTAGTGAGACTTTTAATAAATAAATTGGATAAGATCGACAAGGTCTCAGTTTGAGAACAAGTCGTTCTAATAATCCAATACATTTTCAAAACTAAAATAATAAGCGAGCTCGACCGTCTTCGCGACCGCCGAGGCCCGTTCGGGCCGGTGGCGACACTCGTGACTGTTCGTGGATGAGTAAATTGTTTGTGCATTGTTTATGTGAAATTGTTTGAGCATACATTGCATTTCTTTAAACATACAACATTCCTATTCTTTTAAAATAAAAATAAATAGGAATAAGGATCTTCCATTGCATGGTGTTAACATCTACCTTCATCACATTCATGTAGGTAGTTTCCCTTTTCACCCAAAAAAAATATAAAATACAAAAAACAAAATACCCAAAAAAAGGAAAAAAGGGTTATTTATCCAAACCAAGCAATATCATGCATCATCTTAGGGACATCCTAAAAACATGATAATGCTTAGTTCAATAAACACAATGCACGCATATTCAACCTCATCATCTCATATCATGCATTCTTATCAAAGATCATGGAGGGATCTAGGTTTGCATTTCATACATCCCTCCTAGTAATTCATTAATAAACGTTAATAAAAAGAAAGAAATAATCGATGCGTATGTTCAAGATGGATCGCACGCCATTTGTTATTAACTGTAAGCCAACAACCGCGCCAAGCGAGCGCACATCAACTCCGTTGTTGGTAATCAAGACGAATAAAGGGGAAGGTCCAACACCATTAAGGATCACTGCTCCAAGACCTTTCCCCTACGAATCGAATAAGGCTGTGCCGTGGATATACGACATCCATTTTTCTGCCGACAGCGATATCTCTAACATCGCTGGGCTTGGGGGCATGACTAGGAGTGGCAGGATCTACACTCCCGAAGATCTTCATGATAAAGCCCCCAAGAATAAAGAAAAAGAAGAAAAGAAAACCGAGGAAAAAGAATCCGAGGAGGAGACAGACGAGCTGTTAAAGTTTATCCGACAGAGCGAGTACTCCATCGTGGATCAACTTCATAGGACGCCAGCAAAGATTACGCTGTTGTCGTTGATCCTAAGTTCCGAACCGCATCGGCAAGCTCTGTCGAAAGTCTTGAACGAGGCATATGTGTCGCACACTATCTCCCAAGACAAGTTTGAGGGGATTGTTAGTCACATCACGGCTAGTGATCACCTCACCTTCACCGATGAAGAAATCCCCGCTGGGGGACCGAATCATAACAAGCCCTTGCACATCTCTGTAAAGTGCAAGGAGTATCACATCGCAAAGGTCTTGGTGGATAATGGATCTTCCTTGAACGTAATGCCAAAGAGAACGTTCGACCAAATGACAATCAAGGGAGTCCAAATGCGCCCGAGCAACATGATCGTTCGAGCCTTCGATGGTTCTAAAAGAGAAGTGGTGGGAGAGATCAATCTTCCAATCCAAATTGGACCCACTATCTTTAATGTCGAATTCCAAGTGATGGACATTACTCCCGCATACAGCTGTCTCCTCGGCCGACCCTGGATTCATGATGCAAAAGTTGTACCCTCTACGCTCCACCAGAAAGTCAAGTTCATAGTGGGTGACAAACTGGTGACTGTACAAGCTGAAGATGACATACTCATCAGCAAACCATCCACCATACCTTACGTGGATGCAGCGGAGGAAGCTTTAGAAACCGCCTTCCAAGCATTGGAAATCGCCGATGTCAAAACGTTTCCCCGAGAAATGAAGAAGGTAGCCTCCATGCTCACCAAGAACGGATACTTGCTGGGACAAGGATTAGGCAAGGACTCCCAAGGAATCCCGGAGCTACCCATTATCAAGGATAATCCGGGGAAACAAGGGTTAGGATACAACCCTAACAAAGATCAAAGAACGAAGAGGAATCAAGATCCTTCTCGACGTTCTTTAAGCCAGATCTTTAGGAAGGCCGGTTCACAAGCGTCAAGGCCGGTCGTCGTCATCAAGTGTTCTCCTCCTTCCGATAGGGATGTGTAAACCTGATGACTATTAGAGATTACTCCTCGGGGACAGCCCGACCCCCGAGCCTCGATAGGGCACATGTTTCCACTATGATTATAATAAAATCATTCTTCATTATTCATTATTGCTTCTTTTCTTGCTTGCAATAAAATTCTAGACCACATTATTTAACCCTGTTTGAATGAACATAAGTGAGGTTAAAATCGTCTTAATAATCAATAAACCCACATCATTTTTATGTGGAAGTGTGTGTGACAACTTGGAGCACCTTCCCTTGGCCTCGACAAGTGCCATCATGGATAAAAAGAAATCCTTTAAAATAAAAGAAGCTCGGCAGGAAACCCAAAAAGGGGACTGCGCAAAAATAAGAGCAAAAGACCCGCTAGGAATCCCACAAAAGGGTGACCTAGGCAAAAATTAGGGTTACAAAATAATGAACAAAAACAAAAGTCCGCTAAAACTCCACAAATGGGTGTTTTAGGCAAAAGTTAGGGCAATCGAAAAATAGAATAAATCCATGATGGTACCACCAACTGAATTCAACAAAGGGGCTCAAGAAAAGCTATCCAAGTTGTCAAATCACAAATGTTAATAACCAAGACGTGCTTAACTTCATAAGTGTTTAATCAAACAAGCCTAAACACTTAAGCCTACCATTGGCCAAGCCATTCTTACAAAATCCATTTTTCAAAAAATAAATAATCCCCTCTAAAACACAAACTTTCGAAAAAAAATATCCTTTCCTTCTTTTCTCTCTTGTCCCAAACGATTTTTTGAATAATCTAGTGGAAACATGGAGATATAGTAGTCAATAGGAGGGTTGACACATCTTCTAAAGGAAAGGAAAATCATTTGGTTGATGACACCAAATCTCAATATAACATGCATCATTCCTCGGTTACAGAAATCGGCAGCACACAGCCCGTCTAGAGGAATGGCAAAAATCCAAACAGAGAAACGCATCGGTTAATTCTTTTGAAAAGTGAATCAAATAGAATTAAGTGCATCATACTGCATACATGCATACAGATGATAGGTGTAATGGAAGATCACTTATTCTCTGTTTATTGAAAAAAACAAAAAAAATATATATAAACTTCAGAAAAACAATACGCCCGTATCATGTTCAGTATGCCCGTACCAAAATTAGGGTTATGAACAAATTTTCAATTCAATACGGGCATACTAAAATGAATAACGGCCGTATTGGCAATAACAGAAATCCTCCCTCACATCAATGACAAAATTCCTCTAAGAAGAAGAGGATAGGGGGAGCCATTCATTTTTTCCAAAAATAAAATAATTAAACTTGCATTTTGTGCATCGCGCACATTAATTGCACATTCAAAGACCTCATCATGAGGCAATTGCATAAAATAGAAAAAATAGAAAATTGCTTGTGTATGACAGCAGTCAACAAAAGCCGAAAACGAAAAAAGGCAAGGATACAAACAATACTCCTCAGTTTGTACAGAATGATTGAGCCTGGAGAGGCTTGCTGAAAAAATACTTCCTCAGAATAATTAAGCCTGGAGAGGCTTGCAGAAACAATACTCTCTCACCATACAGAATAACTGAGCCTGGAGAGGCTCGCCGAAATAATACTCTCAGAATAACTGAGCCTGGAGAGGCTTGCCGAAATAATACTCTCTTAGAATAATTGAGCCTGGAGAGGCTCGCCGAAATAATACTCTCTCAGAATAACTGAGCCTGAAGAGGCTTGCCAAAATAATACTTCTCAGAGACATTTCTGTACAGAAAAAAGCCGAAATCAACCAAAAAAGGCAAAAACACAGAAAAAGCCAAAATCAACAAAAAAGGCGAAAACACAGAAAAAGCCAAAATCAACAAAAAGGCAAAATACAGAAAATCCAACAAATTATACAGAATAACTGAGCCTGGAGAGGCTTGCCAAAATAATACTCTCCAAAAGACATCTCAGCTTGCATTCTTGGGCTGAACAAAAAATCAACAGCATCCCACAAAATAATTGAGCCTGGAGAGGCTCGCCGAAATAATACTCTCTCAGAATAACTGAGCCTGGAGAGGCTCGCCGAAATAATACTCTCTCAGAATAATTGAGCCTGGAGAGGCTCGCCGAAATAATACTCTCTCAGAATAATTGAGCCTGGAGAGGCTCGCAGAAATAATACTCCCCAGAGATATTTCAGCTTCCACTCATGGGCCAAATTCCCCAGTGAAAGCTATCAAACCAAGATCAGCAAAATTCCCCAAGGGAGGCTTGATCATCTAAACAGAATATCCAAGTCGAAAGGACTTAAACTTCCTCAGTGGAAGGTAGCTATCCAACTCAAACGAAGAGTGAAGCTAAGCCTGAAGAGGCTTTCTAAATAATACTCTGGGATACATAAGAACTTCAAATCCCCAGTCGCCTATACAAGAGGCACTCCTTCAAAAAAGGAAAAAAATCAAAAGATCAATAATCATTCCCCAAGTGGAATCCGGCTCTTGGCCAAACATCAAGCGTCAAGATGATCTGCCTAACAGAAGAGGCTAATCAAAATCAATGACAAAATTCCCAGCGGATAATAGCCTACACAGAGGTGACAAAAATCAGAAAACCCAAAAGAGATACCCGAATAAGGATAACCGGGATACTCCACCAACGTCAAAGGACGTCAGCCAAACATAAGGCATCGCTCAATTCAAGAAGAGCATCTGTGTCTACACCCCAAGGAAACAGAAATTCCCCATGGGTACCAACTAAGCAATGCAAGTTGGGGCACAAAAACCTATGAATGACTGCACATCCCCTAGACGGATCCCTGCGTTATCCAGCCCTCAGTGGCACCAAAATCAAAAACAACTGTCGAAGCAGCATCGTGGACTGTGAAGACAAAATCATCTCAAAGCCTGGAGAGGCGGTACTCAGCTACCCAGTTGTCGAGAGCACCGAGGTATGCACAAGCCTGGAGAGGCGGTACTCAGCTACCCAGTTGTCGAGAGCACCGAGGTATGCACAAGCCTGGAGAGGCAATACTCAGCTACCCAGTTGTCGAGAGCACCGAGGTATGCACAAGCCTGGAGAGGCAATACTCAGCTACCCAGTTGTCGAGAGCACCGAGGTATGCACAAGCCTGGAGAGGCGGTACTCAGCTACCCAGTTGTCGAGAGCACCGAGGTATGCATGAGCCTGGAGAGGCGACGACTAATACTCAACCTGGAGAGGCCACTCAACAATTTTCCCACCAGAAGACACTATAAGTCAGAAGGTTGGCACATCACCCGGACAATTGGGTCAACTCCTTTACTTCTCAGCCGGTACACCAAAAAGCCGTTTGACTAAGTAAAGAGGGTGCAGCTGTAGACCCCTAAAATTGTCCGGGTCGGAAATAAAACTCGAAGACCCTCATGTCGCCACCGGCCCGAAACGGGCTTTCGGCGGTCGCGAAGGATGGTTGGACTCGTTTATTTGTTTAAAAATATGGATTGCTAGAATGACGTATTCTCAAACTGAGACCTTGTCAAACGAGCAATTTTATTAAATGATTCACCAATCCATATTAATCCCAAGCGGGACCCTCCATGGATTAGTGGTTTTCGCAAAAGGAGGGGTTCGTGGAGTCGCCACCAATGTTTTACTTAAAACATTGGAAAAAGGGATAAGGCAATTGATTTTATAAATCAACTTTGGCCATTACAACCAGAGTTGGGTAAGGGAGTCGGTTACGCGTGGGGAAGGTGTTAGCACCCCACAGCGCCCCTTTCGGGTTCCCTATGACAGATTATTTTCAAAAATAACAGCGTAAAATTACTAAATTACCCCTATTTATTCTAAGCAATTATAAATTAACTATCTACATGATGACAGTTTAAATATGCACACAGAAAGCAGTAAAAGGAAGGATTTAAGAAGAAACCTCTTGAAGCGTGCTTTTATATATTGAGTAAAACTGGGAAGCTTTTTGGCGTTCCCTCGCTCTACAAGCTCGCTCGCTCCTTCTAAAAAAACTTTTAACTATGGAAATCCGGAGGATTTCCCTTCGACTAGGTTCGATCCTCAAGCAAAATGGCTCGGGGCTCAAGAACTTTGTCGGATCAACTCTCCGAGTGATTTCTAGGGCAGAACACTGCTCAAAAACCCCAGAATACTCAAGGAGAGGGTTGAAACTATGTTCCAAAGTGTGGAATGACGTCCAATTGACGTCATATTTATAGGGAATAGGCGCAATACGGCCTACAGGAGCAGTACGGCCGTATTGAAATTTTTGAACTTCAATACGGTCGTATTGAGTTCAATACGGCCGTATTGAAATTCAGAAATTTCAATGCACCCGTATTGAGTTCACTGCGGGTGTATTGAAGTGTCAATACGGGCGTATTGACTTCAGTACGGCCGTATTGAAGTTTCAGAAACTTCAATACGCCGTATTGAGTTCACTGCGGCCGTATTGAAGCTTCAATACGGCCGTATTAGGTTCAGTACGGCCGTATTGGGCTTCATTCCCTCCACTTCCTTATTTTGAGCTATTCTAAGACCTCTAGACCTACAGAGAACCCTCCTAGGGCCTTCCAGGAGTCCTTCTGGCTGGTTTTCCTTCAGTCTTCGAGAGTCTTCAAGCTTTATTTCCGACCCGGACAATTTTAGGGGTCTACAGCTGCCCCCCCTTTACTTAGTCGGACGGCCTTTTGGTATACCGGCCGACAAGTAAAGGAGTTGACCCAATTGTCCGGGTGATGCGCCGACCTTCTGACTTGTAGCGTCTTCCGGTGGAAAATTGTCGAGTAGCCTCTCCAGGTTTTGCTATGCTTGCTGCCCAAGCTGGAAGCTGTGAGTACCGCCTCTCCAGGCTTAGCTTCACTCTTTGTTTGAGCCGGAAGCTAAGTACCCTTGTGACGACGGTAGCAGTGTGAGTTTCGCCTCTCCAGGCTTAGTCTCGCTCTTTGTTCGAGCCGGAAACCAAGTACCCTTGTGACGACGGTGAGCAGTGTGAGTTTTGCCTCTCTAGGCCTTGCTTTGCTTGTTGCCCAAGCTGGAAGCTGTAAGTACCGTCTCTCCAGGCTTAGCTTCACTCTTTGTTCGAGCCGGAAGCTAAGTACCTTTGTGACAACGGTAAGCGGTGAGTACCCCTTTTCCAGAGATAGCTTCGCTCATTGCCCGAGCCGGAAGCTGCATACCTCCGTGTTTGTGACGACGGGGTAGCGTGAATATCTCCTTTCCAGGGATTTGTGATGATTTTGTCTCCACAGTCCACGGTGCTGCTTCGACGGTTGTTTTTGATTTTGTGCCACTAGGGGCTGGATAACGCAGGGATCCGTCTAGGGGATGTGCAGTTACTCATAGGTTCTTGTGTCCCAACTTTCCATTGCGTAGTTGGTGCCCACTGGGGAATTTCTGATTCCTTTGGGGTGCAGACACAAAGATGCTCTTTCTGATGTGAGCGGTGCCTTATGATTGGCTGACGTCCTTTCGACGTTGGTGGAGTATCCCGGTTATCCTTGTTCGGGTGTCTCTTTTGGTTTTCTGATTTCGCTGCCTCTGTGTAGGCTGTTATCCACTGGGGGATTTTGTCGTTGATTTTGATTAGCCTCTTCTGTTAGGCATATCGGCTTGACGTTCAATGATTGGCTGAGAGCCAGATTCCACTTGGGGAATGATTATTGATTTTTTTTATTTTTCTCCTTCTGCAGGGATGCCTCTTGAGTAGGCGACTGGGGATTTGGGGATCTTATGTATCCCAGAGTATTATTTAGGAAGCCTCTACAGGCTTAGCCTCGCTCAGCGCTTTGAGTCGGAGAGCTATCTTCCACTGAGGAAGTGTTAAGTCCTTTGACTTGGATATTCTGCTTGGGAGATCATACTTCCATTGGGGATTTTGACGATCTTGCTTGATAACTCTTGCTGGGGATTTTGAGTCCAAGAGCGTGAGTTGAGGTTTTTCTGGGGAGTATTATTTCTGCGAGCCTCTCCAGGCTCAATTATTCTGAGAGTATTCTTTCGGCAAGCCTCTCTAGGCTCAATTATTCTGAGAGTATTCTTTCGGCAAGCCTCTCCAGGCTCAGTTATGCTGTTGATTTTCTGAATCTTTGTATTTTGCTTGCTGCTGTCATACACAAGCAATTTTCTATTTTTCTATTTTATGCAGTTGCCTCATGATAAGGTCTTTGAATGTGCAACTAATGTGTGTGTGATGCACAAATGCAATACAATTTTTTATTTTTGTTCATTTATTTAGAAAAGTGAGTGGCTCTCCCTATCCTCTTCTTCTTGGAGGACTTTCTGTCATTGACGCGAGGGAGTATTTTTGTGAGCCTTTATGCAGGAGATTATGGATTTTACAGGAACCCCTCCAATTTTCTTTTATTGACCGATTATTAATGGAATTTCGTACAATTTTTATGAAAAACCAATTCAGAGGCATAATCACATGGTCAAGAGAGAAAAGAAACAAATGGATATTTTTATTGATATTCACAAGTGTTTTTACAGAAAGATTTACAAAGGGAAATTTCTGAAGAATGGCTGGCCAGGGTAGGCTATACATTTTTGGCTTAAACAATTATATCTGTAATTGCCGCTCTTCCCGTTTCCCTAGTTGTTTCGGGTGAGATGCCTGAGCTAGGAGTGTAGATACTGCAAGACGCTTGCTTCTAGAAGATTATCACTTGAACCGCCTTTCGGTTTTCGGTTCAAGTGATCGTTGCTTGCTTTACTTTTTGCATTTTATTCTTTTGCCCCTAATTTTTGCCTAGGACATGTCCTAGCGGGGATAATTTTGCCTTTGTTTTGCCTAGTACCCTTGTACTGGCGGGCTTTTCGTTTTGCCCTAACTTTTGCCTAGGATGCCCTTTTTTGGGTTTTCATCCTAGCGGGCTGATGCAAGCAACGTCTTCAAGCATAATACTTCTTTACCACGTCAGCGTTGACTGGGTATCGAAGTTCTTCTCCATCCATGTTTGTGAGGATCAATGCTCCTCCGGAGAAGGCTCGTTTCACCACGTATGGTCCTTCGTAATTTGGGGCCCACTTTCCGATTTTATCCTTTTGGGCTGGTAGTAATTTCTTCATCACCAGCTCTCCTTCATGGTAGACTCGAGGGTGGACTTTCTTGTCAAAAGCCTTTTTGATCTTCCTTTGATAGGCTTGACCATGGCATATGGCGTTCAGCCGCTTTTCTTCAATAAGGTTCAATTGGTCATACCGGCTTTGAACCCATTCTGCCTCGGAAAGTTTCGCTTCCATGATTACCCTTAGAGAAGGTATTTCGACCTCGACGGGTAGAACTGCCTCCATCCCATAAACAAGGGAGAACGGAGTAGCTCCTGTGGACGTGCGCACTGAAGTCCTGTATCCATGGAGAGCGAAGGGTAGTATCTCATGCCAGTCTTTGAATGAGACAACCATCTTTTGTACTATCTTCTTGATGTTTTTGTTGGCTGCCTCGACTGCCCCATTCATCTTTGGTCGATATGGGGAAGAGTTATGGTGTTGGATTTTGAACTCTTGGCACAGTTCTTCCACCATCTTGTTATTCAAATTGGATCCATTATCAGTGATGATTTTGTCGGGAATACCGTATCTGCATATGATATTCTTTCTGATGAAGGATGTTACCACCTTTCGGGTCACATGAGCATACGATGCCGCTTCTACCCATTTGGTGAAATAGTCAATGGCCACAAGGATGAACCTATGTCCATTGGATGCCTTTGGCTCGATGGGTCCAATAACATCCATGCCCCACATTACGAATGGCCATGGTGAAGCCAAAACATTGAGTGGCGTTGGTGGGACATGAATGTTGTCGGCATATGCTTGACACTTGTGGCATTTCCGGACGTATTGGTAACAATCCCTTTCAATGGTCGACCAATAATATCCTGCTCTGAGGATTTTCTTAGCCATTGCAGGCCCGGGAATATGGGTACCGAAAACCCCCTCATGTATTTCTTTGATTACATTTTGAGCTTCGACTTGGTCTATGCACCTCAACAAGACCGAGTCATAATTCTTTTTGTAGAGGGTTTCTCCAATCAACAGAAATCCCATGGCCCTTCTTCGGATATGCTTTTTATCATTATCGCTGGCCATATCAGGATATTCCCCTTTTGACAGATATTGTTTGATGTCATGGAACCATGGATAATCATCAACAGCTTCATCTATCAGTAGGCAGAACGCTTGCTTATCGTGTCGCCGGATATTGATGATGGGCATTTCATGATCTTTATCCAAGGCGAACATCGATGATAGTGTAGCAAGGGCGTCAGCGAACTGATTTTCCTCCCTTGGGATATATTCAAAGACGACATTTTGAAAGAATTGTATCAGGTCTTTGATATGCTCAACATATGGTATCAGTTTAGAATTTCGGACTTCCCATTCACCTCGCAGTTGGTGAATGACTAAAGCCGAATCTCCAAATACTTTGAGCTTTAGGATACCATTGTTGACTGCTGCTTGGATTCCTAACGCGCAAGCCTCGTATTCGGCCAGGTTATTTGTACAGTCGAAGTTGAGTCTTGCCGTTAAGGGGATATGCTTTCCTTGTGGGGAGATTAATACTGTTCCAATCCCTTGTCCAAGCATGTTGGAGGCTCCATCGAAATACATGGTCCACGTATCATCCTTAGGATCTTCATGTTGTAAATGCATTATATCCTCATCGGGGAAATCATCCTGAAGGGATTGATAGTCATTGGTCGGCCCGTGTGCTAGGTAATCAGCTAGGGTACTACCCTTGATGGCTTTTTGTGTGACATGTATGATGTCAAATTCTGATAATTGCACTTGCCATCGGGCAATCTTCCCAGTGATTATCGGTTTGTCGAACACGTACTTAATTGGGTCCATTTTGGAAACCAACCAAGTAGTATGCCTAATCATATACTGCCTGAGCCGTTGTGTTGCCCATGCTAACGCACAGCACGTCTTTTCTAGTGGCGTGTAGCGGGTTTCATAATCAAGGAACTTTTTGCTCAGGTAGTAGATGGCTTGTTCTTTTTTTCCAGTTTCGTCCTGTTGCCCTAGCACGGCTCCCATGGACTCATCAAGCACTGTCAGATAGAGGATTAATGGCCTTCCCTCGACAGGTGGCACCAATACTGGTGGATTGGCCAAGCACTGTTTGACCTTGTCAAAAGCTTGTTGACAATTCTCATCCCAAGTTTCGGAATGATTCTTGCGCAACAGCTTGAATATTGGTTTGCACGTGTCAGTCAACTGTGCGATGAACCTTGCGACGTAGTTCACCCTGCCGAGGAATCCTCTAATTTCTTTCTCAGTTTTAGGAGGAGGCATTTCCATTATTGCCTTTACTTTATCGGGGTCCACCTCTATGCCTTTTTCACTGACGATGAACCCAAGAAGCTTACCCGACCGAACTCCGAAAGTACACTTAGCCGGGTTTAGCTTAAGCTGATACTTACGAAGCCGATTGAATAATTTTCTCAAATATTGGATGTGGTCCATCTCGTCTTTTGACTTTGCGATCATGTCATCCACGTATACTTCAATTTCTTTGTGGATCATATCGTGGAATAGCGTCACCATCGCTCGTTGGTAGGTGGCACCCGCATTTTTAAGTCCAAAAGGCATCACCCTGTAGCAGAAAGTTCCCCAGGGTGTGATGAAAGAAGTTTTCTCGCGGTCTTCCATATTCATTTTGATTTGGTTATACCCCGAGTATCCGTCCATAAAGGAATAGAGCGTGTTCGTGGCTGTGTGATCCACGAGTGTATCAATATGTGGCAAGGGAAAATCGTCCTTTGGACTGGCACGATTCAGATCCCTATAGTCAACACACACTCTAACCTTTCCGTTCTTTTTGATAACTGGCACAATGTTAGCCAGCCATTCGGGATATTGGGATACAACCAAGAACCCCGCGTCCAATTGTTTTTCTACCTCCTCCTTAATCTTTAAGGACCATTCGGGCTTGATTCGTCGAAGCTTTTGCTTAATGGGTCGAAACCCCTCTTTTAAGGGCAACTTGTGTTCGACAATGTTGGAGTCCAACCCGGGCATATCATGGTATGACCATGCAAATACGTCCTTGTATTCCCTCAATAATTGAATCAATTGTGTTTTTATTCCATCACTGATACGGGTCCCAATGTTGACCTCTTTCAATTCTTGATCCTGCCCCAAATTCACGGTCTCCAATTCTTCTTGATTCGTTTGGAGTAGACGAGCTTCTTGATCTAGCAGTCTTTGCAGATCCGGAGAGATGGTCTCCTCATCACTGTCCAACTCAACCCATTCACCCTCGGCTTTCGGATCCCGGTCAGAGCGAGCAATCACAGACATAATTATTTATTGGTTCTGTTTAGGTTTAGAGTTTATTAATATTAATGAGAGAGAGAGAATAGAACAAAATGAGAGAGTAATGTGTGAAAAAAAATGCCTCTTTATTGATATATGAGTGTAAAACTGTACAAAACCCTTTATTTACATGAAAAGGTCCTCATGATCTCGGGTACTGATCATGAGTCCCTAAAAGAAAAAATGTGGAGGGGCCCTATCATGGCTTGCCCTTCTCTCTACTCCTGCTGCGGTAGAGGATTATTGCTCACGTCGGGCGCCGTCGAATCGAAAGTGACCCACCCAGCATCGATAAGGTCTTGGACCTTATACTTGAGAGCTCGGCAGTTCTCCGTTGAATGCCCCTGTGCCCCCGAATGGTATAGACATTTGTCTTGTGGATTGTACCAATCGGGGTAGGGTGGATTCACCTTCTTTGGTGGAATGTAAGCTATAAGACGCGCCTCCACTAGCTTCGGCAGGAGATCGCTATAAGTGGTCGGAAGTCTATCAAACTTCTTCACAGAGTTGTTTTGCGATTTGCCTGACTTCGAAGCGGAAGAAGACGGAGCAATGGTTACAGCGTTGACTCCTCCTTCTTTCTTCTTCCCGAAGGCCTTCTTAGCTTCATATGATTGGGAAGGCTTAGCCAGCTTCCCACTTTTAAGTCCTTGTTCCACCCTTTCTCCAATGGTGATGATGTCCGAGAAGAGTGTCGTTGTGTTCCCTATCATTTTATCGTAATAGGGACCAGTCAACGAGTTGATGAATAAGGACACCGTCTCCTTATCCGACAGCGGGGGCTCTATCTGTGCCGCCAACTCCCTCCAACGTTGGGCGTACGCCTTGAAGGATTCATCGTTCTTTTTACTCAAGGCTTGAAGATCAGACCTATCGGGTGTTAGGTCGATGTTGTATTTATAGCGCTTGAGAAAGGCGTCGGCCAACTGCCTCCATGTATGTACTAGATTTCCGTCTAGCTGCATATACCAGTTGAGTGCAGTTTCAGCTAAGCTCTCTTGGAAACAGTGGATCAAGAGCTTTTCATTTGTGGCGTATGCAGCCATTTTGCGACAGTACATGGTGAGATGACTTTTGGGGCAAGTCGATCCCACGTACTTCGGGAAATCTGGTACTTTAAATTTAGGAGGGAATTGAATGTCCCTCACTAAGCACATATCGGCGGCATCTTTGACATCAAAATCATGCCCCTCCATAGCCCTTAGCCGATCCTCGAGGGCATGGAATTGTTCCTTTGAGACCTCGGGCTCTTTTATTATAATTCCTGCCCCAAGGGGTACGGCGTTTGGAGGATCTTTTTCATGCTCTTCCTCCTCTCCCTCATGATGGGACCCATGATCACTATGATGAGATTCATGGATGTTGTGATGACGCATGAGTTCCATCATTTGCGCCATTTGCTCTTTAAGCTGTGAAAGCTCGGTTGTGAGCTTCTTGTTTTGCTCCTCCAATGCTTCCATTTTCTTGATTCTCTGTGCGCGCGTAAGGACAGAGAGATGACCAGCCACTTTCTAAAATGAATGTTTAGTTAGTTTATTTTATGGAATGAATACACTCTTTAACATGAGCTTGATAAACCTCCATCTTTAAGGCGCTGCCTTTTTAAGACGGAAGTTTACCCCCCTTCTTTATCTATGATCTCTCCCCAACGGAGAATCTCTATAGTCATGGGTCTCTTTCACTCATGTCAAGAGGTATTGGTGACCCTAAAATGTATGTTTTTATGAGGATGCATGATGTCTTATTGGTAATGATGTACATGCTCCTCACTTTTATTATATTTTCACACATGGTCCTTCCTCTCATGTCATGGTTTTTTATGCATGGGGATTATTTTTAGACCTTATCACGAGGTTATTTATTAATGCACAGACAATTGCACATAAGCATTTACACAAACAATTCACTCATCCACGAACAGTCACGAGCAAATCACGAGGTAGGGGTCTCCTGCAGAAAAGTGCATATTCAAGGAGGATCTAACTGTTCTCACTTGGTCAAAGGCCCCCAAGGTGCCCCCATTATAGGGACCCAATTCCTCTCGTCGTAAGCCGATGGAAAGCTCCAACGCACTGTCGGACTCGAGTTCATGGTTATCACCTTGAGTGATGTTTTTCCGACAACGGTCTCATAGGCTCCTATAAACCCATCAACCGGCCGTACTAACATCCACTCCCTATGGATTACCACTCATGCCCCCGGGTATAGAGGGAACTGTTGTGTGCAAGGGTTTGTGTGCAATTTTATTTCAAGCAATTGCGGAAAATTAAACATACAACAGTTATTAAAGCCATGTAATAAAGCATGTTATAATACAAGCGAGGGGTAATAAAGTAATTTTAACTATTATTTGTTAAAAATAATCTGTCACTAAATGGGACTGACTCTCGAGGCTTCCCCAGTGGAGTCGCCATCTGTCGCCACCGGCCCGAAACGGGCTTTCGGCATTCGCGAAGGATGGTTGGACTCGTTTATTTGTTTAAAAATGTGGATTGCTAGAATGACTTATTCTCAAACTGAGACCTCGTCAAACGAGCAATTTTATTAAAAGTCTCACTAATCCATATTAATCCCAAGCGGGACCCTCCATGGATTAGTGGTTTTCGCAAAAGGAGGGTTCGTGGAGTCGCCACCAATGTTTTACTCAAAACATTGGAAAAAGGGATAAGGCAATTGATTTTATAAATCAACTTTGGCCATTACAACCAGAGTTGGGTAAGGGAGTCGGTTACGCGTGGGGAAGGTGTTAGCACCCCACAGCGCCCCTTTCGGGTTCCCTATGACAGATTATTTTCTAAGATAACAGCGTAAAATTACTAAATTACCCCCTTTATTATGAACGATTAAGAATTAAATATCTACATGATGACTTATTAAATTATGCAACAAACAGAAAGCGGTAAAAGGAAGGATTGAAGGGAAACCTCTTGAAGCGTGCTTTTATATATTGCAAAAAATGAACTGGGAAGCGTTTTGGCGTTCCCTCGCTCTACAAGCCCGCTTCTCGCTCTCCTAGAACAAAATTTTAACTAAGGGAATCAAAAAGATTTCCCCTCGACTAGGTTCGATCCTCAAGCAAAATGGCTCGGGGCTCAAGAACTTCGTCGGATCAACTCTCCGAGTGATTTCTAGGGCAGAACACTGCTCAAAAACCCCAGAATACTCAAGGAGAGGGTTGAAACTATGTTCCAAAGTGTGGAATGACGTCCAATTGACGTCATATTTATAGGGAATAGGCGCAATACGGCCTACAGGAGCAGTACAGCCGTATTGAAATTTTTGAACTTCAATACGGTCGTATTGAGTTCAATACGGCCGTATTGAAATTCAGAAATTTCAATGCACCCGTATTGAGTTCACTGCGGGTGTATTGAAGTGTCAATACGGGCGTATTGACTTCAGTACGGCCGTATTGAAGTTTCAGAAACTTCAATACGCCGTATTGAGTTCACTGCGGCCGTATTGAAGCTTCAATACGGCCGTATTAGGTTCAGTACGGCCGTATTGGGCTTCATTCCCTCCACTTCCTTATTTTGAGCTATTCTAAGACCTCTAGACCTACAGAGAACCCTCCTAGGGCCTTCCAGGAGTCCTTCTGGCTGGTTTTCCTTCAGTCTTCGAGAGTCTTCAAGCTTTATTTCCGACCCGGACAATTTTAGGGGTCTACACCTCAAAGATCGAAGGAAAGTCAGCCAGAAGGACTCCTAGAAGACCATAGGATGGCTATCTGTAGGTTTAGAGGTCTTAGAGTAGCTTAAAATAAGGAAGTGGAGGGAATGAAGCCCAATACGGCCGTACTAAACTTAATACGGCCGTATTGAAGCTTCAATACGGCCGCAGTGAACTCAATACGGCGTATTGAAGTTTCTGAAACTTCAATACGACCGTACTGAAATCAATACGGCCGTATTGAAGCTTCAATACAGCCGCAGTGAACTCAATACGGGCGTATTGAAATTTCTGAATTTCAATACGGCCGTATTGAACTCAATACGGCCGTATTGAAGTTCAAAAATTTCAATACGGCCGTATTGATTCCATAGCCCGTATTGCGCCTGTTCCCTATAAATATGGCGTCATTTTGACGTCATTGGACACTTTCACACACAGTTTTAACCCTCTTCTTGAGTATTCTGGGTTTTTTTGAGCAGTGCTCTGCCTAGAAATCACTCGGAGAGTTGATCCGACGAAGTTTTTGAGTTCTGAGCATTTTGCTTGAGTCTCGAACTAAGTCGAAGGGAAATCCATCGGATTTCCAAGTCAAAAATTATTTTTTAGGAAGGAGTGAGCGGGCTTGTAGAGCGAGGGAACGCCAAAAAGCTTCCCAGTTTTACTTGATATATAAAAAGCACGCTTCAAGAGGTTTCTTTTCTAAAAATCCCTTCTTTTACTGCTTTCTGTGTGCATATTAAACTGTCATCATGTAGATAGTTAATTTATAATTGCTTAGAATAAATAGGGGTAATTTAGTAATTTCGCACTATTATTTTTAGAAATAATCTGTCATAGGGAACCCGAAAAGGGCGCTGTGGGGTGCTAACACCTTCCCCACGCGTAACCGACTCCCTTACCCGACTCTGGTTGTCATGGCCGAAGTCGATTTTTGAATCGATTGCCTTAAACCTCTTTTTCCAATGTTTTGAGTAAAACATTGGTGGCGACTCCATGAACCCTTTTACTACGAAAACCACTAATCCATGGAGGGTCCCGCTTGGGATTAACATGGATTGGTGAGACATTTAATAAATAAATTGGATAAGATCGACAAGGTCTCAGTTTGAGAACAAGTCGTTCTAATAATCCAATACATTTTCAAAACTAAAATAAAAGCGAGCTCGACCGTCTTCGCGAATGCCGAAAGCCCGTTTCGGGCCGGTGGCGACAAGGAGATACTTCAAATTTGGCCAAAAATTTCAAGGCAAAGATGTGCAAAGAATGTAATCACACATGATATTTTAGGAATGTAGAACATGCTAGAACTAATTATCATGCATGATTGACTTCTCTAAAGCACATATAAGTCACGGCTAATTCATCAAACATATGGCATGCATGTCATATTTTTCTCATTTCAATGGGTAAGCATAAAAACTTGGATTTTTTTCAAGGTAGTTCAAAGAGACAAGCTCATGACAAAACTAGATGGATTAAAAAAATAAAAACATTAATGTATAACATGCAGCCCAAAATTTCCAGCAACTCAAAAATTTAAAGAAAAAGGCAAGAACCTAAATAAAAAAACCTAAAATGCCAAGATGATTCACAAAGAACATATGGTATGAATCAACACATGAGAAGAGATTTATGGCTCATCAAAATATGGCAATGATGATGATTTATTCAGGCACACTTAGAAGACATGTAAGGAAGACATGACATGACCGAATATTTTAAGAGATAAAGAGATTGTTACCCTTGAAGAACCAAGGCTCTAGATACCACTTGATGGCATCCTTGCTTGCATTGATGTGAGATGATGAACAAGGAAGGACACCTTTGCTCCAAGGATCAAGTCCTTCAAGGGTGATGCGTGATTTAGAATAAAATATGTCTATGTTTTTTTTCCCACCCTAATCAAATACCTTAGCCTAAAAAATAAAATCCTATGATCTAAAGCACCCCATAATACAAGGGTAAAATGGGAAATACAAAAGAAAATAAATCCTATGACTAAAATACCCCAAAATACAAGGGTAAAATTGGAAATACAAGTAAAATAGATTCTATGTCTAAGATACCTCAAAATACAAGAGTAAAATAGGAATGAAAATAAATGTTATGCTAATAAAAACTTAGGAGCTAAGGTCCACAAGTGGCCTCACTCCTCTTATGGTTTTTCAACACTAACTCATTCCTTTTGCTTCCTTCAATACATCACCTCTTGGACTTCTTGGCCTTAGTGTTATTCCATGAGGAAAAATTAGGCATCGTCTACGATCACACAAAAGCTCTCAATATGATCGCATGATTAAAGGAAGAAAAGAAAAAGAAGAAAAGCAAGCGCAAAAGTAAATGCATGCATGTGTCAGAAAAAGTACATTACTTTTTTAGATAAAGATAACGACTCTAGAGCTACATGACCGAAAAAGGACAAGAAATTCCTAGGTCTCAGATTAAAGTCAGACACTACATCTAACAAATATAGAAGACTTCACGCATTGTCTATAAATAGGAAGCAAAATTTAATGCAAGATCTAATGCATTAAATGAAAGATCAAACTAGTCATGAACGACTACATCCTACTTCAACAGACACTTGCAATGGAAAAATTTTATAGAGACTATATATATGTCATGACTTCAAACCTTGAAAGGTTGGCAAAGAGTGATATCAAGCCCAAGAAGCAATGAAACCAGAGATAGAGCATACATAGTCAAATGTACAATATTGTATTGTATTTATCTATGTAGACTAAGGAGTTCTAAGTGTAAATTAGGAACATGCACCTTAGTGAGTGTAGCAAATCTTTGTTTCCTCTTTGTGAGAGTAAACTACACTCTCAAAAACAAACTATCTATCATTTGTAAAGCCTAAAGAGGCTAGGGAAAGAATACTTGTATAAGCCTGGAGAGGCTTGTCAAAGAATACTCATTGAGAGCCTGAAGAGGCTGAACAAAGAATACTAGCGCTAATGAGTGAAGTTAGCGAGCCAGGAGTGGTCGATAATCCTCACTAAGAGCCTGAACAAAGAATACTAGAGCTAATGAGTGAAGTTAGCCAACCAGAAGTTGTTGATAATACTCGGGACCAGGAGTGGTCAAGAATACTCATTGAGAGCCTAAAGAGGCTGAACAAACAATACTAGAGCTAATGAGTGAAGTTAGCCAACGAGGAGTGGTTGATAATACTCAGGACCAGGAGTGGTCAATAATACTCATTGAGAGCCTGAAGAGGATGAACAAAGAATACTAGCACTAATGAGTGAAGTTAGCGAGCGAGGAGTGGTCGATAATCCTCACTAATAGCCTGAACAAAGAATACTAGAGCTAATTAGTGAAGTTATCCAACCAAGAGAGGTTGATAATGATGGCATCCTTGCTTGAATTTATGGAATGGTTTATCAATGGGAGGACACATTGACTTATTTGATCAAGTTCCTCAAGGGTGGCATCAAGTTTGGAGAAGAAATATGGTGGAATGGGCGGTTTAGAGAATGGGTAGAAGGTGTTTGATGAAAGGCTTGAGGAGGGTACTCTAGGGTTAGCTCACTTCATGGTGATGAATGCCACTTCTAGGGTTGCTTCTCTCAAGGTGGAGATGGTAGGGTGGTGGTTGAATTAGCCAAGGGTGACTAAGGAATGATATAAAGGAACAAAGGCTCTATCTATATTCAACATCCAAAGTGATTACATGAAGCATTACCTAGGGTATTTATAAGTGTGGGGTGTCATCCAAAACCCTAGGGAAGGTGGCGGCTAGGTCATTATTAGGTCATCATTCATTCCCTAAATGGGAAGGAAATGCATGCCAAATGACAATCAAATGAACCCTAGAAGGTTCCGTCCACTTACCCTAAAAATGGGTTCTTTTTGGGTTATGCTAGGCTACATCTATGTGCATGATGGGAGAATGCAATCTAGGTTCCCTTCCACTTGGGCCAATGCTCTTCTTAGCCCAAAAGACCTATTTTTGTCACGCTCAAACACTTACATCACCTAGGAAATCAAGCCCTAAATTCTATGTGCCCCAAACTACAAGGGAAAATATAGGAAATACAAAGAAAATAAATTCTAAAAGTCCTAAACACCCCAAAATACAAGGGTAAAATTGGAATATTAAATAAACCCTATGCTAATTAAACTTAGGAGAGTATTTAATACTCTATGAACATGTGGAGGGTGTCCCTTGGTGTGTGAGCTCCCTCCTCCTCTTCCACTCTCCTAGCCATGGACCTAGTGATGGTCCCACATGAAGCTCCAAGGATGGTCTTCCATTAGATAATACTCGAGACCAGGAGTGGTCGAGAATACTCACTGAGAGCCTAAAGAGGCTGAACAAAGAATACTAAAGCTAACGAGTTAAGTTAGCCAACTAGGAGTGGTTGATAATACTCAGGACCAAGAGTGGTCGAGAATACTGACTGCAAGCCTGAAGAGGTTGAACAAAGAATACTAGCGCTGATGAGCGAAGTTGGCGGGCCAGAAGTGGTCAACAATACTGGCAAACCACAAGTGGTGATAATACTTGTACCTAATTGAAAATATAGCGGAACCCTTCAATTGAAGGAGACTGGATGTAGTTTAATCTGAGCGAACAAATATAAAAGTCTTGATCATTGCTTATTCTTCACTATGACTCTTTTCAGACATAAAATACACGTGCTCAACTTAATATTTCTTAAGAAACATTTTCCTTGTGCAGACGATAAACTTTCAAATGGAAAATCTTTTGTTAAGCCAATCCAACACAGTCTTTAAGTATTCAAAATAATCTTTATTGGACGAAAAAGGATCTCTTTGCGAAAATGATGTCAAAATTTCTTTGTTCACACACATACATATATTCAACCCCCTTTCTTTGTGTTTTTTGTCTACCTTTAGAATAGACAAGCTTGGTTCCTAGTTTTTCCCATAATACTTTCCAAAAGTGACTTAGGAACTTTGCATCCCTATCGGACACAATAGTCTTGGGTAGACCATGCAAACAAACCACTTCTTTGAAGAAAAGCTTAGCAATATAGCTAGCATCATCTACTTTGTGTCATGGTATGAAATGAGCCATCTTACACTAGTACAAAAGGGGTAATTTATGTCGTTTATTTTAAGCTTTTTACGTCAGAAAAAGGTCCGACGTTAATGTGAGAGATGTAAATTTACGTCGGTTGTGATAGCCGACATAAATTTACGTCGGACATTCCCAAGAGCCGACGTAAAAAAACGTTGTAAACAAAAAAAATACTAAAATATTTACGTTGGACTATGTAATGTTCAACGTAAATGTATGCATTTTTTTTTAATTTGTATTATTTTTTTATACACCCAAAACTTGCATACAATCCAAAATACAAAACCTAACCCAGGCAATTCAGAATACAAATTCAAATACAATTTATATTTCAAAATTGAATCCTAAAAAGACAATATTATATAAATCTTAAAAAGCATAAATTAAGACAATGTAAATCCTATTATCCTAAAAAAGCTATAGAACATATGTTTGTCAATGCTATCAAACTAGAAACATAATATCCAACTAACTAAACTTAGAAACTAACTATTATATACTTTGAAGAAAAAAAGTTGCCCATTATTCTTTTATCTTGATGATTTCATCTCCGGGCAATGGATATGGATCTTGAAAGACCTGAAACATTAATTTAAGTGTCATTAATATGCAATGTTAATTATCATAAAGGTAAATATACTTAAATAAATTTTGATATGAATTACCTGCCCCCAAGAATCAGTAATACCCGCAGAAACTATGGCTCTCATCCAATACATGATGTAATTGCCACATTCAAACGAGTCTTCTTTCTTATTACACTAAAATGAGAAACAAATAACTATTATTTCCAAAGTCAATAAATTCAAATATTATTGCCTCTATTAAATAATTTTCTAACCTTAGGGAATATAAAGTGTAATGTCTTTGATCTGGCTCTTCCACTTAAAATATTAGTTCCAAACACGATTCTAATTAATTGAAATAAAAACAGATGTTAGCCAATATATATATAGTTACAGTTTTAAAACATAATGAAAAATTATAGTTACCCTTGTAATTGACATTTCATTTTGTGGCTTGGTTTTCGATGTAGTGAACAAAACCACACAACGGTGTATTCCTTAGGAATGATTAAAATTAACTACCAATGGGACCAACATTGTATGACAAACAAATTAGTTATAAAATTACCATGATTAAAAAGCCAATTAAAAATATAACCCTTCAATGTATGGAGCCATGTATATATATCTTCCTGATTCACTCATCCATGTTTTCATATATTGTTGAATCTGGACCTGAGTGTTTCCTAATTTTTGGATGGATTGAGGCTCAAAATTAGTTAAATAATAATAGAATTATAAGAATATAAAAGAAAAATAATAGAATTACCTTTGCCCGTGCTGAAAGCGACATCACCAAACGTTTTGCCCAAGCTAAGAATGTTTCGGTTGCCTGACCCACTAGTTGAACCTCTATATTGGGCAAAGGCATTGGAGCAGCAACATCTTGAACTTGGTCAACCATAACCCGTGTCTAGTCTGGCTCTAGAGGGACACCATGGATGGTTGAGCCACCCTCAAATACACGACCAATAGCCACTAACCGTGGGGGGTCATCCTCAACATATAACTCACACTGGTTTGGTACATCAGTGTGAGTCTGTTCCCCTAAGGGATATGGAGCAGCACAACTCCCTTTTGTGTTGACTCGAACACCATCATTAGCAACTGAAGTTTGTTGCTGAGAACGAGCCTAGAGCTCAAACTTCTATTCAAACTCTTGTCGCATGTTATTCAATTTTTCTTCAAACTGCATCTCCATTCTCTTTAGAGCCTCCTGACTGCAAGAGTTAACAGTACTGCTCCTCGATGGTGGTGCACCAATGTAATCTCGGAGACCCCAAGAACCACCAATACAACGCACACGCCCTAGGTGCTCTGGCCTTCCTATGGCCGTTGTGAGTATATCATCCCGACCATGGGGAACAAATGAGCCCTATGTGGTCTGCTCAACTAAACCCTCCTGCAACATATTAACAATAAGTATACCCTAAACTACACTTATGAATTGAATGAGTTGAAATTAAGAGTGTTAGTTTGTATATTTTTACTTACTATTTTATCAGCAATGACCCTTGTAGACTCAGAAGTCATTTGCCCATCTGATTTTGTTCGAGTTGCTATCCACATCTCATAGCGGGGAGGTGGATCCAGAAGGTCAGCAGACTTAACACCTGATGCCTCTTCCCTAGCCTTCATCAGTTTCTTTTTTTTTTTAATTCATATCCCCCTCTTGACAATTGTTGGGGTGCATCATTCTTGATCTGTCATTCTTGGGCAGCTACTCTTTTGGCCTACAATAATACAAATAAGAAAATAAGATTAAAATATACCTCAAGTATTTGTGTCAATGTAAGAATTATCAATAACTAACTTGCCAAGAAGGGTCCAATTGACTTTAGACAGGGAGTCTAATTTTGTCGCTCTCCAAATACATACTCCGATAACATCTTCTTCCTCATGCTCTCAGTGTTCAGAATGTCAAAATTTTTCTATCAAAATAACAATAAATAATAAATAACGTATTTAAGTTATATAATATTGAAGGGATTTGCAAGTATATACCTGAATATCCTGCCACATGAGGTTCTTATCAGCCTCCTCAACGTCATCCCATGATGGAATGATAATAGAAACATGATGTCGAGCTAGGACTCCTAAATAGCTCCTAAACTTTGCAGAATTTGGGCCTGACGCCTTCCTAGAACGAGGATCCACCTCAACCTGTGTCCTCTCCTTGGCAATGCGTCTAGCTGCCAACCTAAACAATCGAGTGATAGATCTACCTTCCCTCCTTACACTACTAGACCCTGAATCTACTAGAACCCTGAAAAAATAAAAATCTCATTATTAAAAGAATGAATTAACTAAACAGACAAATAAAGTAAAAAAGATAATAACAATATAGCAACAAAACAACTAATAAAAAATGAATAATACACAACCCTAAAAAATTGATACTAATTTCTAATAAAATCGATAAATACTTCTACTACTATAATGCTAAACTAAAGGTTAATGCCTAATTTGGTCCCTCTTAATAATTGAATTCTCTTTCTTTAATGCATCTAGAACGACCTGTTCTACAACCAGAACGGTCCGTTCCAGATGCATTAATTTTGTGTTAAGTTTCCATCTGGAACAGGTCGTTCCGGTTTAGAACGGGCTGCTCTAGATGGATAATTAACAAATAATAACTACAAGCAGAACAAGCCATTCTGGTTGCAGAACAGCCCGTTCCAGATGAAAAATGAACAAATTAACTAATGCAAGTCAGGATTTTTGAAACTAACCTCAAATGTAGGCCCAATGCAAAACTCAGGATATCATGAATGTTCAGAAGAACTCAGGATGAGAAAGTCAGGATTATTTACTCTTTTGTTCACAAATAAACTAAGGCGCGCCCTGGAAGTGAGCAAAAAGTTTGGCATATAAATACTCTTTTACGTCAGACTTGGTAGTGTCCGACATAAATTTTAAAATCTACATCAGACCCTACCAAGTCCGACGTAAAAGAGTTCATAGTTAATTACAAAAATGTCACCGCATCTTTTTTACGTCAGATTTTGGTATGTCTGACATAAAGGAGGTGACGTAATAGCCTAATTTTTCACTAGTGTTACTAAAATGGTTCACTACCACAAAGATAGAATCAAATACCCTTTGGGTTCTTGGGATACCAAGCACGAAGGCCATACTAATATCTGTAGACCCCTAAAATTGTCCGGGTAGGAAATAAAGCTTGAAGACTCTTGAAGACTGAAGGAAAGTCAGCCAGAAGGACTCATGGAAGGCCCTAGGAGGATTCTCTGTAGGTCTAGAGATCTTGTAATAGCTCAAAATAAGGAAGTGGAGGGAATGAAGCCCAATACGGCCTCCCAAAAGTTCAGTACGGCCGTATTGAACATTTTAAACTACAATACGGCCGCACTGAACTCAATACGGCCGTATTGAAGTTTCTGAACTTCAATACGGCTGCACTGAACTCAATACGGCCGTATTGAGGTTTTTTGAACTTCAATACGGCCGTACTGAATTCAATACGGCCGTATTGTAGTTCAAAACTTCAATACGGACCGTATTGACTCCAGGGCCCGTATTGCGCCTGTTCCCTATAAATAAGACGTCATTTGGACGTCATTCCACACTTTTACACTGAGTTTTAACCCTCTTCTTGAGTATTCTGGGTTTTTTTTGAGCAGTGCTCTGCCTAGAAATCACTCGGAGAGTTGATCCGACAAAGTTCTCGAGTTCTGAGCTTTTTGCTTGAGTCTCGAACTGAGTCGAAGGGAAATCCTCCGGATTTCCATAGTTAAAATTTTCTAGGAGGGAGCGAGCGGGCTTGTAGAGCGAGGGAACGCCAAAAAGCTTCCCAGTTTTACTTGAATATAAAAGCACGGTTCAAAGGTTTCTTCTTAAGTCCTTCCTTTTACTGCTTTCTGTGTGTATATTTAACTGTCATCATGTAGATAGTTAAGTTATAATTGTTTAGAATAAATAGGGGTAATTTAGTAATTTCGCACTATTATTTTTAGAAATAATCTGTCATAGGGAACCCGAAAGGGGCGCTGTGGGGTGCTAACACCTTCCCCACGCGTAACCGACTCCCTTACCCGACTCTGGTTGTCATGGCCGAAGTCGATTTTTGAATCGATTGCCTTAAACTTCTTTTTCCAATGTTTTGAGTAAAACATTGGTGGCGACTCCATGAACCCTTCCTTTTATGAAAACCGCTAATCCATGGAGGGTCCCGCTTGGGATTAACATGGATTGGTGAGCCTTTTAATAAAATTGCTCGTTTGACAAGGTCTCAGTTTGAGAATAAGTCATTCTAGCAATCCATATTTTTAAACAAATAAAAGAGTCCAACCATCCTTCGCGAATGCCGAAAGCCCGTTTCGGGCCGGTGGCGACAGATGGCGACTCCACTGGGGAAGCCTCGAGAGTCAGTCCCATTTAGTGATGGATTATTTTTAAAATAATAGTTTAAAATTACTTTATTATCCCTCACTTGTATGATAAAATGCTTTATCTATTTGGCTTTAATAACTGTTGTTTGTTTAAATTTCCGCAATTGTTTGAAATACAAACTGCACACGAACCTTTGCACACAACAGTTCCCTCTATACCCGGGGGCATGAGTGGTAAGCCATAGGGAGTGGATGTTAGTACGGCCGGTTGTCGAATGGGTCTATAGGTGCCCGTAGACCGTTGTCGGAAAACATCACTCAAGGTGATAACCATGAACTCAAGTCCGACAGTGCGTTGGAACTTTCCATCGACTTACGACGAGAGGAATTGGGTCCCTATAATGGGGGCACCTTGGGGGCCTCAGACCAGTGAGAACAGTTAGAACCTCCTTGAATATGCACTTTTCTGCAGGATACCCCTACCTCGTGATTCGCTCGTGACTGTTCGTGGATGAGTGAATTGTTTGTGCATTGATTATGTGACATTGTATGAGCATACATTACATTTCTTTAAACATACAACATTCCTATTCTTTTAAAATAAGAATAAATAGAAATAAGAATCTTCCATTACATGGTGTTAACATCTACCTTCATCACATTCATATAGGTAGTTTCCCTTTTCACCCTAAAAATACAAAAAAATATATATTCAAAAAACAAAGAAAAAGATATTTATCCAAACCAAGCGATATCATGCATCATCTTAGGAACATCCTAAAAACATGATAATGCTTAGTTGAATAAACACAATGCATTCATATTCAACGCCATCATCTCATATCATGCATTCTTATCAAAGATTATGGAGGGATCTAGGTTTGCATTTCATACATCCCTCCTAGTAATTCATTAATAAACATAAATAAAAAGAAAGGATTAAATCGATGCGTATGTTCAAGATGGATCGCACGCCATTTGTTATTAAGTGTAAGCCAACAACCGCGCCAAGCGAGCGCACATCAACTCCGTTGTTGGTAATCAAGACGAATAAAGGGGAAGGTCCAACACCATTAAGGATCACTGCTCCAAGACCTTTCCCCTACGAATCAAATAAGGCCGTGCCGTGGATATACGACATCCATTCTTCTGCCTACAGCGATATCTCTAACATCGCTGGACTTGGGGGCATGACTAGGAGTGGCAGGATCTACACTCCCGATGATCTTCATGATAAAGCTCCCAAGAATAAAGAAAAGGAAAAAGAAAAAGAAAAAAACCAAGGAAAAAAAAGAATCCGAGGAGGAGACAGAAGAGCTGTTAAAGTTTATCCGACAGAGCGAGTACTCCATCGTGGATCAACTTCATAGGACGCCAGCAAAGATTACACTGTTGTCGTTGATCCTAAGCTCCGAACCGCATCGGCAAGCTCTGTTAAAAGTCTTGAACGAGGCATACGTGTCGCACACTATCTCCCAAGACAAGTTTGAGGGGATTGTTAGTCACATCACGGCTAATGATCACCTCACTTTCACCGATGAAGAAATCCCCGCTGAGGGACCGAACCACAATAAGCCCTTGCACATCTCTGTAAAGTGCAAGGAATACCACATCGCTAAAATCTTGGTAGATAATGGATCTTCCTTGAATGTGATGCCAAAAAGAACGTTCGATCAAATGGCAATCAAGGGAGTCCAAATGCGCCCGAGCAACATGATCGTTCGAGCTTTCGACGGTTCTAAAAGAGAAGTGGTGGGAGAAGTCAATCTTCCAATCCAAATTGGACCCACCATCTTCAACGTCGAATTTCAAGTGATGGACATTACTCCCGCATACAGCTGTCTCCTCGGCCGACCTTGGATTCATGATGCAAAAGTTGTTCCCTCTACGCTCCACCAGAAAGTCAAGTTCATAGTGGGTGACAAACTGGTGACCGTACAAGCTGAAGATGACATACTCATCAGCAAGCCATCCACCATACCTTATGTGGATGCAGCAGAGGAAGCTTTGGAAACCGCCTTCCAATCATTGGAAATTGCCAATGTTGAGACGTTTCCCCGAGAAATGAAGAAGGTAGCCCATATGCTCACTAAGAACGGATACTTGCCAGGACAAGGATTAGGCAAGGACTCCCAAGGAATCCCGGAGCTACCCATTATCAAGGATAATCCGGGGAAACAAGGGTTAGGATACAACCCTAATAAAGATCAAAGGACGAAGAGGAACCAAGATCCTTCTCGACGTTCTTTAAGCCAGATCTTTAGGAAGGCCGATTCACAAGCGTCAAGGCCGGTCGTCGTCATCAAGTGCTCTCCTCCTTCCGATAGGGATGCGTAAACCTGATGACTATTAGAGATTACTCCTCGGGGACAGCCCGACCCCCGAGCCTCGATAGGGCACATGTTTCCACTATGATTATAATAAAATCATTCTTTATTATTTCTTACTGCTTCTCTTCTTGCTTATAATAAAATTCTAGACCACATTATTTTAACCCTGTTTGAATAAGCATGAATGAGGTTAAAATTGTCTTAATAACAATAAACCCACATCATTTTTATGTGGAAGTGTGCGTGACAACTTGGAGCACCTTTCCTTTGCCTCAATAAGTGCCGTCATGGATAAAAAGAAATCCATTCAGGACAAAAATCCTAAAAAACAAAAAGCTCGGCAGGAAACCCAAAAAGAGGACTGCGCAAAAATAAGAGCAAAAGACCCGCTAGGAATCCCACAAAAGGGTGACCTAGGCAAAAATTAGGGTTACAAAATAATGAACAAAAAAAAAATAAAAAAGCCCGCTAAAACTCCACAAATGGGTGTTTTAGGCAAAAGTTAGGGCAATCGAAAAACAGAATAAATCCATGATGGTACCACCAACTGAATTCAACAAAGGGGCTCAAGAAAAGCTATCCAAGTTGTCAAATCACAAATGTTAATAACCAAGACGTGCTTAACTTCATAAGTGTTTAATCAAACAAGCCTAAACACTTAAGCCTACCATTGGCCAAGCCATTCTTACAAAATCCATTTTTCAAAAAATAAATAATCCCCTCTAAAACACAAACTTTCAAAAAAGAATATACCTTTCCTTTCTTTTCTCTCTTGTCCCAAACGATTTTAGGATAATCTAGTGGAAACATGGAGATATAGTGGTCAATAGGAGGGTTGACATATCTTTTAAAGGAAGGGAAGGATCATTTGGTTGATGACACCAAATCTCAATATAACACGCATCATTCCTCGGTTACAGAAATCGGCAGCACACAGCCCGTCTAGAGGAATGGCAAAAATCCAAACAGAGAAACGCATCGGTTAATTCTTTTGAAAAGTGAATCAAATAGAATTAGGTGCATCATACTGCATACATGCATACAGATGATAGGTGTAATGGAAGATCACTTATTCTCTGTTTATTGAAAAAAACAAAAAAATATAAACTTCAGAAAAACAATACGCCCGTATCATGTTCAGTACTCCCGTACCAAAATTAGGGTTATGAACAAATTTTCAATTCAATACGGGCATACTGAAATGAATAACGGCCGTATTGGCAATAACAGAAATCCTCCCTCACGTCGATGACAAAATTCCTCCAAGAAGAAGAGGATAGGGGGAGCCATTCATTTTTTCTAAAAACATTAAATAATTAAACTTGCATTTTGTGCATCACGCACATTAATTGCACATTCAAAGACCTCATCATGAGGCAGTCGCATAAAATAGAAAAAATAGAAAAATTGCTTGTGTATGACAGCAGCAAACAAAATGCAGAAATTCAGAAAATCAATAAAACGTACAGAATAACTGAGCCTGGAGAGGCTTGCCGAAATAATACTCTCAGAATAACTGAGCCTGGAGAGGCTTGCCGAAATAATACTCTCTCAGAATAATTGAGCCTGGAGAGGCTCGCCGAAATAATACTCTCTCAGAATAACTGAGCATGGAGAGGCTCGCCGAAATAATACTCTCTCAGAATAATTGAGCCTGGAGAGGCTCGCCGAAATAATACTCTCTCAGAATAACTGAGCCTGAAGAGGCTTGCCAAAATAATACTCCTCAGAGACATTTCTGTACAGAAAAAGCCAAAACCAACAAAAAAGGCAAAAATACAGAAAAAGCCAAAATCAACAAAAAATACAGAAAAAGCCGAAATCAACAAAAAAGGCAAAAACACAGAAAAAGCCAAAATCAACAAAAAAGGCAAAAACACAGAAAAAGCCAAAATCAACAAAAAGGCAAAATACAGAAAATCCAACAAATTATACAGAATAACTGAGCCTGGAGAGGCTTGCCAAAATAATACTCTCCAAAAGACATCTCAGCTTGCATTCTTGGGCTGAACAAGAAAAGCAACTCATCGCACAGAATAACTGAGCCTGGAGAGGCTTGCTGAAATAATACTCCCACAAAATAATTAAGCCTGGAGAGGCTTGCCGAAATAATACTCTCTCAGAATAACTGAGCCTGGAGAGGCTTGCCGAAACAATACTCTCTCAGAATAAATGAGCCTGGAGAGGCTCGCAGAAATAATACTCCCCAGAGAAACCTCATCTTAAGCTCATGGAACAAATCCCCAGCGAGAGCTACCAAAGCAAGATCGTCAAAATCCCCAATGGAAGCGCGATCATCCAAAGCAAAATATTCAGTCAAAGGACTTGAAACTTCCTCAGTGGAAGATAGCTCTCTGACTCAAGCGCTGAGTGAGGCTAAGCCTGCAGAGGCTTCCTAAATAATACTCTGGGATACATAAGATCCCCAAATCCCCAGTCGCCTACTCAAGAGGCACCCTTACAAAAGGAGAAAAGTAAAAAAATAAATATTCCCCAAGCGGAATTCGGCATCTAGCCAAACCACTAAACATCAAGATGATTTGCCTAACAGAAGAGGTCAATCAAAAATCAACATCCAGAATCCCCAGCGGATAACAGCCTACACAGAGGCTACAAAAATCAGAAAATCCAAAAGAGATACCCGAATAAGGATAACTGGGATACTCCACCAACGTCAAAGGACGTCAGCCAAACATAAGGCATCGCTCAATTCAAGAAGAGCATCTGTGTCTACACCCCAAGGAGTCAGAAATTCCCCATGGGTACCAACTATGCAAATGCAAGTTGGGGCACAAGAACCTATGAATGACTGCACATCCCCTAGACGGATCCCTGCGTTATCCAGCCCTCAGTGGCACAAAATCAGAAAAACCATCGAAGCAGCATAGTGGACTGTGGAGAAAAAAAAATCATCTCAGATCCCTGGAGAGGGTAAACTCGCATTGCCGAAGTGATCAAAAGACACGGACGCAGACCCTGGAGAGGGCAAACTCAGTTGCCTAGGTCGTCAGAGACAACCGAAGCAAAGTCTGGAGAGACGATACTCAAAGTCTGGAGAGACGGTACTCAAAGTCTGGAGAGACGGTACTCAAAGTCTGGAGAGACGGTACTCAAAGTCTGGAGAGACGGTACTCAGAGTCTGGAGAGACGATACTCAAAGTCTGGAGAGACGGTACTCAAAGTCTGGAGAGATGGTACTCAAAGTCTGGAGAGACGGTACTCAAAGTCTGGAGAGACGGTACTCAAAGTCTGGAGAGACGGTACTCACAGTCTGGAGAGACGGTACTCAAAGTCTGGAGAGACGGTACTCAAAGTCTGGAGAGACGGTACTCAAAGTCTGGAGAGACGGTACTCAAAGTCTGGAGAGACGGTACTCAAAGTCTGGAGAGACGGTACTCAGAGTCTGGAGAGACGATACTCAAAGTCTGGAGAGACGGTACTCAAAGTCTGGAGAGACGGTACTCAAAGCCTGGAGAGGCGGTACTCAGCTACCCAGTTGTCGAGAGCACCGAGGTATGCACAAGCCTAAGAGGCAATACTTAGCTACCCAGTTGTCGAGAGCACCGAGGTATGCACAAGCCTGGAGAGGCGGTACTCAGCTACCCAGTTGTCGAGAGCACCGAGGTATGCACAAGCCTGGAGAGGCGGTACTCAGCTACCCAGTTGTCGAGAGCACCGAGGTATGCACAAGCCTAAGAGGCAATACTCAGCTACCCAGTTGTCGAGAGCACCGAGGTATGCACAAGCCTGGAGAGGCGGTACTCAGCTACCCAGTTGTCGAGAGCACCGAGGTATGCACAAGCCTGGAGAGGCAATACTCAGCTACCCAGTTGTCGAGAGCACCGAGGTATGCACAAGCCTGGAGAGGCGGTACTCAGCTACCTAGTTGTCGAGAGCACCGAGGTATGCAATGAGCCTGGAGAGGCGACGACTAATACTCAACCTGAAGAGGCTACTCAACAATTTTCCACCGGAAGACACTACAAGTCGGAAGGATGGCTTATTCCCCGGACAATTGGGTTAACTCCTTTACTTGTCAATCGATACACCAAAAAGACCGTTTGACTAAGTAAAGGGGGGGCAGCTGTAGACCCCTAAAATTGTTCGGGTAGGAAATAAAGCTTGAAGACTCTTGAAGACTGAAGGAAAGTCAGCCAGAAGGACTCATGGAAGGCCCTAGGAGGATTCTCTGTAGGTCTAGAGGTCTTGTAATAGCTCAAAATAAGGAAGTGGAGGGAATGAAGCCCAATACGGCCTCCCAAAAGTTCAGTACGGCCGTATTGAACATTTTAAACTACAATACGGCCGCACTGAACTCAATACGGCCGTATTGAAGTTTCTGAACTTCAATACGGCTGTACTGAACTCAATACGGCCGTATTGAGGTTTTTTGAACTTCAATACGGCCGTACTGAATTCAATACGGCCGTATTGTAGTTCAAAACTTCAATACGGACCGTATTGACTCCAGGGCCCGTATTGCGCCTGTTCCCTATAAATAAGACGTCATTTGGACGTCATTCCACACTTTTACACTGAGTTTTAACCCTCTTCTTGAGTATTCTGGGTTTTTTTTGAGCAGTGCTCTGCCTAGAAATCACTCGGAGAGTTGATCCGACAAAGTTCTCGAGTTCTGAGCTTTTTGCTTGAGTCTCGAACTGAGTCGAAGGGAAATCCTCCGGATTTCCATAGTTAAAATTTTCTAGGAGGGAGCGAGCGGGCTTGTAGAGCGAGGGAACGCCAAAAAGCTTCCCAGTTTTACTTGAATATAAAAGCACGGTTCAAAGGTTTCTTCTTAAGTCCTTCCTTTTACTGCTTTCTGTGTGTATATTTAACTGTCATCATGTAGATAGTTAAGTTATAATTGTTTAGAATAAATAGGGGTAATTTAGTAATTTCGCACTATTATATTTAGAAATAATCTGTCATAGGGAACCCGAAAGGGGCGCTGTGGGGTGCTAACACCTTCCCCACGCGTAACCGACTCCCTTACCCGACTCTGGTTGTCATGGCCGAAGTCGATTTTTGAATCGATTGCCTTAAACTTCTTTTTCCAATGTTTTGAGTAAAACATTGGTGGTGACTCCATGAACCCTTCCTTTTATGAAAACCGCTAATCCATGGAGGGTCCCGCTTGGGATTAACATGGATTGGTGAGCCTTTTAATAAAATTGCTCGTTTGATAAGGTCTCAGTTTGAGAATAAGTCATTCTAGCAATCCATATTTTTAAACAAATAAAAGAGTCCAACCATCCTTCGCGAATGCCGAAAGCCCATTTCGGGCCGGTGGCGACAATATCAACCCAAGGGGAGCTAGCTATAGGAAGGGGTGTATAGAGTCCATGAGGCATCACTTTAGATTTGGGTTGGAGACAAGTAATGCATTTAGAACAATGCCTTTGGACATCTATTCTCATGTGTGGCCAATAAAATTTTGATTTTAAGAGACTTAGGGTTTTATCAACCCCAAAGTGGCCCATGAGTCCCCCTTCATGAATTTCATTGACCAAAAGCTTCCTAATCGATCCTTGAGGTATGCAAAGTTTTCCATCCTAAAAAGGTACCCCTCAAGTAAGTAAAATCCATCAAAAGGCTTTTGGGGGCATTTAGCAAAGATGGATTGGAAATATTGATCAAGTTCATACAATTCCTTTAGATTATCAAATCCAAGGATTTGAGATCCTAAGGAGAAGGGTAATGTATGCCTCCTAGAAAGAGCATCGGCCACTACATTGTTCTTTCCTTTTTTATACTTGATAATATAAGGGAATTGTTCAACAAATTCAACCCACTTAGCATGCCTTTTATTTAATTTCCCTTGCCCTCTAATGTACTTGAGTGACTCATGATCGGTATGAATAATGAATTCCTTAGTCAAGTAGTGCTCCCAAACTTGGAGGGCTCTAATAAGGGCATATAACTCTTTGTCATAGGTGGGATAATTCAAGGTGGCCCCGTGGATTTTTTCACTAAAATAAGCAATGGGATGACCCCCTTGAAGTAGCATAATACTTATGCCAAAATCGGATTCATCACATTCTAGCTCAAAGGTTTGAGCAAAATTTGGAAGGGCTAGAATGGGTGCATTGGTAAGTTTTTCTTTTAGAGCTTGGAAGGCTTTTTCTTGGGCTTCACCCCAAATGAATGGTACATCCTTCTTAACAAGCTAATTAAGAGGGGATGCAAGTGTGGAGAAGTACTTCACAAATCTTCTATTAAAGCTGGCTAAACCATGAAAGCTTCTAACTTCTCCAACACTTTTTGGGGTGGGCCAATCTTGGATGGCTTTTATTTTCTCGGGGTCAACATGCACTCCCTCTTTACCAACTATGAATCCCAAGAAATGGACTTGATTTTGACAAAATGTACATTTCTCAAAGTTGGCATAGAGGTGGTTGTCCCTAAGAATTATTAAGACATCCCTTAGATGTCCAAGATGCTCATCTAAGGTTTTGCTATATACAAGAATGTCATCAAAGTAAACTACCACAAACTTTCCTACGAAATCCCTAAGAATATGATTCATTAGACGCATGAAATTTCTAGAGGCATTAGTCAGGCCAAAGTGCATCACTAGCCACTCATACAAATCGAATTTGGTCATGAAAGCGGTTTTCCACTCATCACCTTCTTTAATTTGAATTTGGTGATAACCACTTTTAAGGTCAATCTTGGAAAATATGATGGCTCCATGCAATTCGTCCAACATATCATCTAACCTAGGGATTGGGTGCCTATACTTTATTGTAATGTTATTGATGGCCCTACAATCGGTGCACATTCTCCATTTGCCATATTTCTTTGGCACCAAAAGAACAGGGATGTGTAGACCCCTAAAATTGTCCGGGTCGGAAATAAAACTCGAAGACCCTCAAAGACCGAAGGAAAGTCAGCCAGAAGGACTCCTAGAAGACCATAGGATGGCTATCTGTAGATTTAGAGGTCTTAGAGTAGCTTAAAATAAGGAAGTGGAGGGAATGAAGCCCAATACGGCCGTACTAAACTTAATACGGCCGTATTGAAGCTTCAACACGGCCGCAGTGAACTCAATACGGCGTATTGAAGTTTCTGAAACTTCAATACGGCCGTACTGAAATCAATACGGCCGTATTGAAGCTTCAATACAGCCGCAGTGAACTCAATACGGGCGCATTGAAATTTCTGAATTTCAATACGGCCGTATTGAACTTCAATACGACCGTATTGAAGTTCAAAAATTTCAATACGGCCGTATTGATTCTGTAGCCCGTATTGCGCCTATTCCCTATAAATATGACGTCAATTGGACGTCATTCCAGACTTTGGAACATAGTTTCAACCCTCTCCTTGAGTATTCTGGGGTTTTTGAGCAGTGTTCTGCCCTAGAAATCACTCGGAGAGTTGATCCGACGAAGTTCTTGAGCCCCGAGCCATTTTGCTTGAGGATCGAACCTAGTCGAAGGGAAATCCTCCGGATTTCCATAGTTAAAATTTTATAGGAGGGAGCGAGCGGGCTTGTAGAGCGAGGGAACGCCAAAAAGCTTCCCAGTTTTACGAAATATATAAAAGCACGCTTCAAAGGTTTCTTCTTAAATCCTTCCTTTTACTGCTTTCTGTGTGCATATTTAAACTGTCATCATGTAGATAGTTAATTTATAATTGCTTAGAATAAATAGGGGTAATTTAGTAATTTTACGCTATTATTTTTAGAAATAATCTGTCATAGGGAACCCGAAAGGGGCGTTGTGGGGTGCTAACACCTTCCCCACGCGTAACCGACTCCCTTACCCGACTCTGGTTGTAATGGCCGAAGTCGATTTTTGAATCGATTGCCTTAAACTTCTTTTTCCAATGTTTTGAGTAAAACATTGGTGGCGACTCCACGAACCCTTTTTACTACGAAAACCACTAATCCATGGAGGGTCCCGCTTGGGATTAACATGGATTGGTGAGACATTTAATAAATAAATTGGATAAGATCGACAAGGTCTCAGTTTGAGAACAAGTCGTTCTAATAATCCAATACATTTTCAAAACTAAAATAAAAGCGAGCTCGACCGTCTTCGCGACCGCCGAGGCCCGTTTGGGCCGGTGGCGACAGATGGCGACTCCACTGGGGAAGCTTCGAGAGTCAGTCCCATTTAGTGACAGATTGTTTTTAACAAATAATAGTTAAAAATTACTTCGTTACCCCTTGCTTGTATGATAACATGATTTATTATATGGCTTTAAATAACTGTTGTATGTTTAAATTCCGCAATTGTTTGAAATACAAACTGTACACAAACCTTTGCACACAACAGTTCCCTCTATACCCGGGGGCATGAGTGATTAACCATAGGGAATGGATGTTAGTACGGCCGGTTGTCGAATGGGTCTATAGGTGCCCGTAGACCGTTGTCGGAAAACATCACTCAAGGTGATAACCACGAACTTGAGTCTGACGGTGCGTTGGAGCTTTCCATCGACCTACGATGAGAGGAATTGGGTCCCTATAATGGGGGCACCTTGGGGGCCTCAGACCGGTGAGAACAGTTAGATCCACCTTGAATATGCACTTTTCTGCAGGATACCCCTACCTCGTGATTCGCTCGTGACTGTTCGTGGATGAGTGAATTGTTTGTGCATTGATTATGTGAAATTGTTTGAGCATACATTGCATTTCTTTAAACATACAACATTCCTTTTTTAAAAAAATAAGAATAAATAGGAATAAGAATCTTCCATTGCATGGTGTTAACATCTACCTTCATCACATTCATATAGGTAGTTTCCCTTTTCACCCAAAAATACAAAAAATAATAATAATAAATAAAAATACCCAAAAAAGAAAAAAGGGTTATTTATCCAAACCAAGCAATATCATGCATCATCTTAGGAACATCCTAAAAACATGATAATGCTTAGTTGAATAAACACTATGCATGCATATTCAACCTCATCATCTCATATCATGCATATAGATCATGGAGAGATCTAGGAGTCATTCATACATCTCTCCTAGTAATCCATTAATAAACATTAATAAAAAGAAAGAAATAATCGATGCGTATATTCAAAGAATGGATCACACGCCGTTCGTTATCAAGTGTAAGCCAACAACCGCGCCAAGCGAGCACACGTCAACTCCGTTGTTTGTAATCAAGACAAACAAAGGGGAAGGTCCAACACCATTAAGGATCACAGTTCCAAGGCCTTTCCCTTACAAATCAAATAAGGCTGTGCCGTGGATATACGACATCCACTCTTCTGCCGACAGCGATATCTCCAACATCGCTGGACTTGGGGGCATGACTAGGAGTGGTAGGATCTACACTCCCGATGATCTTCATAACAAAGCCCCCAAGAATAAAGAAAAAGAAGAAAAGAAAACCGAGGAAAAAGAATCCGAGGAGGAGACTGACAAGCTGTTAAAATTTATCCGACAGAGCGAGTACTCCATCGTGGATCAACTTCATAGGACGCCAGCAAAGATTACGCTGTTGTCGTTGATCCTATGCTCCGAACCGCATCGGCAAGCTCTGTCGAAAGTCTTGAACGAGGCATATGTGTCGCACACTATCTCCCAAGACAAGTTTGAGGGGATTGTTAGTCACATCACGGCTAGTGATCACCTCACCTTCACCGATGAAGAAATCCCCGCTGGGGAACCGAATCATAACAAGCCCTTGCACATCTCTGTAAAGTGCAAGGAGTATCACATCGCTAAAGTCTTGGTAGATAATGGATCTTCCTTGAATGTGATGCCAAAAAGAACGCTCAAGCAATTGGCAATCAAGGGAGTCCAAATGCACCCGAGCAACATGATCGTTCGAGCTTTCGACGGTTCTAAAAGAGAAGTGGTGGGAGAGATCAATCTTCCAATCCAAATTGGACCCACTATCTTCAACGTCGAATTTCACGTGATGGACATTACTCCGGCATACAGCTGTCTCCTCGGCCGACCTTGGATTCATGATGCGAAAGCTGTTCCTTCTACGCTCCACCAGAAAGTCAAGTTCATAATGGGTGACAAGCTGGTGACCGTGCAAGCTGAAGATGACATACTCATCAGCAAGCCATCCACCATACCTTATGTGGATGCAGCAGAGGAAGCTTTGGAAACCGCCTTCCAAGCATTGGAAATTGCCAATGTTGAAACGTTTCCCCGAGAAATGAAGAAGGTAGCTCATATGCTCACAAAAAACGGATACTTGCCAGGACAAGGATTAGGCAAGGACTCCCAAGGAATCCCGGAGCTACCCATTATCAAGGACAATCCGGGAAAACAAGGGTTAGGATACAACCCCGTTAAAGATCAAAGAACGAAGAGGAATCAAGATCCTTCTCGACGTTCTTTAAGCCAGGTCTTTAGGAAGGCCGGTTCACAAGCGTCAAGGCCGGTCGTCGTCGTCAAAATGTTTTTCTCCTTCCGATAGGGATGTATAGACTCAGTGATTATTAGAGATCACTCCTCGGGGACAGCCCGACCCCGAGCCTCGATTGGGCACATGTTTCCACTATGATTATAATAAAATCATTCTTCATTATTTCTTATTGCTTCTTTTCTTGCTCGCAATAAAATTCTAAACCACGTCATTTAACCCTGTTTGAATAAACATAAGTGAGGTTAAAATCGTCTTAATAATCATTAAACCCGCATCATTTTTATGTGGAAATGTGCATGACAGCTTGGAGCACCTTTTCTTGGCCTCAATAAGTGCCATCATGGATAAAGAAATCCTAAAGATAATAAGCTCGGCAGGAAACCCAAAAAGGGGACTGCGCAAAAATAAGAGCAAAAGACCCGCTAGGAATCCCATAAAAGGGTGACCTAGGCAAAAGTTAGGGTTACAAAATGAAGACAAAAACCCGCTAGGAATCCCACAAAAAGGGTGACCTAGGCAAAAGTTAGGGTTGAAAAAATGAACAAAGACAAAAGCTCACTAAGACATCACAAATGGGTGTTTTAGGCAAAAGTTAGGGTCGTCAAAAAAGAAAAACAAAATAAATCCATGATGGTACCATCAATTGAATTCAACAAGGGGCTCAAGAAAAGCTATCCAAGTTGTCAAAGCACAATCATTAATAACAAAGATGTGCTTAACCTCATAAGTGTTTAATCGAACAAACCTAAACATTTAAGCCTACCATGGCCAGCCATTCTTACAAAATCCATTTTTCAAAAATAAAATAATCCCCTCTAAAACACAAACTTTTGAAAATATATCCTTTCCTTCTTTTCTCTCTTGTCCCAACGATTTTTGAATAATCTAGTGGAAACATGGAGATATAGTGGTCAATAGGAGGGTTGACATATCTTTTAAAGGAAGGGAAGGATCATTTGGTTGATGACACCAAATCCCAATATAACACGCATCATTCCTCGGTTACAGAAATCGGCAATGCACAGCCCGTCTGGAGGAATGGCAAAATTCAAATAGAGAAACGCATCGTTTAATTCTTTTGAAAAATGAATCAAATAAGATTAGGTGCATCATACCGCATACATGCATACAGATGATAGGTGTACTGGAAGATCACTTATTCTCTGTTTATTGAAAAAACAAACAAAAAAACAAAAAATATATAAACTTCAGAAAAAACAATGCGCCCGTACCATGTTCAGTACACCCGTACTAAAATTGGGGTTATGAACAAATTTTTAACTCAAACACGGGCGTACTGAAACGGATGCGGCCGTATTGGCCATAAAGAAATTTTCAAAGACCTCGTCATGAGGCAATTGCATAAAATAGAAAAATAGAAAAATTGCTTGTGTATGACAGCAGCAAACAAAATGCAAAGATTCAGAAAATCAACAGCGTCATACAGAATAACTGAGCCTGGAGAGGCTTGCCGAAAGAATACTCTCAGAATAACTGAGCCTGGAGAGGCTTGCCGAAAGAATACTCTCAAAATAACTGAGCCTGGAGAGGCTCGCCGAAATAATACTCTCTCAGAATAATGGAGCCTGGAGAGGCTTGCCGAAATAATACTCCTTCAGAATAACTGAGCCTGGAGAGGCTTGCCGAAACAATACTCATGCAGAATAATTGAGCCTGGAGAGGCTTGCCAAAATAATACTCTCTCAAAATAACTGAGCCTGGAGAGGCTCGCCGAAATAATACTCTCTCAAAATAATTGAGCCTGGAGAGGCTCGCCGAAATAATACTCTCTCATAATAACTGAGACATTTCTGTACAGAAAAAGCCAAAACCAACAAAAAAGGCAAAAATACAGAAATCAACAAAAATACAGAAAAAGCCGAACTCAACAAAAAAAGGCAAAAAACACAGAAAAAGCCAAAATCAACAAAAAGGCAAAATACAGAAAATCCAACAAATTATACAAAATAACTGAGCCTGGAGAGGCTTGCCAAAATAATACTCTCCAAAAGACATCTCAGCTTGCATTCTTGGGCTGAACAAGAAAAGCAACTCATCGTATAGAATAACTGAGCCTGGAGAGGCTTGCCGAAATAATACTCCTTCATCATAACTGAGCCTGGAGAGGCTTGCAGAAATAATACTTCCTCAGAATAACTAAAGCCTGGAGAGGCTTGCAGAAATAATACTCCCCAACTGTACAGAATAAATGAGCCTGGAGAGGCTCGCAGAAATAATACTCCCCAGAGAAACCCCAACTCAAGCTCACGGAACAAATCCCCAGCGAGAGCTATCAAAACAAGATCGACAAAATTCCCAATGGAAGCACGATCTCCCAAACAGAACATCCAAGTCAAAGGACTTAAACTTCCTCAGTGAAGATAGCTCTCCAACTCAAGCGTTGAGTGAGGCTAAGCCTGCAGAGGCTTCCTAAATAATACTCTGGGATACATAAGATCCCCAAATCCCCAGTCGCCTACTCAAGAGGCGTTCCTACAAAAAGAAAAAAATCAAAAATATCAATAAATATTCCCCAAGCGGAATCCGGCACTCAGCCGAACACTGAACTTCAAATCCCCAGTCGCCTACTCAAGAGGCACTCCTTCAAAAAGGAAAACCCAAAAAAAGAAATCAATAACAATTCCCCAAGCGGAATTTGGCTTTTCAGCCAATCATCAAACATCAAGATAATTCGCCTACTCAGAGGCACTTCCTTCAAAAAGCAAAAATCATAAAAAGATCAATAAATCATTCCCCAAGTGGAATTCGGCTTTCAGCCTATCATTGAACATCAAGATGATCTGCCTAACAGAAGAGGCCAATCACAACCAATGACAAAATCCCCTAGCGGATAACAGCCTACACAAAGGCAACAAAATCCAAAAATTAAAAAGAGTTACCCGAATAAGGATAACCGGGATACTCCACCAACGTCCAAAGGACGTCAGCCAATCATAAGGCACTGCTCATCTTAGAAAGAGCATCTTCGTGTCTACACCCCAAGGAAACAGAAATTCCTCAATGGGCGCCAACTACTCAATGGAAAGTTGGGACACAAGAACCTATGAGTAACTGCACATCCCCTAAACGGATCCCTGCGTTATCCAGCCCTCAGTGGCACAAAAATCAAAAACAATCGTCGAAGCAGCATCGTGGACTGTGGAGACAAAATCAACATCCAGAATCCCCAGCGGATAACAGCCTACACAGAGGCAGCAAAAAATCAGAAAATCAAAAAGAGATACCCGAATAAGGATAAACCGGGATACTCCACCAACGTCAAAGGACGTCAGCCAAACATAAGGCATCGCTCAACTCAGAGAGAAAGAGCATCTGTGTCTACACCCCAAGGAGTCAGAAATTCCCCATGGGTACCAACAATGCAATGCAAGTTGGGGCACAGGAACCTGTGAATGACTGCACATCCCCTAGACGGATCCCTGCGTTATCCAGCCCTCAATGGCACAAAAATCAAAAAACAACCGTCGAAGCAGCATCGTGGACTGTGGAGACAAAATCATCACAAATCCCTGAAAAGGAGATATTCACGCTACCCCGTCGTCACAAACACGGAGGTATGCAGCTTCCGGCTCGAGCAATGAGCGAAGCTATCTCTGGAAAGGAGGTACTCACTGCTTACCGTTGTCACAAGGGTAATTAGCTTCCGGCTCGAACAAAGAGTGAAGCTAAGCCTGGAGAGGCGGTACTCACAGCTTCCAGCTTGGGCAGCAAGCAAAGCAAAGCCTGGAGAGGCGAAACTCACATTGCTCACCATCGTCACAAAGGTGCTTAGTTTCCGGCTCGAACAAAGAGCGAGACTAAGCCTGGAGAGGCGAAACTCACACTGCTACCGTTGTCACAAGGGTACTTAGCTTCCGGCTCGAACAAAGAGTGAAGCTAAGCCTGGAGAGGCGGTACTCACAGCTTCCAGCTTGGGCAGCAAGCAAAGCAAAACCTGGAGAGGCTACTCGACAATTTTCCACCGGAAGACGCTACGAGTCAGAAGGTCGGCGCATCACCCGGACAATTGGGTCAACTCCTTTACTTGTCAGCCGGTACACCAAAAGGCCGTCCGACTAAGTAAAGGGGGGGCAGCTGTAGACCCCTAAAATTGTCCGGGTCGGAAATAAAACTCGAAGACCCTCAAAGATCGAAGGAAAGTCAGCCAGAAGGACTCCTAGAAGACCATAGGATGGCTATCTGTAGATTTAGAGGTCTTAGAGTAGCTTAAAATAAGGAAGTGGAGGGAATGAAGCCCAATACGGTCGTACTAAACTTAATACGGCCGTATTGAAGCTTCAACACGGCCGCAGTGAACTCAATACGGCGTATTGAAGTTTCTGAAACTTCAATACGGCCGTACTGAAATCAATACGGCCGTATTGAAGCTTCAATACAGCCGCAGTGAACTCAATACGGGCGCATTGAAATTTCTGAATTTCAATACGGCCGTATTGAACTTCAATACGACCGTATTGAAGTTCAAAAATTTCAATACGGCCGTATTGATTCTGTAGCCCGTATTGCGCCTATTCCCTATAAATATGACGTCAATTGGACGTCATTCCAGACTTTGGAACATAGTTTCAACCCTCTCCTTGAGTATTCTGGGGTTTTTGAGCAGTGTTCTGCCCTAGAAATCACTCGGAGAGTTGATCCGACGAAGTTCTTGAGCCCCGAGCCATTTTGCTTGAGGATCGAACCTAGTCGAAGGGAAATCCTCCGGATTTCCATAGTTAAAATTTTATAGGAGGGAGCGAGCGGGCTTGTAGAGCGAGGGAACGCCAAAAAGCTTCCCAGTTTTACGAAATATATAAAAGCACGCTTCAAAGGTTTCTTCTTAAATCCTTCCTTTTACTGCTTTCTGTGTGCATATTTAAACTGTTATCATGTAGATAGTTAATTTATAATTGCTTAGAATAAATAGGGGTAATTTAGTAATTTTACGCTATTATTTTTAGAAATAATCTGTCATAGGGAACCCGAAAGGGGCGTTGTGGGGTGCTAACACCTTCCCCACGCGTAACCGACTCCCTTACCCGACTCTGGTTGTAATGGCCGAAGTCGATTTTTGAATCGATTGCCTTAAACTTCTTTTTCCAATGTTTTGAGTAAAACATTGGTGGCGACTCCACGAACCCTTTTTACTACGAAAACCACTAATCCATGGAGGGTCCCGCTTGGGATTAACATGGATTGGTGAGACATTTAATAAATAAATTGGATAAGATCGACAAGGTCTCAGTTTGAGAACAAGTCGTTCTAATAATCCAATACATTTTCAAAACTAAAATAAAAGCGAGCTCGACCGTCTTCGCGACCGCCGAGGCCCGTTTGGGCCGGTGGCGACAGGATGGAACAAGGGCTAAGGCTATTTTGAACCCAGCCCTTCTTCAACAACTCATCAACTTGAGACTCTATCTCCTTTGTCTCTTGAGGGTTAGTCCTATAGGCAGGCCTATTTGGAAGACTAGCACCTAGTATGAGGTCTATTTGATGTTCTATTCCTCTTAAAGGTGGAAGTCCACTTGGAACTTCTTAAGGAAATAGGTCATCAAACTCTTTCAAAAGTTTTTGAACCTCTTGAGGTAGAGACTCAAGCTCATGACTAGTGGCATCTAGTGTCTCTTTGAAGTATAGAAGGTACACAGGTTGTTCAATCAAAAGTGTTTATTTAATGTCATTTTTAAGGGATAAATGACTTTTGTGAATAACTTCTTTAGAGGGGAAACTTGCCTCTAAACTTGGTACCTTCTCTTCCCCTTCTTTATTCTTTAGGGGAAGGTCTTTCTTTTCTTTCTTTTCTTTTTCTTCATCCTCTCTTTTGAATTTCATCTTAATTTGGTCCTCGCTCATTTGAGAAGGTGATAGAGGACACAACACAATTTTCTTGCCCAAGTGGTGGAAACTTATTTTGTTGGTGAGGCCATCATTAATATTTTTTTTGTCAATTTGCCAAGGCCTTCCAAGTAAAATTGATTTAGAATTCAAGAGAAGTGATGGATGAACTCCTCATTTCCTTCACCAAGCGTAGGATCTTCTTCTTGGAGACTTGAACCGAATAGATGAAGCTTGATTGATTGAGAAACACAAAGAAAGAAAGCCTAGGCTAGAGAAGGAAGTATCCTAGCTTGAAGGCTCAAAGGAATGCTCACTTCAAAGGTAGGAAACTAAGGGAATTTCCTAGGGTTTTGAAGGCACTCTCTCTCGGTGACTCTTGTAGAAATTTGGCTGAATAAATGTTCAGAAATTTCATATATCAAAAGTGAATACAATATGTTAGGAGGGAACCTTTTATAAAACCAGAATTAGGAGACACTTGGCGCCAATGTGGAGGCTTCACATGTGGCGCCAAGATTTGAATTCAAATTTGAATTTTGAATTCAAATCTTAACCCACATGTGCATCACCAGATCCCAAGGGCTAAGTGTACATCTAAGTTTGATTTAAGTTGCATTTAGGGTTGAATTTGAGTCACACATGTTCAGCCAAGGCGACGCCAACCATGTGACTCAAAATGCAACTTAAATGCAAGCTAAATTAAACCTAGTTTTGCCTAATCCTTTTAAACAAGTATTCCTCCTTAAATCCTATACTAATGACCTAAATATAATGGTAAATGAAATACAATGAATAGAAAAAAATTACAAGAATGAAAATGAGCCCAATATTGGTGTCAAAAGCCCAAAGGCCCATGAAGCCCAATTCTAGGCCCTATAAGCCCAAAGCTTACAAATCCTAATCTATGGTCCAAAATACAAGACCAAAACAAAGTAAATTCCTATTCTATGAATATGCAATAAAAAGTGGTGTCAAACAAGTAAAGCCCAAGTGAGGAGCACCCTAGGCCCACCAAGCTCATTGGGCCCACTAAGCTCTGAAGCAGTCAAGTCTTCAAGTAATCTTCTGGCCATTGCTCTAGTGGTTGGACCCTTGGTCCATGCTCTTCCATCAAAAATATGACTAACATCCAATGACACTATATCACATAAAACTTCATCTTTGTATTTGCCAATGGAGATAGGTATATTCACTTGTTGATTAACTACAATACCTCCTTCCTCATTGATTCATTGTAATTTGTAAGGTTTAGGATGAGGTATAGTAGTTAAGGCTAACTTATCCACTAATCTAGTGCTACAACAATTGTAACTAGATCCACTATCCACAATGAGAGAACAAGTAGTTTCTAAAACCTTGCATCTTGTATGAAATAAGTTCTCTATTTGGGATTGATCTAAATCACTAGATTGGTTTCCAAGAAACCTTCTGACCATTAACAAGTCTCCTTCACAAGGGTAGGTTTCTTCCTCGGATTCCAAGATTTCTTCCTCATCACTTAAAGAAGAGGTAGCTTCATCAAGGCTACTATAGTAGTCTTGGCCCCTTAAAATCATAGTTTTCTTTGTTGGGCATTGAAAAACAATGTGCCCTCGACCAAGACACTTAAAACACTTGATGTCACTTGTCTTAGTTTATTTGGAAGATATCCTATGAGAGGTTTTATCTTTCTCTTTTTCCTTTTCACTATGAAAAGGTTTGGAAGAAGGGCCCTCCTTCTTGAAACTCTTGGAATAAGATAGAGTGGAGTTTTTTCAAAAAAGTTTTCTTTTAAGTTGATGTTCCACTCTAGAACAAAGTTGAACAAGTTCATTCAAGTCCCTATAAGGTAGGAGTTCAACATTGTCTCTTATTTCAACGTTAAGACCACTCTGAAATCTTAAGATAGTGGTCCTCTCTTTTTCCCTTATCCCAGCCCTCATCATTAACAACTCTATAGATTGCCTATATTCTGCCATACTAGATGACCCTTGTTTTAATCTTTGAAGTTTATCCTTGAGCTCCCGGTCATAGAATGGAGGAATATGCCTCCTTTTCAAGGCACTACGGAGCTCATTCCAATATTGGATTAGGGGCTCATGATTTATTCTTCTTTCTTTTTCTAAGGAGGTCCACCAATACATGGAATGCCCTTGGAAGCTAAGGGTTTCCAAAGAAACCTTCCTTTCTTCACTTATTCCATGGCAAGAGAAAAGTTTTTCAACTTTCATTTCCCAATCTAAGTATGTTTCCACATTATCCTTGCCATGAAATGAGGGAAGAGTGATGTTGGGTTCCTTATTGGAAGACTCCCTATGCCTAGGTTGTGTTGGGGGTCTTTGATAGTAATCATCATTGTGATGACTACTATATAAGCTATCACTTGGAGGTTGGGTATGATGTCCTTCCTCCTCATGAATGGTTGTAGGTATCCTAACCCCTTTGTCCTTTGAGAACTTAGGGGGAGGGACTCTTGGTCTAGATCTATTAGGTTCCCCCTCCACAACTAGCCTAGCAAGCAACCTCCTAATCTCTTCATTGTTTTTCTCATTTTCTTTTTCCCTTTTCCTAAGTGCTTCTTATCTTTTTTGGTTTTCTTCCTTTTTTTTCCTTAGGTATTCTTTCAATTCCCTGAGTTCTTCCCTAACATTAGGATGACTACTATATGAGTTTTGCCAACACACACTTGAATGATCACTCATCTTTGTTGAGAAAGGTTTTCAAAAAGAGTTTCAAAAGATTTTCACAAAGATTGAATGATGAAAAGGTTTTCATAAAAGTTTTTTAAGGGTGCAAGATTGGTATAAAAAGGCTTAAGTGTAAAAATTGAACTTTCAAGGGAGGTGGACTACCAAGAATCACTTAAAAACTAAGCCTTTTCAAGTAAAAATCACTAAGCCCTTTTACACTTTCTTACAAAAACACTTTTTTGCACAAAGTTTGAGTGTGTGTGTGCACAGACTCTTAGTAGGAAAAAAGAGGCCTTCTAAACAAAAATAGCAAGGTAAAAGAATCTTATACAATTATACTACCAAAGCAATAAAAATGCAAGGAAAGCAACTAAAACATGTGCTAGTCGGGTTTCCTAGGGTGGGAGCTTGAAGGAACCTTGGTGGTATTCAAGTCACTCCTACAAGTACTACTTGAATTACCCTAAGACTATTGTCGCCACCGGCCCGAAACGGGCTTTCGGCATTCGCGAAGGATGGTTGGACTCTTTTATTTGTTTAAAAATATGGATTGCTAGAATGACTTATTCTCAAACTGAGACCTCGTCAAACGAGCAATTTTATTAAAAGGCTCACCAATCCATGTTAATCCCAAGCGGGACCCTCCATGGATTAGCGGTTTTCATAAAAAGGAAGGGTTCATGGAGTCGCCACCAATGTTTTACTCAAAACATTGGAAAAAGAAGTTTAAGGCAATCGATTCAAAAATCGACTTCGGCCATTACAACCAGAGTCGGGTAAGGGAGTCGGTTACGCGTGGGGAAGGTGTTAGCACCCCACAGCGCCCCTTTCGGGTTCCCTATGACAGATTATTTAAAAATAATAGTGCAAAATTACTAAATTACCCCTATTTATTCTAAGCAATTATAAATTAACTATCTACATGATGACAGTTTAAATATGTACACACAGAAAGCGGTAAAAGAAGGGACTTTAAAGAGATAAACCTTTGAAGCGTGCTTTCTTATATATCTTGACAGAAATTGGGAAGCGTTTTGGCGTTCCCTCCCTCTACAAGACCGCTCGCTCCCTTCTATAAAATTTTAACTATGGAAATCCAGAGGATTTCCCTTCGACTAGGTTCGAGACTCAAGCAAATGGCTCGTGACTCAAGAACTTCATCGGATCAACTCTCCGAGTGATTTCTAGGCAGAGCACTGCTCCAAAAAACCCAGAATACTCAAGAAGAGGGTTAAAACTCGGTGTGAAAGTGTCAAATGACATCCAATTGACGTCATATTTATAGGGATGAGGCTCAATACGGTCTCTGGGGGTCAATACGGTCCGTATTGAAGTTTTGAACTACAATACGGCCGTATTGAATTCAATACGGCCGTATTGAAGTTCAAAAAACCTCAATACGGCCGTATTGAAGTTCAGTGCAGCCGTATTGAAGTTCAGTGCAGCCGTATTGAATTCAATGCAGCCGTATTGAAGTTCAGAAACTTCAATACGGCCGTATTGAGTTCAGTGCGGCCGTATTGAAGTTCAAAATGTTCAATACGGCCGTACTGAACCTCTGGGAGGCCGTATTGGGCTTCATTCCTCCCACTTTTCTTATTTTAGCTATCCTAAGACCTCTAGACCTATAGAGAACCCTCCTTGGGCCTTCTAGAAGTCCTTCTGGCTGATCTTCCTTCAGTCTTCGAGAGTCTTCAAGCTTTATTTCCGACCCGGACAATTTTAGGGGTCTACAGCTGCCCCCCCTTTACTTAGTCGGACGGCCTTTTGGTGTACCGGCTGACAAGTAAAGGAGTTGACCCAATTGTCCGGGTGATGTGCCAACCTTCTGACTTGTAGCGTCTTCCGGTGGAAAATTGTTGAGTAGCCTCTCCAGGTTGTTTGCATACCTCGGCGCTTCTGACAACCTCGGTAGCTAAGGTTACCCTCTCCAGGGTCAACTTCACTCGTCGCCCGAGCCGGAAGCTGAAAACCAACGTGCCTCTGACGACGCTGATGGTTGAGTATTGTCTCTCCAGACCTTGAGTACCGTCTCTCCAGACTCCGAGTACCGTCTCTCCAGACTTTGAGTACTGTCTCTCCAGACTTTGAGTACCGTCTCTCCAGACTTTTGAGTACCGTCTCTCCAGACTTTGAGTATCGTCTCTCCAGATTTTCTTTGAGTACCGTCTCTCCAGACTTTCTTTGAGTACCGTCTCTCCAGACTTTGAGTACCGTCTCTCCAGACTTTGTTTGAGTACCGTCTCTCCAGACTTTGTTTGAGTACCGTCTCTCCAGACCTTGTTTGAGTACCGTCTCTCCAGACTTTGTTTGAGTACCGTCTCTCCAGACCTTGTTTGAGTACCGTCTCTCCAGACCTTGTTTGAGTACCGTCTCTCCAGACCTTGTTTGAGTACCGTCTCTCCAGACCTTGTTTGAGTACCGTCTCTCCAGACTTTGTTTGAGTACCGTCTCTCCAGACTTTGTTTGAGTACCGTCTCTCCAGACTTTGTTTGGTCTCTGATCACCTAGGCAACTGAGTTTGCCCTCTCCAGGGTCTGCATCCGTGTCTTCTGATCACTTCGGCAATGCGAGTTTACCCTCTCCAGGGATCTGAGATGATTTTTTTTTTTTTTTTTTTTTTTTTTTTTTGTCTCCACAGTCCACTATGCTGCTTCGACGTTTTTCTGATTTTGTGCCACTGAGGGCTGGATAACGCAGGGATCCGTCTAGGGGATGTGCATTCATTCATAGGTTCTTGTGCCCCAACTTGCATTTGCATAGTTGGTACCCATGGGTGTAGACCCCTAAAATTGTCCGGGTCGGAAATAAAGCTTGAAGACTCTCAAAGACTGAAGGAAGATCAACCAGAAGGACTCCTGGAAGGCCCTAGGAGGGTTCTCTGTAGGTCTAGAGGTCTTAGAATAGCTCAAAATAAGGAAGTGGAGGGAATGAAGCCCAATACGGCCGTACTGAACTTAATACGGCCGTATTGAAGCTTCAATACGGCCGCAGTGAACTCAATACGGCGTATTGAAGTTTCTGAAACTTCAATACGGCCGTACTGAAATCAATACGGCCGTATTGAAGCTTCAATACAGCCGTATTGAACTCAATACGGCCGTATTGAAATTTCTGAACTTCAATACGGCCGTATTGAACTCAATACGGCCGTATTGAAGTTCAAAAATTTCAATACGGCCGTATTGCTTCTGTAGGCCGTATTGCGCCTATTCCCTATAAATATGACGTCAATTGGACGTCACTAGACACTTTCACACTCAGTTTTGACTCCCTCCTTGAGTATTCTGGGGTTTTTGAGCAGTGTTCTGCCCTAGGAATCTCTCTGGGAGTCGATCCGACGAAGTTCCGGAATTCCGAGCACTTAGCTTGGAGATTCGAACCTAGTCGAAGGGAAATCCTCCGGATTTCCATAGTCAAAAGTTTTTAGGAAGGAGCGAGCGAGCTTGTAGAGCGAGGGAACGCCAAAAAGCTTCCCAGTCTTACTCAATATATAAAAGCACGCTTCAAGAGGTTTCTTCTTAAATCCTTCCTTTTACTGCTTTCTGTGTGCATATTTAAACTATCACCATGTAGATAGTTAATTTATAATCGCTTATAATAAATAGGGGTAATTTAGTAATTTTACGCTATCATTTTAGAAATAATCTGTCATAGGGAACCCGAAAGGGGCGCTGTGGGGTGCTAACACCTTCCCCACGCGTAACCGACTCCCTTACCCAACTCTGGTTGTAATGGCCAAAGTTGATTTATAAAATCAATTGCCTTATCCCTTTTTCCAATGTTTTGAGTAAAACATTGGTGGCGACTCCACGAACCCTCCTTTTGCGAAAACCACTAATCCATAGAGGGTCCCGCTTGGGATTAATATGGATTGGTGAATCATTTAATAAAATTGCTCGTTTGACAAGGTCTCAGTTTGAGAATACGTCATTCTAGCAATCCATATTTTTAAACAAATAAACGAGTCCAACCATCCTTCGCGAATGCCGAAAGCCCGTTTCGGGCCGGTGGCGACAGATGGCGACTCCACTGGGGAAGCTTCGAGAGTCAGTCCCATTTAGTGACAGACTATTTTTAACAAATAATAGTTAAAATTACTTTATTACCCCTTGCTTGTATAAAAACATGATTTATTATATGGCTTTAAATAACTGTTGTATGTTTAAATTTCCGCAATTGTTTGAAATAAATTGCACACAAACCTTTGCACACAACAGTTCCCTCTATACCCGGGGGCATGAGTGGTAATCCATAGAGAGTGGATGTTAGTACGGCCGGTTGAATGGGTCTATAGGAGCCTACGAGACCGTTGTCGGAAAAAACATCACTCAAGGTGATAACCATGAACTCGAGTCCGACAGTGCGTTGGAACTTTCCATCGACTTACGACGAGAGGAATTGGGTCCCTATAATGGGGGCACCTTGGGGGCCTTTGACCAAGTGAGAACAGTTAGATCCTCCTTGAATATGCACTTTTCTGCAGGAGACCCCTACCTCGTGATTCGCTCGTGACTGTTCGTGGATGAGTGAATTGTTTGTGCATTCGTTATGTGACATTGTTTGTGCATTAATAAATAACCTCGTGATAAGGTCTAAAGAATAATCCCCATGCATGAAAAAACCATGACATGAGAGGAAAGACCATGTGTGAAAATATAATAAAAGGAGCATAGGCATCATTATCAATAATACCTCATGCATCCTCATCATCATTTATAGGTTCACTAATACCCTCTCGATGTGAGTGAAAGAGACCCGTGACTATTGAGATTCTCCGTTGTGGAGAGATAATAGCCTAGGGAGGGTGATAAACTTTCATCTTAAAAAGGCAGCGCCTCAAAGATGAAAGATTATCAAGCTCACATCAAGAGTGTATTCATATCATAAATAAGCTAATTAGAATAAACATTCATTTTAGAAAGTGGCTGGTCATCTCTCTGTCCTCACACGCGCAAAGAAAATCAAGAAAATGGAAGCGCTAGAGGAACAAAACAAGAAGCTCACGACCGAGCTTTCACAGCTCAAAAAGCAGATGGCGCAAGTGTTGGAACTCATGCGTCACCATAACATTCATGGATCTCATCACAGTGACCATGGGTCCCATCATGAGGGAGAGGAGGAAGAGCATGAAGAAGATCCTCCACATGCCATACCTATTGGGGCTGGAATCATGATTAAAGAGCCCGAAGTTTCAAAAGAACAATTCCACGCCCTAGAGGATCGGCTAAGGGCTATGGAGGGGCATGATTTTGACATCAAAGATGCCGCCGACATGTGCTTAGTGAGGGATATTCAATTCCCTCCCAAATTTAAAGTGCCAGATTTCCCGAGATACGTGGGATCGACTTGCCCCAAGAGTCATCTCACCATGTACTGCCGAAAGATGGCTGCATATGCCACAAACGAAAAGCTCTTGATCCACTGCTTCCAAGAGAGCTTGGCTGATACCGCGCTCAACTGGTATATGCAGCTAGATGGAAATCAAGTATGTACATGGAGGCAGTTGGCCGACGCCTTTCTCAAGCGCTACAAATACAACATCGACCTAACACCCGATAGGTCAGATCTTCAAGCCTTGAGTAAAAAGAATGATGAATCTTTCAAGGCGTACGCCCAACGATGGAGGGAGTTGGCGGCACAGATAGAGCCCCCACTGACGGATAAGGAGACGGTGTCCTTATTCATCAACTCGTTGACTGGTCCCTATTACGATAAAATGATAGGGAACATAACGACACTCTTCTCGGACATCATCACCATTGGGGAGAGAGTGGAACAAGGACTTAAAAGTGGGAAGCTAGCAAAGCCCTCCCAATTATTCGAAGCTAAGAAGACCTTTGGGAAGAAGAAGGAGGAAGGAGTCAACGCCATAACCATTTCTTCATCTTCTTCCACTTCGAAGTCAGGAAGATCGCAATTCATCCCTGTGAAGAAGTTTGATAAACTTCCGACCACTTATAGCGATCTCCTGCCGAAGCTAGTAGAAGCCAAACTTCTAGCTCATGTTCCACCAAGGAAGATCGACCCACCTTACCCCCGATTGGTACAAGCCACAAGACAAATGTTTATACCATTCGGGGGCACCAGGGCATTCAACAGAGAGATGCCTAGCTCTCAAATACAAGGTCCAAAACCTTATTGATGCCGGGTGGGTCACCTTCGATTCGACAGCGCCCGACGTGAGCAAGAATCCTCTGCCAAAGCAGGAGTAGAGAGAAGAACAAGCCACGATAGGGCCCCTCCATTTTCTCTTTTAGGGACTCATGATCTGTACCCAAGATCATGAGAACCTTTTTCATGTAAATAAGGGTTTTGTACAGTTCTACATACATATATCAATAAAGAGGCATATTTCACACATTATTCTCTTATTTTGTTCTTTTCTCTCTCTCTCATTAACATTAATAAATTCTAAACCTAAACAGAACCAATAAAATAATTATGTCTGTAATTGTTCGCTCTGACCGGGATCCGAAAGTTGAGGATAAACGGGTTGAGTTGGACAGTGATGAGGAGACCATCTCTCCGGATCTGCAAAGACTGCTAGATCAAGAAACTCGTCTACTCCAACCGTGTCAAGAGAAATTAGAGACCGTGAATTTGGGGCAAGGCCGAGAGATAGAAGAGGTCAATATTGGGACCCATATCGGTGATGAAATAAGGACACATGTTTCCACTATGATTATAATAAAATCATTCTTCATTGCTTCTTTTCTTGCTTATAATAAAATTCTAAACCACATTATTTTTAGCCCTGTTTGAATAAACATGAATGAGGTTAAAATCATCTTAATAATAATAAACCCACATCATTTTTATGTGGAGGTGTGTGTGACAACTTGGAGCACCTTCCCTTGGCCTCGACAAGTGCCATCATGGATAAGAAGAAATCCTAAAAACAAAAAAGCTCGGCAGGAAACCCAAAAAGGGACTGCGCAAAAATAAGAGCAAAAAACCCGCTAGGAATCCCACGAAAGGGTGACCTAGGCAAAAGTTAGGGTTGCAAAAAATGAATAAAAACAAAAGTCCGCTAAAACGCCACAAAAGGGTGTTTTAGGCAAAAATAAGGACAAATCAAAAAACAAAAGAAATCCATGATGGTACCATGAACCGAATTCAAAAAGAAAGGTTCAAGAGAAGCTATCCAAGTTGTCAAAATCACAACGTCAATAAACAAAGATTTTCTTAACTTCATAAGTGTTTAATCAAACAAGCCTAAACACATAAGCCCACCTTGGCCAAACATTCTTACAAAATCCATTTTTCAAAAATAAAATAATCCCCTCTAAAACACAAACTTTTGAAAATATATCCCTTCCTTCTTTTCTCTCTTGTCCCAAAAGATTTTGGAATAATCTAGTGGAAGCATGGAGAAATAAATCATCACTGATAATGGATCTAATCTGAACAACAAAATGGTGGAAGAACTGAGCCAAGAATTCAAGATCCAACACCACAACTCTTCCCCATATCGGCCAAAGATGAATGGGGCAGTCTAGGCAACCAATAAGAACATCAAAAAATAGTGCAAAAGACGATTGTCTCATTTAAAGACTGACACGAGATGTTACCCTTCGCTCCTCATGGCTATAGGACTTCAGTACGTCCATTTACAGGAGCTACTCCATTCTCACTCGTTTATGGGGTGGAGGCAGTTCTACCCATCGAAGTCGAGATATTCTATCTAAGGGTAATCATGGAAACAAAACTTTCCGAGGCAGAATGGGTTCAAAGCCAATATGACCAGTTGAACCCTATCAAAAAGAAACGGCTGAACGCCATATGCCATGGTCAAGCCTATCAGAGGAAGATCAAAAAGGCTTTTGACAAGAAAGTCCACCCTCGAGTCTACCATGAGGGAGAGTTGGTAATGAAGAAATTACTACCAACTCAAAAAGGGCAAAATCGGAAAGTGTGCCCCAAATCACGGAGGACCATACGTGGTAAAACGAGCCTTCTCAGGAGAAGCATTGATTCTCACAAACATGGACGGAGAAGAACTTCGATACCTAGTCAACATTGACGTGGTAAAGAAGTACTATGCTTGAAGACGTTGCTTGCATGGGCCTGCTAGGATGAAAACCCAAAAAAGGCGTCCTAGGCAAAAGTTAGGGCAAAATAAAAAGCCCGCCAGTACAAGGGTACTAGGCAAAACAACGGCAAAATTATCCCCGCTAGGATACGTCCTAGGCAAAAGTTAGGGGCAAAAGAATAAGATGTAAAAGCAAAGCAAGCAACGATCGTTTGAATCGAAAACCGAAAGGCGGTTCAAGCGATTATCTTCTAGAAGCAAGCGTCTTGCAGCATCTACACTCCTGGCTCAGGCCGAAGCAATTAGGGGAACGTAAAGAGCAACAATTACAGATATAATTGTTAAGCCCAATGTATATAGCCTACCCTGGCCAGCCATTCTTCAGAAATTTCCTTCTGTATATCTTTCTGTAAAAACACTTGTGAATATCAATAAAAATATCCATTTGTTTCTTTTCTTTCTTGACCATGTGATTATGCCTCTGAATTGGTTTTTCATAAAAATTGTACGAAATTCCATTAATAATCGGTCAATAAAAGAAAATTGGAGGGGTTCCTGTAAAATCCATAATCTCCTGCATAAAGGCTCACAAAAATACTCCCTCGCGTCAATGACAGAAAGTCCTCCAAGAAGAAGAAGATAGGGAGAGCCACTCACTTTTCTAAATAAATGAACAAAAATAAAAATTGTATTGCATTTGTGCATCACACACACATTAGTTGCACATTCAAAGACCTTATCATGAGGCAACTGCATAAAATAGAAAAATAGAAAATTGCTTGTGTATGACAGCAGCAAGCAAAATACAAAGATTCAGAAAATCAACAGCATCATACAGAATAATTGAGCCTGGAGAGGCTTGCCGAAAGAATACTCTCAAAATAACTGAGCCTGGAGAGGCTCGCCGAAAGAATACTCTCAGAATAATTGAGCCTGGAGAGGCTTACCGAAAGAATACTCTCAGAATAATTGAGCCTGGAGAGGCTTGCCGAAATAATACTCGTACAGAATAATTGAGCCTGGAGAGGCTTGCCGAAACAATACTCCCACAGAATAATTGAGCCTGGAGAGGCTTGTCGAAATAATACTCCTTCAGAATAACTGAGCCTGGAGAGGCTTGCCGAAATAATACTCTCTCATAATAACTGAATTTAATTTCTTTAGCACTTTTAATTTCTGTACAGCAAAAGCCAAAAACATAAAAAAGGCAAAATACAGAAAAAGCCAAATCAGAAGAAAAGGCAAAATACAGAAAAAGCCGAAAATAAAAAAGGCAAGGATATAGAAAATCCAACAAACAATTTGTACCGAATAACTAAGCCTGGAGAGGCTTACCAAAATAATACTCCACATCCTCCACAGTATGCAGAATAATTGAGCCTGGAGAGGCTCGCAGAAATAATACTCCCCAGAGGGAACCTCAGCTCAAGCTCACGGAAAAATCCCCAGTGAGAGCTATCAAAGCAAAATCGACGCAATCCCCAATGGAAGTGCGATCATCCAAACAGTATATACAAGTCAAAGGACTTAAACTTCCTCAGTGAAGATAGCTCTCCAGCTCAAACGTTGAGTGAGGCTAAGCCTGTAGAGGCTTCCTAAATAATACTCTGGGATACAATAAGATCCCCAAATCCCCAATCGCCTACTCAAGAGGCATCCCTGCAAAAAGGAGAAGAAAATCAAAAATATCAATAAGTATTCCCCAAGTGGAATCCGGCTCTTAGCCAAACATCGAACGTCAAGCCGATACGCCTAACAGAAGAGGCTAATCAAAATCAACGACAAAATCCCCCAGTGGATAACAGCCTACACAGAGGCAACACAATCAGAAAATCAAAGAGAGACACCCGAATAAGGATAACCGGGATACTCCACTCACGTCAAAAGGACGTCAGCCAAACATAAGGCATCGCTCAACTCAGAGAGAGAGCATCTGTGTCTACACCCCAAGGAGTCAAAAATTCCCATGGGTACCAACTAAGCAATGCAAGTTGGGACACAAGAACCTATGAATGACTGCACATCCCCTAGACGGATCCCTGCGTTATCCAGCCCTCAGCGGCACAAAATCAGAAAAACAAACCGTCGAAGCAGCATTGTGGACTGTGGAGACAAACTATACTCAACTACCTCATCTTTGAGAGGCAAAGTCTGGAGAGACGATACTCAAACGAAGTCTGGAGAGACAGTACTCAAACAAGGTCTGGAGAGACAATACTCAAACAAGGTCTGGAGAGACAATACTCAAACGAGGTCTGGAGAGACAATACTCAAACAAGGTCTGGAGAGACGATACTCAAACGAAGTCTGGAGAGACAGTACTCAAACAAGGTCTGGAGAGACAATACTCAAACAAGGTCTGGAGAGACAATACTCAAACGAGGTCTGGAGAGACAATACTCAAACAAGGTCTGGAGAGACGGTACTCAAACAAAGTCTGGAGAGACGGTACTCAAACAAGGTCTGGAGAGACGGTACTCAAACAAGGTCTGGAGAGACTGTACTCAAACAGAGTCTGGAGAGACAGCACTCAAATAAAGTCTGGAGAGACGGTACTCAAGGTCTGGAGAGACAGTACTCAAGGTCTGGAGAGACAGTACTCAAGGTCTGGAGAGACAATACTCAAGGTCTGGAGAGACAATACTCAGCCATCAGCGTCGTCAGAGGCACGTTGGTGTTAAACTTAGCTACCGAGGTTGTCAGAAGCGCCGAGGTATGCAACAACCTGGAGAGGCTACTCTATAATTTTCCACCGGAAGACGCTACAAGTCAGAAGGTTGGCACATCACCCGGACAATTGGGTCAACTCCTTTACCTGTCAGCCGGTACACCAAAAGACCGTCCGACTAAGTAAAGGGGGGGCAGCTGTAGACCCCTAAAATTGTCCGGGTCGGAAATAAAGCTTGAAGACTCTCAAAGACTGAAGGAAGATCAACCAGAAGGACTCCTGGAAGGCCCTAGGAGGGTTCTCTGTAGGTCTAGAGGTCTTAGAATAGCTCAAAATAAGGAAGTGGAGGGAATGAAGCCCAATACGGCCGTACTGAACTTAATACGGCCGTATTGAAGCTTCAATACGGCCGCAGTGAACTCAATACGGCGTATTGAAGTTTCTGAAACTTCAATACGGCCGTACTGAAATCAATACGGCCGTATTGAAGCTTCAATACAGCCGTATTGAACTCAATACGGCCGTATTGAAATTTCTGAACTTCAATACGGCCGTATTGAACTCAATACGGCCGTATTGAAGTTCAAAAATTTCAATACGGCCGTATTGCTTCTGTAGGCCGTATTGCGCCTATTCCCTATAAATATGACGTCAATTGGACGTCACTAGACACTTTCACACTCAGTTTTGACTCCCTCCTTGAGTATTCTGGGGTTTTTGAGCAGTGTTCTGCCCTAGGAATCTCTCTGGGAGTCGATCCGACGAAGTTCCGGAATTCCGAGCACTTAGCTTGGAGATTCGAACCTAGTCGAAGGGAAATCCTCCGGATTTCCATAGTCAAAAGTTTTTAGGAAGGAGCGAGCGAGCTTGTAGAGCGAGGGAACGCCAAAAAGCTTCCCAGTCTTACTCAATATATAAAAGCACGCTTCAAGAGGTTTCTTCTTAAATCCTTCCTTTTACTGCTTTCTGTGTGCATATTTAAACTATCACCATGTAGATAGTTAATTTATAATCGCTTATAATAAATAGGGGTAATTTAGTAATTTTACGCTATCATTTTAGAAATAATCTGTCATAGGGAACCCGAAAGGGGCGCTGTGGGGTGCTAACACCTTCCCCACGCGTAACCGACTCCCTTACCCAACTCTGGTTGTAATGGCCAAAGTTGATTTATAAAATCAATTGCCTTATCCCTTTTTCCAATGTTTTGAGTAAAACATTGGTGGCGACTCCACGAACCCTCCTTTTGCGAAAACCACTAATCCATAGAGGGTCCCGCTTGGGATTAATATGGATTGGTGAATCATTTAATAAAATTGCTCGTTTGACAAGGTCTCAGTTTGAGAATACGTCATTCTAGCAATCCATATTTTTAAACAAATAAACGAGTCCAACCATCCTTCGCGAATGCCGAAAGCCCGTTTCGGGCCGGTGGCGACAATGGGGAATTTCTGACTCCTTGGGGTGTAGACGCAGATGCTCTTCTTGATTTGAGCGATGCCTTATGTTTGGCTGACGTCCTTTTGACGTAAGTGGAGTATCCCGGTTATCCTTATTCGGGTGTCTCTCTTTGATTTTTCTGATTTTTGTAGCCTCTGTGTAGGCTATTATCCACTGAGGGTTCTGGATGTTGATTTTGATTTTGTCTCCACAGTCCACGATGCTGCTTTGACAATTGTTTTTGATTTTTGTGCCACTGAGGGCTGGATAACGCAGGGATCCGTCTAGGGGATGTGCAGTTACTCATAGGTTCTTGTGTCCCAACTTTCCTTTGCATAGTTGGTGCCCATTGAGGAATTTCTGTTTCCCTGGGGTGTAGACACGAAGATGCTCTTTCTGAGATGAGCGGTGCCTTATGATTGGCTGACGTCTTTTCGACGATGGTGGAGTATCCCGGTTATTCTTATTCGGGTGACTCTTTTTGTTTTTCTGGTTTTGTCGCCTCTGTGTAGGCTGTTATCCGCTGGGGGATTTTGTCATTGATTGTGATTAGCCTCTTCTGTTAGGCAGATCATCTTGACGCTTGATGTTTGGCTGAAAAGCTAGATTCCGCTTGGGGAATTGTTATTGATCTTTTGGATTTTTGCTTTTTGTAGGAATGCCTCTTGAGTAGGCGACTGGGGATTTGGGGATCTTATGTATCCCCGAGTATTATTTAGAAAGCCTCTTCAGGCTTAGCTTCACTCTTCGTTTGAGTTGGAAAGCTATCTTCCACTGAGGAAGTCTAAGTCCTTTGACTTGGATATTTTGTTTGGATCATGCTTCCGTTGGGGAATTTTGCTGATCTCGCTTTGATAGCTTTCACTGGGGAATTTGGCCCGTGAGTGGAAGCTGAGATATCTCTGGGGAGTATTATTTCGGCGAGCCTCTCCAGGCTCAATTATTCTGAGAGAGTATTATTTCGGCGAGCCTCTCCAGGCTCAATTATTCTGTGGGAGTATTATTTCGGCGAGCCTCTCCAGGCTCAATTATTCTGTGGGAGTATTGTTTCGGCAAGCCTCTCCAGGCTCAGTTATTCTGCATGAGTATTGTTTTTTGTTCAGCCCGAGAATGCGAGCTGAGACGTCTTTTGGAGAGTATTATTTCGGCAAGCCTCTCCAGGCTTAATTATTTTGTGGGAGTATTTTTTCAGCAAGCCTCTCCAGGCTCAATTATTCTGTGGGAGTATTATTTCGGCAAGCCTCTCCAGGCTCAGTTATTCTGTGGGAGTATTGTTTCGGCAAGCCTCTCCAGGCTCAGTTATTCTGCATGATGAATTGGTTTTTTTGTTCAGCCCAAGAATGCAAGCTGAGATGTCTTTTTGGAGAGTATTATTTTGGCAAGCCTCTCCAGGCTCAGTTATTCTGTATAATTTGTTGGATTTTCTGTATTTTGCCTTTTTGTTGATTTTGGCTTTTTCTGTGTTTTTGCCTTTTTTGTTGATTTTGGCTTTTTCTGTGTTTTTGCCTTTTTTGGTTGATTTCGGCTTTTTCTGTACAGAAATGTCTCTGAGGAGTATTATTTTGGCAAGCCTCTTCAGGCTCAGTTATTCTGAGAGAGTATTATTTCGGCGAGCCTCTCCAGGCTCAATTATTCTGTGAGAGTATTATTTCGGCGAGCCTCTCCAGGCTCAGTTATTTCTGAGAGAGTATTATTTCGGCAAGCCTCTCCAGGCTCGGTTATTCTGTATGGTGAGAGAGTATTGTTTCTGCAAGCCTCTCCAGGCTTAATTATTCTGAGGAAGTATTTTTTCAGCAAGCCTCTCCAGGCTCAATTATTCTGTACAAACTGAGGAGTATTGTTTGTATCCTTGCCTTTTTTCGTTTTCGGCTTTTGTTGACTGCTGTCATACACAAGCAATTTTCTATTTTTTCTATTTTATGCAATTGCCTCATGATAAGGTCTTTGAATGTGCAACTAATGTGTGTGATGCACAAATGCAAGTTTTATTATTTAATGTTTTTAGAAAAATGAATGGCTCTCCCTATCCTCCTTTTCTTGGAGGAATTTCTGTCATCGACGTGAGGGAATATTTTTGTGAGCCTTTTATGCAGGAGATTATGGATTTTATAGGAACCCCTCCAATTTTCTTTATTGACCGATTATTAAGGAATTTCATACAATTTTTTTAGAAATACCAATTTTAGAGGCATAATCACATGGTCAAGAGAGAAGAGAAAATGAATAGATATTTTATTGATATTCACAAGTGTTTTTACAGAAAGATATACAGAAGGATTTTCTGAAGAATGGCTGGCCAGGGTAGGCTATATACATTGGGCTTAACAATTATATCTGTAATTGTTGCTCTTTACATTCCCCTAGTTGCTTCGGGTGAGATGCCTGAGCCAGGAGCGTAGATGCTGCAAGACGCTTGCTTCTAGAAGATAATCACTTGAACCGCCTTTCGGTTTTCGATTCAAGTGACTGTTGCTTGCTTTGCTTTTACATCTTATTCTTTTGCCCCTAACTTTTGCCTAGGACGTATCCTAGCGGGGATAATTTTGCCTTTGTTTTGCCTAGTACCCTTGTACTGGCGGGCTTTTTGTTTTGCCCTAACTTTTGCCTAGGACGCCCTTTTTGGGTTTTCATCCTAGCGGGCCTATGCAAGCAACGTCTTCAAGCATAGTACTTCTTTACCACGTCAGCGTTGACTGGGTATCGAAGTTCTTTTCCATCCATGTCTGTGAGGATCAATGCTCCTCCTGAGAAGGCTCGTTTTACCACGTATGGTCCTCCGTGATTTGGGGCCCACTTTCCGGTTTTGTCCTTTTGAGTTGGTAGCAATTTCTTCATTACCAACTCTCCCTCATGGTAGACTCGAGGGTGGAATTTCTTGTCAAAAGGCTTTTTGATCTTCCTCTGATAGGCTTGACCATGGCATATGGCGTTCAGCCGTTTTTCTTCAATGAGGTTCAACTGGTCATACCGGCTTTGAACCCGTTCTGCTTCGGAAAGTTTTGCTTCCATGATTACCCTTAGGGAAGGTATTTCGACTTCGACGGGTAGCACTGCCTCCATCCCATAGACGAGGGAGAATGGAGTAGCTCTTGTAGATGTGCGTACAGAAGTCCTATAACCATGGAAAGCGAAGGGTAACATCTCGTGCCAGTCTTTAAATGAGACAACCATCTTTTGCACTATTTTCTTGATGTTCTTATTGGTTGCCTCGACTGCCCCATTCATCTTTGGCCGATATGGGGAAGAGTTATGGTGTTGGATCTTGAATTTTTAGCACAGTTCTTCCACCATTTTGTTGTTCAGATTAGATCCATTATCAGTGATGATTTATTTCTCCATGCTTCCACTAGATTATTCTAAAATCGTCTGGGACAAGAGAGAAAAGAAAGGAAAGATATTTTTTGTTCTGAAGTTTGTGTTTTAGAGGGCATTTATTTTTCAAAAATGGTTTTTGTAAGAATGGATGGCCAAGGTAGGCTTATGTGTTTAGGCTTGTTTGATTAAACACTTATGAAGTTAAAAAGTCGTGTTGTGATTGACAACTTGGATAGCTTCCTTTGAACCTTTCTTTTTGAATTCGGTTCATGGTACCATCATGGATTTCTTTTGTTTTTTGTTTATTTTGCAACCCTAATTTTTGCCTAGGTCACCCTTTCGTGGGATTCCTAGCGGGTTCTTTGCTCTTATTTTTGCGCATCCCCCTTTTTGGGTTTCCTGCCGAGCTTTTTGTTTTTTAGGATTTTTGTCCTGAATGGATTTCTTTTTATCCATGACGGCACTTATTGAGGCCAAGGAAAGGTGCTCCAAGTTGTCACACACTTCCACATAAAAAAGATGCGGGTTTATTTTTATTAAGACGATTTTAACCTGATTTATGTTTATTCAAACAGGGTTAAATAATGCGGTCTAGAATTTTATTGCAAGCAAGAAAAGAAGCAATAAAGAATTAATGAAGAATGATTTTATTATAATCATAGAGGAAACATGTGCCCTTATTTCATCACTGGTATGGGTCCTAATGTTGACCTCTTATATCTCTCGGCCATGCCCCAAATTCACAGTCTCCAATTTCTCTTGACGAGCTTCTTGATCTAGCAATCTTTGCAGATCCGGAGAAATGGTCTCCTCATCACTGTCCAACTCAACCCATTTATCCTCAACTTTCGGATCCCGGTCAGAGCGAACAATTACAGACATAATTATTTTATTGGTTCTGTTTAAGTTTAGAATTATTAATGTTAATGGGGAAAGAGAGAAAAGAACAAAAAAAAAGAGTAATGTGTGAAAAATGCCTCTTTATTGATGTGTATTAAAACTGTACAAAAACCCTTATTTACATGAAAAGGTTCTCATGATCTCGGGTACTGATCATGAGTCCCTAAAAGAGAAATATGAAGGGGCCCTATCGTGGCTTGTTCTTCTCTCTACTCCTGCTTTGGCAGAGGATTCTTGCTCACGTCGGGCGCTGTCGAATCGAAGGTGACCCACCCAGCATCAATAAGGTCTTGGACCTTATATTTGAGAACTTTACAGTTCTCCGTTGAATGCCCCGATGCCCCCGAATGGTATAGACATTTGTCTTGTGGTTTGTACCAATCGGGGTGAGGTGGATCAATCTTCTTTAGTGGAACGTAAGCTAGGAGTTTGGCTTCTACTAGCTTCGGCAGGAGATCGCTATAAGTGGTCGGAAGTTTATCAAACTTCTTCACAGGGGTGAATTGCGATCTTCCTGACTTCGAAGTGAAAGTAGCCGAGGGTATGGTTATAGCATTGACTCCTCCCTCTTTCTTCTTCCCGAAGGCCTTCTTAGCTTCATATGATTGGGAAGGCTTAGCCAGCTTCCCACTTTTAAGTCCTTGTTCCACTCTCTCCCCAATGGTGATGATGTCCGAGAAGAGTGTCGTTGTGTTCCCTATCATTTTATCGTAATAGGGACCAGTCAACGAGTTGATGAATAAGGACACCGTCTCCTTATCCGACAGCGGGGGCTCTATCTGTGCCGCCAACTCCCTCCATCGTTGGGCGTACGCCTTGAAAGATTCATCATTCTTTTTACTCAAGGCTTGAAGATCTGACCTATCGGGTGTTAGGTCGATGTTGTATTTGTAGCGCTTGAGAAAGGCGTCGGCCAACTGCCTCCATGTGTGTACTAGATTTCCATCTAGCTGCATATACCAGTTGAGCGCGGTATCAGCCAAGCTCTCTTGGAAGCAGTGGATCAAGAGCTTTTCGTTTGTGGCATATGCAGCCATCTTTCGGCAGTACATGGTGAGATGACTCTTAGGGCAAGTCGATCCCACATATTTTGGGAAATCTGGCACTTTAAATTTGGGAGGGAACTGGATGTCCCTCACCAAGCACATGTCGGCGGCATCTTTGATGTCAAAATCATGCCCCTCCATAACCCTTAGCCGATCCTCAAGAGCATGGAATTGTTCCTTTGAAACCTCGGGCTCTTTAATCATGATCCCCGCCCCAAGGGGTACAGCTCGTGGAGGTTCTTCCTCATGTTCCTCCTCCTCATGATGATGGGACTCATGGTCACTGTGGTGAGACCCATGTACATTATGGTGACGCATGAGTTCCATCATTTGCGCCATTTGTTCTTTGAGCTGTGAGAGCTCGGCTGTAAGCTTTTTATTTTGGTCCTCCAGCGCTTCCATCTTCTTGATTTTCTGCGCGCGTGTGAGGACAGAGAGATGACTAGCCACTTTCTAAAATTAATGTTTTATTCTAATTAGTTTATTGATAAGACTCCATCTTTAAGGCGCTGCCTTTTTAAGATGAAGGTTTATCACCCTCCCTAGCCTATGATCTCTCCCCAACGGAGAATCTCAATAGTCATGGGTCCCTTTTACTCACATCGAGAGGGTATTGGTGATCCTAAAATGAATAATTGATGAGGATGCATGAGGTATTATTGATAATGATGCATATGCTCCTTACTTTTATTATATTTTCACACATTGGTTTTTCCTCTCATGTCATGACATTTTCATGCATGGGGATTATTCTTTAGACCTTATCACGAGGTTATTTATTAATGCACAAACAATTGCACATAAGCATTTACACAAACAATTCACTCATCCACGAACAGTCACGAGCGAATCACGAGGTACGGGTTTCCTGCAGAAAGGTGCATATTCAAGGTGGTTCTAACTGTTCTCACCGGTCTGAGGCCCCCAAGGTGCCCCCATTATAGGGACCCAATTCCTCTCGTCGTAAGCCGATGGAAAGCTCCAACGCACTGTCGGACTCGAGTTCATGGTTATCACCTTGAGTGATGCTTTCCGACAACGGTCTACGGGCACCTATAGACCCATTCGACAACCGGCCGTACTAACATCCACTCCCTATGGCTTACCACTCATGCCCCCGGGTATAGAGGGAACTGTTGTGTGCAAAGGTTTGTGTGCAGTTTTTATTTCAAACAATTGCGTAAAATTAAACATACAACAGTTATTAAAGCCATATAAATAAAGCATGTTATCATACAAACAAGGGGTAATTGTAGACCCCTAAAATTGTCCGGGTCGGAAATAAAGCTTGAAGACTCTCGAAGACTGAAGGAAGATCAGCCAGAAGGACTCCTGGAAGGCCCTAGGAGGGTTCTCTGTAGGTCTAGAGGTCTTAGAATAGCTCAAAATAAGGAAGTGGAGGGAATGAAGCCCAATACGGCCGTACTGAACTTAATACGGCCGTATTGAAGCTTCAATACGGCCGCCGTGAACTCAATACGGCGTATTGAAGTTTCTGAAACTTCAATACGGCCGTACTGAAATCAATACGGCCGTATTGAAGCTTCAATACAGCCGTATTGAACTTAATACGGCCGTATTGAAATTTCTGAATTTCAATACGGCCGTATTGAACTCAATACGGCCGTATTGAAGTTCAAAAAATTCAATACGGCCGTATTGCTTCTGTAGGCCGTATTGCGCCTATTCCCTATAAATATGACGTCAATTGGACGTCATTCCACACTTTTGGAGATAGTTTCAACCCTCTCCTTGAGTATTCTGGGGTTTTTGAGCAGTGTTCTGCCCTAGAAATCACTCGGAGAGTTGATCCGACAAAGTTCTTGAGCCCCGAGCCATTTTGCTTGAGGATCGAACCTAGTCGAAGGGAAATCCTCCGGATTTCCATAGTTAAAAGTTTTAGGAAGGAGCAAGCGAGCTTGTAGAGCGAGGGAACGCCAAAAAGCTTCCCAGTTTTACTCAATATATAAAAGCACGCTTCAAGAGGTTTCTTCTTAAATCCTTCCTTTTACTGCTTTCTGTGTGCATATTTAAACTGTCATCATGTAGATAGTTAATTTATAATCGCTTATAATAAATAGGGGTAATTTAGTAATTTTACGTTGTTATTTTAGAAAATAATCTGTCATAGGGAACCCGAAAGGGGCGCTGTGGGGTGCTAACACCTTCCCCACGCGTAACCGACTCCCTTACCCAACTCTGGTTGTAATGGCCAAAGTTGATTTATAAAATCAATTGCCTTATCCCTTTTTCCAATGTTTTGAGTAAAACATTGGTGGCGACTCCACGAACCCTCCTTTTACGAAAACCACTAATCCATGGAGGGTCCCGCTTGGGATTAATATGGATTGGTGAGACATTTTAATAAATAAATTGGATAAGATCGACAAGGTCTCAGTTTGAGAACAAGTCGTTCCAATAATCCAATACATTTTCAAAACTAAAATAAAAGCGAGCTCGACCGTCTTCGCGACCGCCGAGGCCCGTTTGGGCCGGTGGCGACAGATGGCGACTCCACTGGGGAAGCTTCGAGAGTCAGTCCCATTTAGTGACAGATTATTTTTAACAAATAATAGTTAAAATTACTTCATTACCCCTCACTTGTATGATAACATGTTTATCTATATGGCTTTAATAACTGTTGTATTTTTAAATTTACGCAATTGTTTGAAATAAAAACTGCACACAAACCTTTGCACACAACAGTTCCCTCTATACCCGGGGGCATGAGTGATTAACCATAGGGAGTGGATGTTAGTACGGCCGGTTGTCGAATGGGTCTATAGGTGCCCGTAGACCGTTGTCGGAAAACATCACTCAAGGTGATAACCATGAACTTGAGTCCGACGGTGCGTTGGAGCTTTCCATCGACCTACGATGAGAGGAATTGGGTCCCTATAATGGGGGCACCTTGGGGGCCTTGGACTGGTGAGAACAGTTAGAACCTACCTTGAATATGCACCTTTCTGCAGGATACCCCTACCTCGTGATTCGCTCGTGACTGTTCGTGGATGAGTGAATTGTTTGTGCATTCGTTATGTGCAATTGTTTGTGCATTAATAAATAACCTCGTGATAAGGTCTGAAGAATAATCCCCATGCATGAAAAAACCATGACATGAGAGGAAAGACCATGTGTAAAAATATAATAAAAATGAGGAGCATGTGCATCATTACCAATAAAGATATCATGCATCCTCATAAACCATGCATTTTAGGTTCACCAATACCTCTTGACATGAGTAAAAGTGACCCATAATTATCGAGATTCTCCGTTGAGGAGAGATCATAAGTCAAGGAGGGTGGTAACACTCTATTTTAAAAAGGCAGCGCCTTAAAAATGGAGGGTTATCAAGCTCATGTCAAGAGCGTATTCATTCCATAAATTAATTAGATTAAATATTCATTTTTAGAAAGTGGCTGGTCATCTCTCTGTCCTCACACGCGCAAAGAAGATCAAGAAAATGGAAGCATTGGAGGAGCAAAACAAAAAGCTCACAACCGAGCTTTCACAACTTAAAGACCAAATGGCGCAAATGATGGAACTCATGCGTCATCACAACGTCCATGAATCTCATCACAGTGATCATGGGTCCCATCATGAGGGAGAGGAGGAAGAGCATGAAAAAGATCCTCCACACGCCGTACACCTTGGGGCTGGAATTATGGTTAAAGAGCCCGAAGTATCAAAGGAACAATTCCACGCCCTCGAGGATCGGCTAAGGGCTATGGAGGGGCATGATTTTGACATCAAAGATGCCGCCGACATGTGCTTAGTGAGGGACATTCAATTCCCTCCTAAATTTAAAGTGCCGGATTTCCCAAAGTATGTGGGATCGACTTGCCCCAAAAGTCATCTCACCATGTACTGTCGCAAGATGGCTGCATATGCCACAAATGAAAAGCTCTTGATCCACTGCTTTCAAGAGAGCTTAGCTGAAACTGCACTCAACTGGTATATGCAGCTAGATGGAAATCTAGTACATACATGGAGGCAGTTGGCCGACGCCTTTCTCAAGCGCTATAAATACAACATCGACCTAACACCCGATAGGTCAGATCTTCAAGCCTTGAGTAAAAAGAATGATGAATCCTTCAAGGCGTACGCCCAACGTTGGAGGGAGTTGGCGGCACAGATAGAGCCCCCGCTGTCGGATAAGGAGACGGTGTCCTTATTCATCAACTCGTTGACTGGTCCCTATTACGATAAAATGATAGGGAACACAACGACACTCTTCTCGGACATCATCACCATTGGAGAAAGGGTGGAACAAGGACTTAAAAGTGGGAAGCTGGCTAAGCCTTCCCAACCATATGAAGCTAAGAAGGCCTTCGGGAAGAAGAAAGAAGGAGGAGTCAACACTGTAACCATTTCCCCATCTTCTTCCACTTCGAAGTCAGGCAAATCGCAATACAACTCTGTGAAGAAGTTTGACAAACTTCCGACCACTTATAGCGATCTCCTGCCGAAGCTAGTGGAGGCGCGTCTTATAGCTTACATTCCACCAAAGAAAGTGAATCCACCTTACCCCGATTGGTACAATCCACAAGACAAATGTCTATACCATTCGGGGGCACCGGGACATTCAACGGAGAACTGCAGAGCTCTCAAGTATAAGGTCCAAGACCTTATCGATGCTGGGTGGGTCACTTTCGATTCGACGGCGCCCGACGTGAGCAAGAATCCTCTACCGCAGCAGGAGTAGAGAGAAGGGCAAGCCATGATAGGGCCCCTCCATATTTTTTCTTTTAGGGACTCATGATCAGTACCCGAGATCATGAGGACCTTTTCATGTAAATAAAGGGTTTTGTACAGTTTTACACTCATATATCAATAAAGAGGCATTTTTTTTTTACACATTATTCTCTCATTTTGTTCTATTCTCTCTCTCTCATTAATATTAATAAACTCTAAACCTAAACAGAACCAATAAATAATTATGTCTGTGATTGCTCGCTCTGACCGGGATCCGAAAGCCGAGGGTGAATGGGTTGAGTTGGACAGTGATGAGGAGACCATCTCTCCGGATCTGCAAAGACTGCTAGATCAAGAAGCTCGTCTACTCCAACCGAATCAAGAAGAATTGGAGACCGTGAATTTGGGGCAGGATCGAGAATTGAAAGAGGTCAACATTGGGACCCGTATCAGTGATGGAATAAAAACACAATTGATTCAATTATTGAGGGAATACAAGGACGTATTTGCATGGTCGTACCATGATATGCCCGGTTTGGACTCCAACATTGTCGAACACAAGTTGCCCTTAAAAGAGGGGTTTCGACCCATTAAGCAAAAGCTTCGACGAATCAAGCCCGAATGGTCCTTAAAGATTAAGGAGGAGGTAGAAAAACAATTGGACGCGGGATTCTTGGTTGTATCCCAGTATCCTGAATGGCTGGCTAACATTGTGCCAGTCGTCAAAAAGAATGGGAAGGTTAGAGTGTGTGTTGATTATAGGGATTTGAATCGTGCCAGTCCAAAGGACGATTTTCCCTTGCCCCACATCGATACACTTGTGGATCACACCGCCACAAACACACTCTATTCCTTTATGGATGGATACTCGGGGTATAATCAAATCAAGATGAATATAGAAGACCGCGAGAAAACTTCTTTCATTACACCCTGGGGAACTTTCTGCTACAGGGTGATGCCTTTTGGACTTAAAAATGCGGGTGCCACCTACCAACGAGCGATGGTGACGCTATTCCACGATATGATCCACAAAGAAATTGAAGTATACGTGGATGACATGATCGCGAAGTCAAAAGACGAGATGAACCATATTCAATATTTGAGAAAATTATTCAATCGGCTTCGCAAGTATCAGCTTAAGCTAAATCCGGCTAAGTGCACTTTCGGAGTCCGGTCGGGTAAGCTTCTCGGGTTCATCGTTAGTGAAAAAGGCATAGAGGTGGACCCCGATAAAGTAAAGGCAATAATGGAAATGCCTCCTCCTAAAACCGAGAAGGAGATAAGAGGATTCCTTGGCAGGGTGAACTACATTGCAAGGTTCATCGCACAGTTGACTGACACGTGCAAGCCAATATTCAAGCTATTGCGCAAGAATCATTCCGAAACTTGGGATGAGAATTGTCAACGAGCTTTTGACAAGGTCAAACAGTGCTTGGCCAATCCACCAGTATTGGTGCCACCTGTCGAAGGAAGGCCATTAATCCTCTATCTAACAGTGCTTGATGAGTCCATGGGAGCCGTGCTAGGGCAACAGGACGAAACTGGAAAGAAAGAACGAGCCATCTACTACTTGAGCAAGAAATTTCTAGATTATGAAACCCGCTACACGCCATTAGAAAAGACTTGCTGTGCGTTAGCATGGGCAACACAAAGGCTCAGGCAGTATATGATAAGGCATACTACTTGGTTGGTTTCCAAAATGGATCCAATTAAGTATGTGTTCGACAAGCCAATAATCACTGGGAAGATCGCCCGATGGCAAGTACAATTATCAGAATTCGACATCATACATGTCACACAAAAAGCCATCAAGGGTAGTACCCTAGCTGATTACCTAGCACACGGGCCGACCAATGATTACCAATCCCTTCAGGATGATTTCCCCGATGAGCATATAATGAGTATACAACATGAAGAACCAAAAGATGATGCGTGGACCATGTATTTTGATGGAGCCTCCAACATGCTTGGACAGGGGATTGGAATAGTATTAATCTCCCCACAAGGAAAGCATATCCCCTTAACGGCAAGACTCAACTTCGACTGTACAAATAACATGGCCGAATACGAGGCTTGCGCGTTAGGAATCCAAGCAGCAATCAACAATGGTATCCTAAAGCTCAAAGTATTCGGAGATTCGGCTTTAGTCATCCACCAACTGCGAGGTGAATGGGAAGTCCGAAATCCTAAGCTGATACCATATGTTGAACATATCAAAGACCTGATACAATTCTTTCAAAATGTCGTCTTTGAATATATCCCAAGGGAGGAAAATCAGTTCGCTGACGCCCTTGCTACACTATCATCGATGTTCGCCTTGGATAAGGAGCATGAAATGCCCATCATCAATATCCGGCGGCACGATAAGCAAGCGTTCTGCCTACTGATAGATGAAGCTGTTGACGATCATCCATGGTTCCATGACATCAAACAATATCTGTCAAAAGGGGAATATCCTGATATGGCTAGCGATAATGATAAAAAGCATATCCGAAGAAGGGCCATGGGATTTCTGTTGATTGGAGAAACCCTCTACAAAAAGAATTATGACTCGGTCATGTTGAGGTGCATAGACCAAGTCGAAGCTCAAAATGTAATCAAAGAAATACATGAGGGGGTTTTCGGTACCCATATCCCCGGGCCTGCAATGGCTAAGAAAATCCTCAGAGCAGGATATTATTGGTCGACCATTGAAAAGGATTGTTACCAATACGTCCGGAAATGCCACAAGTGTCAAGCATACGCCGACAACATTCATGTCCCACCAACGCCACTCAATGTGTTGGCTTCACCATGGCCATTCGTAATGTGGGGCATGGATGTTATTGGACCCATCGAGCCAAAGGCATCCAATGGACATAGGTTCATCCTTGTGGCCATTGACTATTTCACCAAATGGGTAGAAGCGGCATCGTATGCTCATGTGACCCGAAAGGTGGTAACATCCTTCATCAGAAAGAATATCATATGCAGATACGGTATTCCCGACAAAATCATCACTGATAATGGATCCAATTTGAACAATAAGATGGTGGAAGAACTGTGCAAAGAGTTCAAAATTCAGCACCATAACTCTTCCCCATATCGACCAAAGATGAATGGGGCAGTCGAGGCAGCCAATAAGAATATCAAGAAGATAGTACAAAAGATGGTTGTCTCATTCAAAGACTGGCATGAGATGCTACCCTTCGCTTTCCATGGTTATAGGACATCAGTACGTACATCCACGGGAGCTACTCCATTCTCCCTTGTTTATGGAATGGAGGCAGTTCTGCCGGTTGAAGTCGAGATACCGTCTCTGAGAGTAATCATGGAAGCAAAACTTTCCGAGGCAGAATGGGTTCAAAGTCGACACGACCAATTGAACCTTATCGAAGAAAAACGACTGAACGCCATATGCCATGGTCAAGCCTACCAAAGGAAGATCAAAAAGGCTTTTGACAAGAAAGTCCATCCTCGAATCTACCATGAGGGAGAGCTGGTGATGAAGAAATTGCTACCAGCTCAAAAGGACAAAATCGGAAAGTGGGCCCAAAATTACGAAGGACCATACGTGGTGAAGCGAGCCTTCTCCGGAGGAGCATTGATTCTCACAGACATGGACGGAGAAGAACTTCGATACCCAGTCAACGCTGACGTGGTAAAGAAGTATTATGCTTGAAGACGTTGCTTGCATCAGCCCGTTAGGATGAAAACCCAAAAAGGGCATCCTAGGCAAAAGTTAGGGCAAAACAAAAAGCCCGCCAGTACAAGGGTACTAGGCAAAACAAAGGCAAAATTATCCCCGCTAGGACATGTCCTAGGCAAAAATTAGGGGCAAAAGAATAAGATGCAGAAAGTAAAGCAAGCAACGATCACTTGAATCGAAAACCGAAAGGCGGTTCAAGTGATAATCTTCTAGAAGCAAGCGTCTTGCAGCATCTACACTCCTGGCTCAGGCATCTCACCCGAAGCAACTAGGGAACGGGAAGGGCAGCAATTACAGATATAATTGTTAAGCCCAATGTATATAGCCTACCCTGGCCAGCCATTCTTCAGAAATTTCCCTTTGTAAACCTTTCTGTAAAAACACTTGTGAATATCAATAAAAATATCCATTTGTTTCTTTTCTTTCTTGACCATGTGATTATGCCTCTGAATTGGTTTTTCATAAAAATTGTACGAAATTCCATTAATAATCGGTCAATAAAAGAAAATTGGAGGGGTTCCTGTAAAATCCATAATCTCCTGCATAAAGGCTCACAAAAATACTCCCTCGCGTCAATGACAGAAAGTCCTCCAAGAAGAAGAGGATAGGGAGAGCCACTCACTTTTCTAAATAAATGAACAAAAATAAAAAATTGTATTTGTGCATCACACACACATTAGTCGCACATTCAAAGACCTTATCATGAGGCAACCGCATAAAATAGAAAAATAGAAAATTGCTTGTGTATGACAGCAGCAAGCAAAAATGCAAAGATTCAGAAAATCAACAGCATCATACAGAATAATTCAGCCTGGAGAGGCTTGCCGAAAGAATACTCACAGAATAACTGAGCCTGGAGAGGCTTGCCGAAAAAATACTCTCAGAATAACTGAGCCTGGAGAGGCTCGCAGAAATAATACTCCCCAGAGAAAACCTCAACTCAAGCTCATGGAACGAATCCCCAGCAAGAGCTATCAAAGCAAAACCGACGCAATCCCCAATGGAAGTGCGATCATCCAAACAGTATATACAAGTCAAAGGACTTAACACTTCCTCAGTGGAAGATAGCTCTCCGACTCAAAGCGCTGAGTGAGGCTAAGCCTGCAGAGGCTTCCTAAATAATACTCTGGGATACATAAGATCCCTCATTCCCCAATCGCCTACTCAGAGGCATCCCTGCAAAAGGAGAAAAAATCAAAAAACATCAATAAATATTCCCCAAGCGGAATTTGGCACTCAGCCGAACACTGAACTCCAATTCCTCAGTCGCCTACATAAGAGGCACTCCTTCAAAAGGAAAAATCATAAAAAGATCAATAATCATTCCCCAAGCGGAATCCGGCTCTCAGCCTATCATTGAATATCAAGATGATCTGCCTAACAGAAGAGGCCAATCACAACCAATGACAAAATCCCCTGGCGGATAACAGCCTACACAGAGGCAACAAAATCCAAAAATTAAAAAGAGTTACCCGAATAAGGATAACCGGGATACTCCACCAACGTCAAAAGGACGTCAGCCAAACATAAGGCATTGCTCAACTCAGAGAGAAAGAGCATCTGTGTCTATACCCCAAGGAGTCAGAAATTCCCCAAGGGTACCAACAATGCAATGCAAGTTGGGGCACAGGAACCTGTGAATGACTGCACATCCCCTAGATGGATCCCTGCGTTATCCAGCCCTCAGTGGCACAAAATCAAAAAACAACCGTCGAAGCAGCATCGTGGACTGTGGAGACAAAATCATCACAAATCCCTGGAAAGGAGATATTCACGCTACCCCGTCGTCACAAACACGGAGGTATGCAGCTTCCGGCTCGAGCAATGAGCGAAGCTATCTCTGGAAAGGGGGTACTCACTGCTTACCGTTGTCACAAGGGTACTTAGCTTCCGGCTCGAACAAAGAGTGAAGCTAAGCCTGGAGAGGCGGTACTCACAGCTTCCAGCTTGGGCAGCAAGCAAAGCAAAGCCTGGAGAGGCGAAACTCACACTGCTCACCATCGTCACAAAGGTGCTTAGTTTCCGGCTCGAACAAAGAGCAAGACTAAGCCTGGAGAGGCGAAACTCACACTGCTCACCATCGTCACAAAGGTGCTTAGTTTCCGGCTCGAACAAAGAGCAAGACTAAGCCTGGAGAGGCGAAACTCTCACTGCTCACCGTCGTCACAAAGGTGCTTAGTTTCCGGCTCGAACAAAGAGCGAGACTAAGCCTGGAGAGGCGAAACTCACACTGCTACCGTTGTCACAAGGGTACTTAGCTTCCGGCTCGAACAAAGAGTGAAGCTAAGCCTGGAGAGGCGGTACTCACAGCTTCCAGCTTGGGCAGCAAGCAAAGTAAAACCTGGAGAGGCTACTCGACAATTTTCCACCGGAAGACGCTACAAGTCAGAAGGTCGGCGCATCACCCGGACAATTGGGTCAACTCCTTTACTTGTCAGTCGGTACACCAAAAGGCCGTCCGACTAAGTAAAGGGGGGGCAGCTGTAGACCCCTAAAATTGTCCGGGTCGGAAATAAAGCTTGAAGACTCTCGAAGACTGAAGGAAGATCAGCCAGAAGGACTCCTGGAAGGCCCTAGGAGGGTTCTCTGTAGGTCTAGAGGTCTTAGAATAGCTCAAAATAAGGAAGTGGAGGGAATGAAGCCCAATACGGCCGTACTGAACTTAATACGGCCGTATTGAAGCTTCAATACGGCCGCCGTGAACTCAATACGGCGTATTGAAGTTTCTGAAACTTCAATACGGCCGTACTGAAATCAATACGGCCGTATTGAAGCTTCAATACAGCCGTATTGAACTTAATACGGCCGTATTGAAATTTCTGAATTTCAATACGGCCGTATTGAACTCAATACGGCCGTATTGAAGTTCAAAAAATTCAATACGGCCGTATTGCTTCTGTAGGCCGTATTGCGCCTATTCCCTATAAATATGACGTCAATTGGACGTCATTCCACACTTTTGGAGATAGTTTCAACCCTCTCCTTGAGTATTCTGGGGTTTTTGAGCAGTGTTCTGCCCTAGAAATCACTCGGAGAGTTGATCCGACAAAGTTCTTGAGCCCCGAGCCATTTTGCTTGAGGATCGAACCTAGTCGAAGGGAAATCCTCCGGATTTCCATAGTTAAAAGTTTTAGGAAGGAGCAAGCGAGCTTGTAGAGCGAGGGAACGCCAAAAAGCTTCCCAGTTTTACTCAATATATAAAAGCACGCTTCAAGAGGTTTCTTCTTAAATCCTTCCTTTTACTGCTTTCTGTGTGCATATTTAAACTGTCATCATGTAGATAGTTAATTTATAATCGCTTATAATAAATAGGGGTAATTTAGTAATTTTACGTTGTTATTTTAGAAAATAATCTGTCATAGGGAACCCGAAAGGGGCGCTGTGGGGTGCTAACACCTTCCCCACGCGTAACCGACTCCCTTACCCAACTCTGGTTGTAATGGCCAAAGTTGATTTATAAAATCAATTGCCTTATCCCTTTTTCCAATGTTTTGAGTAAAACATTGGTGGCGACTCCACGAACCCTCCTTTTACGAAAACCACTAATCCATGGAGGGTCCCGCTTGGGATTAATATGGATTGGTGAGACATTTTAATAAATAAATTGGATAAGATCGACAAGGTCTCAGTTTGAGAACAAGTCGTTCCAATAATCCAATACATTTTCAAAACTAAAATAAAAGCGAGCTCGACCGTCTTCGCGACCGCCGAGGCCCGTTTGGGCCGGTGGCGACAGTAATAAAGTAATTTTAACTATTATTTGTTAAAAATAATCTGTCACTAAATGGGACTGACTCTCGAAGCTTCCCCAGTGGAGTCGCCATCTGTCGCCACCGGCCCGAAACGGGCTTTCGGCATTCGCGAAGGATGGTTGGACTCTTTTATTTGTTTAAAAATATGGATTGCTAGAATGACTTATTCTCAAACTGAGACCTCGTCAAACGAGCAATTTTATTAAAAGGCTCACCAATCCATGTTAATCCCAAGCGGGACCCTCCATGGATTAGCGGTTTTCATAAAAAGGAAGGGTTCATGGAGTCGCCACCAATGTTTTACTCAAAACATTGGAAAAAGAAGTTTAAGGCATTCGATTCAAAAATCGACTTCGGCCATTACAACCAGAGTCGGGTAAGGGAGTCGGTTACGCGTGGGGAAGGTGTTAGCACCCCACAGCGCCCCTTTCGGGTTCCCTATGACAGATTATTTAAAAATAATAGTGCAAAATTACTAAATTACCCCTATTTATTCTAAGCAATTATAAATTAACTATCTACATGATGACAGTTTAAATATGTACACACAGAAAGCGGTAAAAGAAGGGACTTTAAAGAGATAAACCTTTGAAGCGTGCTTTCTTATATATCTTGACAGAAATTGGGAAGCGTTTTGGCGTTCCCTCCCTCTACAAGACCGCTCGCTCCCTTCTATAAAATTTTAACTATGGAAATCCAGAGGATTTCCCTTCGACTAGGTTCGAGACTCAAGCAAATGGCTCGTGACTCGAGAACTTCGTCGGATCAACTCTCCGAGTGATTTCTAGGCAGAGCACTGCTCCAAAAAACCCAGAATACTCAAGAAGAGGGTTAAAACTCAGTGTGAAAGTGTCAAATGACATCCAATTGACGTCATATTTATAGGGATGAGGCTCAATACGGTCTCTGGGGGTCAATACGGTCCGTATTGAAGATTTGAACTACAATACGGCCGTATTGAATTCAATACGGCCGTATTGAAGTTCAAAAAACCTCAATACGGCCGTATTGAAGTTCAGTGCAGCCGTATTGAAGTTCAGTGCAGCCGTATTGAATTCAATGCAGCCGTATTGAAGTTCAGAAACTTCAATACGGCCGTATTGAGTTCAGTGCGGCCGTATTGAAGTTCAAAATGTTCAATACGGCCGTACTGAACCTCTGGGAGGCCGTATTGGGCTTCATTCCTCCCACTTTTCTTATTTTAGCTATCCTAAGACCTCTAGACCTATAGAGAACCCTCCTTGGGCCTTCTGGAAGTCCTTCTGGCTGATCTTCCTTCAGTCTTCGAGAGTCTTCAAGATTTATTTCCGACCCGGACAATTTTAGGGGTCTACAACTATGAGGTTTAAAGAGGCCAAATTACAACCCAGGATGAAAGAAACAAGGCACAAATAGAAATAGCCTAAAAGAAGTTGTAAAAGAAAATAAACAAAACTAAGGTTAAGTCTTCAACTCCTCTAGATCGGTTCCCCTTCACAAGGAACAAACTAGGTTAGTCCTCTGATGGAATAACACTAAGGCCAAGAAGACCAAGAAGTGATATCTTGAAGGAACCAAGAGGAATGGGTTAGTGTTGAAAAACCATAGGAGGAGTAAGCCTACTTTTAGGCCTTAGCTGCTAAGTTTTTATAGCATTTATTTTTATTCCTATTTTTGCCCTTGTCTTTAATTTTCTATTTTACCCTTGTATTTTGGGGTATCTTAGTCATAAGATTTATTTTCTTTTGTATTTCCGATTTTACCCTTGTATTATAGGGTGTTTTAGATCATAGGTTTTTAATTTTGGGCTAAGGTATTTAATTAGGGAGCTAGACACATTTTTGGTGGTGTTTGGACCTATTTTTTGGACTTAGAAAGGCTTAGGCCCAAGTGGAGGGAAAAGGTTGCATGGTCTTATCATGCACCTAGATGTAGCCTAACTAAACCCAAAGATTCCATCCTTGGCCACCAAGTTGCATCTAGGGTTAATTTGGGTTTCATTTGGTGTGCATTTGGCACCCTAAATGCAACCCTAGATGCCTCCCACTCCTATAAATACCATAGTCACCACACCTTGTAAATACTTTGGATATTGAATATAAAGAGAGCCTTTTGTGCCTTTATATCTTTCCTTAGTCACCCTTGGCTAATTCGGCCACCTCCCTCCCATCTCCACCTTGATAGAAGCAACCCTAAAAGTGGCCTTCATCATGAATGAAGTGAGCCAACCCTAGAGTGCACCTTTCAAGCTTTTCATCAAACACCTTCTACCCAACCTCCAAACTCTTCCATTCCATCATCTTCCTTCTCTAAACAAGACGCCACCTTTGAAGAACTTGATCCAAGGAGTCAAGATGTCCTCACATTGATCAACCAATCCATCAATGTTAGCAAGGATGCCATCATCCTCTCCTTTGGTGTTTGCACTCTTTGAGATATGGTATCCTTCTCCAAAGCACTTGGGATCTCCACAGATTTAATCTCCACTCAATCCCCCAAAGAAATTTTTCTAAGGTTTTTGGAGGTAGTACTTCACCTACACCCAAAGATAACAAACCAACCAAGAATAAGAAAGAGGCCAAAGGAAATAAAACTGAAAATGCTCAATTAAAAAAGGCTAAACTCAATGAGAGATTAATGAGACAAACTTAAGAGTTCCAAAGAAGACAAGCAAAAACTAAGACACATTAAAAAGGCTAGCACTCAAAGGGAAAGTCCTAGAATGACACTAGAATAGAGTTAAAACTTTAATGGTTTGCACTTGTGAATTTTAAGTCCTTCTTTGTAAAGGTCCAGCCACGGTTTTATGTCTCCATAAGGTCCAAAAATTCAGTCCAAGTCCAATTCTAATGTGCAAGGGTAATTAGGTCAATGTCCACAAGTCTAGCAACAAGTCCTTTTGTTTTTCCTTTTCTTTTCTTTTGTCTTTTTAGTCACGGTTTTTTTTTTATTTTAATTTTTCTGTCCAGATTTGTTTCTATTTTTCTTTAAAAATGTTGCTTGATTTTTACACTTGTGGGTGATTAAAAATGCAGCACATATAATGATGGAGGACCATCCTTGGAGCTTCATGTGGGACCCATCACTAGGTCCATGGCGAGGAGAATTGAGGAAGATGAAACAGATACCATGCCTAGAGCCATACTCACATTGAGTGTGGAGTATTGATCCATGTCCTAGGCCCATTTTGAGTAGTATAGTATTTTATTGCTTTAATTCCTTTTTTACCCTTGTATTTTGGGGTACTTTAGTTAATAGGATTTTATTATGTATTTTCATTTAACCTTTGTATTATGGGGCAAATTAGTTTAGGATTTATTTTAGGGCTTAAACTTTGACTTGTGAGGTTAAATTCCATTTTTTTTCTATTTTTAGGTCAAAAGGTATTTTGGTCTTTTGGTAGGAAGGAACCCACACATCATCTAGGGTTCATTTAGGTTGCCTTTGGCTTGCATTTTGGCTGCATTACACGGCCATGCAACCCTAAATGCAACCCTAGATGCCTTCCCACTCCTACAAGTAACCTTAGCCTAGCACCTTGTACACATTTTCGAATATATAAATTTGAGTGAGCATTTTTCCCTCAAATCCTCTCCTTAGTCACCTAGGTCATGACGACCTAGACCTTCCCTCTCCTCCCTTGAGTGAGTTTAGGGTTTATTGAGTGGCCTTCATCTCCACTTGGTGAAGTGAGCCAACCTAGAACCACCTAGACACCTTCCTCCTCCCTTTTCTCATATTCGCCCATTCATACGCCCACTTTCCTTTTCCTCCACCCTTGAAGGAAAGTCCAACCCCTAAAGCCATCATCTTAGCCGTGGCAAGGAGCCTCTCTCCCACCTTGGACATCTTGGTCTCTCCCATGGTGGAAGGAGTCCATCATATAAGGAGTCAAAAATAGAGAGGCAAATGGCAACACATGAGTGGGTGAGGACGCATATTGTGAGTGGAGTGTGTCTTGTACAATTTTTGTTTTTGTGCAGATTTTTGTCAAAGATTCCAGCACTCACACACAAGATTTTATCACTCACACATATTCACAAAGGAAAAACGATTAATCATGTGATGATGATCATGGAAAGGTGGCCAATCATGTATATGTAAGAAGCAAATCACACAGAATTCAACACAAATTTGGAGCATGCCAAGGACTAATCAACATGAATGAATGACCTCTAAATGGTGCAGGGGATTTTCGGGCAGCTCATGGAAAACACATACATCACATATTTTTCATTTTCTCATACATCAAATGGGTGCATCATACATGTAGGTATTTGTCTTTTGGAGGTGGGTGAGAGAAACACAACTTTTGACAAAACTTGAAAGGTAAAAAGATCAAAAAGAGATGCAAGAGATGTTCTTCATGTTCATAATATGATTTTCCAACACTCAATAGTAAAAGCAAAAAAAAATGGCACACAAGAACCTAAGACTCAAGAAAAACCCTAAAGGCACCAATGAGGCTTATGAACAAGTAATGAACCAAAATCAATAGGAGAAGACTCTTATAGCAACATTTTCATGTATGAAAACAAGACATAAAAGAAGACACGAGACATGATCGAAAATATAGTGACTCAAAGAAAGGAGAAAAATTTAGTTACCCTTGAAGACAACCAAAGCTCTGATACCAAATGATGGACTCCTTCCACCATGGGAGAAACCAAAACGTCCAAGTTGATGACCTTAAGGGGTGGACTTTCCTTAAGGGTGGAGCAAAAAGGAGAGAATTGGCATGAAGGGTGGAGGTTAGGCAAATAGGGAAAATGAAGGGAGGAAGGTGTTTGGGTGGTTCTAGGTTGGCCCACTTCACTAAGTAGGGATGAAGGCCACTCAAATAACCCTAAAATCACTCAAGGAAGGAAAGGGAAGGTCCAGGCTATGTAGACCTAGGTGACTATGGAGAGGATTTGAGGCAAGAAAAAGCTCTCTCAAATTCATATAATCCAAAGTATTTTCAAGGTGCATGGTCTATGGTATTTATAGGGGAAGGGAGGGAAATTAGGGTTGCAAGGAGGTGCATGGGCAAAAAATGCAAGCCACATGCACTCCAAATGCAACCTAAATTAACCTTAAATGTGGTGTGGGTTTCCTTCCTTCCTAAAGACTAAAATACTCTTTGACCTAAAAATAGAAAATAGTGGACTTTGACCTCACAAGTCAAGGTTTAAGTCCTAAAATAAATCCTAATCTAATTTGCCCCATAATACAAAGGCCAAATGAAAATACATAATAAAATCCTATCATCTAAAGTACCCCAAAATACAAGGGTAAAAAAGGAAATAAAGCAATAAAATTCTAAACTCCTCAAAATGGGCCTAGGAGATGGATCAATACTCCACACTCATGATGAGTATGGCTCTAGGCATGGTTTCTACTTCATGTTCCTCCATTCTCCTAGCCATGGACCTAGTAATGGGTCCCACATGAAGCTCCAAGGGTGGTCCTCCATCACAAAGGCAAAGAGAAATGTGAAGATTCAAGCTCTGAAGATTCTGATTCAGATAATTTCAATTTGCTTGTGAAAATGTTTAGAAAATTTCTAAGAAAGAAAAAAATGTTGGTCCCTACGGTTAGAATCTAGAAGGGGGGGGTTGAATAGATTCTATGTTATTTTTCCTTTCCTTCTTTGCTTTCTAAATCTTTACCAAACAGATCTTGATTTAAAACAAACCTTTAAACAAAAAAGGTAATTCAGAGTTATAAATGCACAGCTTATCCAACAAGATTTGAATAACAAGATATGTAAAGATTGAATTTATCAATTACCAAGAATCTTTAAAGTTCAGTTTCTGCAGATAATGTTTTTCTTCATACAACATTAATCATGAAACTTATACAGAATGTAAAGAGTGTAAGAGTTAAGAAAATCATGCACCAAGATATATACTGGTTCAGCCATCCAAAGGCCTACATCCAGTTTCAGATTTAGATACACCTCTAAATCCAGTCAAATCCACTATTGATATTCTTTACATGCACCCTGCACAAGCAATATCCAATCAATGAATTTAACAAGAAAATCTTGACACCTACAAGATTAACAAACCATTTCTTAACTCCACAAGAAACATATAACCCAAGAATATTGATCCCACAATATCCTACTTGAGAAAAACCTATCTCAAGATTTCTCTTTACACAACTCTTCCAGAGATTCTCTAATCTCAAGAGTTAAAACCATTCAAACAATAACAAAAGATCAGAAACGAGTACACCTGTTCGTGTAGATATGATCTTCAACAATGTAAACCAGTTTAGAATGAATTTTCTATATGAACTTCATCTTCTTGAATTGATCTTGCACACTTCTTTTTCCAAAAGTTGATTTTCAGCAGATATGTTCTTTCTTTCTTTTTCAGAAAATCTTTTTCTCTTTTGCAGTAATGTCTGTGTGTGAAAATTCTTTTTTTCTCTTCTTAAAAAAACGTCAGTTTTAATCTTATTTAAAGACAATTTTCATGTGCAAGGAAACAGTTATTTCAGTTATATTCATAACAGAGATAATCTATTACCTGTGATGGTAATCTATTACCACTGTAGACCCCTAAAATTGTCCGGGTCGGAAATAAAGCTTGAAGACTCTCGAAGACTGAAGGATAATCAGTCAGAAGGACTCCTCGAAGGCCCTAGGAGGGTTCTCTGTAGATCTAGAGGTCTTAGAATAGCTCAAAATAAAGAAGTGGAGGGAAAAAGCCCAATACGGCCGTACTGAACTTAATACGGCCGTATTGAAGCTTCAATACGGCCGTACTGAAGTCAGTACGACCGTATTGACACTTCAATACAACCGCAGCGAACTCAATACGGGCGTATTGAAATTTCTGAACTTCAATACGACCGTATTGAACTTCAATACGACCGTATTGGAGTTCAAAAATTTCAATACGGCCGTATTGCCCCTGTAGGCCGTATTGCGCCTATTCCCTATAAATATGACGTCAATTGGACGTCATTCCACACTTTTTCACTCAGTTTTGACTCCCTCCTTGAGTATTCTGGGATTTTGAGCAGTGTTCTGCCCTAGAAATCTCTCTGGGAGTCGATCCGACGAAGTTCTGGAATTCCGAGCACTTAGCTTGGAGATTCGAACCTAGTCGAAGGGAAATCCTCCGGATTTCCGTAGTCATTTTGTTCTAGGAGAGCGAGGAGCGGGCTTGTAGAGCGAGGGAACGCCAAAACGCTTCCCAGTTCTTTGCAATATAAAAGCACGCTTCAAGAGGTTTCCCTTCAATCCTTCCTTTTACTGCTTTCTGTGTGCATATTTAAAACTGTCATCATGTAGATAGTCAATTTATAATTGCTTAGAATAAATAGGGGTAATTTAGTAATTTTATACTGTTCTTTTAAAAATAATCTGTCATAGGGAACCCGAAAGGGGCGCTGTGGGGTGCTAACACCTTCCCCACGCGTAACCGACTCCCTTACCCAACTCTGGTTGTAGTGGCCAAAGTTGATTCTTAAATCAATTGCCTTATCCCTTTTTCCAATGTTTTGAGTAAAACATTGGTGGCGACTCCACGAACCCTCCTTTTGCGAAAACCACTAATCCATGGAGGGTCCCGCTTGGGATTAATATGGATTGGTGAGTCTTTTAATAAAATTGCTCGTTTGACGAGATCTCAGTTTGAGAATAAGTCATTCTAGCAATCCACATTTTTAAACAAATAAACGAGTCCAACCATCCTTCGCGAATGCCGAAAGCCCGTTTCGGGCCGGTGGCGACAGATGGCGACTCCACTGGGGAAGCCTCGAGAGTCAGTCCCATTTAGTGGCAGATTATTTTTAACAAATAATAGTTAAAAATTACTTTATTACCCCTTGCTTGTATGATAACATGATTTATTATATGGCTTTAAAATAACTGTTGTATGTTTAAATTCCGCAATTGTTTGAAATAAAAACTGCACACAAACCTTTGCACACAACAGTTCCCTCTATACCCGGGGGCATGAGTGATTAACCATAGGGAGTGGATGTTAGTACGGCCGGTTGTCGAATGGGTCTATAGGTGCCCGTAGACCGTTGTCGGAAAACATCACTCAAGGTGATAACCATGAACTTGAGTCCGACGGTGCGTTGGAACTTTCCATCGACCTACGACGAGAGGAATTGGGTCCCTATAATGGGGGCACCTTGGGGGCCTTGGACTGGTGAGAACAGTTAGAACCTACCTTGAATATGCACTTTTCTGCAGGAGACCCCCACCTCGTGATTCGCTCGTGACTGTTCGTGGATGAGTGAATTGTGTGTGCATTTTTATGTGACATTGTATGAGCATACATTTGCACCTTTTAAACATACAACATTCTTTTTTAAATAAAAAGAATAAATAGAAATAAGGATCTTCTAAGTACATGGTGTTAACATCTACCTTCATTGCATTCATATAGGTAGTTTCCCTTTTCACCCAAAAATACAAAAAGATACAAAATAAAAAAAAATAATAATGATGTTTACCCAAACCAAGCAATATCATGCATCATATTAGGAAAATCCCAAAAACATGATAATGCTTAGTTAAATAAACACTATGCATGCATATTCATCTCCATCATCTCATAACATGCATTTTATTGTAGATCATGGAGGGATCTAGGGGAGTGCAAGGGCAATTGAAGAAAGTGGACTTCTTATTATACCGTGCCGAGAGGTTGGATCACCTCTGTACCTTGATGCCACGAGAGGCTCGTTTGGAGTTTGAAAAATCCTATGGACGAGTTCTCGACTTGATGAAGATTTGTGTAGATCCATCCTTTCTGAGAGCATTGGTCCACTTTTGGAGTCTCGATCTACATTGTTTCGAGTTCCCCCAGTTCGACCTAGTTCCTACTCTCGAGGAGTACAAGCTCATGCTTCGATGGCCCAAATCAACAGGGGTCTATATTTTCCATGGAAATCATGTGGCCGTAGAGAGAGTTGCCACTCAAGTCAAACTGCCACCACGATTATCGGCTTTAGTGGGGAACGGCAGTATCAAGGGTTGGAAGCTTGCTATGATTGAAAACCACCTTTCTTCTTTGGCTGATGAGGGAGATTGGTTAGCTTTCAACAAGACTCTAGCGTTAGCCGTGTTTGGGATGATCTTATTCCCCTTTCACGCTAACACAGTGGACCATGCTGCCATGGACGCCTTCTTCGCTTGGGACGTACATATGAAGAGTCCCGTGCCTGCCATTCTTGCCGACACTTTGCTTTCTGTCAACTTATCTCAACAGAAGCAAGGGAAAACTATCCGATGCTGTACCTCCTTGTTGTATGTGTGGGGCATCACACACTTTTATGCCTCTAGTCATATGGGGTCTTTGCCCGACCCTTTGAGAAGTTTTTCGAAGATCCCCGTACGCCGCCGGTATGCTTCCGAGTGGAAGGAAGAGATGGAACAGTGGAGTATTGAGCACTTCACGTGGGTTTGTCCTTGGTTCCGTCCAAGCAATGTATTAACAAGATGCGGCAATTATCCAAGCGTACCATTAATGGGCCTCAGAGGTTGCATAGCTTATTCACCTAGATTGGCTATGAGGCAACTCATGAGGACTCAAATTGTTCTTGCCAAAGAGGAGCTTGGAGGGTTGTGTTTCTCCTTTGATTCCGAACATCAGAGGGACATGCACGCTGTCATTAGAGCGTGGGAGAAACCAATCTATGAGGGAGATCGAGAGCTTGGAAAGCCTCGGGTATCCGCCTCCACCGACTACGAGATATGGAGGAACGAGAGAGGGGTGCCTCAACCATCCACCTCTTGCGCAACCACAACCACAAGGAGGTTAATGCAAGAACAAGTCGATGCCTTGACCAAAAAGCTGGAAAGTATGGAAGCTCAAATGAGGTTTCTTGAAGAAAAAAATGAAGAATCCAGTTTTACTATTGATGGTCTTCAAAGGCAATGCAAGAAGAAAGACCACGAGATAGAGCGGCTCAAGGATGAGTGTGCTAACCTCAACGAGGAGGCTACGCGGGCATCCAAAATGCCAAAGGCTGAACCGAGTAGTCAACTCCAAGAAGTCAATGCAAAGATAGCACACCTGGAAGCCGAACATGCAAGGCAGGCTCAGTTGATCAAGAACATGCAAGAAGATCTGCTCTTGACTCGATCCGATGCACAACAATGGCGGGAAGTTGCTCAACAACAAGCCGCAAACCTTTCCGATTTCCGCAGAAAGGAAAGGGAGGGACTAGCACAAATGGCTAGACTCCGAGAGGAGAAGGATCGAGCCGAAGACGAGCTTAATGAGCTACAGGCCATGATCAACTATTACACTCAAAAGGCGAAAGATGCTCAGAAAAGTAGTGATGATATGAGCCAAGCCGTCCATATGCAAGTTGAAGCAATAGCACGCCACGTGGAGGAAGCCGAAGACGAATGGAGAAGAAAAATGAACCCGCCTGTGGGTTTTTATCGGCTTTTCTCATATTGTAGAAAATTGCTTCAAAGCATTGTATAAAAAGTTGTACACTTTCTTCAATGAATAAAATCAAATTTTTGAGATTTATCGCCTTTGCATCTCATTAGTCATTCATTTGCATTTTATCTCTCCCGGTAATTTAATAATAAATGTTAATAAAAAGAAAGAAATAATCGATGCGTATGTTCAGAATGGATCGCACGCCATTGGTCATTAAATGCAAACCAACAACTGCACCAAGCAAGCACACGGCGACTCCGTTGTTGGTAATCAAGACAGACGAAAGGGAAGGTCCGACACCGTTAAGGATCATCGCTCCGAGACCTTTCCCCTACAAAACAAATAAGGCTGTGCCGTGGATATACGACATCCACTCTTCTGCCGACAGCGATATCTCCAACATCGCTGGACTTGGGGGCATGACCAGGAGTGGCAGGATCTACACTCCCGAAGATCTGCACGATAAAGCTCCCAAGAATAAAGGAAAAGAAAAGGAGAAAACCGAGGAAGATAGAGAATCCGAGGAGGAGACTGATGAGTTGTTAAAATTCATCAAACAAAGCGAGTACTCCATCGTGGATCAACTTCACAAGACACCAGCAAAGATCACTTTGTTGTCGTTGATCCTAAGCTCCGAACCGCATCGGCAAGCTCTGTTGAAGGTCTTGAACGAGGCATACGTATCGCATACCATCTCCCAAGACAAATTTGAGGGAATTGTTAGCCACATCACGGCTAATGATCACCTCACTTTCACCGATGAAGAAATCCCCGCCGAGGGACCTAATCACAACAAACCCTTGCACATCTCTGTAAAGTGCAAGGAGTACCACATCGCAAAAGTCTTGGTGGATAACGGATCTTCCTTGAATGTGATGCCCAAAAGAACTCTCGATCAAGTGGCAATCAAGGGAGTCCAAATGCGCCCGAGCAACATGATCGTTCGAGCTTTCGACGGTTCTAAAAGAGAAGTGGTGGGAGAAGTCAATCTTCCAATCCAAATTGGACCCACCATCTTCAACGTCGAATTCCAAGTGATGGATATTACTCCTGCATACAGCTGTCTCCTAGGCCGACCTTGGATTCATGATGCGAAAGCTGTACCCTCTACGCTCCACCAAAAAGTCAAATTCATTGTGGGTGACAAACTGGTGACCGTGCAAGCTGAAGATGACATACTCATCAGCAAGCCATCCAACATACCTTATGTGGATGCAGCAGAGGAAGCTTTAGAAACCGCCTTCCAAGCATTGGAAATTGCCAATGTTGAAACGTTTCCCAGAGAAATGAAAAAGGTAGCCCATATGCTCACAAAGAACGGATACTTGCCAGGACAAGGATTGGGCAAGTACTCCCAAGGAATCCCGGAGCTACCTATTATCAAGGACAATCCGGGGAAACAAGGGTTAGGATACAACCCTGTTAAAGATCAAAGAACGAAGAGGAATCAAGATCCTTCTCAACGTTCTTTAAGCCAGATCTTTAAGAAGGCTGGTTCACAAACATCAAGGCCAGTTGTCGTCATCAAGTGTCCTTTTCCTTCTAATAGGGATGTGTAAATTCAGTGACTATTAGAGATCACTCCTCGGGGACAGCCCGACCCCCGAGCCTCGATAGGGCACATGTTTCCATCACGATTATAATAAAATCATTCTTCATTAATTTCTTATTGATTCTTTTCTTGCTTACAATAAAATTCTAAACCACGTCATTTAACCCTGTTTGGATAAACATAAGTGAGGTTAAAAATGTCTTAATAACCAATAAACCCGCATCATTTTTATGTGGAAATGTGCATGACAGCTTGGAGCACCTTTTCTTGGCATCAATAAATGCCATCATGGATAAAGAAATCCCAAAAATAATAAGCTCGGCAGGAAACCCAAAAGGGGACTGCGCAAAATAAGAGCAAAAGACCCGCTAGGAATCCCACAAAAGGGTGACCTAGGCAAAAATTAGGGTTACAAAATAATGAACAACAACAAAAGCCCGCTAAGGCATCACAAATGGGTGTTTTAGGCAAAAGTTAGGGCCGTCAAAAAAGAAAAACAAAATAAATCCATGATGGTACCATCAATCGAATTCAACAAGGGGCTCAAGAAAAGCTATCCAAGTTGTCAAAGCACAATCATTAATAACGAAGATGTGCTTAACTTCATAAATGTTTAATCGAACAAACCTAAACACATAAGCCTACCATGGCCAGCCATTCTTACAAAATCCATTTTTCAAAAATAAAATAATCCCCTCTAAAACACAAACTTTTGAAAATATATCCTTTCTTTCTTTTCTCTCTTGTCCCAACGATTTTTGAATAATCTAGTGGAAACATGGAGATATAGTGGTCAATAAGAGGGTTGACACATCTTCTAAAGGAAGGGAGAATCATTTGGTTGATAACACCAAAAATCAAATACGCATCGTTCCCCGGTTACAGAAATCGGCAAAGCACAGTCTGTATGGAGGAATGGCAAGATCCAAACAAAGAACGCATCGATTAATTCTTTTGAAAAAATGAATCAAATAGAATTAGGTGCATCTCATTTGCATACATGCATACAGATGATAGGTGTACTAGAAGATCACTTATTCTCTGTTTATCTAAAAAAAAAAAAAAAAAAAAAAAAAAAAAAAAAAAAATCATAAAATCAGAAAAAATCCAATACGCCCGTATTGGTATTAATACGGTCGTATTGGAGTTAACGTTAAGCACAACGTTTCAACTCCAATACGGGCGTATTAAAATCCAGTACGATCGTATTGAATCCCAATACGATCGTATTGAACCCAATACGGTCCGTATTGGTTGTAAATTTTGTACATCAACGGAAAGGCCAATACGGCCGTATTGAATCCAATACGGGCCGTATTGGCGGAATTTTGCCTATAAATAAAGGCTTCCCCTCCCTCATTTTGCATACCTTTCTTCATTCTCCACATTCCTTGCTTGTGAGTGCATTCCTAGAGAGATTATCGGAAATGGCAGAATCTTCTCGCAAAAGGCAGAGAGCCCCGGCCAGACGTGTAATGACAGACCGACACCGAGACCGGCTGCAGCTCATAGAGACGTTCACCATCGAGCCGTCAAGAGTGCTCGACTTTGAGCTTCTCCAAGCAGTGGGCTTGGAGAATGATGTCAGGAACTACTTCGACGCCATAGGATGGGGATTTGTCCTTAATCCACCATCCCAGCTATATTTGACGGCCACGAAGGAGTTCTTGGCCACAGTCGGCGTCACGGAGTCGACTAACAGCTATGGGGAGGATGTTTGCGCGGTGGATTTCTGGATGAATGAAGGATACCGCACGCTGACGTTGGACGAGTTCAACGTCCAGGCAGGGTTTTTCAGCCGCACTGATCAGCTGGCCTTCCGAGATGCCATATGCGAGTGGCCTGATCAGTGGACTCCGGTTGAGATGTGGAGTTTGCTCACTGGCCGACGGGATTATCATTCAGGGGTGAAGGGCTCCCGGCTCCCGACTGCTCTTAGGATCTGTCACAAGATCCTCACCAGTACCATTCATGGCAGGTCCAAGAGTCAGGAGTCGATTACACGACCGGATCTGTTGGCCTTATATTGCATGGCCACTGGCCGGAAGGCCAACCCTGGATATTTCTTCCTTGAGCACGTGAAGAAGTTTGGGATACGAGAGGGAGGAGAGTCCAGACAGGGGTACATCTTGGTTGCCCCACTCCTCTCACAGCTGGCGGAGACATGGGGATGTCCCGATGGTGCAGAGCCAGGGGCATTGGCGCCAAAATTGATTGGTGCCTCCACCCTGATTAACATGAAGATCATCGCTAGATCGCCAGGAGGGGGGTTTGTGCGAGTAGATGGCCTCGAGACCTTCGACGACCTCCTCAACAACCTCGACTTTGAGGGAGGCGACACCCCGCAGCCAGAGGCTAGCACGTCACGGTCGGACAGGAGATACTTTGACGCCCGCTTCGACACACTGCAGCAGAGCATTGACACGCGATTCGATGCTTTTCAGCAGAGCATCGACACGCGATTCGATGCTTTTCAGCATAGTGTCGGTACATGGCAGCAGAGTACCGATGCTCGACTAGACACCTTGGTGCAGGGGTTCGACAACCTCTCCGTCTGGATGCATCGCCGCTTCCCGGACTCGCCACAGGACCCGCCAGCAGAGGAGTGAAGACTGGCTTCTGTTTTATTGCTTTTTCATGTACTAGTTTGGTTGGGCTTAGCCCCATTTCTCAAATTTTTCTTGTACAAATTCATTTTTAATGAAATTTGCCACTTTGGAATTCAAAATTCTCTAGCAATTTAAATTCTGTACAGCAAAAGCCAAAAACATAAAAAAGGCAAAATACAGAAAAAGCCAAAAACATAAAAAAGGCAAAATACAGAAAAAGCCAAAAAATAAAAAAAGGCAAGGATACAGAAAATCCAACAATCAGTTTGCAAAGAATAATTGAGCCTGGAGAGGCTCGCAGAAATAATACTCCCCAGAGAAACCTCAACTCAAGCTCACGGAACAAAATCCCCAGCAAGAGCTATCAAAGCAAGATCGACGACATTCCCAATGGAAGTACGATCACCCAAGCAGAATATCCAAGTCAAAGGACTTAAACTTCCTCAGTGAAGATAGCTCTCCAACTCGAGTGTCGAGTGAGGCTAAGCCTGTAGAGGCTTCCTAAATAATACTCTGGGATACATAAGGTCCCCAAAATCCCCAGTCGCCTACTCAAAAGGCATCCCTGCAGAAGGAGAAAAAATAAAAAAATCAATAATCATTCCCCAAGCGGAATCTGGCTCTCAGCCAATCATTGAACGTTAAGCTGATACGCCTAACAGAAGAGGCTAATCAAAATCAACGACAAAATCCCCCAATGGATAACAGCCTACACAGAGGCAGCAAAATCAGAAAACCAAAAGAGACACCCGAACAAGGATAACCGGGATACTCCACCAACGTCGAAAGGACGTCAGCCAATCATAAGGCACCGCTCACATCAGAAAGAGCATCTTTGTGTCTATACCCCAAGGAGTCAGAAATTCCTCAAGGGTACCAATAATGCAATGCAAGTTGGGACACAAGAACCTATGAGTAACTGCACATCCCCTAGACGGATCCCTGCGTTATCCAGCCCCTAGTGGCACAAAATCAAAAAAACAACCGTCGAAGCAGCATCGTGGACTGTGGAGACAAAATCATCACAAATCCCTGGAAAGGAGATATTCACGCTACCCCGTCGTCACAAACACGGAGGTATGCAGCTTCCGGCTCGGGCAATGAGCGAAGCTATCTCTGGAAAAGGGGTACTCACTGCTTACCGTTGTCACAAGGGTACTTAGCTTCCGGCTCAAACAAAGAGTGAAGCTAAGCCTGGAGAGACGGTACTTACAGCTTCCAGCTTGGGCAACAAGCAAAGCAAGGCCTGGAGAGGCAAAACTCACACTGCTCACCGTCGTCACAAAGGCGCTTGGTTTCCGGCTCGAACAAAGAGCGAGACTAGGCCTGGAGAGGCGAAACTCACACTGCTACCGTCGTCACAAGGATACTTAGCTTCCGGCTCGAACAAAGAGTGAAGCTAAGCCTGGAGAGGCGGGTACTCAACCATCAGCGTCATCAGAGGCGCGTTGATGTCCAACTTCCGGCTCGGGCGTCGAGTGAAGTTGACCTTGGAGAAGGTAAACTCAGCTACCGAGGATGTCAGAAGCGCCGAGGTATGCACCCACCTGGAGAGGCTACTCAACATTTTTCCACCGGAAGATGCTACAAGTCAGAAGGTCGGCACAATACCCGGACAATTGGGTCAACTCCTTTACTTGTCAGCCGATACACCAAAAGGCCGTCCGACTAAGTAAAGGGGGGGCAGCTGTAGACCCCTAAAATTGTCCGGGTCGGAAATAAAGCTTGAAGACTCTCGAAGACTGAAGGATAATCAGTCAGAAGGACTCCTCGAAGGCCCTAGGAGGGTTCTCTGTAGGTCTAGAGGTCTTAGAATAGCTCAAAATAAAGAAGTGGAGGGAAAAAGCCCAATACGGCCGTACTGAACTTAATACGGCCGTATTGAAGCTTCAATACGGCCGTACTGAAGTCAGTACGACCGTATTGACACTTCAATACAACCGCAGCGAACTCAATACGGGCGTATTGAAATTTCTGAACTTCAATACGACCGTATTGAACTTCAATACGACCGTATTGGAGTTCAAAAATTTCAATACGGCCGTATTGCCCCTGTAGGCCGTATTGCGCCTATTCCCTATAAATATGACGTCAATTGGACGTCATTCCACACTTTTTCACTCAGTTTTGACTCCCTCCTTGAGTATTCTGGGGTTTTTGAGCAGTGTTCTGCCCTAGAAATCTCTCTGGGAGTCGATCCGACGAAGTTCTGGAATTCCGAGCACTTAGCTTGGAGATTCGAACCTAGTCGAAGGGAAATCCTCCGGATTTCCGTAGTCATTTTGTTCTAGGAGAGCGAGGAGCGGGCTTGTAGAGCGAGGGAACGCCAAAACGCTTCCCAGTTCTTTGCAATATAAAAGCACGCTTCAAGAGGTTTCCCTTCAATCCTTCCTTTTACTGCTTTCTGTGTGCATATTTAAAACTGTCATCATGTAGATAGTCAATTTATAATTGCTTAGAATAAATAGGGGTAATTTAGTAATTTTATACTGTTCTTTTAAAAATAATCTGTCATAGGGAACCCGAAAGGGGCGCTGTGGGGTGCTAACACCTTCCCCACGCGTAACCGACTCCCTTACCCAACTCTGGTTGTAGTGGCCAAAGTTGATTCTTAAATCAATTGCCTTATCCCTTTTTCCAATGTTTTGAGTAAAACATTGGTGGCGACTCCACGAACCCTCCTTTTGCGAAAACCACTAATCCATGGAGGGTCCCGCTTGGGATTAATATGGATTGGTGAGTCTTTTAATAAAATTGCTCGTTTGACGAGATCTCAGTTTGAGAATAAGTCATTCTAGCAATCCACATTTTTAAACAAATAAACGAGTCCAACCATCCTTCGCGAATGCCGAAAGCCCGTTTCGGGCCGGTGGCGACAACCACGAGTTAGAATAACTGAACTAATTGTTTCAGCTCCTGTTTTAATCTATTACCTAACATGGTAATCGATTAACACGATGCCAAAATAACACAAAACTCACATTTGGAACAGAGGTAATCGATTACTTTAAAGAGGTAATCGATTAACACGATCCTTTTTCCTCTTGAAATCATCAGAATCAGTTTGGTAATCTATTACCACACATGGTAATCGATTATTCCAGTATCAATCAGTTTTTCAACATGAGTCAGGTAATCTATTACCAGTTCAGGTAATCTATTCCTTAACTCAGAAAATTTCTGATGTTTTCAAGTTTTCATTTAAAGTCTCAAACACTCAGTAAATTAATACTTCATGTTCTCAACAATGAATGAAATAAGAAAAATGAGTATTATGATATTTTCACCTTCATGTTAATTACTAATTTTTAACACATAACAAACAAACACATACAAGCCTAATCTTTTAAACAAACAATACATTATCCTTTTGACATAGGCTTAAAATAAAAAGCAACATGAGCAAAACATCAAAACTAAAACTTCTAGGGAACATCTTCCAGATGTAGATTCTTCAATCTTCAACAATCTCCCCCTTTTTGGTTTTGATGAGCCAAACTCTTCATGTTGACTTTCACGATCATCATGTTGTTTTGTTTCACTTGTTTGTTTGAAATTTGAACTTGAATTTGAACCTGCATATGTCTAGAACAAAAACTTCCATACAAAGCATTATGCAGTTCTATTTCCATTTCTTTCTTATACAATACATAAACAACCATATAAACATTTAATCAGTTTCTCATGAATTTCTCCCCCTGTTTGGCTTAACCAAACCAAAAAAAACAGAGTAAACAGAGAAATAACATGATACTTATGCAACAAAAACAACAAGCACTTAATAAGACTTTCATCATATAAGCATTAAAAATGTTCAGAAGCATACAAATACTACAACTATTACAAACTTTAAGTCTGAAATATAAATCAAAGTATTTATGCAGAACAAATTAAAATGCAGTGCCTAAAATGTAATGCATAACTAAAGTTCTTCAGGGTAGGGTATGTTCATCGCATCCAGTCGTTCAGATATAGATTCAAAACAAGCCTTCAGCTCTTGATAATCTCTTCTCTGAGTTTCTCTGATGTCATCTAGCTTTGCCAGAACAGATAGCTCAAAAGTAGAAAGAGGCTTGGGCTCTTCAGCACCTTCCTCTTCTTCAGTTTGAACTTCAGGTTGAGACGGCTCTGTAGTCTCAGCAGTAGGAACATCTTCCTTTGCTATCCAACCAGCATCTGTTTTCACTAGCTTCATCATTTTCAGAGCTCTATCCTTGATATCATGAACATCTCTGGTGACCTCTCTTGCTTCACCAGTTAAGGGAACTTTATAGAACACCAATACCTTGCTTATGAACACAGCATATGGACACTTGCAGTCCATTAACCTCCTTGTCTTTAGCATTATGTCTTCTACCACATATACCCAATCAACTTGAATGTTGTTCTTAAAAGCTGCGAGCAGTGCCATATCTTCTTCACTGATTTGTGCGTGATTGCTCCCCCTTGCTGCCAGAATCCAGACAATTACATAATGTAGGAGTCTATCTTCCATTCGTAGACCTCCAGCATTATATGTAATTTTCCTCTTTTCTTTTCTTTTGTATTCTTTATTAGCCTCCCAGGCTGAAACATCCCTCAGCATACTCATAAAAAACGTATCTTTATCTATTGAGAAATTTTTCATCTTTAATTCATTGAAGGTAGGTTTAATACCATTTCTGGTTAATCCACCAATCTTCAAAAATACATCAGCAGATAGAGTAACTTTTATTCCTTTAACTTCTGAAACCAAAGCACCATTTTCATCTCTTCCCAAATTTGAGTAAAAGACCCTAACAAGATCAGGGTAGTACAGTCCACTTAACCCAACAAATTTGCTAACTCCTTGACAAGATAACAGAGTAGGAAATGTAAAACCTTGCTCTATAAGCCAAGACGAGTAGAGTACCTTTGGAGCCACAATGTCTTTGCAAGCAAAAGACTCATTGAAAGTTTCCTCTTGAGACTTCCTTGTGAACCACGAATGAGAATATTCTTCTTCAGGTTCTGGACGAGAGGACTCTTGTTTCTTCTTTTTAGATGTACCTTGACCTTGAGTAGTAGGACGAGGGTAATCTCTGTTGGCTATGTGCTTTACACGCTTTCCTTTGCCAAGACTTTCCATGAATGGGGCTTAGGGTTAGGTTTTGAAATAGATTTTGAGATAGAAAAGGGAACCAGGGGTTTCGTTCGTTTTAGTTTGAAGTAAAAATGGAGAGAGTTTTGAATTAATTTGAATTCGAAACAAATTTAAAGAGGGTTTTTGAGTACAAAAAAAACAGGGGTTCGCGTCAGGTAATCGATTAACCCAGTTGGTAATCGATTATCTCGCAACTGAAACAGGGTAATTATGCAAGTGAGTGAGTGGTAATCGATTAACCCGATAGGTAATCGATTATCACAGTGAAATGTGTGCAGATACAGGGCATACTGTGTTTTGTGTGATTTCCTATTATGAGTGCACATACATCAAGTTTAAACCTATAAGTGCTTAGCAATTTCATGCATATTCACACAATCATACTTTAATTATGAGATTTAGGATAGATTGGACTCACTAATGATACCAAGATTGGTTCTTAGCTTGAAAAATCTTTCCTTTGGTAGAGGCTTTGTAAAGATGTCAGCAAGTTGATCTTCTGACATTATGAATTTGATGTCACAGTCTCCTTTCTCTACATGATCTCTGATAAAGTGATGTCTAACTTCAATGTGCTTAGTTCTTGAGTGTAGAATAGGATTCCTTGAAATGTTAATTGCACTTGTGTTGTCACACTTCAGTGGTATGTGATCAATCTTCAAACCAAAGTCTTGAAGTTGATGTTTAAACCAAATTGACTGAGCACAGCAGCTTCCAGCAGCTATATACTCAGCTTCAGCAGTTGAGAGTGCTACACAAGCTTGTTTCTTGCTCTGCCACGATATGAGACATTCTCCAAACGTGTGGCACGTTCCACTTGTACTTTTCCTATCCAATTTACAACCAGCAAAATCGGAGTCAGAGTAACCAGTTAAAGATGGAGAAGTACCTTTAGGATACCACAATCCAACATTGATTGTGCCTTTCAAATACTTCAGTATTTTCTTTACAGCCTTCAGATGTGATTCCTTTGGTTTTGATTGGAATCTAGCACATACACATACACTGTACATGATGTCAGGTCTGCTAGCTGTTAGATACAGAAGAGATCCAATGATCCCTCTATACATTGATTCTTCAACATCTTTTCCTGCAATATCACTATCTAGATAACAATTAGTAGACATAGGAGTATTTGATATCTAACAATTCTCCATATCAAATTTCTTTAACAGTTCTTTGCTATATTTAGTTTGATGTAGAAAAATTCCATTTTCCATTTGTTTGACTTGTAGTCCTAGGAAGAAGCTTAATTCTCCCATCATAGACATATCAAACTCCTTCTGCATATTGGAAACAAATTCTCCACAAAGAGATTGGTTAGTTGATCCAAATATTATATCATCAACATAAATCTGAATCAGCAGAATATCTTTTGATTTTCTCTTTATGAAAAGAGTTTTATCAACATTACCTCTTTGAAAGTCATGAGTTAGTAGAAACTTACTTAGCCTTTCATACCATTTCCTTGGAGCTTGTTTCAGTCCATACAAAGCTTTCTTGAGCTTGTAATCATGCTTAGGTAATTTGCAGTCAACAAAACCAGGTGGTTGAGCTACATAAACTTCTTCATCAATTAGACCATTTAAAAATGCACTTTTCACATCCATTTGATATAGTTTGAAATCAAACACACAAGCAAATGCAAGTAAAAGCCTAACAGCTTCTAATCTAGCAACTGGAGCATATGTTTCACCAAAGTCTATACCTTCCTGTTGATTGTATCCTTTGGCTACTAATCTAGCTTTATTTTTAACTATAACACCTTCTTCATTTAGTTTGTTTCTGAAAACCCATTTTGTACCAATGACATTCATATTCTTATTGAAAGGAACTAAAATCCAAACATCATTTCTTTTGAATTGATTCAGTTCATCATGCATGGCCATTATCCAGAATTCATCTTTTAATGCATGTTCCACACATAATGGTTCAATTTGAGAAACAAATGCCATATCATCACTTAGAAGATTAAAAGAGTGTCTAGTAGAAACTCCCTTATTTATATCTCCAAGAATGTTATCCAGAGATAGATCTTTGGGTTTCCTCCATTCTTTGGGTAGTGATGTGTCTTCAGATGGTGTTTTCTGCTGTAGTTCCAGTTTTTCTTCTTCTTGTGTAATACTGTCACCTATCTCATCTTCATCATTAAGAGATTTTCCTTTTTCAAGGATGTTAGTTTCATCAAAGGTAACATGTATAGATTCTTCAACAGATAAGGTACTTTTGTTAAAGACTCTATATGCTTTGCTAATTGCAGAATATCCAATAAAAACTCCTTCATCAGCCTTAGCATCAAATTTTCCAAGAGTGTCTTTTCCATTATTCAGAACAAAACACTTACAGCCAAACACTTTAAAATGTGAAATGTCAGGCTTTCTTCCTTTGTAAAGCTCATATGGTGTTTTCTTTAAAATAGGTCTAATCAAGATTCTATTTAGAACATAGCATGCAGTGTTTACTGCATCAGCCCAAAAGTATTTTGGTAAACCATTTTCATTTAACATGGCTCTTGCTAGCTCTATTAGAGATCTATTTTTCCTCTCTACAACTCCATTTTGTTGAGGAGTTCTAGGGACAGAAAAATTGTGATTAATACCATTTTCTTCACAAAAAGTTTGAAAAGATTCATTTTGAAATTCACCACCATGATCACTTCGCAAAGATTTAATTTTCAAGTCCTTTTCATTCTGAATTCTTTTTGAAATGATTCTAAAGGCTTTAAAAGCATTGTCTTTATGGGATATAAATGCAACCCATGTGAATCTGGAGTAGTCATCAATGAGAACTAAAGCATAAGTGTTTCCACCTAGACTTTTGGTTCTTGATGGTCCAAAGAGATCCATGTGCAAAAGTTCCAGCGGTCTAGAGGTTGACATAACTTTCTTTGATTTAAAAGAAGCTCTAGTCTGCTTTCCCTTTTGACATGCATCACAAAGTCCTTGTTTAGAGAACTTGATCTTTGGAAGACCACTAACAAGATCTTTAGATGCAAGTCTATTTAACTGATCTGCATTTATATGTGCAATGCGTCTATGCCATAACCATGTTACATTATCATGTGATGTGAGACAAGAATTGGATGATGAATGCTCTAAGTCTAAGATGTATATGTTATTGACTCTTTTTCCTATAAGCAGGACTTCATTTGATTCCTTATCACAAACCATACAGCATTGATTATTAAAAGAGATATTGTAATTTTTGTCACAAAGCTGGCTAATACTAAGCAGGTTATATTTGAGACCTTCTACATACAGGACATTTTCAATGAGAGTATTGGAATTGTTACCAACACTGCCTGAGCCTAGTATTCTGCCTTTGTTGTTATCTCCATATGTTACAGATCCTCCTTCTTTTTCCTGTAATGAGATAAATTTGCTTTTATCTCCTGTCATGTGTCTTGAGCAGCCGCTGTCTAAGTACCACATTGATTGCTTTGCTCTCAAGCACACCTGCAGCACAAGTTATTCAATTTGATTTTGGTACCCAATGGATCTTGGGTCCTGGAGAATCAGTGAGTACATAATCTAATTTCTTAATCCATTTATATTTTCCACTGGGAATGCCAAATTTCCTTATCATGCATCTGTAGTAGTTATGACCAGATTTCATACAATAGTTACATGAGTGGGAATTAATGGATTTCATAACATTAACCTTCTGTTTTTCTTTATCCTTTGCTTTTAATGCAGCATACAATGTTTCACAGTTCTCACATGGTGACTTTAGTTTAGAGATATCTGAAAGTAGTTTCCTGTTATCATTCTCTAAATCAGAAATTTTATCTCTCATGTGTGTCATTTTCTTTTTGTAAACATTATTTGATTTTTCTAATTTCTTTGCTTCAGCATACAGTTCAGCAAATGCATTTTGCAATTCATCATACGAGTCAATAGATGAGTCAGAATCATTTACCTCATAATCTGAATTATGTTTGGTCATGAGACAGAGATTTGCTTCCTGATCCTCATCACTATCACTTGAAGTTGTTGAGGCATTCTCTTCCCATGCTATGTATGCTTTCTTTTTCTTTGATCTGAACTTTTGTTTCGTCTCCTCATTCTTTTTCAGGCTTGGACAGTCAGCTCTCATGTGTCCAGCTTTTCCACATTCAAAACATTTGAACTTTGGAGATGAGTTTTCATTCTTCTTGAAGGATTTCTTCTGACTGGAGAATCTCTTATTGTTGTTCTTCCTTCTCATGAATTTTCTGAAATTCTTCACCATTAGATTTAATTCTTCTTGTTCAGAACTTTCATTGCTGCTATCCTCTTCATCACTTGAGGATTCTTTTACCTTTAAGGCCAGACCTTTTGCCTTTTTATCTTTTTGTTCTTCATCAGCAATCCTTGACAGATCCATCTCATATTCTCTTAGCTTTCCAAATAACTCAGCACTTGTCATCTGAGCTAAGTTCTTTGACTCTGTAATTGCTGTGACAGTTGGTTGCCATCTTCTGTTTAGTGACTTCAGGATTTTGACATTTACTTCTTCTTCCACGAAGTCTTTCCCTAATCCTTTTAGGTGATTTATTATGTGAATGAACCTCTTTTGCATATCCATGACAGTTTCACCTTGATTCATTCTGATGGTTTCATATTCCTGAATGAGTGTGTTCTTTCTAGCTCTTCTCACTTCTGGAGTTCCTTCATGTGTTACTTGGATTAAATCCCAAGCTTCCTTTGCTGTAGAACAAGCTGAAATTCTAAAAAATTCATCAGAATTTAGTGCAGAATGTATGATATTTAAAGCTTTTGCATCATTCTCTGCTCTTCTAATTTCACTTTGATCCCAGCTATCATATGGTTTCTCAATTTCTTTTCCTCCCTCTATCTTAGTGGGTATTTTGTAATCTGTGATTACAGCCTGCCAAATATTTCTATGAACAGATTCCATGAAAATTTTCATTCTAACTTTCCAAAAGGGATAGTTATCTCCACAAAACAATGGGGGTCTGTTTATAGAAGCACCTTCAGCAAACGGTAATTGATTACCAGCCATCTAACCTTTCTAAAGATCTAGTCTTGAATGTTTTACAAGATACAGCTCTGGTACCAATTGTTGGTCCCTACGGTTAGAATCTAGAAGGGGGGGTTGAATAGATTCTATGTTATTTTTCCTTTCCTTCTTTGCTTTCTAAATCTTTACCAAACAGATCTTGATTTAAAACAAACCTTTAAACAAAAAAGGTAATTCAGAGTTATAAATGCACAGCTTATCCAACAAGATTTGAATAACAAGATATGTAAAGATTGAATTTATCAATTACCAAGAATCTTTAAAGTTCAGTTTCTGCAGATAATGTTTTTCTTCATACAACATTAATCATGAAACTTATACAGAATGTAAAGAGTGTAAGAGTTAAGAAAATCATGCACCAAGATATATACTGGTTCAGCCATCCAAAGGCCTACATCCAGTTTCAGATTTAGATACACCTCTAAATCCAGTCAAATCCACTATTGATATTCTTTACATGCACCCTGCACAAGCAATATCCAATCAATGAATTTAACAAGAAAATCTTGACACCTACAAGATTAACAAACCATTTCTTGACTCCACAAGAAACATATAACCCAAGAATATTGATCCCACAATATCCTACTTGAGAAAAACCTATCTCAAGATTTCTCTTTACACAACTCTTCTAGAGATTCTCTAATCTCAAGAGTTAAAACCATTCAAACAATAACAAAAGATCAGAAACGAGTACACCTGTTCGTGTAGATATGATCTTCAACAATGTAAACCAGTTTAGAATGAATTTTCTATATGAACTTCATCTTCTTGAATTGATCTTGCACACTTCTTTTTCCAAAAGTTGATTTTCAGCAGATATGTTCTTTCTTTCTTTTTCAGAAAATCTTTTTCTCTTTTGCAGTAATGTCTGTGTGTGAAAATTCTTTTTTTCTCTTCTTAAAAAAACTTCAGTTTTAATCTTATTTAAAGACAATTTTCATGTGCAAGGAAACAGTTATTTCAGTTATATTCATAACAGAGATAATCTATTACCTGTGATGGTAATCTATTACCACGAGTTAGAATAACTGAACTAATTGTTTCAGCTCCTGTTTTAATCTATTACCTAACATGGTAATCGATTAACACGATGCCAAAATAACACAAAACTCACATTTGGAACAGAGGTAATCGATTACTTTAAAGAGGTAATCGATTAACACGATCCTTTTTCCTCTTGAAATCATCAGAATCAGTTTGGTAATCTATTACCACACATGGTAATCGATTATTCCAGTATCAATCAGTTTTTCAACATGAGTCAGGTAATCTATTACCAGTTCAGGTAATCTATTCCTTAACTCAGAAAATTTCTGATGTTTTCAAGTTTTCATTTAAAGTCTCAAACACTCAGTAAATTAATACTTCATGTTCTCAACAATGAATGAAATAAGAAAAATGAGTATTATGATATTTTCACCTTCATGTTAATTACTAATTTTTAACACATAACAAACAAACACATACAAGCCTAATCTTTTAAACAAACAATACATTATCCTTTTGACATAGGCTTAAAATAAAAAGCAACATGAGCAAAACATCAAAACTAAAACTTCTAGGGAACATCTTCCAGATGTAGATTCTTCAATCTTCAACAAAAAAGATCTCTCTACAAGTTCAACAAAAGGGCAACTAAGAAAGATGAAGGGAGCATATCTTCTTATAATTGTTTTGAATGTGAAAAATATAGCCATATAAAAGTTGAATGCCTCAATCTCCTAAAGAAGAAACAAGAGGAGAAGAAAGGAAAGAAAAATAACGAAGGAAAAATAGCCTACATAGTTTGAGAAGATAACAATCTGAGTTCAACAAGCAGTTAATCTGAATCAGAGGAAATCAATCTATGTTTGATGGCTGAAGCTGATCAAGATAACATTGTAAGTGATTCTGATCTTGAGTCTAATCCTGATTATGATCAACTTCAAGAGGCATTTATTCAAATACACAATGAAGCCTGAAAAAGAGATTCATTAAATACAAAGCTTAGAAACAAATTGACTTGGTATGAAAATACTTTGATTAAAGCTTAACAAGAATTTGAAAATTTGAAAATTGAATATGATCATTTGCAAACAATGTTTAGTTTCAATAAGCTTATTGTGAGACAAGTTTTTCTACCAAAGCTAAATGTGAAAGTTGCAAGTCTTTACAAAGAAAAAATGATGATTTGGAAAACCAACTTGCAAAATTCACAAATGGAAAAACAAATCTTAACATTATATTAGGAAATTAAAGAGCCAAGAGTTTGCTATGGTATCTTGATAGTGGCTGCTCAAGAAACATGACTGGAGATCCTTCAAAGTTTTCAAGTCTGAAACTAAAGCATGAAGGATATGTGACATATGGTGACAACAAAGGAAATATGTTGGGTTGTGGAAATGCTGGTAACTATTCTTCCACAACTTTGATTGAAAATTTGTTACTTGTTGAAGGGCTGAAACACAATTTGTTGAGCATAAGCTAATTAAGTGATAAGGGATTCAATATTGAATTTGATAATTCTTGATGTTTGATTTGTGATAAATTGACTAATGAGATAAGATTCATTGGGAAAATAATTAATAATATTTACATGTTAGACTTAGTGCATTCAATCACAATCTCTAACACAAAATGTTTGATCACTAAAGAATATAATGTTTGGCTTTGGCATAGGAGAGTTGCACACATACACATGAATCATCTAAACAAATTAAGTAGAAAAGAGTTTGTAATTAGACTACCTAAACTCAAGTTCAGCAAGGATAAACTATGTGATGCTTGTCAAAAAGGTAAGCAAGTAAAGGCTAGTTTTAAAAGCAAAAAATATGATTTCATCCTCAAAGCCTTTGCAACTAATTCACATGGATTTATTCGGTCCTTCAAGAACCATGAGTCTAGAAGGAATTACTATAGGCTGGTTATGGTAGATGATTATTCAAGGTTTACATGGGTAATGTTTCTTGCTACTAAGAGTGAAGCCTTCAATGCTTTTAAGAAATTTGCTAAGCTAGTTCAAAATGAGAAGAACACAAATATTACCTCAATTAGGAGTGATCATGGAGGAGAATTCCAAAATGTTTTATTCCAAAACTTTTATGAGGAGCATGGCATAGGCCACAACTTTTTAGCACCTAGGACTCTTCAACAAAATGGTGTTGTGGAGAGGAAAAATAGGTCTGTAGAGGAATTAGCTAGAATAATTGATGGAAAACTTGTAGTGGAACCAGATTGATGTTGATTCCTCTTCAAGTTCCTCCCTAGACCTTTGGATCCTTGATTTAAGCTTTCCAATGCCTCCAATGGAAGAGAAGCTTCGGATTCCACCAATGCTTTGGTGTAGAAGACTCTTCAAGAGGTGCCAATCCTTGGAGGAGATAATCCCCTTTAATCCTTACCACACTCTTCTTTGAGAGGATAAGAGAATTGGATGAGTATCAAAGAGGTTAATGACTTTTAGAAGAGAGATATTGGCTGATCAATTTCGGAATTCACTTTATATTTCATCAAAAAGTGATTACAAAGGTCAGAACAAGGTTTGTATAGGGTGGGGGAAAATTATGGTGCAAGCTAGGCTATCTATGGTTCAAGAGAACCATGGTTAGTTTAGCTTGACCACTCTAGTTAGCTTAGGAGGCTTGTGGAGCAATCTTCTAACTTACAAGCTTGGGAAGCAAGCTAAGTTAGAAGCTTGTAGCACAAGCTTCCCAAGAGTGCAAGAGAAGCCAAGCAATTCAGCCATAGAACCAACCTAGGCGGCCCACATTTTTTTTCCATATTTAATCCAATCCAAAAACTTGGAGTTGGTTTAGTTAGGTTCACCATATGATGGTGAGACCTAGCTAAATCAATTCCTTGGAAAATTTGGCCTAGGCCCAATTCTAGCCCAATTACTAGCTACACCTACACACCTTGCTATTTGTCATCCCACTTCTACTACTGAAAAATATAGAAATGAATGAACCTTAATACTAGGTCAAATGGAGAAAAAATCTCCAAGTAACATACCTTAAATTCCTAAAGGATAACCTAAAATAAAAGAAAGAAAGTGTCTCACAAATACAAAGGCAAAATACACCTATACAAGCAACTACTATGTACAAGTATCATACAATGTATATAGAATAGACTGTAGCAGACTAATAAGAGGAATCATACTCAATGCTCATGAAGTGCAAAGGTCTAAGAAGCACCTTCTCTGTAGAAGCCTCCTCCAGCCTCCTAACCATAGACCTAGTTAAAGGTCCAATAGTCTTCAAGTGTGAGCCTCCTTGGATCAACCTTCACCCTTCTTGGTTTTACCTCTTCCAAAAGGATCCTTGGGAATTAGATTTCCATCAATAATGCTAAATGAGATTAATCTACCTAAATACTATTGGGCTGATTCAATAAATACAGCATGTCATTGTCGCCACTGGCCCGAAACGGGGCTTTCGGCATTCGCGAAGGATGGTTGGACTCGTTTGTTTGTTTAAAATATGGATTGCTAGAATGACTTATTCTCAAACTGAGACCTCGTCAAACGAGCAATTTTATTAAAATGGTTCACCAATCCATATTAATCCCAAGCGGGACCCTCCATGGATTAGTGGTTTTCGCAAAAGGAGGGTTCTTTGGAGTCGCCACCAATGTTTTACTCAAAACATTGGAAAAAGGGATAAGGCAATCGATTCAAAAATCGACTTCGGCCATTACAACCAGAGTCGGGTAAGGGAGTCGGTTACGCGTGGGGAAGGTGTTAGCACCCCACAGCGCCCCTTTCGGGTTCCCTATGACAGATTATTTCTAAAATAATAGCGTAAAATTACTAAATTACCCCTATTTATTCTAAGCAATTATAAATTAACTATCTACATGATGACAGTTTAAATATGCACACAGAAAGCAGTAAAAGGAAGGATTTAAGAAGAAACCTTTGAAGCGTGCTTTTATATATTTTGTAAAACTGGGAAGCTTTTTGGCGTTCCCTCGCTCTACAAGCCCGCTCGCTCCCTCCTATAAAATTTTAACTATGGAAATCCGGAGGATTTCCCTTCGACTAGGTTCGATCCTCAAGCAAAATGGCTCGGGGCTCAAGAACTTCGTCGGATCAACTCTCCGAGTGATTTCTAGGGCAGAACACTGCTCAAAAACCCCAGAATACTCAAGGAGAGGGTTGAAACTATGTTCCAAAATGTCCTATGACGTCAAAATGACGCCATATTGTCGCCACCGGCCCGAAACGGGCTTTCGGCATTCGCGAAGGATGGTTGGACTCGTTTATTTGTTTGAAAAATGTGGATTGCTAGAATGACTTATTCTCAAACTGAGACCTCGTCAAACGAGCAATTTTATTAAAATGCTCACTAATCCATATTAATCCCAAGCGGGACCCTCCATGGATTAGTGGTTTTCATAAAGGAGGGTTCGTGGAGTCGCCACCAATGTTTTACTCAAAACATTGGAAAAAGGGATAAGGCAATTGATTTAAAAATCAACTTTGGCCACTACAACCAGAGTTGGGTAAGGGAGTCGGTTACGCGTGGGGAAGGTGTTAGCACCCCACAGCGCCCCTTTCGGGTTCCCTATGACAGATTATTTTTAACAGAACAGTATAAAATTACTAAATTACCCCTATTTATTCTAAGCAATTATAATTGACTATCTACATGATGACAGTTTAAATATTCACACAGAAAGCAGTAAAAGGAAGGATTGAAGGAAAACCTCTTGAAGCGTGCTTTTTATAAAAAATGAACTGGGAAGCGTTTTGGCGTTCCCACGCTCTACAAGCCCGCTCCTCGCTCTCCTAGAACAAAATTTTAACTAAGGGAATCAAAGAGATTTCCCCTCGACTAGGTTTGAATCTCCAAGCTAAGTGCTCGGAATTCCAGAACTTCGTCGGATCGACTCCCAGAGAGATTTCTAGGGCAGAACACTGCTCAAAAACCCCAGAATACTCAAGGAGGGAGTCAAAACTGAGTGAAAAAGTGTGGAATGACGTCCAATTGACGTCATATTTATAGGGAATAGGCGCAATACGGCCTACGGGAGCAATACGGCCGTATTGAAATTTTTGAACTTCAATACGGTCGTATTGAGTTCAATACGGCCGTATTGAAGTTCAGAAATTTCAATGCGCCCGTATTGAGTTCACAGCGGCTGCATTGAAGTGTCAATACGGGCGTATTGATTTCAGTACGGCCGTATTGAAGTTTCAGAAACTTCAATACGCCGTATTGAGTCCGCTGCGGCCGTATTGAAGCTTCAATACGGCCGTATTGAATGCAGTACGGCCGTATTGGGCTTTTTCCCTCCACTTCGTTATTTTGAGCTATTCTAAGACCTCTAGACCTACAGAGAACCCTCCTAGGGCCTTCCAGGAGTCCTTCTGGCTGATCTTCCTTCAGTCTTCGAGAGTCTTCAAGCTTTATTTCCGACCCGGACAATTTTAGGGGTCTACAGCTGCCCCCCCTTTACTTAGTCGGACGGCCTCTTGGTGTATCGGCTGACAAGTAAAGGAGTTGACCCAATTGTCCGGGTATTGTGCCGACCTTCTGACTTGTAGCGTCTTCCGGTAGGAAAATGTTGAGTAGCCTCTCCAGGTGGGTGCATACCTCGGCGCTTCTGACATCCTCGGTAGCTGAGTTTACCTTCTCCAAGGTCAACTTCACTCGACGCTCGAGCTGGAAGTTGGACATCAACGCGCCTCTGATGACGCTGATGGTTGAGTACCGCCTCTCCAGGCTTAGCTTCACTCTTTGTTCGAGCCGGAAGCTAGGCACCTTTGCGACGACGGTGAGCAGTGTGAGTTTTGCCTCTCCAGGCCTTGCTTTGCTTGTTGCCCAAGCTGGAAGCTGTGAGTATCGTCTCTCCAGGCTTAGCTTCACTCTTTGTTCGAGCCGGAAGCTAAGCACCCTTGTGACGACGGTGAGCAGTATGAGTTTTGCCTCTCCAGGCCTTGCTTTGCTTGTTGTCCAAGCTGGAAGCCGTAAGTACCGTCTCTCCAGGCTTAGTTTCACTCTTTGTTTGAGCCGGAAGCTAAACACCTTTGTGACGACGGTAAGCGGTGAGTACCCCTTTTCCAGAGATAGCTTCGCTCATTGCCCGAGCCGGAAGCTGCATACCTCCGTGTCTGTGACGACGGGGTAGCGTGAATATCTCCTTTCCAGGGATTCGTGATGATTTTGTCTCCACAGCCCACGATGCTGCTTCGACGGTTGTTTTTTGATTTTGTGCCACTAAGGGCTGGATAACGCAGGGATCCGTCTAGGGGATGTGCAGTTACTCATAGGTTCTTGTGTCCCAACTTTCCATTGCGTAGTTGGTTCCCACTGGGGAATTTCTGATTCCTTTGGGTGCAGACACAAAGATGCTCTTTCTGATGTGAGCGGTGCCTTATGATTGGCTGACGTCCTTTCGACGTTGGTGGAGTATCCCGGTTATCCTTATTCGGGTGACTCTTTTGGTTTTCTGATTTTGCTGCCTCTGTGTAGGCTGTTATCCACTGGGGGATTTTGTCGTTGATTTTGATTAGCCTCTTCTGTTAGGCGTATCAGCTTGACGTTCAATGATTGGCTGAGCCAGATTCCACTTGGGGAATGATTATTGATTTTTATTTTCTTCTCCTTCTGCAGGGATGCCTCTTGAGTAGGCGACTGGGGATTTGGGGATCTTACGTATCCCAGAGTATTATTTAGGAAGCCTCTACAGGCTTAGCCTCACTCGACACTTGAGTTGGAGAGCTATCTTCACTGAGGAAGTTTAAGTCCTTTGACTTGGATATTCTGCTTGGGAGATCGTACTTCCATTGAGGATGTCGTCGATCTTGCTTTGATGGCTCTTGTTGGGGATTTTGAGTCCAAGAGCGTGAGTTGAGGTTTCTCTGGGGAGTATTATTTCTGCGAGCCTCTCCAGGCTCAATTATTTTGAGATGTGGGGGATGAGGAGTATTGTTTCGGCGAGCCTCTCCAGGCTCAGTTATTCTGTGTGAACTGGTTGTTGGATTTTCTGAATCTTTGTATTTTGCTTGCTGCTGTCATACACAAGCAATTTTCTATTTTTCTATTTTATGCAGTTGCCTCATGATAAGGTCTTTGAATGTGCAACTAATGTGTGTGATGCACAAATGCAATTCAATTTTTTATTTTTGTTCATTTATTTAGAAAAGTGAGTGGCTCTCCCTATCCTCTTCTTCTTGGAGGACTTTCTGTCATTGACGCGAGGGAGTATTTTTGTGAGCCTTTACGCAGGAGATTATGGATTTTACAGGAACCCCTCCAATTTTCTTTTATTGACCGATTATTAAGAGTTTCGTACAATTTTTAGAAAAACCAACTCAAAGGCATAATCACATGGTCAAGAGAGAAAAGAAACAAATGGATATTTTATTGATATTCACAAATGTTCATACAGAAAGATTTACGAAAGGAATTTCTGAAGAATGGCTGGCCAAGGTAGGCTATACATTTTTGGCTTAAACAATTATATCTGTAATTGTCGCTTTTCTCGTTCCCCTAATCGTTTTGGGTGAGATGCCTGAGCCAGGAGTGTAGATACTGCAAGACGCTTGCTTCTAGAAGATTATCACTTGAACCGCCTTTCGGTTTTCGGTTCAAGTGATCGTTGCTTGCTTTACTTTTTGCATCTTATTCTTTTGCCCCTAATTTTTGCCTAGGACGTATCCTAGCGGGGATAATTTTGCCTTTGTTTTGCCTAGTACCCTTGTACTGGCGGGCTTTTTGTTTTGCCCTAACTTTTGCCTAGGATGCCCTTTTTGGGTTTTCATCCTAACGGGCTGATGCAAGCAACGTCTTCAAGCATAATACTTCTTTACCACGTCAGCGTTGACTGGGTATCGAAGTTCTTCTCCGTCCATGTCTGTGAGAATCAATGCTCCCCCGGAGAAGGCTCGCTTCACCACGTATGGTCCTTCGTAATTTGGGGCCCACTTTCCGATTTTGTCCTTTTGAGCTGGTAGTAATTTCTTCATCACCAGCTCTCCCTCATGGTAGACTCGAGGGTGGACTTTCTTGTCAAAAGCCTTTTTGATCTTCCTTTGATAGGCTTGACCATGGCATATGGCGTTCAGCCGCTTTTCTTCAATAAGGTTCAATTGGTCATACCGGCTTTGAACCCATTCTGCCTCGGAAAGTTTCGCTTCCATGATTACCCTTAGAGAAGGTATTTCGACCTCGACGGGTAGAACTGCCTCCATCCCATAAACAAGGGAGAACGGAGTAGCTCCTGTGGACGTGCGCACTGAAGTCCTGTATCCATGGAGAGCGAAGGGTAGCATCTCATGCCAGTCTTTGAATGAGACAACCATCTTTTGTACTATCTTCTTGATGTTTTTGTTGGCTGCCTCGACTGCCCCATTCATCTTTGGTCGATATGGGGAAGAGTTATGGTGTTGGATTTTGAACTCTTGGCACAGTTCTTCCACCATCTTGTTATTCAAATTGGATCCGTTATCAGTGATGATCTTGTCGGGAATACCGTATCTGCATATAATATTCTTCCTAATGAAGGATGTTACCACCTTTCGGGTCACGTGAGCATACGATGCCGCTTCTACCCATTTGGTGAAATAGTCAATGGCCACAAGGATGAATCTGTGTCCATTGGATGCCTTTGGCTCGATGGGTCCAATAACATCCATGCCCCATATTGAGAATGGCCAAGGTGAAGCCAATACGTTGAGTGGAGTTGGCGGAACATGGATGTTATCGGCGTATGCTTGACATTTGTGGCATTTTCGCACGTATTGGTGGCAATCCTTTTCCATGGTCGACCAATAATATCCTGCTCTGAGGATCTTTTTAGCCATTGCGGGCCCGGGAATATGGGTACCGAAAACCCCCTCATGTACTTCTTTGATCAAGTTTTGAGCCTCGGCTTGGTCTACACATCTTAACAAGACCGAGTCATAATTTTTCTTGTAGAGGGTTTTGCCGATTAGCAGAAATCCCATGGCTCTTCTCCGGATATTTTTTTTGTCATTATCACTAGCCATATCAGGATATTCCCCTTTTGACAAATATTGTTTGATGTCATGGAACCATGGATGATCATCAACAGCTTCATCTATCAGTAGGCAGAACGCTTGCTTATCGTGCCGCCGGATATTGATGATGGGCATTTCATGCTCCTTATCCAAGGCGAACATCGATGATAGTGTAGCAAGGGCGTCAGCAAACTGATTCTCCTCCCTTGGAATGTATTCAAAGATGACACTTTGGAAGAATTGTGTCAAATCTTTGATATGCTCAACATATGGTATCAGTTTAGGATTTCGGACTTCCCAGTCTCCTCGTAGTTGATGGATGACTAAAGCCGAATCTCCAAATACTTTGAGTTTGAGGATACCATTATTGATAGCCGCTTGGATTCCTAACGCGCAAGCCTCGTATTCGGCCATATTATTTGTACAGTCGAAATTGAGTCTTGCTGTTAGAGGGATATGCTTTCCTTGTGGGGAGATTAACACTGTCCCGATCCCCTGTCCAAGCATGTTGGAGGCTCCATCAAAATACATGGTCCACACATCGTCCTTAGGATCTTCATGTTGTATACTCATTACATGTTCATCGGGGAAATCATCCTGAAGGGATTGATAATCATTGGTCGGCCCATGTGCTAGATAATCAGCTAGGGTACTGCCTTTGATGGCTTTTTGTGTGACATGTATGATGTCGAATTCTGATAATTGTACTTGCCATCGGGCGATCTTCCCAGTGATTATTGGCTTGTCGAACACGTACTTAATTGGGTCCATTTTGGAGACCAACCAAGTAGTATGCCTTATCATGTACTGCCTGAGCCTTTGTGTTGCCCACGCTAACGCACAACAAGTCTTTTCTAATGGCGTGTAGCGGGTTTCATAACCAAGGAACTTTTTGCTCAGGTAGTAGATGGCTTGTTCTTTCTTTCCAGTTTCGTCCTGTTGCCCTAGCACGGCTCCCATGGACTCATCAAGCACTGTCAGATAGAGGATTAATGGCCTTCCCTCGACAGGTGGCACCAATACTGGTGGATTGGCCAAGCACTGTTTGACCTTGTCAAAAGCTCGTTGACAATTCTCATCCCAAGTTCCGGAATGATTCTTGCGCAACAGCTTGAATATCGGTTTGCACGTGTCAGTCAACTGTGCGATGAACCTTGCGACGTAGTTCACCCTACCGAGGAATCCTCTAATTTCTTTCTCAGTTTTAGGAGGAGGCATTTCCATTATTGCCTTTACTTTATCGGGGTCCACCTCTATGCCTTTTTTACTGACGATGAACCCAAGAAGCTTACCCGACCGAACTCCGAAAGTACACTTAGCCGGGTTTAGCTTAAGCTGATACTTACGAAGCCGATTGAATAATTTTCTCAAATATTGGATGTGGTCCATTTCGTCTTTCGACTTTGCGATCATGTCATCCACGTATACTTCGATTTCTTTGTGGATCATATCGTGGAATAGAGTCACCATCGCTCGTTGGTAGGTGGCCCCCGCATTTTTAAGTCCGAAAGGCATCACCCTGTAGCAGAAAGTTCCCCAGGGTGTAATGAAAGGAGTTTTCTCGCGGTCTTCTATATTCATCTTGATTTGATTATACCCCGAGTATCCATCCATGAAGGAATAGAGTGTGTTTGTGGCGGTGTGATCCACGAGTGTATCAATATGTGGCAAGGGAAAATCGTCCTTTGGACTGGCACGATTCAAATCCCTATAATCAACACACACTCTAACTTTTCCATTCTTTTTGACGACTGGCACAATGTTAGCCAGCCATTCGGGATACTGGGATACAACCAAAAATCCCGCGTCCAATTGTTTTTCCACCTCCTCCTTAATTTTTAAGGACCATTCGGGCTTGATTCGTCGAAGCTTTTGCTTAATAGGTCGAAACCCCTCTTTTAAGGGCAACTTGTGTTCGACAATGTTGGAGTCCAACCCGGGCATATCATGGTACGACCATGCAAATACGTCCTTGTATTCCCTCAATAATTGAATTAATTGCGTTTTTATTCCATCACTGATACGGGTCCCAATGTTGACCTCTTTCAACTCTTGACCCTGCCCCAAATTCACGGTCTCCAATTCTTCTTGATTCGGTTGGAGTAGACGAGCTTCTTGATCTAGCAGTCTTTGCAGATCCGGAGAGATGGTCTCCTCATCACTGTCCAACTCAACCCATTCACCCTCGGCTTTCGGATCCCGATCAGAGCGAGCAATCACAGACATAATTATTTATTGGTTCTGTTTAGGTTTAGAGTTTATTAATATTAATGAGAGAGAGAGAATAGAACAAAATGAGAGAATAATGTGTGAAAAATGCCTTTTTATTGATATATGAGTGTAAAACTGTACAAAACCCTTTATTTACATGAAAAGGTCCTCATGATCTCGGGTACTGATCATGAGTCCCTAAAAGAAAAATGTGGAGGGGCCCTATCATGGCTTGCCCTTCTCTCTACTCCTGCTGCGGTAGAGGATTCTTGCTCACGTCGGGCGCCGTCGAATCGAAAGTGACCCACCCAGCGTCGATAAGGTCTTGGACCTTGTACTTGAGAGCTCGGCAGTTCTCCGTTGAGTGCCCCTGTGCCCCCGAATGGTATAGACATTTGTCTTGTGGATTGTACCAATCGGGGTAGGGTGGATTCACCTTCTTTGGTGGAATGTAAGCTATAAGGCGCGCCTCCACTAGCTTCGGCAGGAGATCGCTGTAAGTGGTCGGAAGTCTATCAAACTTCTTCACAGAGTTGTTTTGCGATTTGCCTGACTTCGAAGCGGAAGAAGACGGAGCAATGGTTACAGCGTTGACTCCTCCTTCTTTCTTCTTCCCAAAGGCCTTCTTAGCTTCATATGATTGGGAAGGTTTAGCCAGCTTCCCACTTTTAAGTCCTTGTTCCACCCTTTCTCCTATGGTGATGATGTCCGAGAAGAGTGTCGTTGTGTTCCCTATCATTTTATCGTAATAGGGACCAGTCAACGAGTTGATGAATAAGGACACCGTCTCCTTATCCGACAGCGGGGGCTCTATCTGTGCCGCCAACTCCCTCCAACGTTGGGCGTACGCCTTGAAGGATTCATCGTTCTTTTTACTCAAGGCTTGAAGATCAGACCTATCGGGTGTTAGGTCGATGTTGTATTTGTAGCGCTTGAGGAAGGCGTCGGCCAACTGCCTCCATGTGTGTACTAGATTTCCATCTAGCTGCATATACCAGTTAAGTGCAGTTTCAGCTAAGCTCTCTTGAAAGCAGTGGATCAAGAGCTTTTCATTTGTGGCATATGCAGCCATCTTGCGACAGTACATGGTGAGATGACTTTTAGGGCAAGTCGATCCCACGTACTTTGGGAAATCTGGCACTTTAAATTTAGGAGGGAATTGAATGTCCCTCACCAAACACATGTCGGCGGCATCCTTAATGTCAAAGTCATGCCCCTCCATAGCCCTTAGCCGATCCTCGAGGGCATGGAATTGTTCCTTTGAGACCTCGGGCTCTTTTATTATAATTCCTGCCCCAAGGGGTACGGCGTTTGGAGGATCTTTTTCATGCTCTTCCTCCTCTCCCTCATGATGGGACCCATGATCACTATGATGGGAATCATGGATGTTGTGATGACGCATGAGTTCCATCATTTGCGCCATCTGCTCTTTAAGCTGTGAAAGCTCGGTTGTGAGCTTCTTGTTTTGCTCCTCCAATGCTTCCATTTTCTTGACTTTCCGTGCGCGCGTAAGGATAGAGAGATGACCAGCCACTTTCTAAAATGAATGTTTAGTTAGTTTATTTTATGGAATGAATACACTCTTTAACATGAGCTTGATAAACCTCCATCTTTAAGGCGCTGCCTTTTTAAGACGGAAGTTTACCACCCTTCTTTATCTATGATTTCTCCCCAACGGAGAATCTCTATAGTCATGGGTCTCTTTCACTCATGTCAAGAGGTATTGGTGATCCTAAAATGTATGTTTTCATGAGGATGCATGATGTCTTATTGGTGATGATGTACATGCTCCTCACTTTTATTATATTTTCACACATGGTCTTTCCTCTCATGTCATGGTTTTTTATGCATGGGGATTATTTTTAGACCTTATCACGAGGTTATTTATTAATGCACAAACAATGTCACATAACGAATGCACAAACAATTCACTCATCCACGAACAGTCACGAGCGAATTACGAGGTAGGGGTCTCCTGCAGAAAAGTGCATATTCAAGGAGGATCTAACTGTTCTCACTTGGTCAAAGGCCCCCAAGGTGCCCCCATTATAGGGACCCAATTCCTCTTGTCGTAGGTCGATGGAAAGCTCCAACGCACCGTCGGACTCAAGTTCATGGTTATCACCTTGAGTGATGCTTTTCGACAACGGTCTCATAGGCTCCTATAAACCCATCAACCGGCCGTACTAACATCCACTCCCTATGGATTACCACTCATGCCCCCGGGTATAGAGGGAACTGTTGTGTGCAAAGGTTTGTGTGCAGTTTTTATTTCAAACAATTGCGGAATTTAAGCATACAACAGTTATTTAAAGCCATATAATAAAACATGTTATCATACAAGTGAGGGGTAATAAAGTAATTTTAACTATTATTTGTTAAAAATAATCTGTCACTAAATGGGACTGACTCTCGAGGCTTCCCCAGTGGAGTCGCCATCTGTCGCCACCGGCCCGAAACGGGCTTTCGGCATTCGCGAAGGATGGTTGGACTCGTTTATTTGTTTGAAAAATGTGGATTGCTAGAATGACTTATTCTCAAACTGAGACCTCGTCAAACGAGCAATTTTATTAAAATGCTCACTAATCCATATTAATCCCAAGCGGGACCCTCCATGGATTAGTGGTTTTCATAAAGGAGGGTTCGTGGAGTCGCCACCAATGTTTTACTCAAAACATTGGAAAAAGGGATAAGGCAATTGATTTAAAAATCAACTTTGGCCACTACAACCAGAGTTGGGTAAGGGAGTCGGTTACGCGTGGGGAAGGTGTTAGCACCCCACAGCGCCCCTTTCGGGTTCCCTATGACAGATTATTTTTAACAGAACAGTATAAAATTACTAAATTACCCCTATTTATTCTAAGCAATTATAATTGACTATCTACATGATGACAGTTTAAATATTCACACAGAAAGCAGTAAAAGGAAGGATTGAAGGAAAACCTCTTGAAGCGTGCTTTTTATAAAAAATGAACTGGGAAGCGTTTTGGCGTTCCCACGCTCTACAAGCCCGCTCCTCGCTCTCCTAGAACAAAATTTTAACTAAGGGAATCAAAGAGATTTCCCCTCGACTAGGTTTGAATCTCCAAGCTAAGTGCTCGGAATTCCAGAACTTCGTCGGATCGACTCCCAGAGAGATTTCTAGGGCAGAACACTGCTCAAAAACCCCAGAATACTCAAGGAGGGAGTCAAAACTGAGTGAAAAAGTGTGGAATGACGTCCAATTGACGTCATATTTATAGGGAATAGGCGCAATACGGCCTACGGGAGCAATACGGCCGTATTGAAATTTTTGAACTTCAATACGGTCGTATTGAGTTCAATACGGCCGTATTGAAGTTCAGAAATTTCAATGCGCCCGTATTGAGTTCACAGCGGCTGCATTGAAGTGTCAATACGGGCGTATTGATTTCAGTACGGCCGTATTGAAGTTTCAGAAACTTCAATACGCCGTATTGAGTCCGCTGCGGCCGTATTGAAGCTTCAATACGGCCGTATTGAATGCAGTACGGCCGTATTGGGCTTTTTCCCTCCACTTCGTTATTTTGAGCTATTCTAAGACCTCTAGACTTACAGAGAACCCTCCTAGGGCCTTCCAGGAGTCCTTCTGGCTGATCTTCCTTCAGTCTTCGAGAGTCTTCAAGCTTTATTTCCGACCCGGACAATTTTAGGGGTCTACACATATTTATAGGGAACAGGCGCAATACGGGCTATGGAATCAATACGGCCGTATTGAAATTTTTGAACTTCAATACGGCCGTATTGAAATTCAGAAATTTCAATGCGCCCGTATTGAGTTCACTGCGGCTGTATTGAAGCTTCAATACGGCCGTATTGATTTCAGTACGGCCGTATTGAAGTTTCAGAAACTTCAATACGCCGTATTGAGTTCACTGCGGCCGTGTTGAAGCTTCAATACGGCCGTATTAAGTTTAGTACGGCCGTATTGGGCTTCATTCCCTCCACTTCCTTATTTTAAGCTACTCTAAGACCTCTAAACCTACAGATAGCCATCCTATGGTCTTCTAGGAGTCCTTCTGGCTGACTTTCCTTCGATCTTTGAGGGTCTTCGAGTTTTATTTCCGACCCGGACAATTTTAGGGGTCTACAGCTGCCCCCCCTTTACTTAGTCGGACGGCCTTTTGGTGTACCGGCTGACAAGTAAAGGAGTTGACCCAATTGTCCGGGTGATGTGCCGACCTTCTGACTTGTAATGTCTTCCGGTGGAAAATTGTTGAGTAGCCTCTCCAGGTGGGTGCATACCTCGGCGCTTCTGACATCCTCGGTAGCTGAGTTTACCCTCTCCAGGGTCAACTTCACTCGACGCCTGAGCCGGAAGTTGAACACCGACGTGCCTCTGGCGACGCTGGTGATTGAGTACCGTCTCTCCAGACCTAGCCTCACTCGACGCCCGAGCCGGAAGCTAGACACCAGTGTTTTAACATCACTGATGATTGAGTATTGCCTCTCCAGGCCTTGAGTACCGTCTCTCCAGACTTTGAGTACTGTCTCTCCAGACCTTGAGTACCGTCTCTCCAGACTTTGAGTACCGTCTCTCCAGACTTTGTTTGAGTACCGTCTCTCCAGACTTTGAGTACCGTCTCTCCAGACCTTGAGTACCGTCTCTCCAGACCTTGAGTATCGTCTCTCCAGACTTTCTTTGAGTACCGTCTCTCCAGACTTTCTTTGAGTACCGTCTCTCCAGACTTTGAGTACTGTCTCTCCAGACTTTGTTTGAGTACCGTCTCTCCAGACTTTGTTTGAGTACCGTCTCTCCAGACTTTGTTTGAGTACCGTCTCTCCAGACTTTGTTTGAGTACCGTCTCTCCAGACTTCGTTTGAGTACCGTCTCTCCAGACTTTGTTTGAGTACCGTCTCTCCAGACTTTCTTTGAGTACCGTCTCTCCAGACTTTGTTTGAGTACCGTCTCTCCAGACTTCGTTTGAGTACCGTCTCTCCAGACCTTGTTTGAGTACCGTCTCTCCAGACCTTGTTTGAGTACCGTCTCTCCAGACTTTGTTTGAGTACCGTCTCTCCAGACTTTGTTTGAGTACCGTCACTCCAGACCTTGTTTGAGTACCGTCTCTCCAGACTTCGTTTGAGTACTGTCTCTCCAGACTTCGTTTGAGTACCGTCTCTCCAGACTTCGTTTGAGTATCGTCTCTCCAGACTTTGCCTCTCAAATTGAGGTAGTTGAGTATAGTTTGTCTCCACAGTCCACAATGCTGCTTCGACGGTTTGTTTTTCTGATTTTGTGCCGCTGAGGGCTAGATAACGCAGGGATCCGTCTAGGGGATGTGCAGTCATTCATAGGTTCTTGTGTCCCAACTTGCATTGCTTAGTTGGTACCCATGGGAATTTTTGGCTCCTTGGGGTGTAGACACAGATGCTCTCTCTCTGAGTTGAGCGATGCCTTATGTTTGGCTGACGTCCTTTTGACGTGAGTGGAGTATCCCGGTTGTCCTTATTCGGGTGTCTCTCTTTGATTTTCTGATTGTGTTGCCTCTGTGTAGGCTGTTATCCGCTGGGGGATTTTGTCGTTGATTTTGATTAGCCTCTTCTGTTAGGCGTATCGGCTTGACGTTCGATGTTTGGCTAAGAGCCGGATTCCACTTGGGGAATACTTATTGATATTTTTGATTTTCTCTTTTTGTAGGGATGCCTCTGAGTAGGCGACTGGGGAATGGGGGATCTTATGTATCCCAGAGTATTATTTAGGAAGCCTCTGCAGGCTTAGCCTCACTCAACGCTTGAGCTGGAGAGCTATCTTTACTGAGGAAGTTTAAGTCCTTTGACTTGGATATTCTGCTTGGATGATCGCGCTCCCATTGGGGATTTTGACGATCTTGCTTTGATAGCTCTCGCTGGGGATTTGTTCTGAGCGCGAGCTGAGGTTTCTCTGGGGAGTATTATTTCTACGAGCCTCTCCAGGCTCATTTATTCTGAAAGAGTATTATTTCGGCAAGCCTCTCCAGGCTCAATTATTCTGAAAGAGTATTATTTCGGCAAGCCTCTCCAGGCTCAGTTATTCTGAAAGAGTATTATTTCGGCAAGCCTCTCCAGGCTCAGTTATTCTGAAAGAGTATTATTTCGGCAAGCCTCTCCAGGCTCAGTTATTCTGAGAGAGTATTGTTTCGGCAAGCCTCTCCAGGCTCAGTTATTCTGTACGAGGCGATTGATTTTCTAAATCTTTTGCCTTTTTTGTCGTTTTTCGGCTTTTGTTAATTGCTGTCATACACAAGCAATTTTTCTATTTTTCTATTTTATGCGGTTGCCTCATGATAAGGTCTTTGAATGTGCAACTAATGTGTGTGTGATGCACAAATGCAATACAATTTTTTTTATTTTTGTTCATTTATTTAGAAAAGTGAGTGGCTCTCCCTATCCTCTTCTTCTTGGAGGACTTTCTGTCATTGACGCGAGGGAGTATTTTTGTGAGCCTTTATGCAGGAGATTATGGATTTTACAGGAACCCCTCTAATTTTCTTTTATTGACCGATTATTAATGGAATTTCGTACAATTTTTATGAAAAACCAATTCAGAGGCATAATCACATGGTCAAGAAAGAAAAGAAACAAATGGATATTTTTATTGATATTCACAAGTGTTTTTACAGAAAGATATACAGAAGGAAATTTCTGAAGAATGGCTGGCCAAGGTAGGCTATACATTTTTGGCTTAAACAATTATATCTGTAATTGTCGCTCTTCCCGTTCCCCTAATCGTTTCGGGTGAGATGCCTGAGCCAGGAGTGTAGATACTGCAAGACGCTTGCTTCTAGAAGATTATCACTTGAACCGCCTTTCGGTTTTCGGTTCAAGTGATCGTTGCTTGCTTTGTTTTTATATCTTATTCTTTTGCCCCTAACTTTTGCTTAGGACGTATCCTAACGGGGTAAATTTGCCTTTGTTTTGCCTAGTACCCTTGTACTGGCAGGCTTTTTATTTTGCCCTAACTTTTGCCTAGGACGCCCTTTTTGGGTTTTCATCCTAGCGGGCCTATGCAAGCAACGTCTTCAAGCGTAGTACTTCTTTACCACGTCAGCGTTGACTGGGTATAGAAGTTCTTCTCCATCCATGTCTGTGAGGATCAATGCTCCTCCTGAGAAGGTTCGTTTTACCACGTATGGTCCTCCGTGATTTGGGGCACACTTTCCGATTTTGTCCTTTTGAGTTGGTAACAATTTCTTAATTACCAACTTTCCCTCATGGTAGACTCGAGGGTGGACTTTCTTGTCAAAAGCCTTTTTGGTCTTCCTCTGGTAGGCTTGACCATGGCATATGGCGTTCAGCCATTTTTCTTCAATGAGGTTCAACTGGTCATACCGGCTTTGAACCCATTCTTCCTCGGAAAGTTTTGTTCCCATAATTACCCTTAGAGAAGGTATCTTGACTTCGATGGGTAGAACTGCCTCCATCCCATAGACGAGGGAGAATGGAGTAGCTCTTGTAGATGTGCGTACTGAAGTCCTATAACCATGAAGAGCGAAGGGTAACATCTCGTGCCAGTCTTTAAATGAGGCAACCATCATTTGCTCTATTTTCTTGATGTTCTTATTGGTTGCCTCGACTGCCCCATTCATCTTTGGCCGATATGGGGAAGAGTTGCGGTGTTGGATCTTGAATTCTTGGCACAGTTCTTCCACCATTTTATTATTCAGATTAGATCCATTTTCAGTGATGATTTATTTCTCCATGCTTCCACTAGATTATTCTAAAATCATTTGGGACTAGAGAGAAGAGAAAGGAAAGATATTTTTGTTCTGAAGTTTGTGTTTTAGAGGGGATTTATTTTTCAAAAATGGTTTTTGTAAGAATGGATGGCCAAGGTAGGCTTATGTGTTTAGGCTTGTTTGATTAAACACTTATGAAGTTAAAAAGTCGTGTTGTGATTCGACAACTTGGATAGCTTCCCTTGAACCTTTCTTGAATTCGGTTCGTGGTACCATCATGGATTTCTTTTGTTTTTTGATTGTCCTTATTTTTGCCTAAAACACCCTTTTGTGGTGTTTTAGCGGACTTTTGTTTTTTGTTTATTTTGCAACCCTAATTTTTGCCTAGGTCACCCTTTCGTGGGATTCCTAGCGGGTTCTTTGCTCTTATTTTTGCGCATCCCCCTTTTTGGGTTTTCTGCCGAGCTTCTTTTATTTTAAAGGATTTATTTTTATCCATGATGGCACTTGTCGAGGCCAAGGGAAGGTGCTCCAAGTTGTCACACATACTTCCACATGAAAATGATGTGGGTTTATTATTACTAAGATGATTTTAACCTCATTCATGTTTATTCAAACAGGGTTAAAAATAATGTGGTTTAGAATTTTATTATAAGCAAGAAAAGAAGCAATGAAGAATGATTTTATTATAATCATAGCGGAAACATGTGTCCTTATTTCATCACTGGTATGGGTCCTAATGTTGACCTCTTTTATCTCTCGGCCATGCCCCAAATTTACAGTCTCCAATTTCTCTTGACCAGCTTCTTGATCTAGCAATCTTTGCAGATCCGGAGAAATGGTCTCCTCATCACTGTCCAACTCAACCCTTTCACCTTCGGATCCCGGTCAGAGCGAACAATTACAGACATAATTATTTTATTGGTTCTGTTTAGGTTTAGAATTATTAATGTTAATGAGGAAAGAGAGAAAAGAACAAAAAAGAGAGTAATGTGAAAAATGCCTCTTTATTGATATGTATTAAAACTGTACAAAAACCCTTATTTACATGAAAAGGTTCTCATGATCTCGGGTACTGATCATGAGTCCCTAAAAGAGAAATATGAAGGGGCCCTATCGTGGCTTGTTCTTCTCTCTACTCCTGCTTTGGCAGAGGATTCTTGCTCACGTCGGGCGCTGTCGAATCGAAGGTGACCCACCCGGCATCAATAAGGTTTTGGACCTTGTATTTGAGAGCTAGGCATTTCTCTGTTGAATGCCCTGGTGCCCCCGAATGGTATAAACATTTGTCTTGTGGCTTGTACCAATCGGGGTAAGGTGGGTCGATCTTCCTTGGTGGAACATGAGCTAGAAGTTTGGCTTCTACTAGCTTCGGCAGGAGATCGCTATAAGTGGTCGGAAGTTTATCAAACTTCTTCACAGGGGTGAATTGCGATCTTCCTGACTTCGAAGTGGAAGAAGATGAAGAAATGGTTATGGCGTTGACTCCTTCCTCCTTCTTCTTCCCGAAGGTCTTCTTAGCTTCGAATGATTGGGAGGGCTTTGCTAGCTTCCCACTTTTAAGTCCTTGTTCCACTCTCTCCCCAATGGTGATGATGTCCGAGAAGAGTGTCGTTGTGTTCCCTATCATTTTATCGTAATAGGGACCAGTCAACGAGTTGATGAATAAGGACACCGTCTCCTTATCCGACAGCGGGGGGCTCTATCTGTGCCGCCAACTCCCTCCATCGTTGGGCGTACGCCTTGAAAGATTCATCATTTTTCTTACTCAAGGCTTGAAGATCTGACCTATCGGGTGTTAGGTCGATGTTGTATTTATAGCGCTTGTGAAAGGCGTCGGCCAACTGCCTCCATGTATGTACTAGATTTCCATCTAGCTGCATATACCAATTGAGCGCAGTATCGGCTAAGCTCTCTTGGAAGCAATGGATCAAGAGCTTTTCGTTTGTGGCATATGCAGCCATCTTTCGGCAGTACATGGTGAGATGACTCTTAGGGCAAGTCGATCCCACGTACTTTGGGAAATCTGGCACTTTAAATTTAGGAGGGAATTGGATGTCCCTCACTAAACACATGTCGGCGGCATCTTTGATGTCAAAATCATGCCCCTCCATAACCCTTAGCCGATCCTCAAGAGCATGGAATTGTTCCTTTGAAACCTCGGGCTCTTTAATCATGATCCCCGCCCCAAGGGGTACAGCTCGTGGAGGTTCTTCCTCATGTTCCTCCTCCTCATGATGATGGGACTCATGGTCACTGTGGTGAGACCCATGTACATTATGGTGACGCATGAGTTCCATCATTTGCGCCATTTGTTCTTTGAGCTGTGAGAGCTCGGCTGTAAGCTTCTTATTTTGGTCCTCCAGCGCTTCCATCTTCTTGATTTTCTGCGCGCGTGTGAGGACAGAGAGATGACCAGCCACTTTCTAAAATGAATTTTTTAATCTAATTAGTTTATTCATGAATACGCTCTTGACATGAGCTTGATAACCCTCCATTTTTAAGGCGCTGCCTTTTTAAAACAGAGTGTTACTACCCTCCTTGACTTATGATCTCTCCTTAACGGAGAATCTCGATAATTATGGGTCTCTTTTACTCATGTCAAGAGGTATTGGTGAACCTAGAATGCATGGTTTATGAGGATGCATGATATCTTTATTGGTAATGATGCACATGCTCCTCACTTTTATTATATTTTCACACATGGTCTTTCCTCTCATGTCATGGTTTTCTCATGCATGGGGATTATTCTAAGGACCTTATCACGAGGTTATTTATTAATGCACAAACAATTGCACATAAGCATTTACACAAACAATTCACTCATCCACGAACAGTCACGAGCGAATCACGAGGTAGGGGTATCCTGCAGAAATGGTGCATATTCAAGGTGGTTCTAACTGTTCTCACCAGTCCAAGGCCCCCAAGGTGCCCCCATTATAGGGACCCAATTCCTCTCATCGTAGGTCGATGGAAAGCTCCAACGCACCGTCGGACTCAAGTTCATGGTTATCACCTTGAGTGATGTTTTCCGACAACGGTCTACGGGCACCTATAGACCCATTCGACAACCGGCCGTACTAACATCCACTCCCTATGGTTAATCACTCATGCCCCCGGGTATAGAGGGAACTGTTGTGTGCAAAGGTTTGTGTGCAATTTATATTTCAAACAATTGCGAAAATTAAACATACAACAGTTATTTAAAGCCACAAAAATAAATCATGTTATCATACAAGTAAGGGGTAATGAAGTAATTTTAACTATTATTTGTTAAAAACAATCTGTCACTAAATGGGACTGACTCTCGAGGCTTCCCCAGTGGAGTCGCCATCTGTCGCCACCGGCCCGAAACGGGGCTTTCGGCATTCGCGAAGGATGGTTGGACTCGTTTGTTTGTTTAAAATATGGATTGCTAGAATGACTTATTCTCAAACTGAGACCTCGTCAAACGAGCAATTTTATTAAAATGGTTCACCAATCCATATTAATCCCAAGCGGGACCCTCCATGGATTAGTGGTTTTCGCAAAAGGAGGGTTCTTTGGAGTCGCCACCAATGTTTTACTCAAAACATTGGAAAAAGGGATAAGGCAATCGATTCAAAAATCGACTTCGGCCATTACAACCAGAGTCGGGTAAGGGAGTCGGTTACGCGTGGGGAAGGTGTTAGCACCCCACAGCGCCCCTTTCAGGTTCCCTATGACAGATTATTTCTAAAATAATAGCGTAAAATTACTAAATTACCCCTATTTATTCTAAGCAATTATAAATTATCTATCTACATGATGACAGTTTAAATATGCACACAGAAAGCAGTAAAAGGAAGGATTTAAGAAGAAACCTTTGAAGCGTGCTTTTATATATTTCGTAAAACTGGGAAGCTTTTTGGCGTTCCCTCGCTCTACAAGCCCGCTCGCTCCCTCCTATAAAATTTTAACTATGGAAATCCGGAGGATTTCCCTTCGACTAGGTTCGATCCTCAAGCAAAATGGCTCGGGGCTCAAGAACTTCGTCGGATCAACTCTCCGAGTGATTTCTAGGGCAGAACACTGCTCAAAAACCCCAGAATACTCAAGGAGAGGGTTGAAACTATGTTCCAAAATGTCCTATGACGTCAAAATGACGCCATATTTATAGGGAACAGGCGCAATACGGGCTATGGAATCAATACGGCCGTATTGAAATTTTTGAACTTCAATACGGCCGTATTGAAATTCAGAAATTTCAATGCGCCCGTATTGAGTTCACTGCGGCTGTATTGAAGCTTCAATACGGCCGTATTGATTTCAGTACGGCCGTATTGAAGTTTCAGAAACTTCAATACGCCGTATTGAGTTCACTGCGGCCGTGTTGAAGCTTCAATACGGCCGTATTAAGTTTAGTACGGCCGTATTGGGCTTCATTCCCTCCACTTCCTTATTTTAAGCTACTCTAAGACCTCTAAACCTACAGATAGCCATCCTATGGTCTTCTAGGAGTCCTTCTGGCTGACTTTCCTTCGATCTTTGAGGGTCTTCGAGTTTTATTTCCGACCCGGACAATTTTAGGGGTCTACAGTCATGTATTAAATAAAGTTCTAATTAAGCCTATTATAAAAAGAACACCACATGAGATCTACAAAGGAAGAAAGCCTAATATCTCATACTTCAAAGTATTTGGTTGAAAATGCTTTGTGCTGAATAATGGTAAGGAACAATTTGATAAATTTGATGCTAAAGCTGATGAAGCAATTTTCTTGGGTTACTCTACAAATAGAAAAGCTTATAAAGTGTTTAATAAGAAAACCTTAGTAGTTGAAGAATCAGTACATGTAGTTTTTGATGAAACTAATCAGTAAGAAACAAAGCAAACTGAATTGGAAGATATATCAGAATTGCTTGATCAACCTCCCTTAGAAAATAAACAAAGTGAGATGCCTAAAAAGAGTGAATCAAAAGAAACCATTGAAAAGATAAGTGAACAATTGCCTAAGGAATGGAGAACTTCTAAGGATTTATCAATTAATAATATAATTGGTGAAATTGGTAAAGGAATATAGAGGTATTATTGGTAAAGGAATATAGAGGTATTATTGGTAAAGGAATATAGTTGTTGACAATTCAAAATATAGAGGTATTATTGGATCACTATTGTATTTAACAGCTAGTAGACCTGATATAATGTTTATTATGTGCTTGTGTGCAAGATTTCAAGCTAACCCAAAAGACTCTCATATGAAAGCTGTTAAAAGAATGCTTAAATATCTAAAAGGAACAATAAATGTTGGATTATGGTTTCCAAAAAGAGTCTCACTAAGTCTGATAGGATATTCAGATTTAGATTATGCTGGGTGTAGACTTGATAGGAAGAGTACGAGTGGTACTAGTCACCTACTTGGAAGTGCACCTGTTTTGTGTCATAGAAAAAAGTGAAATTGGTAGAGGAATATAGAGGTATTATTGGTAAAGGAATATAGTTGTTGAAAATTCAAAATATAGAGGTATTATTGGATCATTATTGTATTTAACAACTAGTAGACCTGATATAATGTTTGTTGTGTGCTTGTGTGCAAGATTTCAAGTTAACCCAAAATAGTCTCATATGAAAGTTGTTAAAAGAATACTTAAGTATCTAAAGGGAACAATAAATGTAGGATTATGGTATCCAAAAGGAGTCTCACTAAGTCTGATAGGATATTCAAATTCAGATTATGTTGGGTGTAGACTTGATAGGAAGAGTATGAGTGGTACTTGTCACCTACATGGAAGTGCACTTGTTTCCCTGCATAGAAAAAAGTAAGCATGTGTTGCTTTAAGCATAGCTGAGGCTGAGTACATAGCTACTGGTAGCTGTTGTGCACAAATCTTTTGGACTAAACATGATGGCATCCTTGCTTGCATTGATGAAGAAATGGTGATCAATGGCAAAGGACACCTTAGACTCCTTTGATCAATGTTTTTCAAGGGCATCTTTGATGGAAGATTGGGAGGAAATGGAGAGAAGGGATGAAGTGTTTTATGAAAGGCTTAAGAAAGGTACTCTAGGTTTCGCTCACTCCATGGGTGATGAAGGACACTTCTAGGGTTTACTCTCAAGGAAAGAGATAGGTATGGTGGTGGCCAAATTTAGCCAAGGGAGACTAAGGATGATATAAAGACACAAAGGCTTTATCTATATTCAATATCCAAAGTATTTATAAGGTGAGATGCCTAGGATATTTATAAGTGTGGGGTGACATCCAAAAACCCTAGGGAAGGTGGAAGCTAGGTCATCATTGAGTCATCATTCCTTCCTTATACGGGAAGGAAATGCATGCCAAATGACAACCAAATGAACCCTAGCAGGTCCTGCCCCTTTTACCCTAAAAATGGGATCTTTTTGAGTTAAGCTAGGCTATAACTAGGTGCATGATGGGAGAATGCAACCTAGGTGCCCTTCCACTTGGGCCAACGCTTTTCTTAGCCCAAAAGACCTATTTTTGTCACGGCCAAACACTTATATCACCTACGAAATAAAGCCCTAATTTCTAAGTGCCCCAAAATATAAGGGGAAAATAGGATATACAAAGAAAAATAAATTCTGAGTCCTAAGCACCCCAAAATACAAGCTTAAAAATGGAAAATAAAATAAACCCTATGCTAATGAGGCTTACGAGAGTATTTATTACTTGATGATCATGAGGAGGGTGTCCCTTGGTGTGTGAGCTCCTTCCTCCTCTTCCACTCTCCTAGCCATGGACCTAGTGATGGGTCCCACATGAAGCTCCAAGGATGGTCCTCCATCATCCCCTCCTTCTCGAGAAAGACTTGTCTTCAAATCTTTGAGTTCTTCTATTCCATTGGTCCCTTCAAAAGATGTGAGACTACAATTATTATTGAGATAAACTACTAAAACTTTCCTATGTAATCCTTAAGTACATGATTTATTAGATGAATGAAAGTGTTAGGGCATTGGGGAAGCCAAAAGGCATCACCAACCAAGCAAATTTGAAAAAATTTAGTGACCCCATGCAATTCATCCATCAAATCATCTAGCTTAAGAATTGGGTGCCTATACTTTATTTAATGATGGCTTTTATAACGGTGCTCATCCTCTATTTCCATCTTTCTTTGGCACCAAAAGAATGAGGATGGCACATGGGTTAAGGTTCTCTTGAACCTAGCCCTTCTTTCTCTCGAAAGGTAAAATTCTTTTCTTTTCTTTTCTTTTTGTTTTTGTTTTTGCTTTTCTCCTCTTCATCTTTCTTGGCTTTCAATTTGAATTGGTCCTCATTCACTTGAAAAGGTGATAGAGGACACCACATAAATTTCTTACCCAAGTGTTGGAAACTTATTTTATTTGTGAGGCCATCATGGATTGTTTTCTTGTCAAATTGCCATGGCCTCCCAAGCAAGACATGACTAGCCCACAATGGTACTATGTCACACAAAACTTCTTCTTTATAATTACCAATGGAGATTGGTATAGTTGCTTGTTGGTTAACTATAATACTTCTTTCTTCATTGATCCATTGCATTTTGTAAGGTTTAGGATGAGGTTTTGTAGTTAAGTCTAACTTATCAACTAACCTAGTACTACAACAACTTGAGCTAGACCCACTATCTACAATGAGGTTTTGTAGTTAAGGCTAAAACTTTGCATTTTGTGTGAAACAAGTTCTCTCTTTGAGATTGGTCAATTTCACTAGGTTGATTGCTAAGAATCCTTCTAACTAATAATAAGTCTCCTTCACAAGGTAAGATTTCTTCCTCGGAATCTATTTCTTCTTCTTCACTACTAGGGGAAGACGAAGTAGCTTCATCAAGGCTACTATAGTGATCTTAGGCTTTTAAAATCATAGTTTCCTTTGTAGGACATTGGGAAGCAATATGTCCTCTTCTAAGACACTTGAAGCACCTGATTTCACTTGACTTAGATTCTTTGGAAGGTTCTTTGAAAGATGATTTTTCTTTTTCTTTATCTTTTCCTTTTTGTTTTCCTTCTTTAGGATAAGGTTGGGAAAAGTGGCCCTCCTTCTTAAAACTCTTGGAATAAGAGGGAGTGGAGTCTTTTCAAAAAGTTTTTCTTTTAAGTTGATGCTCCATCCTTGAACAAAGTTGAACAGGTTCATTCAAATCTTTATAAGGCAAAAGTTCAACTTTGTCTCTTATCTCAAGGTTAAGACCACTTTGAAATCTAGAGATTGTGGTCCTCTCTTCCTCCCTAATCCCAACCCTCATCAATAGTAACTCCATAGTTTGCCTATATTCTTCCACACTAGATGACCCTTGTTTTAATCTTCGAAGTTTATCCATAAGTTCTCAGTCATAGTATGGAGGAATATGCTTCTTTCTCAAGGCACTACAGAGCTCATTCTAATATTGGATTGGGGGCTCATGATTTATTCTTCTTTATTTTTCTAAAGAAGTCAACCAATACATGGCATGCCCTTGGAAGCTAAGGGTTGCCAAAGAAACCTTCTTTTCTTCACTCACTCCATGGCAAGAGAAAAGTTGTTCAACTTTCATTTCCCAATCTAAATAGGTTTCAACGTTGTCTTTGCTATGGAATGGGGGAAGAGTGATTTTAGGTTCCTTATTGGAAGACTCCCTATGTCTTGGTTGCCTTGGGGGTCTTTGATAGTAATCATCATTGTGATGACTACTATAGAAGCTATGACTTGGAGGTTGGGTATGACGCCCTTTCCTCCTCATGAGCACTTGAAGGTATTCTAACCCCCTTGCCCTTTGAGGACTTAGGTGGGGGAACTCTAGGTTTTGATCCACTAGCCTCCCCTCCCACAACTAACCTTGCAAGTAGTTGTCTTATTTCCTCATTATTCTTTGCATTATTTTTTACTCTTTTTCTAATTTCTTCCTCTCTCTTTATATTTTCCACTTATTTTTTTCTTATTTACTCTTTCAATTCCCTAATCTCATCCTTAACACTAGGTCTACTACTATAGGAGTTATGATCATGTACACTAGTGGTATCACTCATCTTTAATCAAGAAAAAGGATTTCACAAGTATGTTTCAATAGGATTGGCACTAAAAGTTTACACAAAGAGTGAGTGATAAAATGTTTTCACAAAAAGTTTTAATGTGGAAGAGTGGTATAAAAAGGCTTATGTGTACAAAGTGAACTATCAAGGGAGGTGGACTACTAAGAATCACTTAAAAACCAAGCCTTTTAAAGTAAAAATCATTAAGCCCTTTCACACTTTTCTTACAAAACAATTTTTGCACAAGAATTAGGTGTGTGTGTGTGTGCACGACCCTCTAAAAGGTAACTTGTAGCCTTCTAAAACAAACAAGTAAGATAAAGAAAACCTAAGAAATTATACTACCAAAGCTATAAATCATGCAAAGAAAGCAATTAAAGAATGTGCTAGTCGGATTGCCTAGGGTGGGAGCTTGAAGTGACCTTGGTGGTATTCAAGCCACTCCCACAAGCACTACTCAAATTACCCTAAAACTAAGAGGTTTAAAGAGGCCAATTACAAACCAAAATGAATGAAAACAAAGGCCAAAAACACAAGAGGCCGAAAATTGGCTAAGAAGAAAACAATTAGGAAAAGGAAAATATCAAGTCTTCAAGTCTTCAATTCTCCACCCCTTCACATGGAACACCCAAGGTTAGCCTCTCAATGGTGTATGCACTCTTTGATTTGGTGTGATCCTCCAAAGCACCTTGGACACAATTTGGACAACCCCTCCACTCAATCCACTAAGAGAGTGTGTGGTGTTTAGAAGCTTTCCTCACCTAGGTCAAGAAGAAACCAAAACCAAGAGTTCAAGAGGCCAAGGAATAAAACTAAAAAGGCACAATTAAAAAGGCTAAAATCAGGTGGAATTGATGAGAGAAACTTAAGAGTAGAAATAAGACACAAAACTAAAATTAAGGCACATTAAGAAAGGCAAGAACACAAGAGAATAAGTCATAGAATGACACTAGAATAGAATTTATCAAGTAGGCTTAAAAAAAAGTAATGCACTTAACATGTTTGATTAAATGTCCCATTCGGCCATTAAGCAATGTTCAATAGTCCAAGAATTACTCCAAGTGCCAAGGTATGAAAATTGGTCCGAAAATTCCACAAGTCTAACAAAGGTTCCCTTTTCTCTTTTTTTTTTTTTTGATTTTGATTCTTTTGATCCTTTTTATACTTGGCTAGGGTGCGGTTTTTAATGTCCTAAAAGTCCAGCCACTCTTTTTTTTTTTTTTTTTTGAATTTATATTTATCCTTTGCTTAGGTTTTACACTTGTGTTTGTTGGTTGATTAGCAAATTCTTGAAGTATCCTCTTAATAATTTTCAATAGCTCAATGAGACAAGATTTGAGTTTCTTTCTTAAGGTTTTAATGTGCAATATCCAGCAGCAAAAACATGCACGTAAAAGTTACTTTCATGCTCAAATCACCAAACACCACGTAGGCATGTCAAGTGCACAAGAAATATTCAAGATTATTGGTATGGCCGAAAATTTTTCAAGTAAGAATGTGCAAAGAATTTAATCACACATGATATTTAAGTGATATGGAACATGCTAGACTAATTAGCATGAATGATTGACTCTCTAAAGAACATCAAATATTCACGGCCATTTCATCAAACAAGTGGCATGCATGTCATTTTTTTGTTCATTTCAATGTCTAAGCATAAATACTTGGTGTTCTTACCAGAAATCTGCTGTAGAGATGATCCTCCGAGTAAGATTGGTGAGCCTCCTTCGCTGGTACGCTTGATGCTCCAAGATGGGGGTGGTACCTGCAAAAGAGACTCTGATGCTAAAGTTAGTGTTTATGGGTGTATGAGTCTCGTATAAGTAATGCACGTACCTTTGTGTGTATTACGGTTTTGTTGGGCCTTGGGCCCGAGATCAGTTTATGACCTAATTGGATAGCGAGCCGATGTCCCCTAGCGCGTGTCCGAGGTCACTCCGCACTGTGATGTCGAGCTCAAGCTTGGCATAGCGGTACGGATAGTACACTAGCCCCCCGAGCTCCAAAGACCGTAGGTCGAGGAGTTAAGACCGAGCTTGACAAGGGGTCGTGACTTTTCGCGTACGACTATTTGTCATGACGCCATGTGTCATAACCTTCACCTCGTTCCTATAACACGTGGGCAGCGCGGTGACAAGATTGTATTTTTATTTGTCTGATGACGTGGCCTCTTTGGGCTGATGTGGTGTTTCGATGTCCATGTTTCATGGTCGGGCTGAGGAGCTCGGCAATAATGAGCTTACTGCTTGGTTAGGCTGGTAAACCTTTGACCGAGTCAGCAGATTGGTGAGGGAAAAGTCGGCAACTCGGCTGGCCAGTACACTAGCCCCCCAAGCACCGAGTGATGTAAGAGCAAAGGGGCTTCTGACGAGTTCCCAAATTTGTTGTTTGAAGGTTCAAATTCGACCTTGTTAAGTAGATGTGATCTCAAGGTTCAGACTCGACCTTGGCATATCAAGGTTCGAACTCGACCTTGGTTAAGAAAATGTGATCTCAAGGTTCGGACTCGACCTTGGCATATCAAGATTCGAACTCGACCTTGGTTAAGAAAATGTGATCTCAAGGTTGAAACTCGACCATGGCATATCAAGGTTCGAACTCGACCTTGGTTCAGAAAATGTGATCTCAAGGTTAGGACTCGACCTTGGCATATCAAGGTTCAGACTCGATCTTGGCATATCAAGGTTCGAACTCGACCTTGTTTAAGAAAACGTGATTTCAAGGTTCGGCCTCGACCTTGGCATATCAAGGTTCGGACTCGACCTTGGCATATCAAGGTTCGAACTCGACCTTGGTTAAGAAAATGTGATCTCAAGGTTCGAACTCGACCTTGGCATCAAGGTTCAGATTCGACCTTGGCATATCAAGGTTCGAACTGAACCTTGGTTAAGAAAATGTGATCTCAAGGTTCGGACTCGACCTTGGCATATCAAGGTTCGAACTCGACCTTGGTTAAGACAATGTGATCTCAAGGTTCGGACTCGACCTTGGCATATCAAGGTTCGAACTCGACCTTGGCATATCAAGGTTCGAACTCGACCTTGGTTAAGAAAATGTGATCTCAATGTTCGAACTCAACCTTGGCATCAAGGTTCAGATTCGACCTTGGCATATCAAGTTTCAAACTCGACCTTGGTTAAGAAAATGTGATCTCAAGGTTCGGACTCGACCTTGGCATATCAAGGTTCGTACTCGACCTTGGTTATGAAAATGTGATCTCAAGGTTCGAACTCGACCTTGGCATCAAGGTTCAGATTCGACTATGGCATATCAAGGTTCGAACTGAACCTTGGTTAAGAAAATGTGATCTCAAGGTTCGGACTCGACCTTGGCATTGTCGCCACCGGCCCGAAACGGGCTTTCGGCATTCGCGAAGGATGGTTGGACTCTTTTATTTGTTAAAAAATATGGATTGCTAGAATGACTTATTCTCAAACTGAGACCTCGTCAAACGAGCAATTTTATTAAAAGGCTCACCAATCCATGTTAATCCCAAGCGGGACCCTCCATGGATTAGCGGTTTTCATAAAAAGGAAGGGTTCATGGAGTCGCCACCAATGTTTTACTCAAAACATTGGAAAAAGAGATTTAAGGCAATCGATTCAAAAATCGACTTCGGCCATTACAACCAGAGTCGGGTAAGGGAGTCGGTTACGCGTGGGGAAGGTGTTAGCACCCCACAGCGCCCCTTTCGGGTTCCCTATGACAGATTATTTAAAAATAATAGTGCGAAATTACTAAATTACCCCTATTTATTCTAAGCAATTATGAATTAACTATCTACATGATGACAGTTTAAATATGTACACACAGAAAGCGGTAAAAGAAGAGACTTTAAAGAGATAAACCTTTGAAGCGTGCTTTCTTATATATCTTGACAGAAATTGGGAAGCGTTTTGGCGTTCCCTCCCTCTACAAGACCGCTCGCTCCCTCCTATAAAATTTTAACTATGGAAATCCGGAGGATTTCCCTTCGACTAGGTTCGAGACTCAAGCAAATGGCTCGTGGCTCAAGAACTTCGTCGGATCAACTCTCCGAGTGATTTCTAGGCAGAGCACTGCTCAAAAAAACCCAGAATACTCAAGAAGAGGGTTAAAACTAAGTCCAAAAGTGTCAAATGACGTCCAATTGACGTCATATTTATAGGGATGAGGCTCAATACGGTTTCTGGGGGTCAATACGGTCCGTATTGAAGTTTTGAACTACAATACGGCCGTATTGAATTCAATACGGCCGTATTGAAGTTCAAAAAACTCAATACGGCCGTATTGAAGTTCAGTGCAGCCGTATTGAGTTTAATGCAGCTGTATTGAACTTCAATACGGCCGTATTGAGTTCAGTGCGGCCGTATTGTAGTTTAAAATGTTCAATACGGCCGTACTGAACTCTTGGGAGGCCGTATTGGGCTTCATTCCCTCCATTTTCTTATTTTTTGCTACTCTAAGACCTCTAAACCTACAGATAATCATCCTAGGGTCTTCCAGGGTCTTCCAGGAGTCCTTCCGGCTGACTTTCCTTTAGTCTTCGAGAGTCTTCAAGCTTTATTTCTGACCCGGACAATTTTAGGGGTCTACAGCTGCCCCCCCTTTACTTAGTCGGACAGCCTTTTGGTGTACCGGCTGACAAGTAAAGGAGTTGACCCAATTGTCCGGGTGATGTGCCAACCTTCTGACTTGTAGCGTCTTCCGGTGGAAAATTGTTGAGTAGCCTCTCCAGGTTGTTGCATACCTCGGCGCTTCTGACAACCTCGGTAGCTAAGTTTACCCTCTCCAGGGTCAACTTCACTCGACGCCCGAGCTGGAAGTTGAACACCAACGTGCCTCTGACGACGCTGATGGTTGAGTACTGTCTCTCCAGACCTTGAGTACCGTCTCTCCAGACTTTGAGTACTGTCTCTCCAGACCTTGAGTACCGTCTCTCCAGACTTTGATTGAGTACCGTCTCTCCAGACTTTCTTTGAGTACCGTCTCTCCAGACTTTGTTTGAGTACCGTCTCTCCAGACTTTGTTTGAGTACCGTCTCTCCAGACTTTCTTTGAGTACCGTCTCTCCAGACTTTGTTTGAGTACCGTCTCTCCAGACTTTGTTTGAGTACCGTCTCTCCAGACTTTGTTTGAGTGCCGTCTCTCCAGACCTTGTTTGAGTACCGTCTCTCCAGACCTTGTTTGAGTACCGTCTCTCCAGACTTTGTTTGAGTACCGTCTCTCCAGACTTTGTTTGAGTACCGTCTCTCCAGACCTTGTTTGAGTACCGTCTCTCCAGACTTTGTTTGAGTACCGTCTCTCCAGACTTTGTTTGAGTACCGTCTCTCCAGACTTGTGCATACCTCGGTGCTCTCGACAACTGGGTAGCTGAGTATTGCCTCTTAGGCTTTGAGATGATTTTGTCTCCACAGTCCACGATGCTGCTTCGACGGTTTGATTTTGATTTTGGTGCCGCTGAGGGCTGGATAACGCAGGGATCCGTCTAGGGGATGTGCAGTTACTCATAGGTTCTTGTGTCCCAACTTTCCTTTGCATAGTTGGTGCCCATTGAGGAATTTCTGTTTCCCTGGGGTGTAGACACGAAGATGCTCTTTCTGATGTGAGCGGTGCCTTATGTTTGGCTGTCGTCCTTTCGACGTTGTGGAGTATCCCGGTTATCCTTATTCGGGTATCTCTTTTGGGTTTTTGGATTTTGTTGCCTCTGTGTAGGCTGTTATCCGCTAGGGGATTTTGTCATTGGTTGTAATTGGCCTCTTCTGTTAAGCGTATCAGCTTGACGTTCAATGATTGGCTGAGAGCCGGATTCCACTTGGGGAATGATTATTGATCTTTTGGATTTTTGATTTTCCTTTTTTTGAAGGAGTGCCTCTTGTGTAGGCGACTGGGGATTTGAAGTTCTTATGTATCCCAGAGTATTATTTAGAAAGCCTCTTCAGGCTTAGCTTCACTCTTCGTTTGGAAAGCTACCTTCCACTGAGGAAGTTTAAGTCCTTTCGACTTGGATATTCTGTTTAGATGATCAAGCCTCCCTTGGGGAATTTTGCTGATCTTGGTTTGATAGCTTTCACTGGGGAATTTGGCCCGTGAGTGGAAGCTGAGATATCTCTGGGGAGTATTATTTCGGCGAGCCTCTCCAGGCTCAATTATTCTGTACAGTTTGTCGAGTATTATTTCGGTGAGCCTCTCCAGGCTCAATTATTTTGTATGAGTATTATTTCGGCAAGCCTCTCCAGGCTCAATTATTCTGTATGAGTATTATTTCGGCAAGCCTCTCCAGGCTCAGTTATTCTGTACGATGAGTTGCTTTTCTTGTTCAGCCCAAGAATGCAAGCTGAGATGTCTTTTGGAGAGTATTATTTTGGCAAGCCTCTCCAGGCTCAGTTATTCTGTATAATTTGTTGGATTTTCTGTATTTTGCCTTTTTGTTGATTTTGGCTTTTTATGAGTTTTTGCCTTTTTTGTTGATTTTGGCTTTTTCTGTGTTTTTGCCTTTTTTGTTGATTTCGGCTTTTTCTGTATTTTTTGTTGATTTTGGCTTTTTCTGTATTTTTGCCTTTTTTGTTGGTTTTGGCTTTTTCTGTACAGAAATGTTTCTGAGGAGTATTATTTTGGCAAGCCTCTTCAGGCTCAGTTATTCTGAGAGAGTATTATTTCGGCGAGCCTCTCCAGGCTCGGTTATTCTGTATGGTGAGAGAGTATTGTTTCTGCAAGCCTCTCCAGGCTTAATTATTCTGAGGAAGTATTTTTTCAGCAAGCCTCTCCAGGCTCAATTATTCTGTACAAACTGAGGAGTATTGTTTGTATCCTTGCCTTTTTTCGTTTTCGGCTTTTGTTGACTGCTGTCATACACAAGCAATTTTCTATTTTTTTCTATTTTATGCAATTGCCTCATGATAAGGTCTTTGAATGTGCAACTAATGTGTGTGATGCACAAATGCAAGTTTTATTATTTAATGTTTTTAGAAAAATGAATGGCTCTCCCTATCCTCCTTTTCTTGGAGGAATTTCTGTCATCGACGTGAGGGAATATTTTTGTGAGCCTTTTATGCAGGAGATTATGGATTTTATAGGAACCCCTCCAATTTTCTTTATTGACCGATTATTAAGGAATTTCATACAATTTTTTAGAAATACCAATTTAGAGGCATAATCACATGGTCAAGAGAGAAAAGAAATGAATAGATATTTTATTAATATTCACAAGTGTTTTTACAGAAAGATATACAGAAGGAATTTCTGAAGAATGGCTGGCCAGGGTAGGCTATATACATTGGGCTTAACAATTATATCTGTAATTGTTGCTCTTTATATTCCCCTAGTTGCTTCGGGTGAGATGCCTGAGCCAGGAGCGTAGATGCTGCAAGACGCTTGCTTCTAGAAGATAATCACTTGAAACGCCTTTCGGTTTTCGATTCAAGTGACCGTTGCTTGCTTTGCTTTTACATCTTATTCTTTTGCCCCTAACTTTTGCCTAGGACGTATCCTAGCGGGGATAATTTTGCCTTTGTTTTGCCTAGTACCCTTGTACTGGCGGGCTTTTTATTTTGCCCTAACTTTTGCCTAGGATGCCCTTTTCGGGTTTTCATCCTAGCGGGCCTATGCAAGCAACGTCTTCAAGCATAGTACTTCTTTACCACGTCAGTGTTGACTGGGTATCGAAGTTCTTCTCCATCCATGTCTGTGAGGATCAATGCTCCTCTTGAGAAGGCTCGTTTTACCACGTATGGTCCTCCGTGACTTGGGGCCCACTTTCCGATTTTGTCCTTTCGAGTTGGTAGCAATTTCTTCATTACCAACTCTCCCTCATGGTAGACTCGAGGGTGGACTTTCTTGTCAAAATCCTTTTTGGTCTTCCTCTGATAGGCTTGACCATGGCATATGGCGTTCAGCCATTTTTCTTCAATGAGGTTCAACTGGTCATACCGGCTTTGAACCCATTCTTCCTCGGAAAATTTTGCTTCCCTAATTACCCTTAGAGAAGGTATCTTGACTTCGACGGGTAGAACTGCCTCCATCCCATAGACGAGGGAGAATGGAGTAGCTCCTGTAGATGTGCGTACTGAAGTCCTATAACCATGAAGAGCGAAGGGTAACATCTTGTGCCAGTCTTTAAATGAGGCAACCATCATTTGCCCTATTTTCTTGATGTTCTTATTGGTTGCCTCGACTGCCCCATTCATCTTTGGCCGATATGGGGAAGAGTTATGGTGTTGGATCTTGAATTCTTGGCACAGTTCTTCCCCCATTTTATTATTCAGATTAGATCCATTTTCAGTGATGATTTATTTCTCCATGCTTCCACTAGATTATTCTAAAATCTTTCGGGACAAGAGAGAAAAGAAAGGAAAGATATTTTTTTTCTGAAGTTTGTGTTTTAGAGGGGATTTATTTTTCAAAAATGGTTTTTGTAAGAATGGATGGCCAAGATAGGCTTTTGTGTTTAGGCTTGTTTGATTAAACACTTATGAAGTTAAAAAATCGTGTTGTGATTCGACAACTTGGATAGCTTCCCTTGAACCTTTCTTTTTGAATTCGGTTCATGGTACCATCATGGATTTAGTTTTGTTTTTTGATTGTCCTTATTTTTGCCTAAAACACCCTTTTGTGGTGTTTTAGCGGACTTTTTTTTTTTTATTTTTGTAACCCAAACTTTTGCCTAGGTCACCCTTTCATGGGATTCCTAGCGGGTCTTTTGCTCTTATTTTTGCGCAGTCCCTTTTTTGGGTTTCCTGCCGAGCTTCTTTTATTTTGAAAGATTTCTTTTTACCCATGATGGCACTTGTCGAGGCCAAGGGAAGGTGCTCCAAGTTGTCACACACACTTCCACATAAAAATGATGCGGGTTTATTATTATTAAGATGATTTTAACCTCATTCATGTTTATTCAAACAGGGTTAAAAATAATGTGGTTTAGAATTTTATTATAAGCAAGAAAAGAAGCAATGAAGAATGATTTTATTATAATCATAGCGGAAACATGTGTCCTTATTTCATCACTGATATGGGTCCCAATGTTGACCTCTTTTATCTCTCGGCCATGCCCCAAATTCAGAGTCTCCAATTTCTCTTGACGAGCTTCTTGATCTAGCAATCTTTGCAGATCCGGAGAAATGGTCTCCTCATCACTGTCCAACTCAACCCTTTCACCTTCGGATCCCGGTCAGAGCGAACAATTACAGACATAATTATTTTATTGGTTCTGTTTAGGTTTAGAATTATTAATGTTAATGAGGAAAGAGAGAAAAGAACAAAAAAGAGAGTAATGTGAAAAATGCCTCTTTATTGATATGTATTAAAACTGTACAAAAACCCTTATTTACATGAAAAGGTTCTCATGATCTCGGGTACTGATCATGAGTCCCTAAAAGAGAAATATGAAGGGGCCCTATCGTGGCTTGTTCTTCTCTCTACTCTTGCTTTGGCAGAGGATTCTTGCTCACGTCGGGCGCTGTCGAATCGAAGGTGACCCACCCGGCATCAATAAGGTTTTGGACCTTGTATTTGAGAGCTAGGCATTTCTCTGTTGAATGCCCTGGTGCCCCCGAATGGTATAAACATTTGTCTTGTGGCTTGTACCAATCGGGGTAAGGTGGGTCGATCTTCCTTGGTGGAACATGAGCTAGAAGTTTGGCTTCTACTAGCTTCGGCAGGAGATCGCTATAAGTGGTCGGAAGTTTATCAAACTTCTTCACAGGGGTGAATTGCGATCTTCCTGACTTTGAAGTGGAAGAAGATGAAGAAATGGTTTTGGCGTTGACTCCTCCCTCCTTCTTCTTCCCGAAGGTCTTCTTAGCTTCGAATGATTGGGAGGGCTTTGCTAGCTTCCCACTTTTAAGTCCTGTAGACCCCTAAAATTGTCCAGGTCGGAAATAAAGCTTGAAGACTCTCGAAGACTAAAGGAAAGTCAGCCGGAAGGACTCCTGGAAGACCCTGGAAGACCCTAGGATGATTATCTGTAGGTTTAGAGGTCTTAGAGTAGCAAAAAATAAGAAAGTGGAGGGAATGAAGCCCAATACGGCCTCCCAAGAGTTCAGTACGGCCGTATTGAACATTTTAAACTACAATACGGCCGCACTGAACTCAATACGGCCGTATTGAAGTTCAATACAGCTGCATTAAACTCAATACGGCTGCACTGAACTTCAATACGGCCGTATTGAGTTTTTTGAACTTCAATACGGCCGTATTGAATTCAATACGGCCGTATTGTAGTTCAAAACTTCAATACGGACCGTATTGACCCCCAGAAACCGTATTGAGCCTCTTCCCTATAAATATGACATCAATGGGACGTCATTTCACACTTTTGGACTGAGTTTTAACCCTCTTCTTGAGTATTCTGGGTTTTTTTGAGCAGTGCTCTGCCTAGAAATCACTCGGAGAGTTGATCCGACGAAGTTCTTGAGCCACGACCCATTTGCTTGAGTCTCGAACCTAGTCGAAGGGAAATCCTCCGGATTTCCATAGTTAAAATTTTATAGGAGGGAGCGAGCGGTCTTGTAGAGGGAGGGAATGCCAAAACGCTTCCCAATTTCTGTCAAGATATATAAGAAAGCACGCTTCAAAGGTTTATCTCTTTAAAGTCCCTTCTTTTACCGCTTTCTGTGTGTACATATTTAAACTGTCATCATGTAGATAGTTAATTTATAATTGCTTAAAATAAATAGGGGTAATTTAGTAATTTCGCACTATTATTTTTAAAATAATCTGTCATAGGGAACCCGAAAGGGGCGCTGTGGGGTGCTAACACCTTCCCCACGCGTAACCGACTCCCTTACCCGACTCTGGTTGTAATGGCCGAAGTCGATTTTTGAATCGATTGCCTTAAACCTCTTTTTCCAATGTTTTGAGTAAAACATTGGTGGCGACTCCATGAACCCTTCCTTTTTATGAAAACCGCTAATCCATGGAGGGTCCCGCTTGGGATTAACATGGATTGGTGAGCCTTTTAATAAAGTTGCTCGTTTGACGAGGTCTCAGTTTGAGAATAAGTCATTCTAGCAATCCATATTTTTAAACAAATAAAAGAGTCCAACCATCCTTCGCGAATGCCGAAAGCCCGTTTCGGGCCGGTGGCGACAGATGGCGACTCCACTGGGGAAGCCTCGAGAGTCAGTCCCATTTAGTGACAGATTATTTTAACAAATAATAGTTAAAATTACTTCATTACCCCTTGCTTGTATGATAACATGCTTTATTTATTTGGCTTTAATAACTGTTGTTTGTTTAATTTTCCGCAATTGTTTGAAATATAAATTGCACACAAACCTTTGCACACAACAGTTCCCTCTATACCCGGGGGCATGAGTGGTAAGCCATAGGGAGTGGATGTTAGCACGGCCGGTTGTCGAATGGGTCTATAGGTGCCCGTAGACCGTTGTCGGAAAACATCACTCAAGGTGATAACCATGAACTCGAGTCTGACAGTGCGTTGGAGCTTTCCATCGACTTACGACGAGAGGAATTGGGTCCCTATAATGGGGGCACCTTGGGGGCCTCAGACCGGTGAGAACAGTTAGAACCACCTTGAATATGCACCTTTCTGCAGGAAACCCCTACCTCGTGATTCGCTCGTGACTGTTCGTGGATGAGTGAATTGTTTGTGTAAATGCTTATGTGCAATTGTTTGTGCATTAATAAACAACCTCGTGATAAGGTCTAAAGAATAATCCCCATGCATGAAAATGTCATGACATGAGAGGAAAAACCAATGTGTGAAAATATAATAAAAGTAAGGAGCATAGGCATCATTATCAATAATACCTCATGCATCCTCATCATCATTTATAGGTTCACTAATACCCTCTCGATGTAAGTGAAAGAGACCCGTGACTATTGAGATTCTCCGTTGTGGAGAGATCATAGGCTAGGGAGGGTGATAAACTTTCATCTTAAAAAGGCAGCGCCTTAAAGATGAAAGATTATCAAGCTCACATCAAGAGTGTATTCATATCATAAATAAGCTAATTAGAATAAACATTCATTTTAGAAAGTGGCTGGTCATCTCTCTGTCCTCACGCGCGCGCAGAAAATCAAGAAAATGGAAGCGCTGGAAGAGCAAAATAAGAAGCTCACAACCGAGCTCTCTCAGCTCAAAGAACAGATGGCGCAAATGATGGAGCTCATGCGACACCATAATGTACATGGGTTTCACCACAGTGACCATGAGTCCCATCATCATGAGGAGGAGGAACATGAGGAAGAACCTCCACGAGCTGTACCCCTTGGGGCGGGGATCATGATTAAAGAGCCCGAGGTTTCAAAGGAACAATTCCATGCTCTAGAGGATCGGCTAAGGGCTATGGAGGGGCATGACTTCGATATTAAAGATGCCGCCGACATGTGTTTAGTGAGAGACATCCAATTCCCTCCTAAATTTAAAGTGCCGGATTTCCCAAAGTACGTGGGATTGACTTGCCCTAAGAGTCATCTCACCATGTACTGTCGCAAAATGGCTGCATATGCCACAAACGAAAAGCTCTTGATCCACTGCTTCCAAGAGAGCTTGGCTGAAACCGCACTCAATTGGTATATGCAGCTGGACGGAAATCAAGTGTGCACATGGAGACAGTTGGCCGACGCCTTTCTCAAGCGCTACAAATACAACATCGACCTAACACCCGATAGGTCAGATCTTCAAGCCTTGAGTAAAAAGAACGATGAATCCTTCAAGGCGTATGCCCAACGATGGAGGGAGTTGGCGGCACAGATAGAGCCCCCGCTGTCGGATAAGGAGACGGTGTCCTTATTCATCAACTCGTTGACTGGTCCCTATTACGATAAAATGATAGGGAACACAACGACACTCTTCTCGGACATCATCACCATTGGGGAGAGAGTGGAACAAGGACTTAAAAGTGGGAAGCTGGCTAAGCCTTCCCAATCATATGAAGCTAAGAAGACCTTCGGGAAGAAGAAGGAAGGAGGAGTCAACGCCGTAACTATCTCTTCGTCTTCTTCCACTTCGAAGTCAGGAAGATCGCAATTCACCCCTGTGAAGAAGTTTGATAAACTTCCGACCACTTATAGCGATCTCTTGCCGAAGCTAGTAGAAGCCAAACTTCTAGCTCATGTTCCACCAAGGAAGATCGACCCACCTTACCCCGATTGGTACAAGCCACAAGACAAATGTTTATACCATTCGGGGGCACCAGGGCATTCAACAAAGAAATGCCTAGCTCTCAAATACAAGGTCCAAAACCTTATTGATGCCGGGTGGGTCACCTTCGATTCGACAGCGTCCGACGTGAGCAAGAATCCTCTGCCAAAGCAGGAGTAGAGAGAAGAACAAGCCACGATAGGGCCCCTTCATATTTCTCTTTTAGGGACTCATGATCAGTACCCGAGATCATGAGAACCTTTTCATGTAAATAAGGGTTTTTGTACAGTTTTAATACATATCAATAAAGAGGCATTTTTCACATTACTCTTTTTTTTTGTTCTTTTCTCTCTTTCCTCATTAACATTAATAATTCTAAACCTAAACAGAACCAATAAAATAATTATGTCTGTAATTGTTCGCTCTGACCGGGATCCGAAGGTGAATGGGTTGAGTTGGACAGTGATGAGAAAACCATTCTCCGGATTTGCAAAGATTGCTAGATCAAGAAGCTCGTCAAGAGAAATTGGAGGCTGTGAATTTGGGGCATGGCCGAGAGATATAAGAGGTCAATATTGGGACCCATATCAGTGATGAAATAAGGACACATGTTTCCGCTATGATAAAATCATTCTTCATTGCTTCTTTTCTTGCTTATAATAAAATTCTAAACCACATTATTTTTAACCCTGTTTGAATAAACATGAATGAGGTTAAAATCATCTTAATAATAATAAACCCACATCATTTTTATGTGGAAGTGTGTGTGACAACTTGGAGCACCTTCCCTTGGCCTTGACAAGTGCCATCATGGATAAAAAGAAATCCTTTAAAATAAAAGAAGCTCGGCAGGAAACCCAAAAAAGGGGCTGCGCAAAAATAAGAGCAAAGAACCCGCTAGGAATCCCACGAAAGGGTGACCTAGGCAAAAGTTAGGGTTGCAAAAATAAACAAAAACAAAAGTCCGCTAAAACACCACAAAAGGGTGTTTCAGGCAAAAATAAGGACAATCAAAAAAAAGAAATCCATGATGGTACCATGAACCGAATTCAAAAAGAAAGGTTCAAGAGAAGCTATCCAAGTTGTCAAAATCACAACGTCAATAAACAAAGATTTTCTTAACTTCATAAGTGTTTAATCAAACAAGCCTAAACACATAAGCCTACCTTGGCCATCCATTCTTACAAAAACCATTTTTGAAAAATAAATCCTCTCTAAAACACAAACTTCAGAACAAAAATATCTTTCCTTTCTCTTCTCTCTTGTCCCAAAAGATTTTAGAATAATCTAGTGGAAGCATGGAGAAATAAATCATCACTGATAATGGATCTAATCTGAACAACAAAATGGTGGAAGAACTGTGCCAAGAATTCAAGATCCAACACCATAACTCTTCCCCATATCGGCCAAAGATGAATGGGGCAGTCGAGGCAACCGATAAGAACATCAAGAAAATAGTGCAAAAGATGGTTGTCTCATTTAAAGACTGGCACGAGATGTTACCCTTCGCTCTTCATGGTTATAGGACTTCAGTACGCACATCTACAGGAGCTACTCCATTCTCCCTCGTCTATGGGATGGAGGCAGTTCTACCCGTCGAAGTCAAGATACCTTCTCTAAGGGTAATTATGGAAGCAAAACTTTCCGAGGAAGAATGGGTTCAAAGTCGGTATGACCAGTTGAACCTCATTGAAGAAAAATGGCTGAACGCCATATGCCATGGTCAAGCCTATCAGAGGAAGACCAAAAAGGCTTTTGACAAGAAAGTCCACCCTCGAGTCTACCATGAGGGAGAGTTGGTAATGAAGAAATTGCTACCAACTCGAAAGGACAAAATCGGAAAGTGGGCCCCAAATCACGGAGGACCATACGTGGTAAAACGAGCCTTCTCAGGAGGAGCATTGATCCTCACAGACATGGATGGAGAAGAACTTCGATACCCAGTCAACACTGACGTGGTAAAGAAGTACTATGCTTGAAGACGTTGCTTGCATAAGCCCGCTAGGATGAAAACCCGAAAAAGGGCATCCTAGGCAAAAGTTAGGGCAAAACAAAAAGCCCGCCAGTACAAGGGTACTAGGCAAAACAAAGGCAAAATTATCCCCGCTAGGATACGTCCTAGGCAAAAGTTAGGGGCAAAACAATAAGATGTAAAAGCAAAGCAAGCAACGGTCACTTGAATCGAAAACCGAAAGGCGGATCAAGTGATTATCTTCTAGAAGCGAGCGTCTTGCAGCATCTACACTCCTGGCTCAGGCATCTCACCCGAAGCGATTAGGGGAACGGGAAGAGCGACAATTACAGATATAATTGTTTAAGCCAAAAATGTATATAGCCTACCCTGGCCAGCCATTCTTCAGAAATTCCTTCTGTATATCTTTCTGTAAAAACACTTGTGAATATTAATAAAATATCTATTCATTTCTTTTCTCTCTTGACCATGTGATTATGCCTCTAAATTGGTATTTCTAAAAAAAAATTGTATGAAATTCCTTAATAATCGGTCAATAAAGAAAATTGGAGGGGTTCCTATAAAATCCATAATCTCCTGCATAAAAGGCTCACAAAAATCCTCCCTCGCGTCTATGACAGAAACTCCTCCAAAGAAGAAGAGGATAGGGAGAGCCATTCACTTTTCTAAATAAAAGAACAAAAATAAAAACTTGCATCGCGTGCATCACACACATTAGTTGCACATTTAAAGACCTTACCACGAGGCAATTGCATAAAATAGAAAAAATAGAAAATTGCTTGTGTATGACAGCAGTCAACAAAAGCCGAAAACGAAAAAAGGCAAGGATACAAACAATACTCCTCAGTTTGTACAGAATAATTGAGCCTGGAGAGGCTTGCTGAAAAAATACTTCCTCAGAATAATTAAGCCTGGAGAGGCTTGCAGAAACAATACTCTCTCACCATACAGAATAACCGAGCCTGGAGAGGCTCGCCGAAATAATACTCTCTCAGAATAACTGAGCCTGAAGAGGCTTGCCAAAATAATACTCCTCAGAAACATTTCTGTACAGAAAAAGCCAAAACCAACAAAAAAGGCAAAAATACAGAAAAAGCCAAAATCAACAAAAAATACAGAAAAAGCCGAAATCAACAAAAAAGGCAAAAACACAGAAAAAGCCAAAATCAACAAAAAAGGCAAAAACACAGAAAAAGCCAAAATCAACAAAAAGGCAAAATACAGAAAATCCAACAAATTATACAGAATAACTGAGCTTGGAGAGGCTTGCCAAAATAATACTCTCCAAAAGACATCTCAGCTTGCATTCTTGGGCTGAACAAGAAAAACAACTCATCGTACAGGATAACTGAGCCTGGAGAGGCTTGCCGAAATAATACTCATACAGAATAATTGAGCCTGGAGAGGCTTGCCGAAATAATACTCATACAAAATAATTGAGCCTGGAGAGGCTCACCGAAATAATACTCGACAAACTGTACAGAATAATTGAGCCTGGAGAGGCTCGCCGAAATAATACTCCCCAGAGATATCTCAGCTTCCACTCACGGGCCAAATTCCCCAGTGAAAGCTATCAAACCAAGATCAGCAAAATTCCCCAAGGGAGGCTTGATCATCTAAACAGAATATCCAAGTCGAAAGGACTTAAACTTCCTCAGTGGAAGGTAGCTTTCCAAACGAAGAGTGAAGCTAAGCCTGAAGAGGCTTTCTAAATAATACTCTGGGATACATAAGAACTTCAAATCCCCAGTCGCCTACACAAGAGGCACTCCTTCAAAAAAAGGAAAATCAAAAATCCAAAAGATCAATAATCATTCCCCAAGTGGAATCCGGCTCTCAGCCAATCATTGAACGTCAAGCTGATACGCTTAACAGAAGAGGCCAATTACAACCAATGACAAAATCCCCTAGCGGATAACAGCCTACACAGAGGCAACAAAATCCAAAAACCCAAAAGAGATACCCGAATAAGGATAACCGGGATACTCCACAACGTCGAAAGGACGACAGCCAAACATAAGGCACCGCTCACATCAGAAAGAGCATCTTCGTGTCTACACCCCAGGGAAACAGAAATTCCTCAATGGGCACCAACTATGCAAAGGAAAGTTGGGACACAAGAACCTATGAATGACTGCACATCCCCTAGATGGATCCCTGCGTTATCCAGCCCTCAGTGGCACAAAATCAGAAAAACGTCGAAGCAGCATAGTGGACTGTGGAGACAAAAAATCATCTCAGATCCCTGGAGAGGGTAAACTCGCATTGCCGAAGTGATCAGAAGACACGGACGCAGACCTTGGAGAGGGCAAACTCAGTTGCCTAAGACTGGAGAGACGGTACTCAAACAAGGTCTGGAGAGACGGTACTCAAACAAAGTCTGGAGAGACGGTACTCAAACAAAGTCTGGAGAGACGGTACTCAAACAAGGTCTGGAGAGACGGTACTCAAACAAAGTCTGGAGAGACGGTACTCAAACAAAGTCTGGAGAGACGGTACTCAAACAAAGTCTGGAGAGACGGTACTCAAACAAGGTCTGGAGAGACGGTACTCAAACAAAGTCTGGAGAGACGGTACTCAAACAAAGTCTGGAGAGACGGTACTCAAACAAGGTCTGGAGAGACGATACTCAAACAAAGTCTGGAGAGACGGTACTCAAACAAAGTCTGGAGAGACGGTACTCAAACAAGGTCTGGAGAGACGGTACTCAAACAAAGTCTGGAGAGACGGTACTCAAACAAAGTCTGGAGAGACGGTACTCAAACAAGGTCTGGAGAGACGATACTCAAACAAAGTCTGGAGAGACGGTACTCAAAGAAAGTCTGGAGAGACGGTACTCAAACAAAGTCTGGAGAGACGGTACTCAAACAAAGTCTGGAGAGACGGTACTCAAAGAAAGTCTGGAGAGACGGTACTCAATCAAAGTCTGGGGAGACGGTACTCAAGGTCTGGAGAGAAAGTACTAAAAGTCTGGAGAGACGGTACTCAAGGTCTGGAGAGACAGTACTCAACCATCAGCGTCGTCAGAGGCACGTTGGTGTTCAACTTCCAGCTCGGGCGTCGAGTGAAGTTGACCCTGGAGAGGGTAAACTTAGCTACCGAGGTTGTCAGAAGCGCCGAGGTATGCAACAACCTAGAGAGGCTACTTAACAATTTTCCACCGGAAGACGCTACAAGTTAGAAGGTTGGCACATCACCCGGACAATTGGGTCAACTCCTTTACTTGTCAGCCGGTACACCAAAAGGCCGTCCGACTAAGTAAAGGGGGGCAGCTGTAGACCCCTAAAATTGTCCGGGTCGGAAATAAAGCTTGAAGACTCTCGAAGACTAAAGGAAAGTCAGCCGGAAGGACTCCTGGAAGACCCTGGAAGACCCTAGGATGATTATCTGTAGGTTTAGAGGTCTTAGAGTAGCAAAAAATAAGAAAGTGGAGGGAATGAAGCCCAATACGGCCTCCCAAGAGTTCAGTACGGCCGTATTGAACATTTTAAACTACAATACGGCCGCACTGAACTCAATACGGCCGTATTGAAGTTCAATACAGCTGCATTAAACTCAATACGGCTGCACTGAACTTCAATACGGCCGTATTGAGTTTTTTGAACTTCAATACGGCCGTATTGAATTCAATACGGCCGTATTGTAGTTCAAAACTTCAATACGGACCGTATTGACCCCCAGAAACCGTATTGAGCCTCTTCCCTATAAATATGACGTCAATGGGACGTCATTTCACACTTTTGGACTGAGTTTTAACCCTCTTCTTGAGTATTCTGGGTTTTTTTGAGCAGTGCTCTGCCTAGAAATCACTCGGAGAGTTGATCCGACGAAGTTCTTGAGCCACGAGCCATTTGCTTGAGTCTCGAACCTAGTCGAAGGGAAATCCTCCGGATTTCCATAGTTAAAATTTTATAGGAGGGAGCGAGCGGTCTTGTAGAGGGAGGGAACGCCAAAACGCTTCCCAATTTCTGTCAAGATATATAAGAAAGCACGCTTCAAAGGTTTATCTCTTTAAAGTCCCTTCTTTTACCGCTTTCTGTGTGTACATATTTAAACTGTCATCATGTAGATAGTTAATTTATAATTGCTTAAAATAAATAGGGGTAATTTAGTAATTTCGCACTATTATTTTTAAAATAATCTGTCATAGGGAACCCGAAAGGGGCGCTGTGGGGTGCTAACACCTTCCCCACGCGTAACCGACTCCCTTACCCGACTCTGGTTGTAATGGCCGAAGTCGATTTTTGAATCGATTGCCTTAAACCTCTTTTTCCAATGTTTTGAGTAAAACATTGGTGGCGACTCCATGAACCCTTCCTTTTTATGAAAACCGCTAATCCATGGAGGGTCCCGCTTGGGATTAACATGGATTGGTGAGCCTTTTAATAAAGTTGCTCGTTTGACGAGGTCTCAGTTTGAGAATAAGTCATTCTAGCAATCCATATTTTTAAACAAATAAAAGAGTCCAACCATCCTTCGCGAATGCCGAAAGCCCGTTTCGGGCCGGTGGCGACAAGTCCTTGTTCCACTCTCTCCCCAATGGTGATGATGTCCGAGAAGAGTGTCGTTGTGTTCCCTATCATTTTATCGTAATAGGGACCAGTCAACGAGTTGATGAATAAGGACACCGTCTCCTTATCCGACAGCGGGGGCTCTATCTGTGCCGCCAACTCCCTCCATTGTTGGGCGTACGCCTTGAAAGATTCATCATTTTTCTTACTCAAGGCTTGAAGATCTGACCTATCGGGTGTTAGGTCGATGTTGTATTTGTAGCGCTTGAGAAAGGCGTCGGCCAACTGCCTCCATGTGTGTACTAGATTTCCATCTAGCTGCATATACCAGTTGAGCGCGGTATCAGCCAAGCTCTCTTGGAAGCAGTGGATCAAGAGCTTTTCGTTTGTGGCATATGCAGCCATTTTGCGGCAGTACATGGTGAGATGACTCTTGGGGCAAGTCGATCCCACGTATTTTGGGAAATCCGGCACTTTAAATTTAGGAGGGAATTGGATGTCCCTCACTAAACACATGTCGGCGGCATCTTTAATGTCAAAATCATGCCCCTCCATAGCCCTCAACCGATCCTCTAGGGCGTGGAATTGATCTTTTGAAATTTCAGGCTCTCTAATCTTAATCCCCGCCCCAAGGGGTACAGCTCGCGGAGGGTCTTCCTCGTGCTCTTCCTCCTCTCCATGATGGGACTCATGAGCTCCATCATTTGCGCCATCTGTTCTTTGAGCTGAGAGAGCTCGGTTGTGAGCTTCTTATTTTGCTCTTCCAGCGCTTCCATTTTCTTGATTTTCTGCGCGCGCGTGAGGACAGAGAGATGACCAGCCACTTTCTAAAATGAATGTTTATTCTAATTAGCTTATTTATGATATGAATACACTCTTGATGTGAGCTTGATAATCTTTCATCTTTAAGGCGCTGCCTTTTTAAGATGAAAGTTTATCACCCTCCCTAGCCTATGACCTCTCCACAACGGAGAATCTCAATAGTCACGAGTCTCTTTCACTCACATCGAGAGGGTATTAGTGAACCTATAAATGATGATGAGAATGCATGAGGTATTATTGATAATGATGCCTATGCTCCTTACTTTTATTATATTTTCACACATTGGTTTTTCCTCTCATGTCATGACATTTTCATGCATGGGGATTATTCTTTAGACCTTATCACGAGGTTATTTATTAATGCACAAACAATTGCACATAAGCATTTACACAAACAATTCACTCATCCACGAACAGTCACGAGCGAATCACGAGGTAGGGGTATCCTGCAGAAAAGTGCATATTCAAGGTGGATCTAACTGTTCTCACCGGTCTGAGGCCCCCAAGGTGCCCCCATTATAGGGACCCAATTCCTCTCGTCGTAAGTCGATGGAAAGCTCCAACGCACTGTCGGACTCGAGTTCATGGTTATCACCTTGAGTGATGCTTTTCCGACAACGGTCTACGGGCACCTATAGACCCATTCGACAACCGGCCGTACTAACATCCACTCCCTATGGTTTACCACTCATGCCCCCGGGTATAGAGGGAACTGTTGTGTGCAAAGGTTTGTGTGCAGTTTGTATTCCAAACAATTGCGTAAATTTAAAAATACAACAGTTATTAAAGCCAAATATATAAACATGTTATCATACAAACAAGGGGTAATGAAGTAATTTTAACTATTATTTGTTAAAAATAATCTGTCACTAAATGGGACTGACTCTCGAGGCTTCCCCAGTGGAGTCGCCATCTGTCGCCACCGGCCCGAAACGGGCTTTCGGCATTCGCGAAGGATGGTTGGACTCTTTTATTTGTTAAAAAATATGGATTGCTAGAATGACTTATTCTCAAACTGAGACCTCGTCAAACGAGCAATTTTATTAAAAGGCTCACCAATCCATGTTAATCCCAAGCGGGACCCTCCATGGATTAGCGGTTTTCATAAAAAGGAAGGGTTCATGGAGTCGCCACCAATGTTTTACTCAAAACATTGGAAAAAGAGATTTAAGGCAATCGATTCAAAAATCGACTTCGGCCATTACAACCAGAGTCGGGTAAGGGAGTCGGTTACGCGTGGGGAAGGTGTTAGCACCCCACAGCGCCCCTTTCGGGTTCCCTATGACAGATTATTTAAAAATAATAGTGCGAAATTACTAAATTACCCCTATTTATTCTAAGCAATTATGAATTAACTATCTACATGATGACAGTTTAAATATGTACACACAGAAAGCGGTAAAAGAAGAGACTTTAAAGAGATAAACCTTTGAAGCGTGCTTTCTTATATATCTTGACAGAAATTGGGAAGCGTTTTGGCGTTCCCTCCCTCTACAAGACCGCTCGCTCCCTCCTATAAAATTTTAACTATGGAAATCCGGAGGATTTCCCTTCGACTAGGTTCGAGACTCAAGCAAATGGCTCGTGGCTCAAGAACTTCGTCGGATCCACTCTCCGAGTGATTTCTAGGCAGAGCACTGCTCAAAAAAACCCAGAATACTCAAGAAGAGGGTTAAAACTCAGTCCAAAAGTGTCAAATGACGTCCAATTGACGTCATATTTATAGGGATGAGGCTCAATACGGTTTCTGGGGGTCAATACGGTCCGTATTGAAGTTTTGAACTACAATACGGCCGTATTGAATTCAATACGGCCGTATTGAAGTTCAAAAAACTCAATACGGCCGTATTGAAGTTCAGTGCAGCCGTATAGAGTTTAATGCAGCTGTATTGAACTTCAATACGGCCGTATTGAGTTCAGTGCGGCCGTATTGTAGTTTAAAATGTTCAATACGGCCGTACTGAACTCTTGGGAGGCCGTATTGGGCTTCATTCCCTCCACTTTCTTATTTTTTGCTACTCTAAGACCTCTAAACCTACAGATAATCATCCTAGGGTCTTCCAGGGTCTTCCAGGAGTCCTTCCGGCTGACTTTCCTTTAGTCTTCGAGAGTCTTCAAGCTTTATTTCCGACCCGGACAATTTTAGGGGTCTACAGGCATATCAAGGTTCGAAGTCGACCTTGGTTAAGACAATGTGATCACAAGGTTCGGACTTGTGGCCACCCGCCGAAACGGACCTTGGCATTCGCGACGATGGTTGGACTCTTTTTAAAAGTTTGAAAAATGATGGATTGTTAGAACGACTTATTCTCAAACTGAGACCTCATCGAACTAACAATTTTATTAAATGACTCACCAATCCATGTTAATCCCAAGCGGGACCCTCCATGGATTAGTGGTTTTCGCAAACGAAGGGTTCTTGGAGTCGCCACCAATGTTTTACTCAAAACATTGGAAAAAGAGATAAGGCAATTGATTTCAAAAATCAACTTTGGCCATTACAACCAGAGTCGGGTAAGGGAGTCGGTTACGTGCGAGGAAGGTGTTAGCACCCCACAACGCCCCTTTCGGGTTCCCTATGACGGATTATTTTATTAATAATAGTGTAAAATTACTAAATTACCCCTATTTATTATAAACGGCTATGAATAAGATATCTACATGATGAATAAATTAAACATGCGATGCAACAATCAGAAAGCAGTAAAAGGAAGGATTTTGAAGAAGAAACCTTTGAAGCGTGCTTTTATATATTCAAATGTTAGGAGGCTTTTTGGCGCTCCCTCCCACTACACGTTCGCTCGCTCCTTCCCTAAAAATTAATCTTTACTATGGAAATCAAAAAGATTTCCCTTCGACTAGTTCGAATTCTTAAGCTAAATGCTCAGAACTCAAGAACTTCGTCGGATCGGCTCTCGGAGAGAATTCTAGGGCAGAACACTGCTCAAAAACCCCTGAATACTCAGCAAGAGGGTCCAGAAGTCTAGAAAAAGTGTGGAATGACGTCCAAATGACGTCCTATATATAGGAGTGAGGCGCAGTACGGCCTCTGACATCAATACGGCCCGTACTGAAGATTTGAACTACAGTACGGCCGTATTGAATTCAGTACGGCCGTACTGAAGTTTCAAAAACTTCAGTACGGCCGTATTGGTTTCAGTACGGCCGTACTGAAGTTCAAAAACTTCAGTATGGCCGTATTGGTTTCAGTACGGCCGTATTGTAGTTCAAATTGTTCAGTACGGCCGTACTGAACTTCTAGGAGGCCGTATTGAGCTTCAATCCTCCCACATCCTTATTTTAAGCTACTCTAAGACCTCTAAACCTACAGATAATCATCCTAGGGTCTTCCAGGAGTCCTTCTGGCTGACTTTCCTTCGGTCTTCGAGAGTCTTCGAGTCTTATTTCCGACCCAGACAATTTTAGGGGTCTACAGCTGCCCCCCCCTTACTTAGTCAAACGGCTTTTTACTGTACCGGTTGCGAAGTAAAGGAGTTGACCCAATTGTCCGGGGAGTAGGCCATCCTTCTGACTTGTAGTGTCTTCCGATGGAAAATTGTTGAGTAGCCTCTCCAGGTTGAGTATTAGTCGTCGCCTCTCCAGGCTCGTGCATACCTCGGTGCTTCTGACAACCTCGGTAGCTGAGTACCTCCTCTCCAGGCTCAACTTCACTCGACGCCCGAGCTGGAAGTTGCCTACCTCCGTGTTTCTGACGACGGGGTAGTGTGAGTATTAGTCGTCGCCTCTCCAGGCTCGTTGCATACCTCGGTGTTTCTGACAACCTCGGTAGCATGAGTTTGCCCTCTCCAGGGTCAGCTTCACTCGACGCCCGAGCCGGAAGCTGCGTACCTCCGTGATTCTGGTCACTTTGGTAGTGTGAGTTTGCCCTCTCCAGGGATTTGCGATGATTTTGTCTCCGCAGTCCACGATGCTGCATCGACGATTATTTTTGATTTTGATGCCGCTGAGGGCTGGATAACGCAGGGATCCGTCTAGGGGATGTGCAGTTATTTCATAAGTTCTTGTGTCCCAACTTTCCATTGCGTAGTTGGTACCCACTGGGGAATTTCTGATTCCTTGGGGATGCAGACACAAAGATGCTCTTTCTGATGTGAGTGGTGCCTTATGATTGGCTGACGTCCTTTCGACGTTGGTGGAGTATCCCGGTTATCCTTATTCGGGTGACTCTTTTGATTTTCCGGTTTTGTTGCCTCTGCGTAGGCTGTTATCCACTGGGGATTCTGTCGTTGATTTTGATTAGCCTCTTCTGTTAGGCAGATCATCTTGACGTTCAATGATTGGCTCGATGCCGAATTCCGCTTGGGGAATGATTATTGATCTTTTTGATTTTTCCTCCTTTTGAAGGAGTGCCTCTGAGTAGGCACATATGGATTGAGGATTTGACGTATCCCAGAGTATTATTTAGGAAGCCTCTACAGGCTTAGCTTCACTCATCGCTTGAGTTGGAAAGCTACCTTCCACTGAGGAAGTCTGAGTCCTTTGACTCGGATATTTCGTGTTTGGGCGACCATGCTTCCATTGGGGAATTTTACTGGTCTTGCTTTGATAGCTCTTACTGGGGATTTTGATCCACGAGAGTGAGCTGGGAAGTCTCTAGGGAGTATTATTTCGACAAGCCTCTCCAGGCTCAATTATTCTGCACAATTTGTTGAGTATTATTTCGGCAAGCCTCTCCAGGCTCAGTTATTCTGTACGATTGGGGAGTATTATTTCGGCAAGCCTCTCCAGGCTCAGTTATTCTGTATGATGAGGGAGTATTATTTCGGCAAGCCTCTCCAGGCTCAGTTATTCTGTACATTTGTTGGATTTTCTGAATTTTGCCTTTTTTCGTTGATTTTGGCTTTTTCTGTTGGAGGGATCTCAAACACACTCACAGATGAAGTATGCAGAGGAATGAAGATGTTGTGATGAATGAGAATGGGCCAATACGGGCCGTATTGAATTCAATACGCCCGTATTGGTGTGGACGTTATGGCCAATGCTGCCGTATTCATTTCGGTACGCCCGTATTGAGTTGAAAATTTGTTCATAACCCTGATTTTAGTACGGGTGTACTGAACATGATACGGGCGCATTGTTTTTTCTGAAGTTTATATTTTTTGTTTTTTTGTTTTTTTGTTTATTTGTTTATTTGTTTGTTTTTTCAATAAACAGAGAATAAGTGATCTTCCAGTACACCTATCATCTGTATGCATGTATGCGGTATGATGCACCTAATTCTATTTGATTCATTTTTCAAAAGAATTAACCGATGCGTTTCTCTGTTTGAATTTTGCCATTCCTCTAGACGGGCTGTGCGCTGCCGATTTACATAACCGAGGAATGATGCGTGTTATATCGAGATGGGCGTCATCAACCCAGTGATTTTTCCCTTCCTTTAGAAGACATGTCAACCCTCCTATTGACCACTATATCTCCATGTTTCCACTAGATTATTCTAAAATCGTTTGGGACAAGAGAGAAAAGAAAGGAAAGATATTTTTTTTTCAGAAGTTTGTGTTTTAGAGGGGATTTATTTTTCAAAAATGGTTTTTGTAAGAATGGTTGGCCAAGGTAGGCTTATGTGTTTAGGCTTGTTCGATTAAACACTTATGAAGTTTTTTTTTTTAAAAAAAATCTTGTTTATTGACGTTGTGATTTTGACAACTTAGATAGCTTCCCTTGAACCTTTTTTGAATTCGGCTCATGGTACCATCATGGATTTCTTTTGTTTTTTGATTGTCCTTATTTTTGCCTAAAACACCCTTTTGTGGCGTCTTAGCGGACCTTTATTTTTATTTATTTTTGCAACCCTAACTTTTGCCTAGGTCACCCTTTCGTGGGATTCCTAGCGGGTCTTTTGCTCTTATTTTTGCGCAGCCCCCTTTTTGGGTTTCCTGCCGAGCTTTCTTTTATTTTAAAGGATTTCTTTTTTACCCATGATGGCACTTGTCGAGGCCAAGGAAAGGTGCTCCAAGTTATCACACACACTTCCACATAAAAATGATGCGGGTTTATTATTATTAAGACAATTTTAACCTCATTCATGTTTATTCAAACAGGGTTAAAAATAATGCGGTTTAGAAATTTATTGTAAGCAAGAAGAGAAGCAGTAATAAAGAATGATTTTATTATAATCATAATGGAAACATGTGCCCTATCGAGGCTCGGGGGTCGGGCTGTCCCCGAGGAGTAATCTCTAATAGTCATCAGGTCTATACATCCCTATCGGAAGGAGAAGAGCACTTGATGACGACGACCGGCCTTGACGCTTGTGAACCGGCCTTCCTAAAGATCTGGCTTAAAGAACGTCGAGAAGGATCTTGGTTCCTCTTCGTCCTTTGATCTTTATTAGGGTTGTATCCTAACCCTTGTTTCCCTGGATTATCCTTAATAATGGGTAGCTCGGGAATTCCTTGGGAATCCTTGCCAAGTCCTTGTCCAGGCAAGTATCCGTTCTTGGTGAGCATGTAGGCTACCTTCTTCATCTCTTGGGGAAACGTTTCAACATTGGCAATCTCCAATGCTTGGAAGGCGGTTTCTAGAGCTTCCTCTGCTGCATCCACGTAAGGTATGGTGGATGGCTTGCTGATGAGTATGTCATCTTCAGCTTGTACAGTCACCAGCTTGTCACCCACTATGAATTTGACTTTCTGGTGGAGCGTAGAGGGAACAGCTTTCGCATCATGAATCCAAGGTCGGCCGAGGAGACAGCTGTATGCGGGAGTAATGTCCATCACTTGAAATTCGACATTAAAGATGGTGGGTCCAATTTGGATTGGAAGATTGATCTCTCCCACCACTTCTCTTTTAGAACCGTCGAAAGCTCGAACGATCATGTTGCTCGGGCGCATTTGGACTCCCTTGATTGCCAATTGCTCGAGCGTTCTTTTTGGCATCACATTCAAGGAAGATCCATTATCTACCAAGACTTTAGCGATGTGATATTCCTTGCACTTGACAGAGATGTGCAAGGGCTTGTTGTGGTTCGGTCCCTCAGCGGGGATTTCTTCATCGGTGAAAGTGAGGTGATCATTAGCCGTGATGTGACTAACAATCCCCTCAAATTTGTCTTGGGAGATAGTGTGCGACACGTATGCCTCGTTCAAGACTTTCAACAGAGCTTGCCGATGCGGTTCGGAGCATAGGATCAACGACAACAGAGTAATCTTTGCTGGCGTCTTATGAAGTTGATCCATGATGGAGTACTCGCTCTGTCGAATATATTTTAACAGCTCGTTAGTCTCCTCCTCGGATTCTTTATTTTCCTCGGTTTTCTCTTCTTTTTCTTTCCCTTTATTCTTGGGAGCTTTATCATGAAGATCTTCGGGAGTGTAGATCCTGCCACTCCTAGTCATGCCCCCAAGTCCAGCGATGTTAGAGATATCGCTGTCGGCAGAAGAATGGATGTCGTATATCCATGGCACAGCCTTATTCGATTCGTAGGGAAAAGGTCTTGGAGCAGTGATCCTTAACGGTGTCGGACCTTCCCCTTTATTCGTCTTGATTACCAACAACGGAGTTGATGTGCGTTCGCTTGGCGCGGTTGTTGGCTTACATTTGATAACGAACGGCGTGCGACGCATCGATTAATCCTTTCTTTTTATTAATGTTATTAATAAATTACTAGGAGGGATGTATGAAATGTAAACCTAGATCCCTCCCTGATCTTTGATAAGAATGCATGATATGAGATGATGACGTTGAATATGCATGCATTGTGTTTATTCAACTAAGCATTATCATGTTTTCGGGATGCTCCTGAGATGATGCATGATATTGCTTGGTTTTGGATAAATAACCCTTTTTTCTTTTTCTTGGGTATTTTGTTTTTGTATTTATTTATTTTTTTGGGTGAAAATGGAAACTACCTATATGAATGTGATGAAGGTAGATGTTAACACCATGTAAGGGAAGATTCTTATTCCTATTTATTCTTATTTTAAAAAGGAATGTTGTATGTTTAAAGAATGCAATGTATGCTCAAACAATGTCACATAAACAATGCACACACAATTCACTCATCCACGAGCAGTCACGAGCGAATCACGAGGTAGGGGTATCCTGCAGAAAAGTGCATATTCAAGGTGGTTCTAACTGTTCTCACCAGTCTGAGGCCCCCAAGGTGCCCCCATTATAGGGACCCAATTCCTCTCGTCGTAAGTCGATGGAAAGTTCCAACGCACTATCGGACTCGAGTTCATGGTTATCACCTTGAGTGATGCTTTCCGACAACGGTCTACGGGCACCTATAGACCCATTCGACAACCGGCCGTACTAACATCCACTCCCTATGGCTTTCCACTCATGCCCCCGGGTATAGAGGGAACTATTGTGTGCAAAGGTTTGTGTGCAGTTTATATTTCAAACAATTGCGAAAATTTAAACACGCAACAGTTATTAAAGCCAGCTAGATAAAACATGTTATCATACAAGTGAGGGGTAATGAAGTAATTTTTTAAACTAATATTTTAGAAATAATCCATCACTAAATGGGACTGACTCTCGAGGCTTCCCCAGTGGAGTCGCCATCTGTCGCCACCCGCCGAAACGAACGTTGGCATTCGCGACGATGGTTGGACTCTTTTTAAAAGTTTGAAAAATGATGGATTGTTAGAACGACTTATTCTCAAACTGAGACCTCATCGAACTAACAATTTTATTAAATGATTCACCAATCCATGTTAATCCCAAGCGGGACCCTCCATGGATTAGTGGTTTTCGCAAACGAAGGGTTCTTGGAGTCGCCACCAATGTTTTACTCAAAACATTGGAAAAAGAGATAAGGCAATTGATTTCAAAAATCAACTTTGGCCATTACAACCAGAGTCGGGTAAGGGAGTCGGTTACGTGCGAGGAAGGTGTTAGCACCCCACAACGCCCCTTTCGGGTTCCCTATGACGGATTATTTTATTAATAATAGTGTAAAATTACTAAATTACCCCTATTTATTATAAACGGCTATGAATAAGATATCTACATGATGAATAAATTAAACATGCGATGCAACAATCAGAAAGCAGTAAAAGGAAGGATTTTGAAGAAGAAACCTTTGAAGCGTGCTTTTATATATTCAAATGTTAGGAGGCTTCTTTAAGAAAATGTGATCTCAAGGTTCGAACTCGACCTTGGCATCAAGGTTCAGATTCGACCTTGGCATATCAAGGTTCGAACTCGACCTTGGTTAAGAAAATGTGATCTCAAGGTTCGGACTCGACCTTGGCATATCAAGGTTCAAACTCGACCTTGGTTAAGAAAATGTGATCTCAAGGTTCGGACTCGAAATTGGCATATCAAGGTTCGGACTCGACCTTGGCATATCAAGGTTCGAACTCGACCTTGGTTAAGAAAATGTGATCTCAAGGTTCGGACTCGACCTTGGCATATCAAGGTTCGAACTCGACCTTGGTTAAGAAAATGTGATCTCAAGGTTCAGACTCAACCTTGGCATATCAAGGGTCGGACTCGACCTTGGCATATCAAGGTTTGAACTCGACCTTGGTTAAGAAAATGTGATCTCAAGGTTTGAACTCGACCTTGGCATCAAGGTTCGGATTCGACCTTGGCATATCAAGGTTCGAACTCGACCTTTGTTAAGAAAATGTGATCTCAAGGTTCGGACTCGACCTTGGCATATCAAGGTTCGAACTAAACCTTGGTTAAGAAAATGTTATCTCAAGGTTCGGACTCGACCTTGGCATATCAAGGTTCGAACTCGACCTTGGTTAAGACAATGTGATCTCAAGGTTCGGACTCGACCTTGGGATATCAAGGTTCGAACTCGACCTTGGTTAAGAAAATGTGATCTCAAGGTTCGGACTCGACCTTGGCATATCAAGGGTCAGACTCGCCCTTGGCATATCAAGGTTTGAACTCGACCTTGGTTAAGAAAATGTGATCTCAAGGTTTGAACTGGACCTTGGCATATCAAGGTTCAGACTCGATCTTGGCATATCAAGGTTCGAACTCGACCTTGGTTAAGAAAACGTGATTTCAAGGTTCGGCCTCGACCTTGGCATATCAAAGGTTCGGACTCGACCTTGGCATATCAAGGTTCGAACTCGACCTTGGTCAAGAAAATGTGATCTCAAGGTTCGAACTCGACCTTGGCATCAAGGTTCAGATTCGACCTTGGCATATCAAGGTTCGAACTGAACCTTGGTTAAGAAAATGCGATCTCAAGGTTCAGACTCAACCTTGGCATATCAAGGTTCGAACTCGACCTTGGTTAAGACAATGTGATCTCAAGGTTCGGACTCGACCTTGGCATATCAAGGTTCGAACTCGACCTTGGCATATCAAGGTTCGAACTCGACCTTGGTTAAGAAAATGTGATCTCAAAGTTCGAACTCGACCTTGGCATCAAGGTTCAGATTCGACCTTGGCATATCAGGTTTGAAACTCGACCTTGGTTAAGAAAATGTGATCTCAAGGTTCGGACTCGACCTTGGCATATCAAGGTTCGGACTCGACCTTGGCAAATCAAGGTTCGAACTCGACCTTGGTTAAGAAAATGTGATCTCAAGGTTCGGACTCGACCTTGGCATATCAAGGTTCAAACTCGACCTTGGCATATCAAGGTTTGAACTCGACCTTCGTTAAGAAAATGTGATCTCAAGGTTCGAACTCGACCTTCGCATCAAGGTTCGGATTCGACCTTGGCATATCAAGGTTCGAACTCGACCTTGGTTAAGAAAATGTGATCTCAAGGTTCGGACTCGACCTTGGCATATCAAGGTTCAAACTCGACCTTGGTTAAGAAAATGTGATCTCAAGGTTCGGACTCGACCTTGGCATATCAAGGTTCGGACTCGACCTTGGCATATCAAGGTTCGAACTCGACCTTGGTTAAGAAAATGTGATCTCAAGGTTCGGACTCAACCTTGGCATATCAAGGTTCGAACTCGACCTTGGTTAAGAGAATGTGATCTCAAGGTTCAGACTCGACCTTGGCATATCAAGGGTCGGACTCGACCTTGGCATATCAAGGTTTGAACTCGACCTTGGTTAAGAAAATGTGATCTCAAGGTTTGAACTCGACCTTGGCATCATGGTTCGGATTCTACCTTGGCATATCAAGGTTCGAACTCGACCTTTGTTAAGAAAATGTGATCTCAAGGTTCGGACTCGACCTTGGCATATCAAGGTTCGAACTGAACCTTGGTTAAGAAAATGTGATCTCAAGGTTCGGACTCGACCTTGGCATATCAAGGTTCGAACTCGACCTTGGTTAAGACAATGTGATCTCAAGGTTCAGACTCGACCTTGGCATATCAAGGTTCGAACTCGACCTTGGCATATCAAGGTTCGAACTCGACCTTGGTTAAGAAAGTGTGATCTCAAGGTTCGGACTCGACCTTGGCATATCAAGGGTCAGACTCGACCTTGGCATATCAAGGTTTGAACTCGACCTTGGTTAAGAAAATGTGATCTCAAGGTTTGAACTCGACCTTGGCATCAAGGTTCGGATTCGACCTTGGCATATCAAGGTTCGAACTCGACCTTTGTTAAGAAAATGGGATCTCAAGTTTCGGACTCGACCTTGGCATATCAAGGTTCGAACTCGACCTTGGTTAAGAAAATGTGATCTCAAGGTTCGGACTCGACCTTGGCATATCAAGGTTCGGACTCGACCTTAGCATATCAAGATTCGAACTCGAGCTTGGTTAAGAAAATGTGATCTCAAGGTTCGGACTCGACCTTGGCATATCTAGGTTCGAACTCGACCTTGGTTAAGAAAATGTGATCTCAAGGATCGGACTCGACCTTGGCATATCAAGGTTCGAACTCGACCTTGGTTAAGAAAATGTGATCTCAAGGTTCGGACTCGACCTTGGCATATCAAGGGTCGGACTCGACCTTGGCATATCAAGGTTCGAACACGACCTTGGTTAAGAAAATGTGATCTCAAGGTTCGGACTTGACCTTCGCATATCAAGGTTCGGACTCGACCTTGGCATATCAAGGTTCGAACTCGACCTTGGTTAAGAAAATCTGATCTCAAGGTTCGGACTCGACCTTGGCATATCAAGGTTCGAACTCGACCTTGGTTAAGAAAATGTGATCTCAAGGTTCGGACTCGACCTTGGCATATCAAGGGTCGGAATCGACCTTGGCATATCAAGATTCGAACTCGACCTTGGTTAAGAAAATGTGATCTCAAGGTTCGGACTTGACCTTGGCATATCAAGGTTCGGACTCGACCTTGGCATATCAAGGTTCGAACTCGACCTTGGTTAAGAAAATGTGATCTCAAGGTTCGGACTCGACCTTGGCATATCAAGGTTCGAACTCGACCTTGGTTAAGAAAATGTGATCTCAAGGTTTGGACTCGACCTTGGCATAGGTTCGAACTCGACCTTGGTTTAGAAAATGTGATTCCAAGGTGCGGACTCGACCTTGGCATATCAAGGTTCGGACTCGACCTTGGCATATCAAGGTTCGAACTCGGCCTTGGTTAAGAAAATGTGATCTCAAGGTTTGAACTCGACCTTGGCATCAAGGTTCTGATTCGACCTTGGCATATCAAGGTTCGAACTCGACCTTGGTTATGAAAATGTGATCTCAAGGTTCAGACTCGACCTTGGCATATCAAGGTTCGAACTCGACCTTGGTTAAGAAAATGTGATCTCAAGGTTCGGACTCGACCTTGGCATATCAAGGTTCGAACTCGACCTTGGTTAAGAAAATGTGATCTCAAGGTTTGAACTCGACCTTGGCATCAAGGTTCGGATTCGACCTTGGCATATCAAGGTTCGAACTCGACCTTGGTTAAGAAAATGTGATCTCAAGGTTCGGACTCGACCTTGGCATATCAAGTTTCGAACTCGACCTTGGTTAAGAAAATGTGATCTCAAGGTTCGGACTCGGCCTTGGCATATCAAGGTTCGGACTCGACCTTGGCATATCAAGGTTCGAACTCGACCTTGGTTAAGAAAATGTGATCTCAAGGTTCGAACTCGACCTTTGCATCAAGGTTCGGATTCGACCTTGGCATATCAAGGTTCGAACTCGACCTTGGCATCAAGGTTCGGATTCGACCTTGGCATATCAAGGTTCGAACTCGACCTTGGTTAGTCGTCATGATTAATGTGCGAATACCGAAAATGTATCGGACTGGAGTTGCTTTGTTGATTTATTTCTGAGGGGTGCCTCGTTAAAACCTTTCTTGGCCAAAAACCCTTTTCTTTAGTGGGAAAAAAGGCTGAGGAGGAAAAATAGTACATCCCCTGAATTTACAAGTTAAGAGAAATAAAAGTTGATGTGGGTGGAATTCCCAGTTCCAAATTTTCCTTTGGAGGGGTCTGTTCTTGCTTCTCCCCATAATCGCCAAACAAGCTCGCCAACTTTAAATGTTCGTGGCCTGACCTTGGTCTTGCTTTCCTTGTGGTTTGTCGCGAATTACCTTGCGGGACTCGGCATGCTCCTCCATCTGGAGGTACCCAGTAGCGCGAGCTCGGAGCTCGTCCATGTCGGGAGGAGGTCGTCGGCAAAGGCTGTCGACGAAAGGTCCTGGCTTCAATGCCATGAGCATGGAGTGCAGTGCGACCTTGAGGTTTAAGTTGCAGATTTTGACGGAGATGCCAGCGAAGCGCTCCATGAATGTCCTTAATGGTTCGTCGTTGCCCTGTCTGAGGATGGCCAAGGCGGCGGATGTGATGTGATGAGGTCGGCTCGTTGCGTATTGCGCCGTGAACTGTCTGACCAGGGTGCCGAAGCTATCAATTGACTCAGCAGGTAGCTGGGTGTACCAGTTGAGCCCGGCCCCTTTGAGCGAGGTCGAAAAAACCCTACACAGAATAGCATCGTTATTGGTGTAGAGGTTTACCTATGTAGTGTACAGGTTGATGTGCTCGTCTGGGTCTGTCGTGCCGTCGTAGCGGTCGAGGTGGAGAGGCTTCCATCCGAGAGGGAGTGGCGTCTCCATAATTCCATCCACAAAAGGATGACGGCGAAAGGTTGGTTGATCCCCCGCGACATGAGTAGGAGCATTGCTGACCTTATGGGCCGATTTCTGTGTCGGTGCATGAGATCGATGCGTGGTAGGCTTTGGAGTCGGTGTCCTATGCGCTATTGGCGATTGAGAAATCGAGTGCCCCTCTTCCTCGTTTAGGTGACTCGGTTGAGGGGGTTGATCAGAGGTGCGCCGTGGTAGCTGAGCGCGGATATGCTCATTCTCGGCGTGCAGTGCCACTAGGTCTGCTTCATTGGCGGTTCGCATCGCGACTAGGTTAGTTTCATGCTTGGCATGCATGTTTTGCAGATCGGCGGTGTGTTGCTGCCGCATCTGCTCGACTTGCTCGATCAGCCTTCTCAATGCTGCTTCGTTGTCCATGGTAGTTGCGTGATCTAGGTCATCTGTTGCGCGTCTGCTATGGCTTCTGGTAGAAACCATAAGAGTGGCCGATAAGAGCTGTCTTGATCGGCCCCACGGTGGGCGCCAAATGTTCTTACCAGAAATTTGCTGTAGAGATGATCCTCCGAGTAAGATTGGTGAGCCTCTTTCGCTGGTACGCTTGATGCTCCAAGATGGGGGTGGTACCTACAAAAGAGACTCCGATGCTAAAGTTAGTGTTTGTGGGTGTATGAGTCTCGTATAAGTAATGCACGTACCTTTGTGTGTATTAGGGTTTTGTTGGGCCTTGGGCCCGACATCAATTTATGACCTAATTGGATAGCGAGCCGATGTCGCCTAGCGCGTGTTCGAGCTCACTCCGCGCTGTGATGTCGAGCTCAAGCTCGGCATAGCGGTACAGATAGTACACTTGGAATTTCTTTCAAGGTAGTTCAAAGGAGACAAGTTTTTGACAAAACTGGATGGATTATAAAATAAAAATCATCATTATATCATGCAGCCCAAAATTTCCAGCAACTCAAATTTAAAAGAAAAATGGTAAGAACCCTATCAAAGAAGCTTAAAGCACCAAGATGATTCACAAGAATGAGAAGGGCATGGATCAACACATGAAATAAGAAATATGAATCATGAACATATGACAAGATGATGACTCATTTAAGCACAACTTAGAAGACAAGCAAGAAGGCTCAAAGACATGACCGAATTTTTAAGAGACTAAGATGTTACCTTTAAAGAAACATAGGCTCTAGATACCACATGATGGCATCCTTGCTTGCATTGATGAAGATATGGTGATCAATGGCAAAGGACACCTTAGACTCCTTGGATCAAGGTTCTTCAAGGGTGTCTTTGATGGAAGATTGGGCGGAAATGGATGTCGCCACCCGCCGAAACGGACCTTGGCATTCGCGACGATGGTTGGACTCTTTTTAAGTTTTGAAATATGATGGATTGTTAGAACGACTTATTCTCAAACTGAGACCTCATCGAGCTAACAATTTTGTTTAAATGACTCTCACCAATCCATGTTAATCCCAAGCGGGACCCTCCATGGATTAGTGGTTTTCGTAAAAAGAAGGGGTTCTTGGAGTCGTCACCAATGTTTTACTCAAAACATTGGAAAAAGACAGAAGGCAATTGATTTTCACAAATCAACTTGGCCATTACAACCAGAGTTGGGTAAGGGAGTCGATTACGTGCGGGGAAGGTATTAGCACCCCACAACGCCCCTTTCGGGTTCCCTATGACGGATTATTTCATGAATAATAGCGTAAAATTACTAAACTACCCCTATTTATTAGAACGATTATAAGTAAACTATCTACATGTTGAAAGCGTGCAATGCAACAATCAAAAAGCGATAAATGAAAGCGGTAAAAGAAAGGACTTGGAAAGAAACCTTTGAAGCGTGCTTTTATATATTCAAAAAGAGTTAGGAGGCTTTTTGGCGCTCCTTCCCACTACACGCTCGCTCGCTCCTTTCCCTAGAACAAATATTAACTATGGAAATCAAAGAGATTTCCCTTCGACTTGTTCGAGTCTCAAGCTTCAAGGCTCATGACTCAAGAACTTAGTCGGGTTGGCTCTCAGAGAGGTTCCTAGGGCAGAGAATAGCTCAAAAACCCAAGAATCCTCAGCAAGAGGCTCCAAACGAGTGTCAAAAGTGTGGGAGGACGTGCCAATGACGTCCTATTTATAGGATTGAGGCGCAATACGGCCTGGGAGGTCAATACGGCCCGTACTGGGTTTTTGAACTACAGTACGATCGTATTGAATTTGGTACGGCCCGTACTGAGCCATTTTGAACTACAGTACGGCCGTATTGAATTTGGTACGGCCGTACTGAAGTTCAAAAACTTCAGTACGGCCGTATTGAGTTCACTACGGCCGTATTGCAGTTCAAATGGTTCAGTACGGCCGTACTGAAGTTCAAAAACTTCAGTACGGCCGTATTGAGTTCACTACGGCCGTATTGCAGTTCAAATGGTTCAGTACGGCCGTACTGAACCTCTGGGAGGGTGTATTGAGCTCCAATCCTCGCACACCCTTATTCTAAGCTACTCTAAGACTTCTAGACCTACAAAGAATCATCCTAGGGTCTTCCAGGAGTCCTTCCGGCTGACTTTCCTTCGGTCTTTGAGAGTCTTTGAGCTTTATTTCTGACCCGGACAATTTTACGGGTCTACAGCTGCCCCCTTTACTTAGTCGAACGAATTTTTGGTGTACCGGTTGACAAGTAAAGGAGTTGACCCAATTGTCCGGGGAGTAAGCCATCCTTCCGACTTGTAGTGTCTTCCAGTGGGAAAATTGTTGAGTGGCCTCTCCAGGTTGAGTAATAGTCGTCGCCTCTCCAGGCTCGTTGCATACCTCGGTGTTTCTGACAACCTCGGTAGCGTGAGTTTGCCCTCTCTAGGGTCTGCATGCCTCCATGTTTCTGACGATGTTGGCAGCTGCATACCTCCGTGTTTCTGACGACGGGGTAGCTGAGTATCGCCTCTCCAGGCTCGTGCATACCTCGGTGTTTCTGACAACCTCGGTAGCTGCATACCTCCGTATTTCTGACGACGGGGTAGCTGAGTATTAGTCGCCGCCTCTCCAGGCTCGTGCATACCTCGGTGTTTCTGACAACCTCGGTAGCTGCATACCTCCGGGTTTCTGACGACGGGGTAGCTGAGTACCACCTCTCCAGGCTCGTGCATACCTCGGTGTTTCTGACAACCTCGGTAGCTGCATACCTCCGTGTTTCTGACGACGGGGTAGCTGAGTACCGCCTCTCCAGGCTCGTGCATACCTCGGTTTTTCTGACAACCTCGGTAGCTGCATACCTCCGTGTTTCTGACGACGGGGTAGCTGAGTATTAGTCGTCGCCTCTCCAGGCTCGTGCATACCTCGGTGTTTCTGACAACCTCGGTAGCGTGAGTTTGCCCTCTCCAGGGTCTGCGGTTTGTCCTCCCCAGGGTTGCATACCTCCGTGCTTCTGGTCACTTTGGTAGCGTGAGTTTGCCCTCTCCAGGGATTTGTGATGATTTTGTCTCCACAGTCCACGATGCTGCTTCGACGGTTGTTTTTTATTTTGGTGCCGCTGAGGGCTGGATAGCGCAGGGATCCGTCTAGGGGATGTGCAGTTACTCATAGGTTCTTTGTGTCCCAACTTTCCATTGCGTAGTTGGTGCCCACTGGGGAAATTCTGATTCCTTGGGGATGTAGACACAAAGATGCTCTTCTGATGTGAGTGGTACCTTATGGTTGGCTGACGTCCTTTCGACGGTGGTGGAGTATCCCGATTATCCTTATTCGGGTGACTCTTTTTGATTTTCTGGTTTTATTGCCTCTGCGTAGGCTGTTATCCGCTGGGGGATTCTATTGTGATGATTTTGTCTCCACAGTCCACGATGCTGCTTCGACGGTTGTTTTTGATTTTGGTGCTGCTGAGGGCTGGATAACGCAGGGATCCGTCTAGGGGATGTGCAGTTACTCATAGGTTCTTGTGTCCCAACTTTCCATTGCGTAGTTGGTGCCCACTGGGAAATTCTGATTCCGTGGGGATGCAGACACAAAGATGCTCTTCCTGAGGTGAGCGATGCCTTATGATTGGCTAACATCCTTTCGACGTTGGTGGAGTATCCCGGTTATCCTTATTCGGGTGACTCTTTTGATTTTCTGGTTTTATTACCTCTGCGTAGGCTGTTATCCGCTGGGGGATTCTGTCGTATGATTTTGATTGGCCTCTTCTGTTAGGCAGATTATCTTGACGTTCGGTGTTTGGTTGAATACCGAATTCCGCCTGGGGAATGGGTATTGATCTTTTTGGATTTTCCCTTTTTTTTTTTTTTTGGAGGAGTGCCTCTGAGTAGGCGAATGGGGATTTAGGATCTTATGTATCCCAGAGTATTATTTAGAAAGCCTCTTCAGGCTTAGCTTCACTCGTCGCTTGAGTTGGAAAGCTATCTTCCACTGAGGAAGTCTGAGTCCTTTGACTCGGATATTTTGTTTGGATGATCATGCTTCCATTGGGGAATCTTGCTGATCTTGCTCTGATAGCTTTCACTGGGAATTCGGCCCAAGAGTGCAAGCTGAGATGTCTCTGGGGAGTATTATTTCGGCAAGCCTCTCCAGGCTCAGTTATTCTGTATGATTGTTGGATTTTCTCTTTTTGAAGGAGTGCCTCTGAGTAGGCGAATGGGGATTGTAGACCCCTAAAATTGTCCGGGTCGGAAATAAGACTCGAAGACTCTCGAAGACCGAAGGAAAGTCAGCCGGAAGGACTCCTGGAAGACCCTGGAAGATCCTAGGATGATTATTCGTAGGTTTAGAAGTCTTAGAATAGCTTAAAATAAGGATGTGGGAGGATTGAAGCTCAATACGGCCTCCTAGAAGTTCAGTACGGCCGTACTCAACAATTTGAACTACAATACGGCCGTACTGAAACCAATACGGCCATACTGAAGTTTTTGAACTTCAGTACGGCCGTATTGATGTCAGAGGCCGTACTGCGCCTCACTCCTATATATAGGACGTCATTTGGACACATTTCCACACATTTGGAGCATTTCTCCACCCTCTGGCTGAGTATTCTAGGGTTTTTGAGCAGTGTTCTGCCCTAGAAATCTCTCCGAGAGCCGATCCGACGAAGTTCTTGAGTTCTGAGCATTTAGCTTGAGGATTCGAACTAGTCGAAGGGAAATCTTTTTGATTTCCATAGTAAAAATTAATCTTTAGGGAAGGAGCGAGCAAGCGTGTAGTGGGAAGGAGCGCCAAAAAGCCTCCTAACATTTGAATATATAAAAGCACGCTTCAAAGGTTTCTTCTTCAAAATCCTTCCTTTTACTGCTTTCTGATTGTTGCATCGCATGTTTAAATTATTCATCATGTAGATATCTTGTTCATAGTCGTTTCTAATAAATAGGGGTAATTTAGTAATTTTACACTGTTATTTTGAAATAATCCGTCATAGGGAACCCGAAAGGGGCGTTGTGGGGTGCTAACACCTTCCCCGCACGTAACCGACTCCCTTACCCAACTCTGGTTGTAATGGCCAAGGTTGATTTGCGAAAATCAATTGCCTTATCCCTTTTTCCAATGTTTTGAGTAAAACATTGGTGGCGACTCCAAGAACCCTTCTTTTTACGAAAACCACTAATCCATGGAGGGTCCTACTTGGGATTAACATGGATTGGTGAATCATTTAATAAAATTGTTAGTTCGATGAGGTCTCAGTTTGAGAATAAGTCGTTCTAACAATCCATCATTTTTCAAACCTTTAAAAAGAGTCCAACCATCGTCGCGAATGCCAAGGTCCGTTTCGGCGGGGTGGCGACAGATGGCGACTCCACTGGGGAAGCCTCGAGAGTCAGTCCCATTTAGTGATGGATTCTTTTCAAAATAATAGTTTAAAATTACTTCATTACCCCTTACTTGTATGATAACACGTTTTATCTATTTGGCTTTAATAACTGTTGTATGTTTAAATTCTCGCAATTGTTTGAAATACAAACTGCACACGAACCTTTGCACACAACAGTTCCCTCTATACCCGGGGGCATGAGTGGTAAGCCATAGGGAGTGGATGTTAGTACGGCCGGTTGTCGAATGGGTCTAGGTGCCCGTAGACCGTTGTCGGAAAACATCACTCAAGGTGATAACCATGAACTCGAGTCCGACAGTGCGTTGGAGCTTTCCATCGACTTACGACGAGAGGAATTGGGTCCCTATAATGGGGGCACCTTGGGGGCCTCAGACCGGTGAGAACAGTTAGAACCTCCTTGAATATGCACTTTTCTGCAGGATACCCCTACCTCGTGATTCGCTCGTGACTGTTCGTGGATGAGTGAATTGTTTGTGCATTGTTTATGTGACATTGTATGAGCATACATTGCATTATTTAAACATACAACATTCCTTTTTAAATAAGAATAAATATGAATAAGAATCTTCCATTACATGGTGTTAACATCTACCTTCATCACATTCATATAGGTAGATTCCTTTTTCACCCAAAAAAAATACAAAAAACAAAATACCCAAAAAAAGAAAAAAGGGTTACTTATCCAAACCAAGCAATATCATGCATCATCTTAGGGACATCCTAAAAACATGATAATGCTTAGTTGAATAAACACAATGCATGCATATTCATCGCCATCATCCCATATCATGCATTCTTATCAAAGATCATGGAGGGATCTAGGTTTGCATTTCATACATCCCTCCTAGTAATTCATTAATAATAGTAATAAAAAGAAAGGATTAAGCGATGCGTATGTTCAGAATGGATCGCACGCCATTTGTTATTAAATGCAAGCCAACAACTGCGCCAAGCGAACGCACATCAACTCCGTTGTTGGTAATCAAGACGAATAAAGGGGAAGGTCCGATACCATTGAGGATCACTGCTCCAAGACCTTTTCCCTACGAATCGAATAAGGCTGTGCCATGGATATACGACATCCATTCTTCTGCCGACAGCGATATCTCTAACATCGTTGGACTTGGGGGCATGACTAGGAGTGGCAGGATCTACACTCCCGCAGATCTTCATGACAAAGCTCCCAAGAATAAAGGAAAAGAAAAAGAAAAAGAAAAAACCGAGGAAAATAAAGAATCCGAGGAGGAGACTAACGAGCTGTTAAAATATATCCGACAGAGCGAGTACTCCATCATGGATCAACTTCATAAGACGCCAGCAAAGATTACTCTGTTGTCGTTGATCCTATGCTCCGAACCGCATCGGCAAGCTCTGTTGAAAGTCTTGAACGAGGCATATGTGTCGCACACTATCTCCCAAGACAAGTTTGAGGGGATTGTTAGTCACATCACGGCTAGTGATCACCTCTCTTTCACCGATGAAGAGATCCCCGCTGAGGGACCGAACCACAACAAGCCCTTGCACATCTCTGTAAAGTGCAAGGAATATCACATCGCTAAAGTCTTGGTGGATAACGGATCTTCCTTGAATGTGATGCCAAAAAGAACGTTCGATCAAATGGCAATCAAGGGAGTCCAAATGCGCCCGAGCAATATGATCGTTCGAGCTTTCGACGGTTCTAAAAGAGAAGTGGTGGGAGAAGTCAATCTTTCAATCCAAATTGGACCCACCATCTTCAACGTCGAATTTCAAGTGATGGACATTACTCCCGCATACAGCTGTCTCCTCGGCCGACCTTGGATTCATGATGCGAAAGCTGTTTCCTCTACGCTCCACCAGAAAGTTAAATTCATAGTGGGTGACAAGCTGGTGACTGTACAAGCTGAAGATGACATACTCATCAGCAAGCCATCTGCCATACCTTACGTGGATGCAGCAGAGGAAGCTCTAGAGACCGCCTTCCAAGCATTGGAGATCGCCAATGTCGAAACATTTCCCCGAGAAATGAAGAAGGTAGCCCATATGCTCACCAAGAATGGATACTTGCCCAGACAAGGACTTGGCAAGGATTCCCAAGGAATTCCCGAGCTACCCGTTATCAAGGATAATCCGGGGAAACAAGGGTTAGGATACAACCCTAATAAAGATCAAAGGACGAAGAGGAACCAAGATCCTTCTCGACGTTCTTTAAGCCAGATCTTTAGGAAGGCCGGTTCACAAGCGTCAAGGCCGGTCGTCGTCATCAAGTGCTCTTCTCCTTCCGATAGGGATGTATAGACCTGATGACTATTAGAGATTACTCCTCGGGGACAGCCCGACCCCCGAGCCTCGATAGGGCACATGTTTCCATTATGATTATAATAAAATCATTCTTTATTCTTTCTTATTGCTTCTTTTCTTGCTTGCAATAAATTTCTAGACCGCATTATTTTTAACCCTGTTTGAATAAGCATAAATGTGGTTAAAATCGTCTTAATAACAATAAACCCGCATCATTTTTATGTGGAAGTGTGTGACAACTTGGAGCACCTTTCCTTGGCCTCGACAGGTGCCATCATGGATAAAAAAAGAAATCCTAAAAACAAAAAGCTCGGCAGGAAACCCAAAAAGGAGGCTGCGCAAAAATAAGAGCAAAAGACCCGCTAGGAATCCCACGAAAGGGTAACCTAGGCAAAAGTTAGGGTTGCAAAAATAAACAAAAACAAAGGTCCGCTAAGACACCACAAAAGGGTGTTTTAGGCAAAAATGAGGACAATCAAAAAGCGAAAATAAATCCATGATGGTACCATGAGCCGAATTCAAAAAGAAAGGTTCAAGGGAAACCATCTAAGTTGTCGAATCACAACATCAATAAACAAGACTTTCTTAACTTCATAAGTGTTTAATCAAACAAGCCTAAACACATAAGCCTACCTTGGCCAACCATTCTTACAAAAACCATTTTTGAAAAATAAATCCCCTCTAAAACACAAACTTTTGAACAAAAAGAATATCTTTCCTTTCTTTTCTCTTGTCCCAAACGATTTTAGAATAATCTAGTGGAAACATGGAGATATAGTGGTCAATAGGAGGGTTGACATGTCTTCTAAAGAAAGGGAAGGATCACTTGGTTGATGACACCAATCTCGATATAACACGCATCATTCCTCGGTTACAGAAATCGGCAACGCACAGCCCGTCTAGAGGAATGGCAAAATCCAAACAAAGAAACGCATCGGTTAATTCTTTTGAAAAATGAATCAAATAGAATTAGGTGCATCATACCGCATACATGCATACAGATGATAGGTGTAATGGAAGATCACTTATTCTCTGTTTATTTCAAAAAAAAAAAAAAAAAAAAAAGGCTCAATACGCCCGTACCCAGTTCAATATGCCCGTGTTGAAACTAGGGTTACGGGCAACCCTTCAGTTCAATACGGGTGTACTGAACTGAATACGCCCGTATTGACCCCAACGGACACACCAATATGGGCATATTGAATCCAATACGGCCCGTATTGGTCCCCCATTTTGCATAATAACGGCCAAGTCAGTACGGCCGTATTGAATTCAATACGGGCCGTACTGACGTAAATTTTTCTATAAATAGGCCCCTTCCCCTGTCACTTCTACACAGCATTCTTCACTCCTTTGCATACCTTCTTTGTGAGTGTGTCTGAGGTCTTCCCAAATTCCGAGAAATGGCCGAGTCATCAAGAAAGAGGCACAGGGTCCCCGGGCAACTCGAGATGACCGCGCGACATCAAGAAAGGCTGGAACTCCTAAAGTCGTTCGTATTCCAACCGTCAAGGGTGCTTGACTTCACCATCCTCCGGGCGATGGAATGGGAGGACGAGGTCCGAGGCTACATCAACGCCATAGGATGGGGATTCCTCCTTGATCCCCACCCTCAGATCTATCCGACGGCGACGAAGGAGTTTCTAGCTACCGTCGGCATGACAGAGTCGACGAATAGCTACGGCGCGACGGTCTACTCGGTGGACTTCTGGATGATGGGAGGATACCGCTCCCTGACACTGGACGAGTTCAACGTCCAGGCTGTTTTCTTCCAGCGAGCCGATCAGCTGGAGTATCGGGACGCCATCTGCGAGTGCCCCGATAATCTGACCACGAACGAGATGTGGAGAGAGCTCACTGGTCAGATAGACTACCACGCCGGAGTGAAGGGTACTCGGCTCCCGACGGCGCTCCAAATCTGCCACAAGCTGATCACTGGCTCCATCCATGCCAGACCAAAGAGCCCAGAGTCAGTGACACGACAGGATCTACTGGCTCTTTACTGCATGGTCACCGGACAGAGGGCCAACCCCGGATTCTTTTTCCTCGAGCACATAAAGAATCTGGGGGCAAGAGAGGGTAGTGACGCTCGGCGAGGCTACATCATGGTCTCCACGCTCCTTTCACGACTCGTCGAGACTTGGGGATGCCCCGATGGCATAGACACAGGGGAGTTGGCGCCCAAGCCCATCAATGCTGCCACCCTGATCAACATGAAGATCATTGCCAGGGCAGGGAGGCAATTTGTACGGGCGACCACACACGACACCTTCAGCGAGCTCTTTAAGAACATCGAGCTCCCAGGTGACGTGGACCCGCAGCTAGAGGCCGGCACCTCACAGCAGGACAGGGCCTACTTCGATGCTCGTTTCGACGCGTTACAGCAGAGCATTGACGCTCGATTCAACACGGCGCAGTACAACATCGACGCCCTCAGACAGGATTTCGATAGCCTGTCAGTCTGGCTGCATAGTCGCTTCCCAGACCCTCCACAGGACCCGCCGGCAGAGGAGTGAAGACCGGCTATTTTTCTTGCTTTTTGTGTATTTGTTTGATTGGGCTGTGTCCCACTTTCTTCATTTCCATTGTACAAATTTCATTCTACTTAATAAATGAAATTTTTCACTTTTGAATCCAAATTCTTTAGCATTTTAATTTCTGTACAGAAAAAGCCAAGATCAACAAAAAAAGGCAAAAATATAGAAAAAGCCAAAAAATCGACAAAAAAGGCAAAGATTCAGAAAATCAACCGCATCATACAGAATAACTGAGCCTGGAGAGGCTTGCCGAAATAATACTCCCCAAGAGACATCTCAGCTTGCATTCTTGGGCTGAACAGAAAATCAACAAATTGTACAGAATAACTGAGCCTGGAGAGGCTTGCCGAAATAATACTCCCTCATCATACAGAATAACCAAGCCTGGAGAGGCTTGCCGAAATAATACTCAACAAATTGTACAGAATAACTGAGCCTGGAGAGGCTTGTCGAAATAATACTCCCCAGAGACTTCTCAACTCACTCTCGTGGATCAAATCCCCAGTAAGAGCTATCAAAGCAAGATCAGCCAGATTCCCCAATGGAAGCATGATCGCCCAAACAAGAATATCCGAGTCAAAGGACTCAGACTTCCTCAGTGGAAGATAGCTTTCCAACTCAAGCGATGAGTGAAGCTAAGCCTGCAGAGGCTTTCTAAATAATACTCTGGGATACATAAAAATCCTCAATCCATATTTGCCTACTCAGAGGCACTCCTTCAAAAAGAGAAAAATCGAAAAGATCAATAACCATTCCCCAAGCGGAATCCGGCACTCAGCCGAACACCGAACGTCAAGATAATCTGCCTAACAGAAGAGGCCAATCAAAATCAACGACAGAATCCCCCAGCGGATAACAGCCTACGCAGAGGCAACAAAACCAAGAAAATCAAAAAGAGTCACCCGAATAAGGATAACCGGGATACTCCACCAACGTCGAAAGGACGTCAGCCAATCATAAGGCACCGATCGCTTCGGAAAGAGCATCTTCGTGTCTGCATCCCTAAGGAATCAGAAATTCCCCAATGGGCACCAACTACGCAATGGAAAGTTGGGACACAAGAACCTATGAGTAACTGCACATCCCATAGACGGATCCCTGCGTTATCCAGCCCTCAGCGGCATCAAAATCAAAAACAACCGTCGAAGCAGCATCGTGGACTGTGGAGGCAAAATCATCACATATCCCTGGAGAGGGCAAACTCACACTGCCAAAGTGATCAGAAACACAGAGGCAGACCCTGGGGAGGGCAAACCGCAGACCCTGGAGAGGGCAAACTCACGCTACCAAAGTGATCAGAAACACGGAGGTATGCAACCCTGGGGAGGGCAAACCGCAGACCCTGGAGAGGGCAAACTCAGCTACCGAGGTTGTCAGAAACACCAAGGTAGAGCCTGGAGAGGCGGTACTCACGCTACCCCCGTCGTCAGAAACACGGAGGTATGCAGCTTCCAGCTCGAGCGACGAGTGAAGCTAGCCCTGGAGAGGGCAAACTCACGCTACCAAAGTGATCAGAAACACGGAGGTATGCAACCCTGGGGAGGGCAAACCGCAGACCCTGGAGAGGGCAAACTCAGCTACCGAGGTTGTCAGAAACACCAAGGTAGAGCCTGGAGAGGCGGTACTCACGCTACCCCGTCGTTAGAAACACGGAGGTATGCAGCTTCCAGCTCGAGCGACGAGTGAAGCTAAGCCTGGAGAGGCGGTACTCAGCTACCGAGGTTGTCAGAAACACCGAGGTATGCACGAGCCTGGAGAGGCGACGACTAATACTCAACCTGGAGAGGCTACTCAACAATTTTCCACCGGAAGACACTACAAGTCAGAAGGATGGCTCATTCCCCGGACAATTGGGTCAACTCCTTTACTTGTCAACCGGTACACCAAAAGGCCGTTTGACTAAGTAAAGGGGGGGTAGCTGTAGACCCCTAAAATTGTCCGGGTCGAAAATAAGACTCGAAGACTCTCGAAGACCGAAGGAAAGTCAGCCGGAAGGACTCCTGGAAGACCCTGGAAGACCCTAGGATGATTATTCGTAGGTTTAGAAGTCTTAGAATAGCTTAAAATAAGGATGTGGGAGGATTGAAGCTCAATACAGCCTCCTAGAAGTTCAGTACGTCCGTACTGAACAATTTGAACTACAATACGGCCGTACTGAAACCAATACGGCCATACTGAAGTTTTTGAACTTCAGTACGGCCGTACTGAAACCAATACGGCCGTACTGAAGTTTTTTGAACTTCAGTACGGCCGTACTGAATTCAATATGGCCGTACTGTAGTTCAAAACTTCAGTACGGGCCGTATTGATGTCAGAGGCCGTACTGCGCCTCACTCCTATATATAGGACGTCATTTGGACACATTTCCACACATTTGGAGCATTTCTCCACCCTCTGGCTGAGTATTCTAGGGTTTTTGAGCAGTGTTCTGCCCTAGAAATCTCTCCGAGAGCCGATCCGATGAAGTTCTTGAGTTCTGAGCATTTAGCTTGAGGATTCGAACTAGTCGAAGGGAAATCTTTTTGATTTCCATAGTAAAAATTAATCTTTAGGGAAGGAGCGAGCAAGCGTGTAGTGGGAAGGAGCGCCAAAAAGCCTCCTAACATTTGAATATATAAAAGCACGCTTCAAAGGTTTCTTCTTCAAAATCCTTCCTTTTACTGATTTCTGATTGTTGCATCGCATGTTTAAATTATTCATCATGTAGATATCTTGTTCATAGTCGTTTCTAATAAATAGGGGTAATTTAATAATTTTACACTGTTATTTATGAAATAATCCGTCATAGGGAACCCGAAAGGGGCGTTGTGGGGTGCTAACACCTTCCCCGCACGTAACCGACTCCCTTACCCAACTCTGGTTGTAATGGCCAAGGTTGATTTGCGAAAATCAATTGCCTTATCCCTTTTTCCAATGTTTTGAGTAAAACATTGGTGGCGACTCCAAGAACCCTTCTTTTTACGAAAACCACTAATCCATGGAGGGTCCCGCTTGGGATTAACATGGATTGGTAAATCATTTAATAAAATTGTTAGTTCGATGAGGTCTCAGTTTGAGAATAAGTCGTTCTAACAATCCATCATTTTTCAAACCTTTAAAAAGAGTCCAACCATCGTCGCGAATGCCAAGGTCCGTTTCGGCGGGTGGCGACAGGGATTGAGGATCTTATGTATCCCAGAGTATTATTAAGAAAGCCTCTTCAGGCTTAGCTTCACTCGTTGCTCGAGTTGGAAAGCTATCTTCCACTGAGGAAGTCTAAGTCCTTTGACTCTAACATTTTGTTTGGATGATCATGCTTCCATTGGGGAATCTTGCTGATCTTGCTCTGATAGCTTTCACTGGGAATTCGGCCCAAGAGTGCAAGCTGAGATGTCTCTGGGGAGTATTATTTCGGCAAGCCTCTCCAGGCTCAATTATTCTGTCTGATTGTTGGATTTTCTGAATTTTTGCCTTTTTTGTCGATTTTTGGCTTTTTCTGTACGGAAGGATCTCAAACACACTCACAGATAAAGTATGCAGAGGAATGAAGATGTTGTTGATGTACAAAAGAATGGGCCAATACGGGCCGTATTGAATTCAATACGCCCGTATTGGTGTGGACGTTATGGCCAATGCTGCCGTATTCATTTCAGTACGCCCGTATTTGAGTTGAAAATTTGTTCATAACCCTAATTTTAGCACGGGTGTACTGAACATGGTACGGGCGCTTTGTTTTTTCTGAAGTTTATATGTTTTTTACTTTTTTTTGTTTTTTTTTGTTTTTTGTTTGTTTTTTCAATAAACAGAGAATAAGTGATCTTCCAGTACACCTATCATCTGTATGCATGTATGCGGTATGATGCACCTAATTCTATTTGATTTATTTTTCAAAAGAATTAATCGATGCGTTTCTTTGCTTGGATTTTGCCATTCCTCTTAGACAGGCTGTGCGTTGCCGATTTCGGTAACCGAGGAATGATGCGTGTTATATCGAGATTGGTGTCATCAACCCAGTGATCGTTCCCTTCCTTTAGAAGATGTATCAACCCTCCTATTGACCACTATATCTCCATGTTTCCACTAGATTATTCTAAAATCGTTTGGGACAAGAGAAAAGAAGGGAAAGATATTTTTGTTCAAAAGTTTGTGTTTTAGAGGGGATTATTTATTGTTTTGAAAGCGGTTTTTGTAAGAATGGCTAGCCAAGGTAGGATCATGTGTTTAGGCTTGTTTGATTAAACACTTATGAAGTTAAGAAAGTCCTGTTATTGACGTTGTGATTTGACAACTTAGATAGCTTCCCTTGAACCTTTCTTTTTGAATTCAGCTCATGGTACCATCATGGATTTCTTTTGCTTTTTGATTGTCCTTATTTTTTGCCTAAAACACCCCTTTGTGGCGTCTCAGCGGACCTTTGTTTTTGTTCATTTTTGCAACCCTAATTTTTGCCTAGGTCACCCTTTCGTGGGATTCCTAGCGGGTTCTTTGCTCTTATTTTTGCGCAGCCCCCTTTTTGGGTTTCCTGCCGAGCCTTTTTGTTTTTATGATTTTTGTTTTTAAAGGATTTCTTTTTTTATCCATGATGCACTTGTCGAGGCCAAGGAATGGTGCTCCAAGTTGTCACACACACTTCCACATAAAAATGATGCGGGTTTATTGTTATTAAGACAATTTTAACCTCATTCATGCTTATTCAAACAGGGTTAAAATAATGTGGTCTAGAAATTTATTGCAAGCAAGAAAAGAAGCAATAAGAAATAATAAAGAACGATTTTATTATAATTCTAGGGGAAACATGTGCCCTATCGAGGCTCGGGGGTCTGGCTGTCCCCGAGGAGTAATCTCTAACAGTCATCAGGTCTATACATCCCTATCGGAAGGAGAAGAGCACTTGATGACGACGACCGGCCTTGACGTTTGTGAACCGGCCTTCCTAAAGATCTGGCTTAAAGAACGTCGAGAAGGATCTTTGGTTCCTCTTCGTCCTTTGATCTTTATTAGGGTTGTATCCTAACCCTTGTTTCCCCGGATTATCCTTAATAATGGGTAGCTCGGGAATTCCTTGGGAATCCTTGCCAAGTCCTTGTCCAGGCAAGTATCCGTTCTTGGTAAGCATGTAGGCTACCTTCTTCATTTCTCGGGGAAACGTTTCGACATTGGCGATCTCCAATGCTTGGAAGGCGGTCTCTAGAGCTTCCTCTGCTGCATCCACATAAGGTATGGCAGATGGCTTGCTGATGAGTATGTCATCTTCAGCTTGTACGGTCACCAGCTTGTCATCCACTATGAATTTGACTTTTTGGTGGAGCGTAGAGGGAACAGCTTTCGCATCATGAATCCAAGGTCGGCCGAGGAGACAGCTGTATGCAGGAGTAATGTCCATCACTTGAAATTCGACATTAAAGATGGTGGGTCCAATTTGGATTGGAAGATTAATTTCTCCCACCACTTCTCTTTTAGAACCGTCGAAAGCTCGGACGATCATGTTGCTCGGGCGCATTTGGATTCCCTTGATTGCCACTTGATCGAACGTTCTTTTTGGCATCACATTCAAGGAAGATCCATTATCCACCAAGACTTTAGCGATGTGATATTCCTTGCACTTTACAGAGATGTGCAAGGGCTTGTTGTGATTCGGCCCCTCAGCGGGGATTTCTTCATCGGTGAAGGTGAGGTGATCATTAGCCGTGATGTGACTAACAATCCCCTCAAACTTGTCTTGGGAGATAGTGTGCGACACGTATGCCTCGTTCAAGACTTTCAACAGAGCTTGTCGATGCGGTTCGGAGCTTAGGATCAACGACAACAGAGTAATCTTTGCTAGCGTCCTATGAAGTTGATCCACGATGGAGTACTCGCTCTGTCGGATATATTTTAACAGCTCGTCAGTCTCCTCCTTGGATTCTTTATTTTCCTCGGTTTTCTCCTTTTCTTTTTCCTTTTCTTTATTCTTGGGAGCTTTATCATGAAGATCTTCGGGAGTGTAGATCCTGCCACTCCTAGTCATGCCCCCAAGTCCAGCGATGTTAGAGATATCGCTGTCGGCAGAAGAATGGATGTCGTATATCCATGGCACAGCCTTATTCGATTCGTAGGGAAAAGGTCTTGGAGCAGTGATCCTTAACGGTGTCGGACCTTCCCCTTTATTCGTCTCGATTACCAACAACGGAGTTGATGTGCGTTCGCTTGGCGCGGTTGTTGGCTTACACTTAATAACAAACGGCGTGCGATCCATTCTGAACATACGCATCGGTTAATTCTTTCTTTTTATTAATGTTTATTAATGAATTACTATGAGGGTTGTATGAAATGCAAACCTAGATCCCTCCATGATCTTTGATAAGAATGCATGATATGAGATGATGGCGTTGAATATGCATGCATTGTGTTTATTCAACTAAGCATTATCATGTTTTCAGGATGCTCCTAAGATGATGCATGATATTGCTTGGTTTGGATAAATATCTCTTTTTCTTTTTTGGGTATTTTGTTTTTTTGTATATATTTTTTTTTGGGTGAAAATGGAAACTACCTACATGAATGTGATGAAGGTAGATGTTAACACCATGTAATGGAAGATTCTTATTCCTATTTATTCTTATTTTAAAAGGGAATGTTGTATGTTTAAAGAATGCAATGTATGCTCAAACAATGTCACATAAACAATGCACAAACAATTCACTCATCCACGAACAGTCACGAGCGAATCACGAGGTAGGGGTATCCTGCAGAAAAGTGCATATTCAAGGAGGTTCTAACTGTTCTCACCGGTCCAAGGCCCCCAAGGTGCCCCCATTATAGGGACCCAATTCCTCTCGTCGTAAGTCGATGGAAAGCTCCAACGCACTGTCGGACTCGAGTTCATGGTTTTCACCTTGAGTGATGTTTTCCGACAACGGTCTACGGGCACCTATAGACCCATTCGACAACCGGCCGTACTAACATCCACTCCCTATGGCTTTCCACTCATGCCCCCGGGTATAGAGGGAACTGTTGTGTGCAAAGGTTCGTGTGCAGTTTATTATTTCAAACAATTGCGAAAGTTTAAACATCCAACAATTATTAAAGCCAACTAGGTAAAACATGTTATCATACAAGCGAGGGGTAATGAAGTAATTTTGAACTATCATTTTAGAAATAATCCATCACTAAATGAGACTGACTCTCGAGGCTTCCCCAGCAGAGTCGCCATCTGTCGCCACCCGCCGAAACGGACCTTGGCATTCGCGATGATGGTTGGACTCTTTTTAAGTTTTGAAAAATGATGGATTGTTAGAACGACTTATTCTCAAACTGAGACCTCATCGAGCTAACAATTTTGTTTAAATGACTCTCACCAATCCATGTTAATCCCAAGCGGGACCCTCCATGGATTAGTGGTTTTCGTAAAAAGAAGGGGTTCTTGGAGTCGCCACCAATGTTTTACTCAAAACATTGGAAAAAGATAGAAGGCAATTGATTTTCACAAATCAACTTGGCCATTACAACCAGAGTTGGGTAAGGGAGTCGATTACGTGCGGGGAAGGTGTTAGCACCCCACAACGCCCCTTTCGGGTTCCCTATGACGGATTATTTCATGAATAATAGCGTAAAATTACTAAACTACCCCTATTTATTAGAACGATTATAAGTAAACTATCTACATGTTGAAAGCGTGCAATGCAACAATCATAAAGCGATAAATGAAAGCGGTAAAAGAAAGGACTTGGAAAGAAACCTTTGAAGCGTGCTTTTATATATTCAAAAAGAGTTAGGAGGCTTTTTGGCGCTCCTTCCCACTACACGCTCGCTCGCTCCTTTCCCTAGAACAAATATTAACTATGGAAATCAAAGAGATTTCCCTTCGACTTGTTCGAGTCTCAAGCTTCAAGGCTCATGACTCAAGAACTTAGTCGGGTTGGCTCTCAGAGAGGTTCCTAGGGCAGAGAATAGCTCAAAAACCCAAGAATCCTCAGCAAGAGGGTCCAAACGAGTGTCAAAAGTGTGGGAGGACGTGCCAATGACGTCCTATTTATAGGATTGAGGCGCAATACGGCCTGGGAGGTCAATACGGCCCGTACTGGGTTTTTGAACTACAGTACGGCCGTATTGAATTTGGTACGGCCGTACTGAAGTTCAAAAACTTCAGTACGGCCGTATTGAGTTCACTACGACCGTATTGCAGTTCAAATGGTTCAGTACGGCCGTACTGAACCTCTGGGAGGGTGTATTGAGCTCCAATCCTCGCACACCCTTATTCTAAGCTACTCTAAGACTTCTAGACCTACAAAGAATCATCCTAGGGTCTTCTAGGAGTCCTTCCGGCTGACTTTCCTTCGGTCTTTGAGAGTCTTTGAGCTTTATTTCTGACCCGGACAATTTTAGGGGTCTACAATGGAAAGTGGGGGTGAAGTGTTTGATGAAAGGCTTGAGAAAGGTACTCTATGTTTGGCTCACTCCATGGGTGATGAAGGACACTTCTAGGATTTACTCCATGGTGGTGGCCGAATTTAGCCAAGGGAGACTAAGGATCATTTAAAGGCACAAAGGATCTCTCTATATTCAATATCCAAAGTATTTACAAGGTGTGATGCCTAGGGTATTTATAAGTGTGGAGTGACATCCAAAAACCCAAGGGAAGGCAGCAGCTAGGTCATCATTGAGTCATCATTCCTTCCATAAATGGGAAGGAAATGCATGCCAAATGACAACCAAATGAACCCTAGTAGGTGCCGCCCCTTTTACCCTAAAAATGGGATATTTTGGGGTTAAGCTAGGATACATCTAGGTGCGTGATGGGAGAATGCAACCTAGGTGCCCTTCCACTTGGGCCAATGCTTTTCTTAGCCTAAAAGACCTATTTTTGTCACGGCCAAACACATATATCACCTAGGTAATAAGGCCCTGATTTCTAAGTGCCCCAAAATTCAAGGGAAAAATAGGAAATACAAAGAAAAATAAGTTCAAAGTCCTAAGCACCCCAAAAAAACAAAGGTAAAAATGGAAAATAAAATAAACCCTATGCTAATGAGGCTTAGGAGAGTATTTAGTACTCTATGATCATGAGGAGGGTGTCCATTGGTGTGTGAGCTCCCTCCTCCTCTTCTACTCTCCTAGCCATGGACCTAGTGATGTGTCCCACATGAAGCTCCAAGGATGGTCCTCCATCAAAACATTAGTTGAAGGATTATGGAACTAAACTTAACAAGATACCATTCAGATGTGACAATACTAGTGCAATTAATCTTACTAAGAATTCAATCCTAAATTCAAGAATAAAGCATATTCAAATAAGACATCATTTCTTAAGAGACCATGTTCAAAAGAATGATTGTGTGGTAGAGTTTGTTGAGACAAATAAACAACTGGCTGATATATTTACAAAACCACTACCAAAGGAAAAGGTTTAATCAACTAAGAATTGAACTTGGTATAATAAATTAGTCTTGCTTGAATTGATCGTGAATTTGCACTTGAATGTGATTGATTGAATGAGAGTTGATTGATATGCATTTTAAACATTGAAATATGATTAATAAGAGAGTTTTTTTTAAGATTTGAAATGGTCCAGAAAAATTTTATGAGGTTTAAATAAGAAGAACAAGGTGTTTGTAAAATAATCAATTATCTTTAAATATAATTGATTATTTTAAGTTAGGTTGGGGAAATAATCGATTATCCTGAAAATAATCGATTATTTGAGAGGATTTGAATTCCAAAAGCCCCTAGAATAATCGATTATTTGTGAAAATAATCGATTATTTGCAAAAATGATCGATTATCTGGGAAAAGAGTAGTTATAACTCTATAGAATAATCAATTATTCTTAAAATAATTGATTATTTGGAGAAGATAGAAGTAATAACTCTCTAGAATAATCAATTATTTGGCAAATAATCGATTATCTGGAAGCAAAATGAGAAAACATGGTTCTAGAATAATTGAATATTAAAAAAAATCGATTATTTAGGGTAGAATGAGTTTTCTAAGTTGATGTTATTGATACAAATTATCAATTATTTGTACCAATAATTGATTATTTACGCAACTCTTCATTTTCCTAAGCATTTTTGAACGTTTAGAGTTTTGCGCCAACATCTAACCCCCACCTTCCCTCATTTGCGGTACCTCTTCAATACCCAATCCGGTGCACGAGTCATTTAACTCACCAAACACTCATACTCTCTATATAACTCACTCATTCTCTCAAACCAAACCCACAAAACCCTAAACCTAAGCGTTCATCTTCCTCTTCTTCTTTTCTTCAACCAAGAACCCACCTTCTCTGCAAAATGGCCTCATCTTCAAAGAGAATCAATAAGCTAGAAGTCAGAAAGAGTAAGAGACCTCTGCCCACTAGAGTTGAGCAATTGATTAGCAAGTGGTTTGCTAAAAAGGAAGCCCAAGATTGCTACTTTGAGTGGTATGCAGGTAGGATAATCATTCCTCTGAAAACTCTAAAGTTAGAGTGGTTCAAAGATGAGGGTTTCAGTTTTCCACCTCTCTTGGAGTATCAAGAACTTGGAAAGTTCTTGGAATTAGAAGGTCTGTATTATTCGGAACTTATTTGGATTTTTCTTTGCTTTGCTTCAAGCAATGGTGGAATCATGTAATTAGTGGTGAAAGGAAAGCTTATAAATCTTGATGGACCAACCTTGAAGGAGGTTGCCGGGTTGATTGGAACAGGACTCACAAAGCCCCAACCTTTCAATTTTGGAGATTTTGAGGAGCTGACAACCTTTAGGGATTGTTAAAGGAACCCACAGATAACAAATTATAGTAAGGTTTTGGCTGGAGGTATGAAGAAAAATTCTAGGTTAATTTCGTTTATAATTGCTTGGATGCTTAAGTGATGGCATCATTGCTTGCATTGGTGGAGAGATGGTGACAATTGTGAAGGAAGCATTAACTCCTTGGATCAAGCTCTTCAAGGTGGGCATGTTTTAGGATGGAAACCAAAAATGGAAGGGTGAGGTGAAGGTGTTTGATGAAAGGTTTGAGAGGGGGACTCTAGGTTTTGGCTAACTCCACAGGTGATGAAGACCACTTCTAGGGTTTTCTCTCAAGGTGGAGATAGGTAGGGTTCTTGGCCGAAGTTAGACCAAGAGAGACTAAGGAAATTATTAAGGAACAAAAGGCTCACTCAATATTATAATTTCCAAAGTATTTACAAGGATGCTAGCCTAGGTATTTATAGAAGGGAGATTGAATTTAGGGTTGCATTTGAGAGCACATGACCGAAAAATGCAAGCCAAATGCACTTCAAATGAAACGTAAATTAACCCTAGATGATACTTGGTAGCCAAGGATGGAATCTTTGGGTTTGGTTAAGCTACATCTAGGTGCATGATAAGACCATGCAACCAAGGTGCCCTCCACTTGCGCCTAAACCTTACCAAGTCCAAAAATAATTCCAAGACTACCAAAAAACACATTTAGGCTAATTTTCTCACCTTAATAAAATATCTTAGTCCAAAAATAAAATCCTATAATCTAAGGCACCCCATAATACAAGGGTAAAATGGGAAATATAAGTGAAAATAAATCCTATGACTAAAATACCCTAAAATACAAGGGTAAAAATGGGAAATACAAGTAAAATAAATCTTATGTCTATGATACCCAAAATACAAGGGTAAAAATGGGAAAATTAAAGACAAGAGCAAAATAAGAATAAAAATAAATTCTATGCTAATAAGGCTTAGGAGAATGATCAATATTCTTTAGCTATGAGAAGCATGTCTCTAGAGGTGTTAGCTCCCGTATCCTCTTCCAATCTCCTAGCCATGGACCTAGTGATGGGTCCAACATGAAGCTCCAAGGATGGTCCTCCATCATTAAGCCTAGATTACATAATCATGCTCAAATGTATAGAGATGATATTCTACTGATGCATGTTATTAAAAAGAAGGAAAAGATTGGTTGGGTCTCTTTCGTGAATGACTGCATTTGGAAGGCTAGGAGAAACGAAGGTGATCATATTCCTTATGCCTTATTACTGTCTAGATTGATTTAGAATGTAGGGGTAGATCTTTAGGGGGAGAAAAAGATTAATCTCCATGATTCAAATAAGATTGAGAAATCTTCTCTTCATCATATGAGGATGTTAAAGCAAGAAGGCAAGTGGATTTTCAAGGGTGATGTTCCACCCACACCTGAACCAGAAACTGATGATGATGGTGTTTCATCTCATGATGAGGAACAACCACCTCAAGTGGAACAAGAACCGGAACTGGAGCCTAAGGCATTTTCTCTGTTTGAGCAAATAATGATTAACAAAATTGTTGCTGTCATGGAGATGACTAGGAAGCATAAGACATAATATTCTAACATTCTTGATAGGTTTGTTAATCTAGATCATGAGATTGCAAGAATCAAGTCTCAATTGGGAATTCAAGATTCGGAGTGAAGAAATTAAGCTACTGTTTTGTTTTTAGGAGTTTTAATTTCAACTCGATCTTTTCCAAGGTTGAAGGAGTGTATTTAGTGTTGACTTTTACCGGGTGGTGTGTAGTCCCAGTACATATAATATTGTATTTTTTTTTGTTATTCTAATAGAAATTTATTATTACTTGTGAATTTTATTATGTTTATTTTATAATATTATTCTAAACTATTTTATATTATTGATATATTATCATCATAGTATTTTTATTTTCCATTTATTGAAAATTATTATATTAGTATACTATTAGTTTTTTGATTTGTTATACTTCTTTAATTTTGTTTATATTCATTATTAGTGTGATTTTATTTACTTTACATTTGTTTGAAAATTATAATATAAAATTAATGTCATAAATATTAGTCAACATGATGGATGACTATCCTTGAAGACACATGTGGGATATCCATCACTAGGTCCATGGCTAGAGGATAGAATAGGAGGAGGGAGCTCACACACCAAGAGACACTCTTCTCATGATCATAGAGTATTAAGTACTCTCCTAAGCCTCATTAGTTTAGGGATTATTTTTCTTGAACTTTTATTTCCCATTTTACCCTTGTATTTTAGGGTACTTAGGACTTAAAATTTATTTTGCTTTGTATTTTCCTATTTTGCCCTTGTATTTTGGGATACTTAGAATTTAGGGCTTTACTCTCCTAGTGGTATATTGTTTGGCCGTGACAATATGGGTTATTTTGGGCTAAGTGGAGCATTGGCCCAAGTGCAAGGGCACCTAGGTTGCATACTCTCATCATGCACCTAGATGTAGCTTACCTTAACCCAAAAAGAATGTCATTTTTAGGGTTGCATGTGTGCGTCACTTTTAGGATTGCATGTAGGTGTCATTTGGAGTGCATTTCCTTCTCATTTTGAGGTGGGAATGATCATCCAATGATGACCTAGCCGTCACACCTCCCTGTTGAGGTTATGACCTCACTCATCACTTATAAATACCCTAGGGAGTACCTCATGTAAACACTTTGGATATTCATTATAGAGAGAGCCTTTGTACCTTTATATTATTCCTTAGTCTCCCTTGGCTAATTTCGGTCAAACCTTACCTATCTCCACCCTTGAGAGAAAACCCCTAGAAATGGCCTTTATCACCCATGGAGTGAGCCAAACCCTAGAGTTGCCTCTCAAACCGTTCATCAAACACCTTTCCCTCATCTTCGATTTTCGATCTCACTTCTAAAATATGCCCAACCTTGAAGAGCTTTGATCCAAGGAGTTAAGGACTCCTTCTCATTGATCAACATTCCTCCATCAATGCTAGCAAGGATCCCATCACAAAATTTTATATATTTATAATAATTATTTTACTGTATGTTATTTTGAGATAACAACTATTATTATGGAAATGTTTAGTTTTAGGATTATGTACATTAATTTTAATTTGAAATTAATTTTTAAAACTAATTTTAATTTTTAATTTTAATTTTTTAAAACTAATTTTAATTTGAGTTTCCATGCACCCTTCTCTATGCATAAATTAAAAGATACGTATTTTACATGTACAAGAGTCCTTTTAATGATTACTTTTCAACGAAAGTGTTTTTATCTTATTTTCTTCCACGATAGTGTGTTTAGGAATTTTTCTCAACCTCTCATCTTTCAATTAATCTATTTTTTTTTACTATTTTGATATTGAATTCAATATTTCTAAAAATAATTTTTCAAAAATAAATCATATTCTTAAATTAAAATATAATTTTTCTATTATAAATTTAGAATACAATTTAGATAATAAAAAAAATTATTTATTAGGCTTAATTGCACTTTTTATCTCTCAATATACACAAGTATTCTAATTGTGCAATCTTGGTCCCTTTCGAAAAATAAAAAATAAACAACTTTTATTGATATTGATTAGGTGAATTATGGATGACATGCATGGACACTCACATGACATAATGATGTTTCATGTGAAAATTGTAACACCCTTTACTCTACATGCTAAACTCATAAATTAATGAATATAGAACAAAATAACAAAAATAATATTATTGAAAAAAGTCAAGTCCACAAATCCTCTCAAATAGAGGTATCACATAAACAATGAAACCAAAATGATAACTAAACAAAGGTCTAATACAATGAATACAAATCAAAATCTAACTCATGAAGATCAACTAATCGAAATGAATAAATCTTAACTATACTCTGATGTTACATCCCACTGATGAAAAAAAAAATTAAAATCGATAAAGTTACATTAATATTGCATCTACTTGGGGATATAAGGAATATGCAGAATTTGAAGTGTCTTTAATTAAGCACAAATATATTATTCTCATTGAAATATATACTTCCTTAAGGGTAAAACTAGGTTTTTCAACTATTTAAATAGCATATTTGAGTCTTTTAGATATAATATATAGACATACACCCATATGGGTGCCACAAAGAGGGAAATCTAGTGACGAATGCATTGAACAATTGTGGGGTCGTTAGGAATAAAAAAAAACTCAGATGTTAAGAAATCACCCTTGAATTAAGTATGCATTCAAAATTTAGTGTGTTTAAATTCACTATTAATAATATTCAATATTATCAATAGGAAATTTTTAAAACTCCTCTTCAAAGGCGCAAGAGGAATTGTTGGGCCTTCATTTCATCTACTGCAATATCAATCAATGATTTTTTCACTTATGAATTTTTTTCTAGAATATAATTTTTTAAAATATATATATTGAAATGGATCCCCCTGTATTATATTTACACAACTAGAACTTTTCACTATACAGGTTCAGAATTTGGTCCCTGAGGATCCGAATTCTGACCTGCAACAATATCACCAGAGGAGGCATTTGGTTGCCGAAATTCGATTCTTGGGGAGCCGAATTCTGAGTAGCCTTATCCTTTTTTTTGTTTTTATTAAATTGTATTATTTTTAAAAAGAATTTAGATTTTTTAAATATTTAAAAAAAAATATGTAATAATTAAATAGAATTTGTTTATTAATATTTTAAAAAAAGTAATTTGAATTTTTATTTTAAATAAATTCAAATTTTAATAAGTTATAATGTTAATAAAAAATAATTTTAATAATTTAGATTTATAATAAATTTCAAATTTAATAAATAATAATTTTAATATGTTATTTTTATAATAAATTAGAAATCTAATAAATAATAATTTTAATAACTTATATTTATAATAAATTAGAAATGTAATAAATAATAAATATAATAAGCATGAAGCTAGTACATGCGAGCAAGGGATATGAACTTTTTGGAACTTGCCACAATCACACCACATCTCATCTAGCCTTACTGTAAATCTCCGAACGGGTCAAACTTCTCCCGGATGCTGCGTTTCTTCCACTAGAAATCTAGTGCTTGATTTGTCAGAGGTGGTAACTTTATGAGTGTTTGTCTTTGACTGTGCATCTTGAATAGTTTTTCTTCCAATTTTCGAGTAGACATGTCCAACATTAATCATTAATTGCATCCATTTCCCTGCCTCTTTGAACGAAGAACTTATTGCAACGAGTATATGTCACCATTACCATGGAACAAATTGGCAGATTTCTTGTTTTCTTCAATACCGAACTAATAGACTCTGCTAGGTTTGTTGTCATGTGTCCCCAACATTGTCCATTGTCCCATGCCAACATCTATTTTTCCCTAGGAATGTTGTCTAACCATTGTGCTGCTTCAACATTATTATCTTTTACTATTACTATGTTGTAATAGTAAAAGAATCTAGGTTCAGTCATCCCATATGCTAGAGAAAAATTAATAATTAAATAATGAAAACTAAGTAACAAATTTTTTTAAAAAAAGTAATGATAAAATTACCCATGTTGACGACATCCTTCTTTAGTTCTGCATTTTTGAATCATTGCATGAAGTTCTGTGCAATGTGTCTAATGCAATAGACATGGACATAATTTTTTTTGTCCAACTACTTCCATTTCTGGAGTATCCACTTCGAATAGCCTCATTACGATCTGAAATGAGGCACAACCCATCTTGCGATGTTACATACCACCTTATGTTCTTCAAAAAAAAATCATGCATCGCTAGTTTCACCTTCAACAACAGCAAACGCAATAGCAATTATGTTGTTGCGTCCGTCTTATGCAACTACAACCAATAACATACCTTTATATTTGCATAATAAAAATGTTCCATCCACTTGAACAATTGGTTTGTAGAAGGAAAAACCATCAATGCACGGTTTAAAGGTCCAAAATAACCTTTTGAATAAAACACTCTCCTCGTCCAATAAGCCATCTTGATATGTCGGTTGCATATATAATTTCCAGATAAAGCTCAGAACATACATTTGTATTGCTTGCAACATACATGGTAACTTGTTGTATGACTCCTCCCAGTTGCCAAAGATGTTTTCAATGGCATGTTGCTTCCCCAGCAATCCCTTTTTGTAGTTGATTGTATAACCCATCGTTGACTTGATGTGGGCTATGATGGTTGTATAACCCATCCATATCAAGGCTTGCAAACATCAATACCCATGCAAGCATATATAGAGATGCCCAATTGTGGACTTTATGTACCCCCATCATTTGTTTTGCAATTGTTGAATGGCACCAATCGGATAGAGTGAAATTGTAATTTCGTCTCTTCTAGGATGTCCCTTCTCCACCCAATAATTTAGATAACCTACACAAAATTGACATGAGGGAAAGAAAAGATGAAAATTGGGTTACAAGACATACTCAATGGATTGACATGTGGAACAATAAACGTGAGCACACGTTAATGGGTCATCCAATGCAAGGCCCATTGTTTCACACACTAGAATACATGGAATGGTACATGGTTAATTCCATCTATTTCCTATCTGTGCCACGACTACTACAAGATCCAAGGACCCATCAACAACGAAGGACTTCCACAACATTTGAAATCGATGCGACTTCCATGTCGTCGTATGAAGAGACTCACCAGCATGTATCAAATTCTCCACACAACATCACGCCACAAGAAAACGTAATTGATAGAAGACATTCGTTTGCAACAACTTCATAGGATTTTTTACAAATTTATTTGGATTAGATTTTAGAACTTCATCTTCAGCAATCATACATGCAATCTCTTTACCAACCAAATTTTGCTAATGAACCTGATAGTTCTTCAACTGCATTCCAACAACTAGTCCTTGATGATGATCTAAATCCTGCAAAGTAACAATCTCCACGATGTAACCCAGTCCGCAACAGACGTTGCCCTTGTTGTGGAATAGGACTCCATTACAGAGATTAAAAACCTTATATAATTCACTATATCTTAATTAATGTTATGAATTTTTATTTTTAATGCACTCTCTCTTTAACAATGTAATATTTAAATTATTAATAATATAAATTATAAATTATTAATTTATAAATTATTAATATTATAAATTATGAACATTATACATAATTAAAATTATACATTATTAAAATTATATATTATTAAAATTCTAACTAATTAAAATTCTAACTTATTAAATTATACATTATTAAATTTTTAATTTATTATAAAAATAACTTATTAAAATTATTATTTACTAAATTTATAATTTATTATAAATATAACTTATTAAAATTATTATTTATTAACATTATAACTTATTATATTTTTAATTTATTAAATTTAAAAATTAAGTTACTTTTTTAAAATATTATTAAATAAATATTATTTAAATATTACATATTTTTTAAATTGTTTAAAAACTTTAAATTCTTTTTAAAAATATTACAATTTAATAAAAACAAAAAAAAAATTAAAATTCTTAGTTCGTCAGAGCAACAACTCGCTGGAAACCAAATTCTGGCAGCCATCACAACTCGTCGGAGCAACAACTCAGTTCAGAATTTGGTTCCTAGGAAACCAAATTCTGAGCGTGAACAGTGAATGATTCTAATTTATTAAATAATTTTGAGAAAAGTCCATTTTTGTAAATATATTTTAAAAAAATTATTTTTCAGTAAAAAATATTCTCTTATCCATATAATCAAAATGAGCGATCGATATTAAATTAAAGAAAATAGTATATAATTAGCTATGTTTATGTTGACTATGTGATTTATAATAATGACCATGACGTGTCCTCAACATTAGTATTATAATAAATACTAAGAAAAATAATCATGAATTCTTTCTAGAGTATTTGCTATTGTGATCTTTCAATGCAAAAAACCTGCAACATTAATAGTGGTGACTTTTCCTCAACCCCAAGAAATGGGTTCACATGCTGCAAACACCATTTTATTTCTTCAAAAACGTCGATTGCTAATTAAATGCTTTTAAAAACTAAGAGCCTAGGTTATCAATACTTCATATACTGCACATAGTCACCCTTCACAATTTTATTCACTACTTTTATATTTAATGAATGTCACAAAATTTCATCAATTAGGATAACTAAAAAATACAACTTGTTTGTTTGGTTTGGTACTATTTTTCATGTTTCAAATTAAGATTTCTTTCAAACTAATAGAGATCGGTTAGTTCATTAGCGCAAAATATACATTTAAAATTAGGATTTTAAAATCGGTTAAGAGAGAATCGATTTTAAAAGTGATGTAGTAGCATTTTTGCAAATAATGTCACTATTTTTAAGATCGGTTAAATTTTTATTGATTTTGAAAGTATTTTCAAAATCGGCTAACTTATGACTGTAGATACCCGATTTCGTCTGGGATACCTTAACTAAGGACAAAGGTCTACTAGAGCGAGACAAACAGCCCTTGAGGGCCCAATACGTTGGACAGCGTTGCTGTTCCAATAATATCTCTCGTTACAGACCAAATTTTGATGATCCGATCGTTGAAGTTAAAGATCAATATATTGAGAAGATATCATCAAAATTTTAGCATGATCCAACGGTTAACAAATACTCTAGAGGTCTCGCACTACAGTTGGAAAAAGCATCACATATGGCCTTTCAGGATCCAAAAAAACTCAAAAAACCTAATCTGGGGAATGGTCATTCCAAACCTTAGAATAGCCCATTCGAAAAATGAAACAGCCTATTCCCCTTTTCGAAAAAGCATCAGACTGGACAACATTTTTGTTTTGATCATAACTCTCGCTACAGTACCAGTCCCTGCACTTGAGCCTACACTTGAGAAAGAGGCCCCTGCAGGTGGTAGCAGAAAATCTCATTCAAGTGGACCTTCTTCTAGTGCACACAGTGGCGACTTGCAACCTCCTATCCCTCTTCCATTTCCATCAAATTTAATTCCAAGCAAAAAGATGGAAGAGGTGGATAAGGAGATATTGGAGACCTTCAAGAAGGTGGAGGTGAACATACCTCTACTAGATGCCATCAAGCAAATTCCCAGATATGCTTAGTTCCTAAAGGAGTTATGCACCCACAAGAGGAAGTTAAAGGGCAATGAGTGAATCAGCATGGGCAGAAATGTCTCAGTACTTATAGGTAAATATGTTTCACACATTCCTGAAAAATGTAAGGACCCAGGTACATTCTGTATACCTTGTGTACTATCCGTACCGTTATGCCGAGCTCGAGCTCGACATCACAACGCGGAGTGACCTTGGACACGCGCTAGGTGACATCGGCCCACTATCCAATTAGGTTACAACTGATCTCGGGCCCAAAGCCCAGATAAACCCTAATTCACACTAAGGTACGTGCATTACTTATACGAGACCCATACTTCCACAAACACTAACTTTAGCATCAGAGTCTCTTTTGCAAGAACCACCCCCACTTGGAACAGAAACCGTACCCAGCGAAGGAGGCTCGCCGATCTTACCCAGCAGATCATCCCTACGAACGATCCCCGGTAAGAACATTTGGCATCCACCGTGGGGCCGATCAAGACAACTATTATCGGCCACGCTTATGCTTTTCACCCGAAGCCATAGTAGACGAGCAGCAGAAGACCTAGATCGCGCAACTAGAATGGACAGCGAAGCAACATTGAAAAGACTCATCAAACAGGTCGAATAGATGTGGCAGCAACACGTCGTCGACCTGCAGAGCATTCGTGCCAAGCACGAAACCGACCTCGCAGCGCTGCGTGCCGCGAATGAAACTGACCCAGTGGCGCTGCACGCCGAGAATGAGCGTATTCGTGCCCAGCTCCCTCGGTGCCCTTCTGATCAACCCCCTCAACCGAGTAACCAACACGAGGAAAAGGGGCACTCAGTTTCTCAACCACTGTCTACACCTAGAGCACCGACCCCAAAGCCTGCCACACATCGGTCGCACGCACCAACGAACAGGTGGGCCAATGAAGTCAGCAATGTGCCCGCCCAAGACACGAGGCATAAGACGAATATCCTCCACCACCCCTTTGTCGATGGCATTATGGAGACGCCCCTCCCTTTTGGATGGAAGCCTCTCAACATCGACCGCTACGATGGCACGACGAACCCCGACGAGCACGTCGATCTGTATATCACACAGGTAAACCTATACACTAATGAAGATGCTATTCTGTGTAGGGTTTTTCCGACCTCGCTCAAGGGAGCTGCGCTCAACTAGTATACTCAACTACCAGTGGAGTCGATTGACAATTTCGACACTCTGGTAAGGCGATTCATGGTGCAGTATGCCACGAGTCGACCTCACCACGTCACATCAGTTGCCTTGGCCAGCCTTAGACAGGGCGACGACGAATCACTAAAGGCATTCATGGAGCACTTCGCCAGTATCTCGGTCAAGATTTAGAACCTGAACCGCGAGGTCGCACTACACGCCATGCTCATGGCGCTCAAGCCTGGACCTTTCGTGGATAGCCCGTGTCAACGATCTCCTCCTGACATGGACAAACTCCGTGCCCGAGCTGCAGGGTACATCTAGATGGAAGAGCACTCCACTTTTTGTGACCAGGTTCACAGAAAATCAAAAGCGAAGCCAGACCATGGTCACAAGGACAAGATGAAGGTCACCAATGACATCCAGTTCAAGAAGGTTGCTAGGGTAAACAAAGGATGGAGATATGACTTTTACACCCTCTTGAGTGCGCCCCGAGTGCACATCCTGGAGGAATCCAGCAACAACAACTTGCTCACTCTGCCACCACCCGGGCACAGTCCCAATAATGCGGACAGATCAAAGCACTGCCAGTACCACAGAAACCATAGTCACACCACCGAGGAATGTCGCACACTCAGAGATCGTATAGAGGAACTCGTCCAGGTGGGACACCTTGGGCAACACGTCTAGCGGTAGCAAGGTCACTGAGGAGGCTACAACAGGCGAGGACGAGGGCGAGGTCGCGGTTCAGGCACTTGCACAGACCAACCTTCCGGATCCCAACAAAACGCTAGTGGCGCGGTGCAGGCCGAGGTAAGTCAAGAAATAGGATCAGCTCCCTTGCGGGGAGTTATCAACATAATTGCAGGTGGTTTCGCAGGGGGAGGCTCTAGCAGCTCGGCGCGAAAAAGACACCTGCACAGTATCAACAATGTCCACTCCGCTACCTCGGCCTCGCACCAAAGCTCACCACCAATCACCTTCACCGAAGACGACTACACTGGCATTTTTCAAAATCAAGATGACCTAATAATCATCGTTGTGGAGGTCGCCAACTAGGAGGTCCACAAGACGCTGATCGATCAAGGCAGCTCGGTTGACGTCCTAAACTTGATCTTCCCTTGCCTCCTCCAAGCTCACGGATCTTCTTCTTTGATGGATGAACAAGTATTAAAACTCAAGATGAATGGAAGATGTTCCGGTTTTCCCTAAGATAAGATGGAAGCATCCTAGCAAGAGAAGCAAAAGATTACCCACGGACTAAGCCTAGGAGAGGTGATTTTCCTAAGACTAAGAGTAGGATCTTTTGGTGACTTTGAGAGGGAGAGACTTGGCTGAAAATTCAGAAATCTCTATTAGCATTCAAAGTGTTTACAAAGGTGAAGGATTCAAGCATATAAAGCCACGGATCAAGGAGCTAACCCATGTGCACTAAAAGTGGTGCCAAAATTTGAATTCAAATTTGAGTTTGAATTCAAATTTTGACCGTCCACTTTGGCTCCCCATGTGCAGCTCCTCCTTCTAGAAACCTTAATTACATTTAAGTGTAATTTAGGGTTCATTTGAGTGATCACATGTGCAGCCCCCTTTGGCACAAAACATGTGACTCAAATGCAACTCTAATTACACCTAAATGTAATTAGATTTCTATGATTTATGCCTAATCCTTATTCCTTTTAAATTCCTATTCTAATGGCCTAAATACAATGGCCAAACATATACAAATAAAAGGAAAAATTACAAGAATGAAAATGAGCCCAATATTGGGTACCAAAAGCCCAAAGGCCCATGAAGCCCAAAACTAGGCCCAAAAGCCTATAGCCTAAAATGCTATCCTAAATGGTCCAAATACAAGACCCAAAATATAGGAAACCTATGCTAATATGATATATACAAGACATAAGGAAAATAGTGAAAAAAAGATATGGCCCATGAGAAGTTCCACTTGGGCCTTCCAAGCCCATCGGGCCCATTGGACCTTGATTGGCCCAATCCTTCATGTCTAGCCCATTCCTCTTGGCTCCTTCAATGTGTCACCCCTTGCCTTCCTAGGCATGATTCCATCATCCCCTCCCTCTTGAAAAGGATTTGTCCTCAAATTGCGAGGATCCATATGATAAGAATCATCACCTACATGCAAAACATACCATGTATAAGTGGTGAAATGTTCATGTGAAGAAAATGGATTGTGGATCCTAAGAGGAACCCTTCCATCTAGCCTAACAAAGAAAACTAAACTTTTGAAATTAAAATCCCTACAAATGGAAATAGGTTCTTATTCTAAGCATAACCTAGAAGGAAATCCTAAACAATTTTGAATCATATTGTTTGGTAGATAAAAAGATAATGTCTTGTGAAATCCTGAAAAGTCATATAAACTATTTTTTTCTTGTAGGGAAGGATACAAATTAAGTTCAAATAAAGATGAACTTCCCATAAGATCAAAAATAGAATATGAAATATGACAAGATGTATCTATCAAACAATATATTCCAAAATTTGGGTGCTTTATTAGAACAACTAAGGTAGAAAGAGTCCTAAAGAGAGGGAGGCTATCTTCCTTGGGCACCTCCAAGGAAGTAGCACAAGAAGTAGAACTAAGTGTAGTCCACTCCTTCTTCACTACATCTTGAAGTTGAGATTCATTTTCTTAAAAATATTTTGTTTTAGAATCTCTACTTCATGACTAGTGGTAGCATAAGGGTAAGAGTTAAGGTCTTGATGTATGAAGAGAGTATTTTGCAAATGGTTTTTAGTGATAGAACAACTCTCTTCACTCACAGGTCCTTTAGAGGAGATATTTTCCTCCTTACTCTTCCCTAAGAGAAATGCCTTTTTTCTTTCTTTTTCTCTTGTTTTTCTCAATTTTTCTTTTGCTAAAAGTTTTTCTTCTTTTTATTTAAGAATGAGAATTTCTTCCTCCAAAATTGCAAGTTGTGCTTCTCTTTCAAGTTTTTCTTTTTCTCTTTTTATCACTTCTTGCTTTGTCCAAGGTGTTAGTGGCTTAAGCTCTTGAGTAGATTGCGAAAAATATTTTGAAGAGCTTGATTCACTAATACCTAAGGAATGTTTTCTCATGATTAAACAAAAAGAATTTTATATGTTGTGCAAAAAAGAAAATATTTTTGGTCTTTTTTAGGAACAAGACTAACACTTGGAAGTCTAAGTGTACAAATTGCACTTTCAAGGGAGGTGAGCTACTAAGAGCCACTTAATAACCAAGCCTTTTCAAGTGGAAATCACTAAACTTCCTTGTGGTATTCTCAATTCCACAAAATTTTTTCACAATTTTTTTTTAATGATTTATGATTTTCACAAGTGTTTTTGATTGCAACTAAACGTGAACAATTTAAAATCTACACATTCTAGTCGAATTAACAAAGCAAAATATTCACACTAAGGAAAACAAAATCAAAAGAGCAAGTATTAGGCAACTAGTCGGATTTCCCTAAACCGGATCATGATGTACCCACCAGATGAAGTACACACGTCGTTCATCACTGACCACGCCAATTTTTGCTACCGAGTGATGCCATTAGGTCTAAAAAACACAGGGTCCACTTTCAACGACTGATGGATAAGGTTTTCCACCAACAGATTAGGTAGAATATGGAGGTTTACATTTACGACATGGTGGTCAAAACCACTTCTGCCGAAGGTCATGCTACCGACCTGGCTGAGGTGTTCAGTCAGATCAGAAAACACAACATGCGCCTCAACCTAGGGAAGTGTGTCTTCAGTGTCCAGGGAGGTAAATTCCTTGGCTTCATGATCATCAGCAGGGGCATTGAGGCCAACCCAAAGAAATGCAAAGCCATCATCTAGATGCAGAGCCCCCAGACTGTGAAAGACGTCTAGCGCCTATGATATGAACCCAGAGGGATGGATTCGTTTTACGGATCTATCTAGGTTTGAAACCTCATAATTAATAAATTAAAATAAAAAATTATGGATTGAAATTAGATGCTAGAAATTGAGGGAAGGAAACGGTAAAGGAATGGAGGAAGAATCACTCTTCCAAGGAAGGCTTCACACAAAGAATTGTGGATGATCCTTTGATATGCCCAAATTCTTGAATCACTCAAGAACAATTGGAGAATCACTCTCACTTAGTTTTTTTTATTATTAAAACTCAAATTCTTGTCTGTTTTTTTATTCATCCCAATGGGCAGCTTATATAGCTTACAACCAACACCTTTCACTTACACTAGTGGGCAATTAATGGACTCCACTAAGCCTATCAATTATGACCACTAATGACAAAACATTAAAAAAAATCACTTTAGTGGGCAATTGTTGAACTCCACTAAGCCTAACAATTATGACCACTAATGACAAAACATTAAAAACACATGCTAAATTCGTGCACCCTTTGGTATGCCTCATGGCTGATTCATCCCAAAGGTTTTGGACCTTATTTAACTAAAAACAACTTGCCTAATAACTAGCCCAATAAGTGGTGCAGCCCAAACAAGAGTTGGCAGCCACTTTAACAAGAGTTTTAGGCCTTTATTTACTAATTACAAGTACTAAAAACACCCACTAAGAAAACCCTAGTCATTGGTCCTCCAAGTCCTTTGAGTGCTCCCATCAGATTCACATCATACCCTCCTTCTTTGAGGAGATTCGTCCCGAATCTTAAAACTTTATTTATTTCCTAATTTATTTAATTCAGTAACTACTGCCGAAACACAAATGCTTCCTCCTGGGTCGAAGACATCTCGCTTGTATCCATCTCTAGCTTCACCTGTTGGTAAGTTATTAATCATCAACGAAACAAATAAAACCTCTTCAAACTCATAACCACAATCATACTCAATGAATAGGAATTGAATCCCATTCAAGTGGCAGCTTTGGAAAATAGTAACTTCAAACAATAAATCAACTTCATCTTCCAGGTCCAAGGTCTCTTGAATTTTATTTTGAGAGGTGGGCAGAATGTATAAAGGTGCATTAGGAATGATGTTGACATGCTTCTTCAAACAAGAAAACTTGTGTTCCTGTTCCTGTATATTTGACACATCAAAAGAAGAAAATGTAACGTTAGAGTTGTCAGATTCCTCTCTATGTATCTCATCTTCTTCTCTCATTTTCTCTTCTCTTTCTTTTGCTATCTTTATTTTCAATTTCAGTTGATCCTCATGTACAGCGTCAGATGATACACATAACAACTTAATCCTTCGTCCACCATGCACAAAAGAAATAGAAGGTCGTTCAGGATTTATAATTTTATTGTACAACCATGGCCTCCCTAATAACATATGGCATGTCTCCATGGGGGCAATATCACAAAGAACTTCATCTTCATATTTTCCAATAGAGAATTTAATCATTGCTTGTCCATTTGTAGTGGGCAGACATAATTTCTCAACCGCCCTGCTGCTCACAACATTTTTGAAATTGAATTCATCTACTGCGACCAAAAACAGAGAGTCGTCAACCAAACATCTTGTATAGTAAATTTCCATTTCCATTCAAACCCAGAGCCGAAGCTCTGATACCAAATGATATGATTCCTAATTGCACCAGAGTTGAAAAAGGATCTTTTGGGTTCAAAATCTTAGACTTAATTTCTGGAATGTAGGGAAGGATCTTTTGGGTTAAAATCTTGGACTTAATTTCTGGAATGTGGGTAAGGAAATTAGATGCAAGAAATGGAGGGAAGGAAACGGTAAAGGAATGGAGGAAGAATCACTCTTCCAAGGAAGGCTTCACACAAAGAATTGTGGATGATCCTTTGATATGCCCAAATTCTTGAATCACTCAAGAACAATTGGAGAATCACTCTCAGTTAATAAAACTCAAATTCTGATCTGTGCTTATTCATCCCAATGGGCAGCTTATATAGCTTACAACCAAGACCTTTCACTTACATTAGTGGGCAATTAATGAACTCCATTAGTGGGCAATTAATGAACTCCACTAAGCCTAACAATTATGACCACTAATGCAAAACAAACACATGCTAAATTCGTGCACCCTTTGGTATGCCTCATGGCTGATTCATCCCAAAGGTTTTGGACCTTATTTATCTAAAAACAACTTGCCTAATAACTAGCCCAATAAGTGGTGCAGCCCAAACAAGAGTTGGCAGCCACTTTAACAAGAGTTTTAGGCCTTTATTTACTAATTACAAGTACTAAAAACACCCACTAAGAAAACCCTAGTCATTGGTCCTCCAAGTCCTTTGAGTGCTCCCATCAGATTCACATCATACCCTCATTCTTTGAGGAGATTCGTCCCGAATCTTAAAACTTTATTTATTTCCTAATTTATTTAATTCAGTAACTACTGCCGAATCACAAATGCTTCCTCCTGGGTCGAAGACATCTCGCTTGTATCCATCTCTAGCTTCACCTGTTGGTAAGTTATTAATCATCAACGAAACAAATAAAACCTCTTCAAACTCATAACCACAAACATACTCAATGAATAGGAATTGAATCCCATTCAAGTGGCAGCTTTGGAAAATAGTAACTTCAAACAATAAATCAACTTCATCTTCCAGGTCCAAGGTCTCTTGAATTTTATTTTGAGAGGTGGGCAGAATGTATAAAGGTGCATTAGGAATGATGTTGACATGCTTCTTCAAACAAGAAAACTTGTGTTCTTGTTCCTGTATATTTGACACATCAAAAGAAGAAAATGTAACGTTAGCGTTGTCATATTCCTCTCTATGTATCTCATCTTCTTCTCTCATTTTCTCTTCTCTTTCTTTTGCTATCTTTATTTTCAATTTCAGTTGATCCTCATGTACAGCGTCGGATGATACACATATCAACTTAATCCTTCGTCCACCATGCACAAAAGAAATAGAAGGTCGTTCAGGATTTATAATTTTATTGTACAACCATGGCCTCCCTAATAACATATGGCATGTCTCCATGGGGGCAATATCACAAAGAACTTCATCTTCATATTTTCCAATAGAGAATTTAATCATTGCTTGTCCATTTGTAGTGGGCAGACATAATTTCTCAACCGCCCTGCTGCTCACAACATTTTTGAAATTGAATTCATCTACTGCGACCAAAAACAGAGAGTCGTCAACCAAACATCTTGTATAGTAAATTTCCATTTCCATTCAAACCCAGAGCCGAAGCTCTGATACCAAATGATATGAACCCAGAGGGATGGATTCGTTTTACGGATCTATCTAGGTTTGAAACCTCATAATTAATAAATTAAAATAAAAAATTATGGATTGAAATTAGATGTTAGAAATTGAGGGAAGGAAACGGTAAAGGAATGGAGGAAGAATCACTCTTCCAAGGAAGGCTTCACACAAAGAATTGTGGATGATCCTTTGATATGCCCAAATTCTTGAATCACTCAAGAACAATTGGAGAATCACTCTCACTTAGTTTTTTTTATTATTAAAACTCAAATTCTTGTCTGTTTTTTTATTCATCCCAATGGGCAGCTTATATAGCTTACAACCAACACCTTTCACTTACATTAGTGGGCAATTAATGGACTCCAGTAAGCCTATCAATTATGACCACTAATGACAAAACATTAAAAAAAATCACTTTAGTGGGCAATTGTTGAACTCCACTAAGCCTAACAATTATGACCACTAATGACAAAACATTAAAAACACATGCTAAATTCGTGCACCCTTTGGTATGCCTCATGGCTGATTCATCCCAAAGGTTTTGGACCTTATTTAACTAAAAACAACTTGCCTAATAACTAGCCCAATAAGTGGTGCAGCCCAAACAAGAGTTGGCAGCCACTTTAACAAGAGTTTTAGGCCTTTATTTACTAATTACAAGTACTAAAAACACCCACTAAGAAAACCCTAGTCATTGGTCCTCCAAGTCCTTTGAGTGCTCTTCAGTGTCCAGGGAGGTAAATTCCTTGGCTTCATGATCATCAGCAGGGGCATTGAGGCCAACCCAAAGAAATGCAAAGCCATCATCTAGATGCAGAGCCCCCAGATTGTGAAAGACGTCTAGCGCCTAGCAGGAAGGTTGGTTTCTCTTTCACGTTTTATCCCCAGGTTGGTGGAGAAGGCAGGGCCCATCTTCACCCTGCTGCGAAAACCAAAGAACTTCGAGTGGACGGACCAGTGCAAAGAGGCTTTCAAGAACTTCAAAGTCTTCCTCGTGACTCCGCCAGTCCTCTAGAGGCCGGATCACCACGCCGACCTCCTCCTCTACCTGGTCGTGCTAGAAGGCGCAATCAGCGCAATCGTAGTACAAGAGCACCAAAAAGTGCAGACGCCGATCTATTTCATCAGCCGAGTTCTCCAAGACACGAAAAAACGGTATCAAATGGTTGTCAAAACCGACTACCCAATCAGGTGGTTGTCAAAACCGACTACCCAATCAAGCAAATACTGAGAAAGCCGGGGCTTGCCAGACAGTTGATAGCATGGTCGGTAGAATTTTCCGAGTTTGGCATCAAATATGAAAGTCGCGACCCCCTGAAAGCTCAGTGCCAGGCAGACTTTATGGCTGAACTGACGCCAACCTCGGCCGATGAACAACAGGTATGGACTTTACATGTTGATGGGTCCTCCAACTCTAAGGGTGGTGGTACATGTATTATCTTGGAAGGGCCAAATAAGGTCACCTTAGAGCAATCTCTGAAGTTTGGCTTCAAAGTGACCAACAACCAAGCAGAGTATGAGGCGTTTCTCGCAAGACTAAGGTTGGCTCATGATCTCGGAGCGCAGAGAGTGAGTTGCAACAGCGACTCAAAGCTCATGGTGGAGCAGCTCAGCAGGGCATATCAAACCTAGGACACCTTATTGCAGAGTGTAGACCCCTAAAATTGTCCGGGTCGGAAATAAAGCTTGAAGACTCTCGAAGACTAAAGGAAAGTCAGCCGGAAGGACTCCTGGAAGACCCTGGAAGACCCTAGGATGATTATCTGTAGGTTTAGAGGTCTTAGAGTAGCAAAAAATAAGAAAGTGGAGGGAATGAAGCCCAATACGGCCTCCCAAGAGTTCAGTACGGCCGTATTGAACATTTTAAACTACAATACGGCCGCACTGAACTTCAATACGGCCGTATTGAGTTTTTTGAACTTCAATACGGCCGTATTGAATTCAATACGGCCGTATTGTAGTTCAAAACTTCAATACGGACCGTATTGACCCCCAGAAACCATATTGAGCCTCTTCCCTATAAATATGACGTCAATGGGACGTCATTTCACACTTTTGGACTGAGTTTTAACCCTCTTCTTGAGTATTCTGGGTTTTTTTGAGCAGTGCTCTGCCTAGAAATCACTCGGAGAGTTGATCCGACGAAGTTTTTGAGTTCTGAGCATTTTGCTTGAGTCTCAAACTAAGTCGAAGGGAAATCCATCGGATTTCCAAGTCAAAAATTATTTTTTAGGAGGGAGCGAGCAGTCTTGTAGAGGGAGGGAACGCCAAAACGCTTCCCAATTTCTGTCAAGATATATAAGAAAGCACGCTTCAAAGGTTTATCTCTTTAAAGTCCCTTCTTTCACCGCTTTCTGTGTGTACATATTTAAACTGTCATCATGTAGATAGTTAATTTATAATAGCTTAGAATAAATAGGGGTAATTTAGTAATTTCGCACTATTATTTTTAAATAATCTGTCATAGGGAACCCGAAAGGGGCGCTGTGGGGTGCTAACACCTTCCCCACGCGTAACCGACTCCCTTACCCGACTCTGGTTGTAATGGCCGAAGTCGATTTTTGAATCGATTGCCTTAAATCTCTTTTTCCAATGTTTTGAGTAAAACATTGGTGGCGACTCCATGAACCCTTCCTTTTTATGAAAACCGCTAATCCATGGAGGGTCCCGCTTGGGATTAACATGGATTGGTGAGCCTTTTAATAAAATTGCTCGTCTGACGAGGTCTCAGTTTGAGAATAAGTCATTCTAGCAATCCATATTTTTAAACAAATAAAAGAGCCCAACCATCCTTCGCGAATGCCGAAAGCCCGTTTCGGGCCGGTGGCGACACAGAGGTATTTCCATGTAGCCTCCCAACAGATCTCCTCCTTCGAAGAGTTCACAATCCACCATGTACCCCGCGAGCAAAACGCAAGAGCCGACCTCCTGTCCAAGCTCACTAGCACGAAGCGCCCCGGGCAACATCGGACTATCATACAAGAAACACTGAACTCGCCCAGTCTAGACGACAAGGTCGTCAACACCAGTGACAACGCAGACTGAGGATGGATGACAAATATTTGGAACTACCTGAAGTAGGGAATTCTACCCGAAGATAAAGGTGAAGCTCGGAAGATCAGGGTAAGGTCAGCTAAGTTCGTCATTGTCGGAGATGAACTGTTCAAACGCGGCATCTCCACCCCGTTGCTCAAATGCTTAACAGAGCCTCAATCTACTTATGTCCTCGAGAAGATCCATCGAGGGATATGTGGTATGCACTCCGGAGCACGCTCGATGGCGACCAGGGTACTCTAAGTTGGGTATTACTGGCCCACACTGAAGTCAGACTACCAAGCCTACGTACAAAGATACATGGAATTCCAACAGTTTGGTAATGCACATCGACAACCGCCTGAAGCCCTCCACCAGATGATGTCATCGTGGCCTTTCTCCCAGTGGGGAATGGACATCCTCGGACCATTTCCCCCCGCGAAGGGTCAGCTCAAATTCCTCATAGTGGCAATCGACTACTTCACCAAGTGGATCGAGGCATGCCCACTCGCCAAGATCACCACTGAGAACGTACAGAAGTTCACCTGGAAGAGCATCGTATGCAGGTTTGGAATTCCACATTCCCTTGTCACCAATAACGACCGACAGTTCATTGCGCAGAGTTTCGAGAACTTCCTCCGCGAACTCGGAATCAAGCACCTCCCGACCTCGGTGGAACATCCACAGACCAATGGCCAAGCCGAAGCTGCAAACAAGGTGATACTCCGAGAGCTCAAGAAGCGGCTAGGAAGCGCCAAAGGATAATGGGCCGACGAGCTTCCCAGCATCCTCTGGGCGTACCATTGTACCCCCCAATCGACAACGCAGGAAATGCCGTATAGGCTAACCTATGTAGCCGATCCCATGATCCTGGTGGAGGCCGGCGAGACGTCTCATCGATGTCATGTCTTTGATAGTGAGCAAAACGCCCAGGAGACAGCGGTCAACGTCGACCTCATTGACGAGCTTAGGGAAAAAGCCCGGATTCGTGAAGAGGCCTGCAAGCTTCGAGCCTCCAGAAGATACAACACGCGAGTCCGACCTCGATCTTTCCGTGTCGGAGACTTGGTTTGGCGACTACTAGGCGAAGCACGAAGAGACCCATCAGAGGGGAAACTTGCACCCAATTGGGATGACCCGTTTTGAGTTATAGAAGACTTAAAAAATGGGGCATACCGACTAGAAGAACTTAGCGACAAAGCCATCCCGCGAACTTGGAATGCCACTCATCTCAAGTTCTATTTCAGTTAAATTTGTATGAATGAGTTGTGCACTCTTTTCCCAACTCAGTCTTTTGTCCCAAAAAACAGAAAAATAGGTTTTGACTAAGAGGGTTTTTAACGAGGCACACCCATAACATTAATAAAGTGACTCATTCCATTCATGACTTCTTGATTTTACCCTGTTTTATTATAAAATGCATTATCTTAAGTCAAGGTCGAGTTCAAACCTTGATACGAATAGTTTTATCTGAAGCCAAGGTCAAGTCCGAACCTTGATACAAAATCTCAACCCGAGGTCGAATTTGAACCCTACTGCGAATCATTTTACTTTACGCTGAGGTCGAATTCGAACCTTAAGAACAAAATCTTAACCCGAGGTCGAGTTCGAACCTCGGTACACATTATTTTATTTTACATTGAGGTCTAGTTCGAACCTTAGTATGAATTGTTCTATCTTACCTGAGGTCGAGTTCGAACCTTAGTATAAATTATTCTATCTTACACTGAGGTCGAGTTCGAACCTTAGTATGAATTGTTCTATCTTATCCGAGGTCGAGTTCGAACCTTAATATGAATTGCTTCATCTTACGCCGAGGTCGAGTTCAAACCTTAGTATAAATTGTTCTATCTTACCCGAGGTCGAGTTCGAACCATAGTATGAATTGTTTCATCTTACGCCGAGGTCAAGTTCGAACCTTAGTACGAATTATCCTATCCTATGTTGAGGTTGAATTCGAACCCTGGTGCAAATCACTTTAAACTAAGCCAAAGTTTAAACGTGTTTTCAAACCACAAATTAGCCTAGCCGGAGGCATTGTCGCTCGAGTTGTCTGGGAGGTCATCTTCCTTTACCAGCCTCCCGAAGCGCACCTCTTTCTCCACATGCATAACAGAGAGGTCGACTCCAGGTGCAAGTAACCTCACCTGACGATCTTCCTTGATGAAGCCTTTCTTATGCTCGAACAAGACAGCTCGTTCGGTCTCGACAAGCTTCCTCTCCAGGTCCGCCTTAGCATCAACCATCTGATCAAGGTCCGCCTTCAGAGCCGCGACCTCCTCTTCCTTGCTGCTAAGAAGCACCTCGTCACAGAGATGCTTCTCAGTAGCTTGCCCCAAATCGACCTTCAACGCCGAGACCTCATCCTCAAAGGAGCGCACTTTACCCCGAGAGAAGGTGGAAAGCTCCTAAAGCTCGCCAACCTGAGCAGCATAGACCTCGTTAGCCTTCAAGGCTATCTCCAAATATTTTTGGACCCTCGCGAGATCTCTCCTCGTGGCTTGAAGCTCGACCTCATTCTACCTCTTAGCCTCGCCTAGGGTGGCCCCTAACGCCCGATTCTCCTCCTCCAGAGGCTGGACTTGGCCTTTCATCTTCTCAAGGTCCCCCTGCTGCTTGGACCACCTGTGCTTCTAGTGGTCCACAATAGCCATTGCCCTCTGCATAAAGACCTCAACAGAGTCAAGGTCCTCCACTGGCCCGACCTTCTCGATCATAGCCTGATCAGCCAAGCGAAGTGAACCCTTGGGGTAGAAGGTCTCAGCAGTCACCCCCGAACTCCACAATGAGTCTATATCCGACGATGCGCTCACATGATCCAACCGTGTCAAAGGGCGATCCTTGTCGAAGCGTTGAGCAATGTATTTACCCTTGGGGGCCTCCTTCAACAGATGAGACGGCGGCACCGAGGTTGCAGAGGTAGGCGTTGGGACCTCAGAGCTCGACCCCTCTCTGCGGACCTTGGTGGGAGTCAGGGCAGAGGCTGCCTGCGCAGCAGCAGGGGCGTTCAGCCCTGGTGCCTCGGAGCTCGGCCCCTCTCTGCAGACCTTGGTGGGAGTCAGGGTAGAAGCCCCCTGCGCAGCAGCGGGGGTGTTCAGCTCTGGCGCCTCCGAGATCGGCGCCACCCGGACCTCGGCAGTATTTGGCTCAAGCCCTGCCTACAAAAGACAAAAATTTTCTCCTAAGTCACAAAACAAGAAGATAGGTAGTATAGAAGTAAAATCACAAGGAAAGGCACAAACCTCGGCGGCATTTGCAACCTCCTCAACGGCCACTTGGGAAACTCCCTCAGGTGGAAGACTCCCAGTGAGGTCGAACGCGTCGACATCAGCAGCCTTCGAAGTCACCTCCTTCGCTGATAGACCATGGGCCAAGGGCCCAGTTACCAGAGCTATGGCTAGAAGAATACAAGAAGAGTTGGACCTCTTGAAGACTAGTGGGCTTGTCAAGCCCAAGGTATTCTTCACTTGGACTACTCTATCATAAAGAAGACCTAGTTCTACTTGTGAATATTGTATAGTTTGTACATAGTCTCTTGTATAGGTTATTTTTGCCTTTGTATTTGTGAGGCACTTTACTTGCTTTTTCTAGTGTTTGTATATTGATTTTAAGGTAGGCTTGTAGACCCCTAAAATTGTCCGGGTCAGAAATAAAGCTCAAAGACTCTCGAAGACCGAAGGAAAGTCAGCCGGAAGGACTCCTGGAAGACCCTGGGATGATGCTCTGTAGGTCTAGAAGTCTTAGAGTAGCTTAGAATAAGGGTGTGCGAGGATTGGAGCTCAATACACCCTCCCAAAGGTTCAGTACGGCCGTACTGAGCCATTTGAACTGCAATACGGCCGTAGTGAACTCAATACGGCCGTACTGAAGTTTTTGAACTTCAGTACGGCCGTACCAAATTCAATACGGCCGTACTGTAGTTCAAAAAAAACTCAGTACGGGCCGTAGTGAAATCAATACGGCCGTATTGAAGTTTTTGAACTTCAGTACGGCCGTACCAAATTCAATACGGCCGTACTGTAGTTCAAAAACCTAGTACGGGCCGTATTGACCTCCCAGGCCGTATTGCGCCCCAATCCTATAAATAGGACGTCATTTGCACGTCCTCACACACTTTTGACACTCGTTTGGACCCTCTTGCTGAGGATTCTTGGGTTTTTGAGCTATTCTCTGCCCTAGGAACCTCTCTGAGAGCCAACCCGACTAAGTTCTTGAGTCATGAGCCTTGAAGCTTGAGACTCGAACAAGTCGAAGGGAAATCTCTTTGATTTCCATAGTTAATATTTGTTCTAGGGAAAGGAGCGAGCGAGCGTGTAGTGGGAAGGAGCGCCAAAAAGCCTCCTAACTCTTTTTGAATATATAAAAGCACGCTTCAAAGGTTTCTTTCCAAGTCCTTTCTTTTACCGCTTTCATTTATCGCTTTTTGATTGTTGCATTGCACGCTTTCAACATGTAGATAGTTTACTTATAATCGTTCTAATAAATAGGGGTAGTTTAGTAATTTTACGCTATTATTCATGAAATAATCCGTCATAGGGAACCCGAAAGGGGCGTTGTGGGGTGCTAACACCTTCTCCACACGTAATCGACTCCCTTACCCAACTCTGGTTGTAATGGCCTAAGTTGATTTGCGAAAATCAATTGCCTTATTTCTTTTTCCAATGTTTTGAGTAAAACATTGGTGGCGACTCCAAGAACCCCCTTTTGCGAAAACCACTAATCCATGGAGGGTCCCGCTTGGGATTAACATGGATTGGTGAGAGCCATTTAAACAAAATTGTTAGCTCGATGAGGTCTCAGTTTGAGAATAAGTCGTTCTAACAATCCATCATTTTTCAAAACTTAAAAAGAGTCCGACCATCGTCGCGAATGCCAAGGTCCGTTTCGGCGGGTGGCGACAGATGGCGACTCCACTGGGGAAGCCTCGAGAGTCAGTCCCATTTAGTGATGGATTATTTCTAAAATAATAGTTTAAAATTACTTCGTTACCCCTCGCTTGTATGATAACATGTTTTACCTAGTTGGCTTTAATAACTGTTGGATGTTTAAATTTTCGCAATTGTTTGAAATATAAACTGCACACAAACCTTTGCACACAACAGTTCCCTCTATACTCGGGGGCATGAGTGGAAAGCCATAGGGAGTGGATGTTAGTACGGCCGGTTGTCGAATGGGTCTATAGGTGCCCGTAGACCGTTGTCGGAAAGCATCACTCAAGGTGAAAACCATGAACTCGAGTCCGACAGTGCGTTGGAGCATTCCATCGACTTACGACGAGAGGGATTGGGTCCCTATAATGGGGGCACCTTGGGGGCCTTGGACCGGTGAGAACAGTTAGAACCTCCTTGAATATGCACTTTTCTGCAGGATACCCCTACCTCGTGATTCGCTCGTGACTGTTCGTGGATGAGTGAATTGTTTGTGCATTGTTTATGTGACATTGTTTGAGCATACATTGCATTCTTTAAACATACAACATTCCCCTTTTAAAATAAGAATAAATGGGAATAAGAATCTTCCATTACATGGTGTTAACATCTACCTTCATCACATTCACGTAGGTAGTTTCTATTTTCACCCAAAAAAAATATACAAAAAAAAAAAACAAAATACCCAAAAAAGAAAAAAGATATTTATCCAAACCAAGCAATATCATGCATCATCTTAGGAACATCTTGAAAACATGATAATGCTTAGTTGAATAAACACAATGCATGCATATTCAAGGCCATCATCTCATATCATGCATTCTTATCGTAGATCATGGAGGGATCTAGGGGAGTGCATTGCATACATCTCTCCTAGTAATTCATTAATAACGTTAAATAAAAAGAAAGGGTTAATCGATGCGTATGTTCAAGATGGATCGCACGCCGTTTGTTATTAAGTGTAAGCCAACAACCGCGCCAAGCGAACGCACATCAACTCCGTTGTTGGTAATCAAGACGAATAAAGGGGAAGGTCCGACACCGTTAAGGATCACTGCTCCAAGGCCTTTTCCCTACAAATCGAATAAGGCTGTGCCATGGATATACGACGTCCATTCTTCTGTCGACAGCGATATATCTAACATCGCTGGACTTGGGGGCATGACTAGGAGTGGCAGGATCTACACTCCCGAAGATCTTCATGATAAAGCTCCCAAGAATAAAGGAAAGTAAAAAGAAAAAAAGAAAACCGAGGAAAATAAAGAATCCGAGGAGGAGACTGACGAGCTGTTAAAATATATCCGACAGAGCGAGTACTCCATCATGGATCAACTTCATAGGACGCCAGCAAAGATTACTCTGTTGTCATTGATCCTAAGCTCCGAACCGCATCGGCAAGTTCTGTTGAAAGTCTTGAACGAGGCATACATGTCGCACACTATCTCCCAAGACAAATTTGAGGGGTTGTTAGTCACATCACGGCTAATGATCACCTCACTTTCACCGATGAAGAAATCCCCGCTGAGGGACCGAACCACAACAAGCCCTTGCACATCTCTTTAAAGTGCAAGGAATATCACATCGCTAAAGTCTTGGTGGATAATGGATCTTCCTTGAATGTGATGCCAAAAAGAACGTTCGATCAAGTGGCAATCAAGGGAATCCAAATGCGCCCGAGCAACATGATCGTCCGAGCTTTCGACGGTTCTAAAAGAGAAGTGGTGGGAGAAATTAATCTTCCAATCCAAATTGGACCCACCATCTTTAATGTCGAATTTCAAGTGATGGACATTACTCCTGCATACAACTGTCTCCTCGGCCGACCTTGGATTCATGATGCGAAAGCTGTTCCCTCTATACTCCACCAGAAAGTCAAATTCATAGTGGGTGACAAGCTAGTGACCGTACAAGCTGAAGATGACATACTCATCAGCAAACCATCTGCCATACCTTACGTGGAGGCAGCAGAGGAAGCTTTAGAGACCGCCTTCCAAGCATTGGAGATCGCCAATGTCGAAACGTTTCCCCGAGAAATGAAGAAGGTAGCCTACATGCTCACCAAGAACGGATACTTGCCTGGACAAGGACTTGGCAAGGATTCCCAAGGAATTCCTGAGCTACCCATTATTAAGGATAATCCGGGGAAACAAGGGTTAGGATACAACCCTAATAAAGATCAAAGGACGAAGAGGAACCAAGATCCTTCTCGACGTTTTTTAAGCCAGATCTTTAGGAAGGCTGGTTCACAAGCGTCAAGGCCGGTCGTCGTCATCAAGTGCTCTTCTCCTTCCGATAGGGATGTATAGACCTGATGACTGTTAGAGATTACTCCTCGGGGACAGCCCGACCCCCGAGCCTCGATAGGGCACATGTTTCCGCTAGAATTATAATAAAATCATTCTTTATTATTTCTTATTGCTTCTTTTCTTGCTTGCAATAAATTTCTAGACCACATTATTTTTAACCCTGTTTGAATGAGCATGAATGAGGTTAAAATCGTCTTAATAAACAATAAACCCGCATTATTTTTATGTGGAAGTGTGTATGACAACTTGGAGCACCTTTCCTTGGCCTCGACAAGTGCCATCATGGATAAAAAAGAAATCCTTTAAGGAAAAAATCCTAAAAACAAAAAAAGCTCGGCAGGAAACCCAAAAAGGGGGCTGCGCAAAAATAAGAGCAAAGAACCCGCTAGGAATCCCACGAAAGGGTGACCTAGGCAAAAATTAGGGTTGCAAAAACGAACAAAAACAAAGGTCCGCTGAGATGCCACAAAAGGGGTGTTTTAGGCAAAAATAAGGACAATCAAAAAAACAAAAGAAATCCATGATGGTACCATGAGCTGAATTCAAAAAGAAAGGTTCAAGGGAAGCTATCTAAGTTGTCAAATCACAACGTCAATAACAGGACTTTCTTAACTTCATAAGTGTTTAATCAAACAAGCCTAAACACATGAGCCTACCTTGGCCAGCCATTCTTACAAAAACCGCTTTCAAAACAATAAATAATCCCCTCTAAAACACAAACTTTTGAACAAAAATATCTTTCCTTTCTTTTCTCTTGTCCCAAACGATTTTAGAATAATCTAGTGGAAACATGGAGATATAGTGGTCAATAGGAGGGTTGATACATCTTCTAAAGGAAGGGAACGATCACTGGGTTGATGACACCAATCCCGATAGAACACGCATCATTCCTCGGTTACAGAAATCGGCAGCGCACAGCCCGTCTAAGAGGAATGGCAAAATCCAAGCAAAGAAACGCATCGGTTAATTCTTTTGAAAAATAATTCAAATAGAATTAAGTGCATCTTACCGCATACATGCATGTAGACCCCTAAAATTGTCCGGGTCGGAAATAAAGCTCAAAGACTCTAGAAGACCGAAGGAAAGTCAGCCGGAAGGACTCCTGGAAGACCCTAGGATGATTCTTTGTAGGTCTAGAAGTCTTAGAGTAGCTTAGAATAAGGGTGTGCGAGGATTGGAGCTCAATACACCCTCCCAGAGGTTCAGTACGGCCGTACTGAGCCATTTGAACTGCAATACGGCCGTAGTGAACTCAATACGGCCGTACTGAAGGTTTAGGGTTTAGGGTTTAGGGTTTTTGAACTTCAGTACGGCCGTACCAAATTCAATACGGCCGTACTGTAGTTCAAAAAACTTCAGTACGGGCCGTAGTGAAATCAATACGGCCGTATTGAAGTTTTTGAACTTCAGTACGGCCGTACCAAATTCAATACGGCCGTACTGTAGTTCAAAAACCCAGTACGGCCCGTATTGACCTCCCAGGCCGTATTGCGCCTCAATCCTATAAATAGGACGTCATTGGCACGTCCTCCCACACTTTTTCTAGACTTCTGGACCCTCTGGCTGAGTATTCTGGGGTTTTTAAGCAGTGTTCTGCCCTAGAAATCTCTCCGAGAGCCGATCCGACGAAGTTCTTGAGTTCTAAGCATTTAGCTTGAGGATTCGAACTAGTCGAAGGGAAATCTCTTTGATTTCCGGAGTAAAAATTATTTTTAGGGAAGGAACGAGCGAGCGTGTAGTGGGAAGGAGCGCCAAAAAGCCTCTTAACGTCTGTTTAAATATATAAAAGCATGCTTCAAAGGTTTATTTTCCAAATCCCTTCTTTTACTGCTTTCTGATTATTGCATTGCATATTTAGAATTTTCATCATGTAAATATTCCGCTTATAATCGTTTCTAATAAATAGGGGTAATTTAGTAATTTTACACTGTTATTTATGAAATAATCCGTCATAGGGAACCCGAAAGGGGCGTTGTGGGGTGCTAACACCTTCCCCGCACGTAACCGACTCCCTTACCCAACTCTGGTTGTAATGGCCAAGGTTGATTTGTGAAAATCAATTGCCTTATCCCTTTTTCCAATGTTTTGAGTAAAACATTGGTGGCGACTCCAAGAACCCTTCTTTTTGCGAAAACCACTAATCCATGGAGGGTCCCGCTTGGGATTAACATGGATTGGTGAATCATTTAATAAAATTGTTAGTTCGATGAGGTCTCAGTTTGAGAATAAGTCGTTCTAACAATCCATCATTTTTCAAAACTTAAAAAGAGTCCAACCATCGTCGCGAATGCCAAGGTCCGTTTCGGCGGGTGGCTGTCGCCACCGGCCCAAACGGGCCTCGGCGGTCGCGAAGACGGTCGAGCTCGCTTTTATTTTAGTTTGAAAATGTATTGGATTATTAGAACGACTTGTTCTCAAACTGAGACCTTGTCGATCTTATCCAATTTATTTATTAAAAGTCTCACTAATCCATATTAATCCCAAGCGGGACCCTCCATGGATTAGTGGTTTTCGCAAAAGGAGGGTTCGTGGAGTCGCCACCAATGTTTTACTCAAAACATTGGAAAAAGGGATAAGACAATTGATTTTATAAATCAACTTTGGCCATTACAACCAGAGTCGGGTAAGGGAGTCGGTTACGCGTGGGGAAGGTGTTAGCACCCCACAGCGCCCCTTTCGGGTTCCCTATGACAGATTATTTCTAAAATAATAGCGTAAAATTACTAAATTACCCCTATTTATTATAAGCGATTATAAATTAACTATCTACATGATGACAGTTTAAATATGCACACAGAAAGCAGTAAAAGGAAGGATTTAAGAAGAAACCTCTTGAAGCGTGCTTTTATATATTGAGTAAAACTGGGAAGCTTTTTGGCGTTCCCTCGCTCTACAAGCTCGCTCGCTCCTTCCTAAAAACTTTTGACTATGGAAATCCGGAGGATTTCCCTTCGACTAGGTTCGAATCTCCAAGCTAAGTGCTCGGAATTCCAGAACTTTGTCGGATCGACTCCCAGAGAGATTTCTAGGGCAGAACACTGCTCAAAAACCCCAGAATACTCAAGGAGGGAGTCAAAACTGAGTGTGAAAGTGTGTAATGACGTCCAATTGACGTCATATTTATAGGGAACAGGCCCAATACGGGCTACAGAATCAATACGGCCGTATTGAAATTTTTGAACTTCAATACGGCCGTATTGAATTCAATACGGCCGTATTGAAATTCAGAAATTTCAATGCGCCCGTATTGAGTTCACTGCGGCTGTATTGAAACTTCAATACCGCCGTATTGATTTCAGTACGGCCGTATTGAAGTTTCAGAAACTTCAATACGCCGTATTGAGTTCACTGCGGCCGTATTGAAGCTTCAATACGGCCGTATTAAGTTCAGTACGGCCGTATTGGGCTTCATTCCCTCCACTTCCTTATTTTGAGCTATTCTAAGACCTCTAGACCTACAGAGATCCCTCCTAGGGCCTTCCAGGAGTCCTTCTGGCTGATCTTCCTTCAGTCTTCGAGAGTCTTCAAGCTTTATTTCCGACCCGGACAATTTTAGGGGTCTACAGCTGCCCCCCCCTTTACTTGGTCGGACGGCCTTTTGGTGTACCGGCTGACAAGTAAAGGAGTTGACCCAATTGTCCGGGTGATGTGCCGACCTTCTGACTTGTAATGTCTTCCGGTGGAAAATTGTTGAGTAGCCTCTCCAGGTGGGTGCATACCTCGGCGCTTCTGACATCCTCGGTAGCTGAGTTTAACACCAACGTGCCTCTGACGACGCTGATGGCTGAGTATTGTCTCTCCAGACTTTGAGTATTGTCTCTCCAGACCTTGAGTACTGTCTCTCCAGACCTTGAGTACTGTCTCTCCAGACCTTGAGTACCGTCTCTCCAGACTTTGTTTGAGTACCGTCTCTCCAGACTTTGTTCGAGTACCGTCTCTCCAGACTTTGTTCGAGTACCGTCTCTCCAGACCTTGTTTGAGTATCGTCTCTCCAGACTTTGTTTGAGTATCGTCTCTCCAGACTTTGTTTGAGTACCGTCTCTCCAGACTTTGAGTACTGTCTCTCCAGACCTTGAGTACCGTCTCTCCAGACTCTGAGTATCGTCTCTCCAGACTTTGTTTGAGTACCGTCTCTCCAGACCTTGTTTGAGTACCGTCTCTCCAGACTTTGTTTGAGTACCGTCTCTCCAGACTTTGCCTCTCAAAAATGAGGTAGTTGAGTATAGTTTGTCTCCACAGTCCACAATGCTGCTTCGACGGTTTGTTTTTCTGATTTTGTGCCGCTGAGGGCTGGATAACGCAGGGATCCGTCTAGGGGATGTGCAGTCATTCATAGGTTCTTGTGTCCCAACTTGCATTGCTTAGTTGGTACCCATGGGAATTTTTGACTCCTTGGGGTGTAGACACAGATGCTCTCTCTCTGAGTTGAGCGATGCCTTATGTTTGGCTGACGTCTTTTGACGTTGGTGGAGTATCCCGGTTATCCTTATTCGGGTGACTCTTTTTGATTTTCTGATTTTTACTGCCTCTGTGTAGGCTGTTATCCGCTGGGGATTCTGGATGTTGATTTTGTCTCCACAGTCCACGATGCTGCTTCGACGATTATTTTTGATTTTTATGCCACTGAGGGCTGGATAACGCAGGGATCCGTCTAGGGGATGTGCAGTTACTCATAGGTTCTTGTGTCCCAACTTTCCATTGAGTAGTTGGCGCCCATTGAGGAATTTCTGTTTCCTTGGGGTGTAGACACGAAGATGCTCTTTCTGAGATGAGCAGTGCCTTATGATTGGCTGACGTCCTTTGGACGTTGGTGGAGTATCCCGGTTATCCTTATTCGGGTATCTCTTTTGGGTTTTCTGATTTTTGTCGCCTCTGTGTAGGCTATTATCCGCTGGGGGATTTTGTCATTCATTTTGATTAGCCTCTTCTGTTAGGCCTATCATCTTGACGCTTGATGTTTGGCTAAGAGCCGGATTCCACTTGGGGAATTATTATTGATCTTTTTGATTTTCTCTTTTTGAAGAAGTGCCTCTAAGTAGGCGAATTATCTTGATGTTCAGTGTTTGGCTGAGTGCCGCATTCCGCTTGGGGAATATTTATTGAAATTTTTGATCTTTTCTTTTTGTAGGAATGCCTCTTGAGTAGGCGACTGGGGATTTGGGGATCTTACGTATCCCAGAGTATTTTTTAGGAAGCCTCTACAGGCTTAGCCTCGCTCAGCGCTTTGAGTCGGAGAGCTATCTTCCACTGAGGAAGTGTTAAGTCCTTTGACTTGTATATACTGTTTGGATGATCGCACTTCCATTGGGGATTGCGTCGATTTTGCTTTGATAGCTCTCGCTGGGGATTTTTCCGTGAGCTTGAGCTGAGGTTCCCTCTGGGGAGTATTATTTCTGCGAGCCTCTCCAGGCTCAGTTATTCTGCATACTGTGGAGGATGTGGAGTATTATTTTGGTAAGCCTCTCCAGGCTTAGTTATTCGGTACAAATTGTTTGTTGGATTTTCTATATCCTTGCCTTTTTTATTTTCGGCTTTTTCTGTATTTTTCCTTTTCTTCTGATCTGGCTTTTTCTGTATTTTGCCTTTTTTATGTTTTTGGCTTTTGCTGTACAGAAATTAAAAGTGCTAAAGAAATTAAATTCAGTTATTATGAGAGAGTATTATTTCGGCAAGCCTCTCCAGGCTCAGTTATTCTGAAGGAGTATTATTTCGACAAGCCTCTCCAGGCTCAATTATTCTGTGGGAGTATTGTTTCGGCAAGCCTCTCCAGGCTCAATTATTCTGTACGAGTATTATTTTGGCAAGCCTCTCCAGGCTCAATTATTCTGAGAGTATTCTTTCGGCAAGCCTCTCCAGGCTCAATTATTCTGAGAGTATTCTTTCGGCGAGCCTCTCCAGGCTCAGTTATTTTGAGAGTATTCTTTCGGCAAGCCTCTCCAGGCTCAATTATTCTGTATGATGCTGTTGATTTTCTGAATCTTTGTATTTTGCTTGCTGCTGTCATACACAAGCAATTTTCTATTTTTCTATTTTATGCAGTTGCCTCATGATAAGGTCTTTGAATGTGCAACTAATGTGTGTGTGATGCACAAATGCAATACAATTTTTTATTTTTTTTCATTTATTTAGAAAAGTGAGTGGCTCTCCCTATCCTCTTCTTCTTGGAGGACTTTCTGTCATTGACGCGAGGGAGTATTTTTGTGAGCCTTTATGCAGGAGATTATGGATTTTACAGGAACCCCTCCAATTTTCTTTTATTGACCGATTATTAATGGAATTTCGTACAATTTTTATGAAAAACCAATTCAGAGGCATAATCACATGGTCAAGAAAGAAAAGAAACAAATGGATATTTTTATTGATATTCACAAGTGTTTTTACAGAAAGATATACAGAAGGAAATTTCTGAAGAATGGCTGGCCAGGGTAGGCTATATACATTGGGCTTAACAATTATATCTGTAATTGTTGCTCTTTACGTTCCCCTAATTGCTTCGGCCTGAGCCAGGAGTGTAGATGCTGCAAGACGCTTGCTTCTAGAAGATAATCGCTTGAACCGCCTTTCGGTTTTCGATTCAAACGATCGTTGCTTGCTTTGCTTTTACATCTTATTCTTTTGCCCCTAACTTTTGCCTAGGACGTATCCTAGCGGGGATAATTTTGCCGTTGTTTTGCCTAGTACCCTTGTACTGGCGGGCTTTTTATTTTGCCCTAACTTTTGCCTAGGACGCCTTTTTTGGGTTTTCATCCTAGCAGGCCTATGCAAGCAACGTCTTCAAGCATAGTACTTCTTTACCACGTCAATGTTGACTGGGTATCGAAGTTCTTCTCCGTCCATGTTTGTGAGAATCAATGCTTCTCCTGAGAAGGCTCGTTTTACCACGTATGGTCCTCCGTGATTTGGGGCACACTTTCCGATTTTGCCCTTTTTGAGTTGGTAGTAATTTCTTCATTACCAACTCTCCCTCATGGTAGACTCGAGGGTGGACTTTCTTGTCAAAAGCCTTTTTGATCTTCCTCTGATAGGCTTGACCATGGCATATGGCGTTCAGCCGTTTCTTTTTGATAGGGTTCAACTGGTCATATTGGCTTTGAACCCATTCTGCCTCGGAAAGTTTTGTTTCCATGATTACCCTTAGATAGAATATCTCGACTTCGATGGGTAGAACTGCCTCCATCCCACAGACGAGGGAGAATGGAGTAGCTCCTGTAGATGTGCGTACTGAAGTCCTATAACCATGAAGAGCGAAGGGTAACATCTCGTGCCAGTCTTTAAATAAGGCAACCATCATTTGCCCTATTTTCTTGATGTTCTTATTGGTTGCCTCGACTGCCCCATTCATCTTTGGCCGATATGGGGAAGAGTTGCGGCGTTGGATCTTGAACTCTTGGCACAGTTCTTCCACCATTTTATTATTCAGATTAGATCTATTTTCAGTGATGATTTATTTCTCCATGCTTCCACTAGATTATTCTAAAATCTTTTGGGACAAGAGAGAAGAGAAAGGAAAGATATTTTGTTCTAAAGTTTGTGTTTTAGAGGGGATTATTTTATTTTTGAAAAATTGTTTTTGTAAGAATGGATGGCCAAGGTAGGCTTATGTGTTTAAGCTTGTTTGATTAAACACTTATGAAGTTAAAAAGTCGTGTTGTGATTCGACAACTTGGATAGCTTCCCTTGAACCTTTCTTTTTGAATTCGGTTCATGGTACCATCATGGATTTATTTTGTTTTTTGATTGTCCTTATTTTTGCCTAAAACACCCTTTCGTGGTATTTTAGCGGACTTTTGTTTTTGTTCATTTTTGCAACCCTAACTTTTGCCTAGGTCACCCTTTTGTGGGATTCCTAGCGGGTCTTTTACTCTTATTTTTGCGCAGACCCCTTTTTGGGTTTCCTGCCGAGCTTCTTTTATTTTGAAGGATTTATTTTTATCCATGATGGCACTTGTCAAGGCCAAGGGAAGGTGCTCCAAGTTGTCACACACACTTCCACATAAAAATGATGTGGGTTTATTATTATTAAGATGATTTTAACCTCGTTCATGTTTATTCAAACAGGGTTAAAGATAATGTGGTTTAGAATTTTATTATAAGCAAGAAAAGAAGCAATGAAGAATGATTTTATTATAATCATAGCGGAAGCATGTGTCCTTATTTCATCACTGATATGGGTCCCAATATTGACCTCTTTTATCTCTTGGCCATGCCCCAAATTTATAGTCTCCAATTTCTCTTGACAAGCTTCTTGATCTAGCAATCTTTGCAGATCCGGAGAGATGGTTTCCTCATCACTGTCCAACTCAACCCATTCATCCTCAACTTTTGGATCCCGGTCAGAGCGAACAATTACAGACATAATTATTTTATTGGTTCTGTTTAGGTTTAGAATTATTAATGTTAATGAGGAAAGAGAGAAAAGAACAAAAAAGAGAATAATGTGAAAAATGCCTCTTTATTGATATGTATTAAAACTGTACAAAAACCCTTATTTACATGAAAAGGTTCTCATGATCTCGGGTACTGATCATGAGTCCCTAAAAGAGAAATATGAAGGGGCCCTATCGTGGCTTGTTCTTCTCTCTACTCCTGCTTTGGCAGAGGATTCTTGCTCACGTCGGGCGCTGTCGAATCGAAGGTGACCCACCCGGCATCAATAAGGTTTTGGACCTTGTATTTGAGAGCTAGGCATTTCTCTGTTGAATGCCCTGGTGCCCCCGAATGGTATAAACATTTGTCTTGTGGCTTGTACCAATCGGGGTAAGGTGGGTCGATCTTCCTTGGTGGAACATGAGCTAGAAGTTTGGCTTCTACTAGCTTCGGCAGGAGATCGCTATAAGTGGTCGGAAGTTTATCAAACTTCTTCACAGGGGTGAATTGCGATCTTCCCGACTTCGAAGTGGAAGTAGCCGAGGGTATGGTTATAGCATTGACTTCTCCCTCTTTCTTCTTCCCGAAGACCTTCTTAGCTTCATATGATTGGGAAGGCTTAGCCAGCTTCCCACTTTTAAGTCCTTGTTCCACTCTCTCCCCAATGGTGATGATGTCCGAGAAGAGTGTCGTTGTGTTCCCTATCATTTTATCGTAATAGGGACCAGTCAACGAGTTGATGAATAAGGACACCATCTCCTTATCTGACAGCGGGGGCTCTATCTGTGCCGCCAACTCCCTCCAACGTTGGGCGTACGCCTTGAAAGATTCATCATTATTCTTGCTCAAGGCTTGAAGATCTGACCTATCGGGTGTTAGGTCGATGTTGTATTTGTAGCGCTTGAGAAAGGCGTCGGCCAACTGCCTCCATGTACATACTTGATTTCCATCTAGCTGCATATACCAGTTGAGCGCGGTATCAGCCAAGCTCTCTTGGAAGCAGTGGATCAAGAGCTTTTCGTTTGTGGCATATGCAACCATCTTTCGGCAGTACATGGTGAGATGACTCTTGGGGCAAGTCGATCCCACATATTTCGGGAAATCCGGCACTTTAAATTTAGGAGGGAATTGAATGTCCCTCACCAAGCACATATCGGCGGCATCTTTGACATCAAAATCATGCCCCTCCATAGCCCTTAGCCGATCCTCTAGGGCGTGGAATTGTTCTTTTGAAACCTCGGGCTCTTTGATTACAATTCCAGCCCCTATAGGTATAGCGTGTGGAGGTTCTTCCTCATGCTCCTTCTCCTCATGATGATGGGACTCATGGTCACCGTGGTGTGATCCATGTATATTGTGATGACGCATGAGTTCCATCATTTGCGCCATTTGTTCTTTGAGCTGTGAGAGCTCGGCTGTAAGCTTCTTGTTTTGGTCCTCCAGCGCTTCCATTTTCTTGATCTTCTTTGCGCGTGTGAGGACAGAGAGATGACCAGCCACTTTCTAAAATGAATTTTTTAATCTAATTAGTTTATTCATGAATACGCTCTTGACATGAGCTTGATAACCCTCCATTTTTAAGGCGCTGCCTTTTTAAAACAGAGTGTTACCACCCTCCTTGACTTATGATCTCTCCTCAACGGAGAAACTCGATAATTATGGGTCTCTTTTACTCATGTCAAGAGGTATTGGTGAACCTAGAATGCATGATTTATGAGGATGCATGATATCTTTATTGGTAATGATGCACATGCTCCTCACTTTTATTATATTTTCACACATGGTCTTTCCTCTTATGTCATGGTTTTTTCATGCATGGGGATTATTCTTTAGACCTTATCACGAGGTTATTTATTAATGCACAAACAATTTCACATAAGCATTTACACAAACAATTCACTCATCCACGAACAGTCACGAGCGAATCACGAGGTAGGGGTCTCTTGCAGAAAAGTGCATATTCAAGGAGGATCTAACTGTTCTCACTTGGTCAAAGGCCCCCAAGGTGCCCCCATTATAGGGACCCAATTCCTCTCGTCGTAAGTCGATGGAAAGCTCCAACGCACTGTCGGACTCAAGTTCATGGTTATCACCTTGAGTGATGTTTTTCCGACAACGGTCTCGTAGGCTCCTATAGACCCATTCAACCGGCCGTACTAACATCCACTCCCTATGGTTAATCACTCATGCCCCCGGGTATAGAGGGAACTGTTGTGTGCAAAGGTTTGTGTACAGTTTGTATTTCAAACAATTGCGGAATTTAAACATACAACAGTTATTTAAAGCCACAAAATAAATCATATTATCATACAATCAAGGGGTAATGAAGTAATTTTTAACTATTATTTGTTAAAAACAATCTGTCACTAAATGGGACTGACTCTCGAAGCTTCCCCAGTGAAGTCGCCATCTGTCGCCACCCGGCCCAAACGGGCCTCGGCGGTCGCGAAGACGGTCGAGCTCGCTTTTATTTTAGTTTGAAAATGTATTGGATTATTAGAACGACTTGTTCTCAAACTGAGACCTTGTCGATCTTATCCAATTTATTTATTAAAAGTCTCACTAATCCATATTAATCCCAAGCGGGACCCTCCATGGATTAGTGGTTTTCGCAAAAGGAGGGTTCGTGGAGTCGCCACCAATGTTTTACTCAAAACATTGGAAAAAGGGATAAGGCAATTGATTTTATAAATCAACTTTGGCCATTACAACCAGAGTCGGGTAAGGGAGTCGGTTACGCGTGGGGAAGGTGTTAGCACCCCACAGCGCCCCTTTCGGGTTCCCTATGACAGATTATTTCTAAAATAATAGCGTAAAATTACTAAATTACCCCTATTTATTATAAGCGATTATAAATTAACTATCTACATGATGACAGTTTAAATATGCACACAGAAAGCAGTAAAAGGAAGGATTTAAGAAGAAACCTCTTGAAGCGTGCTTTTATATATTGAGTAAAACTGGGAAGCTTTTTGGCGTTCCCTCGCTCTACAAGCTCGCTCGCTCCTTCCTAAAAACTTTTGACTATGGAAATCCGGAGGATTTCCCTTCGACTAGGTTCGAATCTCCAAGCTAAGTGCTCGGAATTCCAGAACTTCGTCGGATCGACTCCCAGAGAGATTTCTAGGGCAGAACACTGCTCAAAAACCCCAGAATACTCAAGGAGGGAGTCAAAACTGAGTGTGAAAGTGTGTAATGACGTCCAATTGACGTCATATTTATAGGGAACAGGCCCAATACGGGCTACAGAATCAATACGGCCGTATTGAAATTTTTGAACTTCAATACGGCCGTATTGAATTCAATACGGCCGTATTGAAATTCAAAAATTTCAATGCGCCCGTATTGAGTTCACTGCGGCTGTATTGAAACTTCAATACGGCCGTATTGATTTCAGTACGGCCGTATTGAAGTTTCAGAAACTTCAATACGCCGTATTGAGTTCACTGCGGCCGTATTGAAGCTTCAATACGGCCGTATTAAGTTCAGTACGGCCGTATTGGGCTTCATTCCCTCCACTTCCCTATTTTGAGCTATTCTAAGACCTCTAGACCTACAGAGAACCCTCCTAGGGCCTTCCAGGAGTCCTTCTGGCTGATCTTCCTTCAGTCTTCGAGAGTCTTCAAGCTTTATTTCCGACCCGGACAATTTTAGGTGTCTACAGTGGCGACAGATGGCGACTCCACTGGGGAAGCCTCGAGAGTCAATCCCATTTAGTGATGAATTATTTCTAAAATAATAGTTTAAAATTACTTCGTTACCCCTCGCTTGAATGATAACATGTTTTACCTAGTTGGCTTTAATAACTGTTGGATGTTTAAATTTCCGCAATCGTTTGAAATATAAACTGCACACGAACCTTTGCACACAACAGTTCCCTCTATACCCGGGGGCATGAGTGGAAAGCCATAGGGAGTGGATGTTAGTACGGCCGGTTGTCGAATGGGTCTATAGGTGCCCGTAGACCGTTGTCGGAAAACATCACTCAAGGTGAAAACCATGAACTCGAGTCCGACAGTGCGTTGGAGCTTTCCATCGACTTACGACGAGAGGAATTGGGTCCCTATAATGGGGGCACCTTGGGGGCCTTGGACCGGTGAGAACAGTTAGAACCTCCTTGAATATGCACTTTTCTGCAGGATACCCCTACCTCGTGATTCGCTCGTGACTGTTCGTGGATGAGTGAATTGTTTGTGCATTATTTATGTGACATTGTATGAGCATACACTGCATTATTTAAACATACAACATTCCTTTTTAAATAAGAATAAATATGAATAAGAATCTTCCATTACATGGTGTTAACATCTACCTTCATCACATTCATATAGGTAGTTTCCATTTTCACCCAAAAAAAATATATACAAAAAAAAACAAAATACCCAAAAAAAGAAAAAAGTTATTCATCCAAACCAAGCAATTATCATGCATCATCTTAGGAACATCCCGAAAACATGATAATGCTTAGTTGAATAAACACTATGCATGCATATTCAACGCCATCATCTCATATCATGCATTTTTGTCGTAGATCATGGAGGGATCTAGGGGAATGCAAGGGCAGTTGAAGAAAGTGGATTTCTTATTATACCATGCCGAGAGGTTGGACCACCTCTGTTCTTTGATGCCACGTGAGGCTCGTGTGGAGTTCGAGAAATCTTATGGACAAGTCCTCGACTTGATGAAGATATGTGTGGATCCGGCTTTTCTAAGAGCATTGGTTCACTTCTGGAGTCTCGATCTGCATTGCTTCGAGTTCCCCCAGTTTGACTTAGTTCCTACTCTCGAGGAGTATGAGCTCATGCTACGATGGCCCAAATCAGCAGGGGTCTATGTCTTTCATGGCAATCATGTGGCCGTGGAGAGGGTTGCTACTCAAGTCAAACTGCCATCACGATCATCTGCCTTAGTGGGGAACGGCAGTATCAAAGGTTGGAAGCTCGCTATGATTGAGGACCACCTTTCTTCCTTGGCTGGTGAGGGAGATTGGTTAGCTTTCAACAAGACTCTAGCGTTAGCCGTGTTTGGGACGATCCTATTCCCCTTTCACGCTAACACAGTGGACCATGCTACTATGGACGCTTTCTTCGCATGGGACGTACACATGAAGAGTCCCGTGCCTGCCATTCTTGCCGACACCTTGCTTTCTGTCCACCTATCTCAGCAGAAGCAAGGGAAGATTATCCGATGCTGCACCTCCTTGTTATATGTGTGGGGCATCACACATTTCTATGCCTCTAGTCACATGGGGACTTTGCCCGATCCGTTGAGGAGCTTTTCGAAGATCCCCGTACGCCGCCGCTATGCTTCTGAATGGAAGGAGGAGATGGAACAGTGGAGCATTGAGCACTTCACATGGGTTTGTCCTTGGTTCCGTCCGAGCAATATATTGATGAGATGCGGCAGCTATCCAAGCATACCTTTGATGGGCCTCAGAGGTTGCATAGCCTACTCACCTAGATTGGCTATGAGACAACTTATGAGGACTCAGATTGTTCCTACTCAAGAGGAGCTTGGAGGATTGTGTTTCTCCTTTGATCCCGAGCATCAGAGAGACATGCACGCTGTCATTAGAGCGTGGGAGAGACCAATCTATGAGGGAGATCAAGAGCTTGGAAAGCCTCGGGTATCCGTCTCCACTGACTACGAGATTTGGAGGAGTGAGAGGGGGGTGCCCCAACCATCCACCTCTTGCGCAACCACAGTCACAAGGAGGGTGTTGCAAGAACAAGTCGACGCCTTGACCAAGAAACTGGAAATCATGGGAGCTCAGATGAGAGTTCTTGAAGAAAAGAATGAAGAATCCGGTTTCGTCATTGATGGTCTACAAAGGCAATGCAAGAAAAAGGACCACGAGATAGAGCGGCTCAAGGATGAATGTGCTAACCTCAATGAGAAGGCTATTCGGGCATCTAAAATGCCAAAGGTTGAACCGAGTAGTCAACTCCGAGATGTTGACGCAAAGATAGCACATCTTGAAGCCGAGTATGCAAGGAAGGCACAGTTGATCAAGGACATGCAGGATGACCTACTCTTGACTCGATCCGATGCGCAGCAATGGCGGGAGGTTGCTCAACAACAAACCGCAAGCCTTTCCGATTTCTGCAAGAAGGAAAGGGAGGGATTAGCACAGATGGCTAAGCTCCGAGAGGAGAAGGATCGAGCCGAAGACGAACTTAATGAACTGCAGGCCATGATCAACTACCACATTCAAAAGGCGAAGGACGCTCAAAAGATCAGTGATGATATGAGCCAAGCAGTCCATACGCAAGTCGAAGCAATGGCCCGCCATGTAGAGGAAGCCGAAGATGAATGGAGAAGAAACATGAACCCGCCTGTGGGTTTCTATCGGCTTTTCTCATTTTGTAAAAGATTGCTTCGAAGCATTGTATAATAAGTTGTACACTTTCTTTGATTAATGAAATCGAATTTTTGAGATTTATGAAATCTTTCAATTGCCTTTGCATTTCATAGTCATTCATTTGCATATATCTCTCCCAATAAATCATTAATAAACATTAATAAAAAGAAAGAATTAATCGATGCGTATGTTCAGAATGGATCGCACGCCATTTGTTATTAAATGCAAGCCAACAACCGCGCCAAGCGAACGCACGTCAACTCCGTTGTTGGTAATCATGACAAATAAAGGGGAAGGTCCGACACCGTTAAGGATCACTGCTCCAAGACCTTTCCCCTACGAATCAAATAAGGCTGTGCCGTGGATATACGACATCCATTCTTCTGCCGACAACGATATCTCTAACATCGCTGGACTTGGGGGCATGACTAGGAGTGGCAGGATCTACACTCCCGAAGATCTTCATGACAAAGCTCCCAAGAATAAAGGAAAAGAAAAAGAGAAAACCGAGGAAAATAAAGAATCCGAGGAGGAGACTGATGAGCTGTTAAAATATATCCGACAGAGCGAGTACTCCATCATGGATCAACTTCATAGGACGCCAACAAAGATTACTCTGTTGTCGTTGATCCTAAGCTCCGAACCGCATCGACAAGCTCTGTTGAAAGTCTTGAACGAGGCATACGTGTCGCACACTATCTCCCAAGACAAGTTTGAGGGGATTGTTAGTCACATCACGGCTAATGATCACCTCACTGTCGCCACCCCGCCGAAACGGACATTGGCATTCGCGACGATGGTCGGACTCTTTTTAAAGTTTTGAAAAGTGGTGGATTGCTAGAACGACTTATTCTCAAACTGAGACCTTGTCGAGCTAACAATTTTATTAAATGATTCACCAATCCATATTAATCCCAAGTGGGACCCTCCATAGATTAGTGGTTTTCGCAAAAGGTAGGGTTCTTGGAGTCGCCACCAATGTTTTACTCAAAACATTGGAAAAAGATTTAAGGCAATTGATTTTATAAATCAACCTTGGCCATTACAACCAGAGTTGGGTAAGGGAGTCGGTTACGTGCGGGGAAGGTGTTAGCACCCCACAACGCCCCTTTCGGGTTCCCTATCACGGATTATTTCATAAATAACAGTGTAAAATTACTAAATTACCCCTATTTATTATAAACGGCTATAAATTAAATATCTACATGATGACAAAATTAAATATGCGACAATCAGAAAGCAATAAAAGAAGGGATTTTAAGAAAAACCTCTTGAAGCGTGCTTTTATATATCTAAACAGATGTTAGGAGGCTTTTTGGCGCTCCCTCCCACTACACGCTCGCTCGCTCCTTCCCTAAAAATTAATCTTTACTATGGAAATCAAAAAGATTTCCCTTCGACTAGTTCGAATTCTCAAGCTAAATGCTCAGAACTCAAGAACTTCGTCGGATCGGCTCTCGGAGAGAATTCTAGGGCAGAACACTGCTCAAAAACCCCAGAATACTCAAGAAGAGAGTCCAAGAAGTGTGAAAAAGTGTGGAATGACGTCCAAATGACGTCCTATTTATAGGGGTGAGGCGCAGTACGGCCCCTGGTGTCAATACGGCCCGTATTGAAGTTTTGAACTTCAATACGGCCGTATTGAATTCAATACGGCCGTATTGAGGTTCAAAAACATCAATACGGCCGTATTGGTTTCAGTACGGCCGTATTGCAGTTCAAAAATGCAATACGGGCCGTACTGAACTCCAAAGAGGCCGTATTGAGCTCCACTCCTCTCACTTTCTTATTTTTAGCTACTCTAAGACCTCTAAACCTACAGATAGTCATCCTATGGTCTTCTGGGAGTCCTTCTGGCTGACTTTCCATTGATCTTTGAGAGTCTTCGAGTCTTATTTCTGACCCGGACAATTTTAGGGGTCTACAGCTGCCCCCCCTTTACTTAGTCAAACGGCCTTTTAGTGTACCGGTTGATAAGTAAAGGAGTTGACCCAATTGTCCGGGGAATACGGCCATCCTTCCGACTTGTAGTGTCTTCCGGTGGAAAATTGTTGAGTAGCCTCTCCAGGTTTTGCTTCGCTCGCCGCCCGAGCCGGAAGCTGCATACCTCCATGCTTCTGAACACTTTGGTAGCGTGAGTATCGCCTCTCCAGGCTCAACTTCACTCGACGCCCGAGCTGGAAGTTGTGAGTACCCGCCTCTCTAGGCTTAGCTTCGCTTGCCGCCCAAGCTGGAAGCTGTGAGTACCGCCTCTCCAGGCTCTGCTTCGGTGCTTCTGACATCCTAGGCAGTTGAGTTTGCCCTCTCCAGGGTTAGCTTCGCTTGCCGCCCAAGCTGGAAGCTGTGAGTACCGCCTCTCCAGGCTCAACTTCACTCGACGCCCGAGCTGGAAGTTGTGAGTACCCCGCCTCTCCAGGCTTTGCTTTGCTCGCCGCCCGAGCCGGAAGCTGCATACCTCCGTGCTTCTGTACACTTCGGTAGCGTGAGTACCGCCTCTCCAGGCTATACCTCCTGTTCTTGACAACCTCGGGGTAGTTGCGTACCTCCGTGTTCCTGACAACCTCGGGGTAGCTAAGTACCGCCTCTCCAGGCTATACCTCCGTGTTCTTGACAACCTCGGGGTAGTTGCATACCTCCGTGTTCCTGACAACCTCGGGGTAGCTGAGTACCGCCTCTCCAGGCTATACCTCCGTGTTCTTGACAACCTCGGGGTAGTTGCGTACCTCCGTGTTCCTGACAACCTCGGGGTAGCTGAGTATCGCCTCTCCAGGCTATACCAGCGTGTTCTTGACGACACTGGCAATGTGAGTTTGCCCTCTCCAGGGATTTGTGATGGTTTTGTCTCCACAGTCCACGATGCTGCTTCGACAGTTTGTTTTTGATATTGATGCCGCTGAGGGCTGGATAACGCAGGGATCCGTCTAGGGGATGTGCAGTTATTCATAGGTTCTTGTGTCCCAACTTTCCTTTGCGTAGTTGGTGCCCATTGAGGAATTTTTGTTTCCTTGGGGTGTAGACACGAAGATGCTCTTTCTGATGTGAGCGATGCCTTATGATTGGCTGACGTCCTTTCGACGATGGTGGAGTATCCCGGTTATCCTTATTCGGGTGACTCTTTTTGGTTTTCTGATCTTGTTGCCTCTGTGTAGGCTATCATCCGCTGGGGGATTTTGTCGTTTTGTTGTGATTAGCCTCTTCTGTTAGGTAGATCATCTTGACGCTTGATGTTTGGCTGAAAGCCGAATTCCACTTGGGGAATGGTTTATTGATTTTTGCTTTTTGTAGGGATGCCTCTTAGTAGGCGACTGGGGATTTGAAGTTCTTATGTATCCCAGGGTATTATTTAGAAAGCCTCTTCAGGCTTAGCTTCACTCATTGCTTGAGTTGGAAAGCTATTCTCCACTGAGGAAGTATGAGTCCTTTCGACTTGGATATTCTGTTTGGATGATCAAGCCTTCCTTGGGGAATCTTGCTGATCTTGGTTTGATAGCTTTCACTGGGGAATTTAGTCCGAGCGTGGAAGCTGAGATATCTCTGGGGAGTATTATTTCGGCGAGCCTCTCCAGGCTCAGTTATTTTGGAGAGTATTATTTCGGCAAGCCTCTCCAGGCTCGGTTATGATGAGAGAGTATTATTTCGGCGAGCCTCTCCAGGCTCAGTTATTCTGTATGATGAGAGAGTATTATTTCGACAAGCCTCTCCAGGCTCAATTATTCTGTTATGATGAGAGAGTATTATTTCGGCAAGCCTCTCCAGGCTCAATTATTCTGATGAGGGAGTATTATTTCGGCAAGCCTCTCCAGGCTCAGTTATTCTGATGAGGGAGTATTATTTCGGCAAGCCTCTCCAGGCTCAGTTATTCTGTACAATTGGGGAGTATTATTTCGGCAAGCCTCTCCAGGCTCAGTTATTCTGAGAGAGTATTATTTCGGCAAGCCTCTCCAGGCTCAGTTATTCTGTACGAGTATTATTTCGGCAAGCCTCTCCAGGCTCAGTTATTCTGTACGAGTATTATTTTGGCAAGCCTCTCCAGGCTCAGTATTATTTCGGCAAGCCTCTCCAGGCTCAGTTATTTTGTACAATTTGTTGGGTTTTCTGTATTTCGCCTTTTTTTGTTGATTTTAGGCTTTTTCTGTATTTTTGCCTTTTTTGTCGATTTTTCGGCTTTTTCTGTTGACCGCTGCCATACACAAGCAATTTTTCCTATTTTTCTGTTTTATGCAATTGCCTCATGAAGAGGTCTTTGAAAATTTCTTTGTGGCTAATACGGCCATATCCATTTCAGTACGCCCGTATTGAGTTGAAAATTTGTTCATAACCCTGATTTTAGTACGGGTGTACTGAACATGATACGGGCGCATTGTTTTTTCTGAAGTTTATATTTTTTGTTTTTTTGTTTTTTTGTTTTTTTGTTTTTTTTGTTTTTTGTTTGTTTTTTTCAATAAACAGAGAATAAGTGATCTTCCAGTACACCTATCATCTGTATGCATGTATGCGGTATGATGCACCTAATTCTATTTGATTTGTTTTTTCAAAAGAATTAACCGATGCGTTTATTTGTTTGGATCTTGCCATTCCTCTAGACGGGCTGTGCGCTGCCGATTTCTGTAACCGAGGAATGATGCGTGTTATGGGCGTCATCAACCAAGTGATTCTTCCCTTCCTTTAGAAGACATGTCAACCCTCCTATTGACCACTATATCTCCATGTTTCCACTAGATTATTCCAAAATCGTTTGGGACAAGAGAGAAAAGAAAGGAAAGATATTTTTTGTTCAGAAGTTTGTGTTTTAGAGGGGATTATTTTTTTGAAAATGGTTTTTGTAAGAATGGTTGGCCAAGGTAGGCTTATGTGTTTAGGCTTGTTTGATTAAACACTTATGAAGTTAAGAAAATCTTGTTATTGACGTTGTGATTTGACAACTTAGATAGCTTCCCTTGAACCTTTTTGAATTCGGCTCATGGTACCATCATGGATTTCTTTTGTTTTTGATTGTCCTTATTTTTGCCTAAAACACCCTTTTGTGGCGTTTTAGCGGACTTTTGTTTTTGTTCATTTTTGCAACCCTAACTTTTGCCTAGGTCACCCTTTCGTGGGATTCCTAGCGGGTCTTTTGCTCTTATTTTTGCGCAGCCCCCTTTTTGGGTTTCCTGCCGAGCTTTTTTTATTTTAAAGGATTTCTTTTTATCCATGATGGCACTTGTCGAGGCCAAGGGAAGGTGCTCCAAGTTGTCATACACATTTCCACATAAAAATGATGCGGGATTATTATTAAGATAATTTTAACCTCATTCATGTTTATTCAAACAGGGTTAAAAATAATGCGGTTTAGAAATTTATTATAAGCAAGAAGAGAAGCAGTAAGAAATGATAAAGAGTGATTTTATTATAATCATAATGGAAACATGTGCCCTATCGAGGCTCGGGGGTCGGGCTGTCCCCGAGGAGTAATCTCTAATAGTCATCAGGTTTATACGTCCCTATCGGAAGGAGAAGAGCACTTGATGACGACGACCGGCCTTGACGCTTGTGAACCGGCCTTCCTAAAGATCTGGCTTAAAGAACGTCGAGAAGGATCTTGGTTCCTCTTCGTCCTTTGATCTTTATTAGGGTTGTATCCTAACCCTTGTTTCCCCGGATTATCCTTGATAATAGGTAGCTCGGGAATTCCTTGGGAATCTTTGCCAAGTCCTTGTCCCGGCAAGTATCCGTTCTTGGTGAGCATGTAGGCTACCGTCTTTATTTCTCGGGGAAACGTTTCAACATTGGCACTTTCCAATGCTTGGAAGGCGGTCTCTAGATTTTCCTCCTCGGATTCTTTATTTTCCTTTCCTTTATTCTTGGGAGCTTTTATCATGAAGATCATTGGGAGTGTAAATCCTGCCACTCCTAGTCATGCCCCCAAGTCCAGCGATGTTAGAGAAATCGCTGTCGGCAGAAAAATGGATGTCGTATATCCATGGCACAACCTTATTTGATTCGTAGGGAAAAGGCCTTGGAGTAGTGATCCTTAACGGTGTCGGACCTTCCCCTTTGTTCGTCTTGATTATCAACAACGAAGTTGTCGTGTGCTCGCTTGGCGCAGTTGTTGGTTTGCATTTGATAACAAATGGCGTGCGATCCACTCTTTGATTATACGCATCGATTAATTCTTTCTTTTTATTAATGTTTATTATTAAATTACTTGGAGAGATGTATGCAAATGAATGACTATGAAATGCAAAGGCAATTGAGAGATTTCATAAATCAAAAACTTGATTTCATTGATCATAGAAAGTGTAGAACTTATCATACAATGCTTTGAAGCATTTTTTACAATATGAGAAAAGCCGATAAAAACCCACAAGCGGGTTCATTTTTCTTCTCCATTCGTCTTCGGCTTCCTCCACATGACGTGCCATTGCTTCAACTTGCATATGGACGGCTTGGCTCATATCATCACTGATCTTCTGAGCGTCCTTCGCCTTTTGAGTGTGATAGTTGATCATGGCCTGCAGTTCGTTAAGCTCGTCTTCGGCTCGATCCTTCTCCTCTCGGAGTCTAGCCATCTGTGCTAGTCCTTCCCTTTCTCTCTTGCGGAAATCGGAAAGGCTTGCGGTTTGTTGTTGAGCAACTTCTCGCCATTGCTGTGCATCGGATCGAGTCAAGAGCAGATTGTCTTGCATGTCCTTGATCAACTGTGCCTGCCTTGCATGTTCGGCTTCAAGGTGTGCTATCTTTGCGTTGACTTCTTGGAGTTGACTACTTGGTTCAACCTTTGGCATTTTGGATGCCCGAGTAGCCTCCTCATTGAGGTTAGCACACTCATCCTTGAGCCGCTCTATCTCGTGGTCTTTCTTCTTGCATTGCCTTTGTAGACCATCGATGACGAAACTGGATTCTTCATTTTTCTCTTCAAGAACTCTCATTTGAGCTCCCATAATTTCCAGCTTCTTGGTCAAGGCGTCGACTTGTTCTTGCATTATCCTCCTTGTAGTTGCGGTTGCGCAAGAGGTGGATGGTTGGGACACCCCTCTCTCGCTCCTCCATATCTCGTAGTCGGTGGAGGCGGATACCCGAGGCTTTCCAAGCTCTCGATCTCCCTCATAGATTGGTTTCTCCCACGCTCTAATGACAGCGTGCATATCCCTCTGATGCTCGGAATCAAAGGAGAAACACAACCCTCCAAGCTCCTCTTGAACAGGAACAATCTGAGTCCTCATAAGTTGTCTCATAACCAATCTAGGTGAGTAGGCTATGCAACCTCTGAGGCCCATCAATGGTATGCTTGGATAACTATCGCATCTTGTCAATACATTGCTCGGACGGAACGAAGGGCAAACCCACGTGAAGTGCTCAATACTCCACTGTTCCATCTCTTCCTTCCATTCGGAAGCATATCGGCGGCGTACGGGGATCTTCGAAAAACTTCTCAAAGGATCGGGCAAGGTCCCCAGGTGACTAGAGGCATAAAAGTGTGTGATGCCCCACACATACAACAAAGAGGTGCAGCATCGAATAGTCTTCCCTTGCTTCTGCTGAGATAGGTTGACAGAAAGCAAGGTGTCAGCAAGAATGGCAGGCACGGGACTCTTCATGTGTACGTCCCAAGCGAAGAAAGCGTCCATGGCAGCGTGGTCCACTGTGTTAGCGTGAAAGGGGAATAAGATCGTCCCAAACACGGCTAACGCTAGAGTCTTGTTGAAAGCTAACCAATCTCCCTCATCAGCCAAGGAAGAAAGGTGGTCTTCAATCATAGCAAGCTTCCAACCCCTGATACTGCCGTTCCCCACTAAAGCGGATGATCATGATGGCAGTTTGACTTGAGTTGCGACCCTCTCTACGGCCACATGATTTCCATGGAAGATATAGACCCCTGCTGATTTGGGCCATCGTAGCATGAGCTCATACTCCTCGAGAGTAGGAACTAAGTCAAACTGGGAGAACTCGAAACAATGCAGATCGAGACTCCAAAAATGGACCAAGGCTCTCAGAAAAGCTGGATCCACACAAATCTTCATCAAATCGAGAACTCGTCCATAAGATTTTTCAAACTCCAAACGAGCCTCTCGTGTCATCAAGGAACAGAGGTGATCCAACCTCTCGGCACGGTACAACAAGAAGTCCACTTTCTTCAACTGCCCTTGCATTCCCCTAGATCCCTCCATAATCTACAATAAAATGCATGATATGAGATGATGGTGGTGAATATGCATGCATAGTGTTTATTTAACTAAGCATTATCATGTTTTCGGAATGTTCCTAAGATGATGCATGATATTGCATGGTTTGGATAAATAATATTTTTCTTTATTTTTCTTTTGGGTATTTTTTTGGTATTTTTTGGGTGAAAAGGGAAACTACCTATATGAATGTGATGAAGGTAGATGTTAACACCATGTAATGGAAGATTCTTATTTCTATTTATTCTTATTTTAAAAAGGGATGTTGTATGTTTAAAGAAATGCAATGTATGCTTAAACAATTTCACATAATCAATGCACAAACAATTCACTCATCCACGAACAGTCACGAGCGAATCACGAGGTAGGGGTATCCTGCAGAAAAGTGCATATTCAAGGTGGTTCTAACTGTTCTCACCGGTCTGAGGCCCCCAAGGTGCCCCCATTATAGGGACCCAATTCCTCTTGTCGTAAGTCGATGGAAAGCTCCAACGAACTGTCGGACTCAAGTTCATGGTTATCACCTTGAGTGATGCTTTCCGACAACGGTCTACGGGAACCTATAGACCCATTCGACAACCGGCCGTACTAACATCCACTCCCTATGGCTTGCCACTCATGCCCCCGGGTATAGAGGGAACTGTTGTGTGCAAAGGTTCGTGTGCAATTTATATTTCAAACAATTGCGGAATTTAAACATACAACAGTTATTAAAGCCAAATAGATAAAGCATGTTATCATACAAGTAAGGGGTAATAAAGTAATTTTAAACTATTATTTTGAAAAGAATCCATCACTAAATGGGATTGACTCTCGAGGCTTCCCCAGTGGAGTCGCCATCTGTCGCCACCCCGCCGAAACGGACATTGGCATTCGCGACGATGGTCGGACTCTTTTTAAAGTTTTGAAAAGTGGTGGATTGCTAGAACGACTTATTCTCAAACTGAGACCTTGTCGAGCTAACAATTTTATTAAATGATTCACCAATCCATATTAATCCCAAGCGGGACCCTCCATAGATTAGTGGTTTTCGCAAAAGGTAGGGTTCTTGGAGTCGCCACCAATGTTTTACTCAAAACATTGGAAAAAGATTTAAGGCAATTGATTTTATAAATCAACCTTGGCCATTACAACCAGAGTTGGGTAAGGGAGTCGGTTACGTGCGGGGAAGGTGTTAGCACCCCACAACGCCCCTTTCGGGTTCCCTATGACGGATTATTTCATAAATAACAGTGTAAAATTACTAAATTACCCCTATTTATTATAAATGGCTATAAATTAAATATCTACATGATGACAAAATTAAATATGCGACAATCAGAAAGCAATAAAAGAAGGGATTTTAAGAAAAACCTCTTGAAGCGTGCTTTTATATATCTAAACAGATGTTAGGAGGCTTTTTGGCGCTCCCTCCCACTACACGCTCGCTCGCTCCTTCCCTAAAAATTAATCTTTACTATGGAAATCAAAAAGATTTCCCTTCGACTAGTTCGAATTCTCAAGCTAAATGCTCAGAACTCAAGAACTTCGTCGGATCGGCTCTCGGAGAGAATTCTAGGGCAGAACACTGCTCAAAAACCCCAGAATACTCAAGAAGAGAGTCCAAGAAGTGTGAAAAAGTGTGGAATGACGTCCAAATGACGTCCTATTTATAGGGGTGAGGCGCAGTACGGCCCCTGGTGTCAATACGGCCCGTATTGATGTTTTGAACTTCAATACGGCCGTATTGAATTCAATACGGCCGTATTGAGGTTCAAAAACATCAATACGGCTGTATTGGGTCAACTCCTTTACTTGTCAACCGGTACACCAAAAAGCCGTTCGACTAAGTAAAGGGGGGTAGCTGTAGACCCCTAAAATTGTCCGGGTCGGAAATAAAGCTCAAAGACTCTCGAAGACCGAAGGAAAGTCAGCCGGAAGGACTCCTGGAAGACCCTAGGATGATTCTTTGTAGGTCTAGAAGTCTTAGAGTAGCTTAGAATAAGGGTGTGCGAGGATTGGAGCTCAATACACCCTCCCAGAGGTTCAGTACGACTGTACTGAGCCATTTGAACTGCAATACGGCCGTAGTGAACTCAATACGGCCGTACTGAAGTTTTTGAACTTCAGTACGGCCGTACCAAATTCAATACGGGCGTGCTGTAGTTCAAAAAACTTCAGTACGGGCCGTAGTGAAATCAATACGGCCGTACTGAAGTTTTTGAACTTCAGTACGGCCGTACCAAATTCAATATGGCCGTACTGTAGTTCAAAAACCCAGTACGGGCCGTATTGACCTCCCAGGCCGTATTGCGCCTCAATCCTATAAATAGGACGTCATTGGCACGTCCTCCCACACTTTTTCCAGACTTCTGGACCCTCTAGCTGAGTATTCTAGGGTTTTTGAGCAGTGTTCTGCCCTAGAAATCTCTCCGAGAGCCGATCCGACGAAGTTCTTGAGTTCTGAGCATTTAGCTTGAGGATTCGAACTAGTCGAAGGGAAATCTCTTTGATTTCCGGAGTAAAAATTATTTTTAGGGAAGGAACGAGCGAGCGTGTAGTGGGAAGGAGCGCCAAAAAGCCTCCTAACGTCTGTTTAAATATATAAAAACATGCTTCAAAGGTTTCTTTTCCAAATCCCTTCTTTTACCGCTTTCTGATTGTTGCATTGCATATTTAGAATTTTCATCATGTAAATATTCTGCTTATAATCGTTTCTAATAAATAGGGGTAATTTAGTAATTTTACACTGTTATTTATGAAATAATCCGTCATAGGGAACCCGAAAGGGGCGTTGTGGGGTGCTAACACCTTCCCCGCACGTAACCGACTCCCTTACCCAACTCTGGTTGTAATGGCCAAGGTTGATTTGCGAAAATCAATTGCCTTATCCCTTTTTCCAATGTTTTGAGTAAAACATTGGTGGCGACTCCAAGAACCCTTCTTTTTGCGAAAACCACTAATCCATGGAGGGTCCCGCTTGGGATTAACATGGATTGGTGAATCATTTAATAAAATTGTTAGTTCGATGAGGTCTCAGTTTGAGAATAAGTCGTTCTAACAATCCATCATTTTTCAAAACTTAAAAAGAGTCCAACCATCATCGCGAATGCCAAGGTCCGTTTCGGCGGGTGGCGACAATGCATACAGATGATAGGTGTACTGGAAGATCACTTATTCTCTGTTTATTGAAAAAACAAACAAAAAACAGAAAAACAAAAAACAAAAAAAAAATATATAAACTTCAGAAAAAACAAAGCGCCCGTACCATGTTCAGTACACCCGTACTAAAATTAGGGTTATGAACAAATTTTCAACTCAATACGGGCGTACTGAAATGAATACGGCAGCATTAGCCATAACGACCACACCAATACGGGCGTATTGAATTCAATACGGCCCGTATCGGCCCATTCTTTTGTACATCAACAATAAGATCAGTACGGCCGTACTGAATTCAGTATGGGCCGTACTTTTTTTTTCTATAAATACGACCCTCCCCCTCTCATTCATCAGAACATCTTCATTCCTCTGCATACTTTATCTGTGAGTGTGTTTGAGATCCTTCTGTACAGAAAAAGCCAAAAAATCGACAAAAAAGGCAAAAAATTCATAAAATCCAACAATCGGACAGAATAACTGAGCCTGGAGAGGCTTGCAGAAATAATACTCCCCAGAGACATCTCAGCTTGCACTCTTGGGCCGAATTCCCAGTGAAAGCTATCAGAGCAAGATCAGCAAGATTCCCCAATGGAAGCATGATCATCCAAACAAAATATCCGAGTCAAAGGACTCAGACTTCCTCAGTGGAAGATAGCTTTCCAACTCAAGCGACGAGTGAAGCTAAGCCTGAAGAGGCTTTCTAAATAATACTCTGGGATACATAAGATCCTCAATCCCCATTCGCCTACTCAGAGGCACTCCTCCAAAAAAAAGGAAAATCCAAAAAGATCAATACCCATTCCCCAGGCGGAATTCGGTATTCAACCAAACACCGAACGTCAAGATAATCTGCCTAACAAAAGAGGCCAATCAAGAAAGAAACCAGAAAATCAAAAAGAGTCACCCGAATAAGGATAACCGGGATACTCCACCACCGTCGAAAGGACGTCAGCCAACCATAAGGCACCGCTCACATCAGAAAGAGCATCTTTGTGTCTACATCCCCAAGGAATCAGAATTTCCCCAGTGGGCACCAACTACGCAATGGAAAGTTGGAACACAAGAACCTATGAGTAACTGCACATCCCCTAGACGGATCCCTGCGTTATCCAGCCCTCAGCGGCACCAAAATCAAAAACAACCGTCGAAGCAGCATCGTGGACTGTGGAGACAAAATCATCACAACAGAATCCCCCAGCGGATAACAGCCTACGCAGAGGCAACAAAACCAGAAAATCAAAAGAGTCACCCGAATAAGGATAACCGGGATACTCCACCACCGTCGAAAGGACGTCAGCCAACCATAAGGCACCGCTCACATCAGAAAGAGCATCTTTGTGTCTACATCCCCAAGGAATCAGAATTTCCCCAGTGGGCACCAACTACGCAATGGAAAGTTGGGACACAAGAACCTATGAGTAACTGCACATCCCCTAGACGGATCCCTGCGTTATCCAGCCCTCAGCGGCACCAAAATCAAAAACAACCGTCGAAGCAGCATCGTGGACTGTGGAGACAAAATCATCACAAATCCCTGGAGAGGGCAAACTCACGCTACCAAAGTGACCAGAAGCACGGAGGTATGCAACCCTAGGGAGGGCAAACCGCAGACCCTGGAGAGGGCAAACTCACGCTACCGAGGTTGTCAGAAACACCGAGGTATGCACGAGCCTGGAGAGGCGACGACTAATACTCAGCTACCCCGTCGTCAGAAACACGGAGGTATGCAGCTACCGAGGTTGTCAGAAACACCGAGGTATGCACGAGCCTGGAGAGGCGGTACTCAGCTACCCCGTCGTCAGAAACACGGAGGTATGCAGCTACCGAGGTTGTCAGAAACACCGAGGTATGCACAAGCCTGGAGAGGCGGTACTCAGCTACCCCATCGTCAGAAACACGGAGGTATGCAGCTACCGAGGTTGTCAAAAACACCGAGGTATGCACGAGCCTGGAGAGGCGACGACTAATACTCAGCTACCCCGTCGTCAGAAACACGGAGGTATGCAGCTACCGAGGTTGTCAGAAACACCGAGGTATGCACGAGCCTGGAGAGGCGGTACTCAGCTACGCCGTCGTCAGAAACACAGAGGAATGCAGCTACCGAGGTTGTCAGAAACATCGAGGTATGCACGAGCCTGGAGAGGCGGTACTCAGCTACCCCGTCGTCAGAAACACGGAGGTATGCACGAGCCTGGAGAGGCGACGACTAATACTCAACCTGGAGAGGCCACTCAACAATTTTCCCACCGGAAGACACTACAAGTTGGAAGGATGGCTTACTCCCCGGACAATTGGGTCAACTCCTTTACTTGTCAACCGGTACACCAAAAAGCCGTTCGACTAAGTAAAGGGGGGGCAGCTGTAGACCCCTAAAATTGTCCGGGTTGGAAATAAAGCTCAAAGACTCTCGAAGACCGAAGGAAAGTCAGCCGGAAGGACTCCTGGAAGACCCTAGGATGATGCTCTATAGGTCTAGAAGTCTTAGAGTAGCTTAGAATAAAGGTGTGCGAGGATTGGAGCTCAATACACCCTCCCAGAGGTTCAGTACGGCCGTATTGAGCCATTTGAACTGCAATACGGCCGTAGTGAACTCAATACGGCCGTACTGAAGTTGTCGAACTTCAGTACGGCCGTACCAAATTCAATACGGCCGTACTGTAGTTCAAAAAAAACTCAGTACGGGCCGTCGTGAAATCAATACGGCCGTACTGAAGTTTTTGAACTTCAGTACGGCCGTACCAAATTCAATACGGCTGTACTGTAGTTCAAAAACCCAGTACGGGCGGTATTGACCTCCCAGGCCGTATTGCGCCCCAATCCTATAAATAGGACGTCATTTGCACGTCCTCACACACTTTTGACACTCGTTTGGACCCTCTTGCTGAGGATTCTTGGGTTTTTGAGCTATTCTCTGCCCTAGGAACCTCTCTGAGAGCCAACCCGACTAAGTTCTTGAGTCATGAGCCTTGAAGCTTGAGACTCGAACAAGTCGAAGGGAAATCTCTTTGATTTCCATAGTTAATATTTGTTCTAGAGAAAGGAGCGAGCGAGCGTGTAGTGGGAAGGAGCGCCAAAAAGCCTCCTAACTCTTTTTGAATATATAAAAGCACGCTTCAAAGGTTTCTTTCCAAGTCCTTTCTTTTACCGCTTTCATTTATCGCTTTTTGATTGTTGCATTGCACGCTTTCAACATGTAGATAGTTTACTTATAATCGTTCTAATAAATAGGGGTAGTTTAGTAATTTTACGCTATTATTCATGAAATAATCCGTCATAGGGAACCCGAAAGGGGCGTTGTGGGGTGCTAACACCTTCCCCACACGTAATCGACTCCCTTACCCAACTCTGGTTGTAATGGCCTAAGTTGATTTGCGAAAATCAATTGCCTTATTTCTTTTTCCAATGTTTTGAGTAAAATATTGGTGGCGACTCCAAGAACCCCCTTTTGCGAAAACCACTAATCCATGGAGGGTCCCGCTTGGGATTAACATGGATTGGTGAGAGCCATTTAAACAAAATTGTTAGCTCGATGAGGTCTCAGTTTGAGAATAAGTCGTTCTAACAATCCATCATTTTTCAAAACTTAAAAAGAGTCCGACCATCGTCGCGAATGCCAAGGTCCGTTTCGGCGGGTGGCGACAAGGCTACTTGGAGAGTTTAACTCCATTTAACCTTCCTAGTTGATACAGTCATTTTATATTTTTTTAGTAGGGAAAAAGGGGTGGCATTTAGCAATGCTTGAGGGTGTGACTAGAAAATGGGCCAGAACTAGGCCTAGGCAAAATTTTGCATATTAGACTCATTTTGCTCCTAATTTTTCATAGATTTGATTTAGCTAGGTCTCATCATCATATGATGAACCTAACTAAACCAAATCAAAGAATTTCAAAATAATTCATGGAGCATTTTGGAGCCTTGGCCGCCTAACTCTATTCTTAGTTTTTGGCCAAAATTTGCTAAGTCTCTCCTTCAAGTTTTGAAGCTTCTCCTCCAAGTTTCTAAACCTTGGTAGGTTGGGCTGACCTTACCATGGTTCTTAAGTGAACCATGGTCAAGGTTAGCTTCTCCTACAAGTTTTAGAAACCATGGATTGTTAGCTACACCTTACCATGATTCCTAGTGAACCATGGTTAAGGTTAGCTTCTCCTAGAAGCTACCTCTCCCTATATATTTGTAAATCCCTCTCTTGTAATCACTTTTGGACATTTATGAGAAAAAGAATTCAAAATTCTCTCTCATGTTTCAAGAGTCAAATCCGTGAGAACCTATTCCTAGTTCTCTCTCAAGGTTTGTTCTCCTAGAAGCTTGGTTCCTCAAGCTTCTTCACTTCTTTAAGAGGTGACCAAACCTCCCTAGGTGCTTTTCCTGCATTGGAGTTTGCTTCGTGGAGCTTCAAGAGTTTTTGAAGGTTTAACCTCAAGAGTTCTTCGGTCCTTGCATGGAATACTTGAATAATCAACTTTCTTCTCCAAGTGCTTCCATCATCCACATCTCGAGGGGCAGAGGTCCCCCCGACCTCCTTCTCCCCCCTCTTTCTTTTTTTGCGGGTCTCCAAGGGGGCAATCTCCTCTTCTTGAGGCTCAGGGATCTTGATCTCGGCAACGTTATAACGAGACTTTAACTCACACCACTTGCTCCTTCCCATTATGCCTGCAAGTACAAAAGCCAAATACATCAGTAAAAGAAATTTTAAGAACCCTGATAACTAAAAAAGACGAGATACTCACTCTCTAGACCCCTCTCCTTGTATGCCAAGTTAGCAAGCGACAAAACGAGCTTGCAATCCAAGGGACGAGGAAGCGCTTATAGGTCCTTAATGGCAGCAGCATCCGAGGTCGTCAATTCAAGGTTGGTCGACCCGTTAAACCTCCGGAGCCTGCTGCCAGTAGAGAGGGAACCTCGGCAACCCGCCAAAGTGGAACATCTCATCTTCCAACTGGTCGACCTCCACGGGCAGAACCTGGAAGAACTCTTGTTTGAAATTCTTGTAAGACTGGGAGTAAAGAGAAAATAGCCCCCCAGCCTTACTCCCACTCAAAGACAACCAACCATAGGGAGGTGCGCCCAATTTCAGTTGATAAAAGTGAAGAAAAACAGGAAGAGACAACCCTATCCCTAGGGTCGAGCATAGGACCTGAAAGGCCCTCAAAAAAACCCTAACTATTGGGGTGCAACTAGTAAGGAGCCAAGTTGACAAAATTCAAAAAGTCACATTCAAATTGGGAAAAGGGAAGGCAAACGCCTAAATCCATAAAAAAGCACTGGTACATATAGAAAAAGGGGGGATTAGAGGTACCCCACATATATACACGCTTGCCGGGCTGACAAGGTTCAAGCCGAATGAGCTTGGAAATAGACGCTTGGCAGATCTTGTGTGATTTTGACATCGCATTGATCTCCATAAAAGACTTGAAGATGTTGTGGAACTCTCCGACATCACCCCTGACCCATTCGTAGCCAGTGATGATGGGGAAAGGCTCCCTAGGGTGATTCCCACCCTTTTTCTTTTCAGCGGCAGCCGTCTCGACGGCCGCCGCCTTGCCACGCGCCTTGCCCTTACGTTTGGCCGGCGCAGAAGATGCGGCACCACTCCCTCTAGCCATCAAGAAGATGAAAAGATTTGAGAAGAAGAAAAAGATAGAGAAATTGAAGTACCTGGTACTCCTTTGACAAATGAAAGAACAATAACGAAGGACGAGAACTTAGTTGCTGGAAATGGAGACGGAGGAGAACGGAGACAAGAAAAGCGAAGACGGAGAGTGGACAGAGGAAAGTGAGGAGGCTTCGAGAACAAGCCAAAGTAAAAGTGTAAAGTGAAGGGAGAAAGGCGCGAGAGAAAGACAAAAGAAGTCTCAAAAATTTGAAAACACACGACACATGGAGAGAGAGAAAGACAAAACTGACGACACATTAATGGGACCCCATTATGATGGGCACAACCATCATTGCATAACCATCACTTCCCATTAACACGCCTCCCACGCATTACGGGAATGAGGTGACGGTTATGACAAATGGCATCATGACAGAGAGGCATACGCGAAGGGTCATGGCCCCTTGTCGAGCTCGGTCTTAACTCCTCGACGCGCGGTCTTCGGAGCTCGGGGGGCTAGTGTACTATCCGTACTGCTATGCCGAGCTTGAGCTCAGAATCACAGCGCGGAGTGACCTTGGACACGCGCTAGGTGACATCGGCCCACTATCCAATTAGGTCACAACTGATCTCGGGCCCAAAGCCTAGATAAACCCTAATTCACACTAAGGTACGTGCATTACTTATACGAGACTCGTACTTCCACAAACACTAACTTTAGCATCGGAGTCTCTTTTGCAGGTACCACCCCCACTTGGAATAGCAACCATACCCAGCGAAGGAGGCTCGCCGATCTTACCCAGCAGATCAACCCTACGAACGATCCCCGGTAAGAACTGTCGCCACCCGCCGAAACGGACCTTGGCATTCGCGACGATGGTTGGACTCTTTTTATGTTTTGAAAAATGGTGGATTGTTAGAACGACTTATTCTCAAACTGAGACCTCATCGAGCTAACAATTTTGTTTAAATGACTCTCACCAATCCATGTTAATCCCAAGCGGGACCCTCCATGGATTAGTGGTTTTCGCAAAAAGGGGTTCTTGGAGTCGCCACCAATGTTTTACTCAAAACATTGGAAAAAGATATAAGGCAATTGATTTTCACAAATCAACTTGGCCATTACAACCAGAGTAGAGTAAGGGAGTCGATTATGTGCGGGGAAGGTGTTAGCACCCCACAACGCCCCTTTCGGGTTCCCTATGACGGATTATTTCATAAATAATAGCGTAAAATTACTAAACTACCCCTATTTATTAGAACGATTGTAAGTAAACTATCTACATGATGAAAGCTTTAAACGTGTAATGCAACAATCAAAAAGCGGTAAAAGAAAGGATTTTGGGAATAAACCTTCGAAGCGTGCTTTTATATATTCAAAACGAAGTTTAGGAGGCTTTTTGGCGCTCCTTCCCACTACACGTCCGCTCGCTCCTTTCCCTAAAGATAATTTTTACTATGGAAATCAAAGAGATTTCCCTTCGACTTGTTCGAGTCTCAAGCTAATGGCTCATGACTCAAGAACTTTGTCGGATTGGCTCTCGGAGAGACTTCTAGGGCAGAGAATAGCTCAAAAACCCAAGAATACTCAGCACGAGGGTCCAGAAGTGTGGAAAAAGTGTGGAAGGACGTGCCAATGACGTCCTATTTATAGGATTGAGGCGCCGTACGGCCTAGAGGGTCAATACGGCCCGTACTGAGTTTTTGAACTACAGTACGACCGTATTGAATTTGGTACAACCGTACTGAAGTTCAAAAACTTCAGTACGGACGTATTGATTTCACTACGGCCCGTACTGAGTTTTTGAACTACAGTACGGCCGTATTGAATTTGGTACGGCCCGTACTGAAGTTTTTGAACTACAGTACGGCCGTATTGAATTTGGTACGGCCGTACTGAAGTTCAAAAACTTCAGTACGACCGTATTGATTTCACTACGGCCGTATTGTAGTTCAAATGGCTCAGTACGGCCGTACTGAACCTCTGGGAGGGCGTATTGGGCTCCAATCCTCACACACCCTTATTCTAAGCTACTCTAAGACTTCTAGACCTACAAAGAATCATCCTAGGGTCTTCCAGGAGTCCTTCCGGCTGACTTTCCTTCGGTCTTTGAGAGTCTTTGAGCTTTATTTCCGACCCAGACAATTTTAGGGGTCTACAGCTGCCCCCCCTTTACTTAGTCGAACGGCTTTTTGGTGTACCAGTTGACAAGTAAAGGAGTTGACCCAATTGTCCGGGGAGTAAGCCATCCTTCCGACTTGTAGTGTCTTCCGGTGGGAAAATTGTTGAGTGGCCTCTCCAGGTTGAGTATTAGTCGTCGCCTCTCCAGGCTCGTGCATACCTCGGTGTTTCTGACAACCTCCGTAGCGTGAGTTTGCCCTCTCCAGGGTCTGCATTCCTCCGTGTTTCTGACGACGTTGGCAGCTGCATACCTCCGTGTTTCTGACGATGTCGGTAGCTGAGTATTAGTCGTCGCCTCTCCAGGATCGTGCATACCTCGGTGGTTCTGACAACCTCGGTAGCTGCATACCTCCGTGTTTCTGACGACGGGGTAGCTGAGTATTAGTCGTCGCCTCTCCAGGCTCGTGCATACCTCGGTGTTTCTGACAACCTCGGTAGCTGCATACCTCCGTGTTTCTGACGACGGGGTAGCTGAGTATTAGTCGTCGCCTCTTCAGGCTCGTGCATACCTCGGTGTTTCTGACAACCTCGGTAGCTGCATACCTCCGTGTTTCTGACGACGGGGTAGCTGAGTATTAGTCGTCGCCTCTCCAGGCTCGTGCATACCTCGGTGTTTCTAACAACCTCGGTACCTGCATACCTCCGTGTTTCTGACGACGGGGTAGCTGAGTATTAGTCGTCGCCTCTCCAGGCTCGTGCATACCTCGGTGTTTCTGACGACCTCGGAAGCGTGAGTTTGCCCTCTCCAGGGTCTGCGGTTTGCCCTCCCCAGGGTTGCATACCTCCGTGCTTCTGGTCACTTTGGTAGCGTGAGTTTGCGCTCTCCAGGGATGCATACCTCCGTGCTTCTGGTCACTTTGGTAGCGTGAGTTTGCCCTCTCCAGGGTTTTGTGATGATTTTGTCTCCACAGTCCACGATGCTGCTTCGATGGTTGTTTTTGATTTTGGTGCCGCTGAGGGCTGGATAACGCAGGGATCCGTCTAGGGGATGTGCAGTTACTCATAGGTTCTTGTGTCCCAACTTTCCATTGCGTAGTTGGTGCCCACTGGGGAAATTCTGGTTCCTTGGGGATGCAGACACAAAGATGCTCTTCCTGAGGTGAGTGATGCCTTATGATTGGCTGACGTCCTTTCGACGTTGGTGGAGTATCCCGGTTATCCTTATTCGGGTGACTCTTTTGATTTTCTGGTTTTGTTGCCTCTGCGTAGGCTGTTATCTGCTGGGGGATGTCGCCACCGGCCCAAACGGGCCTCGGCGGTCGCGAAGACGGTCGAGCTCGCTTTTATTTTAGTTTTGAAAATGTATTGGATTATTAGAACGACTTGTTCTCAAACTGAGACCTTGTCGATCTTATCCAATTTATTTATTAAATGTCTCACCAATCCATGTTAATCCCAAGCGGGACCCTCCATGGATTAGTGGTTTTCGTAGTAAAAGGGTTCGTGGAGTCGCCACCAATTTTTTACTCAAAGCATTGGAAAAAGGGATAAGGCAATTGATTTTATAAATCAACTTTGGCCATTACAACCAGAGTTGGGTAAGGGAGTCGGTTACGCGTGGGGAAGGTGTTAGCACCCCACAGCGCCCCTTTCGGGTTCCCTATGACAGATTATTTCTAAAATAATAGTACAAAATTATTAAATTACCCCTATTTATTCTAAACGATTATGAACAAGATATCTACATGGCGAATAAATTAGAGATGCTATGCAACAATCAGAAAGCAGTAAAAGGAAGGATTTTGAAGAAGAAACCTTTGAAGCGTGCTTTTATATATTTCGTAAAACTGGGAAGCTTTTTGGCGTTCCCTCGCTCTACAAGCCCGCTCGCTCCCTCCTATAAAATTTTGACTACGGAAATCCGGAGGATTTCCCTTCGACTAGGTTCGATCCTCAAGCAAAATGGCTCGGGGCTCAAGAACTTCGTCGGATCAACTCTCCGAGTGATTTCTAGGGCAGAACACTGCTCAAAAACCCCAGAATACTCAAGGAGAGGGTTGAAACTATGTTCCAAAGTGTCGAATGACGTCCAATTGACGTCATATTTATAGGGAACAGGCCCAATACGGGCTACAGAATCAATACGGCCATATTGAAATTTTTGAACTTCAATACGGCCGTATTGAGTTCAATACGGCCGTATTGAAGCTCAAAAATTTCAATACGGCCGTATTGAGTTCACTGCGGCTGTATTGAAGCTTCAATACGGCCGTATTGATTTCAGTACGGCCGTATTGAAGTTCAGAAACTTCAATACGCCGTATTGAGTTCACTGTGGCCATATTGAAGCTTCAATACGGCCGTATTAAGTTTAGTACGGCCGTATTGGGCTTCATTCCCTCCACTTCCTTATTTTAAGCTACTCTAAGACCTCTACACCTACAGAGAACCCTCCTAGGGCCTTCCAGGAGTCCTTCTGGCTGATCTTCCTTCAGTCTTCGAGAGTCTTCAAGCTTTATTTCCGACCCGGACAATTTTAGGGGTCTACAGCTGCCCCCCCTTTACTTAGTCAAACGGTCTTTTTGGTGTATCGATTGACAAGTAAAGGAGTTGACCCAATTGTCCGGGTAATACGCCAACCTTCTGACTTGTAGTGTCTTCCGGTGGAAAATTGTTGAGTAGCCTCTCCAGGTTGAGTATTAGTCGTCGCCTCTCCAGGCTCATGCATACCTCGGTGCTCTCGACAACTGGGTAGCTGAGTACTGCCTCTCCAGGCCTGTGCATACCTCGGTGCTCTCGACAACTGGGCAGCTGAGTATTGCCTCTCAGGCTTGTGCATACCTCGGTGCTCTCGACAACTGGGTAGCAGAGTATTGCCTCTCAGGCTTGTGTATACCTCGGTGCTCTCGACAACTGGGTATCTGAGTATTGCCTCTCAGGCTTGTGCATACCTCGGTGCTCTCGACAACTGGGTAGCTGGGTATTGCCTCTCAGGCTTGTGCATACCTGGGTGCTCTCGACAACTGGGTAGCTGAGTATTGCCTCTCCAGGCTGGTGCATACCTCGGTGCTCTCGACAACTGGGTAGCTGAGTATTGCCTCTCCAGGCTTGTGCATACCTCGGTGCTCTCGACAACTGGGCAGCTGAGTATTGCCTCTCCAGGCTGGTGCATACCTCGGTGCTCTCGACAACTGGGCAGCTGAGTATTGCCTCTCCAGGCTCGTGCATACCTCGGTGCTCTCGACAACTGGGTAGCTGAGTATTGCCTCTCAGGCTTGTGCATACCTCGGTGCTCTCGACAACTGGGCAGCTGAGTATTGCCTCTCCAGGCTTGTGCATACCTCGGTGCTCTCGACAACTGGGTAGCAGAGTATTGCCTCTCAGGCTTGTGTATACCTCGGTGCTCTCGACAACTGGGTATCTGAATATTGCCTCTCAGGCTTTGAGATGATTTTGTCTCCACAGTCCACGATGCTGCTTCGACGGTTTTTCTGATTTTGTGCCGTTGAGGGCTGGATAACGCAGGGATCCGTCTAGGGGATGTGCAGTCATTCATAGGTTCCTGTGCCCCAACTTGCATTGCATTGTTGGTACCCATTGAGGAATTTCTGTTTCCTTGGGGTGTAGACACAGATGCTCTTCTTGAATTGAGCGATGCCTTATGCTTGGCTGACGTCCTTTGACGTTGGTGGAGTATCCCGGTTATCTTTATTCGGGTATCTCTTTTGGGTTTTCTGATTTTTGTCGCCTCTATGTAGGCTGTTATCCGCTGGGGATTCTGTCGTTGATTTTGATTAGCCTCTTCTGTTAGGCGTATCAGCTTGACGTTCAATGATTGGCTAAAAAGCCAAATTCCGCTTGGGGAATTGTTATTGATTTTTTCTTTTTTTTGGGTTTTCCTTTTTTGAAGGAGTGCCTCTTGTGTAGGCGACTGGGGATTTGAAGTTCAGTGTTCGGCTGAGTGCCAGATTCCGCTTGGGGAATACTTATTGATATTTTTTGATTTTTCTCTTTTTGCAGGGATGCCTCTGAGTAGGCGATTGGGGAATGAGGGATCTTATGTATCCCAGAGTATTATTTAGGAAGCCTCTGCAGGCTTAGCCTCACTCAACACTTGAGTTGGAGAGCTATCTTCACTGAGGAAGTTTAAGTCCTTTGACTTGGATATTCTGCTTGGGAGATCGTACTTCCATTGGGGATTTTGACGATTTTGCTTTGATAGCTCTCGCTGGGGATTTGTTCCGTGAGCTTGAGTTGAGGTTTCTCTGGGGAGTATTATTTCTGCGAGCCTCTCCAGGCTCATTTATTCTGTACAGTTGGAGGAGTATTATTTCTGCAAGCCTCTCCAGGCTTAGTTATTCTGTATGAGTATTGTTTCGGCAAGCCTCTCCAGGCTCAGTTATTTTGTATGAGTATTATTTCGGCAAGCCTCTCCAGGCTCTGTTATTCTGTATGATGCGGAGTTTTTGTCTTTTTGTCGACTTTTGACTTTTTCTGTATTTTTGCCTTTTTGTCGTTTTTTGGCCTTTTTCTGTATTTTTGCCTTTTCTTGTTGATTTGCGGCTTTTTTCTGTTGACCGCTGCCATACACAAGCAATTTTCTATTTTTTTCTATTTTATGCAATTGCCTCATGATAAGGTCTTTGAATGTGCAACTAATGTGTGTGTGATGCACAAATGCAAGTTTTTATTTTTGCTCATTTATTTAGAAAAGTGAGTGGCTTTCCCTATCCTCTTTTTCTTGGAGGAATCGACGTGAGGGAATATTTTTGTGAGCCTTTTATGCAGGAGATTTATGGATTTTATAGGAACCCCTCCAATTTTCTTTATTTGACCGATTATTAAGAGAGTTTCGTACAATTTTTGAAACATCAATTTAGAGGCATAATCACATGGTCAAGAGAGAAAAGAAACAAATGGATATTTTATTGATATTCACAAGTGTTTTTACAGAAAGATATACAGAAGGAAATTTCTGAAGAATGGCTGGCCAAGGTAGGCTATATACATTGGGCTTAACAATTATATCTGTAATTGTTGCTCTTTACGTTCCCTTAATTGCTTCGGCCTGAGCCAGGAGTGTAGATGCTGCAAGACGCTTGCTTCTAGAAGATAATCACTTGAACCGCCTTTCGGTTTTCGATTCAAGAGATCGTTGCTTGCTTTGCTTTTACATCTTATTCTTTTGCCCCTAACTTTTGCCTAGGACGTATCCTAGCGGGGATGATTTTGCCTTTGTTTTGCCTAGTACCCTTGTACTGGCGGGCTTTTATTTCTCCCTAATTTTTGCCTAGGACGCCCTTTTCGGGTTTTCATCCTAGCGGGCTTATGCAAGCAACGTCTTCAAGCATAATACTTCTTTACCATGTCAGCGTTGACTGGGTATCGAAGTTCTTCTCCATTCATGTCTGTGAGGATTAATGCTCCTCCTGAGAAGACTCGTTTTATCACTTATGGTCCTCCGTGATTTGGGGCACACTTTCCGATTTTGTCCCTTTTGAGTTGGTAGCAATTTCTTCATTACCAACTCTCCCTCATGGTAGAGTCGAGGGTGGACTTCTTTGTCAAAAGCCTTTTTGATCTTCCTCTGATAGGCTTGACCATGGCATATGGCGTTCAGCCGTTTCTCCTTGATAAGGTTCAACCGGTCGTATCGGCTTTGAACCCTTTCTGCCTCGGAAAGTTTTGCTTCCATGATTACCCTTATATAAGGTTTTTCGACTTCGACGGGTAGAACTGTCTCCTGAAGTCCTATAACCATGAAGAGCGAAGGGTAACATCTCGTGTCAGTCTTTGAATGAGACAACCATCTTTTGCACTATTTTCTTGGTGTTCTTTTTGGTTGCCTCGACTGCCCCATTCATCTTTTGGCCGATATGGGGAAGAGTTATGGTGTTGGATCTTGAATTCTTGGCTCAATTCTTCCACCATTTTATTATTCAGATTAGATCCATTTTCAGTGATGATTTATTTCTCCATGCTTCCACTAGATTATTCTAAAATCTTTTGGGACAAGAGAGAAGAGAAAGGAAAGATATTTTTGTTCTGAAGTTTGTGTTTTAGAGAGGATTTATTTTTCAAAAATGGTTTTTGTAAGAATGGTTAGCCGAGGTAGGCTTATGTGTTTAGGCTTGTTCGATTAAACACTTTATGAAGTTAAGCACATCTTTGTTATTAATGATTGTGCTTTGACAACTTGGATAGCTTTTCTTGAGCCCCTTGTTCAATTGATGGTACCATCATGGATTTATTTTGTTTTTCTTTTGCCCTAACTTTTGCTTAAAACACCCATTTGTGGAGTTTTAGCGGGCTTTTGTTTTTGTTCATTATTTTGTAACCCTAACTTTTGCCTAGGTCACCCTTTTGTGGGATTCCTAGCGGGTCTTTTGCTCTTATTTTTACGCAGTCCCCTTTTTGGGTTTCCTGCCGAGCTTATTATCTTTAGGATTTCTTTATCCATGATGGCACTTATTGAGGCCAAGGGAAGGTGCTCCAAGTTGTCACACACACTTCCACATAAAAATGATGTGGGTTTATTATTATTAAGATGATTTTAACCTCATTCATGTTTATTCAAACAGGGTTAAAAAATGTGGTTTAGAATTTTATTATAAGCAAGAAAAGAAGCAATGAAGAATGATTTTATTATAATCATAGCGGAAACATGTGTCCTTATTTCATCACTGATATGGGTCCCAATGTTGACCTCTTATATCTTTTGGCCATGCCCCAAATTCACAGTCTCTAATTTCTCTTGACGAGCAATCTTTGCAGATCCGGAGAAATGGTCTCCTCATTACTGTCCAACTCAACCCATTTATCCTCAACTTTTGGATTCCGGTCAGAGCGAACAATTACAGACATAATTATTTTATTGGTTCTGTTTAGGTTTAGAATTATTAATGTTAATGGGGAAAGAGAGAAAAGAACAAAAAAGAGAGTAATGTGAAAAATGCCTCTTTATTGATATTTTAAAAAAACTGTAAAACCCTTATTTACATGAAAAGGTTCTCATGATCTCGGGTACTGATCATGAGTCCCTAAAAGAAAAGAAAAATATGAAGGGGCCCTATCGTGGCTTGCCATTCTCTACTCCTGCTTCGGCCGAGGATTCTTGCTCACGTCGGGCGCTATCGAATCAAAAGTGATCCACCCGGCATCAATAAGGTCTTGGACCTTATATTTGAGAGCTCTGCAGTTCTCCGTTGAATGCCCCGATGCCCCCGAATGGTATAAACATTTGTCTTGTGGTTTGTACCAACTGGGATGAGGTGGATCAATCTTCTTTAGTGGAACGTAAGCTAGAAGACGTGCTTCCACTAGCTTCGGCAGGATGTCGCTATATGTGGTCGGAAGTTTATCAAACTTCTTCAGAGGTTTGAATTGCGATCTTCCTGACTTCGAAGTGGAAGAAGACGAAGAGATGGTTATGGCACTGACTTCTCTCTCCTTCTTCTTCCCAAAGGTCTTCTTAGCTTTAAATGATTGGGAAGGTTTAGCTAGCTTCCCGCTTTTCAGCTCTTGTTCCACTCTTCCTCCAACATGATGGGACTCATGGTCACTGTGCTCAGCCCCTTGTATGTTGTGGTGACGCATGAGTTCCATCATTTGCGCCATTTGCTCTTTGAGCTGTGAGAGCTCGGCTGTAAGCTCCTTATTTCGTTCCTCCAACGCGTCCATTTTCTTGTTGAGCTGAGAGAGCTCGGTTGTGAGCTTCTTATTTTGCTCCCCCAGCGCTTCCATTTTCTTGATTTTCTGCGTGCGCATGAGGACAGAGAGATGACCAGCCACTTTCTAAAATGAATTTTTTAACCTAATTAGTTTATTGAATGAATACGCTCTTGACATGAGCTTGATAACCCTCCATTTTTAAGGCGCTGCCTTTTTAAAACAGAATGTTATCACCCTCCTTGACTTATGATCTCTCCTCAACGGAGAATCTCGATAATTATGGGTCTCTTTTACTCATGTCAAGAGGTATTGGTGAACCTAAAATGCATGGTCTATGAGGATGCATGATGTCTTATTGGTAATGATGTACATGCTCCTCACTTTTATTATATTTCCACACATGGTCTTTCCTCTCATGTCATGGTATTTTCATGCATGGGGATTATTCTTTAGACCTTATCATGAGGTTTATTATTAATGCACAAACAATGTCACATAAACCTATACACAAACAATTCACTCATCCACGAACAGTCACGAGCGAATCACGAGGTAGGGGTATCCTGCAGAAATGGTGCATATTCAAGGTAGGTTCTAACTGTTCTCACCAGTCCAAGGCCCCCAAGGTGCCCCCATTATAGGGACCCAATTCCTCTCATCGTAGGTCGATGGAAAGCTCCAACGCACCGTCGGACTCAAGTTCATGGTTATCACCTTGAGTGATGTTTTCCGACAACGGTCTACGGGCACCTATAGACCCATTCGACAACCGGCCGTACTAACATCCACTCCCTATGGTTAATCACTCATGCCCCCGGGTATAGAGGGAACTGTTGTGTGCAAAGGTTTGTGTGCAGTTTTTATTTCAAACAATTGCGTAAATTTAAAAATACAACAGTTATTTAAAGCCAAATAGATAAACATGTTATCATACAAGTGAGGGGTAATAAAGTAATTTTTAACTATTATTTGTTAAAAATAATCTGTCACTAAATGGGACTGACTCTCGAGGCTTCCCCAGTGAGGGGTCGCCATCTGTCGCCACCGGCCCAAACGGGCCTCGGCGGTCGCGAAGACGGTCGAGCTCGCTTTTATTTTAGTTTTGAAAATGTATTGGATTATTAGAACGACTTGTTCTCAAACTGAGACCTTGTCGATCTTATCCAATTTATTTATTAAATGTCTCACCAATCCATGTTAATCCCAAGCGGGACCCTCCATGGATTAGTGGTTTTCGTAGTAAAAGGGTTCGTGGAGTCGCCACCAATGTTTTACTCAAAACATTGGAAAAAGGGATAAGGCAATTGATTTTATAAATCAACTTTGGCCATTACAACCAGAGTTGGGTAAGGGAGTCGGTTACGCGTGGGGAAGGTGTTAGCACCCCACAGCGCCCCTTTCGGGTTCCCTATGACAGATTATTTCTAAAATAATAGTACAAAATTATTAAATTACCCCTATTTATTCTAAACGATTATGAACAAGATATCTACATGGCGAATAAATTAGAGATGCTATGCAACAATCAGAAAGCAGTAAAAGGAAGGATTTTGAAGAAGAAACCTTTGAAGCGTGCTTTTATATATTTCGTAAAACTGGGAAGCTTTTTGGCGTTCCCTCGCTCTACAAGCCCGCTCGCTCCCTCCTATAAAATTTTGACTACGGAAATCCGGAGGATTTCCCTTCGACTAGGTTCGATCCTCAAGCAAAATGGCTCGGGGCTCAAGAACTTCGTCGGATCAACTCTCCGAGTGATTTCTAGGGCAGAACACTGCTCAAAAACCCCAGAATACTCAAGGAGAGGGTTGAAACTATGTTCCAAAGTGTCGAATGACGTCCAATTGACGTCATATTTATAGGGAACAGGCCCAATACGGGCTACAGAATCAATACGGCCGTATTGAAATTTTTGAACTTCAATACGGCCGTATTGAGTTCAATACGGCCGTATTGAGTTCAATACGGCCGTATTGAAGCTCAAAAATTTCAATACGGCCGTATTGAGTTCACTACGGCTGTATTGAAGCTTCAATACGGCCGTATTGATTTCAGTACGGCCAATACGCCGTATTGAGTTCACTGCGGCCATATTGAAGCTTCAATACGGCCGTATTAAGTTTAGTACGGCCGTATTGGGCTTCATTCCCTCCACTTCCTTATTTTAAGCTATTCTAAGACCTCTAGACCTACAGAGAACCCTCCTAGGGCCTTCCAGGAGTCCTTCTGGCTGATCTTCCTTCAGTCTTCGAGAGTCTTCAAGCTTTATTTCCGACCCGGACAATTTTAGGGGTCTACAGGGGATTCTGTTGTGATGATTTTGTCTCCACAGTCCACGATGCTGCTTCGACGGTTGTTTTTGATTTTGGTGCCGCTGAGGGCTGGATAACGTAGGGATCCGTCTAGGGGATGTGCAGTTACTCATAGGTTCTTGTGTCCCAACTTTCCATTGCGTAGTTGGTGCCCACTGGGGAAATTCTGATTCCTTGGGGATGTAGACACAAAGATGCTCTTTCTGAGGTGAGCGTTGCCTTATGATTGGCTGACGTCCTTTCGACGTTGGTGGAGTATCCCGGTTATCCTTATTCGGGTGACTCTTTTGATTTTCTGGTTTTGTTGCCTCTGCGTAGGCTGTTATCCGCTGGGGGATTCTGTCGTATTGATCTTGATTGGCCTCTTCTGTTAGGCGGATTATCTTGACGTTCGGTGTTTAGCTGAATACCGAGTTCCGCTTCGGGAATGGTTATTGATCTTTTCGGATTTTCTCTTTTTGAAGGAGTGCCTCTGAGTAGGCGAATGGGGATTGAGGATCTTATGTATCCCAGAGTATTATTTAGAAAGCCTCTTCAGGCTTAGCTTCACTCGTCGCTTGAGTTGGAAAGCTATCTTCCACTGAGGAAGTCTAAGTCCTTTGACTCGGATATTTTGTTTGGATGATCATGATTCCATTGGGGAATCTTACTGATCTTGCTCTGATAGCTTTCACTGGGAATTCGGCCCAAGAGTGCAAGCTGAGATGTCTCTGGGGAGTATTATTTCGGCAAGCCTCTCCAGGCTCAGTTATTCTGTGGATTTTCTGAATTTTTGCCTTTTCTGTTGATTTCGGCTTTTTCTGTAATCGGAGGGATCTCAAACACACTCACAGATAAAGTATGCAGAGGAATGAAGATGTTGTTGAGGTATGTCGCCACCCGCCTAAACGGACCTTGGCATTCGCGACGATGGTTGGACTCTTTTTAAGTTTTGAGAAATGATGGATTGTTAGAACAACTTATTCTCAAACTGAGACCTCATCGAACTAACAATTTTATTAAATGATTCACCAATCCATGTTAATCCCAAGCGGGACCCTCCATGGATTAGTGGTTTTCACAAAAAGAAGGGTTCTTGGAGTCGCCACCAATGTTTTACTCAAAACATTGGAAAAAGGGATAAGGCAATTGATTTTCGCAAATCAACCTTGGCCATTACAACCAGAGTTGGGTAAGGGAGTCGGTTACGTGCGGGGAAGGTGTTAGCACCCCACAACGCCCCTTTCGGGTTCCCTATGACGGATTATTTCATAAATAACATTGTAAAATTACTAAATTACCCCTATTTATTAGAAACGATTATAAGCGGAATATTTACATGATGAAAATTCTAAATATGCAATGCAATAATCAAAAAGCAGTAAAAGGAAGGATTTTGAAAAAGAAACCTTTGAAGCGTGCTTTTATATATTTAAACATACGTTAGGAGGCTTTTTGGCGCTCCTTCCCACTACACGCTTGCTCGCTCATTCCCTAAAAATTAATTTTTACTATGGAAATCGAAAATATTTCCCTTCGACTAGTTCGAATCCTCAAGCTAAATGCTCAGAACTCAAGAACTTCGTCGGATCGGCTCTCGGAGAGACTTCTAGGGCAGAACACTGCTCAAAAACCCCAGAATGCTCAACAAGAGGGTCCAAGAATCTGGAAAAAGTGTCCAAAATGTGTGGAATGACGTCCAAATGACGTCCTATATATAGGAGTGAGGCGCAGTACGGCCTCTGACATCAATACGGCCCGTACTGAAGTTTTGAACTACAGTACGGCCGTATTGAATTCAGTACGGCCGTACTGAAGTTCAAAAACTTCAGTACGGTCGTATTGGTTTCAGTACGGCCGTATTGTAGTTCAAATTGTTCAGTACGGCCGTACTGAACTTCTAGGAGGTCGTATTGAGCTCCAATCCTCCCACATCCTTATTTTAAGCTACTCTAAGACTTCTAAACCTATGAAGAATCATCCTAGGGTCTTCCAGGGTCTTCCAGGAGTCCTTTCGGCTGACTTTCCTTCGGTCTTCGAGAGTCTTCGTGTCTTATTTCCGACTCGTACAATTTTAGGGGTCTACAGCTGCCCCCCCTTTCCTTAGTCAAACAGCTTTTTGGTGTACCGGTTGACAAGTAAAGGAGTTGACCCAATTGTCCGGGGAATAAGCCATCCTTCCGACTTGTAGTGTCTTCCGGTGGAAAATTGTTGAGTAGCCTCTCCAGGTTGAGTATTAGTCGTCGCCTCCCCAGGCTCGTGCATACCTCGGTGTTTCTGACAACCTCGGTAGCTGAATACCGCCTCTCCAGGCTCTGCCTCCGTGTTTCTGACGACGTTAGCAGTTGCACACCTCCGTGTTTCTGACGACGTTGGTGGCTGAGTACCGCCTCTCCAGGCTCTGCCTCTGTGTTTCTGACGACATTGGCAGTTGCATACCTCCGTTGTTTCTGACGACGGGGTAGCTGAGTACCGCCTCTCCAGGCTCTGTCTCGGTGTTTCTGACAACCTTGACAGTTGCATACCTCCGTTGTTTCTGACGACGGGGTAGATGAGTACCGCCTCTCCAGGCTCTACCTCGGTGTTTCTGACAACCTTGGCAGCTGAGTTTGCCCTCTCCAGGGTCTGCGATTTGCCCTCCCTAGGGTTGCATACCTCCGTGTTTCTGACGACGGGGTAGCTGAGTACCGCCTCTCCAGGCTCTGTCTCGGTGTTTCTAACAACCTTGACAGCTGAGTTTGCCCTCTCCAGGGTCTGCGGTTTGCCCTCCCCAGGGTTGCGTACCTCCGTGCTTCTGGTCACTTTTGTAGCGTGAGTTTGCCCTCTCCAGGGTCTGCGGTTTGCCCTCCCCAGGGTCTGCCTCCGTGTTTCTGACGACGTTGGCAGTGCGAGTTTGCCCTCTCCAGGGATTTGTGATGATTTTGTCTCCACAGTCCACGATGCTGCTTCGACGATTGTTTTTTATTTTTGTGCCACTGAGGGCTGGATAACGCAGGGATCCGTCTAGGGGATGTGCAGTTACTCATAGGTTCTTGTGTCCCAACTTTCCATTGCGTAGTTGGTGCCCACTGGGGAATTTCTGATTCCTTGGGGGTGCAGACACAAAGATGCTCCTTTTGAGGTGAGCGATGCCTTATGATTGGCTGACGTCCTTTCGACGTTGGTGGAGTATCCCGGTTATCCTTATTCGGGTGACTCTTTTTGATTTTCTTGGTTTTGTTGCCTCTGCGTAGGCTGTTATCCGCTGGGGGATTCTGTCGTTAATTTTGATTAGCCTCTTCTGTTAGGCGGATCATCTTGACGTTCAATGATTGGCTGAATGCCGAATTCCGCTTGGGGAATGATTATTGATCTTTTTTGGATTTTCTCTTTTTGAAGGAGTGCCTCTGAGTAGGCGAATTATCTTGATGTTTGGTGTTCGGCTGAGTGCCGGATTCTGCTTGGGGAATGGTTATTGATCTTTTCGGATTTTCTTTTTTTTTGAAGGAGTGCCTCTGAGTAGGCGAATTATCTTGATGTTTGGTGTTCGGCTGAGTGCCGGATTCCGCTTGGGGAATGGTTGTTTATGTTTTTGATTTTTCTCTTTTTGAAGGGGTGCCTCTGAGTAGGCGAATTATCTTGATGTTTGGTGTTCGGCTGAGTGCCGGATTCCGCTTGGGGAATGGTTGTTGATGTTTTTGATTTTTCTCTTTTTGAAGGGGTGCCTCTGAGTAGGCGAATGGGGATTGAGGATCTTCTGTATCCCAGAGTATTATTTAGAAAGCCTCTTTAGGCTTAGCTTCACTCGTCGCTCGAGTTGGAAAGCTATCTTCCACTGAGGAAGTCTGAGTCCTTTGACTTGGATATTTCGTTTGGATAATCATTGCTTCCATTGGGGGATCTTACTGATCTTGCTTTGATAGCTCTTACTGGGGATTTGGTCCAAGAGTGTGAGCTGAGAAGTCTCTGGGGAGTATTATTTCAGCAAGCCTCTCCAGGCTCAGTTATTCTGTACGATTTATTGATTTTCTGTTCAGCCCAAGAGTGCAAGCTGAGATGTTTCTTGGGGAGTATTATTTCGGCAAGCCTCTCCAGGCTCAGTTATTCTGTACGATGCGGTTGATTTTCTGATTTTTTGCCTTTTCTGTCGATTTGCGGCTTTTTCTGTATTTTGCCTTTTTTGTTGATTTCGGCTTTTTCTGTATTTTTTGCCTTTTTTGTTGATTTTGGCTTTTTCTGTACAGAAATTAAAGTGCTAAAGAATTTGGATTCAAAAGTGGAAAATTTCATTTATTAAATAGAATGAAATTTGTACAATGGAAATGAAGAGAAGTGGGGCATAGCCCGATCAATCAAATACATAAAAAGCAAGAAAGATAGCCGGTCTTCACTCCTCTGCCGGCGGATCCTGTGGAGGGTCTGGGAAGCGACGATGCAGCCAGACTGACAGGCTGTCAAAATCCTGTCGTAGGGCGTCGATACCATGCTGCGCAGTGTCGAATCGAGCGTCGATGCTCTGCTGCAACGCGTCGAAACGAGCATCGAAGTAGGCCCTGTCCTGCTGTGAGGTGTCGGCCTCTGGCTGCGGGTCCACATCACCCGGGAGCTCGATGTTCTCGAAGAGCTCGCTGAAGGTGTCGTGTGTGGTCGCCCGTACATATTGCCTTCCTGCCCTGGCAATAATCTTCATGTTGAGCAGGGTGGCTGCATTGATGGGCTTGGGCGCCAATTCCCCCGCATCTACGCCATCGGGGCACCCCCAAGTCTCGGCGAGTCGTGAAAGGAGCGTGGAGACCATAATGTACCCTCGCCGAGCGTCGCTACCCTCTCTTGCCCCCAGATTCTTTATATGCTCGAGGAAAAAGAATCCTGGGTTGACCCTCTGTCCGGTGGCCATGCAGTAAAGAGCCAGTAGATCCTGCCGCGTCACTGACTCTGGGCTTTTCGGTCTGGCATGGATGGAGACGGTGATCAGCTTGTGGCAAATCCGGAGCGCCGTCGGGAGCCGAGTACCCTTTACTCCAGCGTGGTAGTCCATCTGACCCGTGAGCTCTCTCCACATCTCGTTCGGGGTCAGATTATCGAGGCACTCACAGATGGCGTCCCGATATTCCAGCTGATCAGTTCGCTGAAAGAAGCCAGCCTAGACGTTGAATTCGTCCAGTGTCAGGGAGCGGTATCCTCCCCTCATCCAGAAATCCACTGAGTAGACTGTCGCGCCAAAGCTGTTCGTCGACTCTGTGACGCCGACGGTGGCCAGAAATTCCTTCGTCGCAGTCGGGAAGATCTGAGGGTGGGGATCAAGGAGGAATCCCCATCCTATGGCGTTGATGTAGCCTCTGACCTCATCTTCCCATTCCATTGCCCGAAGGATGGTGAAGTCGAGCACCCTCGACGACTGGAAGATGAACGACTCAAGGAACTCCAGCCTCTCTTGATGTCGCGCGGTCATTTCGAATTGCGCGGGGACCCTCTGTCTCTTTCTTGATGACTCGGCCATATCTCAGAATTGGGGAATCTCAGACACACTCATAGACAAAGTATGCAGAGGAAGGGAGAAGAAAGCTGTGCAAAATGAGGGGGGAAAGGGGTGTATTTATAGGAAAAAATAGGTCAGTACGGCCCGTATTGAAATTCAATACGGGCCGTACTGACTTGGCCGTTATTGTACAAAATGGGGGACCAATGCGGCCCGTATTGGATTCAATACGCCCGTACTGGTGTGACCGTTATGGCCAATACGGGCGTATTCAACTCAGTACGCCCGTATTGAGTTAAAAATATGTGCATAACCCTAATTTTAATACGGGCGTACTGAATTGGATACGGCCGTATTGAGTTTTTTTTTTTTTTTTTTTTTTTTTGAAATAAACAGAGAATAAGTGATCTTCCATTACACCTATCATCTGTATGCATGTATGCGGTATGATGCACCTAATTCTATTTGATTTATTTTTCAAAAGAATTAACCGATGCGTTTCTTTGCTTGGATTCTGCCATTCCTCTAGACGGGCTGTGCGCTGCCGATTTCTGTAACCGAGGAATGATGCGTGTTATATCGAGATTGGTGTCATCAACCAAGTGATCCTTCCCTTCCTTTAGAAGACATGTCAACCCTCCTATTGACCACTATATCTCCATGTTTCCACTAGATTATTCTAAAATCGTTTGGGACAAGAGAAAAGAAAGGAAAGATATTCTTTTTGTTCAAAAGTTTGTGTTTTAGAGGGGATTATTATTATTTTGAAAATGGTTTTTGTAAGAATGGCTGGCCAAGGTAGGCTTATGTGTTTACGCTTGTTTGATTAAACACTTATGAAGTTAATAAAGTCTTGTTATTGATGTTGTGATTTGACAACTTAGATAGCTTCCCTTGAACCTTTCTTTTTGAATTCGGCTCATGGTACCATCATGGATTTCTTTTGCTTTTTTGATTGTCCTTATTTTTTGCCTAAAACACCCTTTTGTGGCGTCTCAGCGGACCTTTGTTTTTGTTCATTTTTGCAACCCTAACTTTTGCCTAGGTCACCCTTTCGTGGGATTCCTAGCGGGTTCTTTGCTCTTATTTTTGCGCAGCCCCCTTTTTGGGTTTCCTGCCGAGCTTTTTTTTTGTTTTTATGATTTTTGTTCTTAAAGGAATTCTTTTTTATCCATGATGGCATTTGTCGAGGCCAAGGAATGGTGCTCCAAGTTGTCACACACTTCCACATAAAAATGATGCGGGTTTATTGTTATTAAGACGATTTTAACTTCATTCATGCTTATTCAAACAGGGTTTAAAATAATGTGGCTTAGAGATTTATTGTAAGCAATAAAAGAAGCAATAAGAAATAATAAAGAATGATTTTATTATAATTCTAGAGGAAACATGTGCCCTATCGAGGCTCGGGGGTCGGGCTGTCCCCGAGAAGTAATCTCTAATAGTCATCAGGTCTATACATCCCTATCGGAAGGAGAAAAATACTTGACGACGACGACCGGCCTTAACGCTTGTGAACCGGCCTTCCTAAAGATCTGGCTTAAAGAACGTCGAGAAGGATCTTGATTCCTCTTCGTCCTTTGATCTTTATTAGGGTTGTATCCTAGCCCTTGTTTCCCCGGATTATCTTTGATGATGGGTAGCTGGGGAATCCCTTGGGAATCCTTGCCAAGTCCTTGTCCGGGCAAGTATCCATTCTTGGTGAGCATATGGGCTACCTTCTTCATTTCTCGGGGAAACGTTTCAACATTGGCAATCTCCAATGCTTGGAAGGCGGTTTCTAGAGCTTCCTCTGCTGCATCCACATAAGGTATGGCAGATGGCTTGCTGATGAGTATGTCATCTTCAGCTTGTACGGTCACCAGCTTGTCATCTACTATGAATTTGACTTTCTGGTGGAGCGTAGAGGGAACAGCTTTCGCATCATGAATCCAAGGTCGGCCGAGGAGACAGCTGTATGCGGGAGTAATGTCCATCACTTGAAATTCGATGTTGAAGTTGGTGGGTCCAATTTGGATTGGAAGATTAATTTCTCCCACCACTTCTCTTTTAGAACCGTCGAAAGCTCGGACGATCATATTGCTCGGGCGCATTTGGATTCCCTTGATTGCCATTTGATCAAACGTTCTTTTTGGCATCACATTCAAGGAAGATCCATTATCCACCAAGACTTTAGCGATGTGGTATTCCTTGCACTTTACAGAGATGTGCAAGGGCTTATTGTGGTTTGGTCCCTCAGCGGGAATTTCTTCATCGGTGAAAGTGAGGTGATCATTAGCCGTGATGTGACTAACAATCCCCTCAAATTTGTCTTGGGAGATAGTGTGCGACACGTATGCCTCGTTCAAGACTTTCAACAGAGCTTGCCGATGCGGTTCGGAGCATAGGATCAACGACAACAGAGTAATCTTTGCTGGCGTCTTATGAAGTTGATCCATGATGGAGTACTCGCTCTGTCGGATATATCTTAACAGCTCGTCAGTCTCCTCCTCGGATTCTTTATTTTCCTCGTTTTTTTTTTCTTTCCTTTATTCTTGGGAGTTTTATCATGAAGATCTTCGGGAGTGTAGATCCTGCCACTCCTCGTCATGCCCCCAAGTCCAGCGATGTTAGAGATATCGTTGTCGGCAGAAGAATGGATGTCGTATATCCATGGCACAGCTTTATTCGATTCGTAGGGAAAAGGTCTTGGAGTAGTGATCCTTAACGGTGTTGGACCTTCCCCTTTATTCGTCTTGATTACCAACAACGGAGTTGATGTGCGTTCGCTTGGTGCAGTTGTTGGCTTGCTTTTAATAACAAACGGCGTGCGATCCATTCTGAACATACGCATCAATTAATCCTTTCTTTTTATTAATGTTTATTAATGAATTACTAGGAGGGATGTATGAAATGCAAACCTAGATCCCTCCATGATCTTTGATAAGAATGCATGATATGAGATGATGACGTTGAATATGCATGCATTGTGTTTATTCAACTAAGCATTATCATGTTTTCAGGATGTCCCTAAGATGATGCATGATAATTGCTTGGTTTGGATAAATATCTTTTTTTTGGATATTTTGTTTTTTGTATTTTTTTGGGTGAAAAGGGAAACTACCTATATGAATGTGATGAAGGTAGATGTTAACACCATGTAATGGAAGATTCTTATTCCTATTTATTCTTATTTTAAAAGGGAATGTTGTATGTTTAAAGAATGCAATGTACGCTCAAACAATGTCACATAAACGATGCACAAACAATTCACTCATCCACGAACAGTCACGAGCGAATCACGAGGTAGGGGTATCCTGCAGAAAAGTGCATATTCAAGGAGGTTCTAACTGTTCTCACCGGTCCAAGGCCCCCAAGGTGCCCCCATTATAGGGACCCAATTCCTCTCGTCGTAAGTCGATGGAAAGCTCCAACGCACTGTCGGACTTGAGTTCATGGTTTTCACCTTGAGTGATGCTTTCCGACAACGGTCTACGGGCACCTATAGACCCATTCGACAACCGGCCGTACTAACATCCACTCCCTATGGCTTTCCACTTATGCCCCCGGGTATAGAGGGAACTGTTGTGTGCAAAGGTTTGTGTGCAGTTTGTATTTCAAACAATTGCGAAAATTTAAGCATTCAACAGTTATTAAAGCCGATTAGATAAAACATATTATCATACAAGCGAGGGGTAATGAAGTAATTTTAAACTATTATTTTAGAAATAATCCATCACTAAATGGGACTGACTCTCGAGGCTTCCCCAGTGAAGTCGCCATCTGTCGCCACCCGCCGAAACGGACCTTGGCATTCGCGACGATGGTTGGACTCTTTTTAAGTTTTGAGAAATGATGGATTGTTAGAACGACTTATTCTCAAACTGAGACCTCATCGAACTAACAATTTTATTAAATGATTCACCAATCCATGTTAATCCCAAGCGGGACCCTCCATGGATTAGTGGTTTTCACAAAAAGAAGGGTTCTTGGAGTCGCCACCAATGTTTTACTCAAAACATTGGAAAAAGGGATAAGGCAATTGATTTTCGCAAATCAACCTTGGCCATTACAACCAGAGTTGGGTAAGGGAGTCGGTTACGTGCGGGAAGGTGTTAGCACCCCACAACGCCCCTTTCGGGTTCCCTATGACGGATTATTTCATAAATAACAGTGTAAAATTACTAAATTACCCCTATTTATTAGAAACGATTATAAGCGGAATATTTACATGATGAAAATTCTAAATATGCAATGCAACAATCAGAAAGCAGTAAAATGAAGGATTTTGAAAAAGAAACCTTTGAAGCGTGCTTTTATATATTTAAACAGACGTTAGGAGGCTTTTTGGCGCTCCTTCCCACTACACGCTTGCTCGCTCCTTCCCTAAAAATTAATTTTTACTATGGAAATCGAAAAGATTTCCCTTCGACTAGTTCGAATCCTCAAGCTAAATGCTTAGAACTCAAGAACTTCGTCGGATCGGCTCTCGGAGAGACTTCTAGGGCAGAACACTGCTCAAAAACCCCAGGATGCTCAACAAGAGGGTCCAAGAATCTGGAAAAAATGTCCAAAATGTGTGGAATGACGTCCAAATGACGTCCTATATATAGGAGTGAGGCGCAGTACGGCCTCTGACATCAATACGGCCCGTACTGAAGTTTTGAACTACAGTACGGCCGTATTGGTTTCAGTACGGCCGTATTGTAGTTCAAATTGTTCAGTACGGCCGTACTGAACTTCTAAGAGGCCGTATTGAGCTCCAATCCTCCCACATCCTTATTTTAAGCTACTCTAAGACTTCTAAACCTATGAAGAATCATCCTAGGGTCTTCCAGGGTCTTCCAGGAGTCCTTTCGGCTGACTTTCCTTCGGTCTTCGAGAGTCTTCGAGTCTTATTTCCGACCCGGACAATTTTAGGGGTCTACAATGTACAAAAGAATGGGCCAATACGGGCCGTATTGAATTCAATATGCCTGTATTGGTGTGGTCGTTATGGCCAATGCTGCCGTATTTATTTCAGTACGCTCGTATTGAGTTGAAAATTTGTTCATAACCCTAATTTTAGTACGGGTGTACTGAACATGGTACGGGCGCTTTGTTTTTTCTGAAGTTTATATGTTTTTTGGTTTTTTTGTTTTTTTTGTTTGTTTTTTCAATAAACAGAGAATAAGTGATCTTCCAGTACACCTATCATCTGTATGCATGTATGCGGTATAATGCACCTAATTCTATTTGATTTATTTTTCAAAAGAATTAACCGATGCGTTTCTTTGCTTGGATTTTGCCATTCCTCTTAGACGGGTTGTGCGCTGCCGATTTCTGTAACCGAGGAATGATGCGTGTTATATCGGGATTGGTGTCATCAACCCAGTGATCATTCCCTTCCTTTAGAAGATGTATTAACCTTCCTATTGACCACTGTATCTCCATGTTTCCACTAGATTATTCTAAAATCGTTTGGGACAAGAGAAAAGAAGGGAAAGGTATTTTTGTTCAAAAGTTTGTGTTTTAGAGGGGATTATTTATTGTTTTGAAAACGGTTTTTGTAAGAATGGCTGGCCAAGGTAGGCTCGTGTGTTTAGGCTTTGTTTGATTAAACACTTATGAAGTTAAGAAAGTCTTGTTATTGACGTTGTGATTCGACAACTTAGATAGTTTCCCTTGAACCTTTCTTTTTGAATTCAGCTCATGGTACCATCATGGATTTCTTTTGTTTTTTGATTGTCCTTATTTTTTGCCTAAAACACCCTTTTGTGGCGTCTCAGCGGACCTTTGTTTTTGTTCATTTTTGCAACCCTAATTTTTGCCTAGGTCACCCTTTCGTGGGATTCCTAGCGGGTTCTTTGCTCTTATTTTTGCGCAGCCCCCTTTTTGGGTTTCCTGCCGAGCTTTTTTGTTTTTATGATTTTTGTTTTTAAAGGATTTCTTTTTTATCCATGATGGCACTTGTCGAGGCCAAGGAATGGTGCTCCAAGTTGTCATACACACTTCCACATAAAAATGATGCGGGTTTATTGTTATTAAGACAATTTTAACCTCATTCATGCTTATTCAAACAGGGTTAAAATAATGTGGTCTAGAAATTTATTGCAAGCAAGAAAAGAAGCAATAAGAAATAATAAAGAACGATTTTATTATAATTATAGTGGAAACATGTGCCCTATTGAGGCTCGGGGGTCGGGCTGTCCCCGAGGAGTAATCTCTAACAATCATCAGGTCTATACATCCCTATCGGAAGGAGAAGAGCACTTGATGACGACGACCGGCCTTGACGCTTGTGAACCGGCCTTCCTAAAGATCTGGCTTAAAGAACGTCGAGAAGGATCTTGGTTCCTCTTCGTCCATTGATCTTTATTAGGGTTGTATCCTAACCCTTGTTTCCCCGGATTATCCTTAATAATGGGTAGCTCGGGAATTCCTTGGGAATCCTTGCCAAGTCCTTGTCCAGGCAAGTATCCGTTCTTGGTGAGCATGTAGGCTACCTTCTTCATTTCTCGGGGAAACGTTTCGACATTGGCGATCTCCAATGCTTGGAAGGCGGTCTCTAGAGCTTCCTCTGCTGCATCCACGTAAGGTATGGCAGATGGCTTGCTGATGAGTATGTCATCTTCAGCTTGTACGGTCACCAGCTTGTCACCCATTATGAATTTGACTTTCTGGTGGAGCGTAGAGGGAACAACTTTCGCATCATGAATCCAAGGTCGGCCGAGGAGACAGCTGTACGCAGGAGTAATGTCCATCACTTGAAATTCGACATTAAAGATGGTGGGTCCAATTTGGATTGGAAGATTAATTTCTCCTGTCGCCACCGGCCCGAAACGGGCTTTCGGCATTCGCGAAGGATGGTTGGACTCTTTTATTAGTTTAAAAATATGGATTGCTAGAATGACTTATTCTCAAACTGAGACCTTGTCAAACGAGCAATTTTATTAAAAGGCTCACCAATCCATGTTAATCCCAAGCGGGACCCTCCATGGATTAGCGGTTTTCATAAAAAGGAAGGGTTCATGGAGTCGCCACCAATGTTTTACTCAAAACATTGGAAAAAGAAGTTTAAGGCAATCGATTCAAAAATCGACTTCGGCCATTACAACCAGAGTCGGGTAAGGGAGTCGGTTACGCGTGGGGAAGGTGTTAGCACCCCACAGCGCCCCTTTCGGGTTCCCTATGACAGATTATTTATTAAATAATAGCTCAAAATTACTAAATTACCCCTATTTATTATAAGCGATTGTAAATTAAATATCTACATGATGATAAATTTAAATATGCAACAATCAGAAAGCGGTAAAAGAAGGGATTTTTAGAAAAGAAACCTCTTGAAGCGTGCTTTTTATATATCAAGTAAAACTGGGAAGCTTTTTGGCGTTCCCTCGCTCTACAAGCCCGCTCACTCCTTCCTAAAAATAATTTTTGACTATGGAAATCTGGAGGATTTCCCTTCGACTAAGTTCGAATCTCCAAGCTAAATGCTCGGAATTCCAGAACTTCGTCGGATCGACTCCCAGAGAGATTTCTAGGGCAGAACACTGCTCAAAAACCCCAGAATACTCAAGGAGGGAGTCAAAACTCAGTGGAAAAGTGTAGAATGACGTCCCATTGACGTCATATTTATAGGGAAGAGGCTCAATACGGTTTATGAGGGTCAATACGGTCCGTATTGAAGTTTTGAACTACAATACGGCCGTATTGAATTCAATACGGCCGTATTGAAGTTCAAAAACCTCAATACGGCCGTATTGAAGTTCAGTGCAGCCGTATTGAGTTCAAAAACCTCAATACGGCCGTATTGAAGTTCAGTGCGGCCGTATTGAGTTCAGTGCAGCCGTATTGAAGTTCAGAAACTTCAATACGGCCGTATTGAACTTCTGGGAGGCCGTATTGGGCTTCATTCCCTCCACTTTCTTATTTTTTGTTACTCTAAGACCTCTAAACCTACAGATTGTCATCCTAGGGTCTTCCAGGGTCTTCCATGAGTCCTTCCGGCTGACTTTCCTTTGGTCTTCGAGAGTCTTCAAGCTTTATTTCCGACCCGGACAATTTTAGGGGTCTACAGCTGCCCCCCCTTTACTTAGTCGGACGACCTTTTGGTGTACCGGCTGACAAGTAAAGGAGTTGACCCAATTGTCCGGGTGATGTGCCAACCTTCTGACTTGTAGCGTCTTCCGGCGGAAAATTGTTGAGTAGCCTCTCCAGGTTGAGTTTTCCCTCTCCAGGGTGAGTATTAGTCGTCGCCTCTCCAGGCTCATGCATACCTCGGTGCTCTCGACAACTGGGTAGCTGAGTACCGCCTCTCCAGGCTTGTGCATACCTCGGTGCTCTCGACAACTGGGTAGCTGAGTATTGCCTCTCCAGGCTTGTGCATACCTCGGTGCTCTCGACAACTGGGTAGCTGAGTATTGCCTCTTAGGCTTGTGCATACCTCGGTGCTCTCGACAACTGGGTAGCTGAGTATTGCCTCTTAGGCTTGTGCATACCTCGGTGCTCTCGACAACTGGGTAGCTGAGTATTGCCTCTTAGGCTTGTGCATACCTCGGTGCTCTCGACAACTGGGTAGCTGAGTATTGCCTCTTAGGCTTGTGCATACCTCGGTGCTCTCGACAACTGGGTAGCTGAGTATTGCCTCTTAGGCTTGTGCATACCTCGGTGCTCTCGACAACTGGGTAGCTGAGTATTGCCTCTTAGGCTTGTGCATACCTCGGTGCTCTCGACAACTGGGTAGCTGAGTATTGCCTCTTAGGCTTTGAGATGATTTTGTCTCCACAGTCCACGATGCTGCTTCGACGGTTTGATTTTGATTTTGGTGCCGCTGAGGGCTGGATAACGCAGGGATCCGTCTAGGGGATGTGCAGTTACTCATAGGTTCTTGTGTCCCAACTTTCCATTGTGTAGTTGGTACCCATTGAGGAATTTCTGTTTCCTTGGGGTGTAGACACGAAGATGCTCTTTCTGAGATGAGCGGTGCCTTATGATTGGCTGTCGTCCTTTCGACGTTGTGGAGTATCTCGGTTATCCTTATTCGGGCGACTCTTTTGATTTTCTGATTTTTGTTGCCTCTGTGTAGGCTATTATCCGCTGGGGGATTCTATCGTTGATTTTGATTAGCCTCTTCTGTTAGGCATATCATCTTGATGTTCAATGATTGGCTGAAAAGCCAAATTCCGTTTGGGGAATTGTTATTGATCTTTTGGATTTTTGCTTTTTGTAGGAATGCCTCTGTGTAGGCGACTGGGGATTTGAAGTTCTTATGTATCCCAGAGTATTATTTAGAAAGCCTCTTCAGGCTTAGCTTCACTCTTCGTTTGAGTTGGAAAGCTATCTTCCACTGAGGAAGTCTAAGTCCTTTGACTTGGATATTTTGTTTGGATCATGCTTCCGTTGGGGAATTTTGCTGATCTCGCTTTGATAGCTTTCACTGGGGAATTTGGCCCGTGAGTGGAAGCTGAGATATCTCTGGGGAGTATTATTTCGGCGAGCCTCTCCAGGCTCAATTATTCTGAGAGAGTATTATTTCGGCAAGCCTCTCCAGGCTCAATTATTCTGTATGATTTATTGATTTTTTGTTCAGCCCAATAGTGCAAGCTGAGATGTCTCTTGGGGAGTATTATTTCGACAAGCCTCTCCAGGCTCAGTTATTCTGTACGAGTATTATTTCGGCGAGCCTCTCCAGGCTCAATTATTCTGTGGGAGTATTATTTCGGCAAGCCTCTCCAGGCTCAATTATTCTGTATGAGTATTATTTCGGCGAGCCTCTCCAGGCTCAGTTATTCTGAGAGTATTATTTCGGCAAGCCTCTCCAGGCTCAGTTATTCTGTACGAAGCGATTGATTTTCTAAATCTTTTGCCTTTTTTGTCGTTTTTGGCTTTTTCTGTATTTTTTGCCTTTTTTGTCATTTTTTGGCTTTTTCTGTATTTTTGCCTTTTCTGTTGATTTGCGGCTTTTTCTGTTGACCGCTGTCATACACAAGCAATTTTTTCTATTTTATGCAATTGCCTCATGATAAGGTCTTTGAATGTGCAACTAATGTGTGTGTGATGCACCAAAATGCAAGTTAATTTTGTTGATGTTTTTTTAGAAAATGAATGGCTCTCCCTATCCTCTTCTTCTTTGGAGGAGTTTCTGTCATAGACGCGAGGGAGGATTTTTGTGAGCCTTTTATGCAGGAGATTACGGATTTTATAGGAACCCCTCCAATTTTCTTTATTGACCGATTATTAGGGAATTTCATACAATTTTTTAGAAATTCCAATTTAGAGGCATAATCACATGGTCAAGAGAGAAAAGAAATGAATAGATATTTTATTAATATTCACAAGTGTTTTTACAGAAAGATATACAGAAGGAATTTCTGAAGAATGGCTGGCCAGGGTAGGCTATATACATTGGGCTTAACAATTATATCTGTAATTGTTGCTCTTTACATTCCCCTAGTTGCTTCGGCCTGAGCCAGGAGTGTAGATGTTGCAAGACGCTTGCTTCTAGAAGATAATCACTTGAACCGCCTTTCGGTTTTCGATTCAAGTGACCGTTGCTTGCTTTGCTTTTACATCTTATTCTTTTGCCCCTAACTTTTGCCTAGGACGTATCCTAGCGGGGATAATTTTGCCTTTATTTTGCCTAGTACCCTTGTACTGGCGGGCTTTTTGTTTTGCCCTAACTTTTGCCTAGGATGCCCTTTTTCGGGTTTTCATCCTAGCGGGCTTATGCAAGCAACGTCTTCAAGCATAGTACTTCTTTACCTCGTCAGCGTTGACTGGGTATCGAAGTTCTTTTCCATCCATGTCTGTGAGGATCAATGCTCCTCCTGAGAAGGCTCGTTTTTCCACGTATGGTCCTCCGTGATTTGGGGCATACTTTCCGATTTTGTCCTTTTGAGTTGGTAGCAATTTCTTCATTACCAACTCTCCCTCATGGTAGACTCGAGGGTGGACTTTCTTGTCAAAAGCCTTTTTTGATCTTCCTCTGATAGGCTTGACCATGGCATATGGCGTTCAGCCGTTTCTTTTTGATAAGGTTCAACTGGTCGTATCGGCTTTGAACCCATTTTACCTCGGAAAGTTTTGTTTCCATGATTACCCTTAGAGAAGGTATCTCGACTTCGATGGGTAGAAATGCCTCCATCCCATAAACGAGGGAGAATGGAGTAGCTCCTGTAGATGTATGTACTGAAGTCCTATAACCATGAAGAGCGAAGGGTAACATCTCGTGCCAGTCTTTAAATGAGGCAACCATCATTTGCCCTATTTTCTTGATGTTCTTATTGGTTGCCTCGACTGCCCCATTCATCTTTGGCCGATATGGGGAAGAGTTGCGGTGTTGGATCTTGAATTCTTGGCACAGTTCTTCCACCATTTTGTTGTTCAGATTAGATCCATTATCAGTGATGATTTATTTCTCCATGCTTCCACTAGATTATTCTAAAATCATTTGGGACAAGAGAGAAGAGAAAGGAAAGATATTTTTGTTCTGAAGTTTGTGTTTTAGAGGGGATTTATTTTTCAAAAATGGTTTTTGTAAGAATGTTTGGCCAAGGTAGGCTTATGTGTTTAGGCTTGTTTGATTAAACACTTATGAAGTTAAGAAAATCTTTGTTTATTGACGTTGTGATTTTGACAACTTGGATAGCTTCTCTTGAACCTTTCTTTTTCGGCTCATGGTACCATCATGGATTTCTTTTGTTTTTTTGATTGTCCTTATTTTTGCCTAAAACACCCTTTTGTGGTGTTTTAGCGGACTTTTGTTTTTTTTGTTTATTTTGCAACCCTAATTTTTGCCTAGGTCACCCCTTCGTGGGATTCCTAGCGGGTTCTTTGCTCTTATTTTTGCGCAGTCCCTTTTTTGGGTTTCCTGCCGAGCTTCTTTTATTTTGAAAGATTTCTTTTTACCCATGATGGCACTTGTCGAGGCCAAGGGAAGGTGCTCCAAGTTGTCACACACACTTCCACATAAAAATGATGCGGGTTTATTATTATTAAGATGATTTTAACCTCATTCATGTCTATTCAAACAGGGTTAAAAATAATGTGGTTTAGAATTTTATTATAAGCAAGAAAAGAAGCAATGAAGAATGATTTTATTATAATCATAGCGGAAACATGTGTCCTTATTTCATCACTGATATGGGTCCCAATGTTGACCTCTTATATCTCTCGGCCATGCCCCAAATTCACAGTCTCCAATTTCTCTTGACGAGTTGGAGTAGGCGAGCTTCTCGTTCTAGCAGTCTTTGCAGATCCGGAGAGATGGTCTCCTCATCACTGTCCAACTCAACCCATTCATCCTCAACTTTTGGATCCCGGTCAGAGCGAACAATTACAGACATAATTATTTTATTGGTTCTGTTTAGGTTTAGAATTATTAATGTTAATGAGGGAAGAGAGAAAAGAACAAAAAAGAGAATAATGTGTGAAAAATGCCTCTTTATTGATATGTATTAAAACTGTACAAAAACCCTTATTTACATGAAAAGGTTCTCATGATCTCGGGTACTGATCATGAGTCCCTAAAAGAGAAATATGGAGGGGCCCTATCGTGGCTTGTTCTTCTTTCTAATCCTGCTTTGGCCGAGGATTCTTGCTCACGTCGGGCGCTGTCGAATCAAAAGTGATCCACCCGGCATCAATAAGGCTTTGGACCTTGTGTTTGAGAGCTAGGCAGTTCTCTGTTGAATGCCTTGGTGCCCCCGAGTGGTATAGGCATTTATTTTGTGGTTTGTACCACTCGGGATAAGGTGGATCCATCTTCTTTGGTGGAACGTAAGCTAGAAGACGTGCTTCCACTAGCTTCGGCAGGAGATCGCTGTAGGTGGTCGGAAGTTTATCAAACTTCTTCACAGGGGTGAATTGCGATCTTCCTGACTTCGAAGTGGAGGAAGATGAGGAAATGGTTATGGCACTGACTCCTCCCTCCTTCTTCTTCCCAAAGGTCTTCTTAGCTTTAAATGATTGGGAAGGTTTAGCTAGCTTCCCACTTTTCAGCTCTTGTTCCACTCTTCCTCCAACATGATGGGACTCATGGTCACTGTGCTCAGCCCCTTGTATATTGTGGTGACGCATGAGTTCCATCATTTGCGCCATTTGCTCCTTGAGCTGTGAGAGCTCGGCTGTAAGCTTCTTATTTTGTTCCTCCAACGCGTCCATCTTCTTGATTTTCTGCGCGCGCGTGAGGACAGAGAGATGACCAGCCACTTTCTAAAATGAATGTTTAATTAGTTTATTTATGGGATGAATACGCTCTTGACATGAGCTTGATAACCCTCCATTTTTAAGGCGCTGCCTTTTTAAAACGGAATGTTACCACCCTCCTTGACTTATGATCCCTCCCCAACGGAGAATCTCGATAATTATGGGTCTCTTTTACTCATGTCAAGAGGTATTGGTGAACCTAGAATGCATGGTTTATGAGGATGCATGATAACTTATTGGTAATGATGCACATGCTCCTCACTTTTATTATATTTTCGCACATGGTCTTTCCTCTCATGTCATGGTTTTTTTCATGCATGGGGATTATTCTTTAGACCTTATCACGAGGTTATTTATTAATGCACAAACAATTGCACATAAGCATTTACACAAACAATTCACTCATCCACGAACAGTCACGAGCGAATCACGAGGTAGGGGTTTCCTGCAGAAAGGTGCATATTCAAGGTGGTTCTAACTGTTCTCACCGGTCTGAGGCCCCCAAGGTGCCCCCATTATAGGGACCCAATTCCTCTCGTCGTAAGCCGATGGAAAGCTCCAACGCACTGTCGGACTCGAGTTCATGGTTATCACCTTGAGTGATGCTTTCCGACAACGGTCTACGGGCACCTATAGACCCATTCGACAACCGGCCGTACTAACATCCACTCCCTATGGCTTACCACTCATGCCCCCGGGTATAGAGGGAACTGTTGTGTGCAAAGGTTTGTGTGCAGTTTTTATTTCAAACAATTGCAAAAATTTAAACATACAACAGTTATTTAAAGCCAAATAGGTAAAACGTGTTATTATACAAGCAAGGGGTAATGAAGTAATTTTAACTATTATTTGTTAAAAATAATCTGTCACTAAATGGGACTGACTCTCGAGGCTTCCCCAGTGGAGTCGCCATCTGTCGCCACCGGCCCGAAACGGGCTTTCGGCATTCGCGAAGGATGGTTGGACTCTTTTATTAGTTTAAAAATATGGATTGCTAGAATGACTTATTCTCAAACTGAGACCTTGTCAAACGAGCAATTTTATTAAAAGGCTCACCAATCCATGTTAATCCCAAGCGGGACCCTCCATGGATTAGCGGTTTTCATAAAAAGGAAGGGTTCATGGAGTCGCCACCAATGTTTTACTCAAAACATTGGAAAAAGAAGTTTAAGGCAATCGATTCAAAAATCGACTTCGGCCATTACAACCAGAGTCGGGTAAGGGAGTCGGTTACGCGTGGGGAAGGTGTTAGCACCCCACAGCGCCCCTTTCGGGTTCCCTATGACAGATTATTTATTAAATAATAGCTCAAAATTACTAAATTACCCCTATTTATTATAAGCGATTGTAAATTAAATATCTACATGATGATAAATTTAAATATGCAACAATCAGAAAGCGGTAAAAGAAGGGATTTTTAGAAAAGAAACCTCTTGAAGCGTGCTTTTTATATATCAAGTAAAACTGGGAAGCTTTTTGGCGTTCCCTCGCTCTACAAGCCCGCTCACTCCTTCCTAAAAATAATTTTTGACTATGGAAATCTGGAGGATTTCCCTTCGACTAAGTTCGAATCTCCAAGCTAAATGCTCGGAATTCCAGAACTTCGTCGGATCGACTCCCAGAGAGATTTCTAGGGCAGAACACTGCTCAAAAACCCCAGAATACTCAAGGAGGGAGTCAAAACTCAGTGGAAAAGTGTAGAATGACGTCCCATTAACGTCATATTTATAGGGAAGAGGCTCAATACGGTTTATGAGGGTCAATACGGTCCGTATTGAAGTTTTGAACTACAATACGGCCGTATTGAATTCAATACGGCCGTATTGAAGTTCAAAAACCTCAATACGGCCGTATTGAAGTTCAGTGCAGCCGTATTGAGTTCAAAAACCTCAATACGGCCGTATTGAAGTTCAGTGCGGCCGTATTGAGTTCAGTGCAGCCGTATTGAAGTTTAGAAACTTCAATACGGCCGTATTGAACTTCTGGGAGGCCGTATTGGGCTTCATTCCCTCCACTTTCTTATTTTTTGTTACTCTAAGACCTCTAAACCTACAGATTGTCATCCTAGGGTCTTCCAGGGTCTTCCAGGAGTCCTTCCGGCTGACTTTCCTTTGGTCTTCGAGAGTCTTCAAGCTTTATTTCCGACCCGGACAATTTTAGGGGTCTACATCTCCCACCACTTCTCTTTTAGAACCGTCGAAAGCTCGGACGATCATGTTGCTCGGGCGCATTTGGATTCCCTTGATTGCCACTTGATCGAACGTTTGGCATCACATTCAAGGAAGATCCGTTATCCACCAAGACTTTAGCGATGTGGTATTCCTTGCACTTTACAGAGATGTGCAAGGGCTTGTTGTGATTCGGTCCCTCAGCGGGGATTTCTTCATCGGTGAAAGTGAGGTGATCATTAGCCGTGATGTGACTAACAATCCCCTCAAATTTGTCTTGGGAGATAGTGTGCGACACGTATGCCTCGTTCAAGACTTTCAACAGAGCTTGTCGATGCGGTTCGGAGCTTAGGATCAACGACAACAGAGTAATCTTTGCTGGCGTCCTATGAAGTTGATCCACGATAGAGTACTCGCTCTGTCGGATATATTTTAACAGCTCGTCAGTCTCCTCCTCGGATTCTTTATTTTCCTCGGTTTTCTCTTTTTCTTTTTCCTTTCCTTTATTCTTGGGAGCTTTATCATGAAGATCTTCGGGAGTGTAGATCCTGCCACTCCTAGTCATGCCCCCAAGTCCAGCGATGTTAGAGATATCGCTGTCGGCAGAAGAATGGATGTCGTATATCCATGGCACAGCCTTATTCGATTCGTAGGGAAAAGGTCTTGGAGCAGTGATCTTTAACGGTGTCGGACCTTCCCCTTTATTCGTCTTGATTACCAACAACGGAGTTGATGTGCGTTCGCTTGGCGCGGTTGTTGGCTTGCACTTAATAACAAATGGCGTGCGATCCATTCTGAACATACGCATCGATTAATCCTTTCTTTTTATTAATGTTATTAATGAATTACTAGGAGAGATGTATGCAATGCACTCCCCTAGATCCCTCCATGATCTTCAATAAGAATGCATGATATGAGATGATGGCGTTGAATATGCATGCATTGTGTTTATTCAACTAAGCATTATCATGTTTTCGGGATGCTCCTAAGATGATGCATGATATTGCTTGGTTTGGATAAATATCTTTTTTTTTTTGGGTATTTTGTTTTTTGTATTTTTTTGGGTGAAAAGGGAAACTACCTATATGAATGTGATGAAGGTAGATGTTAACACCATGTAATGGAAGATTCTTATTCCTATTTATTCTTATTTTAAAAGGGAATGTTGTATGTTTAAAGAATGCAATGTATGCTCAAACAATGTCACATAAACAATGCACAAACAATTCACTCATCCACGAACAGTCATGAGCGAATTACGAGGTAGGGGTATCCTGCAGAAAAGTGCATATTCAAGGAGGTTCTAACTGTTCTCACCGGTCTAAGGCCCCCAAGGTGCCCCCATTATAGGGACCCAATCCCTCTCGTCGTAAGTCGATGGAAAGCTCCAACGCACTGTCGGACTCGAGTTCATGGTTTTCACCTTGAGTGATGCTTTCCGACAACGGTCTACGGGCACCTATAGACCCATTCGACAACCGGCCGTACTAACATCCACTCCCTATGGCTTTCCACTCATGCCCCCGGGTATAGAGGGAACTGTTGTGTGCAAGGGTTCGTGTGCAGTTTATATTTCAAACAATTGCGAAAATTTAAACATCCAACAGTTATTAAAGCCAATTAGGTAAAACATATTATCATACAAGCGAGGGGTAATGAAGTAATTTTAAACTATCATTTTAGAAATAATCCATCACTAAATGGGACTGACTCTCGAGGCTTCCCCAGTGAAGTCGCCATCTGTCGCCACCCGCCGAAACGGACCTTGGCATTCGCGACGATGGTTGGACTCTTTTTAAGTTTTGAAAAATGGTGGATTGTTAGAACGACTTATTCTCAAACTGAGACCTCATCGAGCTAACAATTTTTGTTTAAATGACTCTCACCAATCCATGTTAATCCCAAGCGGGACCCTCCATGGATTAGTGGTTTTCGCAAAAAGGGGTTCTTGGAGTCGCCACCAATGTTTTACTCAAAACATTGGAAAAAGATATAAGGCAATTGATTTTCACAAATCAACTTGGCCATTACAACCAGAGTAGAGTAAGGGAGTCGATTACGTGCGGGGAAGGTGTTAGCACCCCACAACGCCCCTTTCGGGTTCCCTATGACGGATTATTTCATAAATAATAACGTAAAATTACTAAACTACCCCTATTTATTTGAACGATTGTAAGTAAACTATCTACATGATGAAAGCTTTAAACGTGTAATGCAACAATCAGAAAGCGGTAAAAGAAAGGATTTTGGGAATAAACCTTCGAAGCGTGCTTTTATATATTCAAAACGAAGTTTAGGAGGCTTTTTGGCGCTCCTTCCCACTACACGTCCGCTCGCTCCTTTCCCTAAATATAATTTTTACTATGGAAATCAAAGAGATTTCCCTTCGACTTGTTCGAGTCTCAAGCTAATGGCTCATGACTCAAGAACTTCGTCGGATTGGCTCTCGGAGAGACTTCTAGGGTAAAGAATAGCTCAAAAACCCAAGAATACTCAGCACGAGGGTCCAGAAGTGTGGAAAAAGTGTGGAAAGACGTGCCAATGACGTCCTATTTATAGGATTGAGGCGCAGTACGGCCTAGAGGGTCAATACGGCCCGTACTGAGTTTTTGAACTACAGTACGGCCGTATTGAATTTGGTACGGCCGTACTGAAGTTCAAAAACTTCAGTACGGCCGTATTGATTTCACTACGGCCCGTACTGAAGTTTTTGAACTACAGTACGGCCGTATTGAATTTGGTACGGCCCGTACTGAAGTTTTTGAACTACAGTACGGCCGTATTGAATTTGGTACGGCCGTACTGAAGTTTTAAAACTTCAGTACGGCCGTATTGATTTCACTACGGCCGTATTGTAGTTCAAATGGCTCAGTACGGCCGTACTGAACCTCTGGGAGGGCGTATTGGGCTCCAATCCTCACACACCCTTATTCTAAGCTACTCTAAGACTTCTAGACCTACAAAGAATCATCCTAGGGTCTTCCAGGAGTCCTTCCGGCTGACTTTCCTTCGATCTTTGAGAGTCTTTGAGCTTTATTTCCGACCCGGACAATTTTAGGGGTCTACAAGAACACCTTGCATTATTGGTAATAGTAAATTTGAAAATGCCATGCTTGATTTAGGAGCTTCAATTAATGTCATGCCTCTGTCTATCTTTAAATCTCTATCTCTTAGACCTTTGCAACCTATGTGTGTGGTCATTCAGTTGGCCAATAAGAGTGTTTCCCACTCTACAAGTTTTATAGAGGATGTCTTCGTTCGGGTTGGCGAACTTATTTTTCTCGCTAATTTTTATGTTCTTGATATGGAGGAGGGATTCTCCCATGGTTCTATCCCAATCAATCTGGGTAGACCATTTTTGAAAATAGCCCGAACAAAGATTGATGTTTATGCTAGCACTTTATCTATGGAATTTGGTGATATTGTTGTTCATTTTAATATTTTGGATGCCATGAAATTTCCTTCTGAAGCTCTTTCTATTTTTCGTGCTAAATTGATTGATGACTTAGTTGATGAACACATTCATGATTTTGATTCTTCTCGTGCTAAGAAACATTCATTTTTATTTGATTTGTACAGTTTTCTTTCATGCATTGAGTTTGAGTCTAAATATGAATCTGAGTTTGGATGTGAATTTGATTGTGATGAGGCATCTGAATTTGATACTTTGGGTGTTGTACCTCTTGATCTTGATTTGATAGAGTTAGAATGCAGTAACCATGTTGCAAGAAGTACAAAAGAATCTAACTTCCAGGTTAAGGTACAGCCTGTAGAACCTATTCTCCCTTCTTTGGTTCCTTTTGATGTTCAGCCAGCACCCACACTAGAGTTGAAGCCTCTTTTAGAGAACCTCAAGTATGCTTACTTGGAGGAAACTAAGAGATTTCCTATTATCATTTCCACCTTCCTTGATGTTGATCAAGAGGAGAGCTTGTTGCATGTTCTCAAGAAGCACAAGAAGGAAATTGGTTGGACCCTGGCAAACATTCCTAGTATTAGCCCATCCACGTGCATGCACAGGATACTATTGGAGGATGAAGCTTCTACAAGTTGGGATCATCTATCCTATTTCAGATAGTCAGTGGGTGAGTCTAGTCTAGGTGGTCCCCAAGAAGACAGGTCTCACTATTTTTAAGATTGAGAGGGATGAGCTCATACCCACCAGAGTGCAAAACAGTTGGAGAGTTTGTATTGACTACCGGAGGCTCAAGCAAGCAACAAGGAAGGATCATTTTCCTCTGGCCTTCATTGATCAGATGCTTGAGCGTCTAGCAGGTAAATCTCATTACTGTTTTCTTGATGGTTTCTCTGCTTATTTTCAAATTCATATTGCTCCTAAGGATCAGGAAAAGAACACATTCACCTGTCCCTTTGGCACTTTTGCCTATAAGAGGATGCCCTTTGGCCTATGCAATGCGCTTGGCACATTCCAGCGGTGCATGCTTAGTATTTTTAGCAATTTTCTTGAAAATTTCATAGAGGTGTTTATGGATGATTTTACTATTTATGGATACTCTTTTGACACTTGTTTGGATAGTTTGGAAAGAGTTCTGAATAGATGCATTAAAACTAACCTTGTTCTTAATTTTGAGAAATGTCATTTCATGGTAGAGCAGGGTATAGTCTTAGGGCATATCATTTCTAGTAAAGGCATTGATGTAGACCCTTCAAAGATATCTGTTATTGCACAATTGCCTTACCCCTCTTACGTTCGAGAGGTGCGATCTTTTCTTGGCCATGCAGGTTTCTATAGGCTCTTCATTAAGGACTTCAACAAGAAAACCATTCCACTATTTAGCTTACTGCAGAAGGATATTGAGTTTAATTATTGTGACACTCTTACTACCCCCAACACAAATATTGTAACAATGTAAATAAACTAAAGAATAAAATTTTCAACGTTGGTAAAAGGGTTCACATATAACCTTCATAATTGTTCTTCAATATCCAAAATAATTGAAAATAAAACTTGGAAAGTAAAACTTAAGAGTTTACAAATTCTTTTCAAAATAATAAATACAATTCCAAATCCATATAAAAATTGATGTCCTAGAAATCTTTTGCCCCGATGTCACAATATTAGAGCATACCCATAATTTAACTGTTGGCATTCTAGATGCCACTTATAGCTGGATCTTCCTCACCTAAAACATCCACAAATTGTACGGTGAGAGAAGAAAACATCTATATGTAAAGTACATAAGGAAAACACAACACTATCTCATCATAACTCATCACTTAATGAAATATTTACAACCATCTCTATATGTCCTAATTCTACCAATCATGCATCAACTTGACATCACAATTTCACAATCACACCAATCCATCACAAATCTTGCAATTAACACTATGCCAAGGTCACGCCACCCTTGTAGCAGTCCAAGGTCGTGCTCACCCCAGATATAACACTATGCCAAGGTCACGTCACCCAAGTAGCATTTCTTGCCCAAGGTCGTGCTCACCCCTGACATGTTATCCAAGGTCACAGTACCCATGTAGCATTTCTTGCCCAAGGTCATGCCACCCTTGACATAAATGATATGTATTAATTGCCTCACACATCCCACACTATACCAAGGTCACGCCATCCCTATAGCATCACTTACCCAAGGTCGTGCCACCCCTGGTCATAAGTGTGAGGAACCACAATCATATTCACATTTACATTCATATTCCATAACTCAATTCCACAACACACACAAAATCCACACAAAATAGTGGTTCACATACTACTCAAGCAATTCACCATGAATCATTATCTACATCATCAATTTTTACCATATAATATAGCAATAACATTTATAAATTAATATAACACTCAATTGAATCACCAATTTAATCGAATCTTAACTCAAATAGTAAAACCCCTAATTTTTCCCAAAACCAAACTCACAGGCACTTTTCTACGATTTCGTTCTCTCTTTTAGAGCATCATTTTTACAAACTAATCATATATTCATAATCCTAAACACATACAGAATCTCATAATACCAACAATTCTCCAAATAGAAATAATTATAAAATTATTAAAAATTCCACAAGAACTCTTCTTCACCCATTCCCTCATGTAACTCTACACATAAATCTCCTCCTCTAGGTTCCCCTCGGTCTTCAAAAAATGTAGGAGGAAAAGAAGTCAGAACTGAAAGAATTCAGAACTGAAAGGTGTGCCTTTTTGGGAGTGCTAGAGCGATTTATTTATAGGCATCAGGAGTGGCCTGAACGTCCCATTTCAAATCCGAAACGGCCCGTTCTGGACTCTTCGTCATGTATAAAATTTCACATCTAGAACGGCCCATTCTAGGGTTGCACTTAACCCATAACAACCATATTTGGAACGTCCCGTTTCCAACTAGGGTTATAGGCCATTTTGGTGGTTTGGAATGACCAGTTCCAATTTCAGAACGACCCGTTCTAGGCTACTAAAAATAGGTCTTTTTAGTAGTTTGAAACGGCCCGTTCTGGGCTACTAAATCACCTATATTGGGCTTTTGGGCCTTCGTACAATCTTTGAAATCTGTGAAAATTGGGCTGTTACAATTTTGATGATAGGTGCAAGGAGGCGTTTGAATGCCTCAAGAGAGCCTTGACCACCACTCCTATCATTCATGCACCAGACTGGATAGTTCCCTTTGAGTTGATGTGTGATGCTTCAAATTATGCACTAGGGGTTGTCTTAGCACAAAGGGTTGATAAATTTCCTAGGGTGATATAGTACACTTCCAGGATGTTAAATGTTACTCAAGCAAATTACATGACCACGGAAAAAGAACTTTTAGCTATTATTTTTGCACTTGATAAATTTCGGTGATATTTTCTTGGTACTCGCGTTGTTGTTTTTATAGATCATGCAACTCTAAAGTACTTGTTGAAGAAGGCTGATTCAAAGCCTAGGTTGATCAGATGAATGCTCTGACTTCAAGAGTTTGACTTGGACATCCGTGACAGGAGCAAAGCACAAAACTTGGTGGCAGACCATCTCAATAGGATTGAGAGAGCTGAGGATGAGAAGACCTTTCCCATCCATGATGATTTTCCTAATTAACATTTGTTAACTATTTATATTCCTTCCCCAGCCCTTGGTTTGCAAACATTGTGAATTATTTAGTTGCTTCTATTTTTCCTCCTTTGGCATTTAGAGCTCAAATTGATAAACTTAAGAGCGATGCTAAACATTATGATTGGGATGACCCATATTTGTGGAAGTTATGTAGTGATCAGGTAACTAGGAGATGCATTTCGGACCACGAGATTGACTCGATCCTGCAATTTTGTCTTTCTTCTACACCTGGTATTCATCTTGGCATTTAGAGGATAGCTCGTAAGGTGCTTAATTGTGGTTTCTACTGGCCCACCATCATCAAGGATGCGTGGAAGATTTGCAGCACCTATGAGCAGTGTTAACGAGCAAGAGGATCCCTTTCATGGAGATAGTAGATGCCTCAACAACCCATGTTGTTCTGTGAGGTCTTTGATGTCTGGGGTATAGATTTCATGGGTCCTTTTCCTATTTCTTTTGGTTTTTCATATATTCTCCTGGTTGTTAATTATGTTTCAAAATGGGTGGAAGCCAAAGCCACTAGAACTAATGATGCTTGGGTTGTTGTGGATTTTGTCAGATCTAACATATTTTGCAGGTTTGGAGTACCCAAAGCTATTGTTAGTGATGAAGACACCCATTTTTGTAACAAATCCATGTAGGCATTGCTCAGTAAGTATGGGGTTGTTCATAGAATCTCTACACCCAACCACCCACAAACTAACGGGCCGGCCAAGATTTCAAATAGGGAGATCAAGAGGATCTTGGAGAAAATTGTGCAACCCAACAGGAAAGATTAGAGTAGCAGGCTAGAGGATGCTCTCTGGGCACATAGGATTGCTTACAAAGCACCCATAGGGATGTCCCCTTATCAAGTTGTCTTTGGAAAAGCATGTCACCTTCCTGTGGAGATAGAGCACCGAGCCTACTAGGCTGTGAAGACCTAGAACTTCTCTATTGATCAGGCTAGAGAGGAAAGAAAGTTGTAACTGAGTGAGCTTGATGGGAACCGCCTGGAAGCCTATGAGAACTCTAAGTTCTATAAGGAGAAAACCAAGAAGTTCCATGATAGTTTGATAGTTAGAAAGGACTTCATGGTTGGGCAAAAAGTTTTATTGTATAATTCAAGGCTTGGTCTCATGGGTGGTAAGTTGCATTCTAAGTGGATTAGACCTTTTGTTATTACTAACGTTTTTCCTTATGGTAGAGTTGAGATCAAAAGTGAGTCCATGGACAAAAGCTTCAAAGTTAATGGCCACCATCTGAAGCCTTTCCTCAACAACCCTTCCTTGTTGAATGTAGTTATAGAGGAGATGTCTCTGCTTGACCCTGCTTCTCTCCTGCCATGACTTAGGGAGTTTTCTTTTCTTTTCTCCTTTATTACCTTTATTGCACATGTCCAATTTTTTTTATTGTTCCAATTACTCTGATCTTATGTGTGTGCCATATTGGGACAATGTGTGGTTTAAGTGTAGGGGGGAGACTATTTTTGTTATATGTTTTTAGGGTTTATTTGTTATTTTTGGTTTAGGTTTTATGCATAATTTTGCATTTTCTCTTTGATTTCTGGGTTTTGATAGTTTGTAGGCACTTACTTCACTCTTAGATATGAGTTACTTGATATTCCATGGATTGAAATCCCTGTCTTTCTCTGCTTAACAAGTTGATCATGAGGTTTGAGAGGTTGATTTGAATGTGATAGATTTACCCTGGGTGAGGTTTTGAGCCACTCTCTATTCTTTCTTGTGTGTTTTGCCTTTTGATTGCTTGTACAATATCCTTGGCTTGACTCTGTTTGATATTTCTTGGTCCACATGCATGTTTGGAAAGGATTAAGGCATTTTGATTCTAATAAGCCCCTAGCCTAATAAGCCTACCTTGAATTAACTCTTTTGATAACCCCTGCTGAGCCCGTTTCCCTTTATCTGTTTGAAGCTCATTACAAGCCTTAAGCGAGAAACCATGATTACCTCAACCTTAGGGAGTTTTGGAACTTTGGAATTGTTTTGGGAATAAGTTCTTGAATAAGTGTGGGGGCGTGTGTATGTCTCATTAGATGATGCGTATTGGATAGTTGGTTCCTAATGTTGTACATTTTACTTCTCTGCATCTGTTGCATCAGTATCTTGTCATATCTTAGTTTTTCATGTTGTATTGTTCTCAGTTTTTTGTGTTGTATTGTTCACACTATCTTTCCTTCGTAAAAAATAATCAAAAAAATGAAAAAAAAAGTTGTTTCAGGCAAGAGAAAGAGGATTAATTGTAGAGGATATTAGAGGTTTTCGAGTTTTCTTCTTAGGCTTATTCTTAACTTATTCCCCATTGGTCCACTGATTCCTCGGGTTTGTAGTTACTTATCCCATATGTTATCCTTTACCCTATCCTTGGCCTCATTACAACCCTAAAATGACCTTTTGATCCTTATGTGCTTGTGTATTGGGTGCTGATTTTAGAGGCTTGCCAAGTCTACCTATTGCTTTTTTTTTCATGAGTGCTTTGAGAGTATACAGTAGCCTAAACACTTGAGAGATACAGTGATATAGTGCATATCTTATGAGGTTCTGTTGCTTTTGATTCACCTCTTTAACTGACTGATTTTCTTTCCATGTTTTGAAATACTTGGATAATGTCCATAGGTATCTATGGTTTCTTTGACTCTTTGTGTGTTGGATGTTGTCTATTCCTCTCTTTTCCAAGGATTCATTGAGGAGTATGTAACTCTATCTGTTTGTGTGCTGCTATTTTGTTTCTATTTTTCTCCTTTGTGTCACTCTCTTTTTTGTTCTGGATTTGTCCATTTCTCTGCTTCATGATTTTTCCTAGGAGTGCAAAAGGCTAAGTGTGGGGGAATTTGATGAGTCATTATTTTCCCTTATTTATTTATCTTTTTGTACTTATTTTAATTGTTTACTTGGGCTCAATCTCTTATTAATTGCATAGTTTCACTGTTTGGACTTCATTGGGCCAGTAATTTGAATTTGAATTAATTCCAATTCACTTGGTCTAATTTTTGTCTATTAATTATTTTCAGGTTAATTGTGAAGCATTTTTGGGCTTGGATATTATTTTTGGACTTCAAGAGATAAAGTTCCATGTCAGCGCCACGTCAGCACCACATTGCCACATCAGTGCCACATTAGCAACATATTGACTTTTTTGTAATTTTGGGCCAAACATTTGGCAAGGGGGCCATTTACGTTTTTAGGGTTTTTAGGACTTAGGAGGGCTAACCATGTAGCCACCATTTTGAAACTTGATGTGATGGAGACCTCCCTGATGGCATCCTTACTTGAATGAACATGAGATGATGAGCAAGGAAGAGGACACCTACTCCAAGGATCAAGTTCTTCAAAGGTGGTACAATGTTTTAGGGTGGATGATGATGGAATGGACGAAAATGGAAGTTGGGTATGTCGCCACCGGCCCGAAACGGGCCTCGGCGGTCGCGAAGACGGTCGAGCTCGCTTTTATTTTAGTTTTGAAAATGTATTGGATTATTAGAACGACTTGTTCTCAAACTGAGACCTTGTCGATCTTATCCAATTTATTTATTAAATGTCTCACCAATCCATATTAATCCCAAGCGGGACCCTCCATGGATTAGTGGTTTTCGCAAAAGGAGGGTTCGTGGAGTCGCCACCAATGTTTTACTCAAAACATTGGAAAAAGGGATAAGGCAATTGATTTTATAAATCAACTTTGGCCATTACAACCAGAGTTGGGTAAGGGAGTCGGTTACGCGTGGGGAAGGTGTTAGCACCCCACAGCGCCCCTTTCGGGTTCCCTATGACAGATTATTTTCTAAAATAACAGCGTAAAATTACTAAATTACCCCTATTTATTCTAAACGATTATAAATTAACTATCTACATGATGACAGTTTAAATATGCACACAGAAAGCAGTAAAAGGAAGGACTTTAAGAAGAAACCTTTGAAGCGTGCTTTTATATATTTCGTAAAACTGGGAAGCTTTTTGGCGTTCCCTCGCTCTACAAGCCCGCTCGCTCCCTCCTATAAAATTTTGACTATGGAAATCCGGAGGATTTCCCTTCAACTAGGTTCGAATCTCCAAGCTAAGTGCTCGGAATTCCAGAACTTCGTCGGATCGACTCCCAGAGAGATTTCTAGGGCAGAACACTGCTCAAAAACCCCAGAATACTCAAGGAGGGAGTCAAAACTGAGTATCAAAGTGTGGAATGACGTCCAATTGACGTCATATTTATAGGGAATAGGCGCAATACGGCCTACAGAAGCAATACGGCCGTATTGAAATTTTTGAACTTCAATACGGTCGTATTGAGTTCAATACGGCCGTATTGAAATTCAGAAATTTCAATACGCCCGTATTGGTTTCAGTACGGCCGTATTGAAGTTTCAGAAACTTCAATACGCCGTATTGAGTTCACTGCGGCCGTATTGAAGCTTCAATACGGCCGTATTAAGTTCAGTACGGCCGTATTGGGCTTCATTCCCTCCACTTCCTTATTTTGAGCTTTTCTAAGACCTCTAGACCTACAGAGAACCCTCCTAGGGCCTTCCGGGAGTCCTTCTGGCTGATCTTCCTTCAGTCTTCGAGAGTCTTCAAGCTTTATTTCCGACCCGGACAATTTTAGGGGTCTACAGCTGCCCCCCCTTTACTTTAGTCGGACGGCCTTTTGGTGTACCGGCTGACAAGTAAAGGAGTTGACCCAATTGTCCGGGTGATGCGTCGACCTTCTGACTTGTAGCGTCTTCCGGTGGAAAATTGTCGAGTAGCCTCTCCAGGTTTTGCTTTGCTTGCTGCCCAAGCTGGAAGCTGTGAGTACCGCCTCTCCAGGCTTAGCTTCGCTCATTGCTCGAGCCGGAAGCTAAGTACCCTTGTGACAACGGTAGCAGTGTGAGTTTCGCCTCTCCAGGCTTAGTCTCGCTCTTTGTTCGAGCCGGAAACTAAGCACCTTTGCGACGACGGTGAGCAGTGTGAGTTTCGCCTCTCCAGGCCTTGCTTTGCTTGTTGCCCAAGCTGGAAGCTGTAAGTACCGCCTCTCCAGGCTTAGCTTCACTCTTTGTTCGAGCCGGAAGCTAAGTACCTTTGTGACAACGGTAGGCGGTGAGTATCCTCTTTCCAGAGATAGCTTCGCTCATTGCTCGAGCCTGAAGCTGCATACCTCCGTGTTTGTGACGACGGGGTAGCGTGAATATCTCCTTTTCAGGGATTTGTGATGATTTTGTCTCCACAGTCCACGATGCTACTTCGACGGTTATTTTTTGATTTTGTGCCACTGAGGGCTGGATAACGCAGGGATCCGTCTAGGGGATGTGCAGTCATTCACAGGTTCCTGTGCCCCAACTTGCATTGCATTGTTGGTATCCTTGGGGAATTTCTGACTCCTTGGGGTATAGACACAAAGATGCTCTTTCTGATGTGAGCGGTGCCTTATGATTGGCTGACGTCCTTTCGACGTTGGTGGAGTATCCCGGTTATCCTTGTTCGGGTGTCTCTTTTGGTTTTCTGATTTTGCTGCCTCTGTGTAGGCTGTTATCCGCTGGGGATTCTGGATGTTGATTTTGTCTCCACAGTCCACGATGCTGCTTCGACGATTGTTTTTGATTTTTGTGCCACTGAGGGCTGGATAACGCAGGGATCCGTCTAGGGGATGTGCAGTCATTCACAGGTTCCTGTGCCCCAACTTGCATTGCATTGTTGGTACCCTTGGGGAATTTCTGACTCCTTGGGGTATAGACACAGATGCTCTTTCTCTCTGAGTTGAGCAATGCCTTATGTTTGGCTGACGTCCTTTTGACGTAGGTGGAGTATCCCGGTTATCCTTATTCGGGTAACTCTTTTTAATTTTTGGATTTTGTTGCCTCTGTGTAGGCTGTTATCCGCTAGGGGATTTTGTCATTAGTTGTGATTGGCCTCTTCTGTTAGGCGTATCAGCTTGACGTTCAATGATTGGCTGAAAAGCCGAATTCCGCTTGGGGAATTGTTGTTGATTTTTCCGATTTTTCTCTTCTTTGAAGGAATGCCTCTGTGTAGGCTAATTATCTTGATGTTCGGTGTTCGGCTGAGTGCCAGATTCCGCTTGGGGAATAATTATTGATATTTTTTATTTTCTTCTCCTTTTTGCAGGGATGCCTCTTGAGTAGGCGATTGGGGATTTGGGGATCTTATTGTATCCCAGAGTATTATTTAGGAAGCCTCTACAGGCTTAGCCTCGCTCAGCGCTTTGAGTCGGAGAGCTATCTTCCACTGAGGAAGTGTTAAGTCCTTTGACTTGTATATACTGTTTGGATGATCGCACTTCCATTGGGGATTGCGTCGATCTTGCTTTGATAGCTCTTGCTGGGGATTTGTTCCATGAGCTTAAGTTGAGGTTTCTCTGGGGAGTATTATTTCTGCGAGCCTCTCCAGGCTCATTTATTCTGTACAGTTGGGGAGTATTATTTCAGCAAGCCTCTCCAGGCTCAGTTATTCTGTGAGAGTATTATTTCGGCGAGCCTCTCCAGGCTCAATTATTCTGTGGGAGTATTATTTCGGCAAGCCTCTCCAGGCTCAATTATTCTGCGGGAGTATTATTTAGGCAAGCCTCTCCAGGCTCAATTATTTTGCGGGAGTATTATTTCGGCAAGCCTCTCCAGGCTCCATTATTTTGAGAGTATTCTTTCAGCAAGCCTCTCCAGGCTCAGTTATTTTGAGAGAGTATTATTTCGGCGAGCCTCTCCAGGCTCAATTATTCTGTACGAGTATTTTTTCGGCAAGCCTCTCCAGGCTCAGTTATTCTGTATGATTTGTTGGATTTTCTGTATTTTGCCCTTTTTTCGATTTTGGCTTTTTCTGTGTTTTCGCCTTTTTTGTTGATTTTGGCTTTTTCTGTGTTTTTGCCTTTTTTGTTGAGTTCGGCTTTTTCTGTATTTTTGTTGATTTCTGTATTTTTGCCTTTTTTGTTGGTTTTGGCTTTTTCTGTATAGAAATGTCTCAGTTATTCTGAGAGAGTATTATTTCGGCGAGCCTCTCCAGGCTCAATTATTCTGAGAGAGTATTATTTCGGCGAGCCTCTCCAGGCTCAGTTATTTTGAGAGAGTATTATTTCGGCGAGCCTCTCCAGGCTCAGTTATTCTGAGAGTATTCTTTCGGCAAGCCTCTCCAGGCTCAGTTATTCTGAGAGTATTCTTTCGGCAAGCCTCTCCAGGCTCAGTTATTCTGAGAGTATTGTTTCGGCAAGCCTCTCCAGGCTCAGTTATTCTGTATGACGCTGTTGATTTTCTGAATCTTTGCATTTTGTTTGCTGCTGTCATACACAAGCAATTTTTCTATTTTTCTATTTTATGCAATTGCCTCATGATGAGGTCTTTGAATGTGCAATTAATGTGCGCGATGCAAGTTTAATTATTTTATTTTTGGAAAAAATGAATGGCTCCCCCTATCCTCTTCTTCTTGGAGGAATTTTGTCATTGATGTGAGGGAGGATTTCTGTTATTGCCAATACGGCCGTTATTCATTTCAGTACGCCCGTATTGAGTTGAAATTTTGTTCATAACCCTGATTTTAGTACGGGTGTACTGAACATGGTACGGGCGCATTGTTTTTTCTGAAATTTATATTTTTTTTTTTTTGTTGTTTTTTTTTTTTTTTTTTTTTCAATAAACAGAGAATAAGTGATCTTCCAGTACACCTATCATCTGTATGCATGTATGCAGTATGATGCACCTAATTCTATTTAATTCTTTTTTCAAAAGAATTAACCGATGCGTTTTTGTGTTTGGATTTTGCCATTCCTCCAGACGAACTGTGCGCTGCCGACTTTCTGTTACCGAGGAATGATGCATATTTGATTTTGGTGTCATCAACCAAATGATTCTCCCTTCCTTTAGAAGACGTGTCAACCCTCCTATTGACCACTATATCTCCATGTTTCCACTAGATTATTCAAAAATCGTTTGGGACAAGAGAGAAAAGAAGGAAAGGATATATTTTCAAAGGTTTGTGTTTTAGAGGGGATTATTTTATTTTTGAAAAATGGTTTTTGTAAGAATGGCTGGCCATGGTAGGCTTATGTGTTTAGGCTTGTTCGATTAAACACTTATGAGGTTAAGCACATCTTTGTTATTAATGATTGTGTTTTGACAACTTGGATAGCTTTTCTTGAGCCCCTTGTTGAATTCAATTGATGGTACCATCATGGATTTATTTTGTTTTTTTCTTTTTGACGGCCCTAACTTTTGCCTAAAACACCCTTTTGTGATGTCTTAGCGGGCTTTTGTATTCATTTTGTAACCCTAACTTTTGCCTAGGTCACCCTTTTCGTGGGATTCCTAGCGGGTTTTTGTCTTCATTTTGTAACCCTAACTTTTGCCTAGGTCACCCTTTTGTGGGATTCCCAGCGGGTCTTTTGCTCTTATTTTTGCGCAGTCCCCTTTTTGGGTTTCCTGCCGAGCTTATTATCTTTAGGATTTCTTTTATCCATGATGGCACTTATTGATGCCAAAAAAAAGGTGCTCCAAGCTGTCATGCACATTTCCACATAAAAATGATGTGGGTTTATTGTTATCAAGATGATTTTAACCTCATTTATGCTTATTCAAACAGGGTTAAATAATGCGGTCTAGAATTTTATTGCAAGCAAGAAAAGAAGCAATAAAGAATTAATGAAGAATGATTTTATTATAATCATAGTGGAAACATGTGCCCTATCGAGGCTCGGGGGTCGGGCTGTCCCCGAGGAGTGATCTCTAATAGTCACTGAGTCTATACATCCCTATCAGAAGGAGAAAAACATTTTGACGACGACGACCGGCCTTGACGCTTGTGAACCGGCCTTCCTAAAGATCTAGCTTAAAGAACGTCGAGAAGGATCTTGATTCCTCTTCGTCCTTTGATCTTTGTTAGGGTTGTATCTTAACCCTTGTTTCCCCGGATTGTCCTTGATAATGGGTAGCTCCGGGATCCCTTGGGAGTCCTTGCCTAATCCTTGTCTTGGCAAGTATCCGTTCTTTGTGAGCATATGAGCTACCTTCTTCATTTCTCGGGGAAACGTTTCAACATTGGCAATCTCCAATGCTTGGAAGGCGGTTTCTAGAGCTTCCTCCACTGCATCCACATAAGGTATGGTGGATGGCTTGCTGATGAGTATGTCATCTTCAGCTTGTATAGTCACCAGCTTGTCACCCACAATGGATTTGACTTTCTGGTGGAGCGTAGAGGGAGCAGCTTTCGCATCATGAATCCAAGGTCGGCCGAGGAGACAGCTGTATGCGGGAGTGATGTCCATCACTTGAAATTCGACGTTGAAGATAGTGGGTCCAATTTGGATTGGAAGATTGATCTCTCCCACCACTTCTCTTTTAGATCCATCGAAGGCTCGAACGATCATGTTGCTCGGGCGCATTTGGATTCCCTTGATTGCCACTTGCTCGAGCGCTCTTTTTGGCATTACGTTCAAGGAAGATCCATTATCTACCAAGACTTTAGCGATGTGATACTCCTTGCACTTTATAGAGATGTGCAAGGGCTTGTTGTGGTTTGATCCCTCGGCGGGGATTTCTTCATCGATGAAGGTGAGGTGATCATTAGCCTTGATGTGACTAACAATCCCCTCAAACTCGTCTTGGGAGATAGTGTACGACACGTATGCCTCGTTCAAGACTTTCAACAGAGCTTGCCGATGCGGTTCGGAGCATAGGATCAACGACAACAGCGTAATCTTTGCTGGCGTCCTATGAAGTTGATCCACGATGGAGTACTCGCTCTGTCGGATATACTTTAACAGCTCGTCTGTCTCCTCCTCGGATTCTTTTTCCTCGGTTTTCTTTTCTTCTTTTTCTTTATTCTTGGGAGCTTTGTCATGAAGATCTTCGGGAGTGTAGATCCTGCCACTCCTAGTCATGCCCCCAAGTCCAGCGATGTTGGAGATATCGCTGTCGGCAGAAGAGTGGATGTCGTATATCCACGGCACAGCCTTATTTGATTTGTAAGGGAAAGGCCTTGGAACTGTGATCCTTAATGGTGTTGGACCTTCCCCTTTGTTTGTCTTGATTACCAACAACGGAGTTGACGTGTGCTCGCTTGGCGCGGTTGTTGGCTTACACTTGATAACGAACGGCGTGTGATCCATTCTTTGAATATACGCATCGATTATTTCTTTCTTTTTATTAATGTTTATTAATGGATTACTAGGAGAGATGTATGAATGACTCCTAGATCTCTCCATGATCTATATGCATGATATGAGATGATGAGGTTGAATATGCATGCATAGTGTTTATTCAACTAAGCATTATCATGTTTCGGGATGTCCCTAAGATGATGCATGATATTGCTTGGTTTGGATAAATAACCCTTTTTCTTTATTTCTTTGGGTATTTTGTATCTTTTTTGTATTTATTTTTTTGGGTGAAAAGGGAAACTACCTATATGAATGTGATGAAGGTAGATGTTAACACCATGTAATGGAAGATTCTTATTCCCATTTATTCTTATTTTAAAAAAGGGAATGTTGTATGTTTAAATAATGCAATGTATGCTCATACAATGTCACATAATCAATGCACAAACAATTCACTCATCCACGAACAGTCACGAGCGAATCACGAGGTAGGGGTCTCCTGCAGAAATGGTGCATATTCAAGGTAGGTTCTAACTGTTCTCACCAGTCCAAGGCCCCCAAGGTGCCCCCATTATAGGGACCCAATTCCTCTCATCGTAGGTCGATGGAAAGCTCCAACGCACCGTCGGACTTAAGTTCATGGTTATCACCTTGAGTGATGTTTTCTGACAACGGTCTACGGGCACCTATAGACCCATTCGACAACCGGCCGTACTAACATCCACTCCCTATGGTTAATCACTCATGCCCCCGGGTATAGAGGGAACTGTTGTGTGCAAAGGTTTGTGTACAGTTTGTATTTCAAACAATTGCGGAATTTAAACATACAACAGTTATTTAAGCCAAATAGATAAACATGTTATCATACAAGTGAGGGGTAATAAAGTAATTTTAACTATTATTTGTTAAAAATAGTCTGTCACTAAATGGGACTGACTCACGATCAGCAAAATTCCCCAGTGGAGTCGCCATCTGTCGCCACCGGCCCGAAACGGGCCTCGGCGGTCGCGAAGACGGTCGAGCTCGCTTTTATTTTAGTTTTGAAAATGTATTGGATTATTAGAACGACTTGTTCTCAAACTGAGACCTTGTCGATCTTATCCAATTTATTTATTAAATGTCTCACCAATCCATATTAATCCCAAGCGGGACCCTCCATGGATTAGTGGTTTTCGCAAAAGGAGGGTTCGTGGAGTCGCCACCAATGTTTTACTCAAAACATTGGAAAAAGGGATAAGGCAATTGATTTTATAAATCAACTTTGGCCATTACAACCAGAGTTGGGTAAGGGAGTCGGTTACGCGTGGGGAAGGTGTTAGCACCCCACAGCGCCCCTTTCGGGTTCCCTATGACAGATTATTTTCTAAAATAACAGCGTAAAATTACTAAATTACCCCTATTTATTCTAAACGATTATAAATTAACTATCTACATGATGACAGTTTAAATATGCACACAGAAAGCAGTAAAAGGAAGGACTTTAAGAAGAAACCTTTGAAGCGTGCTTTTATATATTTCGTAAAACTGGGAAGCTTTTTGGCGTTCCCTCGCTCTACAAGCCCGCTCGCTCCCTCCTATAAAATTTTGACTATGGAAATCCGGAGGATTTCCCTTCAACTAGGTTCGAATCTCCAAGCTAAGTGCTCGGAATTCCAGAACTTCGTCGGATCGACTCCCAGAGAGATTTCTAGGGCAGAACACTGCTCAAAAACCCCAGAATACTCAAGGAGGGAGTCAAAACTGAGTATCAAAGTGTGGAATGACGTCCAATTGACGTCATATTTATAAGGAATAGGCGCAATACGGCCTACAGAAGCAATACGGCCGTTTTGAAATTTTTGAACTTCAATACGGTCGTATTGAGTTCAATACGGCCGTATTGAAATTCAGAAATTTCAATACGCCCGTATTGGTTTCAGTACGGCCGTATTGAAGTTTCAGAAACTTCAATACGCCGTATTGAGTTCACTGCGGCCGTATTGAAGCTTCAATACGGCCGTATTAAGTTCAGTACGGCCGTATTGGGCTTCATTCCCTCCACTTCCTTATTTTGAGCTTTTCTAAGACCTCTAGACCTACAGAGAACCCTCCTAGGGCCTTCCGGGAGTCCTTCTGGCTGATCTTCCTTCAGTCTTCGAGAGTCTTCAAGCTTTATTTCCGACCCGGACAATTTTAGGGGTCTACAGGGTAAAAGGTGTTTGATGAAAGGCTTGAAAGGTGCACTCTAGGGTTGGCTCACTTCATTGATGATGAAAGTCACTTCTAGGGTTGTTTCTCTTAAGGTGGAGATGGGAGGGAGGTGGCTGAATTAGCCAAGGATGGCTAAGGAAAGATATAAAGGCACAAAAGGCTCTCTTTATATTCAATATCCAAAGTATTTACAAGGAGGCTAGCCTAAGGTATTTATAGAAGGGAGGATGCATTTAGGGTTACATTTGAGAGTGCATGGCCAAGTAATGCAATCCAAATGCACTTCAAATGAAACCTAAATTAACCCTAGCTGCTACTTGGTGGCCAAGGATGGAATCTTTGGGTTTGGTTAAGCTACATCTAGGTGCATGATAAGACCATGCAACCTAGGTGCCCTCCACTTGGGCCTAAGCCTTGCCAAGTTCAAAAATAAATCCAATGCCACCAAAAAACATGTCTAGGCCTAGTTTCCAACCTTAATAAAATACCCTAGCTATAAAATAAAATCCTATAATCTAAGACACCCCATAATACAAGAGTAAAATAGGAAATACAAGTAAAAATAAAACCTATGACTAAGACACCCCAAAATACAAGGGTAAAATATGAAATACAAGAAAAATAAATCCTATGTCTAAGGTACCCAAAATACAAGGGTAAAATAGGAAATTAAAGACAAGGGCAAAAATAGGAATAAATCCTATACTAATAAAAACTTAGGAGCTAAGGCCCAAAAGTAGTCCTACTCCTCTCATGGTTTTCAAAACTAACCCATTCCTCTTGCCTCCTTCAATATATCACCTCTTGGTCTTCTTGGCCTTAGTGTGATTCCATCACTCCCTTCCATGGTTGATTATGGCATCTTGAAGAGGGTTACCTTGCCCAAGGATCTAGGCTCACCAAAGGACAAGAAATGGAGATGTTTAGAGTGGAAGTGATTTTGGGCGTGAAAGGTGGGAGAAGGTTCAGGTGTTTTGATGGAAGCTCAAGTATGGTTGGTTCACTCCAAGATGAAGATGGAGGCCACTCTAGGTTTCCCACTCTCCAAGGGTGGAGATAGCAGAAGGCTAGCCGAAGTTAATCTAGTGACTAAGGAAGAGACGTTGAGGCAAAAATGCTCACTCAATATCATATAATCCAAAGTATTTACAAGGTGTGGTGCCTTGGGTATTTATAAGAGTGGGAGCCATCTAGGGTTGCCTTGGCCGAAATTCACAATGCCAAATGCACACCAAATGAAACCCAAATTAACCCTAGATGTAACTTGGTGGCCAAGGATGAAATCTTTGGGTTTAGTTAGGCTACATCTAGGTGCATGATAAGACCATGCAACCTTTTCCCTCCACTTGGGCCTAAGCCTTTCTAAGTCCAAAAATAGGTCCGAAACCACCAAAAATGCGTCACCCTCCTAATTAAATACCCTAGCCCAAAAATTTTAAACCTATTATCTAAAGCACCCCATAATACAAGGGTAAAATGGGAAATACAAAAGAAAATAAATCCTATGACTAAGATACCCCAAAATACAAGGGTAAAATTGAAAATACAAGTAAAATAAATCTTATGACTAAAATACCCTAAAGTACTGTAGACCCCTAAAATTGTCCGGGTCGGAAATAAAGCTTGAAGACTCTTGAGGACTGAAGGAAAGTCAGCCAGAAGGACTCATGGAAGGCCCTAGGAGGATTCTCTGTAGGTCTAGAGGTCTTGTAATAAGCTCAAAATAAGGAAGTGGAGGGAATGAAGCCCAATACGGCCTCCCAAAAGTTTAGTACGGCCGTATTGAACATTTTGAACTACAATACGGCCGCACTGAACTCAATACGGCCGGATTGAAGTTTCGGAACTTCACTACGGCCGCACTGAACTCAATACGGCCGTATTGAGGTTTTTTGAACTTCAATACGGCCGTACTGAATTCAATAAGGCCGTATTGTAGTTCAAAAACTCAATACGGGCCGTATTGACCCCCAGAGGCCGTACTGCGCCTCATCCTTATAAATATGACGTCAATTGGACGTCATTTGACACTTTTACACTGAGTTTTAACCCTCTTCTTGAGTATTCTGGGTTTTTTTTGAGCAGTGCTCTGCCTAGAAATCACTCGGAGAGTTGATCCGACAAAGTTCTCGAGTTCTGAGCTTTTTGCTTGAGTCTCGAACTGAGTCGAAGGGAAATCCTCCGGATTTCCATAGTTAAAATTTTCTAGGAGGGAGCGAGCGGGCTTGTAGAGCGAGGGAACGCCACAAAGCTTCCCAGTTTTACTTGAATATAAAAGCACGCTTCAAAGGTTTCTTCTTAAGACCTTCCTTTTACTGCTTTCTGTGTGTATATTTAACTATCATCATGTAGATAGTTAAGTTATAATTGTTTAGAATAAATAGGGGTAATTTAGTAATTTCGCACTATTATTTTTAGAAATAATCTGTCATAGGGAACCCGAAAGGGGCGCTGTGGGGTGCTAACACCTTCCCCACGCGTAACCGACTCCCTTACCCGACTCTGGTTGTCATGGCCGAAGTCGATTTTTGAATCGATTGCCTTAAACTTCTTTTTCCAATGTTTTGAGTAAAACATTGGTGGCGACTCCATGAACCCTTCCTTTTTATGAAAACCGCTAATCCATGGAGGGTCCCGCTTGGGATTAACATGGATTGGTGAGCCTTTTAATAAAATTGCTCGTTTGACAAGGTCTCAGTTTGAGAATAAGTCATTCTAGCAATCCATATTTTTAAACAAATAAAAGAGTCCAACCATCCTTCGCGAATGCCGAAAGCCCGTTTCGGGCCGGTGGCGACAGATGGCGACTCCACTGGGGAAGCCTCGAGAGTCAGTCCCATTTAGTGACAGATTATTTTTAACAAATAATAGTTAAAATTACTTCACTACCCCTTGTTTGTATGATAACATGCTTTATTTATATGGCTTTAATAACTGTTGTATGTTTAGTTTCTGCAATTGTTTGAAATATAAATTGCACACAAACCTTTGCACACAACAGTTCCCTCTATACCCGGGGGCATGAGTGGTAAGCCATAGGGAGTAGATGTTAGTACGGCCGGTTGTCAAATGGGTCTATAGGTGCCCGTAGACCGTTGTCGGAAAACATCACTCAAGGTGATAACCATGAACTCAAGTCCGACAGTGCGTTGGAACTTTCCATCGACTTACGACGAGAGGAATTGGGTCCCTATAATGGGGGCACCTTGGGGGCCTCAGACCGGTGAGAACAGTTAGAACCACCTTGAATATGCACTTTTCTGCAGGATACCCCTACCTCGTGATTCGCTCGTGACTGTTCGTGGATGAGTGAATTGTTTGTGTATAGGTTTATGTGATATTGTTTGTGCATTAATAAAACCTCGTGATAAGGTCTATAGAATAATCCCCATGCATGAAAAAACCATGACATGAGAGGAAAGACCATGTGCGAAAATATAATAAAAGTGAGGAGCATGTGCATCATTACCAATAAGACAACATGCATCCTCATAAACCATGCATTTTAGGTTCACCAATACCTCTTGACATGAGTAAAAGAGACCCATAATTATCGAGATTCTCCGTTGAGGAGAGATCATAAGTCAAGGAGGGTAGTAACACTCTGTTTTAAAAAGGCAGCGCCTTAAAAATGGAGGGTTATCAAGCTCATGTCAAGAGCGTATTCATTCCATAAATTAATTAGATTAAATATTCATTTTTAGAAAGTGGCTGGTCATCTCTCTGTCCTCACACGCGCGCAGAAAATCAAGAAGATGGAAGCGCTGGAGGACCGAAATAAGAAGCTTACAGCCGAGCTCTCACAGCTCAAAGAACAAATGGCGCAAATGATGGAACTCATGCGTCACCATAATGTACATGGGTCTCACCACAGTGACCATGAGTCCCATCATCATGAGGAGGAGGAACATGAGGAAGAACCTCCACGAGCTGTACCCCTTGGGGCGGGGATCATGATTAAAGAGCCCGAGGTTTCAAAGGAACAATTCCATGCTCTTGAGGATCGGCTAAGGGCTATGGAGGGGCATGATTTTGACATCAAAGATGCCGCCGACATGTGCTTGGTGAGGGACATCCAATTCCCTCCCAAATTTAAAGTGCCAGATTTCCCAAAATACGTGGGATCGACTTGCCCTAAGAGTCATCTCACCATGTACTGTCGCAAAATGGCTGCATATGCCACAAATGAAAAGCTCTTGATCCATTGCTTCCAAGAGAGCTTAGCCGATACTGCGCTCAATTGGTATATGCAGCTAGATGGAAATCTAGTACATACATGGAGGCAGTTGGCCGACGCCTTTCTCAAGCGCTATAAATACAACATCGACCTAACACCCGATAGGTCAGATCTTCAAGCCTTGAGTAAGAAAAGTGATGAATCTTTCAAGGCGTACGCCCAACGATGGAGGGAGTTGGCGGCACAGATAGAGCCCCCGCTGTCGGATAAGGAGACGGTGTCCTTATTCATCAACTCGTTGACTGGTCCCTATTACGATAAAATGATAGGGAACACAACGACACTCTTCTCGGACATCATCACCATTGGGGAGAGAGTGGAACAAGGACTTAAAAGTGGGAAGCTGGCTAAGCCTTCCCAATCATATGAAGCTAAGAAGGCCTTCGGGAAGAAGAAAGAGGGAGGAGTCAATGCTATAACCATACCCTCGGCTACTTCCACTTCGAAGTCGGGAAGATCGCAATTCACCCCTGTGAAGAAGTTTGATAAACTTCCGACCACTTATAGCGATCTCCTGCCGAAGCTAGTAGAAGCCAAACTTATAGCTTATGTTCCACCAAGGAAGATCGACCCACCTTACCTCGATTGGTACAAGCCACAAGACAAATGTTTATACCATTCGGGGGCACCAGGGCATTCAACAGAGAACTGCCTAGCTCTCAAATACAAGGTCCAAAACCTTATTGATGCCGGGTGGATCACCTTCGATTCGACAGTGCCCGACGTGAGCAAGAATCCTCTGCCAAAGCAGGAGTAGAGAGAAGAACAAGCCACGATAGGGCCCCTTCATATTTCTCTTTTAGGGACTCATGATCAGTACCCGAGATCATGAGAACCTTTTCATGTAAATAAGGGTTTTTGTACAGTTTTAATACATATCAATAAAGAGGCATTTTTCACACATTACTCTCTCTTTTGTTCTTTTCTCTCTTTCCCCATTAACATTAATAATTCTAAACCTAAACAGAACCAATAAAATAATTATGTCTGTAATTGTTCGCTCTGACCGGGATCCGAAAGTTGAGGATAAATGGGTTGAGTTGGACAGTGATGAGGAGACCATTTCTCCGGATCTGCAAAGATTGCTAGATCAAGAAGCTCGTCAAGAGAAATTGGAGACTGTGAATTTGGGGCATGGCCGAGAGATATAAGAGGTCAACATTGGGACCCATATCAGTGATGAAATAAGGACACATGTTTCCGCTATGATTATAATAAAATCATTCTTCATTGCTTCTTTTCTTGCTTATAATAAAATTCTAAACCACATTATTTTTAACCCTGTTTGAATAAACATGAATGAGGTTAAAATCATCTTAATAATAATAAACCCGCATCATTTTTTATGTGGAAGTGTGTGTGACAACTTGGAGCACCTTCCCTTGGCCTCGACAAGTGCCATCATGCATAAAAATAAATCCTTTAAAATAAAAGAAGCTCGGCAGAAAACCTAAAAAGGGGGATGCGCAAAAATAAGAGCAAAGAACCCGCTAGGAATCCCACGAAAGGGTGACATAGGCAAAAATTAGGGTTGCAAAATAAACAAAAAACAAAAGTCCGCTAAAACACCACAAAAGGGTGTTTCAGGCAAAAATAAGGACAATTAAACAAAAAACAAAAGAAATCCATGATGGTACCACGAGCCGAATTCAAGAAAGGTTCAAGGGAAGCTATCCAAGTTGTCGAATCACAACACGACTTTTTAACTTCATAAGTGTTTAATCAAACAAGCCTAAACACATAAGCCTACCTTGGCCATCCATTCTTACAAAAACCATTTTTGAAAAATAAATCCCCTCTAAAACACAAACTTCAGAACAAAAAATATCTTTCCTTTCTTTTCTCTCTTGTCCCAAATGATTTTAGAATAATCTAGTGGAAGCATGGAGAAATAAATCATCACTGATAATGGATCTAATCTGAACAACAAAATGGTGGAAGAACTGTGCCAAGAATTCAAGATCCAACACCATAACTCTTCCCCATATCGGCCAAAGATGAATGGGGCAGTCGAGGCAACCAATAAGAACATCAAGAAAATAGTGCAAAAGATGGTTGTCTCATTTAAAGACTGGCACGAGATGTTACCCTTCGCTCCTCATGGCTATAGGACTTCAGTACGTACATCTACAGGAGCTACTCCATTTTCCCTCGTTTATGGGATGGAGGCAGTTCTACCCGTCGAAGTCGAGATACCTTCTCTAAGGGTAATCATGGAAACAAAACTTTCCAAGGTAGAATGGTTTCAAAGCCGATACGACCAGTTGAACCTTATCAAAAGAAACGGCTGAACGCCATATGCCATGGTCAAGCCTATCAGAGGAAGATCAAAAAGGCTTTTGACAAGAAAGTCCACCCTCGAGTCTACCATGAGGGAGAGTTGGTAATTGCTACCAACTCAAAAGGACAAAATCGGAAAGTGTGCCCCAAATCACGAAGGACCATACGTGGTAAAGCGAGCTTTCTCAGGAGGAGCATTGATCCTCACAAACATGGATGGGGAAGAACTTCGATACCTAGTCAACGCTGACGTGGTAAAGAAGTACTACGCTTGAAGACGTTGCTTGCATAGGCCCGCTAGGATGAAAACCCGAAAAGGGCGTCCTAGGCAAAAGTTAGGGCAACATAAAAAGCCCGCCAGTACAAGGGTACTAGGCAAAACAAAGGCGAATTTATCCCCGCTAGGATACGTCCTAGGCAAAAATTAGGGGCAAAAGAATAGGATGCAAAAACAAAGCAAGCAACGATCACTTGAATCGAAAACCGAAAGGCAGTTCAAGTGATTATCTTCTAGAAGCAAGCGTCTTGCAACATCTACACTCCTGGCTCAGACATCTCACCCGAAGCGACTAGGGGAACGTAAAGAGCAACAATTACAGATATAATTGTTAAGCCCAATGTATATAGCTTACCCTGGCCAGCCATTCTTCAGAAATTCCTTCTGTATATCTTTCTGTAAAAAAACACTTGTGAATATCAATAAAATATCTATTCATTTTCTCTTCTCTCTTGACCATGTGATTATACCTCTAAAATTGGTATTTCATAAAAATTGTACGAAATTACTTTAATAATCAGTCAATAAAGAAAATTGGAGGGGTTCCTATAAAATCCATAATCTCCTGCATAAAAGGCTCACAAAAATATTCCCTCTCGTCGATGACAGAAATTCCTCCAAGAAAAGGAGGATAGGGAGAGCCATTCATTTTTCTAAAAAACATTAAATAATAAAACTTGCATTTGTGCATCACACACACATTAGTTGCACATTCAAAGACCTTATCATGAGGCAATCGCATAAAATAAAAAATAGAAAAATTGCTTGTGTATGACAGCAGTCAACAAAAGCCGAAAAACGAAAAAAAAGGCAAAAATACAGAAAAAGTCAAAATTCGACAAAAAAAGACAAAGATTCCGCATCATACAGAATAATTGAGCCTGGAGAGGCTTGCCGAAATAATACTCTCTCACAGAATAACCGAGCCTGGAGAGGCTTGCCGAAATAATACTCTCTCTCAGAATAACTGAGCCTGGAGAGGCTTGCCGAAATAATACTCCCTCATCAAAATAATTGAGCCTGGAGAGGCTCGCCGAAATAATACTCCCCAGAGATATTTCAAGCTTGCACTCACGGGCCAAATTCCCCAGTGAAAGCTATCAGAATACGATCAGCAAGATTCCCCAAAGGAGGTCTGATCATCCAAACAGAATATCCAAGTCGAAAGGATTTAAACTTCCTCAGTGGGAGATAGCTTTCCAACTCAAGCAGTGAAGCTAAGCCTGAAGAGGCTTTCTAAATAATACTCTGGGATACATAAGAACTTCAAATCCCCTGTCGCCTACCAAGAGGCACCCTTTCAAAAAAGCAAAATCACAAAAGATCAATAAAACATTCCCCAAGTGGAATTCGGCTCTCAGCCAAACGTCAAGCATCAAGATGATCTACCTAACAGAAGAGGCCAATCAAAGGACGTCAGCCAAACATAAGGCATCGCTCAATTCAAGAAGAGCATCTGTGTCTACACCCCAAGGAGTCAGAAATTCCCCATGGGTACCAACTATGCAAATGCAAGTTGGGGCACAAGAACCTATGAATGACTGCACATCCCCTAGACGGATCCCTGCGTTATCCAGCCCTCAGTGGCACAAAATCAGAAAAAACCATCGAAGCAGCATAGTGGACTGTGGAGACCAAAAATCATCTCAGATCCCTGGAGAGGGTAAACTCGCATTGCCGAAGTGATCAGAAGACACGGACGCAGACCCTGGAAAGGGCAAACTCAGTTGCCTAGGTCGTCAGAGACAACCGAAGCAAAGTCTGGAGAGACGGTACTCAAAGTCTGGAGAGACGGTACTCAAAGTCTGGAGAGACGGTACTCAAAGTCTGGAGAGACGGTACTCAAAGTCTGGAGAGACGGTACTCAAAGTCTGGAGAGACGGTACTCAAAGTCTGGAGAGACGGTACTCAGAGTCTAGAGAGACGATACTCAAAGTCTGGAGAGACGGTACTCAAAGTCTGGAGAGACGGTACTCAAAGTCTGGAGAGACGGTACTCAGAGTCTGGAGAGACGGTACTCAGAGTCTGGAGAGACGGTACTCAAGGTCTGGAGAGACGGTACTCAAAGTCTGGAGAGACGGTACTCAAGGTCTGGAGAGACAGTACTCAACCATCAGCGTCGTCAGAGGCACGTTGGTGTTCAACTTCCGGCTCGGGCGTCGAGTGAAGTTGACCCTGGAGAGGGTAAACTTAGCTACCGAGGTTGTCAGAAGCGCCGAGGTATGCAACAACCTGGAGAGGCTACTCAACAATTTTCCACCGGAAGACGCTACAAGTCAGAAGGTTGGCACATCACCCGGACAATTGGGTCAACTCCTTTACTTGTCAGCCGGTACACCAAAAGGCCGTCCGACTAAGTAAAGGGGGGGGCAGCTGTAGACCCCTAAAATTGTCCGGGTCGGAAATAAAGCTTGAAGACTCTTGAGGACTGAAGGAAAGTCAGCCAGAAGGACTCATGGAAGGCCCTAGGAGGATTCTCTGTAGGTCTAGAGGTCTTGTAATAAGCTCAAAATAAGGAAGTGGAGGGAATGAAGCCCAATACGGCCTCCCAAAAGTTCAGTACGGCCGTATTGAACATTTTGAACTACAATACGGCCGCACTGAACTCAATACGGCCGGATTGAAGTTTCTGAACTTCACTACGGCCGCACTGAACTCAATACGGCCGTATTGAGGTTTTTTGAACTTCAATACGGCCGTACTGAATTCAATACGCCCGTATTGTAGTTCAAAAACTCAATACGGGCCGTATTGACCCCCAGAGGCCATACTGCGCCTCATCCCTATAAATATGACGTCAATTGGACGTCATTTGACACTTTTACACTGAGTTTTAACCCTCTTCTTGAGTATTCTGGGTTTTTTTGAGCAGTGCTCTGCCTAGAAATCACTCGGAGAGTTGATCCGACAAAGTTCTCGAGTTCTGAGCTTTTTGCTTGAGTCTCGAACTGAGTCGAAGGGAAATCCTCCGGATTTCCATAGTTAAAATTTTCTAGGAGGGAGCGAGCGGGCTTGTAGAGCGAGGGAACGCCACAAAGCTTCCCAGTTTTACTTGAATATAAAAGCACGCTTCAAAGGTTTCTTCTTAAGACCTTCCTTTTACTGCTTTCTGTGTGTATATTTAACTATCATCATGTAGATAGTTAAGTTATAATTGTTTAGAATAAATAGGGGTAATTTAGTAATTTCGCACTATTATTTTTAGAAATAATCTGTCATAGGGAACCCGAAAGGGGCGCTGTGGGGTGCTAACACCTTCCCCACGCGTAACCGACTCCCTTACCCGACTCTGGTTGTCATGGCCGAAGTCGATTTTTGAATCGATTGCCTTAAACTTCTTTTTCCAATGTTTTGAGTAAAACATTGGTGGCGACTCCATGAACCCTTCCTTTTTATGAAAACCGCTAATCCATGGAGGGTCCCGCTTGGGATTAACATGGATTGGTGAGCCTTTTAATAAAATTGCTCGTTTGACAAGGTCTCAGTTTGAGAATAAGTCATTCTAGCAATCCATATTTTTAAACAAATAAAAGAGTCCAACCATCCTTCGCGAATGCCGAAAGCCCGTTTCGGGCCGGTGGCGACAAGTACAAGGGTAAAATTGGAATAAATCCATAAAATTCTATATTACTCGAATTGGGCCTAGGAGATGGATCCATACATGGTATCTCTTTTATCTTTCTCCATTCTCCTAGCCATGAACCATGTGATGGGTCTCACATGAAGCACCGAGGATGGTCCTCCATCATCCCCTCCTTCTTGAGAAGGATTTGACCTCAAATATTTAAGCTCTTCCATTCCATTGGTCCTTCAAAAAGATGTGAAACCACAGTAAGGGAAGTAAAATACTAAAACTTAGCTATGCAATCCTTAAGTACGCAATTTGTTGAATGAAAGTGCTAGGGAAAGGAGAGAGCCAAAAAGGCGTCACCATTTTAAGTAATTTTGAAAAGTTATTAACCCTCATGCAATTCAATCACCAAATCATCTATCTTAGGGATTGGGTGCCTTTTATATTTATTGATGGATTTTATAAAAGGTGTTCATCCTCCATTGACAACTTTCTTTGGCACCAAAAGAATGAGGATGGCACAAGAGTTAAGGTTCTCTTGAACCTAGACCTTTTTCTTCAATGGAAAAATTCTTTTTTTTTTTTTAGTTTTTTCTTTTCTCCTCCTCATCTTTCTTAGCTTTTGTATCCTATTTCAGATAGTTAGTGGGTGAGTCCAATCCAGGTGGTCCCCAAGAAGACAGGCCTCACTATTGTTAAGAATGAGAGGGATGAGCTCATACCCACTAGAGTACAAAACAGTTGGAGAGTCTGTATTGACTACCGGAGGCTCAACCAAGCAACAAGGAAGGATCATTTTCCTTTGCCCTTCATTGATCAGATGCTTGAGCATTTGGCAAGTAAATCTCATTACTGTTTTCTTGATGGTTTCTCTGGTTACTTTCAAATTCACATTGCTCCTAACGATCAAGAAAAGACCATATTCACCTGCCCCTTCGGCACTTTTTCCTATAGGAGGATGCCCTTTGGCCTATGCAATGCCCCTGACACATTCCAGCGATGCATGCTTAGTATTTTTAATGATTTTCTAGAAAATTGCATAAAGGTGTTTATGGATGATTTTACTGTTTATGGATCCTCTTTTGATGCATGTTTGGATAGTTTGGACAGAGTTCTAAATAGATTCATTGAGACTAACCTTGTTCTTAATTTTGAGAAATGTCATTTCATGGTAGAGCAAGGTATAGTTTTAGGGCATATCATTTCTAGTTGGGGCATTGAGGTAGACCCTGCAAAAATATCTATTATTGCACAATTGCCTTACCCCTCTTGCGTGTGAGAGGTGCAATCTTTTCTTGGCCATGCAGGTTTCTACAAGAACTTCATCAAGGATTTTAGCAAGAAATCCCTTCCACTATCCAGCTTGTTGTAGAAGGATATGGACTTCAATTTTGATGACAGGTACAAGGAGGCGTTTGACTGCCTCAAGAGAGCCTTGACCACCACTCCTATCATTCAAGCACCAGACTGGACAATTCCCTTTGAGTTGATGTATGATGCTTCAAATTATGCATTGGGGGTTGTCTTAGCACAGAGGGTTGACAAATTTCCTAGGGTGATATACTACGCTTCTAGGACATTAGATGCTGCTCAAGCAAATTACACGACCACGAAAAAGGAACTTTTAGCTATTGTTTTTGCACTTGATAAATTTTGATCATTATTTTTATAGATCATGCAGCTCTAAAGTACTTGTTGAAGAAGGCTGACTCAAAGCCTAGGCTGATCAGATGGATGCTCTAGCTTCAAGAGTTTGACTTAGACATCCATGACAGAAGCGGATCACAAAACTTGGTGGCAAACCATCTCAGCAGGATTGAGAAAGAAAAGGATGAGAAGACTTTTCCCATTCAGGATGATTTTCCTGATGAACATTTTATTGACTGTTTCTGTTCCTTCCCCCCACCCCTTGGTTTGCAAACATTGTAAATTATTTAGTTGCTTCTATTTTCCCTCCTTTGGCATCTAGAGCTCAAATTGATAAACTTAAGAGCGATGCTAAACATTATGTTTGGGATGAACCCTATTTGTGGAAGTTGTGCAGTGATCAAGTAATCAGGAGATGTTTGCCAGACCATGATATTGATTCAGTCTTGCACTTTTGTTATTCTTATGCACCTGGTGGTCATCTTGGCATTCAGAGGACAGCTCGTAAGGTTCTTGATGGTGGTTTGTATTGGCCCACCATCTTCAAGGATGCGTGGAATATTTGCAGCACCTGTGAGCAGTGTTAGAAAGTAGGAGGATCCCTTTCTTGGAGATAGCAGATGCTTCAACAACCCGTGTTGTTTTGTGAGGTGTTTGATGTTTGGGGTATAGATTTCATGGGTCCTTTTCTTGTTTCTTTTGGTTTTTCATATATTCTCCTAGCTGTTGATTATGTTTCAAAATGGGTGAAAGCCAAATCCACTAGAACTAAGGATGCTCGGGTTGTTGTGGATTTTGTTAGATCTAACATATTTTGCAGGTTTGGAGTACCCAGAGTAATTGTTAGTGATCAAGCAACCCATTTTTGTAACAGATCCATGCAAACCTTGCTCAGGAAGTATGGGGTTGTTCATAGATTTTCTACACCCTACCACCCCCAAACTAATGGGCAAGCCGAGATTTCAAATAAGGAGATCAAGAGGATCTTGGAGAAGATTGTGCAGCCCAACAGGAAAGATTGGAGCAGTAGGCTAGAGGATGCTCTCTGGGCACATAGGACTGCTTACAAAGCACCCATAGGGATGTCTCCTTATATCGTTATCTTTGGCAAAGCATGTCATCTTCCTGTGGAGATAAAGCACCGAGCCTACTGGGCTATGAAGACCTACAACTTCTCCATTGATCAGGCTGGAGAGGAAAGAAAGGTTCCACTGAGTGACCTTGATGAGATTTGCTTGGAAGCCTATGAGAACTCTAAGTTCTATAAGGAGAAAACCAAGAAGTTCCATGATAGTTTGATAGCTATAAAAGACTTCATGGTTGGGCATAAAGTTTTACTATATAATTCAAGGCTTGGTCTCATGGGTGGTAAGTTGCGTTCTAAGTTGATTGGACCTTTTGTTGTTACTAATGTTTTTCCTTATAGTACAGTTGAGATCAAAAGTGAATCCACAGACAAGAGCTTCAAGGTTAACAAGCACCGTCTGAAACCTTTCCTTAGCAATCCTTCCCTGTTGAATGTAGTTGTAGAGGAGATGTCTCTGCTTGACCCCACTTCTCTCCCACCACCATGACTTAGGGAGTTTTCTTTCCCTTTCTCTTTCTTTACTTTTGTTGCACATGTCCAATTATGTTTATTGTTCTGATTTCTCTGATCTTTTGTGTAGGCAACATTGGGAAAATGTGTGATTTAAGTGTGGGGGGAACTGTTTTAGTTATATTCTTTTAGGGTTTATTTGTTATTTTTGAATTAGGTTTTATGTATAGCTTTGCATGTTTCTCTTTGATTTCTGGGTTTTGATAGTCTGTACACACTTGCTTCACTCTTGGATATGAGTTACTTGATATTCTATGGATTGAAATCCCTGTCTTTCTCTACTTGACAAGTTGATTTTGATGTTTGAGAGGTTGAATGGAATGTGACAGATTTACCCTGTGTGAGGTTTTGAGCCACTCGCTGTTCTTTCTTGTGTGTTTTGCCTCTTGATTTCTTGCAAAATATCCTTGGTTTGACTCTGTTTGATATTTCTTGGTTCACATGCTTGTTTGGAAAGGATTAAGGCATTTTGATTCTGATAAGCCTCTAGCCAAATAAGCCTACCTTGAATTAACTCCTCTGATAACCCCTGCTGAGCCTATTTCCCCTTCTTTGTTTGAAGCTCATTATAAGCCTTAAGTGAAAAACCATGATTACCTTAACCTTAGGGAGTTTTGGAGCTTTGGAATTGTTTTGGAAATAAGTTATTGAATAAGTGTGGGGGGTGTGTGTATGTTTCATTGGATGATATATATTGGCTAGTTGGTTCCTCATGCTGTACATTTTACTTCTCTACGCATCTCATCTTATCTCATCAAAAAATTTCGTGTGTACTGTTCACAATCTTAAAAAAATTCAAAGAAAAATTCAAAAGAACAAAAAACGAAAAGAAAAATTGTTTGAGGCAAAGGAAAGAGGATTTGATTATTCTAGAGGTTATTAGAGGTTTATGGGTTTGCTCCTCTGGTCCCTCTGGTTTGTAGCTACTTATCCCATATATTATCCTCTACACTGTCCTTGGCCTTGTTACAACCCTGAAAAGACCTTGTGATCCTTATGTGCATGTGTGTTGGGTGTTAATTCTAGAGGCTTGGCAAGTCTATCTATTACTTTTTTTTCATGAGTGCTCTGAGAGTATACAGTAGCCTAGACACTTGAGAGATACAGTGATATAGTGCATATCTTGTGAGGTTCTGTTGCTTTTGAGTCACCTCTTGAACTAACTGATTTTCTTGCCATGTTTAGAAATACTTGGATGATGTTCATAGGTATCTAGTTTCTTTGGATCCTTATGTGTTGCATGTTGTCTATTCCTCTCCTTTCCTAGGATTTAATGAGGAGTATGTAACTCTATCTGTTTCTGTGTTGCTGTTTTTGTTTTTGTTTTTCTCCATGTGGCTCTCTTTGTTGTTCTGGATTTATTGATTACTTTGCTTCATGATTTTGCCCAAGAGTGCAAAAGGCTAAGTGTGGGGAAATTTCATGAGTCATTATTTTCCCTTATTTATTGATCTTTTTGCACTTATTTTAATTGTTGATTTGGGCTTAATTGCTTATTAATTGAACGATTTCACTGTTTGGCCTTCATTGGGCTAGTAATTTCGAATTTTAATTAATTCCAATTCACTTGGTCGAATTTTTGTCTATTAATTATTTTCGGGTTAATTGTGAAGCATTTTTGGGCTTAGATATTATTTTTGGACTTTAAGAGATAAATGTCATGTCAGCACCATTTCACCACATCAGCGCCACATCAGCATTTTGTTTTATTTTATTTTTTCATTTATTTTCTTTTATTTTCGAGCAAACTTGGATTGGGGGCCCATTTTGACTTTTCTAGGGTTTTTAGGGACCTAGGAGGGATGACCATGCAGCAAACTTGATGTGACCACGTTTTAGGTTTTAGTTCTTCTTCTTCCTTGAGGTTTTTCTCTGTTTTTGCTTCTGTCTTCTTGTTTTTATGTTCTACTATTATTCCTTTTCACGTTTTTCTTCATTTCTTGTATTGGAGACTCGCATTTTGATATTGAAGTTAATACAAATTCTCAGTTTTCTTTTCTTCTCACTAGTTGTCTATGTTTATGTTGTTCTTCATTTTATCTACAACATTTTCGTTTTAATGGAAAGCTAAAACCCTTGGGGTTGGCTCCTTGAGCGGATTGGAAGCTCTATTTGAGGTTTTATTCGTATATGCATCTCTGTTTCGCTTTCTTCTTCTTCATTGGATTTCTGTATTAAATGCTTTCAACATCCTTTCATGCTTAATGAATCCGGGTTGGCTACGTTTAAGACCATAGTTTGCTTAATCCTGGGGAGAGGTTCAATGTTGTATATGTTTGCTTAATTCGTGTAGGGAAGTCTTGAGTTAATCTTTGCTTAGTTGGTTAACTTAGATGGAACAAGGATTAAGTTGTTGACAGAGAAATATTTTGTGAACCAGGGATAAGAGAGTTACAATCCAGACAAGGAGTCAATCTATTTTACTTGTTGTGTTAGTTTTCATTCTATTGTGTTTAAACTGATAAATCTGAACCAAACCCCCCCTTCGTGTTTGAACCTTTGACAGAAAAGAATGGTCCTTGGGAGACGACCTAGGAAAGCTTCCTAGTACCACATTTCATTATTTTTATTTGATCGGGTACGACCTTGATCACGGCACAATAATACTCATCATCATAATAGGCAACCTAGAGAGGTTGGGACAATAATACTCACGATCACAGCAGGCATCCTAGAGAGGCTGACACAATAATACTCATCATCACAGCATGCGGCCTGGAGAGGCCGGCACTTTAATACTCATCATCACGACACGCAACCAGGAGAGGCTGACACAATAATACTCACTCCTCAGCAAGCAATGAATAAGAAATCACACCATCATAAGACAAGCATAAGCGACATGGAGCATCTACACAAAGACAGAAAATCAGGTGGTGCATTTTGCCATCCTTGTTACTATTGAGATTCATGGAGTGGTGAATCAACTCAAACTTGGAGTATGAAAGTTTTGATGATAACAAAAGGTGGATTCTGAGAATCAAAGCTGACCAAGGACATCAACAAGTCAAAAACAAAGTCAAGAAGAAAATATGACTATTATGATGTGTAATAGGGATAGCTCATAAGTTGTATTGATTTGTTTAGCTTATTTTGCATGTATGTGCTTTGTGTATGAGTTAATCTTAATCTAATTTGACTAAGAGTGAGTATGATGATGATTTAAATACTTGGAAAGTTATTTTGAGATATAAAACTGAGTTTTTGAAAACTGACTCAAAATAATTGATTATCATTAAATATAATCGATTATTCCAGCAACAGGTAAAAGGAAGCCTTGCTGTAATAATCGATTATTTGTGAAATAATCGATTATCCCAGGAAGTACTCTCTAGAATAATCAATTATCCTGCAAAATAATCGATTATTATGTTCTTGAGTGATTTCCAGAAATCATGAAGAACAAAATAATCAATTATCCTTTAAAATAATCGATTATCTAGTTCTGAAAATTTTATAAATAGTTTTTACACTTTGAAACTTCAGAACAGAGAATGAGTTAATAATCAAAAAGAGAAAAATGTTATTGTGAAGTCTTTGTGACCTTCTTGGAGTGTTTTCTTTGTGAAACCAAGAAGTAAAACATTTTTGAAATGCTTTGAAAGAGATCATCATCATCACATTCTTGGGAGAGAAAGAATGAGATTTGCTTCTGAATTCACATTCTGATTTGTTCAGCTTTCAGGTGAATTCGTTCCTTTAATTATTTGTGAATAATTGTAAATCTTGAGTAGGTGTCTCAAGTGGTAAGGAATTCTTGTAGTGGGTTTCAACAAGAAGTTCTTTCTTGGGGTCAAAAAAGTGGTTATCTTGAATGTAGGAGTATATGCATGTGTGGTATGCTTGTAAAACTTCTTCATTGAGATAGTGGAACAAATCTTGGTCAGGTTATGATTGAGGACTGGATGTAGGCCACATGTGGAGTGGCTGAACCAGGATATAAAAGACTTGTGCATTTTTCTCTCACCCTTATCTTTTACTTTGAGTAATATCTTCGTTGTGTGTTAAAGGGAATAATCTTGATTAATATGCTTGTATGCACAACATTGCTTTAAACTAAATCAAAGTGTTGCATATTAAGTGTTCTAACTTTGAACTTTATCAAAGATTAATCAAGAAAGCATATAGGACTCATTCCCATTAGCAAGTCTTTGAAGGAACTTCTTTGAGAATTCATATTAGAAAAGTTTAAATTGAAATAAAGATCATAAGAACTCTGAAAAATTTTAAGTTTCATAGAATCAAATTCACCCCCCCCTTTTGGATTGAGCCATTCTTTTCTAACAGTTACCCAATGGAGTAAGCAACCCAACACTCAGCTACTCTGAAGAGCAGGGATACCAGCAAACCCAATTACCCGAAAGAAACAACGTGGAAGCGCCTGCACAAAGAAGCAGAGAAAAGACCCAGATGAAATGTTTACGTCTTTACTTGCCTTTGGAAACGCAACATCCAGCCATCTAAAGGATAGTAAAGAGGGGCAGCTATAGACACCCAATTTCGTCTGGGGTACCCAAACCAAGGACTAAGGTCTATTAAAGCGAGACAAAAGCCCTTGAAGGCCCAACATATTGGGCAACATTTTTTCTAATAATATCTCTTGTTACAGACTTAATTTTGACGATCCAACCGTTGACGTTAAAGATCAGTGTATCTAGAAGATATCATCAAAATTTCAGCATGATCCAATGGTTAACAAATTCTCTAGTGGCCATGCACTGCAGTTGGGAAGTGTAGCATGTATGGCCCCTAAGGGCTCAATAAAGCACCTAAACAGGTCAAGATGGATTCAGAAGGCCCAAAAAACTCAAAAACACTAATCTAGGTTGTGGTATGACCATTCCTAATGTTTGAATGGCCCGTTCTGAAACTGGAATGGCTCATTCCCCTTTCTAGAAAATTTTGCATTAAGTATCATTTTTGTTCTGATAATATCTCTCGCTAAATACCTAATTTTGATGATCTAGCCGTTGAAGTGAAAGATCAATTTATTAGGAAGTTATCATCAAATTTTCAGCATGATCCAATGGTCAATGAATTCTCTATAGGCCTCGCATTGCAGCTAGAAAATAGGAGTCTTATACCAGATAGCATTTTTGCTATGATAGTATCTCTCACTACAAACCTAATTTCAACGATCCAACCATTGAAATGGAAGATAAATATATTGTGAGAATACCATAAAAAAACTAGCACGATCCAACAGTTAACGAGTTTTCTAGAGAACTTGCATGGTGCCTAGCAAAAGATTGTATTTTTATAAAATTTAGTCCCACATTGGATAAATTTCTAATGCTTCTACTTCCTAGTTGGCTATATAAGAAACCCTCTAGCCAAGGGATTATAGAACTAAAAATAGCTACATAGCTTCCCCCCTCCTCTATATAAATCTCTGAGTGATAGTGAGGTTTTTGTAGAACGAAGGTGTAACGACCCGTTGTAAGCCGTCACATCAATAACCAATATGACAACTAAAATAAAATAATATATAATAAAGAAAATAGAGAAAAGGCCAGCTACACTAGAGTGTAAATATACAATAACGTATAAATTGTTTTCATCATATAAAACATAATTTTATAAAAGAGTCATCCTCAGCAAGGTTATACAGTAATCCAAAAAGATAATGAATATACAACGTCATGAAGACATCAAAATAAGACACCCTAGGTGCTGTTCAAGCTCTAAGCCTAGCCACTTCTCAAAGAAGCTACCAAAAGACTCCTTACTATCCCAAAGCCTCACACCTGATCTGCTCCCCCACATAGTGAGATCATCACAGTCCACATCATGGAAATATAAGGGTTAGCACGTATAAAATCAACCATAGTACAACATAATGAAATATCATTAAACTAGATATTCATCAATAGTATGTATCCATACCAAGGGAATGACAACATTATAACAAGTCATTTCCATGCCAAATATAAACCAATCCAGAGTATAATGTATACACACCCATGCCAATGCATACATATTCTATGATAATAAAGAATCCATAACCAATGTATACAATCCATACCAAATGCATACATATTCCATATCCAAACCAAAGTCACACCACTGTATAATCCCATGAAGTAGCCAACAGATCCAAACCAAATGTTGGCCTCAACACATCCAAACCAAGTGTTGAATTTGTGAACATGTCACTTGCCCATGTCACACACCTAACCTCTCATGGAAAATATACAGTTGGGTTACGTCGTCACGTAACCCTGGTGATCGCGACCACTTCATCCATCGGTATGACTCGGCCTTGCCCCCATACCAGTAGCAAATAGAATATTTAGAGGAGTACTTCAGAATCCACCTAACATCTGAAGTGGTTTATTATATAATCTTTGGAAAAGTTCCATATTGGAATCCTCACCATGGGACTCCCAAATTCCATATTTTTTCAAAGATTATATCCTGATCTCACCAAGAGATCTCCTAATCCATACCATAACCTTACTCCTCTAAGTCCTATTAGCTTTCCAAACCAAACACACATAGAATATTCCATAATTACATACAAAATTTTCCATAACCATGCCAAATTACTCAATATAACAACATAAACAATTAAACACCCAAAACAACTATCAACTTAACTAAATTACCCTTTGTGAAATGACAATCTTCACATAAAATAGCATATTAAGAGTTATACTACTCCTATCATGCTCATACTTATCTCATATGAAAGATAATAAGATTTAATACAACTCTTATGAAGACATCAAGTCCTAATTCTATCATCTACTTTGTTAAAAATTCTAAAAACCACAACAGCTATAACCAATGCTGGCAGCTTGACCCCTGTTCACTAAAATAGTCATATCTGGAGTTCTAGACCTCCTTTTTGGGTGATTCCAACGCCATTGAAAAGATAACATCCAAGGCTACAACTTTCATGAAGAATTCAAGACCAACATACTCACTCCCAGCGCATTAATATCACGCCCGGCGCAAAACTCAAATAGAGACCTACAGAGGTCATTGCGCCCAGTGCAATTATTCTGCGCCCGGTGCAATATCAGTAACCAAATTGCCCCCGGTGTGACTAAACTCACGCCCGGAGTAATTTGGCAATGATGGTCTCTATGAATTCACGCCCGGCGCCAAGAACTGCGCCCGACGCAATTACAACCAGAAACCCTCGAAAACCTTGAAAATTCCTTCCAATCATGAATCCAATCCAAATTACATGAGTTCGAACCATTATAAAGCATAAAAAATATCCAAAAACAACATTTTAAGAAATAAAATAAAGTATTAACCATTATTCCATGGAAATCATGAAGAAATCATGAAGAACCCTAACTAAACCCTCTTCAACTCAATCCAGCCTCAATCATGCGTAAAACATGGAATCAATGTGATATTTCAACTCTATACATACTAGATTAATAAGTACTACCCCTTACCTCAGAAACTTCAGAAATTCTAGATTAAGCTTTAAAGGTTGAATCTCTTGAAACTCTAGTTGTGAAGATTGATCCTGGCTTGATAAGCTTCCCAAATGTGTCCTCAACTTCCCTCCGAACCAGAACCCTGTTGAGATTGGGGGAGATTGTTGAGATTCATGGTGGTGAATCAACTCACCTCTAGAGATTAAAGGTTTTGATGATAAAAAATGTGTGGAACAAAGCTCACCAAGGACATCAACAACTTAGAAGTCAAAAACAAAGTCAAAGAAAAATGTTATGTAATAGGAGTAGCTTATAAATTGCTTTGTTGAGCTTATTTTTGTGTGTGAGCTTTGTGCATGAGCTAATCTTTGTCTAATCTGATTAGGAGAGTGTATGATGATGAGTTTAAAAGATTAAGAAGTTATTTTGAGACTTAAAATAGAGTTTTGAAAACTAACTCAAAATAATCGATTATCATTAAATATAATCGATTATTCCAGCAACAGGTAAAAAGGATACCTTGCTGCAATAATCGATTATTTGTGAAATAATCGATTATCCCAGAAATGACTCTCTGGAATAATCGATTATCCAGCAAAATAATCGATTAAATTGTTCTTGGTTGATTTCCAGAAATCATGAAAAACAAAATAATCGATTATTCTTTAAAATAATCGATTATCTAGTTCTGAAAAACTTATAAATAGTTTGAACATTTTGAAACTTCAGAACAAGATAGAATTGAGAATCAAAATTAGAAAAACGTGGTTGTGAAGTCTTTGTGACATTCTTGGAGAGTTTTCTTTGTGAAACCAAGAAGAAAAATGTTTTTGAAATGCTTTGAGAAAAGATCATCATCATCATCACATTCTTGAAAGGAGACAGATTAAGATTTGCTTCTGAATTCCAGGTGAATTCATTCCTTAATTCTTTGTGAATATTTTTAAAATCTTGAGTAGGTTTCTCAAGTGGTAAGGAATTCTTGTAGTGGGTTTCTACAAGGGGTGCTTTCCTGAGGTCAAGAAAGTGGGTATCTTGAATGTAGGAGTGTATGCATATGTGGTATGCTTGTAAAACTTCTTCATTAAGATAATGGAACAAATCTTGATTAGGTTATGATTGAGGACTGGATGTAGGTCACATGTGGAGTGGCTGAACCAGGATAAAAGACTTGTGCAATCTTCTCTTACCCTTATCTTTTACTTTGTGTAAAATCTTGGTTGTATGTAAAAAAGATCATTCTTGATTAGCATGTTTGCATGAGCAATATTGATCTGAATTGAATCAAAGTATTGCATAGTGATTGTACGTAACTTTGAATCTCATTAACAATTAATCAAGAAAGCATATAGGATTCATTCTTCATTAACAAGTCTTTAAGAAACTTCCTTGAAAATTCATAATTAGAAAAGTTTGAATTGAAATAAAGATCTTAAAACTCTGATAATTTTTTAAAGTGTCATAGAATCCAATTCACCCCCCTCTTGGATTGAGCCATTCTTTTCTAACAAGCCCCTCTCTCTACTTTCTCTCTCTAGAACTATCCCTGTCTAACAAATGAGACCCTCCGGTCCTAAGTCCCTATATATAGCCATTTTCTGAAATTTCCAAATTTCACCCTTAGCACCTATTCACCTCAAATATCCTATTTGTGGAAGAAAATATGCACAAAGTTTTGATGATGCCAAAGCATTGAAGAAAATAAAGGTCAAGTTAAAGCAAGCTGATCAAGAAGCAAGATCTCAAGTAATAACTAGATAAGTCTTGACTGCTTAGCTTAGTATGTAAAATAAACTTTTAGAATTTGCAAATTTCACTTGGCCATTAAAATAAGAATTTCAAGAAAACCTAAACTTAATACTTTTGAATATAAGAATAAGTTGTTTGAAAAGAAAGCAAAAAGAGTATTCAAAAGATTAAACAAAAATATTTTTAACTGGAAAATAGAAGCTCTTTATATCTTAAGTTTTCATAAGCCAAAACAAGTGACATGTTTCTGGTAATCGATTACCACTTGCGGTAATTGATTACCTGAGAAAGAAAACCTTTCAAATGTTAAAATGCTCTCTGGTAATCGATTACTAGTGAATGTAATCGATTACCAGAAGAGAAATTTTCAAAATTCGAATTTGAATTATACAACATTTCAAACATTTTGAACTTAAACCGTTGTAATCGATTACCAAGTCTTGTAATCAATTACCATAGCCTATTTTCTGAAAAATTATAGAGTTACAACTCTTCATGAAAAGACATAACTCAAGAAACAGTTGTCTATAAATACCTATAATTTTTTAGAGAAAAGTGATGAACTCTATTGAGAAAAAAATCTTTACAAATCACTTGGCCAAAATCATTTGCAAAATCTCTAAAGAGTTCATCAAAGATCATGAAAGTGTAATATCCACTCTTCAAGAGAGTCATTCTATAATACTTAATAGATCATTGGATCTGTAAAGGAGAAAGGGATTTTCTCCTTGTTGGTGTTTGAATCTCAACACAAGGAAAGGGAGTTCCGAGGTGTTGGAGGATTCATTTTCTTGTAAGGTTTACAAGAGTATTGGAAATCTCAAGTGGGAGACTTGAGGACTGGATGTAGGCAGGATTGGCCGAACCAGTATAAAATCAAGTTTGCAATTCTTCTTTCCCTACACTTTTAATTTCTTGTTATTAATTATAATTGTGTAGTTTGCATCATCATTCATTCTTTACATACAAATTTGTCTAAGGAAATAAATTGATAAGGAAGTAATTGGAAAAGTTTTTATAAGAGGAAATTTAGTAAACTTAATTCACCCCCCGCCCTTCTTAAGTTAATTGAGGCTAAGGGACTAACAAGTGGTATCAAGAACAGGTGATGGAAAACTTGTTGGAGACCCGGATTGATGTTGAGTTTCCTTCAAGCTCCTCCCTAGATCTTGAACTCCTTGATTCTTCCTATGCTTGATTAAGGTCTCCTATGGAGGAGGAGGCCTTATGACCACCACGGTTGGTGGAGAAACTCTCCCAAGAGGCGCCACTCCTTGTTGTAGAGATAAGTGTAGACCCCTAAAATTGTCCGGGTCGGAAATAAAGCTTGAAGACTCTCGAAGACTGAAGGAAGATCAGCCAGAAGGACTCCTGGAAGGCCCTAGGAGGGTTCTCTGTAGGTCTAGAGGTCTTAGAATAGCTCAAAATAAGGAAGTGGAGGGAATGAAGCCCAATACGGCCGTACTGAACTTAATACGGCCGTATTGAAGCTTCAATACGGCCGCAGTGAACTCAATACGGCGTATTGAAGTTTCTGAAACTTCAATACGGCCGTACTGAAATCAATACGGCCGTATTGAAGCTTCAATACAGCCGTATTGAACTCAATACGGCCGTATTGAAATTTCTGAACTTCAATACGGCCGTATTGAACTCAATACGGCCGTATTGAAGTTCAAAAATTTCAATACGGCCGTATTGCTTCTGTAGGCCGTATTGCGCCTATTCCCTATAAATATGACGTCAATTGGACGTCATTACACACTTTCACACTCAGTTTTGACTCCCTCCTTGAGTATTCTGGGGTTTTTGAGCAGTGTTCTGCCCTAGAAATCTCTCTGGGAGTCGATCCGACGAAGTTCTGGAATTCCGAGCATTTAGCTTGGAGATTCGAACCTAGTCGAAGGGAAATCCTCCGGATTTCCGTAGTCAAAAGTTTTTAGGAAGGAGCGAGCGAGCTTGTAGAGCGAGGGAACGCCAAAAAGCTTCCCAGTTTTACGAAATATATAAAAGCACGCTTCAAAGGTTTCTTCTTAAATCCTTCCTTTTACTGCTTTCTGTGTGCATATTAAATTGTCATCATGTAGATAGTTAATTTATAATTGCTTAGAATAAATAGGGGTAATTTAGTAATTTTATACTATTATTTTCAGAAATAATCTGTCATAGGGAACCCGAAAGGGGCGCTGTGGGGTGCTAACACCTTCCCCACGCGTAACCGACTCCCTTACCCAACTCTGGTTGTAATGGCCAAAGTTGATTTATAAAATCAATTGCCTTATCCCTTTTTCCAATGTTTTGAGTAAAACATTGGTGGCGACTCCACGAACCCTCCTTTTGCGAAAACCACTAATCCATGGAGGGTCCCGCTTGGGATTAATATGGATTGGTGAGACATTTTAATAAATAAATTGGATAAGATCGACAAGGTCTCAGTTTGAGAACAAGTCGTTCTAATAATCCAATACATTTTCAAAACTAAAATAAAAGCGAGCTCGACCGTCTTCGCGACCGCCGAGGCCCGTTTGGGCCGGGTGGCGACAGATGGCGACTTCACTGGGGAATTTCGAGAGTCAGTCCCATTTAGTGACAGATTATTTTTAACAAATAATAGTTAAAATTACTTCATTACCCCTTACTTGTATGATAACATGATTTATTTTTGTGGCTTTAAATAACTGTTGTATTTTAAAATTACGCAATTGTTTGAAATAAAAACTGCACACAAACCTTTGCACACAACAGTTCCCTCTATACCCGGGGGCATGAGTGATTAACCATAGGGAGTGGATGTTAGTACGGCCGGTTGTCGAATGGGTCTATAGGTGCCCGTAGACCGTTGTCGGAAAACATCACTCAAGGTGATAACCATGAACTTGAGTCCGACGGTGCGTTGGAGCTTTCCATCGACCTACGACGAGAGGAATTGGGTCCCTATAATGGGGGCACCTTGGGGGCCTTTGACCAAGTGAGAACAGTTAGATCCTCCTTGAATATGCACTTTTCTGCAGGAGACCCCTACCTCGTGATTCGCTCGTGACTGTTCGTGGATGAGTGAATTGTTTGTGTAAATGCTTATGTGCAATTGTTTGTACATTAATAAATAACCTCGTGATAAGGTCTAAAAATAATCCTCATGCATGAAAAAACCATGACATGAGAGGAAAAACCATGTGTGAAAATATAATAAAAGTAAGGAGCATAGGCATCATTATCAATAATACCTCATGCATCCTCATCATTATTTATAGGTTCACTAATACCCTCTCGATGTAAGTGAAAGAGACCCGTGACTATTGAGATTCTCCGTTGTGGAGAAATCATAGGCTAGGGAGGGTGATAAACTTTCATCTTAAAAAGGCAGCGCCTTAAAGATGAAAGATTATCAAGCTCACATCGAGAGTGTATTCATATCATAAATAAGCTAATTAGAATAAACATTCATTTTAGAAAGTGGCTGGTCATCTCTCTGTCCTCACACGCGCAAAGAAAATCAAGAAAATGGAAGCGCTAGAGGAACAAAACAAGAAGCTCACAACCGAGCTTTCACAGCTCAAAGAGCAGATGGCGCAAATGTTGGAACTCATGCGTCACCATAACATTCATGGATCTCATCACAGTGACCATGGGTCCCATCATGAGGGAGAGGAGGAGGAGCATGAAGAAGATCCTCCACATGCCATACCTCTTGGGGCTGGAATTATGATCAAAGAGCCCGAGGTTTCAAAAGAACAATTCCACGCCCTAGAGGATCGGTTGAGGGCTATGGAGGGGCATGATTTTGATGTCAAAGATGCCGCCGATATGTGCTTAGTGAGGGACATTCAATTCCCTCCTAAATTTAAAGTGCCAGATTTCCCGAAATATGTGGGATCGACTTGCCCCAAGAGTCATCTCACCATGTACTGTCGCAAGATGGCTGCATATGCCACCAATGAAAAGCTCTTAATTCATTGCTTTCAAGAGAGCTTGGCTGAAACTGCACTCAACTGGTATATGCAGTTAGATGGAAATCTAGTACACACATGGAGGCAGTTGGCCGACGCCTTTCTCAAGCGCTACAAATACAACATCGACCTAACACCCGATAGGTCAGATCTTCAAGCCTTGAGCAATAATAATGATGAATCTTTCAAGGCGTACACCCAACGTTGGAGGGAGTTGGCGGCACAGATAGAGCCCCCCGCTGTCAGATAAGGAGACGGTGTCCATATTCATCAACTCGTTGACTGGTCCCTATTATGACAAGATGATAGGGAACACAACGACACTCTTCTCGGACATCATCACCATTGGGGAAAGGGTGGAACAAGGATTGAAAAGTGGGAAGCTAGCTAAGTCTTCCCAATCATTCGAGGCCAAGAAGATCTTCGGGAAGAAGAAAGAGGGAGGAGTCAACGCTGTAACCATTTCTCCATCTTCTTCCACTTCGAAGTCAGGAAGATCGCAATTCATCCCTGTGAAGAAGTTTGATAAACTTCCGACCACTTATAGCGATCTCCTGCCGAAGCTAGTAGAAGCCAAACTTCTAGCTCATGTTCCACCAAGGAAGATTGACCCACCTTACCCCGATTGGTACAAGCCACAAGACAAATGTTTATACCATTCGGGGGCACCAGGGCATTCAACAGAGAGATGCCTAGCTCTCAAATACAAGGTCCAAAACCTTATTGATGCCGGGTGGGTCACCTTCGATTCGACAGTGCCCAACGTGAGCAAGAATCCTCTGCCAAAGCAGGAGTAGAGAGAAGAACAAGCCACGATAGGGCCCCTTCATATTTCTCTTTTAGGGACTCATGATCAGTACCCGAGATCATGAGAACCTTTTCATGTAAATAAGGGTTTTGTACAGTTTTACATACATATATCAATAAAGAGGCATTTTTCACATTATTCTCTTTTTTGTTCTTTTCTCTCTTTCCTCATTAACATTAATAATTCTAAACCTAAACAGAACCAATAAAATAATTATGTCTGTAATTGTTCGCTCTGACCGGGATCCGAAGGCGAAAGGTTTGAGTTGGACAGTGATGAGGAAACCACTTCTCCGGATCTGCAAAGATTGCTAGATCAAGAAGCTCGTCAAGAGAAATTGGAGACTATAAATTTGGGGCATGGCCGAGAGATAAAAGAGGTCAACATTAGGACCCATACCAGTGATGAAATAAGGACACATGTTTCCGCTATGATTATAATAAAATCATTCTTCATTGCTTCTTTTCTTGCTTATAATAAAATTCTAAACCACATTATTTTTAACCCTGTTTGAATAAACATGAATGAGGTTAAAATCATCTTAATAATAATAAACCCACATCATTTTTATGTGGAAGTGTGTGTGACAACTTGGAGCACCTTCCCTTGGCCTTGACAAGTGCCATCATGGATAAAAATAAATCCTTCAAAATAAAAGAAGCTCGGCAAGAAACCCAAAAAGGGGTCTGCGCAAAAATAAGAGCAAAAGACCCGCTAGGAATCCCACAAAAGGGTGACCTAGGCAAAAGTTAGGGTTGCAAAAATGAACAAAAACAAAAGTCCGCTAAAACGCCACAAAAGGGTGTTTTAGGCAAAAATAAGGACAATCAAAAAACAAAAGAAATCCATGATGGTACCATGAGCCGAATTCAAGAAAGGTTCAAGGGAAGCTATCCAAGTTGTCAAAATCACAACGTCAATAAACAAAGAGTTTCTTAACTTCATAAGTGTTTAATCAAACAAGCCTAAACACATAAGCCCACCTTGGCCAAACATTCTTACAAAATCCATTTTTCAAAAATAAAATAATCCCCTCTAAAACACAAACTTTTGAAAAATATACCCTTTCCTTCTTTTCTCTCTTATCCCAACGATTTTAGAATAATCTAGTGGAAGCATGGAGAAATAAATCATCACTGATAATGGATCTAATCTGAACAACAAAATGGTGGAAGAACTGTGCCAAGAATTCAAGATCCAACACCACAACTCTTCCCCATATCGGCCAAAGATGAATGGGGCAGTCGAGGCAACCAATAAGAACATCAAAAAATAGTGCAAAAGATGGTTGTCTCATTTAAAGACTGACACGAGATGTTACCCTTCGCTCCTCATGGCTATAGGACTTCAGTACGTCTATTTACAGGAGCTACTCCATTCTCACTCATTTATGGGGTGGAGGCAGTTCTACCCATCGAAGTCGAAATACTCTAAGGGTAATCATGGAAACAAAATTTTCCGAGGCAGAATGGGTTCAAAGCCAATATGACCAGTTGAACCCTATCAAAAAGAAACGGCTGAACGCCATATGCCATGGTCAAGCCTATCAGAGGAAGATCAAAAAGGCTTTTGACAAGAAAGTCCACCCTCGAGTCTACCATGAGGGAGAGTTGGTAATGAAGAAATTACTACCAACTCAAAAAGGGCAAAATCGGAAAATGCGCCCCAAATCACGGAGGACCACACGTGGTAAAACGAGCCTTCTCAGGAGAAGCATTGATTCTCACAAACATGGACGGAGAAGAACTTCGATACCCAGTCAACATTGACGTGGTAAAGAAGTACTATGCTTGAAGACGTTGCTTGCATAGGCCTGCTAGGATGAAAACCCAAAAAAGGCGTCCTAGGCAAAAGTTAGGGCAAAATAAAAAGCCCGCCAGTACAAGGGTACTAGGCAAAACAACGGCAAAATTATCCCCGCTAGGATACGTCCTAGGCAAAAGTTAGGGGCAAAAGAATAAGATGTAAAAGCAAAGCAAGCAACGATCGCTTGAATCGAAAACCGAAAGGCGGTTCAAGTGATTATCTTCTAGAAGCAAGCGTCTTGCAGCATCTACACTCCTGGCTCAGGCCGAAGCAATTAGGGGAACGTAAAGAGCAACAATTACAGATATAATTGTTAAGCCCAATGTATATAGCCTACCCTGGCCAGCCATTCTTCAGAAATTTCCTTCTGTATATCTTTCTGTAAAAAAAACACTTGTGAATATCAAATAAAATATCCATTTGTTTCTTTTCTCTCTTGACCATGTGATTATGCCTCTAAATTGATGTTTCAAAAATTGTACGAAACTCTTTTAATAATCGGTCAAATAAAGAAAATTGGAGGGGTTCCTATAAAATCCATAATCTCCTGCATAAAGGCTCACAAAAATACTCCCTCGCGTCAATGACAGAAAGTCCTCCAAGAAGAAGAGGATAGGGAGAGCCACTCACTTTTCTAAATAAATGAACAAAAATAAAAAAAAAAATTGTATTGCATTTGTGCATCACACACACATTAGTTGCACATTCAAAGACCTTATCATGAGGCAACCGCATAAAATAGAAAAATAGAAAATTGCTTGTGTATGACAGCAACAAACAAAATGCAAAGATTCAGAAAATCAACAGCGTCATACAGAATAACTGAGCCTGGAGAGGCTTGCCGAAAGAATACTCTCAGAATAACTGAGCCTGGAGAGGCTTGCCGAAAGAATACTCTCAGAATAACTGAGCCTGGAGAGGCTCGCCGAAATAATACTCTCTCAAAATAACTGAGCCTGGAGAGGCTCGCCGAAATAATACTCTCTCAGAATATTTGAGCCTGGAGAGGCTCGCCGAAATAATACTCTCTCAGAATAACTGAGACATTTCTATACAGAAAAAGCCAAAACCAACAAAAAAGGCAAAAATACAGAAATCAACAAAAATACAGAAAAAGCCGAACTCAACAAAAAAGGCAAAAACACAGAAAAAGCCAAAATCGAAAAAAGGGCAAAATACAGAAAATCCAACAAATCATACAGAATAACTGAGCCTGGAGAGGCTTGCCGAAAAAATACTCGTACAGAATAATTGAGCCTGGAGAGGCTCGCCGAAATAATACTCTCTCAAAATAACTGAGCCTGGAGAGGCTTGCCGAAATAATACTCTCTCAAAATAATTGAGCCTGGAGAGGCTTGCCGAAATAATACTCCCGCAAAATAATTGAGCCTGGAGAGGCTTGCCTAAATAATACTCCCGCAGAATAATTGAGCCTGGAGAGGCTTGCCGAAATAATACTCCTTCAGAATAATTGAGCCTGGAGAGGCTCGCCGAAATAATACTCTTTCATCATAACTAAAGCCTGGAGAGGCTTGCAGAAATAATACTCTCTCAGAATAAATGAGCCTGGAGAGGCTCGCAGAAATAATACTCCCCAGAGAAACCTCAACTCAAGCTCACGGAACGAATCCCCAGCGAGAGCTATCAAAGCAAAATCGACGCAATCCCCAATGGAAGTGCGATCATCCAAACAGTATATACAAGTCAAAGGACTTAACACTTCCTCAGTGGAAGATAGCTCTCCGACTCAAAGCGCTGAGTGAGGCTAAGCCTGCAGAGGCTTCCTAAATAATACTCTGGGATACATAAGATCCCTCATTCCCCAATCGCCTACTCAGAGGCATCCCTGCAAAAGGAGAAAAATCAAAAAAATATCAATAAATATTCCCCAAGCGGAATCCGGCACTCAGCCGAACACTGAACCCCAATTCCTCAGTCGCCTACATAAGAGGCACTCCTTCAAAAGGAAAAATCATAAAAAGATCAATAATCATTCCCCAAGTGGAATCCGGCTCTCAGCCTATCATTGAACATCAAGATGATCTGCCTAACAGAAGAGGCCAATCACAAACCAATGACAAAATCCCCTGGCGGATAACAGCCTACACAGAGGCAACAAAATCCAAAAATTAAAAAGAGTTACCCGAATAAGGATAACCGGGATACTCCACCAACGTCCAAAGGACGTCAGCCAATCATAAGGCACTGCTCATCTCAGAAAGAGCATCTTCGTGTCTACACCCCAAGGAAACAGAAATTCCTCAATGGGCGCCAACTACTCAATGGAAAGTTGGGACACAAGAACCTATGAGTAACTGCACATCCCCTAGACGGATCCCTGCGTTATCCAGCCCTCAGTGGCACAAAAATCAAAAACCGTCGAAGCAGCATCGTGGACTGTGGAGACAAAATCATCTCAAAGCCTAAAAGGCAATACTCAGCTACCCAGTTGTCGAGAGCACCGAGGTATGCACAAGTCTGGAGAGACGAAACTCAAACAAAGTCTGGAGAGACGGTACTCAAACAAGGTCTGGAGAGACGGTACTCAAACAAGGTCTGGAGAGACGGTACTCAAACAAGGTCTGGAGAGACGGTACTCAAACAAGGTCTGGAGAGACGATACTCAAACAAAGTCTGGAGAGACGGTACTCAAACAAAGTCTGGAGAGACGATACTCAAACAAAGTCTGGATAGACGATACTCAAACAAAGTCTGGAGAGACGATACTCAAACAAAGTCTGGAGAGACGATACTCAAACGAAGTCTGGAGAGACAGTACTCAAACAAGGTCTGGAGAGACAATACTCAAACAAGGTCTGGAGAGACAATACTCAAACGAGGTCTGGAGAGACAATACTCAAACAAGGTCTGGAGAGACTGTACTCAAACAGAGTCTGGAGAGACAGCACTCAAATAAAGTCTGGAGAGACGGTACTCAAGGTCTGGAGAGACAGTACTCAAGGTCTGGAGAGACAGTACTCAAGGTCTGGAGAGACAATACTCAAGGTCTGGAGAGACAATACTCAGCCATCAGCGTCGTCAGAGGCACGTTGGTGTTAAACTTAGCTACCGAGGTTGTCAGAAGCGCCGAGGTATGCAACAACCTGGAGAGGCTACTCAATAATTTTCCACCGGAAGACGCTACAAGTCAGAAGGTTGGCACATTACCCGGACAATTGGGTCAACTCCTTTACTTGTCAGCCGGTACACCAAAAGACCGTTTGACTAAGTAAAGGGGGGGCAGCTGTAGACCCCTAAAATTGTCCGGGTCGGAAATAAAGCTTGAAGACTCTCGAAGACTGAAGGAAGATCAGCCAGAAGGACTCCTGGAAGGCCCTAGGAGGGTTCTCTGTAGGTCTAGAGGTCTTAGAATAGCTCAAAATAAGGAAGTGGAGGGAATGAAGCCCAATACGGCCGTACTGAACTTAATACGGCCGTATTGAAGCTTCAATACGGCCGCAGTGAACTCAATACGGCGTATTGAAGTTTCTGAAACTTCAATACGGCCGTACTGAAATCAATACGGCCGTATTGAAGCTTCAATACAGCCGTATTGAACTCAATACGGCCGTATTGAAATTTCTGAACTTCAATACGGCCGTATTGAACTCAATACGGCCGTATTGAAGTTCAAAAATTTCAATACGGCCGTATTGCTTCTGTAGGCCGTATTGCGCCTATTCCCTATAAATATGACGTCAATTGGACGTCATTACACACTTTCACACTCAGTTTTGACTCCCTCCTTGAGTATTCTGGGGTTTTTGAGCAGTGTTCTGCCCTAGAAATCTCTCTGGGAGTCGATCCGACGAAGTTCTGGAATTCCGAGCATTTAGCTTGGAGATTCGAACCTAGTCGAAGGGAAATCCTCCGGATTTCCGTAGTCAAAAGTTTTTAGGAAGGAGCGAGCGAGCTTGTAGAGCGAGGGAACGCCAAAAAGCTTCCCAGTTTTACGAAATATATAAAAGCACGCTTCAAAGGTTTCTTCTTAAATCCTTCCTTTTACTGCTTTCTGTGTGCATATTAAATTGTCATCATGTAGATAGTTAATTTATAATTGCTTAGAATAAATAGGGGTAATTTAGTAATTTTATACTATTATTTTCAGAAATAATCTGTCATAGGGAACCCGAAAGGGGCGCTGTGGGGTGCTAACACCTTCCCCACGCGTAACCGACTCCCTTACCCAACTCTGGTTGTAATGGCCAAAGTTGATTTATAAAATCAATTGCCTTATCCCTTTTTCCAATGTTTTGAGTAAAACATTGGTGGCGACTCCACGAACCCTCCTTTTGCGAAAACCACTAATCCATGGAGGGTCCCGCTTGGGATTAATATGGATTGGTGAGACATTTTAATAAATAAATTGGATAAGATCGACAAGGTCTCAGTTTGAGAACAAGTCGTTCTAATAATCCAATACATTTTCAAAACTAAAATAAAAGCGAGCTCGACCGTCTTCGCGACCGCCGAGGCCCGTTTGGGCCGGTGGCGACAATAAGCCCCTTCAATTCTCACCACACTCTTCTATGAAGGGATAAGAGAATTGGATGCACTCAAAGAGGTTTAGGGACTTTTGGAAGAGATAAATCTGAACTCTATTCAGAATATACAATCTCAATTACATCAAAAGTGTTTTACAATGAAGGAAAAACGAAAATATAGGAGTAGGAAGCTTGGAGAGCAAGCTAGTCTTAACCATGGTTCACTAGGAACCATGGTAAGGTCTAGCTAACCATCCATGGTCTAGAGGCTTGGAGAGCAAGCTACTCACTTAGCTTGCTTAGTAAGCAAGCTAAGGAGAAGCTTGTGCTTCAAGCTTCTAAGCTTGAGAAGAACCAAGCAATTTGGCCAAGTGTGAACACAAGTGTGAACACAAGTGTGAACACATCTAGGTGGGTGGCTCTTTGGAATTAATTTACTCCAACCGGTTTTGAAATTGTTAATTTGGTTTAGTTAGGTTCATCCAATGTGAATGGAACCTAGCTAAATCAAATCTATGAAAAATTAGGAGTAAAATGAGCCCAATATGTAAATTTTAGCATAGGACCACCTTTTGGCTAAATTGCTAGTAACACTCTCTAGCTTGCTAATGGCACTCTCTAGCTTGCTAATGCCACTCCCAATGCTATTACTAGAAAACTAAGAAAAGAATGTATTTCTAGGTTAGGTTAAATGGAGTCCAAGTGTCCAAGTAACCTACCCTAGAAACAATATACAATAGCTACTAAAAAGGAAATAAAGTGCCTCACAAATACAAAGGCAAAAATACACCTATACAAGTATCTACTATATACAAGGTACAAGAAAACAACTATACAAGTATGTACAATGGAAACTTAAGAGACTAATAAGAGGAACTATAATCAATGCTCATGATGAGCAAAGGTCTTTGAGCACCTCCTCTTTAGAAGTCTCCTCTAGCTTCCTAACCATGGACCTAATTAAAGGCCCAATGGTCTTCATGGGTGAGCCTTCTTGGATCATCCTTCACCTTTCTTGGTCTTACCTCTTCCAAATGGATCCTTGGGGATTAGATTTCCATCATACCATCCCCCTTCGAAAGGATTTGTCCTCAAATCCCGTGGTCCTTCCACAAGGATAGCATCACCTACAAAAATAAGAAGCAAAGCATTAGTAATAAAATATGCATATAATACATGTGGAAAGTGCACCCTATGAGGAATCCCTTCTATAGTCCTACCAAGGGTTCTTAGACTTGGATGGATGGGTTCTCTAAGCATAAGAATAGGATCCTCACTATAGTGTAGTCTAAGTGTAAAACTAAATCCTAAAAATGTTAAAGTACTAAAACTATAAGAAACTAGTGAAGTACTCCTACATACTATGGTATCTTGCCTAAAGTACCCTATGTAGTAACCTAGGCTTCTATAAGAAAACAAAGTGAATATAATAAGGAAACTACCTAGACAACCCTTTATCATATTATATGTTAGATACATCATGGAAGAGTGTGTAAAGAGTTTAGAAAAGTCATAGAATCTAATTTGGTCTTGAAGGGAAGTAGTAAAATTAAGTTCAAAGAAGTTTGAACTCCCCTTAAGATCAAAAGTAGAAAATAAGACACCATGAGATGTATCTAATAAACAATATAAACCAAAGGTTGGGTGCTTTATTAGAACAAATAAAGTAAGAGAAGTCCTAAATAGACAATGGTTGTCTACTTTGGGCACCACCAAAGTAGTAGCATAAGAAGTAGAACTAGGTGAAGTCCACTTCTTCTTCACAAGACTAAGAACTTGAAATCCATTATTTTCAAAAATATTTAGGTGGTGGATCTTAAGCTCTAAGGTTGTGGCAGTAGTAGAAAAAGAGCTAAAATCTTTATGAAGAAGAAAAGTCTTTTTGCAATCATTTTGAATTAAAAAGTGACTTTCCTTTTGCATAAGATTTTTGGAGGAGACACTATCCTCCTTACTCTTTTCCAAGAGTAGTGTCTTTTTAATATTAAGAAGGAAAAGAGGTTGTTCAGCTAGAAGACATTGTTTTATTGAATGATTTATTGAAAATTGACTTCTAGGAACAACTTCCTTGGAGGGGACACTTCCTTCCAACTCTATAAACTTCTCTTCCTCCTTTTCAAGACTTAGGAGGTTTTCTTTTTCTAATTTTTCCTTTTCCTTTTTTTTTTCTTCCTCAATTTTCTTTTTCATGAATATTTGATCCTCCAACACTTGGGAAGGTGTAAGAGGAGTCAAAGTATGTTTCTTGCCCAGATGGACTAGGCGGATTTTATTGGTGACACCATCATGAATGGCTTCTCTATCATGTTGCCATGATCTCCCAAGTAAAATGTGGCTTGCTTTCATTGGAATGATATCACATAAAACTTCATCTTTGTATTTTCCAATGGAAAAAGGCACATTTACTTGATCCTTAACTTCTATAGGTCCATCCTCATTAAGCCATTGAAGTTGATAAGATTTAGGATGGGCTATAGTAGTTAAGTGAAGTTTATCAACCAACCTTTGACTTACAAAATTATTACAAGAGCCACTATCAACAATGAGAGAACATGTTTTCTTGAAAATTTTGCATCTAGAATGAAAAAGGTTCTCTCCTTGTGATTGATCTTGTTTTTTTAATTGGTTGGTTAATAACCTTTTGGGAAATTAATAGATCACCATCACATGGTGTTTCCTCATTTTTATGTCTATGGGACCTAGAAGGCCCTTCACCATCATGTCTTTTGGGCCTAGAAGGCCCATGACCTTCATTGGCATGGGGTTTGCTAGTCTTACCCCTCACCACAAGTTTATTCAACAACTTTCTTATTGTCTCATTATTCTTTTCATTTTCTATTTCTTTTCTCCTAATATATTCCCTAAGTTTTCTAAGCTCATCTTTAGTGCTTTTATGACTCTTAGAAGAATGATGACCATGCAAACTACTCTTATGAGAATGATCACTCATTTTTGCAAGAGAAAAGGTTTCACAAATCTTAAAAGAATTTGCAAAGTGAGTGATAAATATTTTCACAAAGAGTTTTTCTTTTTGGTGTAATACTAAGTACTTTGGAGGTCTAAGTATACAAGTTGCACTATCAAGGGAGGTGAGCTACAAGGAGCCACTTAATAACCAAGCCTTTTCAAGTGGAAATTACTAAACCCCCTTATACTTTTCTTACAAAACAAATTTTCACACAAGTAAGCAAAGTAGTTGTGTGTGTGTGCACGAAACCCCTATTAGGCAATGGAAGCCTTCTAAACGAACTTAGAAGCTAAACAAGTAAAAGGAAAGAAAGTAAAGCATATACTAGTCGTAGGGTCCTAATGTGGAAGTCCAAGTGGCACTTGAAGCTTTTTGGGACACTTCCACAAGTCTAAACGAATTATGAAAGCAATAAAGCTAGGCGTGTCCTAATGGAAGCCCAAATGGCACTTAAAGCCTTTGGGGACCCTTCCACATGTACTAACCGAGTATATTAGACTTTATTTAGAACTATTTAGGAAGTGGTGGAACTTAAACAATGTTCCAAACAACCACTCCTAAATGTAGGTTTGTATACAATAGCAAAATTAAACAAAACTAACCCAAGGTAGGGTTAATGAGTTACAAGACAAGGAAACTAAACAAAACAAAATCTTCTTGAAGAATTTTCCACCAAGGGCAGCTAGGACAGGTTTGGAACAGCCTTGAAGTCAAGGGGAAGCTTCCCAAATTGGTCTCCACCAAGCCTTAACCAAGTTAGCCAAATCCGTCACTAATGGCTTCAAATCTGTCACTAGTTTTGTTTCCAAATCCGTCTCTAATTTGTGACCTAAAATGAAAACAAGTCTTGGCTGCAAAACAACAAACAAATTAGCCTATACAAAGGTGTTTCACTCAGGTTGGGTTTACCTCAATCTCCTTCAAGTATAAACTCCTTTGAGATGATCCAATATGTCTCAATTAAGCCTTCCTTCCAAGTGTGATGGCTTGAAGAAAAATTATGTCTCACAAGGAATAGCAACCAAACAAGAGAGAATAGAGGCCAATGAATGAAAACTGAAAAGCACAATTTAGAAAAGGCTATACTCTAATAGGAATTAGTGTGACAAAACAAAGAGAGCCAAGAAGACACAAAGCAACAAATAAAGGCAATTTTCAAAGGCTAGCACACAAAGGATTAAACCTAAGAATGGCACTAGAATGGATTACAAAAATTAAAACAAAAATTTGTGCAATGTTTTGATGGTTTTAAATTCTTTTTCCAGCCACTGGGCAGCAAGCAAACCTCACAAAAATTCACACAAAAATTCAAGGCCAAGTGCTACAAAATTTGCTTTGTTTTCACTTTAATTTTTCTAGGTTTTCTCTTTTGTTTTCTTTTCTTTTTCTTTTCTTTTTGTCACTTTTCTTTCTTTCTTTTCTTTCAATACAGAGAGTAAGCACTTCAAACAGAGGCCAACAATTAATAAAGAGGTTTCCAAGTGGTGGAGAAAAGAAGAACAAGAAGAGTAGAAGTGTAAGTGTACTAGTCAAAAATTTCAACACAAAATGTTACTAGTTTTAGTACTAGTTTGTTAACTTCTTTTGTACACTTTAATTTTCGTTTTCAATACACTTCTACCTCTGTTTTCTTTTGTCAAAACAAGCACAAGACACACAAGGAATTGCTGGTCACAAATTGCTAAGAAACAAATAGCAATTGAAGATCACAAAAATTGACTCTAGAACATGTTAGGTCTAATAACATGCATTGGAATCTTTTTATGGGCACACTAAGAGTTATTTAATGTTCAACCAGCAATGACACAATCAAGAACAGAGGTTAACACAATAAGATTCAGAAAGAAAAAGGTACAACAAGGATTTAATGACAAGTAAAAGAACTACACATGACTCTAAGACAAAACTAGTAGATTAAGAAATGTAAAAAGCTTGTATTCTTGTTTCTTTTTAGGAATTTTTTTATGACCAAATATTATAGGAGTCCAAAGAAAGATATAAGCAGTCCTAAAACAATTAAAAAGACATACAAAGAATACATAAAGGCACATACAAAGATTGATTCATAAGAAATTATAAAATGAATCAAGAAAAGCAAGACAAAGTGAGTGTGTTCTATAGATTTATGGTTGTGACACAAGAACCACTCAAGGCACACAAACACAAGACTCAAAAAGGAAATACATGGAGGAACAGCAAAGACACATAACAAGATGATATTGGACGAGCAAACACAAGACAAAAAGCATAGGAACAAATTTACCAAGGAGACCTAGCTCTTGATACCAAATGATGGAAAACTTGTTGGAGACCCGGATTGATGTTGAGTTTCCTTCAAGCTCCTCCCTAGATCTTGAACTCCTTGATTCTTCCTATGCTTGATTAAGGTCTCCTATGGAGGAGGAGGCCTTATGACCACCACGGTTGGTGGAGAAACTCTCCCAAGAGGCGCCACTCCTTGTTGTAGAGATAAGCCCCTTCAATTCTCACCACACTCTTCTATGAAGGGATAAGAGAATTGGATGCACTCAAAGAGGTTTAGGGACTTTTGGAAGAGATAAATCTGAACTCTATTCAGAATATACAATCTCAATTACATCAAAAGTGTTTTACAATGAAGGAAAAACGAAAATATAGGAGTAGGAAGCTTGGAGAGCAAGCTAGTCTTAACCATGGTTCACTAGGAACCATGGTAAGGTCTAGCTAACCATCCATGGTCTAGAGGCTTGGAGAGCAAGCTACTCACTTAGCTTGCTTAGTAAGCAAGCTAAGGAGAAGCTTGTGCTTCAAGCTTCTAAGCTTGAGAAGAACCAAGCAATTTGGCCAAGTGTGAACACAAGTGTGAACACAAGTGTGAACACATCTAGGTGGGTGGCTCTTTGGAATTAATTTACTCCAACCGGTTTTGAAATTGTTAATTTGGTTTAGTTAGGTTCATCCAATGTGAATGGAACCTAGCTAAATCAAATCTATGAAAAATTAGGAGTAAAATGAGCCCAATATGTAAATTTTAGCCTAGGACCACCTTTTGGCTAAATTGCTAGTAACACTCTCTAGCTTGCTAATGGCACTCTCTAGATTGCTAATGCCACTCCCAATCCTACTACTAGAAAACTAAGAAAAGAATGTATTTCTAGGTTAGGTTAAATGGAGTCCAAGTGTCCAAGTAACCTACCCTAGAAACAATATACAATAGCTACTAAAAAGGAAATAAAGTGCCTCACAAATACAAAGGCAAAAATACACCTATACAAGTATCTACTATATACAAGGTACAAGAAAACAACTATACAAGTATGTACAATGGAAACTTAAGAGACTAATAAGAGGAACTATAATCAATGCTCATGATGAGCAAAGGTCTTTGAGCACCTCCTCTTTAGAAGTCTCCTCTACAATTGGGTCAACTCCTTTACTTGTCAGCCGGTACACCAAAAGACCGTTTGACTAAGTAAAGGGGGGGCAGCTGTAGACCCCTAAAATTGTCCGGGTCGGAAATAAAGCTTGAAGACTCTCGAAGACTGAAGGAAGATCAGCCAGAAGGACTCCTGGAAGGCCCTAGGAGGGTTCTCTGTAGGTCTAGAGGTCTTAGAATAGCTCAAAATAAGGAAGTGGAGGGAATGAAGCCCAATACGGCCGTACTGAACTTAATACGGCCGTATTGAAGCTTCAATACGGCCGCAGTGAACTCAATACGGCGTATTGAAGTTTCTGAAACTTCAATACGGCCGTACTGAAATCAATACGGCCGTATTGAAGCTTCAATACAGCCGTATTGAACTCAATACGGCCGTATTGAAATTTCTGAACTTCAATACGGCCGTATTGAACTCAATACGGCCGTATTGAAGTTCAAAAATTTCAATACGGCCGTATTGCTTCTGTAGGCCGTATTGCGCCTATTCCCTATAAATATGACGTCAATTGGACGTCATTACACACTTTCACACTCAGTTTTGACTCCCTCCTTGAGTATTCTGGGGTTTTTGAGCAGTGTTCTGCCCTAGAAATCTCTCTGGGAGTCGATCCGACGAAGTTCTGGAATTCCGAGCATTTAGCTTGGAGATTCGAACCTAGTCGAAGGGAAATCCTCCGGATTTCCGTAGTCAAAAGTTTTTAGGAAGGAGCGAGCGAGCTTGTAGAGCGAGGGAACGCCAAAAAGCTTCCCAGTTTTACGAAATATATAAAAGCACGCTTCAAAGGTTTCTTCTTAAATCCTTCCTTTTACTGCTTTCTGTGTGCATATTAAATTGTCATCATGTAGATAGTTAATTTATAATTGCTTAGAATAAATAGGGGTAATTTAGTAATTTTATACTATTATTTTCAGAAATAATCTGTCATAGGGAACCCGAAAGGGGCGCTGTGGGGTGCTAACACCTTCCCCACGCGTAACCGACTCCCTTACCCAACTCTGGTTGTAATGGCCAAAGTTGATTTTAAAATCAATTGCCTTATCCCTTTTTCCAATGTTTTGAGTAAAACATTGGTGGCGACTCCACGAACCCTCCTTTTGCGAAAACCACTAATCCATGGAGGGTCCCGCTTGGGATTAATATGGATTGGTGAGACATTTTAATAAATAAATTGGATAAGATCGACAAGGTCTCAGTTTGAGAACAAGTCGTTCTAATAATCCAATACATTTTCAAAACTAAAATAAAAGCGAGCTCGACCGTCTTCGCGACCGCCGAGGCCCGTTTGGGCCGGTGGCGACAATAAGCCCCTTCAATTCTCACCACACTCTTCTATGAAGGGATAAGAGAATTGGATGCACTCAAAGAGGTTTAGGGACTTTTGGAAGAGATAAATCTGAACTCTATTCAGAATATACAATCTCAATTACATCAAAAGTGTTTTACAATGAAGGAAAAACGAAAATATAGGAGTAGGAAGCTTGGAGAGCAAGCTAGTCTTAACCATGGTTCACTAGGAACCATGGTAAGGTCTAGCTAACCATCCATGGTCTAGAGGCTTGGAGAGCAAGCTACTCACTTAGCTTGCTTAGTAAGCAAGCTAAGGAGAAGCTTGTGCTTCAAGCTTCTAAGCTTGAGAAGAACCAAGCAATTTGGCCAAGTGTGAACACAAGTGTGAACACAAGTGTGAACACATCTAGGTGGGTGGCTCTTTGGAATTAATTTACTCCAACCGGTTTTGAAATTGTTAATTTGGTTTAGTTAGGTTCATCCAATGTGAATGGAACCTAGCTAAATCAAATCTATGAAAAATTAGGAGTAAAATGAGCCCAATATGTAAATTTTAGCATAGGACCACCTTTTGGCTAAATTGCTAGTAACACTCTCTAGCTTGCTAATGGCACTCTCTAGCTTGCTAATGCCACTCCCAATGCTATTACTAGAAAACTAAGAAAAGAATGTATTTCTAGGTTAGGTTAAATGGAGTCCAAGTGTCCAAGTAACCTACCCTAGAAACAATATACAATAGCTACTAAAAAGGAAATAAAGTGCCTCACAAATACAAAGGCAAAAATACACCTATACAAGTATCTACTATATACAAGGTACAAGAAAACAACTATACAAGTATGTACAATGGAAACTTAAGAGACTAATAAGAGGAACTATAATCAATGCTCATGATGAGCAAAGGTCTTTGAGCACCTCCTCTTTAGAAGTCTCCTCTAGCTTCCTAACCATGGACCTAATTAAAGGCCCAATGGTCTTCATGGGTGAGCCTTCTTGGATCATCCTTCACCTTTCTTGGTCTTACCTCTTCCAAATGGATCCTTGGGGATTAGATTTCCATCAATAGATGACTTTATGGATCAATTAGTGGATGTTTGTGTATTAATGAGATTGATCTTAGGATGTGATATCACCATATTAAGAGTTAAGTGTGAAGATATATCCAAGATAAATTTAGGATAGATTATCTAAGTATGATTTTTGACTGTATGAGATGAGTGTTCTAGGCCATGTAATTTTCTTGCGGAGGTATAACGTAGATCTATCTAAGATAGAAGTTGTGCTTAAGTGAGAGATACATGAGTCTATTAGCGAGGTTATGAGTTTCTTGGATTAGCTCATTGTTGTTGGATATTTATTGAGTAACTTTCTAAGATAGCATTACCTTTGAACATATTGAGTAAGAAGAGTGTTATTTTTGTGTGAGATAGTAAGTGTGATAGTAGTTTCCAAATTCTTAAGGAAAGATCGACTAGTGCGCTAGTGTGAGCATTGGCCGATCTTAGTAAGCCTTTTGTGATATATAGTTATGCTTCTAAAGATATGTTTGGGAGGAGTATTGTGACAAGAAGGAAAGGTAGTAGGTTATGATTTTAGGCAATTGAAAATTTAGGAGAGGAATTTTCTTATCTATGACCTTGAGTTAGTAGCTTTAATATTTATACTAAGATTTGGAGACATTATGTATATGATTCCAAGCTTGAAGTATTTTTTGATCGTTAGAGCCTTAATTATCTGTTGACTGAGTAGTTAATTATGTGACTAAAGAGATAGTTTAATTTCTAGAGGACTAATATTTCAAACTTAGTTGTTAATTGAGTAAAGCTATTGTGATGACCGATGTTTTGTGTAGGAAACTTTTATATTTATCTTCCCTTATGATTAGAGAGATGAATCCTTTTGGCTCAAATTAGAGATTTAAGTTTGGCTTATAAGGTTTCTCTTAGTAGTGTGAGACTAAGTATGACTTGAGTAACGAATGGATTGTTGAAGGAAATTGGAGAAGCACAATTTTGGTGACAAGATATGAGGCTATAGGATAAGGTGATGGATAAGAGTTTGACTTGGGTGTAGATGGAGTGGTGAAATTAGAGATCTGATATGTATACCTAGTGAACTTACGCTTAGGTGCTTAATCTTTAGAGATGATCATAGAAGTAAAACCAATGTTGTAGCAGATGCCTTGATTATGATAACCTCTGGTATATCGTTTATGATGATTTAAGGGTTGGATTTGATTGAAGAATTTAGAGACTTATGCTTTGTGTGTGAGATTATCCTTAGGAGCATTGAATTGATTATGTTGAAAGTGACTAGTGAATTAATGGATGAGATTAGAGAAGCCTAGGAGTTAGAGCCTTTCTTAGAGAACCAAGTGGAAAAGATTGGTAGGAGTGTAGATAATTTTTTTGAGTAGAATCGATGTTATTTTGAGGTGCAAGAACAAATTTGGGTGCTTAGTAACCTTCAATTAAGAAAGATGATTTTAGAGGAAGGACATTCATTTAGGAGCTACTGAGATGTATCGGGACCTTAGGAGGATGTATCAGAGTGGTGCAGCGGAAGCATGGTGGCCTAAGGTGAAGAGAGGAGTAGAGAAATTGTATGCTCGTGTTTAGTATGCAAGAAGTCTTTTGGAATTTTGTAGCACTTAGACGTCCCATTTTGGAACTGTAATGGTGAGTGGATAGACCTTAATTGTAGGTTTGTCTGAGATACTTAAGAGATCGATTCTATTTGTGTTTTAGTGGATAGACTCGCCAAGTTTACTTGTTTTACCTTTAGATATCCTTTGGTGAAATTGATAGAGTTGTACATCAATAAGGTAGTGAGGTTGCATAAGGATTAGAAAGTAAGAAGAGAGAAGTCTACCATTACAAAAATTTCGGGGACGAAATTTCTTAAAGGAGGGGAGTATTGTAACACCCCAATTTTCAAAAAGGTTATTATTATTATTATTAGATGGTATTTGGTCATAATTATTTTAATAATTATAGAGGAATATTATTTTGTACGTTTTAAATAATTATTATTTTGGACAATTATTTTGTACGTATTAAATAAGTATTTTTATTAGCATTTTTAAATAAATATTTATATGTTTTAAGAGAAGGTTGATTTTATATGATATTTTGTTATTGAAATTATATTATTATATTTAGGGTCAGAAATATATTATTATTATAGAGAAAAAATATTTTATAATATACATGTATTTATTTTATTTAATTATTTTGAGGAAAATTAGAAGTGGGTTAGAAGAGAAGGAAAATGGGTTGGGTTGACCCAGTCCAATGGATTAATTTTAAGAAAGGAGTCAGGTGGTGTTAATCCTATCTGCCTCATTTACGTTCTGAAGGGTTAGGGAAAAAAAGAGGAGAAACAAAGAGCTCTAAGGAAGAGTACTCAGGAACGATCTTAGATCACACCAAGACCATTCATCTTCTGCTCATCCAGGTACGGGGGATGGGTTTCTTCATATGTGAATATAGGGAGTGTTCGGGTAGTGAGGGCAATCCCTAAGTCCCTCTAGGAACTCTATTTAAAATTCTGAATGATTATCTGTGCAATCGATGTTCTAAATTCTTAATTCATTTGGAAGAACTTATTTCTTGAATTGTCTTTGAATTCCATTGGGGCTTTCTTGTTAATTCTTTATCCTTAATTTGATGACTTGAATTTTATGTGTTAGGAAGAGTTTAGATTTTTTTTTGTAAAACCAATGGAAACCAATTTTTGAGGCTTGAGATGTGTATGGATTGATTTGGAACGTATGAAGAATATAAATGGAGTTAAACTGAACCAACGGGGTGTATAAGTAGTGAAAATTGGTAAAAACCTTGTTGGAACTCGTAAAACGCAGGTTTAATTGCACAGAGGGGAGTCTGGGTAGAGATTTGGGCGCTCAGCGCCAGTTTTGGGCGTCGGGCGTCGGGAGCCCGACATACGTTTGTAATTTTGCAATATCTTTCTGTGTAGTTATCCACATCGAGTGCCGTTTGTTTTGTTAGAAACTAGACATCTGGGGCTACCATTTAGACACAAGAATCGTGTAAAAATATTAATATTTGATCAAGTTATGTGAGTTTCAATTTGAGCCTTCCAATCTGTGTGCGAACCACAACATCAATTTTTGTGAGCCCTGAATGGTAACCTAAACGACTTTATTAGGATTTGTGTTCTTCATGAAAGTTGTAGATATTGATGTTAGGATTCTAATGGAGTTGGGATCACTTAGAAAGGATATGTATATCTCGAGTTATGGTTAAATTATTAACTGAATGTCATAGATATTGTGATGTGTGTGAAGAATTATGTGAAATTTGTTGTCTATGATGTTGATAACTTAATGATAGGTACCTAGCATGTGAGGATGATATTGCATGGATTGTTATTGACATGTGATGATGTTATATAATGGAGATGCATTAATTATGAGTTACGTGGGATGCATGAGTTGCATGAGACTTATGAGTTGCATGTGGTGCTTGAGAAGCCAGACGTGGCTATATTGCATTGGACCCTGGGCCCAGAGAGGGGTTGAGACAGGGGGGACCATGACGGGAGGCATTCCATGCGTGGGCCGTTGGGTGTTTAACTGCGCAGCTCACTGGCCACAGAGGGTTTAACGGTGGGTGGATTGTCTTTGCACGGGCCGCTGGGTGTTTAACCGTGCAACATACCGGCCCTGGGAGGGTGTGAGAACGGTATGCCCGCATTGGCAACAACTAAGGGAATTGACGAGGTACGCCCATTGTGCGGAGTGCCAAGTTGAGACTCTTAGGAGAGGAGATGTGTATGAGCATATAGTGAGCATGTGTATGAAAGCTTGTATGATTGAAAAAAAATGATGTTTGGTAATTATATGAGATGTATTTGTTGTTTATAGTTAATGATGATATTTTGGTGCACGGTGTGGGGTGGGAATTGGGTAGCTCTATGTTCATATATGATGTTATCTATCTCTCACGTCCTATTTTTATGTGGTTTTCTTTTAGGTGAAGATGAAGGCACTCATAGTGTTGAGTTCTAAAGGGAAAGGGTTCTGCTCTGATAGGATGTGACATTGGGGCATGAATTTAGGATGCTTTAGTTATGAATTGTTATTTGTCGTTTGAGGAGACTTATTTTTAGGAGTTTTATATTCACCTTATATTTGTAAATTCTGGATCCCTTTCATTTTTCTTTAGAGACCTTGATAATTTTCTTTTAAGAGTAAAACTTTATTATTATTATTATTTCTATTTATTTCAAGACTTGTGAACCTATGAGTTTTTATTAAAATATGTGGACCCTTCTTGATGTTATATTTATTGAATTATTCTTATTATTGTTACTTATCTATTATGGGGTAGAAGGGTGTCACATCACAAGTCTTTTATACTGGTTCAGCCACTCCACATGTGACCTACATCCAGTCCTTGATCAACACCTGATTAAGATTTGTTCCACTATCTTAAGCAAGAAGGTTTACAAGCACACACACATGCATATACTTCAACACTAAAGATAACCACTTTCTTGACCCTAAGAAAGCACCCCTTGTAGAAACCCACTACAAGAAACCTTACCACTTGAGAAACCCTTCTCAAGATTTTACAAAGATTCACAAAGAACAAAGGAAAGAATTCACCTGGAATTCTTGAAGAAAATCTTTTATCTTCCCCTTTCAAGATATGATGATGATGATCTTCTAACAAAGTTGTTCACAAACGTTTTCACTCTTGGATTTCACAAAGAAAACTCTCCAAGATGGTCACAAAGACTCCACAAAACGCTTTTCACAGTTTGATTATCAGTTCTAACTCAATGTCTGAAGTTTCAAAAAGTTCAAGTTATTTATAAAAGTCTCAGACGTAGATAATCGATTATTTTAAAGAATAATCGATTATTTTGCTCTTCAGATTTTCTGGAAATCAACCAAGAACAATATAATCGATTATTTTGCTGGATAATCGATTATTCCAGAGAGTTGTTTCTGGGATAATCGATTATTTTGGCAAATAATCTATTATTGCAGAAAGGCATCCCATTTTTCCTGTTGCTGGAATAATCGATTATATTTAATGATAATCGATTATTTTGAGTTAATTTTTAAAACTTCATTTTATACCTCAAAATAAGTTTCTAATCTTCTTAATTCATCATCACATACTCTCTACTTAGCTTTAGATATAGATTTGCTTATGCACAAAGCATACTAAGCACACACAATATAAAAACTAATTCAAAACAACTTAATTTCTAAACTCTATTACATTGCTCCATTACATAGCATTTTGTTGACTTTTCTTTGACTTTGTTTTTGTGCTTCCAAGTTGTAAGTTGTTGTTGTACATGTGCTTCCAAGTTGTTGTTGTACACTTATGTTGTGATCATCAAAACTCCTTTAGGCTTCAAGCTCTCCTAAGCTCAACATTTGTTTCAGACACAATTTCATTTAGTTGATAAAAGAATTGCTCACTTAAACATGGAACACTTAAATAAATTAATCTCAAAAGATTTAGAAATAGGATTACCAAAAATTAAATTTGACAAAAATCAACTTTGTGATGCATGACAATAGAAGAATCAATTCATGTTATATTTGATGAAACTAACCTTGTTTGTCCAAGAAAAGATATTATTGATGATATTGTAGAAAAGCTTTGAAGATACTCATATTCATGAGCAAACTCAAAAGGACAAAGAAAATGAAGGAATGGAGGATTATATAATTCAAGAGAATCAAACAAACATGATTCCTCAAAGAGAGTTGAAAATCTCAAGAAATCATCCTCTTGAAAATATCATTGGAGACATATCAAAAGAGGTAACTACTAGATACTCTCTCAAAGAAGCATGCAATAATTTGGTTTTTGTTTCTAAAATAGAAGTTAAAAATCATTGATGAAGCCTTAAATGATGAACATTGGATAAATGCTATGCAAGAAGAGTTAAATCAATTTGAGAGAAATCAAGTATGAAAACTAGTCCCTAGACCATATAATCATCCAATTATTGGAACCAAATGGGTATTTAGAAATAAATGAAACGAACATGGTATAATTATAAGAAACAAAGCTAGACTAGTTGTTAAAGGATATAATCAAGAAGAAGACATAGATTGTGAAGAAACATATGCACTTGTAGCAAGACTAGAAACCATTAAAATGTTAATAGCCTATGCATCAATAATGAATTTCAAACTATATTAAATGGATGTCAAAAGTGCATTTCTAAATTATTTTATTCAAGAAGAAGTATATGTTGAACAACCTTCTAGATTTGAAAACTCATAATTTCCAAACTATGTCTTTCAGTTGAAAAAAGTTGTATATGGATTTAAACAAGCTCCTAGGGCATGGTATGAAAGACTAAGTAAATTTCTTTTGGAAAAAGAATTTATAAGAGGAAAGGTTGATACAACATTAATTTATCAAAAGAAAAATGAATGATGTTCTTATAGTGTAAATTTATGTTGATAATTTATTTTTGGAGCTACTAATGATCACTTGTGTAAAGAGTTTTCTAATGATATGCAAAGTGAATTTGAATTTTCCATGATAGGCGAGTAAATTTTTTCCTTACACTACAAATAAGGCTTGGAATGGAAAATTCTTGGCTTGCTCTTTACCTTTGGATTATTTTGTTATTATATTCTTTTTGATGTTGTCAAAGGGGGAGAGAAAGGATTAGGATCACAAAAGGAAAACCACAACATTTATCTTAATCCTCTACTTGGCTTTTTGATGTTGCCAAAGGTGGAGAGATAAGACCACAAAGGAAAAGAAAATGTTTATTTTCTTTCTAACATTACTTTGGGCTAAGTTTGTCTAAAATATTTTGACAAAAATATTCTTGATGCCCAACTTGACACTTATGTTTTAAAAATATAAACATTGATCTCTAGAATCTTTTTCAAAACATAAGCACAACTCCTTTTATAAAATAAAAGGAACTTCAATCATTTCTTTACTAATGGGGAGTTTAAAGGGGAGTGATCGAAATATATTGTTTTATTTTCTTTCCCTTTACAGTGAATTGTCATCATCAAAAAGGGGGAGAATGTGGAAGAAAATATGCACAAAGTCTTGATGATGCCAAAGAATTGAAGAAAATAAAGGTCAAGTTAAAGCAAGCTCATCAAGAAGCAAGATCTCAAGTAATAACTAGATAAGTCTTGACTTCTTAGCTTAGTATGTAAAATGAACTTTTAGAATTTGCAAATTTCACTTGGCCATTAAAATAAGAATTTCAAGAAAACCTAAACTTAATACTTTTGAATATAAGAATAAGTTGTTTAGAAAGAAAGCAAAAAGAGTATTCAAAAGATTAAACAAAAATATTTTTCACTGGAAAATAAAAGCTCTTTATATCTTAAGTTTTCATAAGCCAAAACAAGTGACATGTTTCTGGTAATCGATTACCACTTGCTGTAATCGATTACCAGAGAAAGAAAACCTTTCAAATGTTAAAATGCTCTCTGGTAATCGATTACTAGTGAATGTAATCGATTACCAGCAGAGAAATTTTCAAAATTCGAATTTGAATTATACAACATTTCAAACATTTTGAACTTAAACTGTTGTAATCGATTACCAAGTCTTGTAATCGATTACCAGAGCCTATTTTCTGAAAAATTATAGATGTTGAGCTTGGAGGAGCTTGAAGCTTAAAGGAGTTTTGATGATCACAAAATGTGTGTCAAGGGCAACAACAAACAACAACAACTTAGAAGCACAAAAACAAAGTCAAAGATAATGTCAAAGAAAATGCTATGTAATAGGGATTAGTATATAAATTGTTTTGAATGAGTTTATATGTTGTGTGTGCTTTCTGCATAAGCAAAATATTTATCTAAACTAAGTAGAGAGTGTATGATGATGAGTTAAGAAGATTAGAAAGTTATTTTGAGACTTAAAATGAAGTTTTGAGAACTAACTCAAAATAATCGATTATCGTTAAATATAATCGATTATTCCAGCAATAGGCAAAATGGGATGCCTTGCTGCAATAATCGATTATTTGCCAAATAATCGATTATCCCAGAAATAACTCTCTGGAATAATCGATTATCCAGCAAAATAATCGATTATACTGTTCTTGGTTGGTTTCCAGAAAACCTGAAGAACAAAATAATCGATTATTCTTTAAAATAATCGATTATCTGGGTCTGAAACTTTTATAAATAGTTTGAACTTTTAGAAACTTCAGACATGAGTTAGAACTGATAATCAAATTTAGAAAAGCATTTTTGTGGAGTCTTTGTGTCAATCTTGGAGAGTTTTCTTTGTGATTCCAAGAAGAAAAACGTTTGTGAAAAAATTTGAAAGAGGATCATCATCATCATCACATTCTTGAAAGGGGAAGATTAAGATTTGCTTCTGAATTCCAGGTGAATTAGTTCCTTTATTCTTTGTGAATACTTGTAAAATCTTGAAAAGGGTTTCTCAAGTGGTAAGGTTTCTTGTAGTAGGTTTCTACAAGGGGTGCTTTCTTGGGGTTAAGAAAGTGGTTGTCTTTAGTGTTGAAGTATATGCATATGTGGTGTGCTTGTAAACCTTCTTCATTGAGATAGTGGAACAAATCTTGATCAGGTGCTGATTAAGGACTGGATGTAGGTCACATGTGGAGTGGATGAACCAGTATAAAAGACTTGTGCAATCTTCTTCTACCTTTATCTTTTACTTTGAGTAATATCTTGGTTGAACATTAAAGAAGATAATTCTTGATTAACATGTGTGTGTGAATATTGACGGTTTAATCTGAATTAAAGCATTACATTTGAACCTCATTATTTTGTAATCAAGAAAGCATATAGCATTCATACTTCTATAAATAAGTCTTTGAAGAAACTTCATTGAAAGTCTTAGAAAAGTTTAAGTGAAATAAAGATCCTAAATACTTTGAAATTTTTTAAAGGGTCATAGAATCCAATTCACCCCCCCCTCTTGGATTGTGCCATTTTTTTCTAACAATTGGTATCTAGAGCAAGGTTCTTGAGAGTTATTCAAGATTTAAAAAATGGACAATAACAACCTACCCTATGGTGAGGGTGTGTCTATTCATAGACCTCCTATTTTCAATGGTGAAAACTATGTCTACTAGAAAATTAGGATGAGAATTTTCATTGAAGCTATTGATATTGCTGTATGGGATGCAATAGAAAATGGACCCTATATCCCTATGAAAAAAGATGGTGATGAGCTTAAAGAAAAACATTGGAGTGAGTGGAGAGGAAAAGAAAAGATCCCAACATGACAAGAGAGCCAAAAACATCATAACATCTGCATTGTCAATTGATGTGTTTTTTAGAATTTCACAATGCATATCTGCTAAAGAAATGTGGGATACTTTGCAAGTCACTCCTGAAGGAACAAGTGATGTAAAGAGATCAAGGAAGCATACTCTCATTAGAGAATATGAGCTGTTTAGAATGCAAAATGGTGAATCTATTTCTGATTTTCAAAAGAGATTTACACACTTGATAAATCACCTTGTTGACCTTGGTAGGAAATTTGAGAAAGAAGAGCTGAATTTGAAAGTGCTGCAATGCTTGGACAGATCATGGCAAACAAAGGTGACAGCCATTGAAGAATCAAAGGATTTGACCTCCTTAACACTTTTTACTCTCTTTGGGAAGCTAAGAGAGCATGAGCAAAAGCTGCACATATTTGAAGAAAATGAGCAGCAAGACAAGAAGGGCAAAGGAGTTTCATTGAAAGCCTTGAAATCTGCCAAAGAAAAAAAGGTGTGTCAAGAATCAAGCTCCGATGATTCCAAAACTGAGAACTTCAATCAGCTGGTGAAGAAGTTCAGAAAAGTCATAAGGAGAAAGAAAAATTCCCCCTACAAATTCAACAGAAAAACAAACAAGAAAGAGGAAGCAAGTACATCCTCCTTCAATTGCTTTGAATGTGGAAAACCGGGACACATGAAAGCTGAGTGTCCAAACCTCTTGAAGAAGCAACAAGAGGAGAAGAAAAGCAAGAGAAATGGAAAAGGGAAGAGAGCCTACATTGCTTGGGAAGATAATGACTCAAGCACAACAAGTGATGAATCCGAATGTGAGGAGAACAACTTGTGTTTGATGGCTGGAGCTGACCAAGACACAATTGTAAGTGATTTTGACCTTGAATCTAATCCGGACTATGATCAACTCCAAGAAGCTTTTATACAAATCCATGAAGAAGCTGTCAAATTAGGTGCCTTAAATTCAAAGCTGAAAAACAAGTTGAAATGGTATGAAAATACTTTAATTAAAGCTGAACAAGAGCTTGAGAATTTGAAGCATGAGCACGAAAATCTTCAAACTATGTTCAACTTTAGTGAAACTCATTGTGAAAACCCCACCTCCTCAAAAGATGTATGTGAAAATTGCAAGACTTTTGAAAAAGAAAATGATGATTTAAAATCCACTCTTGCAAAGTTCACTAATGGAAATGCAAACTTAAATATTCTTTTGGGAAAACAAAGAAACACTTTTGATAGGAGTGGACTTGGTTTTAATCAAAGCATAAGCATGCCATTTAAGTCAAAGAAAGAAGCTTTTAAGAAAAACCAAAATCTTAGAAAATTTAAAAGCAATTTCTCTAGACAAACAACTTGTTTTTATTGCTATAAAAGAGGCCATACAATAAGGAACTGCTGTTCTAGGAAATATGGAGTTCCAAATGGAGAGATGGTTTGGGTTAAAAAGAGCCAAAGGCTGAGAACTAACCTACAAGGACCCTTCACATGGGTACCTAAATTTTTTCTCTGAATCTTTGTTGTAGGAATGCTTGAGGGCCAAGAATTTACTTTGGTATCTTGATAGTGGCTGCTCAAGGCATATGACTGGGGATCCTTCAAAATTCTCGAGTCTGAAATTGAAGAATGAAGGGTATGTTACCTATGATGACAACAACAAAGGGAGAATACTTGGTCATGGCAATGTTGGTAATTCTTCCTCTCAGACATTGATTGAAAATGTCTTGCTTGTTGATGGATTAAAACATAATTTTCTGAGTATAAGTCAACTAAGTGACAAAGGCTTTAAAATTGAATTTGATAATACATGTTGCTTGATATGTGATAAAAAGACTAAAGAAATCAGATTCATAGGAAAAAGGATTGACAATATATACATGCTTGACTTAGAACACTCAATAGCAATTTCAAATACTAAGTGCTTAATAACTCAAGAAGAAAACATATGGCTTTGGCATAGGAGAGCTGCACATATTCATATGGATCATTTGAATAAATTGAGTAGGAAAGAATTAGTGGTTGGTTTACCTAAACTCAAGTTTAGTAAGGACAAACTATGTGATGCTTGTCAAAAGGTTAAGCAAGTGAAGGCTAGCTTTAAAAGCAAAAATCAGATTTCCACAACTAGACCTTTACAATTAATTCACATGGATTTGTTTGGTCCTTCAAGAACCATGAGCTTAGGTGGAAACTACTATGGTTTAGTAATTGTTGATGACTACTCAAGATACACATGGGTTATGTTTCTTGCAAACAAAAATGATGCTTTTAATGCCTTTAGAAAATTTTCCAAGCTTGTTCAAAATGAGAAGTGTTCAAATATTACCTCTATAAGAAGTGACCATGGAGGTGAGTTTTAAAACATAATGTTTCAAAAATTATGTGAGGAACATGGTATAAACCATAATTTCTCAGCACCTAGGACACCTCAACAAAATGGGGTTGTTGAGAGGAAAAATAGGTCCTTAGAAGAACTTGCTAGGACAATGTTGAATGAAACAAAATTGCCAAAATATTTTTGGGCTGATGCTATTAACACAGCTTGTCCTGTGTTAAACAAAGTTCTAATCCGGCCTATATTAAAGAAAACACCCTATGAAATTTACAATGGAAGGAAGCCTAATATTTCATATTTTAGAGTGTTTGGGTGTAAGTGCTGTGTGCTGAACAATGGGAAAGAGCAACTTGGAAAATTTGATGCAAAGGCTGACGAAGCAATCTTTCTAGGATACTCAACAAATAGCAAAGCAATCTATCCATGTGGTATTTGATGAGACCAATAAACAAGAGACAAGGCAAACTGAAATTGAAGATTTAACTGAGTTGCATGATCAACCTCTACTGGAGAATGAACAAAATGAAGAGCCTAAGGATAACATAATTGGAAAACTTCTAGGGACTTATCAATGGATAACATAATTGGAAATATTGGTAAGGGAGTTTCAACTAGGAGTGCCATTAAAATTATTTGCAACACTATGGCATTTGTGTCACAAGTTGAACCTAAGAGCATTGATGAAGCACTAAAAGAAGAACATTGGTTAATGGCCATGCAAGAGGAACTAAATCAGTTTGAAAGAAATGAAGTATGGGATTTAGTGCCATTACCAAAAGATCCCCCAATTATAGGAACCAAGTGGGTTTTTAGAAATAAGCTTGATGAATTTGGGATAATTCTAAGAAATAAGGCAAGACTAGTGGCTAAGGGGTATAATCAAGAAGAGGGAATTGACTATGATGAGACTTTCGCCCCTGTAGCAAGGATAGAGGCCATTAGATTACTTCTTCCTTATTCCTCTATAATGAACTTCAAGCTTTATCAAATGGATGTGAAAAGTGCTTTCCTAAATGGGTTGATACAAGAGGAAGTGTATGTTGAACAACCACCAGGCTTTGTGGATTTTAAGAATCCTAATCATGTGTACAAGATCAAAAAGGCACTCTATGGCTTGAAGCAAGCTCCAAGATCATGGTATGACAGGTTAAGCAAATTTTTGATTGAGAATGACTATGAAAGAGGGAAGGTGGATAATACATTGTTTGTCAAGAAGTTTAAAAATGATACAATGTATGTACAAATCTATGTGGATGATATTGTATTTGGATCTACAAATACCTCTCTATGTAAAGAGTTTGCTAAAACCATGCAAGGTGAATTTGAAATGTTTATGATGGGAGAGCTCACTTTCTTTTTGGGGTTGCAAATCAAACAAATGCATGATGAAATATTCATAAGTCAAAGCAAGTATTGCAATGAACTTCTGAAAAAGTTTGGTATGGAAGGGTGTAAGGAGGCTACCACACCAATATCAAACAATTGCAATCTTGACTTAGATGAGAAAGGAATAGCTGTTGATAGTTCAAATTATAGAGGTATCATTGGATCACTCTTGTACTTGACAGCTAGTAGGCCTGATATAATGTTTGTTGTGTGCCTTTGCGCAAGGTTTCATGCTAATCCTAAAGAATCTCACATGAAGAGTGTAAAGAGAATTCTCAAATACTTGAAAGGTACAACCAATGTAGGTTTGTGGTATCCAAAGGGAGTCTCACTAAGTCTGATAGGCTACTCAGATTCAGACTATGCTGGGTGTATACTAGATAGAAAGAGCACAAGTGGTACTTGTCACCTACTAGGTAGTGCACTTGTCTCATGGCATAGCAAAAAGCAAGCTTGTGTTTCTCTAAGTACAGCTGAGGCTGAATATATAGCTGCTGGAAGTTGTTGTGCTCAAATTCTTTGGATGAAACAACAATTAAGAGATTATGGAGTTGAGCTAAATAAAATACCTTTGAGGTGTGACAACACAAGTGCAATAAAATTTGACCAAAAATCCAATTTTGCACTCTAGGACAAAACATATTGAGATAAAACACCACTTTTTGAGAGATCATGTTCAAAGGAATGATTGTGTTGTAGAGTTTGTAGAGACTAGCAAACAATTAACTGATATTTTTACAAAACCTCTACCAAGGGAAAGATTCAACCAATTGAGAATTAAATTAGGAATAATCAATGAATCATGTTTGAATTGATTATGCTTTGAGAGTGACAAGTTAGAGGTGTAAAGAAGAGAGTATTCAAGTGGCAAATTAGACTTGGTGGAATATGAAAAGCTCAAATTTCTGAGAAGCAAAACTTCACTGGAATAATCGATTATCTTAAAATATAATCGATTATTTTAAGTAAACCCATGATAATAATTGATTATTTGGGTAAAAATCGATTATCTGGGAGATGAAGAATTCGAAGAGCCACTGGAATAATCGATTATTTGGGGAATAATCGATTATCTGGTAAGAAGAATCTAAAGAGTCACTGTTATAATCGATTATCTAAGGAAATAATCGATTATCTGAGAAGAGGAATCTGAAAGGCCACTGGAATAATCGATTATCTTGAGAAATAATCGATTATCTGGGCGAAGTTAGGAGAAACTACTCTCTGCAATAATCGATTATCTTGAAAATAATCAATTATCCATATCAGATTATGTTTTCAAAGGGATTTTGCTGATGCAAATAATCGATTATTTGCATAAATAATCGATTATCTGGGCGACGTTTAAGATTTCTAAAGCATTTGAACGGTTAAATACGCGCCAAACCCTTAACACCTCTTATAACTCTCCCGCTCAGAAGTTGTTAGGGAAAAACTTCTTAAAACCTCTTCTTCTCTCATTTTCTCTCATTTTCTCACAAACCCAAAAACCCTAACTCTCTCAACTCTCTCATTCTCTTCTTCTTCTTCAATACCCACTCATGGCATCTTCATTAAAGAGACCTAAAAAGCTTGAAGTGAGGGGGAACAAACGCCCTCTACCCTCTGGGCAACTAATTTCAAAGTGGTTTCTGGATGAGAAGACTCAAGAATACTACTTTGAGTGGTACGCTGGGCGGAGAATCATTCCTCCGAAGATTCTTAAGCTTGAATGGTTTAAGAATGAGGGTTTCAGTTTTCCAACCCTTCTAGAGCACCAAGAACTGGGAAAGATTTTGGAAATGGAGGGTCCCTATTATCTTGAGTTGATCAGGTTATTTTTCTGTTTTGCCACAAGCAATGAGGGCATCATGCAATCTGTGGTGAAAGGAAAGATGATCAAGTTGGACGGGCCAACATTGAAGGCTGCTGCGAGGCTGAGTGGTTCTAGGTGAGAGAAACCCCAACCCTTCAATTTTGGGGATTTTGAAGAATTGACTACCTTCCGGGACTGTCAAAGGAACCCGGTGAATACCAACTATGAAAAGTTTCTGGAGGGAGGTATGAAAAAGAATTCCCGCTTAATTGCTTTTATCATTGCTTGGATGTTGAAACCTCGTTTACATAATCATGCCCAAATGTCAAGAGATGACATTTTACTTATCCATGTGATTAAAAAGAAAATCAAGATTGATTGGGTATCAGTCGTTAAGGATTGTATGTGGATGGCAAGGCGGAAGGAAGATGTACCAATTCCGTATGCTCTGTTATTGTCAAAGATTTTTGAAAATGCAGGTGTGGACTTGACAGGGGAAAGAAAAATTGTTTTACATGCTTCGAACAAGATAGAAAAATCTTCCTTGCATCATATGGGAATGCTTAAACAGGAAGATAAATGGGTGTTTAAAGGAGATGTACCCCCGACTCCTAAACCGGCAACCGATGAAGACGGTGTTCCGACACACGATGAGGATCAGCCACCACAGGTGGAAGCTGATGTTAGAAAAGAATGGCACAATCCAAGAGGGGGGTGAATTGGATTCTATGACCCTTTAAATAATTTCAGAGTATTTAGGATCTTTATTTCACTTAAACTTTTCTAAGACTGAATTTTCAATGAAGTTTATTCAAAGACTTGCTTATAGAAAAATGAATGTTATATGCTTTCTTGATTACAAAATAATGAGGTTCAAATGTAATGTTCTAATTCAGATTAAACCATCAATATTCACACACACATGTTAATCAAGAATTATCTTCTTTAATGTTCAACCAAGATATTACTCAAAGTAAAAGATAAAGGTAGAAGAAGATTGCACAAGTCTTTCATACTGGTTCAGCCACTCCACATGTGACCTACATCCAGTCCTCAATCAGCACCTGATCAAGATTTGTTTCACTATCTCAATGAAGAAGGTTTACAAGCACACCACACATGCATATACTTCAACACTAAAGATAACCACTTTCTTCACCCCAAGAAAGCACCCCTTGTAGAAACCCACTACAAGAAACCTTACCACTTGAGAAACCCTTCTCAAGATTTTACAAGTATTCACACAGAATCAAGGAACAAATTCACCTGGAATTCAGAAGCAAATCTTAATCTTCCCCTTTCAAGAATGTGATGATGATGATGATCCTCTTTCAAAGTTTTTCACAAACGTTTTTCTTCTTGGATTCACAAAGAAAACTCTCCAAGATTGTCACAAAGACTCCACAAAAACGCTTTTCTAAATTTGATTATCAATTCTAACTCATGTCTGAAGTTTCTAAAAGTTCAAACTATTTATAAAAGTTTCAGACCAAGATAATCGATTATTTTAAAGAATAATCGATTATTTTGTTCTTCAGGTTTTCTGGAAACCATCCAAGAACAATATAATCGATTATTCCAGAGAGTTATTTCTGGGATAATCGATTATTTGGAAAATAATCGATTATTGCAGCAAGGCATCCCATTCTGCCTGTTGCTAGAATAATCGATTATATTTAACGATAATCGATTATTTTGAGTTAGTTTTCAAAACTTCATTTTAAGTCTCAAAATAACTTTCTAATCTTCTTAACTCATCATCATACACTCTCTACTTAGCTTAGATATAGATTTTGCTCATGCACAAAGCACACACAACACATAAAACCATTCAAAACAATTTATACACTAATTCCTATTACATAGCATTTTCTTTGACATTTTCTTTGACTTTGTTTTTGTGCTTCTAAGTTGTTGTTGTTTGTTGTTGCCCTTGACACACATTTTGTGATCATCAAAACTTCTTTAAGCTTCAAACTCCTCTAAGCTCAACAATCTCCCCCTTTTTGATGATGACAACCAATCTAGGCTCCAACCATTTTTGCTTCTAATTTCAACATACCAAACCTGCAAAAACATACACACACACAAGCACAATACCTGCAAAACCAACACACACACAATACACACAACAACCTTTCTCCCCCTTTGGCATTATCAAAAACAAACCAAGCTATGTTTTACAATATAAGCCATATGCACATTACTCAGAATCATACCAAAACAAGCATAACATAACATAGGCATTAGATTTAATCTTTGTGTGCAACACCATCTCAGCCAGAATTACTTGATCAATCAAGAATTACAAGATGCAAAATCCAACTCAGAATTTTACAACCCAAAACAGAATATTATGTTCAACAATCAACCATGGCTCAATTTGCTCACAAGATATCAGTTTTAACAAAAACAGAACATTAACAAACATGCTCAAAAACAGAGCATTATACCATCAGCCAAGCAAAACAGAATTTGATATCACAATCAACCCATCATATCAGCAATATAGACTTCAAATTTCACCAGAAATTAATTGTTCAACACCATAAAGCAGATAAATTGTTCCAAAATTAGACTATTACAACCAAATCGAACCTAAAAAGAAATCCAAAAATAGAATTTAAAATCCTAATTAAAACTAAGCTTCAGAACATAACATAAATCAATCTTCATCTTCAGGTATGCCAAGGTGAGTCTTGAGCAGCTTCACTTCATGATCAAAATCATCAAACCTGTCAAGAATATCAGAAAACAAAGATTCATGTCTTCGAGACATTTCCATCACCGCATCAAGTTTATTTAACATGATTTGCTCAAAAGGTGAAAACAGTTTCGGCTTCGCTTCTAGCTCTCTGCCAGGTTCAGCTTCCACCTGTGGTGGCTGATCCTCGTCGTGTGACAGAACACCATCCTCATCGGTTGCCAGTTCAGGATTCGGGGGTACATCTCCTTTAAACACCCATTTATCTTCCTATTTAAGCATTCCCATATGATGCAAGGAAGATTTTTCTATCTTGTTCGAAGCATGTAAAACAATTTTTCTTTCCCCTGTTAAATCCACACCTGCATTTTAAAAAATCTTTGACAATAACAGAACATACGGAATTGGTCCATCTTTCTTTTGCCTTGCCTTCCACATACAATCGTTAACGAATGATACCCAATCAATCTTGATTTTCTTTTTAATCACATGCATAAGTAAAATGTCATCTCTTGACATTTGGGCATGGTTATATAAGCGAGGTTTCAACATCCAAGCAATGATAAAAGAGATTAAGCGGGAATTCTTTTTCATACCTCCCGCCAGAAACTTTTCATAGTTGGTATTCATTGGGTTCCTTTGATAGTCCCGGAAGGTAGTTGTCGCCACCGGCCCGAAACGGGCTTTCGGCATTCGTGAAGGATGGTTGGACTCTTTTATTTTTTTAAAAATATGGATTGCTAGAATGACTTATTCTCAAACTGAGACCTTGTCAAACGAGCAATTTTATTAAAAGGCTCACCAATCCATGTTAATCCCAAGCGGGACCCTCCATGGATTAGCGGTTTTCATAAAAAGGAAGGGTTCGTGGAGTCGCCACCAATGTTTTACTCAAAACATTGGAAAAAGAAGTTTAAGGCAATCGATTCAAAAATCGACTTCGGCCATGACAACTAGAGTCGGGTAAGGGAGTCGGTTACGCGTGGGGAAGGTGTTAGCACCCCACAGCGCCCCTTTCGGGTTCCCTATGACAGATTATTTCTAAAAATAATAGTGCGAAATTACTAAATTACCCCTATTTATTCTAAACAATTATAACTTAACTATCTACATGATGACAGTTAAATATACACACAGAAAGCAGTAAAAGGAAGGACTTAAGAAGAAACCTTTGAAGCGTGCTTTTATATTCAAGTAAAACTGGGAAGCTTTTTGGCGTTCCCTCGCTCTACAAGCCCGCTCGCTCCCTCCTAGAAAATTTTAACTATGGAAATCCGGAGGATTTCCCTTCGACTCAGTTCGAGACTCAAGCAAAAAGCTCAGAACTCGAGAACTTTGTCGGATCAACTCTCCGAGTGATTTCTAGGCAGAACACTGCTCAAAAAAACCCAGAATACTCAAGAAGAGGGTTAAAACTCAGTGTAAAAGTATGGAATGACGTCCAAATGACGTCTTATTTATAGGGAACAGGCGCAATACGGGCCCTGGAGTCAATACGGCCCGTATTGAAGTTTTGAACTACAATACGGCCGTATTGAATTCAGTACGGCCGTATTGAAGTTCAAGAAACCTCAATACAGCCGTATTGAGTTCAGTGCGGCCGTATTGAAGTTCAAGAAACCTCAATACGGCCGTATTGAGTTCAGTGCGGCCGTATTGTAGTTCAAAATGTTCAATACGGCCGTACTGAACTTTTGGGAGGCCGTATTGGGCTTCATTCCCTCCACTTCCTTATTTTGAGCTATTACAAGACCTCTAGACCTACAGAGAATCCTCCTAGGGCCTTCCATGAGTCCTTCTGGCTGACTTTCCTTCAGTCCTCAAGAGTCTTCAAGCTTTATTTCCTACCCGGACAATTTTAGGGGTCTACAGCTGCCCCCCCTTTACTTGGTCAAACGGTCTTTTTGGTGTATCGATTGACAAGTAAAGGAGTTGACCCAATTGTCCGGGGAATAAGCCATCCTTCCGACTTGTAGTTTCTTCCGGTGGAAAATTGTTGAGTAGCCTCTCCAGGTTGAGTATTAGTCGTCGCCTCTCCAGGCTCATTGCATACCTCGGTGCTCTCGACAACTGGGTAGCTGAGTACCGCCTCTCCAGGCTTGTGCATACCTCGGTGCTCTCGACAACTGGGTAGCTGAGTACCGCCTCTCCAGGCTTGTGCATACCTCGGTGCTCTCGACAACTGGGTAGCTGAGTACCGCCTCTCCAGGTTTGTGCATACCTCGGTGCTCTCGACAACTGGGTAGCTGAGTACCGCCTCTCCAGGCTTGTGCATACCTCGGTTGATGGGTTCCTTCTCCATGAAATGATGTAGGGATGAAGGAGAGGAAGCCTTGCCCTTGATCTAGGTTCAACAAGGTGGACAAAAGGAGGATATATGGTGAAGGAAAGGAGGTTGGCGTGAAAAGGGAGGTGTTTGGGCGGAAGCTATTTAGGAGATGGTGTTTGGTGATTTAGGTTGGCTCACTCCAAGGTAGGTGGAGGCCACTCTAGGTATCACTCTCCAAGGGTGGAGAATGAAGGTAGGCTAGCCGAATTTGGCTAGGGATTAAGGATAGGGACTTGAGGCATAAGAATGCTCACTCAAATTCATATACATCCAAAGTATTTACAAGTGGTGGGGGGTGGGGTATTTATAGGAGAAGTTGCATTTAGGGTTGCATTTAGGGTGTGCATGGCCGAAAATGCCAAGGCAAATGCACTCCAAATGCAATGCCAAATTAACCCTAGATGCAACTTGGTGGCCAAGTTTGGAATCTATGGGATTAGATTGGCTATTTCTAGGTGCATGATAAGTCCATGCAACCTTTGCCCTCCATTGGGCCTAAGCCTTTCTAATCACCAAAAATAGGTCCAAACTCACCAAACTAGGCGTCACCTCCTATGTAATACCCTAGCCCAAATTAAAAAACCCTAATCATCTAAAGCACCCCATAATACAAGGGTAAAATAGGAAATACAAAGAAAATAAATCCTATGACTAAAATACCCCAAAATACAAGGGTAAAATTGGCAAATAAAATAAACCCTATACTAATGAGGCTTAGGAGGGTACTAATACTCTATGATCATGAGGAGAGTATCCCTAGGTGTGTGAACACCCTCCTCCTCTTCGACCCTCCTAGCCATGGACCTAGTGATGGGGCCCACATGTGTCTTCAAGGATGGTCCTCCATCATCCCCTCCTTCTTGAGAAGCATCTGTCCTCAGATTAATTTCTTCATCCAACTCCTCAGCTCCTAAAAATGGTGTGAGATCACAAACATTAAAAGATGAGCTAGTGCCATATTTAGAAGGAAGGTCTAATATATATGCATTGTCATTTATTTTGTGAAGAACTTGGAATGGTCCATCTCCCCTAGGGTTTAGTTTGGACATCCTTTGAGTAGGAAATCTATCCTTCCTCAAATGAAGCCAAACCCAATCCCCTACTTCAAAAGTGATTTTCTTTCTTCCTTTGTTGTTGTATTTGGCATATTTTTGAGTTTGTTGTTCAATTTGACTCTTGATCTTTTCATGGTATTTCTTAATGAAATCTGCCCTAGATACTCCTTCTTTGTGAAACAAGGAAGGGGTATTAGGGAGGGGCAAAAGATCAAGAGGAGTGATTGGGTTAAAGCCATAGACAACTTCAAAGGGGGAAAGATTAGTAGTCTTATGGACTACTCTATTGTATGCAAATTCTATATGGGGTAGACAATCATCCCAAGTTTTCTTATTTCCTTTGAGGAGTACCCTCAACAAAGTGGATAGAGATCTATTTACTACTTCGGTTTGGCCATCGGTTTGAGGATGACAAGTAGTAGAATAGAGGAGCTTAGTTCCTAGTTTTTCCCATAAAACTTTCCAAAAATGACTAAGGAACTTGGCATCCCTATCGGACACAATTGTTTTGGGTAGACCATGCAAACGGACCACTTCTTTGAAGAAAAGTTTAGCTATATAGCTAGCATCATCCACTTTGTGGCATGGTATAAAATGAGCCATTTTGCTAAAACGGTCCACTACCACAAAGATGGAGTCGAATCCCCTTTGAGTTCTTGGAAGACCAAGCACAAAGTCCATGCTAATATCTACCCAAGGGGAGCTAGCTATAGGAAGGGGGGTATAGAGTCCATGAGGCATTACTCTTGATTTAGCCTTTAAACAAGTAATGCATTTGGAGCAATGCCTTTGGACATCTATTCTCATGTGTGGCCAATAAAATTTAGCTTTCAAGAAACTTAGGGTTTTATCAACCCCAAAATGGCCCATGAGACCTCCTTCATGACTTTCTTTGACCAAAAGATTTCTAATGGATCCTTGGGGTATGCAAAGTTTGCCCATTCTAAAAAGATACCCCTCAAAAAGATAGAATCCATCAAAAGGCTTTTGGAGACATTTGGCATAAGTGGCTTGGAAATCTAAATCAAGCTCATACAATTCCTTTACATCATCAAAGCCAAGTATTTGAGTTCCTAAGGTGGAGAGCAAGGTGTGCCTCCTTGAAAGGGCATCGGCTACCACATTGCTCTTTCCCTTCTTATATTTGATGATGTAGGGGAATTGTTCAAGATATTCCACCCACTTTGCATGCCTTTTATTCAACTTTCCTTGCCCTCTAAGATACTTGAGTGACTCATGGTCGGTGTGAATAACAAATTCTTTAGTCACCAAGTAGTGCTCCCAAACTTGGAGAGCTCTTATGAGGGCATAGAGTTCTTTGTCATAGGTGGGATAATTCAAGGTGGCCCCATGAAGTTTTTCACTAAAGTAAGCAATGGGGTGACCTCCTTGAAGTAACACAGCACCTATGCCCAAACCGGATGCATCACATTCTAGCTCAAAGGTTTGATCAAAATTTGGTAGAGCTAGAATGGGTGCATTGGTGAGTTTCTCTTTTAGGTTTTTAAATGCTTTTTCTTGGACTTCACCCCAAAGGAAGGGTACATCCTTCTTAACAAGCTCATTAAGAGGGGATGCAAGTGTGGAGAAGTCTTTTACAAATCTTCTATAGAAGCTAGCTAAGCCATGAAACCTTCTAACTTCTCCAACACTTTTTGGGGTGGGCCATTCTTGGATAGCCTTTATTTTCTCGGAGTCAACTTGCACTCCCTCTTTGCCAACAATGAAGCCCAAAAATTTAACTTGTTCTTGACAAAAAGTGCATTTTTCAAGGTTGGCATAGAGGTGGTTGACTCTAAGAATTATTAGGACTTGCCTTAGATGTCCAAGATGTTCATCTAAGGTCTTACTATACACAAGGATGTCATCAAAATAGACAACCACAAATTTACCTATGCAATCCCTAAGAATATGATTCATTAGGCGCATGAAAGTACTAGGGGCATTAGTGAGGCCAAAAGGCATCACTAACCACTCATATAAGCCAAATTTGGTCTTAAAAGCAGTTTTCCACTCATCACCTTCTTTGATTCGAATTTGGTGATAACCACTTTTAAGGTCAATCTTGGAAAATATGATGGCCCCATGTAATTCATCTAACATATCATCTAACCTAGGAATTGGGTGCCTATACTTTATTGTAATGTTATTGATGGCCCTACAATCCGTGCACATCCTCCATTTGCCATCTTTCTTAGGCACCAAAAGAACGGGGACGGCACAAGGGCTAAGGCTCTTTTGAACCCAACCCTTCTTCAACAAGTCATCAACTTGAGCTTCTATCTCTTTGGTCTCTTGTGGGTTAGTCCTATAGGCGGGCCTATTAGGAAGACTAGAACCCGGTATGAGGTCTATTTGGTGTTCTATTCCTCTTAAAGGTGGAAGTCCACTAGGGACTTCTTGAGGAAATAGATCATCAAACTCCTTTAAAAGTTTTTGAACCTCTTGAGGTAGAGACTCAAGCTCATGACTAGTGGCAGCAAGTGTCTCTTTGAAATAGAGAAGGTACAAAGGTTGTTCAATCAAAAGTGTGTTTTTGATATCATTTTTAAGGGATAAAACACTTTTATGAACAACTTCTTTAGAGGGGATACTTTCCTCTAAACTTGGGACCTCCTCTTTCCCTTTTTTATTCTTAAGGGAAAGGTCTTTTTTTTCTTTCTTTGGCTTTTTACTTTTTTTTTCTTCTTCCTCTCTTTTGATTTTCATTTTGAGTTGGTCCTCATACACTTGAAAAGGTGATAAAGGACACAACACAATCTTTTTACCTAAGTGATGGAAACTTATTTTGTTGGTTAGGCCATCATGAATAGTTTTTTTTATCAAATTGCCAAGGCCTCCCAAGTAGAATATGACTAGCATCCAATGGCACTATATCACATAAAATTTCATCTTGGTATTTGCCAATGGAGATAGGTATATTCACTTGTTGATTAACTTCAATACCTCCCTCCTCATTGATCCATTGTAATTTGTAAGGCTTTGGGTGAGGCATCGTAGTTAAGGATAGCTTATCCACCAATCTAGTACTACAACAATTGCAACTAGATCCACTATCCACAATAAGAGAACAAGTGTTTTCTAAAACCTTGCACCTTGTATGAAACAAGTTCTCTCTTTGGGATTGGTCTAGGGTACTAGATTGGTTTCCAAGAAGCCTTCTAACCATTAACAAGTCTCCTTCACAAGGGTGAGTTTCTTCCTCGGACTCTAAGTTTTCTTCATCACTTGAAGGTGAAGAAGTAGCTTCATCAAGGCTACTATAGTGGTCTTGGCCCTTTAAAATCATGGTTTTCTTTGTTGGGCATTGAGAGGCATTGTGCCCTCGACCAAGGCATTTAAAGCACTTGATGTCACTTGTCTTAGTGTCTTTGGAAGTTGTCTTTTGAGAGGTTTCTTTTTCTTTTTCTTTAGGGAAAGGATTGGAAGAGGGGCCCTCCTTCTTGAAGCTCTTGGAATAAGATGGAGTGGAGTCTTTTCTAAAAGTTTTTCTTTTGAGTTGGTGCTCCACTCTAGAACAAAGTTGAACAAGCTCATTCAAATCTCTATATGGTAAGAGCTCAACTTTGTCCCTTATTTCAAGGTTAAGACCACTTTGGAATCTTGAGATGGTGGTCCTCTCTTCTTCCCTTATCCCAGCCCTCATCATGAGTAACTCCATAGATTGCCTATATTCTTCCACACTAGAGGACCCTTGTTTTAATCTTTGAAGCTTATCCATAAGCTCTCGGTCATAGTATGGAGGAATATGCCTCCTTCTTAAGGCACTACGGAGCTCATTCCAATATTGAATTGGAGGCTCATGGTTTATTCTTTTTTCTTTTTCTAAGGAGGTCCACCAATACATAGCATGCCCTTGGAAGCTAAGGGTTGCTAAAGAAACCTTTCTATCCTCACTTATTCCATGGCAGGAGAAAAGTTGCTCCACTTTCATTTCCCAATCTAGATAAGTTTCAACATTATCTTTGCCATGAAATGAGGGAAGATTGATGTTGGGTTCCCTATTGGAAGACTCCCTATTTCTATGATGCCTTGGGGGTCTTTGATAGTAACCATCATTGTGATGGCTACTAATGAAGATATCACTTGGAGGTTGGGTATGATGCCCTTCCTCCTCATGAGCACTTGCATACATATGCCCCTTTCCTCGTGAAGGTTGAGGAGAAGTGACTTTTGGTCTTGAACCACTAGCCTCTCCTCCCACAACTAATCTTTCTAGCAATCTTTTTATTTCATCATTATTCTTTTCCAACTCTTTTTCTTTTCTTCTTAATTCTTCCTCTCTTTTTATATTTTCCTCTTCTTTTTTTCTTAGGTACTCTTTCAATTCCCTAAGTTCATCCCTAACACTAGACCTAGTGCTACGAGAATTATGACCATGGACACTAGAATGATCACTCATCTTTGATCAAGAAAAGGTTTTCACAAATTGTTTTCAAAAAGGGATTGAAAAAAAAAAATGGTTTTCACAAAGAGTGAGTGATAAAAGGTTTTCACAAAAAAAGGTTTTCAAGGTGCAAGATAGGTAGGAAAGGCCTAAGTGCACAAAGTGAACTTTCAAGGGGAGGTGGACTACAATGAATCACTTAATAACCAAGCCCTATCAAGTAAAAATCACTAAGCCTTTTGCTACTTTTCTTACAAAACAATTAGCACAAGCAATAAGTGAGTGTGTGCACGTTACCCCTAGTAGGCAAAACAAGCCTTCTAAACGTAATTGCACAAAGTTAAAGTCCTAAGCAATTATACTACTAAAAGCTTTAAAACATGCAAAAGGAAAGCACTTAAAACATGTTCTAGTCGAGGTCCTAGGTGAAGGTTTTCAAATCACCTTCAACTACACGAACTAAAACCAAGTAGAAGAGGTTTAATAATGGCCAAATTACAAACCAAAATAAGAAGCTAAGGCCAAAAAAACACAAAGAGGCCGAGAGAGAAAAATTAAGCAAAAATCAAGTAAAACAAAGATTCAAGTCTTCAAACTCCTCCAAATGGGTTCCTTCACAATGAACAAACGTGTTAGACCTCTCCAAGTGTTTGTTCACTCCTTTATGTGTGGTGTAAGTCCCTCCAAAGGCTAGGCTTGGATTCGGTTCACCCCTCCACTCAAATCCACCAAAGGTGTGAAAAATGACTAGAGTGGGTTTTGACCTACAATGAAATTAAAACCAACCCAAAGCAAGAGTCCAAGAAATAAAAACTGAAAAGCACAATTAAGAAAGGCTAAACTCAAAGAGAATTTAAGATGACAAAACAAAAGAGGCCAAGAAAGACAAGCAAAAAATTAAGACTCAATCAAAGAAAGGAAGCACACAAAGAGTAATCCTAGAAAGGCACTAGAATTAGGTTAGTGTTTAGTCCACTTGATTAAGTTCTTTTTGTTTTTCGGTCCAGCCAAAGGAAAGTCCCAAAAATAAGGTCAAATTGTCATAAGTCCAACTCCCAAATGCATAGGTATTTGTCCAAGTCCACAAGTCTAGCAACAAGTCCTTTTTGGTCCAAGAAATTTTTTTGTTCTAGTCTTTTTCTTTCTTTTCACGGCAATTTTTCTTTTATATGTCTTGGGTCCGAAATTTTTTTGTTAAATTAAGCCCAAATGTTGCTTAGGTTTTGCACTTGTGGATTGTCAAAAATTAGGTTAAACTTTAGGAGAGAAAGAGTAGGACAAGTGGCGTGAATTTAGAGGTCCTTAGGGAATATTTTTGAGTGGAATTGGTTTTGTTCTTTTTAGCACAAGTTGTTATACACCAAATTTCATCACACCTCTTAGATTCTTTTAGGGTTTCTTTTGGCATAGAAAGACAACCAAATCAAGTGAGAATGCAAGGGAGAGTGGGCGGTTATGCATGTGCAAGGAAATGTTTACACATGGAAATCACAAAATCACTTAGAACATGCTAGGACTAAATAGCATGCATGAATGACTCCTAGATGGTTCATATATGTCACGCCCACTATGTAATGCAAGATGGCATATTTTGTTGATGTGTTTCATGCAAAGTGTTTGGCACATACATGAAATTTATGTAGACAAAAATATAGGAAATAGTAATGACAAAACTTAGGTGGATTCAAAAATCAAAAAGCATGTTTATGGCATTTTCATATGAGACTCAAGAAAAATGAAAAACATGGCAACCCTTGTCGCCACCGGCCCAAACGGGCTTTCGGCATTTGCGAAGGATGGTTGGACTCGTTTAATTATTTAAAAATATGGATTGCTAGAATGACGTATTCTCAAACTGAGACCTTGTCAAACGAGCAATTTTATTAAATGATTCACCAATCCATATTAATCCCAAGCGGGACCCTCCATGGATTAGTGGTTTTCGCAAAAGGAGGGTTCGTGGAGTCGCCACCAATGTTTTACTCAAAACATTGGAAAAAGGGATAAGGCAATTGATTTTATAAATCAACTTTGGCCATTACAACCAGAGTCGGGTAAGGGAGTCGGTTACGCGTGGGGAAGGTGTTAGCACCCCACAGCGCCCCTTTCGGGTTCCCTATGACAGATTATTTTCTAAAATAACAGCGTAAAATTACTAAATTACCCCTATTTATTATAAGCGATTATAAATTAATTATCTACATGATGACAGTTTAAATATGCACACAGAAAGCAGTAAAAGGAAGGATTTAAGAAGAAACCTCTTGAAGCGTGCTTTTATATATTGAGTAAAACTGGGAAAGCTTTTTGGCGTTCCCTCGCTCTACAAGCTCGCTCGCTCCTTCCTAAAAACTTTTAACTATGGAAATCCGGAGGATTTCCCTTCGACTAGGTTTGATCCTCAAGCAAAATGGCTCGGGGCTCAAAAACTTTGTCGGATCAACTCTCCGAGTGATTTCTAGGGCAGAACACTGCTCAAAAACCCCAGAATACTCAAGGAGAGGGTTAAAACTATCTCCAAAAGTGTGGAATGACGTCCAATTGACGTCATATTTATAGGGAATAGGCGCAATACGGCCTACAGGAGCAATACGGCCGTATTGAAATTTTTGAACTTCAATACGGCCGTATTGAGTTCAATACGGCCGTATTGAAATTCAGAAATTTCAATACGGCCGTATTGAGTTCAATACGGCTGTATTGAAGCTTCAATACGGCCGTATTGATTTCAGTACGGCCGTATTGAAGTTTCAGAAACTTCAATACGCCGTATTGAGTTCACTGCGGCCGTATTGAAGCTTCAATACGGCCGTATTAAGTTCAGTACGGCCGTATTGGGCTTCATTCCCTCCACTTCCTTATTTTGAGCTATTCTAAGACCTCTAGACCTACAGAGAACCCTCCTAGGGCCTTCCAGGAGTCCTTCTGGCTGATCTTCCTTCAGTCTTCGAGAGTCTTCAAGCTTTATTTCCGACCCGGACAATTTTAGGGGTCTACAGCTGCCCCCCCTTTACTTAGTCAAACGGTCTTTTGGTGTACCGGCTGACAAGTAAAGGAGTTGACCCAATTGTCCGGGTGATGCGCCGACCTTCTGACTTGTAGCGTCTTCCGGTGGAAAATTGTTGAGTAACCTCTCCAGGTTGTTGCATACCTCGGCGCTCCTGACAACCTCGGTAGCTAAGTTTACCCTCTTCAGGTCCTGCCTCTTAACATTCAGCAGTGTGAGTTTACCCTCTCCAGGTCCTGCCTCTTAACATTCAGCAGTGTGAGTTTACCCTCTCCAGGTCCTGCCTCTTAACATTCAGCAGTGTGAGTTTACCCTCTCCAGGTCCTGCCTCTTAACATTCAGCAGTGTGAGTTTACCCTCTCCAGGTCCTGCCTCTTAACATTCAGCAGTGTGAGTTTACCCTCTCCAGGTCCTGCCTCTTAACATTCAGCAGCGTGAGTTTATCCTCTCCAGGTCCTGCCTCTTAACATTCAGCAGTTGAGTTTACCCTCTCCAGGTCCTGCCTCTTAACATTCAGCAGTGTGAGTTTACCCTCTCCAGGTCCTGCCTCTTAATATTCAGCAGTGTGAGTTTACCCTCTCCAGGTCCTGCCTCTTAACATTCAGCAGTTGAGTTTACCCTCTCCAGGTCCTGCCTCTTAACATTCAGCAGTTGAGTATTGCCTCTCCAGGCCTGCTTCCGTGTCTTCTGATCACTTCGGCAATGATTTGATATGATTTTTGTCTCCACAGTCCACGATGCTGCTTCGACGGTTTTTCTGATTTTGTGCCGCTGAGGGCTGGATAACGCAGGGATCCGTCTAGGGGATGTGCAGTCATTCATAGGTTCTTGTGCCCCAACTTGCATTGCATTGTTGGTACCCATGGGGAATTTTTGACTCCTTGGGGTGTAGACACAGATGCTCTCTCTCTGAGTTGAGCGATGCCTTATGTTTGGCTGACGTCCTTTTGACGTGGGTGGAGTATCCCGGTTGTCCTTATTCGGGTATCTCTTTTGGATTTTCTGATTTTTGTAGCCTCTGTGTAGGCTGTTTATCCGCTGGGGATTTTGTCATTCATTTCTTGACTGGCCTCTTCTGTTAGGCAAATGATCTTGATGTTTGGTGCTTGGCTGGATGCCACATTCCGTTTGGGGAATATTTATTGATATATTTTTTTCCTTTTTTGGAAGAGTGCCTCTGAGTAGGCGAATTATCTTGATGTTCAGTGTTCGGCTGAGTGCCGGATTCCTCTTGGGGAATGGTTATTGATCTTTTTGTGATTTTTCTTGAAGGGGTGCCTCTGAGTAGGCGACTGGGGATTTAGGGATCTTATGTATCCCAGAGTATTATTTAGGAAGCCTCTGCAGGCTTAGCCTCACTCAACGCTTGAGCTGGAGAGCTATCTTCACTGAGGAAGTTTAAGTCCTTTGACTTGGATATTCTGCTTGGGAGATCGTACTTCCATTGGGGATTTTGACGATCTTGCTTTGATAGCTCTCGCTGGGAAATTTGGCCCGTGAGCTTGAGTTGAGGTTTCTCTGGGGAGTATTATTTCTGCGAGCCTCTCCAGGCTCAGTTATTCTGCATACTGTGGAGGATGTGGAGTATTATTTTGGTAAGCCTCTCCAGGCTTAGTTATTCGGTTCAAACTGTTTGTTGGATTTTCTATATCCTTGCCTTTTTTCATTTTCGGCTTTTTCTGTATTTTGCCTTTTCTTCTGATTTGGCTTTTTCTGTATTTTGCCTTTTTTATGTTTTTGGCTTTTGCTGTACAGAAATTAAAAGTGCTAAAGAAATTAAATTCAGTTATTATGAGAGATTATTATTTCGGCAAGCCTCTCCAGGCTCAGTTATTTTGCAGGAGTATTATTTCGGCAAGCCTCTCCAGGCTCAATTATTCTGAAGGAGTATTATTTCGACAAGCCTCTCCAGGCTCAATTATTCTGAAGGAGTATTATTTCGACAAGCCTCTCCAGGCTCAATTATTCTGTATGATGCTGTTGATTTTCTGAATCTTTGTATTTTGCTTGCTGCTGTCATACACAAGCAATTTTCTATTTTTCTATTTTATGTAATTGCCTCATGATAAGGTCTTTGAATGTGCAACTAATGTGTGTGATGCAGGCGATGCAAGTTTTTATTTTTGTTCTTTTATTTAGAAAAGTGAATGACTCTCCCTATCCTCTTCTTTTTTGGAGGAGTTTCTGTCATAGACGCGAGGGAGGATTTTTGTGAGCCTTTTATGCAGGAGATTATGGATTTTACAGGAACCCCTCCAATTTTCTTTATTGACCAATTATTAAGGAATCTCATACAATTTTTAGAAATACCAATTTAAAGGCATAATCACATGGTCAAGAGAGAAAAGAAATGAATGGATATTTTATTAATATTCACAAATGTTTTTACAGAAAGATGTACAGAAGGAATTTCCGAAGAATGGCTGGCCAGGGTAGGCTATATACATTTTAGCTTTAAACAATTATATCTGTAATTGTCGCCCTTCCCGTTCCCCTAATTGCTTCGGGTGAGATGCCTGAGCCAGGAGTGTAGATACTGCAAGACGCTTGCTTCTAGAAGATTATCACTTGTACCGCCTTTCGGTTTTCGATTCAAGTGATCGTTGCTTGCTTTGTTTTTACATCTTATTCTTTTGCCCCTAATTTTTGCCTAGGACGTATCCTAGCGGGGATAATTTTGCCTTTGTTTTGCCTAGTACCCTTGTACTGGCGGGCTTTTTGTTTTGCCCTAATTTTTGCCTAGGATGCCCTTTTTGGGTTTTCATCCTAGCGGGCTTGTGCAAGCAACGTCTTCAAGCATAATACTTCTTTACCACGTCAGCGTTGACTGGGTATTGAAGTTCTTCTCCGTCCATGTTTGTGAGGATCAGTGCTCCTCCGGAGAAGGCTCGCTTTACTACGTACGGTCCTTCGTAATTCGGGGCCCACTTTCCGATTTTGTCCTTTTGAGCTGGTAGCAATTTCTTCATCACTAGCTCTCCCTCATGGTAGACTCGAGGGTGGACTTTCTTGTCAAAAGCCTTTTTGATCTTCCTTTGATAGGCTTGACCATGGCATATGGCGTTCAGCCGTTTCTCTTCAATGAGGTTCAACTGGTCATACCGGCTTTGAACCCATTCTGCCTCGAAAAGTTTTGCTTCCATGATTACTCTCAGAGAAGGTATTTCGACTTCAACAGGCAGAACTGCCTCCATTCCATAAACAAGGGAAAATGGAGTAGCTCCTGTGGATGTGCGTACTGAAGTCCTGTATCCATGGAGAGCAAAGGGTAACATATCATGCCAGTCTTTGAATGAGACAACCATCTTTTGTACTATTTTCTTGATATTCTTATTGGCTGCCTCGACTGCCCCATTCATCTTTGGTCGGTATGGGGAAGAGTTGTGGTGTTGGATCTTGAACTCCTGGCACAATCCTTCCACCATCTTGTTATTTAGATTGGATCCATTATCAGTGATGATCTTATCGGGAATACCGTATCTGCATATGATGTTTTTCCTTGTGAAGGATGTTACCACCTTTCGGGTCACATGAGCATATGATGCCGCTTCTACCCATTTGGTGAAATAGTCAATGGCCACTAGGATGAATCTGTGTCCATTGGATGCCTTTGGTTCGATGGGTCCAATAACATCCATGCCCCACATTGCAAATGGCCAAGGTGAAGCCAACACATTGAGTGGCGTTGGTGGGACATGAATATTGTCGGCATATGCTTGACATTTGTGGCATTTCCGAACGTATTGGTAACAATCCCTTTCCATGGTCGACCAATAGTACCCTGCCCTAAGGATTTTCTTAGCCATTGCAGGTCCGGGAATGTGGGTACCGAAAACCCCCTCATGTATTTCTTTGATCACATTTTGAGCTTCGACTTGGTCTATACACCTCAACAAGACCGAGTCATAATTCTTTTTGTAGAGGGTTTCTCCTATTAGCAGAAATCCCATGGCCCTTCTTCGGATATGCTTTTTGTCATTATCGTTGGCCATGTCAGGATATTCCCCTTTTTTCAGATATTGTTTGATATCGTGGAACCATGGACAATCGTCGATATCTTCATCTATCAGAAGGCAGAACGCTTGCTTATTATGCCGCCGGATATTAATGACAGGCATTTCATGTTCACTATCCAAGGCGAACATTGATGAGAGCGTAGCAAGGGCGTCAGCAAACTGATTCTCCTCCCTTGGAATGTATTCAAAGATGACACTTTGGAAGAATTGTGTCAAATCTTTGATATGCTCAACATATGGTATCAGTTTAGGATTTCGGACTTCCCAGTCACCTCGTAGCTGATGGATGACTAAAGCCGAATCTCCAAATACTTTGAGTTTGAGGATACCATTGTTGATAGCCGCTTGGATTCCTAACGCGCAAGCCTCGTATTCGGCCATATTATTTGTACAGTCGAAATTGAGTCTTGCTGTTAGAGGGATATGCTTTCCTTGTGGGGAGATTAACACTGTCCCAATCCCCTGTCCAAGCATGTTGGAGGCTCCATCAAAATACATGGTCCACGCATCATCTTTTGGTTCTTCATGTTGTATACTCATTATATGCTCATCGGGGAAATCATCCTGAAGGGATTGGTAATCATTGGTCGGCCCGTGTGCTAGGTAATCAGCTAGGGTACTACCCTTGATGGCTTTTTGTGTGACATGTATGATGTCAAATTCTGATAATTGTACTTGCCATCGGGCGATCTTCCCAGTGATTATTGGCTTGTCGAACACATACTTAATTGGATCCATTTTGGAAACCAACCAAGTAGTATGCCTTATCATATACTGCCTGAGCCTTTGTGTTGCCCACGCTAACGCACAGCAAGTCTTTTCTAATGGCGTGTAGCGGGTTTCATAATCTAGAAATTTCTTGCTCAAGTAGTAGATGGCTCGTTCTTTCTTTCCAGTTTCGTCCTGTTGCCCTAGCACGGCTCCCATGGACTCATCAAGCACTGTTAGATAGAGGATTAATGGCCTTCCCTCGACAGGTGGCACCAATACTGGTGGATTGGCCAAGCACTGTTTGACCTTGTCAAAAGCTCGTTGACAATTCTCATCCCAAGTTTCGGAATGATTCTTGCGCAATAGCTTGAATATTGGCTTGCACGTGTCAGTCAACTGTGCGATGAACCTTGCAATGTAGTTCACCCTGCCAAGGAATCCTCTTATCTCCTTCTCGGTTTTAGGAGGAGGCATTTCCATTATTGCCTTTACTTTATCGGGGTCCACCTCTATGCCTTTTTCACTAACGATGAACCCGAGAAGCTTACCCGACCGAACTCCGAAAGTACACTTAGCCGGATTTAGCTTAAGCTGATACTTGCGAAGCCGATTGAATAATTTTCTCAAATATTGAATATGGTTCATCTCGTCTTTCGACTTTGCGATCATGTCATCCACGTATACTTCAATTTCCTTGTGGATCATGTCGTGGAATAGTGTCACCATCGCTCGTTGGTAGGTGGCGCCCGCATTTTTAAGTCCAAAAGGCATTACCCTATAGCAAAAAGTGCCCCAGGGTGTGATGAAAGAAGTTTTCTCGCGGTCTTCCATATTCATTTTGATTTGGTTATACCCCGAGTATCCATCCATAAAGGAATAGAGCGTGTTCGTGGCTGTGTGATCCACGAGTGTATCAATATGTGGCAAGGGAAAATCGTCCTTTGGACTGGCACGATTCAGATCCCTATAGTCAACACACACTCTAACCTTTCCATTCTTTTTGATAACTGGCACAATGTTAGCCAGCCATTCGGGATATTGGGATACAACCAAGAATCCCGCGTCTAATTGTTTTTCCACCTCCTCCTTGATCTTTAAAGACCATTCGGGCTTGATTCGTCGAAGCTTTTGTTTAACGGGTCGAAACCCTTCTTTCAATGGCAACTTGTGCTCGACGATTTTAGAGTCCAAACCGGGCATATCACGGTACGACCATGCAAATACATCCTTGTATTCCCTTAATAATTGGATCAATTGTGATTTTATTTCATCACTGATATGGGTCCCAATGTTGACCTCTTGTATTTCTTGACCCTGCCCCAAATTTACGGTCTCCAATTCTTCTTGATACGGTTGGAGTAGACGAGCTTCTTGATCTAGCAGTCTTTGCAGATCCGGAGAGATGGTCTCCTCATCACTGTCCGACTCAACCCATTCATCCTCGGCTTTTGGATCCCGGTCAGAGCGAACAATTACAGACATAATTATTTTATTGGTTCTGTTTAGGTTTAGAATTATTAATGTTAATGAGAGAGAGAGAAAAGAACGAAATGAGAGAATAATATGTGAAAAATGCCTTTTTATTGATATATGTATGTAAAACTGTACAAAACCCTTATTTACATGAAAAAGGTCCTCATGATCTCGGGTACTGATCATGAGTCCCAAAAAGAAAAATGTGGAGGGGCCCTATCGTGGCTTGCCATACTCTACTCCTGCTTTGGTAGAGGATTCTTGCTCACATCGGGCGCTGTCGAATCGAAAGTGACCCACCCAGCATCAATAAGGCCTTGGACCTTGTGTTTGAGAGCTAGACAGTTCTCTGTTGAATGCCCTGGTGCTCCCGAATGGTATAGACATTTGTCTTGAGGCTTGTACCAATCGGGGTAAGGTGGGTCGATCTTTCTTGGTGGAATATAGGCTAGAAGTTGGGCTTCTACTAGCTTCGGCAGGAGATCGCTATAAGTGGTCGGAAGTTTGTCAAACTTCTTCACAGAGTTGTATTGCGATTTGCCTGACTTCGAAGTGGAAGAAGATGGAGAAATGGTTACAGCGTTGACTCCTCCTTCTTTCTTCTTCCCGAAGGCCTTCTTAGCTTCATATGGTTGGGAAGGCTTAGCCAGCTTCCCACTTTTAAGTCCTTGTTCCACCCTTTCTCCAATGGTGATGATGTCCGAGAAGAGTGTCGTTGTGTTCCCTATCATTTTATCGTAATAGGGACCAGTCAACGAGTTGATGAATAAGGACACCGTCTCCTTATCCGACAGCGGGGGCTCTATCTGTGCCGCCAACTCCCTCCAACGTTGGGCGTACGCCTTGAAGGATTCATCATTCTTTTTACTCAAGGCTTGAAGATCTGACCTATCGGGTGTTAGGTCGATGTTATACTTATAGCGCTTGAGAAAGGCGTCGGCCAACTGTCTCCACGTGCACACTTGATTTCCATCCAGCTGCATATACCAATTGAGTGCAGTTTCGGCTAAGCTCTCTTGAAAGCAGTGGATCAAGAGCTTTTCATTTGTGGCATATGCAGCCATCTTGCGACAGTACATGGTGAGATGACTTTTGGGGCAAGTCGATCCCACGTACTTTGGGAAATCCGGCACTTTAAATTTAGGAGGGAATTGGATGTCCCTCACTAAGCACATGTCAGCGGCATCTTTGATGTCAAAATCATGCCCCTCCATAGCCCTCAACCGATCTTCTAGGGCGTGGAATTGTTCTTTTGAAACCTCGGGCTCTTTAATCATAATTCCAGCCCCAAGGGGTACAGTGTGTGGAGGATCTTTTTCATGCTCTTCCTCCTCTCCCTCATGATGGGACCCATGTTCACTGTGATGAGATCCATGGACGTTGTGGTGACGCATGAGTTCCATCATTTGCGCCATTTGCTCTTTAAGCTGTGAAAGCTCGGTTGTGAGCTTCTTGTTTTGCTCCTCCAATGCCTCCATTTTCTTGATTCTCTGTGCGCGCGTAAGGACAGAGAGATGACCAGCCACTTTCTAAAATGAATGTTTAGTTAGTTTATTTTATGGAATGAATACACTCTTTAACATGAGCTTGATAAACCTCCATCTTTAAGGCGCTGCCTTTTTAAGACGGAAGTTTACCACCCTTCTTTATCTATGATCTCTCCCCAACGGAGAATCTCTATAGTCATGGGTCTCTTTCACTCATGTCAAGAGGTATTGGTGACCCTAAAATGTATGTTTTTATGAGGATGCATGGTCTCTTATTGGTAATGATGCACATGCCCCTTACTTTTATATTTTCACACATTGGTTTTTCCTCTCATGTCATGACATTTTCATGCATGGGGATTTATTCTTAGACCTTATTACGAGGTTATTTATTAATGCACAAACAATTGCACATAAGCATTTACACAAACAATTCACTCATCCACGAACAGTCACGAACAAATCACGAGGTAGGGGTATCCTGCAGAAAAGTGCATATTCAAGGTGGATCTAACTGTTCTCACCGGTCTGAGGCCCCCAAGGTGCCCCCATTATAGGGACCCAATTCCTCTCATCGTAGGTCGATGGAAAGCTCCAACGCACCGTCGGACTCAAGTTCATGGTTATCACCTTGAGTGATGTTTTCCGACAACGGTCTACGGGCACCTATAGACCCATTCGACAACCGGCCGTACTAACATCCACTCCCTATGGTTAATCACTCATGCCCCCGGGTATAGAGGGAACTGTTGTGTGCAAAGGTTTGTGTACAGTTTGTATTTCAAACAATTGCGAAATTTAAACATACAACAGTTATTTAAAGCCATATAATAAATTATGTTATCATACAAGCAAGGGGTAACGAAGTAATTTTTTAACTATTATTTGTTAAAAACAATCTGTCACTAAATGGGACTGACTCTCGAAGCTTCCCCAGTGGAGTCGCCATCTGTCGCCACCGGCCCAAACGGGCTTTCGGCATTTGCGAAGGATGGTTGGACTCGTTTAATTATTTAAAAATATGGATTGCTAGAATGACGTATTCTCAAACTGAGACCTTGTCAAACGAGCAATTTTATTAAATGATTCACCAATCCATATTAATCCCAAGCGGGACCCTCCATGGATTAGTGGTTTTCGCAAAAGGAGGGTTCGTGGAGTCGCCACCAATGTTTTACTCAAAACATTGGAAAAAGGGATAAGGCAATTGATTTTATAAATCAACTTTGGCCATTACAACCAGAGTCGGGTAAGGGAGTCGGTTACGCGTGGGGAAGGTGTTAGCACCCCACAGCGCCCCTTTCGGGTTCCCTATGACAGATTATTTTCTAAAATAACAGCGTAAAATTACTAAATTACCACTATTTATTATAAGCGATTATAAATTAATTATCTACATGATGACAGTTTAAATATGCACACAGAAAGCAGTAAAAGGAAGGATTTAAGAAGAAACCTCTTGAAGCGTGCTTTTATATATTGAGTAAAACTGGGAAAGCTTTTTGGCGTTCCCTCGCTCTACAAGCTCGCTCGCTCCTTCCTAAAAACTTTTAACTATGGAAATCCGGAGGATTTCCCTTCGACTAGGTTTGATCCTCAAGCAAAATGGCTCGGGGCTCAAAAACTTTGTCGGATCAACTCTCCGAGTGATTTCTAGGGCAGAACACTGCTCAAAAACCCCAGAATACTCAAGGAGAGGGTTAAAACTATCTCCAAAAGTGTGGAATGACGTCCAATTGACGTCATATTTATAGGGAATAGGCGCAATACGGCCTACAGGAGCAATACGGCCGTATTGAAATTTTTGAACTTCAATACGGCCGTATTGAGTTCAATACGGCCGTATTGAAATTCAGAAATTTCAATACGGCCGTATTGAGTTCAATACGGCTGTATTGAAGCTTCAATACGGCCGTATTGATTTCAGTACGGCCGTATTGAAGTTTCAGAAACTTCAATACGCCGTATTGAGTTCACTGCGGCCGTATTGAAGCTTCAATATGGCCGTATTAAGTTCAGTACGGCCGTATTGGGCTTCATTCCCTCCACTTCCTTATTTTGAGCTATTCTAAGACCTCTAGACCTACAGAGAACCCTCCTAGGGCCTTCCAGGAGTCCTTCTGGCTGATCTTCCTTCAGTCTTCGAGAGTCTTCAAGCTTTATTTCCGACCCGGACAATTTTAGGGGTCTACAACCCTAAAAACATGGAAACCTAAAATTGCAAGGAAGGCTCACAAAGAACAAGGTGTGAACCCCAAAGCTATTCGGCCACACAAAGAAAACAAGAAGAAGGAAAGTGACCGAAAGCAAAAGACTCAAAGGAGACACAAAAAGATTAGATGTTACCCTTGTAGAACCTTGGCTCTTGATACCACTTGATGGGTTCCTTCTCCATGAAATGATGTAGGGATGAAGGAGAGGAAGCCTTGCCCTTGATCTAGGTTCAACAAGGTGGACAAAAGGAGGATATATGGTGAAGGAAAGGAGGTTGGCGTGAAAAGGGAGGTGTTTGGGCGGAAGCTATTTAGGAGATGGTGTTTGGTGATTTAGGTTGGCTCACTCCAAGGTAGGTGGAGGCCACTCTAGGTATCACTCTCCAAGGGTGGAGAATGAAGGTAGGCTAGCCGAATTTAGCTAGGGACTAATGATAGGGACTTGAGGCATAAGAATGCTCACTCAAATTCATATACATCCAAAGTATTTACAAGTGGTGGGGGGTGGGGTATTTATAGGAGAAGTTGCATTTAGGGTTGCATTTAGGGTGTGCATGGCCGAAAATGCCAAGGCAAATGCACTCCAAATGCAATGCCAAATTAACCCTAGATGCAACTTGGTGGCCAAGTTTGGAATCTATGGGATTAGATTGGCTATTTCTAGGTGCATGATAAGTCCATGCAACCTTTGCCCTCCATTGGGCCTAAGCCTTTCTAATCACCAAAAATAGGTCCAAACTCACCAAACTAGGCGTCACCTCCTATGTAATACCCTAGCCCAAATTAAAAAACCCTAATCATCTAAAGCACCCCATAATACAAGGGTAAAATAGGAAATACAAAGAAAATAAATCCTATGACTAAAATACCCCAAAATACAAGGGTAAAATTGGCAAATAAAATAAACCCTATACTAATGAGGCTTAGGAGGGTACTAATACTCTATGATCATGAGGAGAGTATCCCTAGGTGTGTGAACACCCTCCTCCTCTTCGACCCTCCTAGCCATGGACCTAGTGATGGGGCCCACATGTGTCTTCAAGGATGGTCCTCCATCATCGGTGCTCTCGACAACTGGGTAGCTGAGTACCGCCTCTCCAGGCTTGTGCATACCTCGGTGCTCTCGACAACTGGGTAGCTGAGTATTGCCTCTTAGGCTTGTGCATACCTCGGTGCTCTCGACAACTGGGTAGCTGAGTACCGCCTCTCCAGGCTTGTGCATACCTCGGTGCTCTCGACAACTGGGTAGCTGAGTATTGCCTCTTAGGCTTGTGCATACCTCGGTGCTCTCGACAACTGGGTAGCTGAGTAGCGCCTCTCCAGGCTTGTGCATACCTCGGTGCTCTTGACAACTGGGTAGCTGAGTACCGCCTCTCCAGGCTTGTGCATACCTCGGTGCTCTCGACAACTGGGTAGCTGAGTATTGCCTCTTAGGCTTGTGCATACCTCGGTGCTCTCGACAACTGGGTAGCTGAGTACCGCCTCTCCAGGCTTGTGCATACCTCGGTGCTCTCGACAACTGGGTAGCTGAGTACCGCCTCTCCAGGCTTGTGCATACCTCGGTGCTCTCGACAACTGGGTAGCTGAGTATTGCCTCTTAGGCTTTGAGATGATTTTGTCTCCACAGTCCACGATGCTGCTTCGACAGTTTGATTTTGATTTTGGTGCCGCTGAGGGCTGGATAACGCAGGGATCCGTCTAGGGGATGTGCAGTTACTCATAGGTTCTTGTGTCCCAACTTTCCTTTGCATAGTTGGTGCCCATTGAGGAATTTCTGTTTCCCTGGGGTGTAGACACGAAGATGCTCTTTCTGAGATGAGCGGTGCCTTATGATTGGCTGACGTCCTTTGACGTTGGTGGAGTATCCCGGTTATCCTTATTCGGGTGACTCTTTTTGATTTTCTGGTTTTGTTGCCTCTGTGTAGGCTGTTATCCGCTGGGGGATTTTGTCGTTGATTTTGATTAGCCTCTTCTTTTAGGCATATCATCTTGATGTTCAATGATTGGCTGAAAAGCCAAATTCCGCTTGGGGAATTGTTATTGATCTTTTTTTTTTTTTTTTTTGGGTTTTCCTTTTTGAAGGAGTGCCTCTTGTGTAGGCGACTCGGGATTTGAAGTTCTTATGTATCCCAGAGTATTATTTAGAAAGCCTCTTCAGGCTTAGCTTCACTCTTCGTTTGAGTTGGAAAGCTATCTTCCACTGAGGAAGTTTAAATCCTTTGACTTGGATATTTTGTTTGGATCATGCTTCCGTTGGGGAATTTCGATGATCTGGTTTGGATAGCTTTCTCTGGGAAATTTGGCTCGTGAGTGGAAGCTGAGATATCTCTGGGGAGTATTATTTCAGCGAGCCTCTCCAGGCTCAATTATTCTGAGAGAGTATTATTTCGGCAAGCCTCTCCAGGCTCAGTTATTCTGAGAGAGTATTATTTCGGCGAGCCTCTCCAGGCTCAGTTATTCTGAGAGAGTATTATTTCGGCGAGCCTCTCCAGGCTCAGTTATTCTGAGAGAGTATTATTTCGGCGAGCCTCTCCAGGCTCAATTATTTTGTAGGAGTATTATTTCGGCAAGCCTCTCCAGGCTCAGTTATTCTGAGAGAGTATTATTTCGGCGAGCCTCTCCAGGCTCAGTTATTCTGAGAGAGTATTATTTCGGCGAGCCTCTCCAGGCTCAATTATTCTGAGAGAGTATTATTTCGGCAAGCCTCTCCAGGCTCAGTTATTCTGAGAGTATTATTTCGGCAAGCCTCTCCAGGCTCAGTTATTCTGTATGAGTATTATTTCGGCAAGCCTCTCCAGGCTCAGTTATTCTGTACGAGTATTATTTCGGCAAGCCTCTCCAGGCTCAGTTATTCTGTATGATTTGTTGGATTTTCTGTATTTTGCCTTTTTTGTCGATTTTGGCTTTTTCTGTGTTTTTGCCTTTTTTGTTGATTTCGGTTTTTTCTGTATTTTTTGTTGATTTTGGCTTTTTCTGTATTTTTTGCCTTTTTTGTTGGTTTTGGCTTTTTCTGTACAGAAATGTCTCTGGGGAGTATTATTTTGGCAAGCCTCTTCAGGCTCAGTTATTCTGTATGATTTGGGGAGTATTATTTCGGCAAGCCTCTCCAGGCTCAGTTATTCTGTATGATGAGGGAGTATTATTTCGGCGAGCCTCTCCAGGCTCAATTATTCTGTATGACGAGGGAGTATTATTTCGGCGAGCCTCTCCAAGCTCAATTATTCTGTACGTTTTATTGATTTTCTGAATTTTTGCATTTTGTTTGTCGCTGTCATACACAAGCAATTTTTCTATTTTTTATATTTTATGCGACTGCCTCATGATGAGGTCTTTGAATGTGCAATTAATGTGCGTGATGCACAAAATGCAAGTTTAATTATTTTATTAATTTGTTTTTTTTTTTTAGAAAAAATGAATGGCTCCCCCTATCCTCTTCTTCTTGGAGGAATTTTTGTCATTGACGTGAGGGAGGATTTCTGTTATTGCCAATACGGCCGTTATTCATTTCAGTATGCCCGTATTGAATTGAAAATTTGTTCATAACCCTAATTTTGGTACGGGCATACTGAACATGATACGGGCGCATAGTTTTTTCTGAAGTTTGATTTTTTTTTTTTTTTTTTTTTTTGAATAAACAGAGAATAAGTGATTTTCCATTACACCTATCATCTGTATGCATGTATGATGTATGATGCACCTAATTCTATTTGATTCATTTTTCAAAAGAATTAACCGATGCGTTTTTTCTGTTTGGATTTTTGCCATTCCTCTAGACGGGCTGTGCGCTGCCGATTTCTATAACCGAGGAATGATGCGTGTTATATTGAGATTTGGTGTCATCAACCAAATGATCCTTCCCTTCCTTTAAAAGATATGTCAACCCTCCTATTGACCACTATATCTCCATGTTTCCACTAGATTATCCTAAAATCGTTTGGGACAAGAGAGAAAAGAAAGGAAAGGTATATTCTTTTTTGAAAGTTTGTGTTTTAGAGGGGATTTATTTTTATTTTGAAAAATTGTTTTTGTAAGAATGGCTGGCCAAGGTAGGCTTATTGTGTTTAGGTTTGTTTGTTTAAACATTCATGAAGTTAATCAAATCTTGTTATTGACGTTGTGATTTGACAACTTAGATAACTTCCCTTGAACCTTTCTTTTTGAATTCGGTTCATGGTACCATCATGGATTTCTTTCGTTTTTTGATTGTCCTTATTTTTGCCTAAAACACCCTTTTGTGGCGTTTTAGCGGACCTTTGTTTTTATTCATTTTCGTAACCCTAACTTTTGCCTAGGTCACCCTTTTCGTGGGATTCCTAGCGGGTCTTTTGCTCTTATTTTTGCGCAGCCCCCTTTTTGGGTTTCCTGCCGAGCTTCTTTTATTTTAAAAGATTTATTTTTACCCATGATGGCACTTGTCGAGGCCAAGGGAAGGTGCTCCAAGTTGTCACACACACTTCCACATAAAAATGATGCGGGTTTATTGTTATCAAGATGATTTTAACCTCATTTATGCTTATTCAAACAGGGTTAAAAATAATGTGGTCTAGAATTTTATTGCAAGCAAGAAAAGAAGCAATAAAGAATTAATGAAGAATGATTTTATTATAATCATAGAGGAAACATGTGCCCTATCGAGGCTCGGGGGTCGGGCTGTCCCCGAGGAGTAATCTCTAATAGTCATCAGGTCTATACATCCCTATCGGAAGGAGAAAAACACTTGACGACGACGACCGGCCTTAACGCTTGTGAACCGACCTTCCTAAAGATCTGGCTTAAAGAACGTCGAGAAGGATCTTGGTTTCTCTTCGTCCTTTGATCTTTATAAGGGTTGTATCCTAACCCTTGTTTCCCCGGATTATCCTTGATAATAGGTAGCTCGGGAATTCCTTGGGAATCCTTGCCAAGTCCTTGTCTAGGCAAGTATCCGTGCTTCGTGAGCATGTAGGCTACCTTCTTCGTTTCTCGGGGAAACGTTTCAACATTGGCAATTTCCAATGCTTGGAAAGCGGTCTCTAAAGCTTCCTCTGCTGCATCCACGTAAGGTATAGCAGCTGGCTTGCTGATGAGTATGTCATCTTCAGCTTGTACAGTCACCAGTTTGTCACCCACTATGAACTTGACTTTCTGGTGGAGCGTAGAGGGAACAGCTTTCGCATCATGAATCCAAGGTCGGCCGAGGAGACAGCTATATGCGGGAGAAATGTCCATCACTTGAAATTCGACGTTGAAGATGGTGGGTCCAATTTGGATTGGAAGATTGACTTCTCCCACCACTTCTCTTTTAGAACCGTCGAAAGCTCGGACGATCATGTTGCTCGGGCGCATTTGGATTCCCTTGATTGCCACTTGCTCGAGCGTTCTTTTGGCATTACGTTCAAGGAAGATCCATTATCTACCAAGACTTTAGCGATGTGATACTCCTTGCACTTTACAGAGATGTGCAAGGGCTTGTTGTGATTTGGTCCCCCAGCGGGGATTTCCTCATCGGTGAAAGTGAGGTGATCATTAGCCGTGATGTGACTAACAATCCCCTCAAACTTGTCTTGGGAGATAGTGTGCGACACATATGCCTCGTTCAAGACTTTCAACAGAGCTTGCCGATGCGGTTCGGAGCATAGGATCAACGACAACAGAGTAATCTTTGCTGGCGTCTTATGAAGTTGATCCATGATGGAGTACTCGCTCTGTCGGATATATTTTAATAGCTCATCAGTCTCCTCCTCGGATTCTTTATTTTCCTTGGTTTTTTTCTTTTTCTTTTTCCTTTTCTTTATTCTTGGGAACTTTATCATGAAGATCATCGGGAGTGTAGATCCTGCCACTCCTAGTCATGCCCCCAAGTCCAGCGATGTTAGAGATATCGCTGTAGGTAGAAGAATGGATGTCGTATATCCACGGCACAGCCTTATTTGATTCGTAGGGGAAAGGTCTTGGAGGAGTGATCCTTAATGGTGTTGGACCTTCCCCTTTATTCGTCTTGATTACCAACAACGGAGTTGATGTGCGCTCGCTTGGCGCGGTTGTTGGCTTACACTTAATAACAAATGGCGTGCGATCCATCTTGAACATATGCATCGATTATTTCTTTCTTTTTATTAATGTTTATTAATGGATTACTAGGAGAGATGTATGAAAGGAATGACTCCTAGATCCCTCCCTGATCTATATGCATGATATGAGATGATGATGTTGAATATGCATGCATTGTGTTTATTGAACTAAGCATTATCATGTTTTCGGGATGTCCCTAAGATGATGCATGATATTGCTTGGTTTTGGGTAAATATCATTTTTCTTTGTTTTTTGAATATATATTTTTTTTGTATTTTTAGGGTGAAAAGGGAAACTACCTATATGAATGTGATGAAGGTAGATGTTAACACCATGTAATGGAAGATTCTTATTTCTATTTATTCTTATTTAAAAAGGAATAGGAATGTTGTATGTTTAAAGAAATGCAATGTATGCTCAAACAATTTCACATAAACAATGCACAAACAATTCACTCATCCACGAACAGTCACGAGCGAATCACGAGGTAGGGGTATCCTGCAGAAAAGTGCATATTCAAGGTGGTTCTAACTGTTCTCACCGGTCTGAGGCCCCCAATTATAGGGGTATCCTGCAGAATAATCGATTATTTTGTTCTTCAGGTTTTCTGGAAACCATCCAAGAACAATATAATCGATTATTCCAGAGAGTTATTTCTGGGATAATCGATTATTTGGAAAATAATCGATTATTGCAGCAAGGCATCCCATTCTGCCTGTTGCTAGAATAATCGATTATATTTAACGATAATCGATTATTTTGAGTTAGTTTTCAAAACTTCATTTTAAGTCTCAAAATAACTTTCTAATCTTCTTAACTCATCATCATACACTCTCTACTTAGCTTAGATATAGATTTTGCTCATGCACAAAGCACACACAACACATAAAACCATTCAAAACAATTTATACACTAATTCCTATTACATAGCATTTTCTTTGACATTTTCTTTGACTTTGTTTTTGTGCTTCTAAGTTGTTGTTGTTTGTTGTTGCCCTTGACACACATTTTGTGATCATCAAAACTTCTTTAAGCTTCAAACTCCTCTAAGCTCAACAATCTCCCCCTTTTTGATGATGACAACCAATCTAGGCTCCAACCATTTTTGCTTCTAATTTCAACATACCAAACCTGCAAAAACATACACACACACAAGCACAATACCTGCAAAACCAACACACACACAATACACACAACAACCTTTCTCCCCCTTTGGCATTATCAAAAACAAACCAAGCTATGTTTTACAATATAAGCCATATGCACATTACTCAGAATCATACCAAAACAAGCATAACATAACATAGGCATTAGATTTAATCTTTGTGTGCAACACCATCTCAGCCGGAATTACTTGATCAATCAAGAATTACAAGATGCAAAATCCAACTCAGAATTTTACAACCCAAAATAGAATATTATGTTCAACAATCAACCATGGCTCAATTTGCTCACAAGATATCAGTTTTAACAAAAACAGAACATTAACAAACATGCTCAAAAACAGAGCATTATACCATCAGCCAAGCAAAACAGAATTTGATATCACAATCAACCCATCATATCAGCAATATAGACTTCAAATTTCACCAGAAATTAATTGTTCAACACCATAAAGCAGATAAATTGTTCCAAAATTAGACTATTACAACCAAATCGAACCTAAAAAGAAATCCAAAAATAGAATTTAAAATCCTAATTAAAACTAAGCTTCAGAACATAACATAAATCAATCTTCATCTTCAGGTATGCCAAGGTGAGTCTTGAGCAGCTTCACTTCATGATCAAGATCATCAAACCTGTCAAGAATACCAGAAAACAAAGATTCATGTCTTCGAGACATTTCCATCACCGCATCAAGTTTATTTAACATGATTTGCTCAAAAGGTGAAAACAGTTTCGGCTTCGCTTCTAGCTCTTTGCCAGGTTCAGCTTCCACCTGTGGTGGCTGATCCTCGTCGTGTGACAGAACACCATCCTCATCGGTTGCCAGTTCAGGATTCGGGGGTACATCTCCTTTAAACACCCATTTATCTTCCTATTTAAGCATTCCCATATGATGCAAGGAAGATTTTTCTATCTTGTTCGAAGCATGTAAAACAATTTTTCTTTCCCCTGTTAAATCCACACCTGCATTTTAAAAAATCTTTGACAATAACAGAACATACGGAATTGGTCCATCTTTCTTTTGCCTTGCCTTCCACATACAATCGTTAACGAATGATACCCAATCAATCTTGATTTTCTTTTTAATCACATGCATAAGTAAAATGTCATCTCTTGACATTTGGGCATGGTTATATAAGCGAGGTTTCAACATCCAAGCAATGATAAAAGAGATTAAGCGGGAATTCTTTTTCATACCTCCCGCCAGAAACTTTTCATAGTTGGTATTCATTGGGTTCCTTTGATAGTCCCGGAAGGTAGTTGTCGCCACCGGCCCGAAACGGGCTTTCGGAATTCGCGAAGGATGGTTGGACTCTTTTATTTGTTTAAAAATATGGATTGCTAGAATGACTTATTCTCAAACTGAGACCTTGTCAAACGAGCAATTTTATTAAAAGGCTCACCAATCCATGTTAATCCCAAGAGGGACCCTCCATGGATTAGCGGTTTTCATAAAAAGGAAGGGTTCGTGGAGTCGCCACCAATGTTTTACTCAAAACATTGGAAAAAGAAGTTTAAGGCAATCGATTCAAAAATCGACTTCGGCCATGACAACCAGAGTCGGGTAAGGGAGTCGGTTACGCGTGGGGAAGGTGTTAGCACCCCACAGCGCCCCTTTCGGGTTCCCTATGACAGATTATTTCTAAAAATAATAGTGCGAAATTACTAAATTACCCCTATTTATTCTAAACAATTATAACTTAACTATCTACATGATGACAGTTAAATATACACACAGAAAGTAGTAAAAGGAAGGACTTAAGAAGAAACCTTTGAAGCGTGCTTTTATATTCAAGTAAAACTGGGAAGCTTTTTGGCGTTCCCTCGCTCTATAAGCCCGCTCGCTCCCTCCTAGAAAATTTTAACTATGGAAATCCGGAGGATTTCCCTTCGACTCAGTTCGAGACTCAAGCAAAAAGCTCAGAACTCGAGAACTTTGTCGGATCAACTCTCCGAGTGATTTCTAGGCAGAGCACTGCTCAAAAAAACCCAGAATACTCAAGAAGAGGGTTAAAACTAAGTGTAAAAGTGTGGAATGACGTCCAAATGACGTCTTATTTATAGGGAACAGGCGCAATACGGGCCCTGGAGTCAATACGGCCCGTATTGAAGTTTTGAACTACAATACGGCCGTATTGAATTCAGTACGGCCGTATTGAATTCAGTACGGCCGTATTGAAGTTCAAGAAACCTCAATACAGCCGTATTGAGTTCAGTGCGGCCGTATTGAAGTTCAAGAAACCTCAATACGGCCGTATTGAGTTCAGTGCGGCCGTATTGTAGTTCAAAATGTTCAATACGGCCGTACTGAACTTTTGGGAGGCCGTATTGGGCTTCATTCCCTCCACTTCCTTATTTTGAGCTATTACAAGACCTCTAGACCTACAGAGAATCCTCCTAGGGCCTTCCATGAGTCCTTCTGGCTGACTTTCCTTCAGTCCTCAAGAGTCTTCAAGCTTTATTTCCTACCCGGACAATTTTAGGGGTCTACAGTAGTCAATTCTTCAAAATCCCCAAAATTGAAGGGTTGGGGTTTCTCTCACCTAGAACCACTCAGCCCCGCAGCAGCCTTCAATGTTGGCCCGTCCAACTTGATCATCTTTCCTTTCACCACAGATTGCATGATGCCCACATTTCTTGTGGCAAAACAGAAAAATAACCTAATCAACTCAGGATAATAGGGACCCTCCATTTCCAAAAACTTTCCCAGTTCTTGGTGCTCTAGAAGGGTTGGAAAACTAAAACCCTCATTCTTAAACCATTCAAGCTTAAGAGTCTTCGGAGGAATGATTCTCCGCCCAGCGTACCACTCAAAGTAGTATTCTTGAGTCTTCTCATCCAGAAACCACTTTGAAATCAGTTGCCCAGAGGGTAGAGGGCGTTTGCTCCCCCTCACTTCAAGCTTTTTAGGTCTCTTTAATGAAGATGCCATGAGTGGGTATTGAAGAAGAAGAAGAGAATGAGAGAGTTGAGAGAGTTAAGGTTTGTGGGTATGTGAGAAAATGAGAGAAAATGAGAGAAGGAGAGGTTTTAAGAAATTTTGCCCTAACAACTTCTTAGCGGGAGAGTTATAAGAGGTTTGGCGCGTATTTAACTGTTCAAATGCTTCAGAAATCTTAAACGTCGCCCAGATAATCGATTATTTATGCAAATAATCGATTATTTGCATCAACAAAATCCCTTTGAAAACATAATCTGATATGGATAATCGATTATTTTCAAGATAATCAATTATTACAGAGAATAGTTTCTCCTAACTTCGCCCAGATAATCGATTATTTCCCAAGATAATCGATTATTCTAGTGGCCTTTCAGATTCTTCTTCTCAGATAATCAATTATTTCCCAAGATAATCGATTATAACAGTGACTCTTTAGATTCTTCTTACCAGATAATCGATTATTCCCAAAATAATCGATTATTCCAGTGGCTCTTTGAATTCTTCGTGTCCCAGATAATCGATTATTACCCAAATAATCGATTATTATCATGGGTTTACTTAACATAATCGATTATATCTTAAGATAATCGATTATTCCAGAGAAGATTTGTTTCACAGCAATTTTAACCTTTCAAATTACACCAAGTCAAATTTGCCACTTGAATACTCTCTTATATATATATATATATATATATATATATATATATATATATATATATATATGTATCACTGCATCCTACATCTCTAACTATCACTCTCAAAGCATAATCAATTCAAACATGATTCATTGATTATCCCTAATTCAATTCTCAATTGGTTGAATCTTTCCCTTGGTAGAGGTTTTGTAAAAATATCAGCTAACTGTTTGCTAGTCTCTACAAACTCTACAACACAGTCATTCCTTTGAACATGATCTCTTAAGAAGTGGTGTCTTATCTCAATATGTTTTGTCCTAGAGTGTAAAATTGGATTTTTGGTCAGATTTATTGCACTTGTGTTGTCACACCTCAAAGGTATTTTATTCAGCTCAACTCCATAATCTCTTAATTGTTGTTTCATCCAAAGAATTTGAGCACAGCAACTTCTAACAGCTATATATTCAGCCTCAGCTGTACTTAGAGCAACACAAGCTTGCTTTTTGCTATGCCATGAGACAAGTGCACTACCTAGTAGGTGACAAGTACCACTTGTGCTCCTTCTAACTAGTCTACACCCAGCATAGTCTAAATCTGAGTAGCCTATCAGACTTAGTGAGACTCCCTTTGGATACCACAAACCTACATTGGTTGTACCTTTCAAATATTTAAGAATTCTCTTCACACTCTTCATGTGAGATTCTTTAGGATTAGCCTGAAACCTTGCACAAAGGCACACAGCAAACATTATATCAGGCCTACTAGCTGTCAAGTACAAGAGTGATCTAATGATACCTCTATACTTTGAACTATCAACAGCTATTCCTTTCTCATCTAAGTCAAGATTGCAATTGTTTGATATTGGTGTGGTAGCCTCCTTACACCCTTCCATACCAAACTTTTTCAGAAGTTCATTGCAATATTTGCTTTGACTTATGAATATTCCATCATGCATTTGTTTGATTTGCAACCCCAAAAACAATGTAATCTCCCCCATCATTGACATTTCAAATTCTCCTTGCATGGTTTTAGCAAATTCCTTGCATAGAGAGGTATTTGTAGATCCAAATACAATATCATCCACATAGATTTGTACATACGTTGTATCATTTTTAAACTTCTTGACAAACAATGTATTATCCACCTTCCCTCTTTCATAGTCATTCTCAATCAAAAATTTGCTTAACCTGTCATACCATGATCTTGGAGCTTGCTTAAAGCCATAGAGTGCCTTTTTGAGCTTGTACACATGATTAGGATTCTTAAAATCCTCAAAGCCTGGTGGCTGTTCAACATACACTTCCTCTTGTATCAACCCATTGAGGAAAGCACTTTTCACATCCATTTGATAAAGCTTGAAGTTCATTATAGAGGAATAAGCAAGAAGTAATCTAATGGCCTCTATCCTTGCTACAGGGGCGAAAGTTTCATCATAGTCAATTCCCTCTTCTTGATTATACCCCTTAGCCACTAGTCTTGCCTTATTTCTTATAAGTATCCCAGATTCATCAAGCTTATTTCTAAAAACCCACTTGGTTCCTATAATTGGGTGATCTTTTGGTAATGGCACTAAATCCCATACTTCATTTCTTTCAAATTGATTTAGTTCCTCTTGCATGGCCATTAACCAATGTTCATCTTTTAGTGCTTCATCAATGCTCTTAGGTTCAACTTGTGACACAAATGCCATAGTGTTGCAAATATTCTTGATGGCACTCCTAGTTGAAACTCCCTTACCAATATTTCCAATTTTGTTATCCATTGATAAGTGCCTAGAAGTTTTCCATTCCTTGGGCAATTGTTCACTTGTTTCCTTTGTTTTCTCATGTGATTCACTCTTTTTAGCCTCTTCATTTTGTTCATTCTCCAGTAGAGGTTGATCAAGCAACTCAATTAAATCTTCAATTTCAGTTTGCCTTGTCTCTTGTTTATTGGTCTCATCAAATACCACATGGACAGATTCTTCAACAACTAGAGTTCTCTTATTATAAATTCTATAAGCTTTGCTATTTGTTGAGTATCCTAGAAAGATTGCTTCATCAGCCTTTGCATCAAATTTTCCAAGTTGCTCTTTCCCATTGTTCAGCATATAGCACTTACACCCAAACACTCTAAAATATGAAATGTTAGGCTTCCTTCCATTATAGATTTCATAGGGTGTTTTCTTTAATATAGGCCAGATCAGAACTTTGTTTAACACATGACATGCTGTGTTAATAGCATCAGCCCAAAAATATTTTGGTAATTTTGTTTCATTCAACATTGTCCTAGCAAGTTCTTCTAGAGACCTATTTTTGCTCTCAACAACCCCATTTTGTTGAGGTGTCCTAGGTGCTGAGAAATTATGGTTTATACCATGTTCCTCACAGAATTTTTGAAACATTATGTTTTGAAACTCACCTCCATGGTCACTTCTTATAGAGGTAATGTTTGAACACTTCTCATTTTGAACAAGCTTGGAAAGTTTTCTAAAGGCATTAAAAGCATCATTTTTGTTTGCAAGAAACATGACCCATGTGTATCTTGAGTAGTCATCAACAATTACTAAACCATAGTAGTTTCCACCTAAGCTCATGGTTCTTGAAGGACTAAACAAATTCATGTGAATTAATTGTAAAGGTCTAGTTGTGGAATCTGATTATTGCTTTTAAAGCTAGCCTTCACTTGCTTGCTGTCGCCACCGGCCCGAAACGGGCTTTCGGCATTCGCGAAGGATGGTTGGACTCTTTTATTGTTTTGAAAAGTATGGATTGCTAGAATGACTTATTCTCAAACTGAGACCTCGTCAAACGAGCAATTTTATTAAAAGGCTCACCAATCCATGTTAATCCCAAGCGGGACCCTCCATGGATTAGTGGTTTTCGTAGTAAAAGGGTTCATGGAGTCGCCACCAATGTTTTACTCAAAACATTGGAAAAAGGGATAAGGCAATTGATTTTATAAATCAACTTCGGCCATTACAACCAGAGTTGGGTAAGGGAGTCGGTTACGCGTGGGGAAGGTGTTAGCACCCCACAGCGCCCCTTTCGGGTTCCCTATGACAGATTATTTCTAAAAATAATAGTGCAAAATTACTAAATTACCCCTATTTATTCTAAGCAATTATAAATTAACTATCTACATGATGACAGTTTAATATGCACACAGAAAGCAGTAAAAGAAGGGATTTTTAGAAAAGAAACCTCTTGAAGCGTGCTTTTTATATATCAAGTAAAACTGGGAAGCTTTTTGGCGTTCCCTCGCTCTACAAGCCCGCTCACTCCTTCCTAAAAAATAATTTTTGACTTGGAAATCCGATGGATTTCCCTTCGACTTAGTTCGAGACTCAAGCAAAATGCTCAGAACTCAAAAACTTCGTCGGATCAACTCTCCGAGTGATTTCTAGGCAGAGCACTGCTCAAAAAAACCCAGAATACTCAAGAAGAGGGTTAAAACTCTGTGTGAAAGTGTCCTATGACGTCAAAATGACGCCATATTTATAGGGAACAGGCACAATACGGGCTATGGAATCAATACGGCCGTATTGAAATTTTTGAACTTCAATACGGCCGTATTGAGTTCAATACGGCCGTATTGAAATTCAGAAATTTCAATGCGCCCGTATTGAGTTCACTGCGGCTGTATTGAAGCTTCAATACGGCCGTATTGATTTCAGTACGGCCGTATTGAAGTTTCAGAAACTTCAATACGCCGTATTGAGTTCACTGCGGCCGTATTGAAGCTTCAATACGGCCGTATTAAGTTTAGTACGGCCGTATTGGGCTTCATTCCCTCCACTTCCTTATTTTAAGCTACTCTAAGACCTCTAAACCTACAGATAGCCATCCTATGGTCTTCTAGGAGTCCTTCTGGCTGACTTTCCTTCGATCTTTGAGGGTCTTCGAGTTTTATTTCCGACCCAGACAATTTTAGGGGTCTACAGCTGCCCCCCCTTTACTTAGTCGGACGGCCTTTTGGTGTACCGGCTGACAAGTAAAGGAGTTGACCCAATTGTCCGGGTGATGTGCCAACCTTCTGACTTGTAGCGTCTTCCGGTGGAAAATTGTTGAGTAGCCTCTCCAGGTTGTTGCATACCTCGGCGCTTCTGACAACCTCGGTAGCTAAGTTTACCCTCTCCAGGGTCAACTTCACTCGACGCCCGAGCCGGAAGTTGAACACCAACGTGCCTCTGACGACGCTGATGGTTGAGTACTGTCTCTCCAGACCTTGAGTACTGTCTCCCCAGACTTTGAGTATCGTCTCTCCAGACTTTGAGTACCGTCTCTCCAGACTTTGATTGAGTACCGTCTCTCCAGACTTTCTTTGAGTGCCGTCTCTCCAGACTTTGTTTGAGTACCGTCTCTCCAGACCTTGTTTGAGTACCGTCTCTCCAGACCTTGTTTGAGTACCGTCTCTCCAGACTTTGTTTGAGTACCGTCTCTCCAGACTTTGTTTGAGTACCGTCTCTCCAGACTTTGTTTGAGTACCGTCTCTCCAGACCTTGTTTGAGTACCGTCTCTCCAGACTTTGTTTGAGTACCGTCTCTCCAGACCTTATTTGAGTACCGTCTCTCCAGACCTTTTTTGAGTACCGTCTCTCCAGACCTTGTTTGAGTACCGTCTCTCCAGACCTTGTTTGAGTACCGTCTCTCCAGACCTTGTTTGAGTACCGTCTCTCCAGACCTTGTTTGAGTACCGTCTCTCTAGACCTCGTTTGAGTATCGTCTCTCCAGACCTTGTTTGAGTACCGTCTCTCCAGACTTTGTTTGAGTATCGTCTCTCCAGACCTTATTTGAGTACCGTCTCTCCAGACCTTGTTTGAGTACCGTCTCTCCAGACTTTGTTTGAGTATCTTCTCTCCAGACCTTGTTTGAGTACCGTCTCTCCAGACTTTGTTTGAGTATCGTCTCTCCAGACCTTGTTTGAGTACCGTCTCTCCAGACCTTGTTTGAGTACCGTCTCTCCAGACTTTGTTTGAGTACCGTCTCTCCAGACCTTGTTTGAGTACCGTCTCTCCAGACCTTGTCTCTCAAAATGAGGTAGTTGAGTATAGTTTGTCTCCACAGTCCACAATGCTGCTTCGACGGTTTGTTTTTCTGATTTTGTGCCGTTGAGGGCTGGATAACGCAGGGATCCGTCTAAGGGATGTGCAGTCATTCATAGGTTCTTGTGTCCCAACTTGCATTGCTTAGTTGGTACCCATGGGAATTTTTGACTCCTTGGGGTGTAGACACAGGTGCTCTCTCTCTGAGTTGAGCGATGCCTTATGTTTGGCTGACGTCCTTTGACGTTGGTGGAGTATCCCGGTTGTCCTTATTCGGGTGACTCTTTTCAATTTTCTGATTGTGTTGCCTCTGTGTAGGCTGTTATCCGCTGGGGGATTTTGTCGTTGATTTTGATTAGCCTCTTCTGTTAGGCGTATCGGCTTGACGTTCGATGTTTGGCTAAGAGCCGGATTCCACTTGGGGAATACTTATTGATATTTTTGATTTTCTCTTTTTGTAGGGATGCCTCTGAGTAGGCGACTGGGGAATGGGGGATCTTATGTATCCCAGAGTATTATTTAGGAAGCCTCTGCAGGCTTAGCCTCACTCAACGCTTGAGCTGGAGAGCTATCTTTACTGAGGAAGTTTAAGTCCTTTGACTTGGATATTCTGCTTGGATGATCGCGCTTCCATTGGGGATTTTGACGATCTTGCTTTGATAGCTCTCGCTGGGGATTTGTTCTGAGCGCGAGCTGAGGTTTCTCTGGGGAGTATTATTTCTACGAGCCTCTCCAGGCTCATTTATTCTGAAAGAGTATTATTTCGGCAAGCCTCTCCAGGCTCAATTATTCTGAAAGAGTATTATTTCGGCAAGCCTCTCCAGGCTCAGTTATTCTGAAAGAGTATTATTTCGGCAAGCCTCTCCAGGCTCAGTTATTCTGAAAGAGTATTATTTCGGCGAGCCTCTCCAGGCTCAGTTATTCTGTATGGTGAGAGAGTATTGTTTCTGCAAGCCTCTCCAGGCTTAATTATTCTGAGGAAGTATTTTTTCAGCAAGCCTCTCCAGGCTCAATCATTCTGTACAAACTGAGGAGTATTGTTTGTATCCTTGCCTTTTTTCGTTTTCGGCTTTTGTTGACTGCTGTCATACACAAGCAATTTTCTATTTTTTCTATTTTATGCAATTGCCTCATGATGAGGTCTTTGAATGTGCAATTAATGTGCGCGATGCACAAAATGCAAGTTTAATTATTTTATTTTTGGAAAAAATGAATGGCTCCCCCTATCCTCTTCTTCTTGGAGGAATTTTGTCATTGATGTGAGGGAGGATTTCTGTTATTGCCAATACGGCCGTTATTCATTTCAGTATGCCCGTATTGAATTGAAAATTTGTTCATAACCCTAATTTTGGTACGGGCATACTGAACATGATACGGGCGTATTGTTTTTCTGAAGTTTATATATATATTTTTTTTGTTTTTTTCAATAAACAGAGAATAAGTGATCTTCCATTACACCTATCATCTGTATGCATGTATGCAGTATGATGCACCTAATTCTATTTGATTCACTTTTCAAAAGAATTAACCGATGCGTTTCTCTGTTTGGATTTTTGCCATTCCTCTAGACGGGCTGTGTGCTGCCGATTTCTGTAACCGAGGAATGATGCATGTTATATTGAGATTTGGTGTCATCAACCAAATGATCCTTCCCTTCCTTTAAAAGATATGTCAACCCTCCTATTGACCACTATATCTCCATGTTTCCACTAGATTATCCTAAAATCGTTTGGGACAAGAGAGAAAAGAAAGGAAAGGTATATTCTTTTTTGAAAGTTTGTGTTTTAGAGGGGATTATTTATTTTTTGAAAAATGGATTTTGTAAGAATGGCTTGGCCAATGGTAGGCTTAAGTGTTTAGGCTTGTTTGATTTAAACACTTATGAAGTTAAGCACGTCTTGGTTATTAACATTTGTGATTTGACAACTTGGATAGCTTTTCTTGAGCCCCTTTGTTGAATTCAGTTGGTGGTACCATCATGGATTTATTCTGTTTTTCGATTGCCCTAACTTTTGCCTAAAACACCCATTTGTGGAGTTTTAGCGGGCTTTTGTTTTTGTTCATTATTTTGTAACCCTAATTTTTGCCTAGGTCACCCTTTTGTGGGATTCCTAGCGGGTCTTTTGCTCTTATTTTTGCGCAGTCCCCTTTTTTGGGTTTCCTGCCGAGCTTCTTTTATTTTTAGGATTTTTGTCCTGAATGGATTTCTTTTTATCCATGACGGCACTTATTGAGGCCAAGGAAAGGTGCTCCAAGTTGTCATGCACACTTCCACACAAAATGATGTGGGTTTATTGATTATTAAGACGATTTTAACCTCACTTATGTTCATTCAAACAGGGTTAAATAATGCGGTCTAGAATTTTATTGCAAGCAAGAAAAGAAGCAATAAAGAATTAATAAAGAATGATTTTATTATAATCATAATGGAAACATGTGCCCTATCGAGGCTCGGGGGTCGGGCTGTCCCCGAGGAGTAATCTCTAATAGTCATCAGGTCTATACATCCCTATCGGAAGGAGAAAAACACTTGACGACGACGACCGGCCTTAACGCTTGTGAACTGGCCTTCCTAAAGATCTGGCTTAAAGAACGTCGAGAAGGATCTTGGTTTCTCTTCGTCCTTTGATCTTTATAAGGGTTGTATCCTAACCCTTGTTTCCCCGGATTATCCTTGATAATGGGTAGCTCCGGGATTCCTTGGGAGTCCTTGCCTAATCCTTGTCCTGGCAAGTATCCGTTCTTGGTGAGCATGGAGGCTACCTTCTTCATTTCTCGGGGAATCGTTTCGGCATTGGCGATTTCCAATGCTTGGAAGGCGGTTTCTAAAGCTTCCTCCGCTGCATCCACGTAAGGTATGGTGGATGGTTTGCTGATGAGTATGTCATCTTCAGCTTGTACAGTCACCAGTTTGTCACCCACTATGAACTTGACTTTCTGGTGGAGCGTAGAGGGTACAGCTTTCGCATCATGAATCCAAGGTCGGCCGAGGAGACAGCTGTATGCGGGAGTAATGTCCATCACTTGGAATTCGACATTAAAGATAGTGGGTCCAATTTGGATTGGAAGATTGATTTCTCCCACTACTTCTCTTTTAGATCCGTCGAAAGCTCGGACGATCATGTTGCTCGGGCGCATTTGGACTCCCTTGATTGCCAATTGCTTGAGCATTCTTTTTGGCATCACATTCAAGGAAGATCCATTATCTACCAAGACTTTAGCGATGTGATACTCCTTGCACTTTACAGAGATGTGCAAGGGCTTGTTGTGATTTGGTCCCTCGGCGGGGATCTCTTCATCGGTGAAAGAGAGGTGATCATTAGCCGTGATGTGACTAACAATCCCCTCAAATTTGTCTTGGGAGATACTGTGCGACACGTATGCCTCGTTCAAGACTTTCAACAGAGCTTGTCGATGCGGTTCGGAGCATAGGATCAACGACAACAGAGTAATCTTTGCTGGCGTCTTATGAAGTTGATCCATGATGGAGTACTCGCTCAGTCGGATATATTTTATCAGCTCGTCTGTCTCCTCCTCGGATTCTTTTTCCTCGGTTTTCTCTTCTTTTTCTTTCCCTTTATTCTTGGGAGCTTTGTCGTGAAGATCTTCGGGAGTGTAGATCCTGCCACTCCTAGTCATGCCCCCAAGTCCAGCGATGTTAGAGATATCGCTGTAGGCAGAAGAATGGATGTCGTATATCCACGGCACAGCCTTATTTGATTCGTAGGGGAAAGGTCTTGGAGCAGTGATCCTTAATGGTGTTGGACCTTCCCCTTCGTCTGTCTTGATTACCAACAACGGAGTTGATGTGCGCTCGCTTGGCGCGGTTGTTGGCTTACACTTAATAACAAATGGCGTGCGATCCATTTTGAACATACGCATCGATTATTTCTTTCTTTTTATTAATGTTTATTAATGAATTACTAGGAGGGATGTATGAAATGAATGACTCCTAGATCCCTCCATAATCTATATGCATGATATGAGATGATGATGTTGAATATGCATGCATTGTGTTTATTGAACTAAGCATTATCATGTTTTCGGGATGTCCCTAAGATGATGCATGATATTGCTTGGTTTTGGGTAAATATCATTTTTCTTTTGGATATTTAATTTGTATCTTTTTTGTATTTTTTGGGTGAAAAGGGAAACTACCTATATGAATGCAATGAAGGTAGATGTTAACACCATGCAATGGAAGATCCTTATTCCTATTTATTTTTATTTTAAAAGAATAGGAATGTTGTATGTTTAAAGAAATGCAATGTATGCTCAAACAATTTCACATAAACAATGCACAAACAATTCACTCATCCACGAACAGTCACGAGCGAATCACGAGGTAGGGGTTTCCTGCAGAAAGGTGCATATTCAAGGTGGTTCTAACTGTTCTCACCGGTCTGAGGCCCCCAAGGTGCCCCCATTATAGGGACCCAATTCCTCTCATCGTAGGTCGATGGAAAGCTCCAACGCACCGTCGGACTCAAGTTCATGGTTATCACCTTGAGTGATGTTTTCCGACAACGGTCTACGGGCACCTATAGACCCATTCGACAACCGGCCGTACTAACATCCACTCCCTATGGTTAATCACTCATGCCCCCGGGTATAGAGGGAACTGTTGTGTGCAAAGGTTTGTGTGCAGTTTTTATTTCAAACAATTGCGTAAATTTAAAAATACAACAGTTATTAAAGCCAAATAGATAAACATGTTATCATACAAGTGAGGGGTAATAAAGTAATTTTAACTATTATTTGTTAAAAATAATCTGTCACTAAATGGGACTGACTCTCGAGGCTTCCCCAGTGGAGTCGCCATCTGTCGCCACCGGCCCGAAACGGGCTTTCGGCATTCGCGAAGGATGGTTGGACTCTTTTATTGTTTTGAAAAGTATGGATTGCTAGAATGACTTATTCTCAAACTGAGACCTCGTCAAACGAGCAATTTTATTAAAAGGCTCACCAATCCATGTTAATCCCAAGCGGGACCCTCCATGGATTAGTGGTTTTCGTAGTAAAAGGGTTCATGGAGTCGCCACCAATGTTTTACTCAAAACATTGGAAAAAGGGATAAGGCAATTGATTTTATAAATCAACTTCGGCCATTACAACCAGAGTTGGGTAAGGGAGTCGGTTACGCGTGGGGAAGGTGTTAGCACCCCACAGCGCCCCTTTCGGGTTCCCTATGACAGATTATTTCTAAAAATAATAGTGCAAAATTACTAAATTACCCCTATTTATTCTAAGCAATTATAAATTAACTATCTACATGATGACAGTTTAATATGCACACAGAAAGCAGTAAAAGAAGGGATTTTTAGAAAAGAAACCTCTTGAAGCGTGCTTTTTATATATCAAGTAAAACTGGGAAGCTTTTTGGCGTTCCCTCGCTCTACAAGCCCGCTCACTCCTACCTAAAAAATAATTTTTGACTTGGAAATCCGATGGATTTCCCTTCGACTTAGTTCGAGACTCAAGCAAAATGCTCAGAACTCAAAAACTTCGTCGGATCAACTCTCCGAGTGATTTCTAGGCAGAGCACTGCTCAAAAAAAACCCAGAATACTCAAGAAGAGGGTTAAAACTCTGTGTGAAAGTGTCCTATGACGTCAAAATGACGCCATATTTATAGGGAACAGGCGCAATACGGGCTATGGAATCAATACGGCCGTATTGAAATTTTTGAACTTCAATACGGCCGTATTGAGTTCAATACGGCCGTATTGAAATTCAGAAATTTCAATGCGCCCGTATTGAGTTCACTGCGGCTGTATTGAAGCTTCAATACGGCCGTATTGATTTCAGTACGGCCGTATTGAAGTTTCAGAAACTTCAATACGCCGTATTGAGTTCACTGCGGCCGTATTGAAGCTTCAATACGGCCGTATTAAGTTTAGTACGGCCGTATTGGGCTTCATTCCCTCCACTTCCTTATTTTAAGCTACTCTAAGACCTCTAAACCTACAGATAGCCATCCTATGGTCTTCTAGGAGTCCTTCTGGCTGACTTTCCTTCGATCTTTGAGGGTCTTCGAGTTTTATTTCCGACCCGGACAATTTTAGGGGTCTACACTTGCCCTTTTGACAAGCATCACATAGTTTGTCCTTACTAAACTTGAGTTTAGGTAAACCAACCACTAATTCTTTCCTACTCAATTTATTCAAATGATCCATATGAATATGTGCAGCTCTCCTATGCCAAAGCCATATGTTTTCTTCTTGAGTTATTAAGCACTTAGTATTTGAAATTGCTATTGAGTGTTCTAAGTCAAGCATGTATATATTGTCAATCCTTTTTCCTATGAATTTGATTTCTTTAGTCTTTTTATCACATATCAAGCAACATGTATTATCAAATTCAATTTTAAAGCCTTTGCCACTTAGTTGACTTATACTCAGCAAATTATGTTTTAATCCATCAACAAGCAAGACATTTTCAATCAATGTTTGAGAGGAAGAATTACCAACATTGCCATGACTGTAGACCCCTAAAATTGTCCGGGTCGGAAATAAAACTCGAAGACCCTCAAAGATCGAAGGAAAGTCAGCCAGAAGGACTCCTAGAAGACCATAGGATGGCTATCTGTAGGTTTAGAGGTCTTAGAGTAGCTTAAAATAAGGAAGTGGAGGGAATGAAGCCCAATACGGCCGTACTAAACTTAATACGGCCGTATTGAAGCTTCAACACGGCCGCAGTGAACTCAATACGGCGTATTAAAGTTTCTGAAACTTCAATACGGCCGTACTGAAATCAATACGGCCGTATTGAAGCTTCAATACAGCCGCAGTGAACTCAATACGGGCGCATTGAAATTTCTGAATTTCAATACGGCCGTATTGAACTCAATACGGCCGTATTGAAGTTCAAAAATTTCAATGCGGCCGTATTGATTCCGTAGCCCGTATTGGGCCTATTCCCTATAAATATGACGTCAATTGGACGTCATTCCACACTTTGGAACAGAGTTTCAACCCTCTCCTTGAGTATTCTGGGGTTTTTGAGCAGTGTTCTGCCCTAGAAATCACTCGGAGAGTTGATCCGACGAAGTTCTTGAGCCCCGAGCCATTTTGCTTGAGGATCGAACCTAGTCGAAGGGAAATCCTCCGGATTTCCGTAGTCAAAATTTTATAGGAGGGAGCGAGCGGGCTTGTAGAGCGAGGGAACGCCAAAAAGCTTCCCAGTTTTACGAAATATATAAAAGCACGCTTCAAAGGTTTCTTCTTCAAAATCCTTCCTTTTACTGCTTTCTGATTGTTGCATAGCATATCTAATTTATTCGCCATGTAGATATCTTGTTCATAATCGTTTAGAATAAATAGGGGTAATTTAGTAATTTTGTACTATTATTTTTAGAAATAATTTGTCATAGGGAACCCGAAAGGGGCGTTGTGGGGTGCTAACACCTTCCCCGCGCGTAACCGACTCCCTTACCCAACTCTGGTTGTAATGGCCGAAGTTGATTTATAAAATCAATTGCCTTATCCCTTTTTCCAATGTTTTGAGTAAAACATTGGTGGCGACTCCATGAACCCTTTTACTACGAAAACCACTAATCCATGGAGGGTCCCGCTTGGGATTAACATGGATTGGTGAGACTTTTAATAAATAAATTGGATAAGATCGGCAAGGTCTCAGTTTGAGAACAAGTCGTTCTAATAATCCAATACATTTTCAAAACTAAAATAAAAGCGAGCTCGACCGTCTTCGCGACCGCCGAGGCCTGTTTCGGGCCGGTGGCGACAGATGGCGACTCCACTGGGGAAGCTTCGAGAGTCAGTCCCATTTAGTGACAGATTATTTTTAACAAATAATAGTTAAAATTACTTCATTACCCCTTGCTTGTATGATAACATGTTTATCTATTTGGCTTTAATAACTGTTGTATGTTTAAATTCTCGCAATTGTTTGAAATATAAATTGCACACAAACCTTTGCACACAACAGTTCCCTCTATACCCGGGGGCATGAGTGATTAACCATAGGGAGTGGATGTTAGTACGGCCGGTTGTCGAATGGGTCTATAGGTGCCCGTAGACCGTTGTCGGAAAACATCACTCAAGGTGATAACCATGAACTTGAGTCCGACGGTGCGTTGGAGCTTTCCATCGACCTACGATGAGAGGAATTGGGTCCCTATAATGGGGGCACCTTGGGGGCCTCAGACCGGTGAGAACAGTTAGAACCACCTTGAATATGCACTTTTCTGCAGGATACCCCTACCTCGTGATTCGCTCGTGACTGTTCGTGGATGAGTGAATTGTTTGTGCATTGTTTATGTGAAATTGTTTGAGCATACATTGCATTTCTTTAAACATACAACATTCCTATTCTTTTAAAAATAAAAATAAATAGGAATAAGAATCTTCCATTGCATGGTGTTAACATCTACCTTCATCACATTCATGTAGGTAGTTTCCCTTTTCACCCAAAAAAAATACAAAAAACAAAATACCCAAAAAAAAAAGAAAAAAGGGTTATTTATCCAAACCAAGCAATATCATGCATCATCTTAGGAACATCCTAAAAACATGATAATGCTTAGTTGAATAAACACTATGCATGCATATTCAACCTCATCATCTCATATCATGCATATAGATCATGGAGAGATCTAGGAGTCATTCATACATCTCTCCTAGTAATCCATTAATAAACATTAATAAAAAGAAAGAAATAATCGATGCGTATATTCAAAGAATGGATCACACGCCGTTCGTTATCAAGTGTAAGCCAACAACCGCGCCAAGCGAGCACACGTCAACTCCGTTGTTGGTAATCAAGACAAACAAAGGGGAAGGTCCAACACCATTAAGGATCACAGTTCCAAGGCCTTTCCCTTACAAATCAAATAAGGCTGTGCCGTGGATATACGACATCCACTCTTCTGCCGACAGCGATATCTCCAACATCGCTGGACTTGGGGGCATGACTAGGAGTGGTAGGATCTACACTCCCGATGATCTTCATAACAAAGCCCCCAAGAATAAAGAAAAAGAAGAAAAGAAAACCGAGGAAAAAGAATCCGAGGAGGAGACTGACAAGCTGTTAAAATTTATCCGACAGAGCGAGTACTCCATCGTGGATCAACTTCATAGGACGACAGCAAAGATTACGCTGTTGTCGTTGATCCTATGCTCCGAATCGCATCGGCAAGCTCTGTTGAAAGTCTTGAACGAGGCATACGTGTCGCACACTATCTCCCAAGACGAGTTTGAGGGGATTGTTAGTCACATCAAGGCTAATGATCACCTCACCTTCATCGATGAAGAAATCCCCGCCGAGGGATCAAACCACAACAAGCCCTTGCACATCTCTATAAAGTGCAAGGAGTATCACATCGCTAAAGTCTTGGTAGATAATGGATCTTCCTTGAACGTAATGCCAAAAAGAGCGCTCGAGCAAGTGGCAATCAAGGGAATCCAAATGCGCCCGAGCAACATGATCGTTCGAGCCTTCGATGGATCTAAAAGAGAAGTGGTGGGAGAGATCAATCTTCCAATCCAAATTGGACCCACTATCTTCAACGTCGAATTTCAAGTGATGGACATCACTCCCGCATACAGCTGTCTCCTCGGCCGACCTTGGATTCATGATGCGAAAGCTGTTCCTTCTACGCTCCACCAGAAAGTCAAGTTCATAATGGGTGACAAGCTGGTGACCGTGCAAGCTGAAGATGACATACTCATCAGCAAGCCATCCACCATACCTTATGTGGATGCAGCAGAGGAAGCTTTGGAAACCGCCTTCCAAGCATTGGAAATTGCCAATGTTGAAACGTTTCCCCGAGAAATGAATAAGGTAGCTCATATGCTCACAAAGAACGGATACTTGCCAGGACAAGGATTAGGCAAGGACTCCCAAGGAATCCCGGAGCTACCCATTATCAAGGACAATCCGGGAAAACAAGGGTTAGGATACAACCCTGTTAAAGATCAAAGAACGAAGAAGAATCAAGATCCTTCTCGACGTTCTTTAAGCCAGATCTTTAGGAAGGCCGGTTCACAAGAGTCAAGGCCGGTCGTCGTCGTCAAAATGTTTTTCTCCTTCCGATAGGGATGTATAGACTCAGTGACTATTAGAGATCACTCCTCGGGGACAGCCCGACCCCCGAGCCTCGATAGGGCACATGTTTCCGCTGCGATTATAATAAAATCATTCTTCATTAATTCTTTATTGCTTCTTTTCTTGCTTGCAATAAAATTCTAGACCACATTATTTTAACCCTGTTTGAATAAAGCATAAATGAGGTTAAAATCATCTTGATAACAATAAACCCGCATCATTTTTATGTGGAAATGTGCATGACAGCTTGGAGCACCTTTTCTTGGCGTCAATAAGTGCCATCATGGATAAAAGAAATCCTAAAGATAATAAGCTCGGCAGGAAACCCAAAAAGGGGACTGCACAAAAATAAGAGCAAAAGACCCGCTAGGAATCCCACAAAAGGGTGACCTAGGCAAAAGTTAGGGTTACAAAATGAAGACAAAAACCCGCTAGGAATCCCACGAAAAGGGTGACCTAGGCAAAAGTTAGGGTTACAAAATGAATACAAAAGCCCGCTAAGACATCACAAAAGGGTGTTTTAGGCAAAAGTTAGGGCCGTCAAAAAAAGAAAAAAACAAAATAAATCCATGATGGTACCATCAATTGAATTCAACAAGGGGCTCAAGAAAAGATATCCAAGTTGTCAAAGCACAATCATTAATAACAAAGATGTGCTTAACCTCATAAGTGTTTAATCGAACAAACCTAAACATTTAAGCCTACCATGGCCAGCCATTCTTACAAAATCCATTTTTCAAAAATAAAATAATCCCCTCTAAAACACAAACTTTTGAAAATATATCCTTTCCTTCTTTTCTCTCTTGTCCCAACGATTTTTGAATAATCTAGTGAAAACATGGAGATATAGTGGTCAATAGGAGGGTTGACATATCTTTTAAAGGAAGGGAAGGATCATTTGGTTGATGACACCAAATCCCAATATAACACGCATCATTCCTCGGTTACAGAAATCGGCAGCGCACAGCCCGTCTGGAGGAATGGCAAAATCCAAAAACGCATCGGTTAATTCTTTTGAAAAATGAATCAAATAGAATTAGGTGCATCATACTGCATACATGCATACAGATGATAGGTGTACTGGAAGATCACTTATTCTCTGTTTATTGGAAAAAACAAACAAAAAAAACAAAAAATATAAACTTCAGAAAAAACAATGTGCCCGTACCATGTTCAGTACACCCGTACTAAAATGGGGGTTATGAACAAAATTTCAACTCAATACGGGCGTACTGAAATGGATACGGCCGTATTGGCCATAAAGAAATTTTCAAAGACCTCTTCATGAGGCAATCACATAAAATAGAAAAAAATAGAAAAAAATTGCTTGTGTATGACAGCAGCAAGCAAAATGTAAAGATTCAGAAAATCAACAGCATCTCTCAGAATAACTGAGCCTGGAGAGGCTTGCCGAAAGAATACTCTCAGAATAACTGAGCCTGGAGAGGCTTGCCGAAACAATACTCATACAGAATAATTGAGCCTGGAGAGGCTCGCCGAAATAATACTCTCTCAGAATAACTGAGACATTTCTGTAGAGAAAAAGCCAAAACCAACAAAAAAGGCAAAAATACAGAAAAAGCCAAAATCAACAAAAAAGGCAAAAAACACAGAAAAAGCCAAAATCGACAAAAAAGGCAAAATACAGAAAATCCAACAAATTATACAGAATAATTAAGCCTGGAGAGGCTTGCCGAAATAATACTCTCCAAAAGACGTCTCAGCTCGCATTCTCGGGTTGAACAAAAAAACAATACTCCCACAGAATAACTGAGCCTGGAGAGGCTTGCCGAAACAATACTCCCACAGAATAACTGAGCCTGGAGAGGCTTGCTGAAATAATACTCTCTCAAAATAACTGAGCCTGGAGAGGCTTGTCGAAATAATACTCTTTCAGAATAACCGAGCCTGGAGAGGCTCGCCGAAATAATACTCTTTCAGAATAACTAAGCCTGGAGAGGCTTGCAGAAATAATACTCCCCAACTGTACAGAATAAATGAGCCTGGAGAGGCTCGCAGAAATAATACTCCCCAGAGAAACTTCAGCTTAAGCTCACGGGCCAAATTCCCCAGCGAGAGCTATCAAAGCAAGATCGACAAAATTCCCAATGGAAGCACGATCACTCAAGCAGTATGTCTAGTCAAAGGACTTAAAACTTCCTCAGTGGAAGATAGCTCTCCAACTCAGGCGTTGAGTGAGTCTAAGCCTGTAGAGGCTTCCTAAATAATACTCTGGGATACATAAGATCCCTAAATCCCCAGTCGCCTACTCAAGAGGCACTCCTTCAAAAAAAGAAAAAATCAAAAAGATCAATAACCATTCCCCAAGAGGAATCCGGCACTCAGCCGAACACTGAACATCAAGATAATTCGCCTACTTAGAGGCACTTCTTCAAAAAGAGAAAAATCAAAAAGATCAATAACCATTCCCCAAGCGGAATCCGGCTCTCAGCCTATCATTGAACATCAAGATGATCTGCCTAACAGAAGAGGCCAATCACAACCAATGACAAAATCCCCTGGCGGATAACAGCCTACACAGAGGCAACAAAATCCAAAAATTAAAAAGAGTTACCCGAATAAGGATAACCGGGATACTCCACCAACGTCCAAAGGACGTCAGCCAATCATAAGGCACTGCTCATCTCAGAAAGAGCATCTTCGTGTCTACACCCCAAGGAAACAGAAATTCCTCAATGGGCGCCAACTACTCAATGGAAAGTTGGGACACAAGAACCTATGAGTAACTGCACATCCCCTAGACGGATCCCTGCGATATCCAGCCCTCAGTGGCACAAAAATCAAAAACAATCGTCGAAGCAGCATCGTGGACTGTGGAGACAAAATCAACATCCAGAATCCCCAGCGGATAACAACCTACACAGAGGCAGCAAAAATCAGAAAATCAAAAAGAGATACCCGAATAAGGATAAACCGGGATACTCCACCAACGTCAAAGGACGTCAGCCAAACATAAGGCATCGCTCAACTCAGAGAGAAAGAGCATCTGTGTCTACACCCCAAGGAGTCAGAAATTCCCCATGGGTACCAACAATGCAATGCAAGTTGGGGCACAGGAACCTGTGAATGACTGCACATCCCCTAGACGGATCCCTGCGTTATCCAGCCCTCAGTGGCACAAAATCAGAAAAAACCGTCGAAGCAGCATCGTGGACTGTGGAGACAAAAATCATCTCAAATCCCTGGAGAGGGCAAACTCACATTGCCAATGTCGTCAAGAACACGGAGGCAGACCCTGGAGAGGGCAAACTCACCCTGGAGAGGGCAAGACTCACGCACAAGTCTGGAGAGGCGACGACTAATACTCACCCTGGAGAGGGCAAACTCACCCTGGAGAGGGCAAGACTCACGCACAAGTCTGGAGAGGCGACGACTAATACTCACCCCGGAGAGGGCAAACTCACCCTGGAGAGGGCAAACTCACCCTGGAGAGGGCAAACTCACCCTGGAGAGGGCAAGACTCACGCACAAGTCTGGAGAGGCGACGACTAATACTCACCCTGGAGAGGGCAAACTCACCCTGGAGAGGGCAAGACTCACGCTACCAAAGTGACTAGAAGCGCGGAGGTATGCACCAACCTGGAGAGGCTACTCAACAATTTTCCCACCTGAAGACACTACAAGTCGGAAGGATGGCTTATTCCCCGGACAATTGGGTCAACTCCTTTACTTGTCAGCCGGTACACCAAAAGACCGTTTGACTAAGTAAAGGGGGGGCAGCTGTAGACCCCTAAAATTGTCCGGGTCGGAAATAAAACTCGAAGACCCTCAAAGATCGAAGGAAAGTCAGCCAGAAGGACTCCTAGAAGACCATAGGATGGCTATCTGTAGGTTTAGAGGTCTTAGAGTAGCTTAAAATAAGGAAGTGGAGGGAATGAAGCCCAATACGGCCGTACTAAACTTAATACGGCCGTATTGAAGCTTCAACACGGCCGCAGTGAACTCAATACGGCGTATTAAAGTTTCTGAAACTTCAATACGGCCGTACTGAAATCAATACGGCCGTATTGAAGCTTCAATACAGCCGTAGTGAACTCAATACGGGCGCATTGAAATTTCTGAATTTCAATACGGCCGTATTGAACTCAATACGGCCGTATTGAAGTTCAAAAATTTCAATGCGGCCGTATTGATTCCGTAGCCCGTATTGGGCCTATTCCCTATAAATATGACGTCAATTGGACGTCATTCCACACTTTGGAACAGAGTTTCAACCCTCTCCTTGAGTATTCTGGGGTTTTTGAGCAGTGTTCTGCCCTAGAAATCACTCGGAGAGTTGATCCGACGAAGTTCTTGAGCCCCGAGCCATTTTGCTTGAGGATCGAACCTAGTCGAAGGGAAATCCTCCGGATTTCCGTAGTCAAAATTTTATAGGAGGGAGCGAGCGGGCTTGTAGAGCGAGGGAACGCCAAAAAGCTTCCCAGTTTTACGAAATATATAAAAGCACGCTTCAAAGGTTTCTTCTTCAAAATCCTTCCTTTTACTGCTTTCTGATTGTTGCATAGCATATCTAATTTATTCGCCATGTAGATATCTTGTTCATAATCGTTTAGAATAAATAGGGGTAATTTAGTAATTTTGTACTATTATTTTTAGAAATAATCTGTCATAGGGAACCCGAAAGGGGCGTTGTGGGGTGCTAACACCTTCCCCACGCGTAACCGACTCCCTTACCCAACTCTGGTTGTAATGGCCGAAGTTGATTTATAAAATCAATTGCCTTATCCCTTTTTCCAATGTTTTGAGTAAAACATTGGTGGCGACTCCATGAACCCTTTTACTACGAAAACCACTAATCCATGGAGGGTCCCGCTTGGGATTAACATGGATTGGTGAGACTTTTAATAAATAAATTGGATAAGATCGGCAAGGTCTCAGTTTGAGAACAAGTCGTTCTAATAATCCAATACATTTTCAAAACTAAAATAAAAGCGAGCTCGACCGTCTTTGCGACCGCCGAGGCCCGTTTCGGGCCGGTGGCGACAATGACCAAGTATTCTCCCTTTGTTGTTGTCACCATAGGTAACATATCCTTCATTCTTCAATTTCAGACTTGAGAATTTTGAAGGATCCCCAGTCATATGGCTTGAGCAGCCACTATCAAGATACCAAAGTAAATTCTTGGCCCTCAAGCATTCCTACAACAAAGATTCAGAGAAAAAATTTAGGTACCCATGTGAAGGATCCTTGTAGGTTAGTTCTCAGCCTTTGACTCTTTTTAACCCAAACCATCTCTCCATTTGGAACTCCATATTTCCTAGAATAGCAGTTCCTTATTGTATGGCCTCTTTTACAGTAATAAAAACAAGTTGTTTGTCTAGAGAAATTGCTTTTAAATTTTCTAAGATTTTGATTTTTCTTAAAAGCTTCTTTCTTTGACTTAAATGGCATGCTTATGCTTTGATTAAAACCAAGTCCACTCCTATCAAAAGTGTTTCTTTGTTTTCCCAAAAGAATATTTAAGTTTGCATTTCCATTTGTGAACTTTGCAAGAGTAGATTTTAAATCAGCATTTTCTTTTTCAAAAGTCTTGCAATTTTCACAAACATCTTTTGAGGAGGTGGAGTTTTCACAATGAGCTTCATTAAAGTTGAAAATAGTTTGAAGATTTTAATGCTCATGTTTCAAATCCTCAAGCTCTTGTTCAGCTTTAATTAAATCATTTTCATACCATTTCAGCTTGTTTTTCAGCTTTGAATTTAAGGCACCTAATTTGACAGCTTCTTCATGGATTTGTATAAAAGATTCTTGGAGTTGGTCATGATCCGGATTTGATTCAAGGTCAGAGTCACTTGCAATTATGTCTTGGTCAGTTCCAGCCATCAAACACAAGTTGTTCTCCTCACATTCGTATTCATCACTTGTTGTGCTTGAGTCATTATCTTCCCAAGCAATGTAAGATCTCTTCCCTTTTCCATTTCTCTTGCTTTTCTTCTCCTCTTGTTGCTTCTTCAAGAGGTTTGGACAGTCAGCTTTCATGTGTCCTGGTTTTCCACATTCAAAGCTGTCGCCACCCGCCGAAACGGACCTTGGCAATCGCGACGATGGTTGGACTCTTTTTAAAGTTTTGAAAAGTGGTGGATTGATAGAACGACTTATTCTCAAACTGAGACCTTGTCGAGCTACCAATTTTATTAAATGATTCACCAATCCATATTAATCCCAAGAGGGACCCTCTATGGATTAGTGGTTTTCGCAAAAATTAGGGTTCTTGGAGTCGCCACCAATATTTTACTCAAAACATTGGAAAAAGATTTAAGGCAATTGATTTTATAAATCAACTTTGGCCATTACAACCAGAGTTGGGTAAGGGAGTCGGTTACGTGTGGGGAAGGTGTTAGCACCCCCACAGCGCCCCATTAGGGTTCCCTATGACGGATTATTTATTAAATAATAGCGCAAAATTACTAAATTACCCCTATTTATTATAAGCGATTGTAAATTAAATATCTACATGATGATAAATTTAAATATGCAACAATCAGAAAGCGGTAAAAGAAGGGATTTTTAGAAAAGAAACCTCTTGAAGCGTGCTTTTTATATATCAATGAAGTCTAGGAGGCTTTTTGGCACTCCCTCCCTCTACAAGCTCGCTCGCTCCTTCCTAAAAAATAATTTTTGACTATGGAAATCCAAAAGATTTCCCTTCGACTAAGTTCGAATCTCCAAGCTAAATGCTCGGAATTCCAGAACTCCGTCGGATCGACTCCCAGAGAGATTTCTAGGGCAGAACACTGCTCAAAAACCCCAGAATACTCAAGGAGGGAGTCAAAACTGTGTGAAAAAGTGTGGAATGACGTCCAAATGACGTCCTATTTATAGGGATGAGGCGCAGTACGGCCCCTGGGTTCAATACGGCCCGTATTGAGTTTTTGTACTTCAATACGGCTGTATTGAATTCAGTACGGCCGTATTGAAATACAGAAACTTCAATACGGCCGTATTGGTTTCAGTACGGCCGTATTGTAGTACAAAATGTGCAGTACGGCCGTACTGAACTCCAAGGAGGCCGTATTGAGCTCCAAACCTCCCACTTTCTTATTTTTGGCTACTCTAAGACCTCTAAACCTACAGATAGTCATCCTATGGTCTTCTGGGAGTCCTTCTGGCTGACTTTCTTTCGATCTTTGAGAGTCTTCGAGTCTTATTTCCGACCCGGACAATTTTAGGGGTCTACAGCTGCCCCCCCTTTACTTAGTTAAACGGCCTTTTTGGTGTACCGTTTGATAAGTAAAGGAGTTGACCCAATTGTCCGGGGAATGAGCCATCCTTCCGACTTGTAGTGTCTTCAGGTGGGAAAATTGTTGAGTAGCCTCTCCAGGTTGGTGCATACCTCCGCGCTTCTAGTCACTTTGGTAGCGTGAGTCTTGCCCTCTCCAGGGTGGGTATTAGTCGTCGCCTCTCCAGGCTCGTGCATACCTCCGCGCTTCTAGTCACTTTGGTAGCGTGAGTCTTGCCCTCTCCAGGGTGAGTTTGCCCTCTCCAGGGTGAGTTTGCCCCCTCCAGGGTGAGTATTAGTCGTCGCCTCTCCAGGCTCGTGCGTACCTCAGTGCTTCTAGTTACTTTGGTAGCGTGAGTCTTGCCCTCTCCAGGGTGAGTTTTCCCTCTCCAGGGTGAGTATTAGTCGTCGCCTCTCCAGGCTTGTGCATACCTCAGTGCTTCTGATCACTTTGGTAGCGTGAGTCTTGCCCTCTCCAGGGTGAGTTTGCCCTCTCCAGGGTGAGTTTCCCTCTCCAGGGTGTTGCCTCTCAACATGGGCAGCTGAGTTTGCCCTCTCCAGGGTTTTGCCTCTCAACATGGGCAGCTGAGTTTGCCCTCTCCAGGGTGAGTTTGCCTTCTCCAGGGTTTTGCCTCTCAACATGGGCAGCTAAGTTTGCCCTCTCTAGGGTTTTGCCTCTCAACATGGGCAGCTGAGTTTGCCCTCTCCAGGGTTTTGCCTCTCAACATGGGCAGCTGAGTTTGCCCTCTCCAGGGTTTTGCCTCTCAACATGGGCAGCTGAGTTTGCCCTCTCCAGGGTTTTGAGATAAGTTTGTCTCCACAGTCCACGATGCTGCTTCGACGATTGTTTTTGATTTTGATGCCACTGAGGGCTGGATAACGCAGGGATCCGTCTAGGGGATGTGCAGTTACTCATAGGTTCTTGTGTCCCAACTTTCCATTGTGTAGTTGGTACCCATTGGGGAATTTCTGTTTCCTTGGGGTGTAGACACGAAGATGCTCTTTCTGATGTGAGCGATGCCTTATGATTGGCTGACGTCCTTACGACGATGGTGGAGTATCCCGGTTATCCTTATTCGGGTGACTCTTTTTTGGATTTCTGATCTTGTTGCCTCTGTGTAGGCTATCATCCGCTGGGGGATTTTGTCGTTTTGTTGTGATTAGCCTCTTCTGTTAGGCAGATCATCTTGACGCTTGATGTTTGGCTGAGAGCCGGATTCCACTTGGGGAATGATTATTTGTCTTTTCGATTTTTCCTCTTTTTGAAGGAGTGCCTCTGAGTAGGCGAATGATCTTGATGTTCTGTTCGGCTGAGTGCCAGATTCCGCTTGGGGAATGGTTGTTAATCTTTTTTGATTTTTCCGCTTTCTGAAGGAGTGCCTCTGAGTAGGCAAATGTGGATTGAGGATTTGACGTATCCCAGAGTATTATTTAGGAAGCCTCTGCAGGCTTAGCTTCACTCATCGCTTGAGTTGGAAAGCTACCTTCCACTGAGGAAGTCTGAGTCCTTTGGCTCGGATATTTCGTGTTTAGGCGAGCATGCTTCCATTGGGGAATTTTACTGGTCTTGCTTTGATAGCTCTTACTGGGGATTTTGATCCATGAGAGTGAGCTGAGAAGTCTCTGGGGAGTATTATTTCGGCAAGCCTCTCCAGGCTCAGTTATTCTGTGAGGGAGTATTGTTTCGGCAAGCCTCTCCAGGCTCAGTTATTCTGAGAGAGTATTATTTCGGCAAGCCTCTTCAGGCTCAGTTATTCTATACGAGTATTATTTCGGCAAGCCTCTCCAGGCTCAATTATTCTGTATGAGTATTATTTCGGCAAGCCTCTCCAGGCTCAGTTATTCTGTACGGTGCGATGAATCTTTTGCCTTTTTGTCGTTTTTTGGCTTTTTCTGTATTTTTGCCTTTTTTTGTTGACTGCTGTCATACACAAGCAATTTTTCTATTTTTTCTATTTTATGCAATTGCCTCATGATAAGGTCTTTGAATGTGCAACTAATGTGTGTGTGATGCACAAAAATGCAAGTTAATTTTGTTGATGTTTTTTAGAAAATGAATGGCTCTCCCTATCCTCTTCTTCTTTGGAGGAGTTTCTGTCATAGACGCGAGGGAGGATTTTTGTGAGCCTTTTATGCAGGAGATTACGGATTTTATAGGAACCCCTCCAATTTTCTTTATTGACTGATTATTAAAGGAATTTCGTACAATTTTTATGAAATACCAATTTTAGAGGTATAATCACATGGTCAATAGAGAAGAGAAATTGAATAGATATTTTATTGATATTCACAAGTGTTTTTTACAAAAAGATATACAGAAGGAATTTCTGAAGAATGGCTGGCCAGGGTAGGCTATATACATTGGGCTTAACAATTATATCTGTAATTGTTGCTCTTTACATTCCCCTAGTTGCTTCGGGTGAGATGCTTGAGCCAGGAGTGTAGATGCTGCAAGACGCTTGCTTCTAGAAGATAATCACTTGATCCGCCTTTCGGTTTTCGATTCAAGTGATCGTTGCTTGCTTTGTTTTTGCATCCTATTCTTTTGCCCCTAATTTTTGTCTAGGACGTATCCTAGCGGGGATAAATTCGCCTTTGTTTTGCCTAGTACCCTTGTACTGGCGGGCTTTTTATTTTGCCCTAACTTTTGCCTAGGACGCCCTTTTTGGGTTTTCATCCTAGCGGGCCTATGCAAGCAACGTCTTCAAGCATAGTACTTCTTTACCACGTCAGTGTTGACTGGGTATCGAAGTTCTTTTCCATCCATGTCTGTGAGGATCAATGCTCCTCTTGAGAAGGCTCGTTTTTCCACGTATGGTCCTCCGTGATTTGGGGCACACTTTCCGATTTTGTCCTTTTGAGTTGGTAGCAATTTCTTCATTACCAACTCTCCCTCATGGTAGACTCGAGGGTGGACTTTCTTGTCAAAAGCCTTTTTGATCTTCCTCTGATAGGCTTGACCATGGCATATGGCGTTCAGCCGTTTCTTTTTGATAAGGTTCAACTGGTCGTATCGGCTTTGAACCGATTCTACCTCGGAAAGTTTTGTTTCCATGATTACCCTTAGAGAAGGTATCTCGACTTCGACGGGTAGAACTGCCTCCATCCCATAAACGAGGGAGAATGGAGTAGCTCCTGTAGATGTACGTACTGAAGTCCTATAGCCATGAGGAGCGAAGGGTAACATCTCGTGCCAGTCTTTAAATGAGACAACCATCTTTTGCACTATTTTCTTGATGTTCTTATTGGTTGCCTCGACTGCCCCATTCATTTTTGGCCGATATGGGGAAAAGTTATGGTGTTGGATCTTGAATTCTTGGCACAGTTCTTCCATCATTTTGTTGTTCAGATTAGATCCATTATCAGTGATGATTTATTTCTCCATGCTTCCACTAGATTATTCTAAAATCATTTGGGACAAGAGAGAAAAGAAGGGAAAGATACTTTTATTCTGAAGTTTGTGTTTTAGAGGGGATTTATTTTTCAAAAATGGTTTTTATAAGAATGGTTGGCCAAGGTAGGCTTATGTGTTTAGGCTTTGTTTGATTAAACACTTATGAAGTTAAGAAAATCTTTGTTTATTGACGTTGTGATTTGACAACTTAGATAGCTTCCCTTGAACCTTTCTTTTGAATTCGGTTCATGGTACCATCATGGATTTCTTTTGTTTTTTGATTGTCCTTATTTTTGCCTAAAACACCCTTTTGTGGCGTTTTAGCGGACTTTTGTTTTTGTTCATTTTCGTAACCCTAACTTTTGCCTAGGTCACCCTTTCCTGGGATTCCTAGCGGGTCTTTTGCTCTTATTTTTGCGCAGTCCCCTTTTTGAGTTTCCTGCCGAGCTTCTTTTATTTTGAAAGATTTCTTTTTACCCATGATGGCACTTGTCAAGGCCAAGGGAAGGTGCTCCAAGTTGTCACACACACTTCCACATAAAAATGATGTGGGTTTATTATTATTAAGATGATTTTAACCTCATTCATGTTTATTCAAACAGGTTTAAAAATAATGTGGTTTAGAATTTTATTATAAGCAAGAAAAGAAGCAATGAGAAAGAATGATTTTATTATAATCATAGCGGAAACATTAGTCTTTATTTCATCACTGATATGGGTCCCAATGTTGACCTCTTTTATCTCTCGGCCCTGCCCCAAATTCACAGTCTCCAATTTTCTTGACACGGTTGGAGTAGACGAGCTTCTTGATCTAGCGGTCTTTGCAGATCCGGAGAGATGGCCTCCTCATCACTGTCCAACTCAACCCATTCATCCTCAACTTTCGGATCCCGGTCAGAGCGAACAATTACAGACATAATTATTTTATTGGTTCTGTTTAGGTTTAGAATTATTAATGTTAATGAGGAAAGAGAGAAAAGAACAAAAGAGAGAATGATATGTGAAAAATGCCTCTTTATTGATATGTATTAAAACTGTACAAAAACCCTTATTTACATGAAAAGGTTCTCATGATCTCGGGTACTGATCATGAGTCCCTAAAAGAGAAATATGAAGGGGCCCTATCGTGGCTTGTTCTTCTCTCTAATCCTGCTTTGGCCGAGGATTCTTGCTCACGTCGGGCGCTGTTGAATCAAAAGTGATCCACCCAGCATCGATAAGGTTTTGGACCTTATATTTGAGAGCTCTACAGTTCTCCGTTGAATGCCCCGATGCCCCCGAATGGTATAGACATTTGTCTTGCGGTTTGTACCAATCGGGGTAGGGTGGATCCATTTTATTTGGTGGAACATAAGCTAGAAGACGTGCTTCCACTAGCTTCGGCAGTAGGTCGCTATATGTGGTCGGAAGTTTATCAAACTTCTTCACAGAGTTGTATTGCGACTTTCCTGACTTCGAAGTGGAGGAAGACGAGGAAATGGTTATGGCGCTGACTCCTCTCTCCTTCTTCTTCCCAAAGGTCTTCTTAGCTTTAAATGATTGGGAAGGTTTAGCTAGCTTCCCACTTTTCAGCTCTTGTTCCACTCTTCCTCCAACATGATGGGACTCATGGTCACTGTGCTCAGCCCCGTGTATGTTGTGGTGACGCATGAGTTCCATCATTTGCGCCATTTTCTCCTTGAGCTGTGAGAGCTCAACTGTGAGCTTCTTATTTTGTTCCTCCAACGCGTCCATTTTCTTGATTTTCTGCGCGCGCGTGAGGACAGAGAGATGACCAGCCACTTTCTAAAATGAATGCTTAATTAGTTTATTTTATGGAATGAATACGCTCTTGACATGAGCTTGATAACCCTCCATTTTTAAGGCGCTGCCTTTTTAAAACGGAGTGTTACCACCCTCCTTGACTTATGATCCCTCCCCAACGGAGAATCTCGATAATTATGGGTCTCTTTTACTCATGTCAAGAGGTATTGGTGAACCTAGAATGCATGGTTTATGAGGATGCATGATATCTTATTGGTAATGATGCACATGCTCCTCATTTTTATTATATTTTCACACATGGTCTTTCCTCTCATGTCATGGTATTTTCATGCATGAGGAGTATTCTTTAAACCTTATCACGAGGTTTTATTAATGCACAAACAATATCACATAAACCTATACACAAACAATTCACTCATCCACGAACAGTCACGAGCGAATCACGAGGTAGGGGTATCCTACAGAAAAGTGCATATTCAAGGTGGTTCTAACTGTTCTCACCGGTCTGAGGCCCCCAAGGTGCCCCCATTATAGGGACCCAATTCCTCTCGTCGTAAGTCGATGGAAAGTTCCAACGCACTGTCGGACTTGAGTTCATGGTTATCACCTTGAGTGATGTTTTCTGACAACGGTCTACGGGCACCTATAGACCCATTCGACAACCGACCGTACTAACATCCACTCCCTATGGCTTTCCACTCATGCCCCCGGGTATAGAGGGAACTATTGTGTGCAAAGGTTCGTGTGCAGTTTGTATTTCAAACAATTGCGGAAAATTAAACAAACAACAGTTATTAAAGCCAAATAAATAAAGCATGTTATCATACAAGTGAGGGGTAATAAAGTAATTTTAAACTATTATTTTGAAAAGAATCCATCACTAAATGGGACTGACTCTCGAGGCTTCCCCAGCGGAGTCGCCATCTGTCGCCACCCGCCGAAACGGACCTTGGCAATCGCGACGATGGTTGGACTCTTTTTAAAGTTTTGAAAAGTGGTGGATTGATAGAACGACTTATTCTCAAACTGAGACCTTGTCGAGCTACCAATTTTATTAAATGATTCACCAATCCATATTAATCCCAAGCGGGACCCTCTATGGATTAGTGGTTTTCGCAAAAATTAGGGTTCTTGGAGTCGCCACCAATATTTTACTCAAAACATTGGAAAAAGATTTAAGGCAATTGATTTTATAAATCAACTTTGGCCATTACAACCAGAGTTGGGTAAGGGAGTCGGTTACGTGTGGGGAAGGTGTTAGCACCCCCACAACGCCCCATTAGGGTTCCCTATGACGGATTATTTATTAAATAATAGCGCAAAATTACTAAATTACCCCTATTTATTATAAGCGATTGTAAATTAAATATCTACATGATGATAAATTTAAATATGCAACAATCAGAAAGCGGTAAAAGAAGGGATTTTTAGAAAAGAAACCTCTTGAAGCGTGCTTTTTATATATCAATGAAGTCTAGGAGGCTTTTTGGCACTCCCTCCCTCTACAAGCTCGCTCGCTCCTTCCTAAAAAATAATTTTTGACTATGGAAATCCAAAAGATTTCCCTTCGACTAAGTTCGAATCTCCAAGCTAAATGCTCGGAATTCCAGAACTCCGTCGGATCGACTCCCAGAGAGATTTCTAGGGCAGAACACTGCTCAAAAACCCCAGAATACTCAAGGAGGGAGTCAAAACTGTGTGAAAAAGTGTGGAATGACGTCCAAATGACGTCCTATTTATAGGGATGAGGCGCAGTACGGCCCCTGGGTTCAATACGGCCCGTATTGAGTTTTTGTACTTCAATACGGCCGTATTGAATTCAGTACGGCCGTATTGAAATACAGAAACTTCAATACGGCCGTATTGGTTTCAGTACGGCCGTATTGTAGTACAAAATGTGCAGTACGGCCGTACTAAACTCCAAGGAGGCCGTATTGAGCTCCAAACCTCCCACTTTCTTATTTTTGGCTACTCTAAGACCTCTAAACCTACAGATAGTCATCCTATGGTCTTCTGGGAGTCCTTCTGGCTAACTTTCTTTCGATCTTTGAGAGTCTTCGAGTCTTATTTCCGACCCGGACAATTTTAGGGGTCTACAAAAGCAATTGAAGGAGGATGTGCTAGCTTCCTCTTTCTTGTTTGTCTTCTTATTGAATTTTTAGGGGGAATTTTTCTTTCTCCTTATGAATTTTCTGAACTTCTTCACCAGCAAATTGAAGTTCTCAGTCTCGGAATCATTGGAGCTTGAATCTTCACACACCTCTTTTCCTTTGACGGATTTCAAGGCTTTCAATAACACACCTTTGCCTTTCTTATCCTGCTGCTCATGTTCATCAAATATGTGCAGCTTTTGCTCATGCTCTCTCAGCTTCCCAAAGAGAGTAGCAAGTGTCAAGGAGGTCAAATCCTTTGATTCTTCAATGGCTGTCACCTTTGCTTGCCATGATCTGTCCAAGCATTGCAGCACTTTTAAATTCAGCTCTTCTTTCTCAAATTTATTGCCAAGGTCAACAAGGTGATTTATCAAGTGTGTAAATCTCTATTGAAAATCAGAAATAGATTCACCATTTTGCATTCTAAACAGCTCATATTCTCTAATGAGAGTATGCTTTCTTGATCTCTTTACATCACTTGTTCCTTCATGAGTGACTTACAAAGTATCCCACATTTCTTTAGCAGATATGCATTGTGAAATTGTAAAAAATTCATCAATTGACAATGCAGATGTTATGATGTTTTTGGCTCTCTTGTCATGTTGGGCTCTTTTCTTTTCCTCATCACTCCACTCACTCCAATGTTTTTCTTTAAGCTCATCACCATCTTTTTTCATAGGGATATAGGGTCCATTTTCTATTGCATCCCATACAGCAATATCAATAGCTTCAATGAAAATTCTCATCCTAATTTTCTAGTAGACATAGTTTTCACCATTGAAAACAGGAGGTCTATGAATAGACACACCCTCACCATAGGGTAGGTTGTTGTTGGCCATTTTTGAAATCTTGAATAACTCTCAAGAACCTTGCTCTAGATACCAATTGTTAGAAAAGAATGGCACAATCCAAGAGGGGGGTGAATTGGATTCTATGACCCTTTAAAAAATTTCAGAGTATTTAGGATCTTCATTTCACTTAAACTTTTCTAAGACTGAATTTTAAATGAAGTTTATTCAAAGACTTGCTTATAGAAAAATGAATGCTATATGCTTTCTTGATTACAAAATAATGAGGTTCAAATGTAATGCTCTAATTCAGATTAAACCATCAATATTCACACACACACGTTAATCAAGAATAATCTTCTTTAATGTTCAACCAAGATATTACTCAAAGTAAAAGATAAAGGTAGAAGAAGATTGCACAAGTCTTTTATACTGGTTCAGCCACTCCACATGTGACCTACATCCAGTCCTCAATCAGCACCTGATCAAGATTTGTTTCACTATCTCAATGAAGAAGGTTTACAAGCACACCACACATGCATATACTTCAACACTAAAGATAACCACTTTCTTGACCCCAAGAAAGCACCCCTTGTAGAAACCCACTACAAGAAACCTTACCACTTGAGAAACCCTTCTCAAGATTTTACAAGTATTCACACAGAATCAAGGAACGAATTCACCTGGAATTCAGAAGCAAATCTTAATCTTCCCCTTTCAAGAATGTGATGATGATGATAATCCTCTTTCAAAGTTTTTCACAAACGTTTTTCTTCTTGGATTCACAAAGAAAACTCTCCAAGATTGTTACAAAGACTCCACAAAAACGCTTTTCTAAATTTGATATCAGTTCTAACTCATGTCTGAAGTTTCTAAAAGTTCAAACTATTTATAAAAGTTTCAGACCCAGATAATCGATTATTTTAAAGAATAATCGATTATTTTGTTCTTCAGGTTTTTTGAAAACCATCCAAGAACAATATAATCGATTATTTTGCTGGATAATCGATTATTCCGGAGAGTTATTTATGGGATAATCGATTATTTGGCAAATAATCGATTATTGCAGCAAGACATCCCATTCTGCCTGTTGCTGGAATAATCGATTATATTTAACGATAATCGATTATTTTGAGTTAGTTTTCAAAACTTCGTTTTAAGTCTCAAAATAACTTTCTAATCTTCTTAACTCATCATCATACACTCTCTACTTAGCTTAGATATAGATTTTTCTCATGCACAAAGCACACACAACACATAAAACCATTCAAAACAATTTATACACTAATTCCTATTACATAGCATTTTCTTTGACATTTTCTTTGACTTTGTTGTTGTGCTTCTAAGTTGTTGTTGTTTGTTGTTGCCCTTGACACACATTTTGTGATCATCAAAACTTATTTAAGCTTCAACCCCCTCTAAGCTCAACAGCTGAACCTGGCAGGGAGCAAGAAGCGGAGCTGAAACCATTTTCACCTTTTGAGAAAATCATGCTAAATAAACTTGATGCGGTGATGGAAATGTCTCGAAGACATGATTCTTTGTTTTCTGGTATTCTTGACAGGTTTGATGATCTTGATCATGAAGTGAAGCTAGTCAAGACTCACCTTGGCATACCTGAAGATGAAGATTGATTCCTGTTCTGTTTTGTTGATTAGTTTAATTAGGTTTTTAAAAATTCTATTTTTGGATTTTATGTTCAATTTGGTTGTAATAGTTTAATTCTGGAACAATTTACTTGCTTTAAATTGTTGAACAATTAAATTCTGGTGAATTTGAAGTTTATTTTGATATGATGGTTTGATTGTGATTTCAAATTGTGATTTGGATGGTTGGTGCATTGATGCTCTATTTTTGAGCATATTTGTTGATGTTATGTTTTTTTATTAAAAAATATTATCTTGTGAGAAAATTGAGTCATGGTTGATTGTTGAACATAATACTCTGTTTTGGGTTGAAGAATTCTGAGTTGTCATTTGTATCTTGATTGATTAAATAATTCTGGTTGAGATGGTGTTGTTCATTGAGATTGAATCTAATGCCTATGTTATACTTGGTTTGGTATGATTCTAAGCACTTGAGGAATGTGAATATGGCTTATATTGTAAAACATAGCTTGGTTTGTTTTTGATAATGCCAAAGGGGGAGAAAGGTTGTTGTGTGTATTGTATGGTTGTTGTTTTTGCAGGTATTATGCTTGTGTGTGTATGTTTTTGCAGGTTTGGTTTGTTGAAATTAGAAGCAAAAATGGTTGGAGCCTAGATTGGTTGTCATCATCAAAAAGGGGGAGATTGTTGAGCTTGGAGGAGCTTGAAGCTTAAAGGAGTTTTGATGATCACAAAATGTGTGTCAAGGGCAACAACAAACAACAACAACTTAGAAGCATAAAAACAAAGTCAAAGATAATGTCAAAGAAAATGCTATGTAATAGGGATTAGTATATAAATTGTTTTGGATGAGTTTATATGTTGTGTGTGCTTTGTGCATAAGCAAAATCTTTATCTAAACTAAGTAGAGAGTGTATGATGATGAGTTAAGAAGATTAGAAAGTTATTTTGAGACATAAAACGAAGTTTTGAGAACTAACTCAAAATAATCGATTATCGTTAAATATAATCGATTATTCCAGCAATAGGCAAAATGGGATGCCTTGCTGCAATAATCGATTATTTGCCAAATAATCGATTATCCCATAAATAACTCTCTGGAATAATCGATTATCCAGCAAAATAATCGATTATATTGTTCTTGGTTGGTTTTCAGAAAACCTGAAGAACAAAATCATCGATTATTCTTTACAATAATCGATTATCTGGGTCTGAAACTTTTATAAATAGTTTGAACTTTTAGAAACTTCAGACATGAGTTAGAACTGATAATCAAATTTAGAAAAGCGTTTTTGTGGAGTCTTTGTGACAATCTTGGAGAGTTTTCTTTGTGAATCCAAGAAGAAAAACGTTTGTGAAAACTTTGAAAGAGGATCATCATCATCATCACATTCTTGAAAGGGGAAGATTAAGATTTGCTTCTGAATTCCAGGTGAATTCGTTCCTTTATTCTTTGTGAATACTTGTAAAATCTTGAGAAGGGTTTCTCAAGTGGTAAGGTTTCTTGTAGTGGGTTTCTACAAGGGGTGCTTTCTTGGGGTCAAGAAAGTGGTTGTCTTTAGTGTTGAAGTATATGCATATGTGGTGTGCTTGTAAACCTTTTTCATTGAGATAGTGGAACAAATCTTGATCAGGTGCTGATTAAGGACTAGATGTAGGTCACATGTGGAGTGGCTGAACCAGTATAAAAGACTTGTGCAATCTTCTTCTACCTTTATCTTTTACTTTGAGTAATATCTTGGTTGAACATTAAAGAAGATAATTCTTGATTAACATGTGTGTGTGAATATTGACGGTTTAATCTGAATTAAAGCATTACATTTGAACCTCATTATTTTGTAATCAAGAAAGCATATAGCATTCATACTTCTATAAACAAGTCTTTGAAGAAACTTCATTGAAAATTCAGTCTTAGAAAAGTTTAAGTGAAATAAAGATCCTAAATACTCTGAAATTTTTTAAAGGGTCATAGAATCCAATTCACCCCCCTCTTGGATTGTGCCATTCTTTTCTAACAATAGAGAGTTACAACTCTTCATGAAAAGACATAACTCAAGACACAGTTGTCTATAAATACCTATAATTTTTTAGAGAAAAGTGATGAACTCTATTGTGAAAATAATCTTTACAAATCACTTGGCCAAATTTGCAAAATCTCTAAAGAGTTCATCAAAGATCATGAAAGTGTAATATCCACTCTTCAAGAGAGTCATTCTATAATACTTAATAGATCATTGGATCTGTAAAGGAGAAAGGGTTTTTCTCCTTGTTGGTGTTTGAATCTCAGCACAAGGAAAGAGAGTTCCAAGGTGTTGGAGGATTCATTTTCTTGTAAGGTTTACAAGAGTAGTGGAAATCTCAAGTAGGAGACTTGAGGACTCGATGTAGGCAGGATTGGCCGAACCAGTATAAAATCAAGTTTGCAATTCTTCTTTCCCTACACTTTTAATTTCTTGTTATTAATTATAATTGTGTAGTTTGCATCATCATTCATTCTTTACATACAAATTTGTCAAAGGAAATAAATTGATAAAGAAGTAATTGGAAAAGTTTTTATAAGAGGAAATTTAGTAAACTTAATTCACCCCCCCCCCCCCTCTTAAGTTAATTGAGGCTAAGGGACTAACACTATTCCTTGAAGTATTTCAACTCCCTAAGCTCTTAAACAACCTCAAATTCAGTCAGAAAGTCCGGATTTATCTTATGTTCCTATCCTTCAATCTCCTACCCATCCTATTCCTTTCCATGCAATACTCGCAACTCACCACCATATGAAATGCAACATGTATCAACACACAAACAAACATCACTTTCAGATACATATGGTTGGAATAATGAGTTGCATGCCATAATACTTCACTTAACCAAGATGAGAAGGAAGGTGATCAGTCTTCTTCCCTCTTAGTACCAATTCAGTATAATGCCTATATAAACCTCTCAAAACATCAACCTCTCATCCCATACTACAAAATCACTACTATGCTTAAACAACTAATCAAAACCACATCAACATACAACATGCACAGAGGTAAGTACATTTCAAATCCACATCTCCATAAACCAATCCAAATCCATATAAACAACATATACATACAGGCATACATACATACATATATATATATAGAGTATATCTACCAAATAGCTCGGTATTTCCATGGCGTTACAGAAGGGCTGTCAAAACGTGCCTAGCACGCATTTGGGAAGATTCCCTTATAAAATGCTTGCTTTGGAGGTTTTAAAATTTTCTCTTTTATTTATTGTTTTTATTTATTTTATTTATTATTTTATTCATTTCTTCATTTATTATTATTTTTATTTTAGTTATAATTCTTATATGCCAATAAATAATCATGTAAATAATAGGTATTTTTTTCATGTAAATAAAATTAAATAGTAAAAGGGGATAAGATATTTAAAATATTATTTATTATTATGCTAATATCATCATAGGGTACCGATTTAGGACAGTGTTGGGTGCCTAACACCTTCCCTATACGTAACCGACTTCCTAACTCAATTCTGGCTATGAGGACCTTTATTGTAATTTCAAAATCTTTTCTTTTCCGATATTTTGAGTAAAATATTGTTAGTGACTCCTTTGAACTTTTTCAAAAACCATTGATTAAGGATTAGTCTAGTGTCTGGACATTCCCTAACCGATGAAATTTTCAAAACAGAAGTTCAAACCATCTATGGGCTATATTGAAATTTTTATGGTTTCGACAGGTATGACCACACGTGACATAGAATGTGCATTTTCTATGTTGTGTGTGCTTATATACATTATAGAATGTGGGTGTCAATGTAATTATCATTACATTTGGTAATCATATTATTACAGACATTGATCACCTGACATAGAAAATGAACTTTCTATGTCTCGTATGTCATAAAATATCTAGACATTCTATGTGGCCAAATTTATAACAAGTCCCAAGGTGACATAAAATGTCAAAATAACCGACATAAAATGTCCCATACATAATAATGAAAGTTTAGGTATTAAAATCACATAAAGAAAAAAGTATTCATAGACTAAATCAAAAATCAAAAAGGTTATAGAACTAATATATATATATATATATATATATATATATATATATATATATATATATATATATATATATATATATATATATATATATATATATATATCAAAGATTGTATAATTAGTGACAAAATCGTATAAAAAAGAAAAATAGCTTTGATTGTAACCTAATCAAGTATGTACGAAACATACTGTATCGAGACGTGTTATCCAGATATCTTATATTTGCTCAGTGTACTTCAAACCACTCGGAAGTTTGTATAAATTCAAACGTACATGTTATCTAAACATGTGATTAATCTCGGAAAATCATATGTAATAATTCCTCACTTCCAATATTTTCCATTTTAACGGCACAGTTTGTTTCTTTTTGAAATGTCCATTAATTCGTATATAATGATTCGTCTCCTACCAAATTTCAGAACTATACCAATAAATAGATATGTATTCTCGACATTGAACAATTTATAACACACTCTAATTAAGTATATAACCAGAAAAATAGGGAAAGGTAAATCAATCTGTTCCTTTAGTATGAATCGAAAAAAAAAAAAAAAAAAAAAAAAGCTGTTCTTTTTGTTATATCTGTGCAACAATTGACGAAACTAAAATCATTATAACAACACCAGGAGACACGTGCATCATCAACTTCGTTGCGGAGTTTTGATCTGAGTTCGTCGGGCCAGAGGAACCTGAAACAACACATATACACACACCATTTACTTAAAATAGTAAGAAAAATGCATATATTCAATTTCTTCGCATTCTTTATTGTCGATTAAAATTTTAAAATTTATGAATAATTAAATAAGTAAATCTCATACAACTTTTCAATTTTAAATAAATTGAAAATGATAATTGTTTTGAATGAATCTTTATCAAAACAACGGTATCAACGTGACTGTTCTCCGTCAAATTTTATCTTATATTTTTCGAATTTTTTAATCAATGTTTATTTTCGTAAAAACTTTTCACTGTTCTACCTTAGTTTACGTGTAATTTGTCAATCTTACCATTCGTGACATTTATAAATTCTTTTGGTTAAGAAGAAAGAAATTGAATAAAGAAAACTAGAAAAGAGAGAAATGATAGAATAGAAATGAGTAAGAAATAAATAAAATTTGGAGTGTTTGATTTAAAAGAAATTGAAGAAAAATTAAAAAGATAGTATTATAAGTTGTTTTGTTTAGATCAAACTAGATTTTTATTTTTTAAATTGATTAAGAAAATCAATTCCATTGATTAAGAAATTAAGAAATCAATTTAAGTTACAATGATCATAATACATTATGTAAGCTTATGACGAAGTGAAGAAATACTTCTATCAATATTATAGTAAAAAAATTAATACATTATGTAAACCAACTTTAATCAGCACGTGTTAATCAATTAAAGTTGGTCATTTACCTTAGAATAATATTATTTCCTTGTCTGAGTACACATGGTTGAGTTCCACCTTAATAAAAAAAAACTAAATTTCTTGCTTTTTTCTACTCAAGTTAGCAAGGAGCAAAAATAAGTGGGATTGACTACTTTTTTTACACCTACTCTCTCTACTTCATACATATCAAACAATCTCTTATTTTTACTCCTTTTATACTCCCATGTATTTCATGCCTATTTCTATTCCAACAAATATAGCGTTAAGAGACGTTATAATAAATTTTAGCTAATAATAAATATTGTATATAAAAGCTTGTGTTAAAAATTAAGTATCAAAAGGAAAACATACTATTGAGGCAAGACAATGGATTCACATGTTTGCCACATCTACCAGGCAATTGCTGAGCCTCATTGATATTAATTCCAGCTTGCTCTGCTTCCTTTGTGCCTCTATTGCTTACCAAGCTACATAGGCACCCTGCATCTGATTCAATCACAGATTTAAGTGGCTCACAACAACTATCAGGTGGGTCTTCAGTGCCATTGAGGTAGTTCAGGCATGGTGAAAGCTTGTTGAGGCAAGAGCTTTGTTGAGCACTTCCTATTGGGATACATGTTAGAAGCACAAGAAATGCAATGCAACAAAGTTCTCTCAACATGGTTTCCATTTTCGTTGGTGATGGTTATAGTATGTGCCCTTATTGTACGTAAGGTTTTATATGTGAAGAGTGAAGCGTGGCAATTAGCTAGAGAAGGAGGAAAAAGTGATTTGAAAATGATGGTTAATTAAGAGTTGGTGATCAAACTTGTGTCCAAATGGTTGACCCTTTTGGGCTTTGTTATTTATTTTGTGGAAGCGTTTGATGGTATGGCTCATAGTTTATTGGACGATGCCACGAGAAAGGGGATAGTTGGACAGGTGAAGCTACTTTCGATTCATTTTCATTTTTCAAAGTGCACGGATTTTCAAACATAGGAAAAATGTTGGTCTGGTCGGCTATCCTTGGGACCGTTTATAGCAAAAGGAAATCGCTAAGCAAACAATTATAAAAAATAAAAATAAAAAGTATAATATGATTTTGGTCGCTCAAAATATTTTAGAATGTTAGTCTACATATATATATATATATATATATATATATATATATATATATATAGATCACACAAGCAAATTAACCACATATATACTATATCATCTATTGATCTAAGTGACCAAAACCATCACTCCATTATTCTCCTCTACAAGGGTGTCTACTACATCTATAATTGTTGATTGACGTTCACATTATTCTTAAAAATCATTCAAACATGAAAAAGAATTATCTATAGTGGGGTAATTCTCAAGTCATCTCATCCTTAGTCTCTATACTGAAGGACCCCTGAATTCCCACACATAATTGGCTCCGTTACGAAATGCTCGAGATGGTCGACTAAGTAACTTGATGTTGACTTGGCAGATATGAAATTCTCGGGAAGGTCGGCTAAGTAATTTAATGTCAGCTTAGCTGGCACAAAAGGTTCAGGATGGTCGGCTAAGTAACTTAATGTCGACATGGTAGGCATGGTCGACTAGGTCAACCTTCATGACGTGCTTACCAAAGACGCTCTAAGCAAGTTTAGTTCCCTTAATGCACCGGTTTTGCCCCTAATTTTTTGGGGCTCATTCCCCTAATCATAGGCTAACTACAACTAGTATAAATAGACCCCAACAAGGTATGTAATTCGACTTAACTATTGCATTTAATACATCAATCCCTTATTGACTTAAGCGTTAGAGTGTCTTTTGTTGGCACCCCTACCTCGAACTGCGTAGAGCAGAACATGAGGACCTCGACCGAAAGTTAAGACCGTGACAATTAAGTGATTAACAAGGTGTGTCTCCTAATACAGGAACATTTGGAGGCCGAAGAGACTTTTTTAGCACCTTTAAAATCTATTTACTAAGACTAAGACATGGTAGTTACATGCAAAGGACCTTCAACATTGGCCCAACCGCCCCCAAATACTAAACACCATCTCAGCATGCCCAGACAAGAGCAGTACCCTTACATAATGCCCCAAATGCAACAGGAACCCACACAATAAGAGGGTCAAGTAAACATTGAGGACCCGCCTGTCACCACCCGCCGAAACGGACCTTGGCATTCGCGACGATGGTCGGACTCTTTTTAAAAGGTTTGAAAAGTGATGGATTGTTAGAACGACTTATTCTCAAACTGAGACCTCATCGAACTAACAATTTTATTAAATGATTCACTAATCCATGTTAATCCCAAGCGGGACCCTCCATAGATTAGTGGTTTTCGCAAAAGGTAGGGTTCTTGGAGTCGCCACCAATGTTTTACTCAAAACATTGGAAAAAGATTTAAGGCAATTGATTTTATAAATCAACCTTGGCCATTACAACCAGAGTTGGGTAAGGGAGTCGGTTACGTGCGGGGAAGGTGTTAGCACCCCACAACGCCCCTTTCGGGTTCCCTATGACGGATTATTTCATAAATAACAGTGTAAAATTACTAAATTACCCCTATTTATTATAAACGATTATAAATTAAATATCTACATGATGACAATATTAAATATGCGCGACAATCAGAAAGCAATAAAAGAAGGGATTTTAAGAAAAACCTCTTGAAGCGTGCTTTTATATATCTAAACAGATGTTAGGAGGCTTTTTGGCGCTCCCTCCCACTATACACTCGCTCGTTCCTTCCCTAAAAATTAATCTTTACTATGGAAATCAAAAAGATTTCCCTTCGACTAGTTCCAATTCTCAAGCTAAATGCTTAGAACTCAAGAACTTCGTCGGATCGGCTCTCGGAGAGAATTCTAGGGCAGAACACTGCTCAAAAACCCCAGAATACTCAAGAAGAGAGTCCAAGAAGTGTGAAAAAGTCAGGAATGACGTCCAAATGACGTCCTATATATAGGGATGAGGCGCAGTACGGCCTCTGGAGTCAATACGACCCGTATTGAGTTTTTGAACTTCAATACGGCCGTATTGTAGTTCAAAATGTGCAGTACGGCCGTACTGAACTCCAAGGAGGCCGTATTGAGCTCCAATCTTCCCACTTCCTTATTTTTAGCTACTCTAAGACCTCTAAACCTACAGATAGTCATCCTATGGTCTTCTAGGAGTCCTTCTGGCTGACTTCCCTTCGATCTTTGAGAGTCTTCGAGTCTTATTTCTGACCCGGACAATTTTAGGGGTCTACAGCTGCCCCCCCTTTACTTAGTCAAACGGCTTTTTAGTGTACCGGTTGCGAAGTAAAGGAGTTGACCCAATTGTCCGGGGAGTAGGCCATCCTTCTGACTTGTAGTGTCTTCCGATGGAAAATTGTTGAGTAGCCTCTCCAGGTTGAGTATTAGTCGTCGCCTCTCCAGGCTCATGCATACCTCCGTGTTTGTAGTCACTTTGGTAGCGTGAGTTTGCCCTCTCCAGGGTCTGCGGTTTGCCCTCCCCAGGGTTGCGTACCTCCGTGCTTCTGATCACTTTGGTAGCGTGAGTTTGCCCTCTCCAGGGTCTGCGGTTTGCCCTCCCCAGGGTTGCATACCTCCGTGCTTCTGATCACTTTGGTAGCGTGAGTTTGCCCTCTCCAGGGTCTGCGATTTGCCCTCCCCAGGGTTGCATACCTCCGTGATTCTGGTCACTTTGGTAGCGTGAGTTTGCCCTCTCCAGGGTCTGCGGTTTGCCCTCCCCAGGGTTGCGTACCTCCATGCTTCTAGTCACTTTGGTAGCGTGAGTTTGCCCTCTCCAGGGTCTGCGGTTTGCCCTCCCCAAGGTTGCATACCTCCGTGCTTCTGATCACTTTGGTAGCGTGAGTTTGCCCTCTCCAGGGTCTGCGGTTTGCCCTCCCCAGGGTTGCGTACCTCCGTGCTTCTGATCACTTTGGTAGCGTGAGTTTGCCCTCTCCAGGGTCTGCGGTTTGCCCTCCCCAGGGTTGCATACCTCCGTGATTCTGGTCACTTTGGTAGCGTGAGTTTGCCCTCTCCAGGGATTTGTGTTGATTTTGTCTCCACAGTCCACGATGCTGCTTCGACGGTTTGTTTTTGATTTTGGTGCCGCTGAGGGCTGGATAACGCAGGGATCCGTCTAGGGGATGTGCAGTTACTCATAGGTTCTTGTGTCCCAACTTTCCATTGTGTAGTTGGTGCCCACTGGGAAATTCTGATTCCGTGGGGATGCAGACACAAAGATGCTCTTCCTGAGGTGAGCGATGCCTTATGATTGGCTGACGTCCTTTCGACGTTGGTGGAGTATCCCGGTTATCCTTATTCGGGTGACTCTTTTGATTTTTCAGTTTTGTTGCCTCTGTGTAGGCTGTTATCCGCTGGGGGATTCTGTCATTGATTTTGATTGGCCTCTTCTGTTAGGCGGATTATCTTGCTGTTCAATGATTGGCTGAATGCCGAATTTCGCTTGGGGAATGATTATTGATCTTTTTTGGATTTTCTCTGAAAGAATGCCTCTGAGTAGGCGAATGGGGATTTGAGGACTTTATGTATCCCAGAGTATTATTTAGGAAGCCTCTGCAGGCTTAGCTTCACTCATCGCTTGAGTTGGAAAGCTACCTTCCACTGAGGAAGTCTGAGTCCTTTGACTCGGATATTTCGTGTTTGGGCGACCATGCTTCCATTGGGGATTTTTACTGGTCTTGCTTTGATAGCTCTTACTGGGGATTTTGATCCACGAGAGTGAGCTGAGAAGTCTCTGGGGAGTATTATTTCGACAAGCCTCTCCAGGCTCAATTATTCTGTGTGATGAGGTTGTATTATTTCGGCAAGCCTCTCCAGGCTCAATTATTCTGTGGGAGTATTATTTCGGCAAGCCTCTCCAGGCTCGGTTATTCTTGTACGTTTTATTGATTTTTTGTTCAGCCCAAGAGTGCAAGCGGAGATGTCTCTTGGGGAGTATTATTTCGACAAGCCTCTCCAGGCTCAATTATTCTGTGTGATGAGGGAGTATTATTTCCGCAAGCCTCTCCAGGCTCAATTATTCTGTGGGAGTATTATTTCGGCAAGCCTCTCCAGGCTCAGTTATTCTGTATGATGCGGGAGTATTATTTCGGCAAGCCTCTCCAGGCTCGATTATTCAGTATATTTCTTGGATTTTCTGAATTTTGCCTTTTTTCGTTGATTTCGGCTTTTTCTGTTGGAGGGATCTCAAACACACTCACAGATGAAGTATGCAGAGGAATGAAGATGTTGTGATGAATGAGAATGGGCCAATACGGGCCGTATTGAATTCAATACGCCCGTATTGGTGTGGACGTTATGGCCAATGCTGCCGTATTTATTTCGGTACGCCCGTATTGAGTTGAAAATTTGTTCATAACCCTGATTTTAGTACGGGTGTACTGAACATGGTACGGGCGCATTGTTTTTTTTCTGAAGTTTATATTTTTTTGTTTTTTTGTTTTTTTGTTTTTTTGTTTTTTTAGTAAATAGAGAATAAGTGATCTTCCAGTACACCTATCATCTGTATGCATGTATGCGGTATGATGCACCTAATTCTATTTGATTTATTTTTTCAAAAGAATTAACCGATGCGTTTCTTTGTTTGGATTTTGCCATTCCTCTAGACGGGCTGTGCGCTGCCGATTTCTGTAACCGAGGAATGATGCGTGTTATATTGAGATGGGCGTCATCAACCCAGTGATCCTCCCCTTCCTTTAGAAGACGTGTCAACCCTCCTATTGACCACTATATCTCCATGTTTCCACTAGATTATCCTAAAATTGTTTGGGACAAGAGAGAAAAGAAAGGAAAGATATTTTTGTTCTGAAGTTTGTGTTTTAGAGGGGATTTATTTTTTCAAAAATGGTTTTTGTAAGAATGGTTGGCCAAGGTAGGCTTATGTGTTTAGGCTTGTTTGATTAAACACTTATGAAGTTAAGAAAATCTTGTTATTGACGTTGTGATTTTGACAACTTAGATAGCTTCCCTTGAACCTTTCTTGAATCCGGCTCGTGGTACCATCATGGATTTATTTATTTATTTTTTTTTATTGTCCTTATTTTTGCCTAAAACACCCTTTTGTGGCGTTTTAGTGGACTTTTGTTTTTATTTATTTTTGCAACCCTAACTTTTGCCTAGGTCACCCTTTCGTGGGATTCCTAGCGGGTCTTTTGCTCTTATTTTTGCGCAGCCCCCTTTTTGGGTTTCCTGCCGAGCTTTTTTATTTTAAAGGATTTCTTTTTATCCATGATGGCACTTGTCGAGGCCAAGGGAAGGTGCTCCAAGTTGTCACACACACTTCCACATAAAAATGATGCGGGTTTATTGTTATTAAGACAATTTTAACCTCATTCATGCTTATTCAAACAGGGTTAAAATAATGTGGTCTAGAATTTTATTGCAAGCAAGAAAAGAAGCAATAAGAAATAATAAAGAATGATTTTATTATAATCATAATGGAAACATGTGCCCTATCGAGGCTCGGGGGTCGGGCTGTCCCCGAGGAGTAATCTCTAATAGTCATCAGGTCTATACATCCCTATCGGAAGGAGAAGAACACTTGATGACGACGACCGGCCTTGACGCTTGTGAACCGGCCTTCCTAAAGATCTGGCTTAAAGAACGTCGAGAAGGATCTTGGTTCCTCTTCGTCCTTTGATCTTTATTAGGGTTGTATCCTAACCCTTGTTTCCCCGGATTATCCTTGATAATGGGTAGCTCGGGAATTCCTTGGGAATCCTTGCCAAGTCCTTGTCCGGGCAAGTATCCGTTCTTGGTGAGCATATGGGCTACCTTCTTCATTTCTCGGGGAAACGTTTCAACATTGGCAATCTCCAATGCTTGGAAGGCGGTCTCTAGAGCTTCCTCTGCTGTATCCACGTAAGGTATGGCAGATGGCTTACTGATAAGTATGTCATCTTCAGCTTGTACAGTCACCAGCTTGTCACCCACAATGAATTTGACTTTCTGGTGGAGCGTAGAGGGAACAGCTTTCGCATCATGAATCCAAGGTCGGCCGAGGAGACAGCTGTATGCGGGAGTAATGTCCATCACTTGAAATTCGACATTAAAGATGGTGGGTCCAATTTGGATTGGAAGATTGATCTCTCCCACCACTTCTCTTTTAGAACCGTCGAAAAGCTCGAACGATCATGTTGCTCGGGCGCATTTGGACTCCCTTGATTGCCAATTGCTTGAGCGTTCTTTTTGGCATCACATTCAAGGAAGATCCATTATCTACCAAGACTTTAGCGATGTGATATTCCTTGCACTTGACAGAGATGTGCAAGGGCTTGTTGTGGTTCGGTCCCTCAGCGGGGATTTCTTCATCGGTGAAAGTGAGGTGATCATTAGCCGTGATGTGACTAACAATCCCCTCAAATTTGTCTTGGGAGATAGTGTGCGATACGTATGCCTCGTTCAAGACTTTCAACAGAGCTTGCCGATGCGGTTCGGAGCATAGGATCAACGACAACAGAGTAATCTTTGATGGCGTCTTATGAAGTTGATCCACGATGGAGTACTCGCTCTGTCGGATATATTTTAACAGCTCGTTAGTCTCTTCCTCGAATTCTTTATTTTCCTCGGTTTTTTCTTTTTCTTTTTCTTTTCCTTTATTCTTGGGAGCTTTATCATGAAGATCTTCGGGAGTGTAGATCCTGCCACTCCTACTCATGCCCCCAAGTCCAGCGATGTTAGAGATATCGTTGTCGGCAGAAGAATGGATGTCGTATATCCATGGCACAGCCTTATTCGATTCGTAGGGGAAAGGTCTTGGAGCAGTGATCCTTAACGGTGTCGGACCTTCTCCTTTATTCGTCTTGATTACCAACAACGGAGTTGATGTGCGCTCGCTTGGCGCGGTTGTTGGCTTACACTTAATAACAAATGGCGTGCGATCCATCTTGAACATACGCATCGATTAATTCTTTCTTTTTATTAATGTTTATTAATGATTTATTGGGAGGGATGTATGAAATGAAAACCTAGATCCCTCCATGATCTTTGATAAGAATGCATGATATGAGATGATGGCGATGAATATGCATGCATTGTGTTTATTCAACTAAGCATTATCATGTTTTTAGGATGTCCCTAAGATGATGCATGATATTGCTTGGTTTGGATAAATAACCCTTTTTTCTTTTTTTGGGTATTTTGTTTTTTGTATTTTTTTGGGTGAAAAGGGAAACTACCTATATGAATGTGATGAAGGTAGATGTTAACACCATGTAATGGAAGATTCTTATTCCTATTTATTTTTATTTTAAAAAGGAATGTTGTATGTTTAAAGAATGCAATGTATGCTCAAAGAATGTCACATAAACATTTACACAAACAATTCACTCATCCACGAACAGTCACGAGCGAATCACGAGGTAGGGGTATCCTGCAGAAAAGTGCATATTCAAGGTGGTTCTAACTGTTCTCACTGGTCTGAGGCCCCCAAGGTGCCCCCATTATAGGGACCCAATCCCTCTCGTCGTAACTCGATGGAAAGTTCCAACGCACTGTCGGACTCGAGTTCATGGTTATCACCTTGAGTGATGCTTTTCGACAACGGTCTACGGGCACCTATAGACCCATTCGACAACCGGCCGTACTAACATCCATTCCCTATGGCTTTCCACTCATGCCCCCGGGTATAGAGGGAACTGTTGTGTGCAAAGGTTTGTGTGCAGTTTATATTTCAAACAATTGCGAGAATTTAAAAATACAACAGTTATTAAAGCCAAATAGATAAAACATGTTATCATACAAGCGAGGGGTAATGAAGTAATTTTAAACTATTATTTTAGAAATAATCCATCACTAAATGGGATTGACTCTCGAGGCTTCCCCAGTGAAGTCGCCATCTGTCGCCACCCACCGAAACGGACCTTGGCATTCGCGACGATGGTCGGACTCTTTTTAAAAGGTTTGAAAAGTGATGGATTGTAAGAACGACTTATTCTCAAACTGAGACCTCATCGAACTAACAATTTTATTAAATGATTCACTAATCCATGTTAATCCCAAGCGGGACCCTCCATAGATTAGTGGTTTTCGCAAAAGGTAGGGTTCTTGGAGTCGCCACCAATGTTTTACTCAAAACATTGGAAAAAGATTTAAGGCAATTGATTTTATAAATCAACCTTGGCCATTACAACCAGAGTTGGGTAAGGGAGTCGGTTACGTGCGGGGAAGGTGTTAGCACCCCACAACGCCCCTTTCGGGTTCCCTATGACGGATTATTTCATAAATAACAGTGTAAAATTACTAAATTACCCCTATTTATTATAAACGATTATAAATTAAATATCTACATGATGACAATATTAAATATGCGACAATCAGAAAGCAATAAAAGAAGGGATTTTCATTTTTCAAAGTGCACGGATTTTCAAACATAGGAAAAATGTTGGTCTGGTCGGCTATCCTTGGGACCGTTTATAGCAAAAGGAAATCGCTAAGCAAACAATTATAAAAAATAAAAATAAAAAGTATAATATGATTTTGGTCGCTCAAAATATTTTAGAATGTTAGTCTACATATATATATATATATATATATATATATATATATATATATATATATAGATCACACAAGCAAATTAACCACATATATACTATATCATCTATTGATCTAAGTGACCAAAACCATCACTCCATTATTCTCCTCTACAAGGGTGTCTACTACATCTATAATTGTTGATTGACGTTCACATTATTCTTAAAAATCATTCAAACATGAAAAAGAATTATCTATAGTGGGGTAATTCTCAAGTCATCTCATCCTTAGTCTCTATACTGAAGGACCCCTGAATTCCCACACATAATTGGCTCCGTTACGAAATGCTCGAGATGGTCGACTAAGTAACTTGATGTTGACTTGGCAGATATGAAATTCTCGGGAAGGTCGGCTAAGTAATTTAATGTCAGCTTAGCTGGCACAAAAGGTTCAGGATGGTCGGCTAAGTAACTTAATGTCGACATGGTAGGCATGGTCGACTAGGTCAACCTTCATGACGTGCTTACCAAAGACGCTCTAAGCAAGTTTAGTTCCCTTAATGCACCGGTTTTGCCCCTAATTTTTTGGGGCTCATTCCCCTAATCATAGGCTAACTACAACTAGTATAAATAGACCCCAACAAGGTATGTAATTCGACTTAACTATTGCATTTAATACATCAATCCCTTATTGACTTAAGCATTAGAGTGTCTTTTGTTGGCACCCCTACCTCGAACTGCGTAGAGCAGAACATGAGGACCTCAACCGAAAGTTAAGACCGTGACAATTAAGTGATTAACAAGGTGTGTCTCCTAATACAGGAACATTTGGAGGCCGAAGAGACTTTTTTAGCACCTTTAAAATCTATTTACTAAGACTAAGACATGGTAGTTACATGCAAAGGACCTTCAACATTGGCCCAACCGCCCCCAAATACTAAACACCATCTCAGCATGCCCAGACAAGAGCAGTACCCTTACATAATGCCCCAAATGCAACAGGAACCCACACAATAAGAGGGTCAAGTAAACATTGAGGACCCGCCTGTCACCACCCGCCGAAACGGACCTTGGCATTCGCGACGATGGTCGGACTCTTTTTAAAAGGTTTGAAAAGTGATGGATTGTTAGAACGACTTATTCTCAAACTGAGACCTCATCGAACTAACAATTTTATTAAATGATTCACTAATCCATGTTAATCCCAAGCGGGACCCTCCATAGATTAGTGGTTTTCGCAAAAGGTAGGGTTCTTGGAGTCGCCACCAATGTTTTACTCAAAACATTGGAAAAAGATTTAAGGCAATTGATTTTATAAATCAACCTTGGCCATTACAACCAGAGTTGGGTAAGGGAGTCGGTTACGTGCGGGGAAGGTGTTAGCACCCCACAACGCCCCTTTCGGGTTCCCTATGACGGATTATTTCATAAATAACAGTGTAAAATTACTAAATTACCCCTATTTATTATAAACGATTATAAATTAAATATCTACATGATGACAATATTAAATATGCGACAATCAGAAAGCAATAAAAGAAGGGATTTTAAGAAAAACCTCTTGAAGCGTGCTTTTATATATCTAAACAGATGTTAGGAGGCTTTTTGGCGCTCCCTCCCACTACACACTCGCTCGTTCCTTCCCTAAAAATTAATCTTTACTATGGAAATCAAAAAGATTTCCCTTCGACTAGTTCGAATTCTCAAGCTAAATGCTTAGAACTCAAGAACTTCGTCGGATCGGCTCTCGGAGAGAATTCTAGGGCAGAACACTGCTCAAAAACCCCAGAATACTCAAGAAGAGAGTCCAAGAAGTGTGAAAAAGTCAGGAATGACGTCCAAATGACGTCCTATATATAGGGATGAGGCGCAGTACGGCCTCTGGAGTCAATACGGCCCGTATTGAGTTTTTGAACTTCAATACGGCCGTATTGAATTCAGTACGGCCGTATTGAAGTTCAAAAACTTCAATACGGCCGTATTGGTTTCAGTACGGCCGTATTGTTGTTCAAAATGTGCAGTACGGCCGTACTGAACTCCAAGGAGGCCGTATTGAGCTCCAATCTTCCCACTTCCTTATTTTTAGCTACTCTAAGACCTCTAAACCTACAGATAGTCATCCTATGGTCTTCTAGGAGTCCTTCTGGCTGACTTCCCTTCGATCTTTGAGAGTCTTCGAGTCTTATTTCCGACCCAGACAAATTTAGGGGTCTACACCGCCGAACTGCAATGACGACCTATGGCTACTACGTGAAGAGATATGGTCGCTATATGCAAGCAACAGGAGGCCGATGCCAAGGAAATGGCAAAGCTTCAACATTAGAACACCATGCTCCAAAGCTTAAACAAAACTTAGATCCCTACCACGCCTACACCCCTAGAAGAGTTAGCCTACTATGTTCCAACTAATCATGTCGCTCGGACACCCATTACTTCTTTGGTGAGTGGCAAAGCCGACACAACAAGTAACTCTCTTAGACACCCATTCTCCCTAATACTCGACCACAACCAGAGTTTTCCCATCGAGAAATATGATGGATCGACTGACCCTGAGGAGCAATTGAATGTGTTCCTAACACAGGTCACCCTCTCAACTCAAGATAATGCTGCATTATGTCGTATGTTCCCCACTTCTCTAAAAGGTAGGGCACTGAGCTGGTTCACGTGCCTCCCTAGCTCCTCTATTGATTCATTCAGTGAATTGGCATCTCACTTCACCTTGCAATTTCCTACTAGCAAGCCATACAGGACGACCTCACTTGCATTGGTAGGGATACGACAGGAGAAAAAGTAAAGCCTCAGAGACTTCATGGACTAGTTCAACAAAATCACTATGGAAATTGGCAACCTTAACCTCGTCATGGCGATGGATCAGCTAAGTAGTTCCTTAACACCAAGACCTTTCATGAATAGCCTGTGCAAAAAACCACCTAAAGACAAGAATGATCTCTGATGCCAAGTGAAAAAGTAGATGCAGATGGAAGAGTTGGTTGAAACAACAAATAGGTTAGGGCTGACGAAGGCCACAATTGGAGGGGTGATAGTCGAGAGATGGTTAAAAAGGGGAACATGGAACAATTGAGTACTTGTCCCCCGTCCAGACTGCGTTATACAACATATACGCCACTCAATGTGAGTAGGGAAAAAGTACTAGAGTAGACTCTAGCCTCCAAGATCCTCACTGTACCGAAGCAGGCAAACAAGCCCAAGGCAAAGACGGAAAAGATGTGTCAATACCACTTTAACAAAGGGCACTCAACTGAAGAATGCCTGCATTTAAAGAAAAGTTGGAGGATCATATAAAACAAGGTTAACTGAAAAGTTTTGTTAACTACCAAGATCATGCTTCGACATCAGATCGTCGACAATTGTCAAATGAAAGGTCCTACCACCCTCGCAAAGGACAACACGTGAGGGAATATAAAGGTTGTCCCGCTTAGTAGAATGGAGGGACCCTTCTACAGGAGGTAACGATCAACCAAGAAAAGTGATAAACACCATCGTAGGAGCTTTCGCCGAAGGAGGAGCCACCTCCTCAGCAAGGAAAAGGCACCTTCGGTGGTACGTTCCATAAAATTTGTCGAGCATCCGAGGATACCTCGAATTTCACCCATAACATTTTTGGATCATGATTTCTACGGTGTCGACCCCATTCAAGACGATCCCATGGTGATTTTCGTCGAAGTACACAATTGTACTATAAAGAAGACTTTGATCAATCAGGGAAGCTCGACGGATATATTATATTGGAATACCTTCATGCAAATAGGAATCCCCGAAGAGAGCCTTTATAGTGAACCTCTGGTCATATTTTCAGGGGAGAGAGTAATGATAAGAGGGTGCATAGACCTATACACCTATTATGGCGTCGACCATAAAGATTTTCGAGAAACCAAAATTCGTTACATTGTGGTGCATGACAACACATCATACAATATCATACTAGGGCAACCCTCCATTAATGCCCTTGGATCCATTGTTTCAACCCCTCACTTGTGCATGAAGTTCCCATCGAGGGAAGGATGAGCAATAACCGTCCACGCTGATCAAAAGATGGCCAGGGAGTGATACCTCACCATTTTGAAGATACAACTGTTGAGATTCATGGAGTAGTGAATCAACTCAAACTTGAAGTATGAGAGTTTTGATGATAACAAAGGAGTTGAAGCTGATCAAGGATACAAAGCAGTCAAGAAAGGAAGATATGAAAATCATGATGTGTAATAGGAGTAGCTCATAAGTTCTTATGTGTTGTGTTGTGTTGCTTAGTTTATTTTGCATGAGTGTGCTTTGTGGATGAGTTAATTTTAATCTAAATTGACTAAGAATGAGTATGATGATGATTTAAAATACTTGAAAAGATTTTTGAAGTATAAAATTTGAGTTTTTGGAAACTAACTCAAAATAATCGATTATCATTAAGTGTAATCAATTATTCCAGAAACAGGTGAAAAGAGCCTTGCTGTAATAATCGATTATCTGTAAAATAATCGATTATTCCAGGAAGCACTTTAGGGAATAATCGATTATCCTGCAAAATAATCAATTATTCTGTTCTTGAGTGATTTCCAAAAATCATGAAGAGCAAAATAATCGATTATCCTTTAAAATAATCGATTATCTGGTTCTAAAATTTTTATAAATAGCTTTCACACTTTGAAACTTCAGAACAGAGAATGAATTGAAAATCATCGAGAGAAAAACTATATTGTGAAGTCTTTGTGACCTTCTTGGAGTGTTTTCTTTATGAAACCAAGAAGAAAAACATTTTGTGAAATGCTTTGAAAAAGAATCATCATCATCACTACATTCTTGCGAGAGAAAGATTAAGATTTGCTTTTGGAATTCACATTCTAAATTTTTCAGCTTCCAGGTGAATTCGTTCCTTTAATTCCTTGTGTAAAGTGTAAGGGAAATCTTGAGTAGGTGTCTCAAGTGGTTAGGAATTCTTGTAGTGGGTTTCTACAAGAAGTGCTTTCTTGGGGGCAAGAAAGTGGTTATCTTGAATGTAGGAGTATATGCATGTGTGGTATGCTTGTAAAACTTCTTCCTTGAGATAATGGAATAAATCTTGATCAGGTTATGATTGAGGACTGGATATAGGTCACATGTGGAGTGGTTGAACCAAGATAAAATACTTGTGCATTCTTCTCTCTCACTCTTATCTTTTACATTGAGCAAAATCTTGGTTGAGTGTTAAATTGGCTGGTCTTAATTAATATGTTTGTAGGCATAACATTGCTTTAAACTGAATCAAAGTATTGCATTTTAGTTGTTCTTAACATTGAACTTAATCAAAATTAATCAAGAAAACATATAGGACTCATTCCCATTGGCAAGTCTTTCAAGGAACTTCTTTGAGAATTCATATTAGAAAAATTTAAGTTGAAATAAAGATCCTTAGAACTCTAAAAAAAATTTAAGTGTCATAGAATCCAATTCACCCCCCTCTTGGATTGAGCCATTCTTTTCTAACAATTGGTATCAGAGCAAGGTTCTTGAGTGTTAATCAAGATTTCAAAAATGGCCAACAACAACCTACCTTATGGTGAGGGTGTGTCTATTCATAGACCTCCTATTTTCAATGGTGAAAACTATGTCTATTGGAAAATTAGGATGAGAATTTTCATTGAAGTAATTGATATTGTTGTGTGGGATGCAATTGAAAATGGACCCTATATCCCTATGACCAAAGATGGTGATGGAAAGAGAGAAAAACATTGGAGTGAGTGGAGTGATGATGGGAAAAAGAGAGCTCAATATGACTATAGAGCAAAGAACATAATAACATCAGCATTGTCTATTGATGAGTTTTTTAGAATTTCTCAATGCAAGTAAGCTAAAGAAATATGGGACACATTACAAGTTACTCATGAAGGAACAAGGGATGTAAAAAGATCTAGAAAGCAGACTCTTACAAGAGAATATGAATTGTTGAGAATGAATCATGGTGAATCAATTTCTGATTTTCAAAAACGGTTTACACACTTGATAAATCACCTTATTGATCTTGGCAGGAAATTTGAAGAAGAAGAACTAAATTTGAAAATTCTATAATGCTTGGATAGATCTTGGCAAGAAAAGGTTACTACAATAGAAGAATCAAAGGACTTAACTTCATTGACCCTTGCAACTCTCTTTGAAAAGTTAAGAGAGCATGAGCAAAAGCTGCACATTTTTGAGGAAAATGAACAATAAGACAAAAAGGAAAAAGGAGTGTCTCTAAAAGCCTTAAAATTAGTCAAAGGCAAAGAAATATGTGAAGACTTAAGCTCCAAAGATTTTGATTTAGAGAACTTTAACTTGCTGGTGAAAAAGTTTAGAAAATTCCTAAGAAAGAAGAGGAGTTCCCCCTACAAGTTCAACACGAAGGCCAACAAGAAAGAGGAAGGAAGCACATCCTCTTACAACTGTTTTGAATGTGGAAAACCAGGCCACATAAAAGATGAATGCCCCAAACTTCAAAAGAAGCAACAAGAGGAAAAGAAAGGGAAGAAAAATTATAAAGGAAAAAGAGCCTACATAGCTTGGGAAGACAATGACTCAAGAAAAACAAGTGATGAATCTGAATTTGAGGAAAACAACTTATGTTTTATGGCTAGAGCTGATCAAGACACGATAGTAAGTGATTCTGATCTTGAATCTAATCCAGATTATGATCAACTTCAAGAATCTTTCATTCAAATTCACAAAGAGGCTGTGAAATTAGATGCTTTAAATTCTAAGCTTAAAGGCAAATTGTCATGGTATGAAAATGCTTTAATTAGAGCTGAACAAGAGCTTGAAAATTTGAAAAATGAACATGAAAATCTTCAAACAATTTTAAACTTCAATGAAGCTCATTGTGAAACCTCCCTTTCTTCAAAAGTTGATTATGAAAATTGCATGGTTTTGGAAAAGGAAAATGATGATTTGAAAAAATCTCTTGCAAAATTCACAATGGGAAATGAAAATTTGAATATCATTTTGGGAAAGCAAAGACATGCTTTTGATAGAAGTGGACTTGGTTTTAATCAAAGCATGAACATGCCATTAAAATCAAAGGAAAGAGTTTTTGATAGAAAACAATCTTTTAGAAATTTCAAAGGCAATTTCATAAAACAAACTACTTGCTTTTATTGTTGTAAGAAAGGACATACAATGAGGAATTGCTATTCTAAGAAATATGGTGTTCCAAATGGAGAAATGATTTGGATTAAAAAGAGTTAAAGGCTGAGAACAAACCATCAAGGACCCTTCACATGGGCACCTAAATCAATTTTCTGATTTTGTTGTAGGAATGCTTGAGAGCCAAAAGCTTACTATGGTATCTTGATAGTGGCTGCTCAAGGCATATGAATGGAGATCCTTCAAAATTCTCAAGTCTAAAATTAAAGAATGAAGGATTTGTTACATATGGTGAAAACAACAAAGGGAAGATTCTTGGTCATGGAAATATTGGTAACTCTTACTCCTCAACATTGATTGAAAATGTATTACTTATTGAAGGGCTGAAACATAAATTGCTTAGTATAATCCAACTTAGTGACAAATGATTTAAAATTGAATTTGATAATACTTGTTGTTTTATCTATGATAAAATGAAAATAAATTAGATTCATTGGAAAAAGAATTGACAACATTTATATGCTAGACTTAGAACATTCAACTACAATTTCTAACACCAAGTGCTTGATAATCAAAGAAGATAATATTTGGCTTTGGCATAGAAGAGCTGCACATATTCACATGGATCACTTGAAAAAACTTAGTAGAAAGGAGTTAGTAATTGGATTACCTAAACTCAAGTTCAGCAAGAACAAACTATGTGATACTTGTCAAAAAGGCAAGCAAGTGAAGGCTAGCTTTAAAAGCAAAAATCTGATTTCAACTTCTAGACCTTTACAATTAATTCACATGGATTTGTTTGGTCCTTCAAGAACCATGAGTCTAGGAGGGAATTACTATGGGCTGGTTATGGTAGATGATTATTCAAGATTCACTTGGGTTATGTTTCTTGCAAATAAAAGTGAAGCTTTCAATGCTTTTAAGAAATTTGCTAAGCTTGTTCAAAATGAGAAAAACACAAATATCACCTCAATTAGAAGTGATCATGGAGGTGAATTCCAAAATGTTTTGTTCCAAAAATTATGTGAAGAACATGACATTAATCATAATTTTTCAGCACCTAGGACACCTCAACAAAATGGGGTTGTGGAAAGGAAAAATAGGTCTCGTGAGGAATTAGCTAGGACTATGTTGAATGAGACTAAACTACCTAAATACTTTTGGGCTGATGCAATTAACGCATGTCATGTGTTCAATAAGGTTCTAATTAGGCCTATTCTAAAAAGAACTCCTTATGAGATTTATAATGGAAGGAAGCCTAATATCTCATACTTTAGAGTATTTGGTTGTAAATGTTTTGTGTTGAATAATGGTAAGGAATAACTTGGTAAATTTGATGCTAAAGCTGATGAAGCAATTTTCTTGGGTTATTCTACAAATAGCAAAGCTTATAGAGTATATAACAAGAGAACTCTAGTAGTTGAAGAATCAGTGCATGTTGTGTTTGATGAGACCAACAAGCAAGAAACAAAGCAAACTGAAATAGAGGACTTGACTGATTTTCTTGATCAACCGCCCTTAGAAAATGAACAAAGTGAAATGCCTAAAGAGAGTGAATCAATTGAAACCATTGAAAATTCAACTGAACAATTGCCTAAGGAATGGAAGACTTCTAAGGACTTATCAATTGAAAATATAATTGGGAACATTGGTAAAGGAGTGTCAATGTAGACCCCTAAAATTGTCCGGGTCGGAAATAAAGCTTGAAGACTCTCAAAGACTGAAGGAAGATCCGCCAGAAGGACTCCTGGAAGGCCCTAGGAGGGTTCTCTGTAGGTCTAGAGGTCTTAGAATAGCTCAAAATAAGGAAGTGGAGGGAATGAAGCCCAATACAGCCGTACTGCACTTAATACGGCCGTATTGAAGCTTCAATACGGCCGCAGTAAACTCAATACGGCGTATTGAAGTTTCTGAAACTTCAATACGGCCGTACTGAAATCAATACGGCCGTATTGAAGCTTCAATACAGCCGTATTGAACTCAATACGGCCGTATTGAAATTTCTGAACTTCAATACGGCCGTATTGAACTCAATACGGCCGTATTGAAGTTCAAAAATTTCAATACGGCCGTATTGCTTCTGTAGGCCGTATTGCGCCTATTCCCTATAAATATGACGTCAATTGGGCGTCATTCCACACTTTCACACTCAGTTTTGACTCCCTCCTTGAGTATTCTGGGGTTTTTGAGCAGTGTTCTGCCCTAGAAATCTCTCTGGGAGTCGATCCGACGAAGTTCTGGAATTCCGAGCACTTAGCTTGGAGATTCGAACCTAGTCGAAGGGAAATCCTCCGGATTTCCATAGTCAAAAGTTTTTAGGAAGGAGCGAGCGAGCTTGTAGAGCGAGGGAACGCCAAAAAGCTTCCCAGTTTTACTCAATATATAAAAGCACGCTTCAAGAGGTTTCTTCTTAAATCCTTCCTTTTACTAGTTTCTGTGTGCATATTTAAACTGTCATCATGTAGATAGTTAATTTATAATCGCTTATAATAAATAGGGGTAATTTAGTAATTTTACGCTATTATTTTAGAAATAATCTGTCATAGGGAACCCGAAAGGGGCGCTGTGGGGTGCTAACACCTTCCCCACGCGTAACCGACTCCCTTACCCGACTCTGGTTGTAATGACCAAAGTTGATTTATAAAATCAATTGCCTTATCCCTTTTTCCAATGTTTTGAGTAAAACATTGGTGGCGACTCCACGAACCCTCCTTTTGCGAAAACCACTAATCCATGGAGGGTCCCGCTTGGGATTAATATGGATTGGTGAGACTTTTAATAAATAAATTGGATAAGATCGACAAGGTCTCAGTTTGAGAACAAGTCGTTCTAATAATCCAATACATTTTCAAAACTAAAATAATAAGCGAGCTCGACCGTCTTCGCGACCGCCGAGGCCCGTTTGGGCCGGTGGCGACAGATGGCGACTTCACTGGGGAAGCCTCGAGAGTCAGTCCCATTTAGTGACAGATTATTTTTAACAAATAATAGTTAAAATTACTTCGTTACCCCTTGCTTGTATGATAACATGTTTATCTATGTGGCTTTTAAATAACTGTTGTATGTTTAAATTCCGCAATTGTTTGAAATAAAAACTGCACACAAACCTTTGCACACAACAGTTCCCTCTATACCCGGGGGCATGAGTGATTAACCATAGGGAGTGGATGTTAGTACGGCCGGTTGTCGAATGGGTCTATAGGTGCCCGTAGACCGTTGTCGGAAAACATCACTCAAGGTGATAACCATGAACTTGAGTCCGACGGTGCGTTGGAGCTTTCCATCGACCTACGATGAGAGGAATTGGGTCCCTATAATGGGGGCACCTTGGGGGCCTTTGACCAAGTGAGAACAGTTAGATCCTCCTTGAATATGCACTTTTCTGCAGGAGACCCCTACCTTGTGATTCGCTCGTGACTGTTCGTGGATGAGTGAATTGTGTGTGCATTGATTATGTGACATTGTATGAGCATACATTGCATTATTTAAACATACAACATTCCTATTCTTTTAAAAATAAGAATAAATAGGAATAAGAATCTTCCATTATACGGTGTTAACATCTACCTTCATTACATTCATATAGGTAGTTTCCCTTTTCACCCAAAAAATATAATAAATAAAAATACCCAAAAAAGAAAAAGGGTTATTTATCCAAACCAAGCAATATCATGCATCATCTTAGGGACATCCCGAAAACATGATAAGGCTTAGTTCAATAAACACAATGCATGCATATTCATCGCCATCATCTCATATCATGCATATAGATCATGGAGGGATCTAGGAGTCATTCATACATCTCTCCTAGTAATCCATTAATAAACATTAATAAAAAGAAAGGATTAGTCGATGCGTATGTTCAAAGAATGGATCGCACGCCGTTCGTTATCAAGTGTAAGCCAACAACCGTGCCAATCGAGCGCACATCAACTCCGTTGTTAGTAATCAAGACGAATAAAGGGGAAGGTCCGACACCATTAAGGATCACAGTCCCAAGGCCTTTCCCTTACAAATCAAATAAGGCTGTGCCGTGGATATACGACATCCACTCTTCTGCCGACAGCGATATCTCCAACATCGCTGGACTTGGGGGCATGACTAGGAGTGGCAGGATCTACACTCCCGAAGATCTTCATGACAAAGCTCCCAAGAATAAAGGGAAAGAAAAAGAAGAAAAAACCGAGGAAAATAAGGAATCCGAGGAGGAGACAGACAAACTGTTAAAATATATCCGACAGAGCGAGTACTCCATCATGGATCAACTTCATAAGACGCCAGCAAAGATTACTCTGTTGTCGTTGATCCTATGCTCCGAACCGCATCGGCAAGCTCTGTTGAAAGTCTTGAACGAGGCATACGTGTCGCACACTATCTCCCAAGACAAGTTTGAGGGGATTGTTAGTCACATCACGGCTAATGATCACCTCACCTTCATCGATGAAGAAATCCCCGCCGAGGGATCAAACCACAACAAGCCCTTGCACATCTCTATAAAGTGCAAGGAGTATCACATCGTTAAAGTCTTGGTAGATAATGGATCTTCCTTGAACGTAATGCCAAAAAGAGCGCTCGAGCAAGTGGCAATCAAGGGAATCCAAATGCGCCCGAGCAACATGATCGTTCGAGCTTTCGACGGTTCTAAAAGAGAAGTAATGGGAGAAATCAATCTTCCAATCCAAATTGGACCCATTATCTTCAACGTCGAATTTCAAATGATGGATATCACTCCCGCATACAGCTGTCTCCTCGGCCGACCTTGGATTCATGATGCGAAAGCTATTCCTTCTACGCTCCACCAGAAAGTCAAGTTCATAGTGGGTGACAAACTGGTGACCGAACAAGCTAAAGATGACATACTCATCAGCAAGCCATCCAACATACTTTATGTGGATGCAGCAGAGGAAGCTTTAGAAACCGCCTTCCAAACATTGGAAATCGCCAATGTTGAAACGTTTCCCCGAGAAATGAAGAAGGTAGCTCATACGCTCACAAAGAACGGATACTTGCCAAGACAAGAATTAGGCAAGGACTCCCAAGGAATCCCGGAGCTACCCATTATCAAAGACAATCCGGGGAAACAAGGGTTAAGATACAACCCTAACAAAGATCAAAGGACGAAGAGGAACCAAGATCCTTCTCGACGTTCTTTAAGCCAGATCTTTAGGAAGGCTGGTTCACAAACGTCAAGGCCAGCTGTTGTCATCAAGTGTCCTTCTCCTTCCGATAGGGATGTATAGACTCAGTGACTATTAGAGATCACTCCTCGGGGACAGCCCGACCCCCGAGCCTCGATAGGGCACATGTTTCCGCTGCGATTATAATAAAATCATTCTTCATTAATTTCTTATTGCTTCTTTTCTTGCTTGCAATAAAATTCTAAACCACATTATTTAACCCTGTTTGAATGAACATAAGTGAGGTTAAAATCGTCTTAATAATCAATAAACCCGCATCATTTTTATGTGGAAGTGTGCATGACAGCTTGGAGCACCTTTTCTTGGCATCAATAAGTGCCATCATGGATAAAAGAAATCCTAAAGACAAAAAGCTCGGCAGGAAACCCAAAAAGGGGGCTGCACAAAAATAAGAGCAAAAGACCCGCTAGGAATCCCACAAAAGGGTGACCTAGGCAAAAATTAGGGTTACAAAATAATGAACAAAAACAAAAGCCCGCTAAGACATCACAAATGGGTGTTTTAGGCAAAAGTTAGGGCCGTCAAAAAAAAAACAGAATAAATCCATGATGGTACCATCAATTGAATTCAACAAAGGGGCTCAAGAAAAGCTATCCAAGTTGTCAAAGCACAATCATTAATAACAAAGATGTGCTTAACCTCATAAGTGTTTAAACAAACAAACCTAAACACAATAAGCCTACCTTGGCCATCCATGCTTACAAAAACAATTTTTCAAAAATAAAATAATCCCCTCTAAAACACAAACTTTTGAAAATATATCCTTTCCTTCTTTTCTCTCTTGTCCCAACGATTTTTGAATAATCTAGTGGAAACATGGAGATATAGTGGTCAATAGGAGGGTTGACACATCTCTTAAAGAAAGGGAAGAATCATTTGGTTGATGACACCAAAATCAAAATACGTATCATTCCTCGGTAACAGAAATCGGCAGAGCACAGTCCGTCTGGAGGAATGGCAAAATCCAAACAAGAAAAACGCATCGGTTAATTCTTTTGAAAAATGAATCAAATAGAATTAGGTGCATCATACTGCATACATGCATACAGATGATAGGTGTAATGGAAGATCGCTTATTCTCTGTTTATTGAAAAAAACAAAAAATATATATATATATAAACTTCAGAAAAACAATACGCCCGTATCGTGTTCAGTATGCCCGTACCAAAATTAGGGTTATGAACAAATTTTCAATTCAATACGGGCATACTAAAATGAATAACGGCCGTATTGGCAATAACAGAAATCCTCCCTCACATCAATGACAAAATTCCTCCAAGAAGAAGAGGATAGGGGAAGCCATTCATTTTTTCCAAAAATAAAATAATTAAACTTGCATTTTGTGCATCGCGCACAATTAATTGCACATTCAAAGACCTCATCATGAGGCAATTGCATAAAATAGAAAAAATAGAAAAATTGCTTGTGTATGACAGCAGCAAACAAAATGCAAAGATTCAGAAAATCAACAGCGTCATACAGAATAACTGAGCCTGGAGAGGCTTGCCGAAAAAATACTCTCAGAATAACTGAGCCTGGAGAGGCTTGCCGAAAGAATACTCTCAGAATAACTGAGCCTGGAGAGGCTTGCCGAAACAATACTCCCACAGAATAACTGAGCCTGGAGAGGCTTGTCGAAATAATACTCTCTCAGAATAACTGAGCCTGGAGAGGCTTGCCGAAAAAATACTCTCTCAGAATAACTGAGCCTGGAGAGGCTTGCCGAAAGAATACTCTCAGAATAACTGAGCCTGGAGAGGCTCGCCGAAATAATACTCCCTCGTCCTTCAGAATAATTGAGCCTGGAGAGGCTTGCCGAAATAATACTCCTACTGAGCCTGGAGAGGCTTGCCGAAATAATACTCTCTCATAATAACTGAATTTAATTTCTTTAGCACTTTTAATTTCTGTACAGCAAAAGCCAAAAACATAAAAAAGGCAAAATACAGAAAAAGCCAAAAATGAAAAAAGGCAAGGATATAGAAAATCCAACAAACAGTTTGTACAGAATAACTAAGCCTGGAGAGGCTTACCAAAATAATACTCCACATCCTCCACAGTATGCAGAATAACTGAGCCTGGAGAGGCTCGCAGAAATAATACTCCCCAGAGGGAACCTCAGCTCAAGCTCACGGAAAAATCCCCAGCAAGAGCTATCAAAGCAAAATCGACGCAATCCCCAATGGAAGTGCGATCATCCAAACAGTATATACAAGTCAAAGGACTTAACACTTCCTCAGTGGAAGATAGCTCTCCGACTCAAAGCGCTGAGCGAGGCTAAGCCTGTAGAGGCTTCCTAAAAAATACTCTGGGATACGTAAGATCCCCAAATCCCCAGTCGCCTACTCAAGAGGCATTTCTACAAAAAGAAAAGATTAAAAATTTCGATAAATATTCCCCAAGCGGAATGCGGCACTCAGCCAAACACTGAACATCAAGATAATTCGCCTACTTAGAGGCACTTCTTCAAGAAGAGAAAATCAAAAAGATCAATAATAATTCCCCAAGTGGAATCCGGCTCTTAGCCAAACATCAAGCGTCAAGATGATACGCCTAACAGAAGAGGCTAATCAAAATGAATGACAAAATCCCCCAGCGGATAATAGCCTACACAGAGGCGACAAAAATCAGAAAACCCAAAAGAGACACCCGAATAATGATAACCGGGATACTCCACCAACGTCCAAAGGACGTCAGCCAAATCATAAGGCACTGCTCATCTCAGAAAGAGCATCTTCGTGTCTACACCCCAAGGAAACAGAAATTCCTCAATGGGCGCCAACTACTCAATGGAAAGTTGGGACACAAGAACCTATGAGTAACTGCACATCCCCTAGACGGATCCCTGCGTTATCCAGCCCTCAGTGGCATAAAAATCAAAAATAATCGTCGAAGCAGCATCGTGGACTGTGGAGACAAAATCAACATCCAGAATCCCCAGCGGATAACAGCCTACACAGAGGCAGTAAAAATCAGAAAATCAAAAAGAGTCACCCGAATAAGGATAACCGGGATACTCCACCAACGTCAAAAGACGTCAGCCAAACATAAGGCATCGCTCAACTCAGAGAGAGAGCATCTGTGTCTACACCCCAAGGAGTCAAAAATTCCCATGGGTACCAACTAAGCAATGCAAGTTGGGACACAAGAACCTATGAATGACTGCACATCCCCTAGACGGATCCCTGCGTTATCCAGCCCTCAGCGGCACAAAATCAGAAAAACAAACCGTCGAAGCAGCATTGTGGACTGTGGAGACAAACTATACTCAACTACCTCATCTTTGAGAGGCAAGGTCTGGAGAGACAATACTCAAACAAGGTCTGGAGAGACAATACTCAAACAAGGTCTGGAGAGACAATACTCGAACAAAGTCTGGAGAGACAGTACTCAAACAAAGTCTGGAGAGACAGTACTCAAACAAGGTCTGGAGAGACGGTACTCAAACAAGGTCTGGAGAGACAGTACTCAAACAAGGTCTGGAGAGACAATACTCAAACAAGGTCTGGAGAGACGGTACTCGAACAAGGTCTGGAGAGACAATACTCAAACAAGGTCTGGAGAGACGGTACTCGAACAAAGTCTGGAGAGACGGTACTCAAACAAGGTCTGGAGAGACGGTACTCAAACAAGGTCTGGAGAGACGGTACTCAAACAGAGTCTGGAGAGACAATACTCAAAACAAGGTCTGGAGAGACAGTACTCAAGGTCTGGAGAGACAGTACTCAAGGTCTGGAGAGACAATACTCAAGGTCTGGAGAGACAATACTCAGCCATCAGCGTCGTTAGAGGCACGTTGGTGTTAAACTTAGCTACCGAGGTTGTCAGAAGCGCCGAGGTATGCAACAACCTGGAGAGGCTACTCTATAATTTTCCACCGGAAGACGCTACAAGTCAGAAGGTTGGCACATCACCCGGACAATTGGGTCAACTCCTTTACTTGTCAGCCGGTACACCAAAAGACCGTCCGACTAAGTAAAGGGGGGCAGCTGTAGACCCCTAAAATTGTCCGGGTCGGAAATAAAGCTTGAAGACTCTCAAAGACTGAAGGAAGATCCGCCAGAAGGACTCCTGGAAGGCCCTAGGAGGGTTCTCTGTAGGTCTAGAGGTCTTAGAATAGCTCAAAATAAGGAAGTGGAGGGAATGAAGCCCAATACAGCCGTACTGCACTTAATACGGCCGTATTGAAGCTTCAATACGGCCGCAGTAAACTCAATACGGCGTATTGAAGTTTCTGAAACTTCAATACGGCCGTACTGAAATCAATACGGCCGTATTGAAGCTTCAATACAGCCGTATTGAACTCAATACGGCCGTATTGAAATTTCTGAACTTCAATACGACCGTATTGAACTCAATACGGCCGTATTGAAGTTCAAAAATTTCAATACGGCCGTATTGCTTCTGTAGGCCGTATTGCGCCTATTCCCTATAAATATGACGTCAATTGGGCGTCATTCCACACTTTCACACTCAGTTTTGACTCCCTCCTTGAGTATTCTGGGGTTTTTGAGCAGTGTTCTGCCCTAGAAATCTCTCTGGGAGTCGATCCGACGAAGTTCTGGAATTCCGAGCACTTAGCTTGGAGATTCGAACCTAGTCGAAGGGAAATCCTCCGGATTTCCATAGTCAAAAGTTTTTAGGAAGGAGCGAGCGAGCTTGTAGAGCGAGGGAACGCCAAAAAGCTTCCCAGTTTTACTCAATATATAAAAGCACGCTTCAAGAGGTTTCTTCTTAAATCCTTCCTTTTACTGCTTTCTGTGTGCATATTTAAACTGTCATCATGTAGATAGTTAATTTATAATCGCTTATAATAAATAGGGGTAATTTAGTAATTTTACGCTATTATTTTAGAAATAATCTGTCATAGGGAACCCGAAAGGGGCGCTGTGGGGTGCTAACACCTTCCCCACGCGTAACCGACTCCCTTACCCGACTCTGGTTGTAATGACCAAAGTTGATTTATAAAATCAATTGCCTTATCCCTTTTTCCAATGTTTTGAGTAAAACATTGGTGGCGACTCCACGAACCCTCCTTTTGCGAAAACCACTAATCCATGGAGGGTCCCGCTTGGGATTAATATGGATTGGTGAGACTTTTAATAAATAAATTGGATAAGATCGACAAGGTCTCAGTTTGAGAACAAGTCGTTCTAATAATCCAATACATTTTCAAAACTAAAATAATAAGCGAGCTCGACCGTCTTCGCGACCGCCGAGACCCGTTTGGGCCGGTGGCGACAGTCAACTGGAAGATCCATCAAGAATATTTGTAACACTATGGATTTTGTTTCACAAGTTGAACCCAAAACAATAGATGAAACACTATATGATGAACATTGGTTAATGGCTATGCAAGAGGAATTAAACCAATTTGAAAGGAATGAAGTTTGGGATTTAGTGCCATTACCAAGTGACTATCCAATTATTGGAACTAAATGGGTTTTTAGGAATAAGCTTGATGAATTTGGAATCATTATAAGAAATAAGGCAAGGTTAGTGGCTAAGGGGTATAATCAAGAAGAGGGAATTGATTATGATGAGACTTTTGCCCCTGTAGCAAGGATAGAAGCCATTAGATTACTTCTTTCTTATGCTTCAATCATGAATTTCAAGCTTTACCAAATGGATGTGAAAAGTGCTTTTCTAAATGGTTTAATACAAGAAGAAGTGTATGTGGAGAAACCACCTGTTTTTGTTGATTTTATGTATCCTAATCATGTGTACAAACTTAAAAAGGCACTCTATGGCTTGAAACAAGCTGCAAGATCATGGTATGATAGGCTGAGCAAATTTTTGATTGAGAATGACTATGTTAGAGGTAAAGTAGATAATAAATTATTTGTGAAGAAATTTAAAAATGATACAATGTATGTTCAAATCTATGTGGATGACATTGTTTTTGGATCTACTAATCTCTCTCTATGCAAAGAATTTGCTAAGACCATGCAAGGTGAATTTGAGATGTCCATGATAGGAGAGCTTACATTCTTCTTGGGGTTGCAAATCAAACAAATAAGTGATGGAATCTTTATAAGTCAAAGCAAGTATTGTAATGAACTATTGAAAAAGTTTGGTATGGAAGGGTGTAAGGAGGCTGCAACACCTATATCAAACTCATGCAATATTGACTTGGATGAGAAAGGGATAACTGTTGACAACTCAAAATATAGAGGTATCATTGGATCACTTTTATATTTGACAGCTAGTAGACCTGATATAATGTTTGTTGTGTGCTTGTGTGCAAGATTTTAGGCAAATCCAAAAGTGTCTCACATTAAATTTGTCAAAAGAATTCTTAAATATCTAAGAGGAACAACAAATGTAGGTTTATAATGCAAGTCTGAGTTAAGCAACGAGGGAATAATGCAATCAGTGGTGAAAGGAAAGCTCATAAAGCTTGATGGGCCAACTTTGAAAGAAGTGGCTGGGCTTAGTGGAACAGGAAGTATGAAGCCTCAACTCTTCAATTTTGGTGACTTTGAATAGCTGACAACCTTTCAGGATTGTCAAAGGAACCTAGAGACCACAAATTACAATAAATTTCTGGATGGAGGTATGAAGAAAAACTCTAGGTTGATTTCTTTTATAATAGCTTGGATGCTTAAACCTAGGCTTCATAACCATGCTCAAATGTCTAGAGATGATATTTTGATTATGCATATCATTAAGAAAAAGGTAAAGATAGACTAGGTTTCAGTTGTGAAAGATTGTATTTGGAAGGTTAGGAGAAAGAAGGATGGTCCAATACCCTATGCTTTATTGTTGTCTAGAATTTTTGAGAAAGTTGGTGTGGATCTTAAAGGGGAGAAAAAGATAATTCTCCATGCCTCAAACAAGATTGAAAAATCTTCTTTGCATCATATGGGGATGCTAAAGAAAGAAGATAAATGGGTGTTCAAAGGTGATGTTCCTCCAACACCGGAACTGGCAACGGACGAAGATAGAGTTCTATCTCATGATGAGGAACTGCCACCACAAGTGGAGTTTGAACCAGTACAAGAGCAAGAATCAGAACCTAAAGCATTTTCTCCGTTTGAACAGATTATGATCAACAAGCTTGATGCTGTGATGGAAATGTCAAGGAAGCATGAGTCATATTATTCTAGCATTCCTGATCGGTTTGATAACCTTGATCATGCGATTGCAAGGATTGAGGCTCAGCTTGGAATACAAGAGGATTCAGAGTGAGGCATTTAGGAGTTTTAATGTTTTGTTTTAGGAGTTTAGATTTCTTGTTCAAATTTTAGTTTTTAAATTTCTGTTCAAAATTTCAATTGGGTTGTAATAGTTTTAAGGTCTGAACAATTTGCTTATTTTGGTTGTTTTTGGTTTGAACAATTTTAATTCTGGTACAATTTGAATTTAATTGTGTTGTTATATTGTGTTTGGTATGATTTGATCATGGTCACATTGATTTGAATTTTTTATACTACCATATTCATGTTGAGCATTAGTATGCATTTTTTTATTGAATTAATGCACATTTGTTGATGTTTGCTGGTATATTTGAGATCATGCTTATTGTAGTTGATGTATCATGTGGAATCAATTGTGTATGAAATACATATGTGTTCATGATGTATCAAATTTTCTAATATAAAATCTGGTATTACTTGGGATTGATTGGAACAATGTCTATGATAAAGTTGCTTGACTGATTTCTTGTTATCAATTTAGTCTTGTGACATTGATCTTGGGCAAGTGACTCTTGTGCATGGATCTATACATGTTCAATCTGCAAAATTTATTTCTCTATATTTGGACATACATATATATACCTATTTTTTTTTATGTTGTCCAAAAGGGGAAAAAGGTTTGAGTTATTTTGCAGGTCTAAATATGAACAAGGCATAATAAGATACTCATATCTAACAATGTGGAATGCTGGTTTGCAAAACATAGTGGTTTGTCATCATCAAAAAGGGGGAGATTGTTGAGATTCATGGAGTAGTGAATCAACTCAGACTTGGAGTATGAGAGTTTTGATGATAACAAAGGAGTTGAAGTTGATCAAGGATACAAACCAATCAAGAAAGGAAGATATGAAAATCATGATGTGTAATAGGAGTAGCTCATAAGTTCTTATGTGTTGTATTGTGTTGCTTAGTTTATTTTGCATGAGTGTGCTTTGTGCATGAGTTAATTTTAATCTAAATTGACTGAGAGTGAGTATGATGAAGATTTAAAATACTTGAAAATATTTTTGAAGTATAAAATTGAGTTTTTGAAAACTAACTCAAAATAATCGATTATCATTAAGTGTAATCGATTATTCCAGCAACATGTGAAAAGAGCCTTGCTATAATAATCGATTATCTATGAAATAATTGATTATTCCAGGAAGCACTCTATGGAATAATCGATTATCATGTAAAATAATCGATTATTCTGTTCTTGAGTGATTTCCAGAAATCATGAAGAGCAAAATAATCGATTATCCTTTAAAATAATCGATTATCTGGTTCTGAAATTTTTATAAATAGCTTTCACACTTTGAAACTTCAGAACAAAGAATGAATTGAGAATCAACAAGAGAAAAACTATATTGTGAAGTCTTTATGACCTTCTTGGAGTGTTTTCTTTGTGAAACCAAGAAGAAAAACATTTTGTGAAATGCTTTAGAAAAGAATCATCATCATCACTACATTCTTGGGAAAGAAAGATTAAGATTTTCTTTTGGAATTCAAAGTCTAATTTGTTCAGCTTCCAGGTTAATTCGTTTCTTTAATTCCTTGTGTAAAGTGTAAGGGAAATCTTGAGTAGGTGTCTCAAGTGGTAAGGAATTCTTGTAGTGGGTTTCTACAAGAAGTGCTTTCTTGGGGGCAAGAAAGTGGTTATCTTGATTGTAGGAGTATATGCTTGTGTGGCGTGCTTGTAAAACTTCTTCATTGAGATAGTGGAACAAATCTTGATCAGGTTATGATTGAGGACTGGATGTAGGTCACATGTGGAGTGGCTGAACCAGGATAAAATACTTGTGCATTCTTCTCTCTCACTCTTATCTTTTACATTGAGCAAAATCTTGGTTGAGTGTTAAATTGACTGGTCTTGATTAATATGTTTGTATGCATAACATTGCTTTAAACTGAATCAAAGTATTGCATATCAGTTGTTCTTAACATTGAACTTAATTAAGATTAATCAAGAAAGCATATAGGACTCATTCCCATTGGAAAGTCTTTCAAGGAATTTCTTTGAGAATTCATATTAGAAAAGTTTAAGTTGAAATAAAGATCCTTAGAACTCTGAAAAAATTTTAAGTGTCATAGAATCCAATTCACCCCCTCTTGGATTGATCCATTCTTTTCTAACAACAACCCTTTGTTGACTTCTCGATAGCAAAAGTTGTCAATGTAGTGATGTAGACCCCTAAAATTGTCCGGGTCGGAAATAAAGCTTGAAGACTCTCGAAGACCAAAGGAAAGTCAGCCGGAAGGACTCCTGGAAGACCCTGGAAGACCCTAGGATGATTATCTGTAGGTTTAGAGGTCTTAGAGTAGCAAAAAATAAGAAAGTGGAGGGAATGAAGCCCAATACGGCCTCCCAAAAGTTCAGTACGGTCGTATTGAACATTTTAAACTACAATACGGCCGCACTGAACTCAATACGGTCGTATTGAAGTTTCTGAACTTCAATACGGCTGCACTGAACTCAATACGGCTGCACTGAACTTCAATACGGCTGCACTGAACTCAATACGGCCGTATTGAGGTTTTTTGAACTTCAATACGGCCGTATTGAATTCAATACGGCCGTATTGTAGTTCAAAACTTCAATACGGACCGTATTGACCCCCAGAGGCCGTATTGCGCCTCATCCCTATAAATATGACGTCAATTGGACGTCATTCTACACTTTCACACACAGTTTTGACTCCCTCCTTGAGTATTCTGGGGTTTTTGAGCAGTGTTCTGCCCTAGAAATCTCTCTGGGAGTCGATCCGACGAAGTTCTGGAATTCCGAGCAATTAGCTTGGAGATTCGAACTTAGTCGAAGGGAAATCTCCGGATTTCCATAGTTAAAATTTTCTAGTAGGGAGTGAGCGGGCTTGTAGAGCGAGGGAACGCCAAAAAGCTTCCCAGTTTTACTTGAATATAAAAGCACGCTTCAAAGGTTTCTTCTTAAGACCTTCCTTTTACTGCTTTCTGTGTGTATATTTAACTGTCATCATGTAGATAGTTAAGTTATAATTGTTTAGAATAAATAGGGGTAATTTAGTAATTTCGCACTATTATTTTTAAATAATCTGTCATAGGGAACCCGAAAGGGGCGCTGTGGGGTGCTAACACCTTCCCCACGCGTAACCGACTCCCTTACCCGACTCTGGTTGTCATGGCCGAAGTCGATTTTTGAATCGATTGCCTTAAACTTCTTTTTCCAATGTTTTGAGTAAAACATTGGTGGCGACTCCATGAACCCTTCCTTTTTATGAAAACCGCTAATCCATGGAGGGTCCCGCTTGGGATTAACATGGATTGGTGAGCCTTTTAATAAAATTGCTCGTTTGACAAGGTCTCAGTTTGAGAATAAGTCATTCTAGCAATCCATATTTTTAAACAAATAAAAGAGTCCAACCATCCTTCGCGAACCCCGAAAGCCCGTTTCGGGCCGGTGGCAACAAGTGAAACAAGGAATGATGGATAATATTGACCTTGACCCTCGGTTCAGTGAGAAAGCGAGAGTTGATTCGGTTGAAGACCTCATTCCTTTCCAGCTCAGACAAACCCCCGAGCAAGTCGCACACGTAGGGTCCCAATTGATCACAGTCGGGACGAACTTAATAAAGCATGTTGTCTGTAATAACATAGATTTATTTGCATGGATGGAATCGGACATGCTCAAAATAGACCCTAGGTTCCTTTGTCATTAGCTCGTCGTATGTTGAAACGCTCGACCAATCGCCTAGAAGAAGAGAAAAATGGGCGATGAGAAAAGAAAGGTCATGAAGGCGGAGGTGAAAAAGTTGTTACAAGTTAACTTCATAAGGCAGATCACATATACCACTTGGCTAGCCAACGTGGTTTTAGTGAAAAAGGAAAATAGGAAATGGAGGATGTGTACAGATGGCAACCCTCCTTCCATGGATGGATTAAGGAGCATCAAAGAAGGAAACTGGACTCCTTGGATCATGGAACTTCAAGGTTTCTAACCTTGATGATGGTGGTGACTGAATGGAGGTTATGGAGGCTAGGTGTTTGATGAAATGCTAAGATGGTACTCTAGGGTTTTGTCTCACTTCATTGATGGATGAAGGCCACTCCTAAAGGTGAGAACACTCACGGTGAAGATGAGGAACAAAGTGGCCGAAATGACCAAGGGGACTAAGGAAATAATATTAAGGCTGAAAGGATCTCTTAATATCTTACATTCCAAAGTTTTTACAAGGAGGCTAGCCTAGGGTATTTCTAGAAAGGAGGATGCATTTAGGGTTACATTTGAGAGTGCATGGCTGAGTAATGCAAGCCAAATGCACTTCAAATGAAACCTAAATTAACCCTAGATGCTACTGGTGGCCAAGGATGGAATCTTTGGGTTTGGTTAACCTACATCTAGGTGCATGATAAGACCATGCAACCTAGGTGCCCTCCACTTGGGCCTAAACCTTGCCAAGTCCAATAATAAATCCAAGGCTACCAAAAAACACGTCTAGGCCTAGTTTCCAATCTTAATAAAATACCCTAGCTATAAAATAAAATCTTATAATCTAAGACATCCCATAATACAAGGGTAAAATGCGAAATACAAGTAAAAATAAATCTTATAACTAAGACACCCCAAAATATAAGGGTAAAATATGAAATACAAGTAAATTAAATCCTTTGTCTAAGGTACCCCAAAATACAAGGGTAAAATAAGAAATACGAGTAAATTAAATCCTATGTCTAAGGTACCCAAAATATAAGGGTAAAATAGGAAATTAAAGATAAGGGTAAAATAGGAATAAAAATAAGTTTTATGCTAACAAGGCTTTAGGAGAATGATCAATATTCTATAGCCATGAAGCATGTCTCTAGGGGTGTTGGCTCCCCTATACTCTTCCAATCTCCTAGCCATGGACCTAGTGATGGGTCCCACATGAAGCTCCAATGATGGTCCTCCATCATCCCCTCTTTCTTGAGAAGGATTTGACCTCAAATCTTTAAGCTCATCCATGCCATTAGTCCCTTCAAAAGATGTGAGACCAGAATTAGGAAAAACTACTAAAACTTTCCTACGTAATCCTTAAGTACATGATTTATCAGATGAATGAAAGTGTTAGAGGCATTGGGGAAGCCAAAAGGCATCAACAACCTTGCACATAAGAAAATTTTGAAAAATTTAATGACCCCATGTAATTCATCCATCAAATCATCTAGCTTAGGGATTGAGTGCCTATACTTTATTTAATGATGGCTTTTATTATCGGTGCTCATCCTCCATTGCCATCTTTCTTTGGCACCAAATGAATGAGGATGGCTTAAGGGTTAAGGTTTTCTTGAACCTAGCTCTTCTTTCTCTCCAAAGGGAAAACTCTTTTCTTTTGTTATCTTTTATTTATTTTGGCTTTTCTCCTCTTCGTATTTCTTGGCTTTCAATTTGAGTTGGTCCTCAATCACTTGAGAGGGTGATAGAGGACACCACACAAACTTCTTACCTAAGTTTTGGAAACTTATTTTATTTGTGAGGCCATCATGGATTATTTTCTTGTCAAATTTCCAAGACCTCCCAATAAAGACATGACTAGCCTCCAATGACACTATGTCACACAAAAATTCTTCTTTATATTTGCCAATAGAGATTGGTATGATTTCTTGTTGGTTAACTACAATACCTCTTTCCTCATTGATCTATTGCATTTTATAAGGTTTAGGATGAGGTTTTGTAGTTAAGGCTAGCTTATCAACCAATCTAGTACTACAACAATTGGAACTAGACCCACTATCTACAATGAAAGAACAAGTGTTTTCTAAAACTTCACATTTTGTGTGAAACAAGTTCTCTTTTTGAGATTGATCAATTTCACTAGATTGATTGCCAAGGACTAACCAATAATAAGTCTCCTTCACAAGGTAAGCTTTCTTCCTCGAAATATATGGCTTCATCTTCACTAGATTGATTGCCAAGTGCTACTATTAATGTTTTGTTTTCACTTTGCTTTTTCTAGGTTTTTCTCTTTTATTTTCTTTTCTTTTCCTTATCTTTTTGCCTCTTTCTTTTCTTTTTCTTTTGAATACAGAATATTAGCACTTAAAAAAGAGGCCAAAAAATTAATAAAGAGGTTTCTAAGTGGTGGAGAAAAGAGAAGTAAGAAGAGTAAGAAGTGTAAGTGTACTAGTCAAAATTTTAAACCACAAAATGTTACTAGTTTTAGTACTAGTTTGTTCTTATCTTTTGTACACTTTGATTTTCGTTTTTAATAAACTTCTAACTCTGTTTTCTTTTTTCAAAACAAGCACAAGACACACAAGGAAATGCTGGCCACTGTAGACCCCTAAAATTGTCCGGGTCGGAAATAAAGCTCAAAGACTCTCAAAGACCGAAGGAAAGTCAGTCGGAAGGACTCCTGAAAGACCCTAGGATGATTCTTTGTAGGTCTAGAAGTCTTAGAGTAGCTTAGAATAAGGGTGTGCGAGGATTGGAGCTCAATACACCCTCCCAGAGCTTCAGTACGGCCGTACTGAGCCATTTGAACTGCAATACGGCCGTAGTGAACTCAATACGGCCGTACTGAAGTTTTTGAACTTCAGTACGGCCGTACCAAATTCAATACGGCCCTACTGTAGTTCAAAATGGCTCAGTACGGGCCGTACCAAATTCAATACGACCGTACTGTAGTTCAAAAACCCAGTACAGGCCGTATTGACCTCCCAGGCCGTATTGCGCCTCAATCCTATAAATAGGACGTCATTGGCACGTCCTCCCACACTTTTTACAGACGTTTGGACCCTCTTGCTGAGGATTCTTGGGTTTTTGAGCTATTCTCTGCCCTAGGAACCTCTCTGAGAGCCAACCCGACTAAGTCCTTGAGTCATGAGCCTTGAAGCTTGAGACTCGAATAAGTCGAAGGGAAATCTCTTTGATTCCCACAGTTAATATTTGTTCTAGGGAAAGGAGCGAGCGAGCGTGTAGTGGGAAGGAGCGCCAAAAAGCCTCCTAACTTCCTTTTTGAGTATATAAAAGCACGCTTCAAAGGTTTCTTCCCAAATCCTTTCTTTTACCGCTTTTTGATTGTTGCATTGCACATTTAAAGTTTTCATCATGTAAATATTTTACTCATAATCGTTTCTAATAAATAGGGGTAATTTAGTAACTTTACGCTATTATTTATGAAATAATCTGTCATAGGGAACCCGAAAGGGGCGTTGTGGGGTGCTAACACCTTCCTCACACGTAACCGACTCCCTTACCCAACTCTGGTTGTAATGGCCGAAGTTGATTTGCGAAAATCAATTGCCTTATATCTTTTTCCAATGTTTTGAGTAAAACATTGGTGGCGACTCCAAGAACCCCTTCTTTTTACGAAAACCACTAATCCATGGAGGGTCCCGCTTGGGATTATCATGGATTGGTGAGAATCATTTAACAAAATTGTTAGCTCGATGAGGTCTCAGTTTGAGAATAAGTTGTCTAACAATCCATCATTTTTCAAAACTTAAAAAGAGTCCGACCATCGTCGCGAATGCCAATGTCCGTTTCGGTGGGTGGCGACAGATGGCGACTCCGCTGGGGAAGCCTCGAGAGTCAGTCCCATTTAGTGATGGATTATTTCTAAAATAATAGTTTAAAATTACTTCGTTACCCCTCGCTTGTATGATAACATGTTTTATCTAATTGGCTTTAATAACTGTTGAATGTTTAAAATTTTCGCAATTGTTTGAAATACAAACTGCACACAAACCTTTGCACACAACAGTTCCCTCTATACCCGGGGGCATGAGTGGAAAGCCATAGGGAGTGGATGTTAGTACGGCCGGTTGTCGAATGGGTCTATAGGTGCCCGTAGACCGTTGTCGGAAAGCATCACTCAAGGTGAAAACCATGAACTCAAGTCCGACAGTGCGTTGGAGCTTTCCATCGACTTACGACGAGAGGAATTGGGTCCCTATAATGGGGGCACCTTGGGGGCCTTGGACCGGTGAGAACAGTTAGAACCTCCTTGAATATGCACTTTTCTGCAGGATACCCCTACCTCGTGATTCGCTCGTGACTGTTCGTGGATGAGTGAATTGTTTGTGCATTGTTTATGTGACATTGTTTGAGCATACATTGCATTCTTTAAACATACAACATTCCCCTTTTAAAATAAGAATAAATAGGAATAAGAATCTTCCATTACATGGTGTTAACATCTACCTTCATCACATTCATATAGGTAGTTTCCATTTTCACCCAAAAAAAATATACAAAAAACAAAATACCCAAAAAAAGAAAAAGGGTTATTTATCCAAACCAAGCAATATCATGCATCATCTTAGGAACATCTTGAAAACATGATAATGCTTAGTTGAATAAACACAATGCATGCATATTCAACGCCATCATCTCATATCATGCATTCTTATCGTAGATCATGGAGGGATCTAGGGGAGTGCATTGCATACATCTCTCCTAGTAATTCATTAATAAACATTAATAAAAAGAAAGGATTAATCAATGCGTATGTTCAGAATGGATCGCACGCCATTTGTTATTAAATGCAAACCAACAACTGTGCCAAGCGAACACACATCAACTCCGTTGTTGGTAATCAAGACGAATAAAGGGGAAGGTCCAACACCGTTAAGGATCACTGCTCCAAGACCTTTTCCCTACGAATCGAATAAGGCTGTGCCATGGATATACGACATCCATTCTTCTGCCGACAGCGATATCTCTAACATCGCTGGACTTGGGGGCATGACTAGGAGTGGCAGGATCTACACTCCCGAAGATCTTCATGATAAAGCTCCCAAGAATAAAGGAAAGGAAAAAGAAAAGGAGAAAACCAAGGAAAATGAAGAATCCGAGGAGGAGACCGACGAGCTGTTAAAATATATCCGACAGAGCGAGTACTCCATCGTGGATCAACTTCATAAGACGCCAGCAAAGATTACTCTGTTGTTGTTGATCCTATGCTCCGAACCGCATCGACAAGCTCTATTGAAAGTCTTGAACGAGGCATACGTGTCGCACACTATCTCCCAAGACAAGTTTGAGGGGATTGTTAGTCACATCACGGCTAATGATCACCTCACTTTCACCGATGAAGAACTCCCCGCTGAGGGACCGAACCACAACAAGCCCTTGCACATCTCTGTAAAGTGCAAGGAATATCACATCGCTAAAGTCTTGGTGGATAATGGATCTTCCTTGAATGTGATGCCAAAAAGAACATTTGATCAAGTGGCAATCAAGGGAATCCAAATGCGCCCGAGCAACATGATCGTCCGAGCTTTTGACGGTTCTAAAAGAGAAGTGGTGGGAGAAATTAATCTTCCAATCCAAATTGGACCCACCATCTTTAATCTCGAATTTCAAGTGATGGACATTACTCCTGCATACCACTGTCTCCTCGGCCGACCTTGGATTCATGATGCGAAAGCTGTTCCCTCTACGCTCCACCAGAAAGTCAAATTCATAGTGGATGACAAGCTGGTGACCGTACAAGCTGAAGATGACATACTCATCAGCAAGCCATCAGCCATACCTTACGTGGATGCAGCAGAGGAAGCTCTAGAGACCGCCTTCCAAGCATTGGAGATCGCCAATGTTGAAACGTTTCCCCGAGAAATGAATGTAGACCCCTAAAATTGTCCGGGTCGGAAATAAGACTCGAAGACTCTCAAAGATCAAAGGAAAGTCAGCCAGAAGGACTCCCAGAAGACCATAGGATGACTATCTGTAGGTTTAGAGGTCTTAGAGTAGCCAAAAATAAGAAAGTGGGAGGTTTGGAGCTCAATACGGCCTCCTTGGAGTTCAGTACGGCCGTACTGCACATTTTGTACTACAATACGACCGTACTGAAACCAATACGGCCGTATTGAACTTTCTGTATTTCAATACGGCCGTACTGAATTCAATACGGCCGTATTGAAGTACAAAAACTCAATACGGGCCGTATTGAACCCAGGGGCCGTACTGCGCCTCATCCCTATAAATAGGACGTCATTTGGACGTCATTCCACACTTTTCCACACTTCTTGGACTCTCTCCTTGAGTATTCTGGGGTTTTTGAGCAGTGTTCTGCCCTAGGAATCTCTCCGAGAGCCGATCCGACGAAGTTCTTGAGTTCTAAGCATTTAGCTTGAGAATTCGAACTAGTCGAAGGGAAATCTTTTTGATTTCCATAGTAAAAATTATTTTTTAGGAAGGAGCGACGAGCTTGTAGAGGGAGGGAGCGCCAAAAAGCCTCCTAAACTTCATTGATATATAAAAAGCACGCTTCAAGAGGTTTCTTCTCTAAAAATCCCTTCTTTTATCGCTTTCTGATTGTTGCATATTTAAATTCGTCATCATGTAGATATTTAATATATAATCGCTTATAATAAATAGGGGTAATTTAGTAATTTTACGCTATTATTTAATAAATAATCCGTCATAGGGAACCCGAAAGGGGCGTTGTGGGGTGCTAACACCTTCCCCACACGTAACCGACTCCCTTACCCAACTCTGGTTGTAATGGCCAAGGTTGATTTGCGAAAATCAATTGCCTTATCCCTTTTTCCAATGTTTTGAGTAAAACATTGGTGGCGACTCCAAGAACCCTTCTTTTTACGAAAACCACTAATCCATGGAGGGTCCCGCTTGGGATTAACATGGATTGGTGAATCATTTAATAAAATTGTTAGCTCGACAAGGTCTCAGTTTGAGAATAAGTCGTTCTAGCAATCCACCACTTTCAAAACATTAAAACGAGTCATGACCATCGTCGCGATTGCCAAGGTCCGTTTCGGCGGGTGCCGACAGATGGCGACTCCGCTGGGGAAGCCTCGAGAGTCAGTCCCATTTAGTGATGGATTCTTTTCAAAATAATAGTTTAAAATTACTTCATTACCGCTTACTTGTATGATAACATGTTTTATCTATTTGGCTTTAATAACTGTTGTATGTTTAAATTTCCGCAATTGTTTGAAATATAAACTGCACACAAACCTTTGCACACAACAGTTCCCTCTATACCCGGGGGCATGAGTGGAAAGCCATAGGGAGTGGATGTTAGTACGGCCGGTTGTCGAATGGGTCTATAGGTGCCCGTAGACCGTTGTCGGAAAACATCACTCAAGGTGATAACCATGAACTCAAGTCCGACAGTGCGTTGGAACCTCCTTGAATATGCACTTTTCTGCAGGATACCCCTACCTCGTGATTCGCTCGTGACTGTTCGTGGATGAGTGAATTGTTTGTGCATTGTTTATGTGACATTGTTTGAGCATACATTGCATTCTTTAAACATACAACATTCCTTTTTAAATAAGAATAAATGGGAAAAAAAATCTTCCGTTACATGGTGTTAACATCTACCATCATCACATTCATGTAGGTAGTTTCCCTTTTCACCCAAAAAAAATACAAAAAAAAATACCCAAAAAAAGAAAAAAGGGTTATTTATCCAAACCAAGCAATATCATGCATCATCTTAGGGACATCTTAAAAACATGATAATGCTTAGTTGAATAAACACAATGCATGCATATTCAATGTCATCATCTCATATCATGCATTCTTATCAAAGATCATGGAGGGATCTAGGTTTACATTTCATACATCCCTCCTAGTAATTCATTAATAATAGTAATAAAAAGAAAGAATTAATCGATGCGTATGTTCAAGATGGATCGCACGCCAGTTGTTATCAAGTGTAAGCCAACAACCGCGCCAAGCGAGCGCACATCAACTCCGTTGTTGGTAATCAAGACGAGTAAAGGGGAAGGTGCGACACCGTTAAGGATCACTGCTCCAAGACCTTTTCTCTACGAATCGAATAAGGCTGTGCCATGGATATACGACATCCATTCTTCTGCCGACAGCGATATCTCTAACATCGCTGGACTTGGGGGCATGACTAGGAGTGGCAGGATCTACACTCCCGAAGATCTTCACGATAAAGCTCCTAAGAATAAAGGAAAAGAAAAGGAGAAAACCGAGGAAAATAAAGAATCCGAGGAGGAGACTGACGAGCTGTTAAAGTATATCCGACAGAGTGAGTACTCCATCGTGGATCAACTTCATAGGACGCCCGCAAAGATTACCCTATTGTCGTTGATCCTAAGCTCCGAACCGCATCGACAAGCTCTGTTGAAAGTCTTGAACGAAGCATACGTGTCGCACACTATCTCCCAAGACAAGTTTGAGGGGATTGTTAGTCACATCACGGCTAATGATCACCTCACTTTCACCGATGAAGAAATCCCCGCTGAGGGACCGAACCACAACAAGCCCTTGCACATCTCTGTAAAGTGCAAGGAGTATCACATCGCTAAAGTCTTGGTAGATAACGGATCTTCCTTGAACGTAATGCCAAAAAGAACGTTCGATCAAGTGGCAATCAAGGGAATCCAAATGCGCCCGAGCAACATGATCGTTCGAGCTTTCGATGGTTCTAAAAGAGAAGTGGTGGGAGAAGTCAATCTCCCAATCCAAATTGGACCCACCATCTTCAACATCGAATTTCAAGTGATGGACATTACTCCCGCATACAGCTGTCTCCTCGGCCGACCTTGGATTCATGATGCAAAAGCTGTTCCTTCTACGCTCCACCAGAAAATCAAATTCATTGTGGGTGACAAGCTGGTGACTGTACAAGCTGAAGACGATATACTCATCAGCAAGCCATCCACCATACTTTACGTGGATGCAGCGGAGGAAGCTTTAGAAACTGCCTTCCAAGCATTGGAGATTGCCAATGTTGAAACGTTTCCCCGAGAAATGAAGAAGGTAGCCTACATGCTCACCAAGAACGGATACTTGCCGGGACAAGGACTTGGCAAGGATTCCCAAGGAATTCCCGAGCTACCCACTATCAAAGATAATCCGGGAAAACAAGGGTTAGGATATGACCCTAATAAAGATCAAAGAACGAAGAGGAACAAAGATCCTTCTGGACGTTCTTTAAGCCAGATCTTTAGGAAGGCCGGTTCACAAGCGTCAAGGCCGGTCGTCGTCATCAAGTGCTCTTTTCCTTCCGATAGGGATGTATAGACCTGATGACTATTAGAGATTACTCCTCGGGGACAGCCCGACCCCCGAGCCTCGATAGGGCACATGTTTCCATTATGATTATAATAAAATCATTCTTTATTCATTTCTTATTGCTTCTTTTCTCGCTTGCAATAAATCTCTAGACCACATTATTTTTAACCCTGTTTGAATAAACATGAATGAGGTTAAAATCATCTTAACAATAAACCCGCATCATTTTTATGTGGAAGTGTGTGTGACAACTTGTAGCACCTTCCCTTGGCCTCGACAAGTGCCATCATGGATAAAAAGAAATCTTTTAAAATAAAAGAAAGCTCGGCAGGAAACCCAAAAAGGGGGCTGCGCAAAAATAAGAGCAAAAGACCCGCTAGGAATCCCACGAAAGGGTGACCTAGGCAAAAGTTAGGGTTGCAAAAATAAACAAAAACAAAAGTCCGCTAAAACGCCACAAAAGGGTGTTTTAGGCAAAAATAAGGACAATCAAAAAACGAAAATAAATCCATGATGGTACCATGAACTGAATTCAAAAAAGAAAGGTTCAAGGGAAGCTATCTAAGTTGTCAAATCACAGCGTCAATAAAAAAAGATTTGCTTAACTTCATAAGTGTTTAATCAAACAAGCCTAAACACAATAAGCCTACCTTGGCCAGCCATTCTTACAAAAACCATTTTTCAAAATAAAAATAAAACCCCTCTAAAACACAAACTTTCGAACAAAAAATATACCTTTCCCTTCTTTTCTCTCTTGTCCCAAACGATTTTAGAATAATCTAGTGGAAACATGGAGATATAGTGGTCAATAGGAGGGTTGACATATCTTCTAAAGGAAGGGAAAAATCACTTGGTTGATAACACCAAATCTCAATATAATACGCATCATTCCTCGGTTATAGAAGACGGCAGCGCACAGTCCGTCTTGAGGAATGGCAGAATCCAAACAAAAACGCATCGGTTAATTCTTTTGAAAGATAAATCAAATAGAATTAGGTGCATCATACCGCATACATGCATACAGATGATAGGTGTAATGGAAGATCACTTATTCTCTGTTTATTCAAAAAAAAAAAAAAAAAAAAAAATCAAACTTCAGAAAAAACAAATGCGCCCGTATCATGTTCAGTACACCCGTACTAAAAATAGGGTTATGAACAAATTTTCAACTCAATACGGGCGTACTGAAATGGATATGGCCGTATTAGCCACAAAGAAATTTTCAAAGACCTCTTCATGAGGCAATTGCATAAAATAGAAAAATAGGAAAAATTGCTTGTGTATGGCAGCGGTCAACAGAAAAAGTCGAAAAATCGACAAAAAAGGCAAAAATACAGAAAAAGCCAAAAATCAACAAAAAAAGGCGAAATACAGAAAACCCAACAAATTGTACAAAATAACTGAGCCTGGAGAGGCTTGCCGAAATAATACTCGTACAAAATAACTGAGCCTGGAGAGGCTTGCCGAAATAATACTCGTACAGAATAATTGAGCCTGGAGAGGCTTGCCGAAATAATACTCGTACAGAATAACTGAGCCTGGAGAGGCTTGCCGAAATAATACTCCCACAGAATAATTGAGCCTGGAGAGGCTTGCCGAAATAATACTCGTACAGAATAGTTGAGCCTGGAGAGGCTTGCCGAAATAATACTCGTACAGAATAACTGAGCCTGGAGAGGCTCGCCGAAATAATACTCTCTCAGAATAATTGAGCCTAGAGAGGCTTGCCGAAACAATACTCCCTCTTAGAATAATTGAGCCTGGAGAGGCTTGCCGAAATAATACTCTCTCAGAATAACTGAGCCTGGAGAGGCTCGCAGAAATAATACTCCCCAGAGAAACCTCAGCTTAAGCTCATGGAACAAATCCCCAGCGAGAGCTATCAAAGCAAGATCGTCAAAATCCCCAATGGAAGCGCGATCATCCAAGCAAAATATTCAGTCAAAGGACTTGAAACTTCCTCAATGGAAGATAGCTCTCTGACTCAAGCGCTGAGTGAGGCTAAGCCTGAAGAGGCTTTCTAAATAATACTCTGGGATACATAAGATCTTCAATCCCCATTCGCCTACTCAGAGGCACCCTTTCAAAAAGCAAAAAAATCAAAAACATCAATAACCATTCCCCAAGCGGAATCCGGCACTCAGCCGAACACCGAACATCAAGATCATTCGCCTACTCAGAGGCACTCCTTCAAAAAGAGAAAATAAAAAAATCAATAATCATTCCCCAAGCGGAATTCGGCATTCAGCCAATCATTGAACGTCAAGATGATCCGCCTAACAGAAGAGGCCAATCAAGATCAAAACGACAGAATCCCCCAGTGGATAACAACCTACACAGAGGCTACAAAAATCAGAAAATCAAAAGAGACACCCGAATAAGGACAACCGGGATACTCCACTTACGTCAAAAGGACGTCAGCCAAACATAAGGCATCGCTCAACTCAGAGAGAGAGCATCTGTGTCTACACCCCAAGGAGTCAGAAATTCCCCATGGGTACCAACTAAGCAATGCAAGTTGGGGCACAAAAACCTATGAATGACTGCACATCCCCTAGACGGATCCCTGCGTTATCCAGCCCTCAGCGGCACAAAATCAGAAAAACAAACCGTCGAAGCAGCATTGTGGACTGTGGAGACAAACTTATCTCAAAACCCTGGAGAGGGCAAACTCAGCTGCCCATGTTGAGAGGCAAAACCCTGGAGAGGGCAAACTCAGCTGCCCATGTTGAGAGGCAAAACCCTGGAGAGGGCAAACTCAGCTGCCCATGTTGAGAGGCAAAACCCTGGAGAGGGTAAACTCAGCTGCCCATGTTGAGAGGCAAAACCCTGGAGAGGGCAAACTCAGCTGCCCATGTTGAGAGGCAAAACCCTGGAGAGGGCAAACTCAACTGCCTCATGTTGAGAGGCAGGGCCTGGAGAGGCGATACTCAACTGCCTCATGTTGAGAGGCAGGGCCTGGAGAGGCGATACTCAACTGCCTCATGTTGAGAGGCAGGGCCTGGAGAGGCGATACTCAACTGCCTCATGTTGAGAGGCAGGGCCTGGAGAGGCGATACTCAACTGACTCATGTTGAGAGGCAGGGCCTGGAGAGGCGATACTCAACTGCCGAATGTTGAGAGGCAGGGCCTGGAGAGGCGGTACTCAGCTACCGAGGTTGTCAGAAACACTGAGGTATGCATGAGCCTGGAGAGGCGACGACTAATACTCAACCTGGAGAGGCTACTCAACAATTTTCCACCGGAAGACGCTACAAGTCAGAAGGATGGCACATCACGCGGACAATTGGGTCAACTCCTTTACTTGTCAGCCGGTACACCAAAAGGCCGTCCGACTAAGTAAAGGGGGGGCAGCTGTAGACCCCTAAAATTGTCCGGGTCGGAAATAAGACTCGAAGACTCTCAAAGATCAAAGGAAAGTCAGCCAGAAGGACTCGCAGAAGACCATAGGATGACTATCTGTAGGTTTAGAGGTCTTAGAGTAGCCAAAAATAAGAAAGTGGGAGGTTTGGAGCTCAATACGGCCTCCTTGGAGTTCAGTACGGCCGTACTGCACATTTTGTACTACAATACGGCCGTACTGAAACCAATACGGCCGTATTGAAGTTTCTGTATTTCAATACGGCCGTACTTAATTCAATACGGCCGTATTGAAGTACAAAAACTCAATACGGGCCGTATTGAACCCAGGGGCCGTACTGCGCCTCATCCCTATAAATAGGACGTCATTTGGACGTCATTCCACACTTTTCCACACTTCTTGGACTCTCTCCTTGAGTATTCTGGGGTTTTTGAGCAGTGTTCTGCCCTAGGAATCTCTCCGAGAGCCGATCCGACGAAGTTCTTGAGTTATAAGCATTTAGCTTGAGAATTCGAACTAGTCGAAGGGAAATCTTTTTGATTTCCATAGTAAAAATTATTTTTTAGGAAGGAGCGAGCGAGCTTGTAGAGGGAGGGAGCGCCAAAAAGCCTCCTAAACTTCATTGATATATAAAAAGCACGCTTCAAGAGGTTTCTTCTCTAAAAATCCCTTCTTTTATCGCTTTCTGATTGTTGCATATTTAAATTCGTCATCATGTAGATATTTAATATATAATCGCTTATAATAAATAGGGGTAATTTAGTAATTTTACGCTATTATTTAATAAATAATCCGTCATAGGGAACCCGAAAGGGGCGTTGTGGGGTGCTAACACCTTCCCCACACGTAACCGACTCCCTTACCCAACTCTGGTTGTAATGGCCAAGGTTGATTTGCGAAAATCAATTGCCTTATCCCTTTTTCCAATGTTTTGAGTAAAACATTGGTGGCGACTCCAAGAACCCTTCTTTTTACGAAAACCACTAATCCATGGAGGGTCCCGCTTGGGATTAACATGGATTGGTGAATCATTTAATAAAATTGTTAGCTCGACAAGGTCTCAGTTTGAGAATAAGTCGTTCTAGCAATCCACCACTTTCAAAACATTAAAACGAGTCATGACCATCGTCGCGATTGCCAAGGTCCGTTTCGGCGGGTGGCGACAATGAAGAAGGTAGCCTACATGCTCACCAAGAACGGATACTTGCCTGGACAAGGACTTGGCAAGGATTCCCAAGGAATTACCGAGCTACCCATTATTAAGGATAATCCGGGGAAACAAGGGTTAGGATACAACCCTAATAAAGATCAAAGGACGAAGAGGAACCAAGATCCTTCTCGACGTTCTTTAAGCTAGATCTTTAGGAAGGCCGGTTCACAAACGTCAAGGCCGGTCGTAGTCATCAAGTGCTCTTCTCCTTCCGATAGGGATGTATAGACCTGATGACTATTAGAGATCACTCCTCGGGGACAGCCCGACCCCCGAGCCTCTATAGGGCACATGTTTCCGCTAGAATTATAATAAAATCGTTCTTTATTATTTCTTATTGCTTCTTTTCTTGCTTGCAATAAATTTCTAGACCACATTATTTTAACCCTGTTTGAATAAGCATGAATAAGGTTAAAATTGTCTTAATAAACAATAAACCCGCATCATTTTTATGTGGAAGTGTGTGTGACAACTTGGAGCACCTTTCCTTGGCCTCGACAAGTGCCATCATGGATAAAAAAGAAATCCTTTAAAAACAAAAAAGCTCGGCAGGAAACCCAAAAAGGGGGCTGCGCAAAAATAAGAGCAAAGAACCCACTAGGAATCCCACGAAAGGGTGACCTAGGAAAAATTAGGGTTGCAAAAATAAACAAAAACAAAGGTCCGCTGAGACGCCACAAAAGGGTGTTTTAGGCAAAAAATAAGGACAATCAAAAAGCAAAAGAAATCCATGATGGTACCATGAGCTGAATTCAAAAAGAAAGGTTCAAGGGAAACTATCTAAGTTGTCGAATCACAACGTCAATAACAAGACTTTCTTAACTTCATAAGTGTTTAATCAAACAAGCTTAAACACATAAGCCTACCTTGGCCAGCCATTCTTACAAAAACCGTTTTCAAAACAATAAATAATCCCCTCTAAAACACAAACTTTTGAACAAAAATACCTTTCCCTTCTTTTCTCTTGTCCCAAACGATTTTAGAATAATCTAGTGGAAACATGGAGATATAGTGATCAATAGGAGGGTTGATACGTCTTCTAAAGGAAGGGAAGGATCACTGGGTCGATGACACCAATCTCGATATAACACGCATCGTTCCTCGGTTACTGAAATCGGCAGCGCACAGCCGTCTAGAGGAATGGCAAAATCCAAGCAAAGAAACGCATCGGTTAATTCTTTTGAAAAAATAAATCAAATAGAATTAGGTGCATCATACCGCATACATGCATACAGATGATAGGTGTAATGGAAGATCATTTATTCTCTGTTTATTTCAAAAAAAAAAAAAAAAAAAAAAAACCAATACGCCCGTACCAGGTTCAATACGCCCGTATTGAAACTAGGGTTATGGGAAACTCTTCAGTTCAATACGGGCGTACCGAATTGAATACGCCCGTATTGACCGTAACGGTCACACCAATACGGGCGTATTGAATCCAATACGGCCCGTATTGGCCCCCCATTTTACACAATAACGGCAAAGTCAGTACGGCCGTATTGAATTCAATACGGGCCGTACTGACCTACTTTTTACTACAAATACGCCCCTTCCCCCTCTCATTCTGCACAGCATTCTCATCCCTCTGCATACTTTGTCTGTGAGTGTGTCTGAGATCTCTCCAATTCCGAGAAATGGCCGAGTCATCAAGAAAGAGACAGAGGGTCCCCGCGCAACTCGAAATGACAGCGCGACATCAAGAGAGGCTGGAGTTCCTTGAGTCGTTCATCTTCCAGTCGTCGAGGGTGCTCGACTTCACCATCCTCCGGGCAATGAATGGGAGGATGAGGTCAGAGGCTACATCAACGCCATAGGATGGGGATTCCTCCTTGATCCCCACCCTCAGATCTTCCCGACTGCGACGAAGGAATTTTTGGCTACCGTCGGCGTCACAGAGTCGACGAACAGCTTTGGCGCGACAATCTACTCAGTGGATTTCTGGAAGAGGGGAGGATACCGCTCCCTGACACTGGACGAATTCAACGTCCAGGCTGGCTTCTTTCAGCGAGCTGATCAGCTGGAATATCGGGACGCCATCTGTGAGTGCCCCGATAATCTGACCCCGAACGAGATGTGGAGAGAGCTCACGGGTCAGATGGACTACCACGCTGGAGTAAAGGGTACTCGGCTCCCGACGGCGCTCCGGATTTGCCACAAGCTGATCACCGGCTCCATCCATGCCAGACCGAAGAGCCCAGAGTCAGTGACGCGGCAGGATCTACTGGCTCTTTACTGCATGGCCACCGGACAGAGGGCCAACCCCGGATTCTTTTTCCTCGAGCATATAAAGAATCTGGGGGCAAGAGAGGGTAGCGATGCTCGGCGATGGTACATTATGGTCTCCACGCTCCTTTCACGACTCGCCGAGACTTGGGGGTGCCCCGATGGCGTAGATGCGGGGGAATTGGCGCCCAAGCCCATCAATGCAGCCACCCTGCTCAACATGAAGATTATTGCCAGAGTAGGGAGGCAATATGTACGAGCGACCACCCACGACACCTTCAGCGAGCTCTTCGAGAACATCGAGCTCCCGGGTGATGTGGCAGAGGCCAACACCTCGCAGCAGGACAGGGCCTACTTTGATGCTCGTTTCGACGCGTTGCAGCAGAGCATCGACGCTCGATTCGACACTGCTCAGCACAGCATAGACGCCCTGAGACAGGATTTTGACAGCCTGTCAGTCTGGCTGCATCGTCGCTTCCCAGACCCTCCACAGGATCCGCCGGTAGAGGAGTGAAGACCGGCTATTTTTCTTGCATTTTGTTTATTTGATTGATCGGGCTGTGCCCCACTCTTTTCATTACCATTGTACAAATTTCATTCCATTTAATAAATGAAATTTTCCACTTTTGAATCCAAATTCTTTAGCACTTTAATTTCTGTACAGAAAAAGCCGAAAAATCGACAAAAAAGGCAAAAATTCAGAAAATCCAACAATCATACAGAATAACTGAGCCTGGAGAGGCTTGCCGAAATAATACTCCCCAGAGACATCTTTGCTTGCACTCTTGGGCCGAATTCCTAGTGAAAGCTATCAGAGCAAGATCAGCAAGATTCCCCAATGGAAGCATGATCATCCAAACAAAATATCCGAGTCAAAGGACTCAGACTTCCTCAGTGGAAGATAGCTTTCCAAATCAAGCGACGAGTGAAGCTAAGCCTGAAGAGGCTTTCTAAATAATACTCTGGGATACATAAGATCCTCAATCCCCATTCGCCTACTCAGAGGCACTCCTCCAAAAAAAAGGAAAATCCAAAAAGATCAATACCCATTCCCCAAGCGGAATTCGGTATTCAACCAAACACCAAACGTCAAGATAATCCGCCTAACAGAAGAGGCCAATCAAAATCATCACAATAGAATCCCCCAGCGGATAACAGCCTAAGCAGAGGCAACAAAACCAGAAAATCATAAGAGTCACCCGAATAAGGATAACCAGGATACTCCACCACCGTCGAAAGGACGTCAGCCAACCATAAGGCACCGCTCACATCAGAAAGAGCATCTTTGTGTCTGCATCCCCAAGGAATCAAAATTTCCCCAGTGGGCACCAACTACGCAATGGAAAGTTGGGACACAAGAACCTATGAGTAACTGCACATCCCCTAGACGGATCCTTGCGTTATCCAGCCCTCAGCGGCACCAAAATCAAAAATAACCGTCGAAGCAGCACCGTGGACTGTGGAGACAAAATCATCACAAATCCCTGGAGAGGGCAAACTCACGCTACCAAAGTGACCAGAAGCACGGAGGTATGCAACCCTGGAGAGGGCAAACCGCAGACCCTGGAGAGGGCAAACTCACGCTACCGAGGTCGTCAGAAACACCGAGGTATGCACGAGCCTGGAGAGGCGACGACTAATACTCAGCTACCCCGTCGTCAGAAACATGGAGGTATGCAGCTACCGAGGTTGTCAGAAACACCGAGGTATGCACGAGCCTGGAGAGGCGGTACTCAGCTACCCCGTCGTCAGAAACACGGAGGTATGCAGCTACCGAGGTTGTCAGAAACACCGAGGTATGCACGAGCCTGGAGAGGCGGTACTCAGCTACCCCGTCGTCAGAAACACGGAGGTATGCAGCTACCGAGGTTGTCAGAAACACCGAGGTATGCACGAGCCTGGAGAGGCGACGACTAATACTTAGCTACCCCGTCGTCAGAAACACGGAGGTATGCAGCTACCGAGGTTGTCAGAAACACCGAGGTATGCAGACCCTGGAGAGGGCAAACTCACGCTACCGAGGTTGTCAGAAACACCGAGGTATGCACGAGCCTAGAGAGGCGACGACTAATACTCAATCTGGAGAGGCCACTCAACAATTTTCCCACTGGAAGACACTACAAGTCGGAAGGATGGCTTACTCCCCGGACAATTGGGTCAACTCCTTTACTTGTCAACCGGTACACCAAAAAGCCGTTCGACTAAGTAAAGGGGGGGCAGCTGTAGACCCCTAAAATTGTCCGGGTCGGAAATAAAGCTCAAAGACTCTCAAAGACCGAAGGAAAGTCAGCCGGAAGGACTCCTGGAAGACCCTAGGATGATTCTTTGTAGGTCTAGAAGTCTTAGAGTAGCTTAGAATAAGGGTGTGCGAGGATTGGAGCTCAATACACCCTCCCAGAGGTTCAGTACGGCCGTACTGAGCCATTTGAACTGCAATACGGCCGTAGTGAACTCAATACGGCCGTACTGTAGTTCAAAATGGCTCAGTTCGGGCCGTACCAAATTCAATACGGCCGTACTGTAGTTCAAAAACCCAGTACGGGCCGTATTGACCTCCCAGGCCGTATTGCGCCTCAATCCTATAAATAGGACGTCATTGGCACGTCCTCCCACACTTTTTACAGACGTTTGGACCCTCTTGCTGAGGATTCTTGGGTTTTTGAGCTATTCTCTGCCCTAGGAACCTCTCTGAGAGCCAACCCGACTAAGTTCTTGAGTCATGAGCCTTGAAGCTTGAGACTCGAACAAGTCGAAGGGAAATCTCTTTGATTCCCACAGTTAATATTTGTTCTAGGGAAAGGAGCGAGCGAGCGTGTAGTGGGAAGGAGCGCCAAAAAGCCTCCTACTTCCTTTTTGAGTATATAAAAGCACGCTTCAAAGGTTTCTTCCCAAATCCTTTCTTTTACCGCTTTTTGATTGTTGCATTGCACATTTAAAGTTTTCATCATGTAAATATTTTACTCATAATCGTTTCTAATAAATAAGGGTAATTTAGTAACTTTACGCTATTATTTATGAAATAATCTGTCATAGGGAACCCGAAAGGGGCGTTGTGGGGTGCTAACACCTTCCTCACACGTAACCGACTCCCTTACCCAACTCTGGTTGTAATGGCCGAAGTTGATTTGCGAAAATCAATTGCCTTATATCTTTTTCCAATGTTTTGAGTAAAACATTGGTGGCGACTCCAAGAACCCCTTCTTTTTACGAAAACCACTAATCCATGGAGGGTCCCGCTTGGGATTAACATGGATTGGTGAGAATCATTTAACAAAATTGTTAGCTCGATGAGGTCTCAGTTTGAGAATAAGTCGTTCTAACAATCCATCATTTTTCAAAACTTAAAAAGAGTCCAACCATCGTCGTGAATGCCAATGTCCGTTTCGGCGGGTGGTGACAGCCACAAATTTCTAAGAAACTAATAGCAAATGAAGTTCACAAAAAAAAAATGACTCTAGAACATGTTAGGACTAATAACATGCATTGGAAACATTTTATGAGCACTCTAAGATTTTTTAATGTTCATCCAGCAATGACACCATACAAGAACAAATATCAATTCATATAGATTCAAAAATAAAAAGGCACAACAAGGATTTAATGACAAGAAAAACAACTACACATGACTCTAAGACAAAACTAGTAGATTAAGAAATGTAAAATGCTTGTATTCTTGTTTCTTTTTTGGAATTTCTTTTTAGACCGAATATTAAGGAGTCCAATGAAAGATAAAAGCAATCCTAAAACATTTAAAAAGACATACAAAGAATACCTAAGGCACACACAAAGATTGATTCACAAGAATTTAGAACATGAATCAAGAACAAGCAACACAAACTGAGTGTGTTCTATAGATTTATAGATGTGACACAAGAACAACTCAAGGCACACAAACACAAGACAATAAAAGGAAATACATGTAGGAACAGTTTAGACACACTTTTAAATGATTTGAACCAAACAAAACAAGACAAGAAAGCTTCAGAACGAATTTACCAAGGAGACCTAGCTCTGATACCAAATGATGGAAACCTGGTGGAGAAACCGAATTGATGTTGATTCCTCTTCAAGCTCCTCCCTAGACCTTTGGATCCTTGTTTCTTCTTAAGCTTCTCCAAGGTCTCCAATGGAGGAAGAGACCTTGGAAGAACCACTATTTGGTAGAAACTCTCTCAAGAGACGCCACTCCTTAGAGAAGAGATAAGTCTCTTCAATTCTCACCACACTCTTCTATGGAAGGGATAAGAGAATTGGATGAATATCAAAGAGGTTAAAGACTTTTGGAAGAGATAATTTTCGTGAAAATTCTGATCTCACTCAAAAATATCATCCAAAGTGTTTTACAATGAAAGGAAAACAAATATATAGGAGTAGGAAGCTAGGAGAGCAAGCTAGCCTTAACCATGGTTCACTAGGAACCATGGTAAGGTCTAGCTAACCGTCCATGGTCTAGAGGCTTGGAGAGCAAGCTACTCACTTAGCTTGCTTGGTAAGCAAGCTAAAGAGCAGCTTGTGCTTCAAGCTTCTAAGCTTGAGAGATAACAAGCAAACCAGCCATGTGAACACAAGGCAAGGTGGGCAGCTCATGGACTTTATTTTACTCCAAGCAGTTTTGAAAAATGTTGATTTGGTTTAGTTAGGTTCATCCAATGTGAATGGAACCTAGCTAAATCAAATCTATGAAAAATTAGGAGTAAAATGAGTCTAATATGTAAAATTTAGCCTATGTCCATCTCTTGGTCCAACTGCTAGTAACACTCTCTAGCTTGCTAACACTCTCTAGCTTGCTAATGCCACTCCCAATCCTACTACTAGAAAAATAAGAAAAGAGTTTTTTTTCTAGATTAGGTTAAATGGAGTTAAAGTGCCCAAGTAACCTACCCTAAAAGCAAAGGCAAAAATATTCCTATACAAGTATCTACTATATACAAGGTACAAGAAATCAACTATACAATGTATTTACAATAGAGACTCCTTAGATCAATCTTCACCCTTCTTGGTCTTACCTCTTCCAATGGGATCCTTGAGGATTAGATTTCCATCAAAAGGACCTTTGTTTTAACCTTTGTAGCTTTTCCATAAGCTCTCAGTCATAGTATAGAGGAATATGCCTCCTTCTCAAGGCACTATAGAGTTCATTCAAATATTGTTTTGGGGGTTCATGGTTTATTCTCCTTTCTTTTTCTTAGGAGGTCCACCAATACATAGCATGCCCTTGGAAGCTAAGGGTTGCTAAAGAAACCTTCCTATCTTCACTCACTCAATGGAAAGAGAAAAGTGTCCAACTTTCATTCCCCAATCTAAATATGTTTCCACATTATCGTTGCCATGAAATGAAGGAAGAGTAATGTTGGGTTCCTTATTGGAAGACTCTCTATGTCTAGGTTATCTTGGGGGTCTTTGATAGTAATCATCATTGTGATGACTACTATTGAGGCTTTCACTTGGAGGTTGGGTATGATGACCATCAAGTGCTCTGATACCACTTGATGGCATCCTAGCTTGCATGAACATGGAATGATGAGCAAGGATGAGGACACCTACTCCTTGGATCAAGTCCTTCAAGGGTGATGCATGATTTAGAGAAGGAATAAGGTGGAATGGAAGAAAATGGAGAGTGTGGGTAAAGTGTTTGATGAAAGGTTTGAGAGGGCACTCTAGGGTTTGGCTCACTTCAAGGTAGATGAAGGCCACTTCTAGGGTTTTGCTCTCAAGGTGGAGATAGGATGGGTGGTGGCTGGATTTAGCCAAGGGTGACTAAGGATGATATAAAGGCAAAAATGCTCTCTTTATATTCAATTTCCAAAGTATTTACATGATTCATAGTCTAGGGTATTTAAAGGAGTGGGAGGCATCTAGGGTTGCATTGGCCGAAATTTACAATGCCAAATGCACACCAAATTAACCCTAGATGAAACTTGGTGACCAAGGATGGAATCTTTGGGTTTAGTTAGGCTACATCTAGGTGCATGACAAGACCATGCAACCTTTGCCCTCCACTTGGGCCTAAGCCTTTCTAAGTCCAAAAATAGGTCCAAACAGCACCAAAAATACGTCTAGTCTCCCTAATTAAATACCTTAGCCCAAAATTAAAAAACCTATGATCTAAAGCACCCCATAATACAAGGGTAAAATGGGAAATACAAAAGAAAATAAATCCTATGACTAAGATACCCCAAAATACAAGGGTAAAATGAGAAATACAAGTAAAATAAATCATATGTCTAAGATACCCAAAATACAAGGGTAAAATTGGAAAATTAAAGACAAGGGTAAAATTGGAAATAAGAATAAATTCATGCTAATAAAAACGTAGGAGCTAAGGCCCAAAAGTAGGCCCACTCCTCTTAGGGTTTTCAAAACTAACCCATTCCTCTTGCCTCTTTCAAAATATCACCTCTTGGTCTTCTTGGCCTTAATGTGATTCCATCACCCTTGGTTTTGATCCACTAGCTTCCCCCCCACCCCCACAACTAATTTTGCAAGTAATTGCCTTATCTCTTCATTATTCTTTGCATTTTCTTTTTCTCTTTTTCTAATTTATTCCTCTCTTTTTATGTTTTCCTCTTCTTTTTTCTTATGTATTCTTTCAACTCCCTAAGCTCATCCTTAACACTAGGTCTACTACTATAGGAGTTATGACCATGTAAACTAGTATGATCACTCATCTTTGATCAAGAAAAAGGTTTTCAAAAACTAGAGTTCAAAAAGGTTTTCACAAATATTTTTGAGGTGTAAGACTAGTATTACAAGGCCTTAGTGTATAAATTGAACTATCAAGGGAGGTGGACTACAAGGAATCACTTAATAACCAAGCCTTTTCAAGTAAAAATCACTAAGCTGTCTAACACTTTTCTTACAAAAAAATTTTGCACAAGAATTGAGTGTGTGTGTACGGCCCCCTAGTAGGCAACTTGAAGCCTTCTAAATGAAAACAAGCAAAGTAAAAACCTAACCAATTATACTACCAAAGCAATAGGCATGTAAAGAAAGCAATTAAAGCATGTGCTAGTCGGATTCCCTAAGGTGGGAGCTATAAAGTGACCTTGGTGGTATTCAAGCCATTCCCACAAGCACTACTAGAATTACTTCTAAAACTACTTAGTGAAAGGCCAATTACAAACCAAAAACCCAAAGGAAAACAAAGGCCAAAATACAAGTGGCCTAAAGAAATAGTGCAAAAGAGAAATGCAAACAATAAAAGTTGATCTTCTAGTCTTCAATTCTCAGCCCCTTCACATGGAACACCCAAAGTTAGCCTCTCAATGGTGTATGCACTCCTTTTGATGGTAGAATTCCTTCCAAATGTCTTAGAGTCAAATCGGACAACTCCTCCAATCAATTCACCGAAAATCTATGTGATAGGTTTTAGGAGCTTCCCACACCTAAATCAAGAAGAGACCACCAAAGAATACAAGAGTCCAAAGAAATAAAACTAAAAAGGCACAATTAAAAGGCTAAACTCAAGTGAAGATGAATGTGACAAAACTTAATAGTAGAAAGAAGAAAAAAATCTAAAATTAAAACACATTAAGAAAGGAAAACACTCAAAAGATTAATCCCTAGAATGGCACTAGAATTGAATAACAAGTGTTTGATAAAATGTTGCACTTAACATGTTAAATTTTGAAGTCCCATTCAGCCACTAAAACATAGTCCAAAGTTCCAAAGAATAACTCCAATTGCTAAGGTAGGAAAATTTTTCCAAAGTCCACAAGTTTAGCAAAGGTTCCTTTTTGTGTGTTTTGTCTCCCTTTTTTTTATACTTGTTTTTGGGCATGATTTTTCAATAATATTGTCCAACCATTTCTCTTTTTTTTTTTTATAATTAATTTCCCCTCTTTGCTTGGGTTTTACACTTGTGTTTGTTGGTTTTGTTAGCAAAAATTTTGGAGTATCCCTTTCACAATTAGTGATGGCTTAATGAGACAATAATTTGAGTTTCTTTAAGCTTTATGTGCAATAAAGTCCAGTAGTAAATTAAACACATATAATCACTCCCAACCTCAAATTATCAAGCAAAACATATTCATATTAAGAGCAAATAGAAAAGGAAAACAAGATGGCCGAATTTAGCAATATGTGCAAAGATACAAATCAAACATGAATGGTTAAATATCAAGGAACATGCTAGGACTAATTAGCATGCATGATTGACTCTCTAAAGCACTCTAAGTCCCAAGGCCATTTCAACAAACATATAGCATGCATATCATATTTTGATCATGAAAGTGTTTAGGCATGTGTATTTGGAATTTTCTTTCAAGAAGAATTAGGAAGAATCATACTTGTAGACACTCAATTTCGTTTGGACTCGTAAAACAATGAAATGGACTTCTACTATGAAAAGAAGGAACTCCCAAAGCATGGAGACAACACCATATGACAACAAGGGGGCTTGAAGCCCAACAAACTTGGTTTAGTAGCCCAGAACGGGCTGTTCCAAAACTAAAACGGGTCGTTCTTAAGCTAGAATGGGTCGTTCCTAAACTGGAATGGGCCGTTCCAAACTACTAAAAGGCCTAGGAACCCTAGTTGAGAATGGGTCAGAAAGGGTCACTCCAGCGTAGTTTGTTATGAGACACGTTCAAATCTAGAATGGGCCATTCTGTCATCGGAACGGGCCGTTCCAGGTTCAAATTTAACTAAAACTAAATGACCTAGAACAGGTCGTTCCAAATCTGGAACGGGCCGTTCTGGTCAAGTTTGATGTCTATAAATAGTAGACTTAGGCACTACTCCCGGAGTCAAAAAAATTGGTACAGAACTCTAGATAGCTCGAAATCTCTTATCTTCTTTCTTATTTTTGTATTTCTTGAGATCTTGTGAGACGAATTGTAGTGTGATAGGTAGCCAAAAAACACCTAAGAAGTCTCAAGTTTGAAGATCAAATAAGAGCTCAATTATGAGGTATTTCAATCAATATTCTTCTCTCCTTTATACATCTCACTTTGATAAATATCACCCTAAACCAAAAATCATCATGTAGATGCTTCAAGAATGACTGTGTAAATTTAAATTTTGCACATGTAAGTAACTATTAATAAAAATGATCTAATATTTTATCAATTAATTCTTATCATGTTAAATTCATCATAAAGGTACCAATTTAGGGTGCTGTGGGGGTGATTAATACCTTTCCTACACATAATCGACCCCCAAACCGGATTTTGGTTGTTAAGGTCGTTATTCGATTTTTGAAAACCTTTTCTTTTTCCAATATTTTGAGTAAAACATTGGTAGCGACTCCATGAACTCATTTTCAAAACCATCAATTAGGGATTAGTTTGGTCTCTGGGCATTCTCAAATTGATGAAATTTTTAAAAAAGGCAGTCTAAACCATTGGTCGTGAGATTAAAAATTTTCAAGTTACGACAATACTTTTATGACAAAACTTAATAGATTATAAAATAAAAACACATGATCATCATTTTTCTTATCATGCACAAAGTTTTCCAACCACCCAAACTTAAAAAAAAATGGACAAATCCTACAAAGAAACCTAAGCACCAAGATGATTCACAAGAAAATTTATGGCATGAATCAGAGAACAAAACAAGACACATAGACCATGAGAATATAGCATGAATATGATCTATTTACCACAACTTCAAGACAAGCAAGAAGACACCACAACATGACCGAATTTTTTTAAAGACTCAAATAGACTAGAGATTACCCTTGAAGAACAATTGGCTCTAAATACCACATGATGGCAACCCTCCTTGCATGGATGGATTAAGGAGAATCAAATAGGGAAACCGTACTCCTTGGATCATGGAACTTCAAGGTTCTAACCTTGATGATGGTGGTAACCGAATGGATGTTATGGAGGCTAGGTATTTGATGAAATGCTAAGATGGTACTCTAGGGTTTTGGCTCGCTTCATTGATGGATGAAGGTCACTCCTAAAGGTGACAACACTCACGGTGAAGATGAGGAACAAGGTGGTCGAAATGACCAAGGGGACTAAGGAAAGAATATTAAGGCTCAAAGACTCTCTTAATATCTTAAATTCCAAAGTATTTACAAGGAGGCTAGCCTAAGGTATTTATAGAAGGGAAGATGCATTTAGGGTTGTAGACCCCTAAAATTGTCCGGGTCGGAAATAAGACTCGAAGACCCTCAAAGATCAAAGGAAAGTCAACCAGGAGGACTCCTAGAAGGCCAAAGGATGACTATCTGTAGGTTTAGAGGTCTTAGAGTAGCAAAAATAAGCAAATAGGAAGAAATAAGCTCAGTACGGCCTGTTTGAGACTCAGTACGGCCCGTATTGAAGTTTTGAACTTCAATACGGCCGTACTGAAATCAATACGGCCGTATTGAAGGTTTTGAACTTCAATACGGCCGTATTGAATTCAATACGGCCGTATTGAAGAACAAATCTTCAATACGGGCCGTATTGACCCCCAGTGCCCGTACTGCGCCTGTTTCCTATAAATAAGACGTCATTGGACGTCATTCCACACTTTTTGACTCAGTTTTGACTCCCTCCTTGAGTATTCTGGGGTTTTTGAGCAGTGTTCTGCCCTAGAAATCTCTCTGGGAGTCGATCCGACGAAGTTCTGGAATTCCGAGCACTTAGCTTGGAGATTCGAACCTAGTCGAAGGGAAATCCTCCGGATTTCCATAGTTAAAAGTTTTTAGGAAGGAGCGAGCGAGCTTGTAGAGCGAGGGAACGCCAAAAAGCTTCCCAGTTTTACTCAATATATAAAAGCACGCTTCAAGAGGTTTCTTCTTAAATCCTTCCTTTTACTGCTTTCTGTGTGCATATTTAAACTGTCATCATGTAGATAGTTAATTTATAATCGCTTATAATAAATAGGGGTAATTTAGTAATTTTACGCTATTATTTTAGAAATAATCTGTCATAGGGAACCCGAAAGGGGCGCTGTGGGGTGCTAACACCTTCCCCACGCGTAACCGACTCCCTTACCCGACTCTGGTTGTAATGGCCAAAGTTGATTTATAAAATCAATTGCCTTATCCCTTTTTCCAATGTTTTGAGTAAAACATTGGTGGCGACTCCACGAACCCTCCTTTTGCGAAAACCACTAATCCATGGAGGGTCCCGCTTGGGATTAATATGGATTGGTGAGACTTTTAATAAATAAATTGGATAAGATCGACAAGGTCTCAGTTTGAGAACAAGTCGTTCTAATAATCCAATACATTTTCAAAACTAAAATAAAAGCGAGCTCGACCGTCTTCGCGACCGCCGAAAGCCCGTTTCGGGCCGGTGGCGACAGATGGCGACTCCACTGGGGAAGCTTCGAGAGTCAGTCCCATTTAGTGACAGATTATTTTTAACAAATAATAGTTAAAATTACTTTATTACCCCTTGCTTGTATGATAACATGCTTTATATATATGGCTTTAAATAACTGTTGTTTGTTTAAATTTCCGCAATTGTTTGAAATAAAAATTACACACAAACCTTTGCACACAACAGTTCCCTCTATACCCGGGGGCATGAGTGGTAATCCATAGGGAGTGGATGTTAGTACGGCCGGTTGAATGGGTCTATAGGAGCCTACGAGACCGTTGTCGGAAAACATCACTCAAGGTGATAACCATGAACTTGAATCCGACGGTGCGTTGGAACTTTCCATCGACCTACGATGAGAGGAATTGGGTCCCTATAATGGGGGCACCTTGGGGGCCTTTGACCAAGTGAGAACAGTTAGATCCTCCTTGAATATGCACTTTTCTGCAGGAGACCCCTACCTCGTGATTCGCTCGTGACTGTTCGTGGATGAGTGAATTGTTTGCGCATTGATTATGTGACATTGTATGAGCATACATTGCATTATTTAAACATACAACATTCCTTTTTTTTAAATAAGAATAAATGGGAATAAGAATCTTCCATTACATGGTGTTAACATCTACCTTCATCACATTCATATAGGTAGTTTCCCTTTTCACCCAAAAAATAAATACAAAAAAATACAAAATACCCAAAAAAAGAAAAAGGGTTATTTATCCAAACCAAGCAATATCATGCATCATCTTAGAAACATCCTAAAAACATGATAATGCTTAGTTGAATAAACACTATGCATGCATATTCAACTTCATCATCTCATATCATGCATATAGATCATGGAGAGATCTAGGAGTCATTCATACATCTCTCCTAGTAATTCATTAATAAACATTAATAAAAAGAAAGAAATAATCGATGCGTATGTTCAAGATGGATCGCACGCCATTTGTTATTAAGTGTAAGCCAACAACTGCGCCAAGCGAGCGCACATCAACTCCGTTGTTGGTAATCAAGACAAACAAAGGGGAAGGTCCAACACCATTAAGGATCACAGTTCCAAGGCCTTTCCCTTGCAAATCAAATAAGGCTGTGCCGTGGATATACGACATCCACTCTTCTGCCGACAGCGATATCTCCAACATCGCTGGACTTGGGGGCATGACTAGGAGTGGCAGGATCTACACTCCCGAAGATCTTCATGATAAAGCCCCCAAGAATAAAGAAAAAGAAGAAAAGAAAACCGAGGAAAAAGAATCTGAGGAGGAGACAGACGAGCTGTTAAAGTATATCCGATAGAGCGAGTACTCCATCGAGGATCAACTTCATAAGACGCCAGCAAAGATTACGCTGTCGTCGTTGATCCGAAGCTCCGAACCGCATCGACAAGATCTGTTGAAAGTCTTGAACGAGGCATACGTGTCGCACACTATCTCCCAAGACGAGTTTGAGGGGATTGTTAGTCACATCAAGGCTAATGATCACCTCACCTTCATCGATGAAGAAATCCCCGCCGAGGGATCAAACCACAACAAGCCCTTGCACATCTCTATAAAGTGCAAGGAGTATCGCATCGCTAAAAGTCTTGGTAGATAATGGATCTTCCTTGAACGTAATGCCAAAAAGAACGCTCAAGCAATTGGCAATCAAGGGAGTCCAAATGCGCCCGAGCAACATGATCGTTCGAGCCTTCGATGGTTCTAAAAGAGAAGTGGTGGGAGAGATCAATTTTCCAATCCAAATTGGACCCACTATCTTCAACGTCGAATTCCAAGTGATGGATATTACTCCTGCATACAGCTGTCTCCTCGGCCGACCTTGGATTCATGATGCAAAAGCTGTACCCTCTACGCTCCACCAGAAAGTCAAATCCATTGTGGGTGACAAGCTGGTGACTGTACAAAATGAAGATGACATACTCATCAGCAAACCATCCACCATACCTTACGTGGATGCAGCGGAGGAAGCTTTAGAAACCGCCTTCCAAGCATTGGAAATCGCCAATGTCGAAACGTTTCCCCGAGAAATGAAGAAGGTAGCCTCCATGCTCACCAAGAACGGATACTTGCCAGGACAAGGATTAGGCAAGGACTCCCAAGGAATCCCGGAGCTACCCATTATCAAGGATAATCCGGGGAAACAAGGGTTAGGATACAACCCTAACAAAGATCAAAGAACGAAGAGGAATCAAGATCCTTCTCGACGTTCTTTAAGCCAGATCTTTAGGAAGGCCGGTTCACAAGCGTCTAGGCCGGTCGTCGTCGTCAAAATGTTTTTTTTTTCCTTCTAATAGGGATGTGTAAATTCAGTGACTATTAGAGATCACTCCTCGGGGACAGCCCGACCCCCGAGCCTCGATAGGGCACATGTTTCCATTATGATTATAATAAAATCATTCTTCATTAATTCTTTATTGCTTCTTTTCTTGCTCGCAATAAAATTCTAAACCACATTATTTAACCCTGTTTGAATAAGCATAAATGAGGTTAAAATCGTCTTAATAATCAATAAACCCGCATCATTTTTATGTGGAAATGTGCATGACAGCTTGGAGCACCTTTTCTTGGCATCAATAAGTGCCATCATGGATAAAGAAATCCTAAAGAGCAAAAGACCCGCTAGGAATCCCACAAAAGGGTGACCTAGGCAAAAGTTAGGGTTACAAAATAAGACCAAAAGACCCGCTAGGAATCCCACAAAAGGGTGACCTAGGCAAAAGTTAGGGTTACAAAATAAGACCAAAAGACCCGCTAGGAATCCCACAAAAGGGTGACCTAGGCAAAAATTAGGGTTACAAAATAAAAAGCCCGCTAAGACACCACAAATGGGTGTTTTAGGCAAAAGTAAGAGCCATCAAAAAAAGGAAAAAACAGAATAAATCCATGATGGTACCATCAATTGAATTCAACAAAGGGGCTCAAGAAAAGCTATCCAAGTTGTCAAAGCACAATAACAAAGATGTGCTTAACCTCATAAGTGTTTAAACAAACAAGCCTAAACACAATAAGCCTACCAATGGCCAGCCATTCTTACAAAATCCATTTTTCAAAAATAAAATAATCCCCTCTAAAACACAAACTTTTGAAAATATATATCCTTTCCTTCTTTTCTCTCTTGTCCCAACGATTTTTGAATAATCTAGTGGAAACATGGAGATATAGTGGTCAATAGGAGGGTTGACACATCTTCTAAAGAAAGGGAAGAATCATTTGGTTGATGACACCAAAATCAAATATGCATCATTCCTCGGTAACAGAAATCGGCAGAGCACAGTCCGTCTGGAGGAATGGCAAAATCCAAACACAAAAACGCATCGGTTAATTCTTTTGAAAAAAGAATCAAATAGAATTAGGTGCATCATACTGCATACATGCATACAGATGATAGGTGTACTGGAAGATCACTTATTCTCTGTTTATTGAAAAAACAAAAAATATATAAACTTCAGAAAAACAATACGCCCGTATCGTGTTCAGTATGCCCGTACCAAAATTAGGGTTATGAACAAATTTTCAATTCAATACGGGCATACTGAAATGAATAACGGCCGTATTGGCAATAACAGAAATCCTCCCTCACATCAATGACAAAATTCCTCCAAGAAGAAGAGGATAGGGGAAGCCATTCATTTTTTCCAAAAAATAAAATAAATTAAACTTGCATTTTGTGCATCGCGCACAATTAATTGCACATTCAAAGACCTCATCATGAGGCAATTGCATAAAATAGAAAAAATAGAAAAATTGCTTGTGTATGACAGCAGCAAACAAAATGCAAAGATTCAGAAAATCAACAGCGTCATACAGAATAACTGAGCCTGGAGAGGCTTGCCGAAAAAAATACTCTCAGAATAACTGAGCCTGGAGAGGCTTGCCGAAAGAATACTCTCAGAATAACTGAGCCTGGAGAGGCTTGCCGAAACAATACTCCCACAGAATAACTGAGCCTGGAGAGGCTTGTCGAAATAATACTCTTTCAGAATAACTGAGCCTGGAGAGGCTTGCCGAAAGAATACTCTCAGAATAACTGAGCCTGGAGAGGCTCGCCGAAATAATACTCCCTCGTCATACAGAATAATTGAGCCTGGAGAGGCTTGTCGAAATAATACTCCTTCAGAATAATTGAGCCTGGAGAGGCTTGCCGAAATAATACTCCTACAAAATAACTGAGCCTGGAGAGGCTTGCCGAAATAATACTCTCTCATAATAACTGAATTTAATTTCTTTAGCACTTTTAATTTCTGTACAGCAAAAGCCAAAAACATAAAAAAGGCAAAATACAGAAAAAGCCAAATCAGAAGAAAAGGCAAAATACAGCAAAAGCCGAAAATAAAAAAGGCAAGGATATAGAAAATCCAACAAACAATTTGTACCGAATAACTAAGCCTGGAGAGGCTTACCAAAATAATACTCCACATCCTCCACAGTATGCAGAATAACTGAGCCTGGAGAGGCTCGCAGAAATAATACTCCCCAGAGGGAACCTCAGCTCAAGCTCACGGGAAAATCCCCAGCGAGAGCTATCAAAGCAAGATCGACGCAATCCCCAATGGAAGTGCGATCATCCAAACAGTATATACAAGTCAAAGGACTTAACACTTCCTCAGTGGAAGATAGCTCTCCGACTCAAAGCGCTGAGCGAGGCTAAGCCTGTAGAGGCTTCCTAAATAATACTCTGGGATACAATAAGATCCCCAAATCCCCAATCGCCTACTCAAGAGGCATCCCTGCAAAAAGGAGAAGAAAATAAAAAAATCAACAACAATTCCCCAAGCGGAATTTGGCTTTTCAGCCAATCATTGAACGTCAAGCGGATACGCCTAACAGAAGAGGCCAATCACAACTAATGACAAAATCCCCTAGCGGATAACAGCCTACACAGAGGCAACGAAATCAGAAAACTCAAAAGAGATACCCGAATAAGGACAACCGGGATACTCCACTCACGTCAAAAGGACGTCAGCCAAACATAAGGCATCGCTCAACTCAGAGAGAGAGCATCTGTGTCTACACCCCAAGGAGTCAAAAATTCCCCATGGGTACCAACAATGCAATGCAAGTTGGGGCACAAGAACCTATGAATGACTGCACATCCCCTAGACGGATCCCTGCGTTATCCAGCCCTCAGCGGCACAAAATCAGAAAAACCGTCGAAGCAACATCGTGGACTGTGGAGACAAAAATCATATCAAATCATTGCCAAAGTGATCAGAAGACACGGAAGCAGGCCTGGAGAGGTAATACTCAACTGCTGAATGTTAAGAGGCAGGACCTGGAGAGGGTAAACTCACACTGCTGAATGTTAAGAGGCAGGACCTGGAGAGGGTAAACTCACACTGCTGAATGTTAAGAGGCAGGACCTGGAGAGGGTAAACTCAGCTACCCAGTTGTCGAGAGCACCGAGGTATGCACAAGCCTGGAGAGGCAATACTCAGCTGCCCAGTTGTCGAGAGCACCGAGGTATGCACAGGCCTGGAGAGGCGATACTCAACTACCTCATGTTGAGAGGCAGTCCCTGAAGAGGGTAAACTCAGCTGCCGATGTTAAGACGCAGTCCCTGGAGAGGGTAAACTCGCATTGCCGAAGTGATCAGAAGACACGGACGCAGTCCCTGGAAAGGGCAAACTCAGCTGCCGATGTTAAGACGCAGTCCCTGGAGAGGGTAAACTCAGCTGCCGATGTTAAGACGCAGTCCCTGGAGAGGGTAAACTCACCTGCCGATGTTAAGACGCAGACCCTGGAGAGGGTAAACTCAACCGCCTCATGTTGAGAGGCAGCCATATGTTGAGTGGTAAGGTCTGGAGAGACGGTACTCGAACAAAGTCTGGAGAGACGGTACTCGAACAAAGTCTGGAGAGACGGTACTCAAACAAAGTCTGGAGAGACGGTACTCAAGGTCTGGAGAGACAGTACTCAAGGTCTGGAGAGACAGTACTCAAGGTCTGGAGAGACAATACTCAAACAAGGTCTGGAGAGACAATACTCAAACGAGGTCTGGAGAGACAATACTCAAACGAAGTCTGGAGAGACAGTACTCAAACAAAGTCTGGAGAGACGGTACTCAAACAAAGTCTGGAGAGACAGTACTCAAAGTCTGGAGAGACGGTACTCAAACAAGGTCTGGAGAGACAATACTCAAACGAGGTCTGGAGAGACAATACTCAAACGAAGTCTGGAGAGACAGTACTCAAACAAAGTCTGGAGAGACGGTACTCAAACAAAGTCTGGAGAGACAGTACTCAAAGTCTGGAGAGACGGTACTCAAACAAGGTCTGGAGAGACGGTACTCGAACAAAGTCTGGAGAGACGGTACTCGAACAAAGTCTGGAGAGACGGCACTCAAACAAAGTCTGGAGAGACGGTACTCAAGGTCTGGAGAGACAGTACTCAAGGTCTGGAGAGACAGTACTCAAGGTCTGGAGAGACAATACTCAAGGTCTGGAGAGACAATACTCAGCCATCAGCGTCGTCAGAGGCACGTTGGTGTTAAACTTAGCTACCGAGGTTGTCAGAAGCGCCGAGGTATGCAACAACCTGGAGAGGCTACTCAATAATTTTCCACCGGAAGACGCTACAAGTCAGAAGGTTGGCACATCACCCGGACAATTGGGTCAACTCCTTTACTTGTCAGCCGGTACACCAAAAGACCGTTTGACTAAGTAAAGGGGGGGGCAGCTGTAGACCCCTAAAATTGTCCGGGTCGGAAATAAGACTCGAAGACCCTCAAAGATCAAAGGAAAGTCAACCAGGAGGACTCCTAGAAGGCCAAAGGATGACTATCTGTAGGTTTAGAGGTCTTAGAGTAGCAAAAATAAGCAAATAGGAAGAAATAAGCTCAGTACGGCCTGTTTGAGACTCAGTACGGCCCGTATTGAAGTTTTGAACTTCAATACGGCCGTACTGAAATCAATACGGCCGTATTGAAGGTTTTGAACTTCAATACGGCCGTATTGAATTCAATACGGCCGTATTGAAGAACAAATCTTCAATACGGGCCGTATTGACCCCCAGTGCCCGTACTGCGCCTGTTTCCTATAAATAAGACGTCATTGGACGTCATTCCACACTTTTTGACTCAGTTTTGACTCCCTCCTTGAGTATTCTGGGGTTTTTGAGCAGTGTTCTGCCCTAGAAATCTCTCTGGGAGTCGATCCGACGAAGTTCTGGAATTCCGAGCACTTAGCTTGGAGATTCGAACCTAGTCGAAGGGAAATCCTCCGGATTTCCATAGTTAAAAGTTTTTAGGAAGGAGCGAGCGAGCTTGTAGAGCGAGGGAACGCCAAAAAGCTTCCCAGTTTTACTCAATATATAAAAGCACGCTTCAAGAGGTTTCTTCTTAAATCCTTCCTTTTACTGCTTTCTGTGTGCATATTTAAACTGTCATCATGTAGATAGTTAATTTATAATCGCTTATAATAAATAGGGGTAATTTAGTAATTTTACGCTATTATTTTAGAAATAATCTGTCATAGGGAACCCGAAAGGGGCGCTGTGGGGTGCTAACACCTTCCCCACGCGTAACCGACTCCCTTACCCGACTCTGGTTGTAATGGCCAAAGTTGATTTATAAAATCAATTGCCTTATCCCTTTTTCCAATGTTTTGAGTAAAACATTGGTGGCGACTCCACGAACCCTCCTTTTGCGAAAACCACTAATCCATGGAGGGTCCCGCTTGGGATTAATATGGATTGGTGAGACTTTTAATAAATAAATTGGATAAGATCGACAAGGTCTCAGTTTGAGAACAAGTCGTTCTAATAATCCAATACATTTTCAAAACTAAAATAAAAGCGAGCTCGACCGTCTTCGCGACCGCCGAAAGCCCGTTTCGGGCCGGTGGCGACAAGGGTTACATTTGAGGGTGCATGGTCGAGTAATGCAAGCCAAATGCATTTCAAATAAAACTTAAATTAACCCTAGATGCTACTCGGTGGCCAAGGATAGAATCTTTGGGTTTGGTTAAGCTACATCTAGGTGTATGATAAGACCATGCAACCTAGGTGCCCTCTACTTGGGCCTAAACCTTGCCAAGTCCAAAAATAAATCCAAGGCTACCAAAAAACACGTCTAGGCCTAGTTTCCAACCTTAATAAAATACGCTAGCTATAAAATAAAATCTTATATTCTAAGGCACCCCAAAATACAAGGGTAAAATAGGAAATACAAGTAAATTAAATCCTATGTCTAAGGTACCAAAATACAAGGGTAAAATAGGAAATTAAAGACAAGGGAAAAATAGGAATAAAAATAAATTCTATGCTAACAAGGCTTTAGGAGAACGGTCAATATTCTATTGCCATGAAGCATGTCTTTAGGGGTGTTAGCTCCTCTATCCTCTTCCAATCTCCTAGCCATGGACCTAGTGATGGGTCCCACATGAAGCTCCAAGGATGGTCCTCCATCATGTACTGACTACATCGACCTTAACTAAGCTTTCTCTAAAGATGCCTACCCGCTCCCTTCTATTGACCCTCTTATCGATGGAGCTTCAAGACACTCGGTCTTTAGTTTCCTTGATGCTTACTCTGACTATAATTAGATTAAAATGGACCCACACAACGAAGAGAAAATCGCCTTCATGACCGAGGCTACAAACTTCTACTATAAGGTCATGCCATTTGGGCTAAAGAATGCTTAGGCGACCTATCAGAGATTGATGGACAAGGTATTTTAAAAGAAAATAGGAAGAAATAATTGAAATTTATGTGGATGACACGGTTGTCAAGGTCAACTCCATAATCGAGCTCATAGATGACCTCGGTGAAATTTTTGGTGAGCTGCGTAAGCATAATATGAGACTCAACCTCGAGAAATTCACCTTCGGGGTTAAAGGGGGTAAATTTTTAGGGTTTATGCTATCTGCTAGAGGAATCAAGGCTAACCAAGACAAGTGCCGAGTTGTCCTTGATATGAGGAGCCCGAGCATCCTTAGAGAACTATAATGTTGGTCATGAAGTTTGGTCCCTTTGTCCCAATTCCTCCACTGCTTGGCTGACAAAATCAATCTCATGACAAAACTCTTATGGAAAAGTTCCACCTTTTATGGAATGACTCGTGCAAAATTGCATTTGTAGTGCTGAAGGAAACCTTGGCATCGCCGTCGATCCTTACAAGACTTGAGCCATCAAACCCACTAGAGTTATATTTAGCATTCTTTAAGGAGGCAATTAGTTCGGTCCTAGTTAGGAAAGAGGGGGTAATCAAACACTTGTCTACTATATCAGCCAATTACTACACGACGTTGAGACCCATTACCAACTGATAGAAAAGGTTGCACTCGGCCTAGTGCACACATCTCAACGCCTTAGGCATTATTTCCAAAGTCATAGGGTCGTTGTATACACGGATTGCCCAATTTCCAAGGTTTTGGGATAACCTAAATTGGTTGGGAGAATGATGGCTTGGTTGGTTGAATTGTCCCAATTTGATATCACGTTCAAGCTGAGGGGGCCGATCAAGGCCTAATTTCTAACAGATTACATCAATGAGCTTCATCTGCACGGTACCTTTGAGGAGCATTAGTGGACTCTTCACGTCGATGGATCCTCAAATTTTAAAGGAAATGGAGTAGGAGTAATCTTGGAAGGGCCAAGGGGCATGATCTTAGAACAATCTGTGTGTCTCCGATTTAAGGCTTCAAACAACCAAGCCGAGTATGAAGGCTTACTTGCTAGGTTAAGAATGGTAGAGGAGATGGGAGCTACGAAAGTGAAATGATTGACTGATTCTAAAGATATGGCTGAATAGATCGGTGGCTCTTTTCAAGTTAAGGATCACAACATGATTAAGTATTATCATGCCTATCAGAAGATAAGGACAATGTTTCAAGAGGTATCGATCGCACATATCCCCTAGAAGGACAACTCCCAAGCCGATCAGTTGGCTAGATTGGCCGCGAGCAAAAAATGGTCAACATGAGAACCATCTTCCAACAAAAGATCAACCATCTGAGCGTTGAAACGGAAATTGATGGAAAAATCCCTTCCATTGATGAAAGTGGAGTCAATGGAGGAGTCTCATTTTTCCAAGGATCTTGGCACACTGATCGAAGATGTATCCGGTCAAATAAATACAATTAAATGTAGTACTAGGAAGTGACTCCTAGGTCGTCTCCCAAGGACCGTCTTTTACTGTTAAAGGCTTAAACACACAGTGGGGGGGTTTGTTTTCGAATTTTCAGTTGTAACACAATAATAAAAAATAAAACAGTAAGTAAAACAAATTGGCTCCTTGTTTGGATTGTAACTCTTTTATCCCTGGTTCTCAAAGATTACTCTATTAACCACTTAATCCTTGTTCCATCCGAGTTAATCAACTAAGCGAAGATTAACTCAAGATTTCCCTACACGAATTAAGCAAACGTATACAACATCAGCCTCTTCACAGAAGCAACTGTGGCTTTGAAGTACAGCCCGTTAAGCATGGACACAACAGAGGTTAAATGGAGTGTCGCCACCCGCCGAAACGGACCTTGGCATTCGCGACGATGGTTGGACTCTTTTTAAAGTTTGAAAAATGATGGATTGTTAGAACGACTTATTCTCAAACTGAGACCTCATCGAACTAACAATTTTATTAAATGATTCACCAATCCATGTTAATCCCAAGCGGGACCCTCCATGGATTAGTGGTTTTCGTAAAAAGAAGGGTTCTTGGAGTCGCCACCAATGTTTTACTCAAAACATTGGAAAACGGGATAAGGCAATTGATTTTCGCAAATCAACCTTGGCTATTACAACCAGAGTTGGGTAAGGGAGTCGGTTACGTGCGGGGAAGGTGTTAGCACCCCACAACGCCCCTTTCGGGTTCCCTATGACGGATAATTTCATAAATAACAGTGTAAAATTACTAAATTACCCCTATTTATTAGAAACGATTATAAGCGGAATATTTACATGATGAAAATTCTAAATATGCAATGCAACAATCAGAAAGCGGTAAAAGAAGGGATTTGGAAAAGAAACCTTTGAAGCGTGCTTTTATATATTTAAACAGACGTTAGGAGGCTTTTTGACGCTCCTTCCCACTACACGCTCGCTCGTTCCTTTCCTAAAAATAATTTTTACTCCGGAAATCAAAGAGATTTCCCTTCGACTAGTTCGAATCCTCAATCTAAATGCTCAGAACTCAAGAACTTCGTCGGATCGGCTCTCGGAGAGATTTCTAGGGCAGAACACTGCTCAAAAACCCTAGAATACTCAGCCAGAGGGTCCAAAAGTATGGAAAAAGTGTCCAAATGTGTGGAATGACGTCCAAATGACGTCCTATATATAGGAGTGAGGCGCAGTACGGCCTCTGACATCAATACGGCCCGTACTGAAGTTTTGAACTACAGTACGGCCGTATTGAATTAAGTACGGCCGTATTGGTTTCAGTACGACCGTATTGTAGTTCAAATTGTTCAGTACGGCCGTACTGAACTTCTAGGAGGCCGTATTGAGCTCTAATCTTCCCACATCCTTATTTTAAGCTACTCTAAGACTTCTAAACCTATGAAGAATCATCCTAGGGTCTTCCAGGGTCTTCCAGGAGTCCTTTCGGCTGACTTTCCTTCGGTCTTCGAGAGTCTTCGAGTCTTATTTCTGACCTGGACAATTTTAGGGGTCTACAGCTGCCCCCCCCTTTACTTAGTCAAACGGCTTTTTGGTGTACCGGTTGACAAGTAAAGGAGTTGACCCAATTGTCCGGGGAATAAGCCATCCTTCCGACTTGTAGTGTCTTCCGGTGGAAAATTGTTGAGTAGCTTCTCCAGGTTGAGTATTAGTCGTCGCCTCTCCAAGCTCGTGCATACCTCGGTGTTTCTGACAACCTCGGTAGCTGAGTACAGCCTCTCCAGGCTCTGCCTCCGTGTTTCTGACGACGTTAGCAGTTGCACACCTCCGTGTTTCTGACGACGTTGGTGGCTGAGTACCGCCTCTCCAGGCTCTGCCTCTATGTTTCTGACGACATTGGCAGTTGCATACCTCCGTTGTTTGTGACGACGGGGTAGCTGAGTACCGCCTCTCCAGGCTCTGTCTCGGTGTTTCTGACAACCTTGACAGTTGCATACCTCCGTTGTTTCTGACGACGGGGTAGCTGAGTACCGCCTCTCCAGGCTCTGCCTCGGTGTTTCTGACAACCTTGGCAGCTGAGTTTGCCCTCTCCAGGGTTTGCGGTTTGCCCTCCCCATGGTTGCATACCTCCGTATTTCTGACGACGGGGTAGTTGAGTACCGCCTCTCCAGGCTCTGTCTCGGTGTTTCTGACAACCTTGACAGCTGAGTTTGCCCTCTCCAGGGTCTGCGGTTTGCCCTCCCCAGGGTTGCGTACCTCCGTGCTTCTGGTCACTTTGGTAGCGTGAGTTTGCCCTCTCCAGGGTCTGCGGTTTGCCCTCCCCAGGGTCTGCCTCCGTGTTTCTGACGACGTTGGCAGTGTGAGTTTGCCCTCTCCAGGGATTTGTGATGATTTTGTCTCCACAGTCCACGATGCTGCTTCGACGATTGTTTTTGATTTTTATGCCACTGAGGGCTGGATAACGCAGGGATCCGTCTAGGGGATGTGCAGTTACTCATAGGTTCTTGTGTCCCAACTTTCCATTGCGTAGTTGGTGCCCACTGGGGAATTTCTGATTCCTTGGGGGTGCAGACACAAAGATGCTCTTTCTGATGTGAGCGGTGCCTTATGGTTGGCTGACGTCCTTTCGACGGTGGTGGAGTATCCCGGTTATCCTTATTCGGGTGACTCTTTTTGATTTTCTGGTTTTATTGCCTCTGCGTAGGCTGTTATCCGCTGGGGGATTCTATTGTGATGATTTTGTCTCCACAGTCCACGATGCTACTTCGACGGTTGTTTTTGATTTTGATTCCGCTGAGGGCTGGATAACGCAGGGATCCATCTAGGGGATGTGCAGTTACTCATAGGTTCTTGTGTCCCAACTCTCTATTGCGTAGTTGGTGCCCACTGGGGAAATTCTGATTCCTTGGGGATGCAGACACAAAGATGCTCTTTCTGAGGTGAGCGATGCCTTATGATTGGCTGACGTCCTTTCGACGTTGGTGGAGTATCCCGGTTATCCTTATTCGGGTGACTCTTTTTGATTTTCTTGGTTTTGTTGCCTCTGCGTAGGCTGTTATCCGCTGGGGGATTCTGTCGTTGATTTTGATTAGCCTCTTCTGTTAGGCGGATCATCTTGACGTACAATGATTGGCTTAATGCCGAATTCCGCTTGGGGAATGATTATTGATCTCTTTTGTTTTTGATTTCCTCTTTTTGAAGGAGTGCCTCTGAGTAGGCGAATGATCTTGATGTTTAGTGTTCGGCTGAGTACCGGATTCCGCTTGGGGAATGGTTATTGATCTTTTCGATTTTTCTCTTTTTGAAGGGGTGCCTCTGAGTAGGCGAATAGGGATTAAGGATCTTATGTATCCCAGAGTATTATTTAGAAAGCCTCTTCAGGCTTAGCTTCACTCGTCGCTCGAGTTGGAAAGCTATCTTCCACTGAGGAAGTCTGAGTCCTTTGACTCGGATATTTCGTTTGGATGATCATTGCTTCCATTGGGGGATCTTACCGATCTTGCTTTGATAGCTCTTACTGGGGATTTGGTCCAAGAGTGTGAGCTGAGAAGTCTCTGGGGAGTATTATTTCAGCAAGCCTCTCCAGGCTCAGTTATTCTGTACGATTTATTGATTTTCTGTTCAGCCCAAGAGTGCAAGCTGAGATGTCTCTTGGGGAGTATTATTTCGGCAAGCCTCTCCAGGCTCAGTTATTCTGTATGATGCGGTTGATTTTCTGAATTTTTGCCTTTTTTGTCGTTTTTTGGCTTTTTCTGTTGACTGCTGTCATACACAAGCAATTTTTTTCTATTTTTCTATTTTATGCGATTGCCTCATGATAAGGTCTTTAAATGTGCAACTAAAGGCCAATACGGCTGTATCCATTTCAGTACGCCTGTATTGAGTTAAAAATTTGTTCATAACCCGAATTTTAGTACGGGCGTACTGAACATGGTACGGGCGCATTGTTTTTTCTGAAGTTTGATTTTTTTTATTTTTTATTTTTTGATTTTTTGTTTTTTCAATAAACAGAGAATAAGTGATCTTCCAGTACACATATCATCTGTATGCATGTATGCGGTATGATGCACCTAATTCTATTTGATTTATTTTTTCAAAAGAATTAACCGATGCGTTTCTTTGCTTGGATTTTGCCATTCCTCCAGACGGGCTGATTGCTGCCGATTTCTGTAACCGAGGAATGATGCGTGTTATATCGAGATTGGCGTCATCAACCAAGTGATCATTCCCTTCCTTTAGAAGATGTATTAACCTTCCTATTGACCACTATATCTCCATGTTTCCACTAGATTATTCTAAAATCGTTTGGGACAAGAGAAAAGAAAGGAAAGATATTCTTTTTGTTCAAAAGTTTGTGTTTTAGAGGGGATTATTATTATTTTGAAAATGGTTTTTGTAAGAATGGCTGGCCAAGGTAGGCTCATGTGTTTAGGCTTGTTTGATTAAACACTTATGAAGTTAAGAAAGTCTTGTTATTTGACGTTGTGATTTGACAACTTAGATAGCTTTCCTTGAACCTTTCTTTTTGAATTCGGTTCATGGTACCATCATGGGTTTCTTTTGCTTTTTTGATTTTCCTTATTTTTGCCTAAAACACCCTTTTGTGGCGTCTTAGCGGACCTTTGTTTTTGTTCATTTTTGCAACCCTAACTTTTGCCTAGGTCACCCTTTCGTGGGATTCCTAGCGGGTTCTTTGCTCTTATTTTTGCGCAGCCCCCTTTTTGGGTTTCCTGCCGAGCTTTTTTTGTTTTTATGATTTTTGTTTTTAAAGGATTTATTTTTTATCCATGATGGCACTTGTCGAGGCCAAGGAATGGTGCTCCAAGTTGTCACGCACACTTCCACATAAAAATGATGCGGGTTTATTATTATTAAGACGATTTTAACCTCATTCATGCTTATTCAAACAGGGTTAAAATAATGTGGTCAAGAGATTTATTGCAAGCAAGAAAAGAAGCAATAAGAAATAATAAAGAATGATTTTATTATAATTCTAGAGGAAACATGTGCCCTATCCAGGCTCGGGGGTCGGGCTGTCCCCGAGGAGTAATCTCTAATAGTCATCAGGTCTATACATCCCTATCGGAAGGAGAAGAGCACTTGATGACGACGACCGGCCTTGATGCTTGTGAACCGGCCTTCCTAAAGATCTGGCTTAAAGAACGTCGAGAAGGATCTTTGTTCCTCTTCGTCTTTGATCTTTATTAGGGTTGTATCCTAACCCTTGTTTCCCCGGATTGTCTTTAATGATGGGTAGCTCGGGAATTCCTTAGGAATCCTTGCCAAGTCCTTGTCCAGGCAAGTATCCGTTCTTGGTGAGCATGTGAGCTACCTTCTTCATTTCTCGGGGAAACGTTTCGACATTGGCAATCTCCAATGCTTGGAAGGCGGTCTCTAAAGCTTCCTCTGCTGCATCCACATAAGGTATGGCAGATGGCTTTGCTGATGAGTATGTCATCTTCAGCTTGTACAGTCACCAGCTTGTCACCCACTATGAATTTGACTTTCTGGTGGAGCGTAGAGGGAACAGCTTTCGCATCATGAATCCAAGGTCGGCCGAGGAGACAGCTGTATGCGGGAGTAATATCCATCACTTGAAATTCGACATTGAAAATGGTGGGTCCAATTTGGATTGGAAGATTGACTTCTCCCACCATTTCTCTTTTAGAACCGTCGAAAGCTCGAACGATCATGTTGCTCGGGCGCATTTGGACTCCCTTGATTGCCATTTGATCGAACGTTCTTTTTGGCATCACATTCAAGGATGATCCGTTATCCACCAAGACTTTAGCGATGTGATACTCCTTGCACTTTACAGAGATGTGCAAGGGCTTGTTGTGATTCGGTCCCTCAGCGGGGATCTCTTCATCGGTGAATGAGAGGTGATCATTAGCCGTGATGTGACTAACAATCCCCTCAAATTTGTCTTGGGAGATAGTGTGCGACACGTATGCCTCGTTCAAGACTTTCAACAGAGCTTGCCGATGCGGTTCAGAGCATAGGATCAACGACAACAGAGTAATCTTTGCTGGCGTCTTATGAAGTTGATCCATGATGGAGTACTCGCTCTGTCGGATATATTTTAACAGCTCATCAGTCTCCTCCTCGGATTCTTTATTTTCCTCGGTTTTCTCTTCTTTTTCTTTCCCTTTATTCTTGGGAGCTTTGTCATGAAGATCTTCGGGAGTGTAGATCCTGCCACTCCTAGTCATGCCCCCAAGTCCAGCGATGTTAGAGATATCGCTGTCGGCAGAAGAATGGATGTCGTATATCCATGGCATAGCCTTATTCGATTCGTAGGGGAAAGGTCTTGGAGCAGTGATCCTTAACGGTGTCGGACCTTCCCCTTTATTCGTCTTGATTACCAACAACGGAGTTGATGTGCGTTCGCTTGGCGCGGTTGTTGGCTTACACTTAATAACAAATGGCGTGCGATCCATTCTGAACATACGCATCGCTTAATCCTTTCTTTTTATTACTATTATTAATGAATTACTAGGAGGGATGTATGAAATGTAAACCTAGATCCCTCCATGATCTTTGATAAGAATGCATGATATGAGATGATGGCGTTGAATATGCATGCATTGTGTTTATTCAACTAAGCATTATCATGTTTTCAGGATGCTCCTAAGATGATGCATGATATTGCTTAGTTTGGATAAATAACCCTTTTTCTTTTTTTTGGGTATTTTGTTTTTTGTATTTTTTTTTGGTGAAAAAATGGAAACTACCTACATGAATGTGATGAAGGTAGATGTTAACACCATGTAATGGAAGATTCTTATTCCTATTTATTCTTATTTTAAAAGGGAATGTTGTATGTTTAAAGAATGCAATGTATGCTCAAACAATGTCACATAAACAATGCACAAACAATTCACTCATCCACGAACAGTCACGAGCGAATCACGAGGTAGGGGTATCCTGCAGAAAACTGCATATTCAAGGAGGTTCTAACTGTTCTCACTGGTCTGAGGCCCCCAAGGTGCCCCCATTATAGGGACCCAATTCCTCTCGTCGTAAGTCGATGGAAAGCTCCAACGCACTGTCGGACTCGAGTTCATGGTTATCACCTTGAGTGATGCTTTCCGACAACGGTCTACGGGCACCTATAGACCCATTCGACAACCGGCCGTACTAACATCCACTCCCTATGGCTTTCCACTCATGCCCCCGGGTATAGAGGGAACTGTTGTGTGCAAAGGTTTGTGTGCAGTTTATATTTCAAGCAAGTGCGAAATTTAAACATACAACAGTTATTAAAAGCCACATAGATAAAACATATTATCATACAAGCGAGGGGTAATGAAGTAATTTTAAACTATTATTTTAGAAATAATCCATCACTAAATGGGACTGACTCTCGAGGCTTCCCCAGTGAAGTCGCCATCTGTCGCCACCCGCCGAAACGGACCTTGGCATTCGCGACGATGGTTGGACTCTTTTTAAAGTTTGAAAAATGATGGATTGTTAGAACGACTTATTCTCAAACTGAGACCTCATCGAACTAACAATTTTATTAAATGATTCACCAATCCATGTTAATCCCAAGCGGGACCCTCCATGGATTAGTGGTTTTCGCAAAAAGAAGGGTTCTTGGAGTCGCCACCAATGTTTTACTCAAAACATTGGAAAAAGGGATAAGGCAATTGATTTTCGCAAATCAACCTTGGCCATTACAACCAGAGTTGGGTAAGGGAGTCGGTTACGTGCGGGGAAGGTGTTAGCACCCCACAACGCCCCTTTCGGGTTCCCTATGACGGATTATTTCATAAATAACAGTGTAAAATTACTAAATTACCCCTATTTATTAGAAACGATTATAAGCGGAATATTTACATGATGAAAATTCTAAATATGCAATGCAACAATCAGAAAGCGGTAAAAGAAGGGATTTGGAAAAGAAACCTTTGAAGCGTGCTTTTATATATTTAAACAGACGTTAGGAGGCTTTTTGACGCTCCTTCCCACTACACGCTCGCTCGTTCCTTTCCTAAAAATAATTTTTACTCCGGAAATCAAAGAGATTTCCCTTCGACTAGTTCGAATCCTCAAGCTACATGCTCAGAACTCAAGAACTTCGTCGGATCGGCTCTCGGAGAGATTTCTAGGGCAGAACACTGCTCAAAAACCCTAGAATACTCAGCCAGAGGGTCCAAAAGTATGGAAAAAGTGTCCAAATGTGTGGAATGACGTCCAAATGACGTCCTATATATAGGAGTGAGGCGCAGTACGGCCTCTGACATCAATACGGCCCGTACTGAAGTTTTGAACTACAGTACGGCCGTATTGAATTCAGTACGGCCGTATTGGTTTCAGTACGGCCGTATTGTAGTTCAAATTGTTCAGTACGGTCGTACTGAACTTCTAGGAGGCCGTATTGAGCTCCAATCCTCCCACATCCTTATTTTAAGCTACTCTAAGACTTCTAAACCTATGAAGAATCATCCTAGGGTCTTCCAGGGCCTTCCAGGAGTCCTTTCGGCTGACTTTCCTTCGGTCTTCGAGAGTCTTCGAGTCTTATTTCCGACCCGGACAATTTTAGGGGTCTACATGGAGAAGAACAAAGCAGAACAGAGACAGAAAAATATACCCGACCTCAACAGAGATTACAATCCACAACAAGAAGCCAACTAGTGGTTTTTAGCCTTTCATTAATTCAAAACGCAGCACAGAAACGAAAATGAAGGAAAACGAAAATGAAGGAAAAGGAAAAGGAAAATGGCAGAGAAGGAAAATGAAAATGGCAGAGAAGGAAAACGAAAATGAGTAATCTGTATTTCAAATGTAAGGGTTTAGTTCAGATACAAAATGCATATAAGAGAGGAAGGAAGAGAGGGAATACAGCTACGTAGTCACATCACAATATCCCCTAGTGGCTGCCCTAAAACCCTAAAATAAAACCTACAAGAGTCAAAATGGGCCCCAAGTCAGGTTTAACCCGAAAATTACAATAAAACAGAATACAAAATGAAATTAAATGCTGAGGTGGAAAATGGTGCAGTGGTGACATGGCAGATGATGTGGCAGATGACGTGGCAGCTCCACTTGAAGTCCAGAAATTAATTCCAAGCCTAGATAATTATTAAACTTCCCTGAAAATAAAAATTTGGAATAATTAGATTCAGAAAATTCAAATTAGTTAAAATATGAATTACCGGTCCAATTAAAGCCCAAATAGAAAACAGTGCAGATAATCAACAATTAAGCACAAATCAGAGATTAAAATAAGTACAGAAAGGTAAGAAAATAGGGGAAAATAATGACTCATCACACACCAAGAGAGACTAGCCTTTAAGGGTGAGGTGGGACGCTCAATTAGAGGAAGTAATAGGCGTGAAAGTGGAAGCTCTCATGGATGGTTGGCAAACTCCAAGATGAAGGTGGAGGCCACTCTAGGGTTTTCACTATTCAATGGTGAAGATAGGAGTAAGGTTAGCCAAAATTAACCTAGGGACTATAGGATGTTGAGGCATAAAATGCTCACTCAATATCATAATAATCCAAAGTATTTACAAGGAGGATAGCTTAGGGTATTTATAAAAGGAAGGAAGCATTTAGGGTTACATTTGTGAGTGCATGGTCAAGGGAGGCAAGCCAAATGTGTAACAGCCCAAGCAACCCGCATGAGGATATTGTCCGCTTTGGCCCACGGCCTCACGGCTTTGTTCTCGGGAATGGCCAACACCACCCCAAAACGCGTCCTCAAGAGTAAGGTATCCACACCCATATATATGGCATGCTTCGTTCACCTTACTAGCCGATGTGGGACTTCACAAAATGCACTTCAAATGAAACCTAAATTAACCCTAGAAGTTACTTGGTGGCCAAGGATGGAATCTTTGGGTTTGGTTAAGCTACATCTAGGTGCATGATAAGACCATGCAACCTAGATGCCCTCCACTTGGCCTAAGCCTTTCCAAGTCCAAAAATAAATCCAATGCCGCAAAAAAAATACGTTTAGGCCTAGTTTCCAACCATAATAAAATACCCTAGCTATAAAATAAAATCCTATAATCTAAGGCACCCCATAGTACAAGGGTAAAATGGTAAATACAAGTAAAAATAAATCCTATGTCTAAGGTACCCAAAATACAAGGGAAAAATAGGAAATAAAACTCAAGAAAATAAATCTTACACTAACGAGGCTTAGGAGAGTACTTAATACTTTGTGATCATGAGGAGAGTATCTCTTGGTGTGTGAAATCCCTCCTCCTCTTCTATCCTCTTATCCATGGACCTAGTGATGGGCCCCACATGTGTCTTTAAGGATGGTCCTCCATCAAAAATGGTTGCGAATGTGAATGTTGAGTTTGCTGACAACACCGATCCCACTGATTGGCGAGTAGAGATTATGTCATTTCTCACCTAAGGGATCTTACCAAATGACCCGATAGAGGCAAAATGACTAAGGACACAATCCAAAAGATATGTTGTCATTGCTGGTCAATTATACAGACAAGGATTCTCTACCACGCTCCTCAAATGCTTGGACCCCGCAAAGGCCAATTATGTAATACGTGAAGTTCACAAAGGAATCTGTGGATTGCATTCCAAGGCAAGGACAATCGTCTCTAAACTCCTTTATGTCAACTACTATTGGCCAACAATGAACACAGATTGCTCATCATTCATTAAGAAGTGTCAACAATGCCAGAAGTATGGCAATTTGATTCACTAACCCACCGAGTAGCTACGTTGCATTCCCCTAGCATGGCCTTTTGCCACTTGGGGGGGAAGATATACTCGGACCATTCCCTACGGTGAAAGAGTAGTGCAAATTCCTCGTCGTAGACGTAGACTTGCTTACCAAGTGGATTAAAGTCGAACCCTTGGCAAATATTTTGGCTCATCAAATTCAAAAATTCTTATGGAGGAATGTCATCACCCGATTTAGCATTCTGGCAAACTTGGTGATAGACAATGGCCTCCAGTTCACCGATCAGAAGTTGAATGAATTATTATCAAGTCTAGGCATACACCATTTAGTCACTTCAGTCAAACAACCCCAAAAAAATGACTAGGCTAAATCTGCCAATAAGGTAATCTTAATCGAATTAAAGAAATTACTGGGGGAGGCTAAGGGTGCATGGGCCAAACAACTTCCTGAAGTACTTTGGGCCTATAGGTGTACACCTTAGTCAACAACACAGGAGACCCCATTTCGCCTGGTGTACAAATCAAACGCGATGTTCACAGTAGAGATTAGAGAACCCTCTTTTAGTCAAGCCTACTTTATTGACCACACCAACAAAAATGAGCTTTGTACAAACCTAGACATTATAGAAGAGGTCCAAGGTCGTGCACTCGTGATCGCTGAAGCATGCAAGCAATGCTACAAATGGAGATTCGATACCAAGGTAAGACTAAGAGAGTTTCATGAAGGTGACCTTGTCTGGAGATTCACGGGAGAAGTAAGGAAGGATCTGAGACATGGTTGTTAAGACAGACGAAGAAGAAAACAATTCCCAACAAGGTTTTGAATGAGACAAATATAATACATATTGTTATTACTAACAAGTGTGTTAGTGTTTCAGATACAAGTACAGGTAAACTGCTGAATAGAGAATATACATCCATACCAAAATCAAGTAGATGTGAGGCAACCATTGGATAAAGGCTGAGCAAACAAAGGGAATACATCAGATAAAGACTCAGACAATACAAGACCATGGACGATGGGCAAAACTAAGTTAGAACACCCGAGACAGAGTCAAGTACCTGCAATAGGAGACTCGAGTACACAGACGAAGATCAAGAAAGCTATATTGCGTCTAAAGACTCAACGAGACGAACTTCCCAACATCCACACTTTCGAAAGAATACATAAAGACATCAAAATAAAAGAAGGATGATAAGACAAATGGACGAGTGCTTATCCACAAATCAAAACAGCGTATGTTAGAGCAAGTACACCTACCAGCTAGGAAAAGACAACATCTTTTTACAGCAACAGTACCAAGAAAGTACAAAAAGATCTTGAGAAGTGCAGATTCAAAAAGCAAACATTAAATGCCAACTCAAAAGCATTAAATGTCACAATTCATGAAGATTGCACAAGCCAGATGAAAGAATCAAATGATAAGCAATCAAGCATATGTACGAAGACTGCCATTACAAAAATGAGACATTGAAGTATCAGACGAAGCTTATGAGGAATAGTCAAGGCAAGACACGAACTAGTAAAGTTGAGATAGATGAAGCAAATGACATAGGAAACCAAGCGTCAAGAGATGAATAGTTGGAACACGAACATGTACCAGATAATCACAAAATATCCAGACAAAGTTGTGTCAAGTGCAATTTCTCTAAAGAACAGATCAGACGAGGGATATTTCTAAGGCCAGAAGAAAGTCAATCAAGCATCAGGACCAAGAGCAGCACAAACTAAAATTAACTCTGGACAAAGAAAAGTCTGCCAGATCATATAAGACACCAAAGAATCAATGAAAAATACTCAGATGGAGAACAAAACATTAAATGCAGACGAAGACTACTGAGCAAACACTTATCTAGTCTCAAAGGATTATTCGAAGCATCATCTATGATAACATAGGCGTCCTCAACGTAACAGCAAAAGAAACAAAGATGAAGAAAAACACATAAAAATAGAGCATGCATGTGTCAGAAAAAGTGCATTAATTTTTCAGAAAAGGACAATGGCTATATTGTTGCATGACCAGAAAAAGATAAATAATTTCTTGGTCTATGATAAAGTCAAACACTACTACAACAGGACATAGAAGAATATACGCAATGCCTAAGAATAGGAGGCAACATTTAATGCAAGACCAAATGTATTAAATGAAAGGATCAAACTAGTCATGAACGACTATATTAGCTTCCACGGACATATGCAACTAGGCATGGCAACGGGGCGGGGCGGGTACGGGTTTCATGATACCTGTCCCCGTCCCCGCGACTCAAACCCATACCCGTCCCCATCCCCATACCCGTCGGTTATCTGATTTTTGTCCAATCCCCGTCCCCATCGAGTATCGGGTATACTCGTACCCGTACCCGTAAAAAAAATTAATTTTTTTACAAAAAAAAAAAAAATAATCCTGTCCGTGTTGAGGGACATTTTAAGTGAGGAACATTTTAGAATTAAACATTTAAAATAAGCCAGCACTGTAAAACAGTAAAACCAAACACAAAGGCTTCAAAACTAAACCCTAAACTAAACCCTAAACCAGAAATTCATAAAATCAAATTAAACAAAATAGATAGATATTCTATATACTGATCAATAGCGTCCTTCTATTTCGTGGTGGCCTCCTTAGCTTCCTCGAAAGTGGGAAGAGAAGTGACGACCACCCTCGACACGTCCAACTTGCCGTCATCGGCAAAGTCCTAGTCGTCCCATGCCACAGCCTCGTGCGACGGCGCAACATCGACGGATACCGGCCCCGCCGATAGCGACAGCGTGCGGACTGGCGAAGCGTAGCGAGTGGACTGCGAGGGAAGGAAGAAAGAAGATTAAGCGAGAGAGAAAGACGTACCAGTCGTGGTCAGGGAGCCACTCGGAGGGAGAAAATGGAGGTTGGAGTGGCTGGTGCGGTGCTAGAGTGCTTGGTCCGTCGGAGGCTAGAGTTGAGGCTAGAGTGTGAATGCGGGATTTGAAAATTGAAACCCTAACTCCCAAATGTGGAGGCTGGAGTGTTTGTGTTGCTGTAGGCATGCTAATTGCTAAAGGCCCTTTAGACTTTAGAGGCATTATTTTTAAAATGTTAAATTTTTTTAAAATAATTAAACCGGGGACAGGTATTTAGCCAGGGACAGGGTCGAGCATGGGGACGGGGACGGGCTCGGGGCGGGTAAGTATATACCCGTACCCGTACCCGTACCCGTACCCAATTTATTTATCAGGTTTTACCCGTACCTGGTCTAAGAGGGTATTTCCCGTCAAAGTCAGGACGGGTTCGGGTATTACCCACGGGTACGGGTTTATTTGCCATCCTTATATGCAACGGGAAAATTTTACAGGCCTATAAATATGCAACAACATCAAACTGAAAAAGGTTAGGCAAGAAGTAGGCATGGCAATCTAACCCGCCCCCGTGGGTACTCGCCCGAACCCGCCCTGATTTGGATGGGGAAAACCCGTATTTATCGGGTTCGGGTTCGAGTTCGGGTTTTCCCCGATTGATAAAATCGGGGGCAGGGGCGGGGCGGGGATGTTAATACCCACCCCGCCCCCGCCCCCGCCCCGCTTAATAATATAATTCAAAAATTAATTTTATATGTAAAAATTTATATTATTTTACTTTTCTTTTCTTTTTTTTTTAAATTGTTCATATTTATTTAAAAGAAAAAAAAGAAGAAAAAAATAGGAGCGAGGGCAGGGGCGGGGCGGGGAAACCCGAACCCCGCCGGGGACGGGGATGGGGACCCTGATTTTATCCCCGGTGAGTATCGGGGGCGGGGGCGGGGGGCGGTTTAAATTGGCGGGGGCGGGGGCGGGGAACGTAAAACCCGCCCCCGCCCCACCCCGTTGCCATGCCTAGCAAGAAGTAACGAAAGAATGATTATATGCTTTGCCCTAGGCTTTTTGATTAAAAGAAAAAGAGTAATATCAAGCCCATGAGACAGAGACTATAGATGAGCATACACAGTCATATGTACAATGTAATATTGTATTTTTATCTCTGTAGACTAAGGTGTTCAAAATGTCAATGATGGACTAAACCTTAGTGAGTGTTGTAAACCTATGTATCCTCTCCATGAGAGTAACTAAAACACTAAAACACAAGTCTTTGTAAAACTAAGGTAGAAAACCTTAGTGAGTGTAGAAATTCCCAATCCTCTCTGTGAGAGCCATGTACACACTCAAACCAAAATTTTGTAGCCAACATTGTAAAGCATGAAGAGGCTAGGAAAAGAATACTTGTAAAGCTCGGAGGGGCTTGTCAAAGAATACTCACTACTAGCTAGAAGTGGCTGAGAAGAATATACTAGTGTTGGTGAGTGAAGCTAACGGGCCAAGAGTGGTTAAGAATACTTGGAGAACTAGAAGTGGTTTAAGAATACTAGCGTTGGTGAGTGAAGCTGACACGCCAGGAGTGGTCGAGAATACTTGGAGAACTAGAAGTGGTTTAAGAATACTAGCGTTGGTGAGTGAAGCTAACGGGTCAGGAGTGGTCGAGAATACTCAAGGCCAAGAGTGGTCGAGAATACTCAGGTCCAGGAGTGGACGATAATACTCAATGTTCTTCATTTCATATCTAGTGGAACCCTTCAAGTTGAAGAAGACTGGACGTAGCTCTGTTGAGCGAACCAGTATAAAATGATTACATTCTTTTATTTACTTAGACGCAAATCTTCCTTATTGATTAAATCCTTGCGAAAGACTTCGTCCAATGTTCATATATATTTAAAACAACTTTTAGACGAAGACGCTAACTTTGCTTGAAAAACTTATTACACTGAAAGTTCATATGCTACTTATTCTTAAACGAAACTATCTTGAAAAGGAAAATGTAAGACCTTCAATTAATACTTTTACGAGACATTTTCCCTAGTGGACGATAAACCTTTCAAACACATTGATCATTCGTTAAGCAAGCTCTGCACAATCATCTGATATTCAAAAGTGCAGTGGACGAAGAGTACTACTCTTGCGAAAAAGTTTTAAAATACCTTTGTTCACATAAACACATATTCAACCCCCCCTTCTATGTGTTTTTCCGCTAACCTCAATGGCAAGTTCGCCCCAAACTGGGATGGACCATTTAAGATATGGCACAATTTACAATTGATAGAACATCTCTCAGAAGAGCTCATCCCTAGAACGTGGAATTCTACTCACTTAAAGATGAATTACAATTGACATGTAACAGTGCACTATTTTCCTTGACTAACTTTTTTTTCCCTAAGGAGGATTTTGGGTCGACAAGGTTTTTAACGAGGCACTTAGTTAATTTACAAAGATATCATGCTTTCGCCAATGTGTTTTCAATATCATTATTTTTATCAAGTTTTCAAATTGTTCACTATATTGTGCATATCCCACTTACGTAAACCCGAGCATTACCCTAGGTTGCGAATCCAACTCGAAAAGTTTACAGGTTTCCCTGTCGAGCACCCTCTTCGACCAAGGATGCACTGATGTCGAGCACTCCCTTAAGTCGCAAATACAACTCAAACAATTAATAGGTTTCTTTATCGAGCACCCTCCTCGGCTTAGGATGCACCTATTTCAAGCACTCCCTAGGGTCACAAATCCAACTTGGACTATTTATAGGTTTCCTTGTCGAGCACCTTCCCCGGCCAAGGACGCACCTATGCCAAGCACTCCCTTAGGTCGCGAATCCAACTCAAACAATCAATAGGTTTCCCTACCGAGTACCCTCCGCGGCCAAGGATGCACCTATGCCAAGCACTCCCATAGGTCGCAAATCCAACTCAGATAATTAATAGGTTTCCCTATTGAGTACCCTCCTCGGCCAAGGACGCATTGATGCCGAGCACTCCCCTAGGTCGCAAATCCAACTTGGATAATGAATAGGATTCCCTACTGAGCACCCTCCTTGGCCAAGGATGCACCTATGCGGAGCACTCCCTTAGATCGCAAATCCAACTCGAACAATTGATAAGGTTCCTTGTCGAGCACCCTCCTCAGCCTAGGACGCACTGATGCTGAGCACTCCCCTAAGTCACAAATCCAACTCAGTCACTTAACAGTTTTCCCTACTAATGAGTCACTATTTTCCCTTATTTTCTTACCTTTCTGTACTTATTTTAATCTCTAATTTGTGCTTAACTGTTTATATTCTGTACTATTTTCTATTTGGGCTTTAATTGGATCGGTAATTCATATTTTAACTAATTTGAATTTTCTAAATTTAATTATTCCAATTTTTATTTTCAGGGCAGTTTAATAATTATTTGGGCTTGGAATTTATTTTTGGACTTCAAGAGGAGCTGCCACGTCATTTGCCATGTCACTGCTGCACCATTTTCCACCTCAGCACTTAATTTCATTTTTTATTCTATTTTATTGTAGTTTGGGTCATACTTGTATTGTTGGGGGCCCATTAGTCATTCTAGGTCAGACTTAACCTAGGGATTGCTTCCCATGCAAGAGAGTAGCCTCCATTACGTGATTCATTTTTTTGTTTTGTTTTTCAGCCTTGCTTTTATCTGGTTTTTCTTCTTCTTCCTTGAGACAGAATCAGAACCAGTATTACCTATTCATCTACACAGTTTCGTTTCATCTTCATTGCTCTGTTTTAATTTACGTTCTTGCTATTCTTGTGCATGTTCGTATTCATTTTCTGTTGTTCAGTTCATTGTTCTATTATTGTCCTACATTTTTCATTTTTTCCAGTTTTCCCATTTTGCTTCCATTTTCATTCTGCACTATTCCATTTGTTTTGATGTTTAGCATTATGTCTTTGCTGCTGCGTTTTGATTTTATGGAGGGCTAAAACCCCAGGGTTGGGCTTTTGGGCAGATTGCAACCCTCTGATGGAGGTTCTTTGTGCGTTGCATTTCTACTTTGCTTGATTCTCCCTTGTGAGGTCTCTGTTCTGAGGCATTCAACATCTGAGTCATGCTTAATGACCCTGGGTTGTTTTCGTTCAGTATCTCAGGTTGCTTAATCCTGAGGAAGGAGGTTTGACAAGGTTCACGTTTTCTTAATTCATGTAGCGAGGTCTCAGGTTAATCTTCGCTTAGTTGGTTAATCTGGACTGAACAGGAATAAGTTCAGACAAATTATCTATCGTGAACTTAGGATATCAGAGGTGCATTATGTTCAAGGGTCTGACCAATTTTAATTACTGCAATTAATTCATAACTTTGCTCTATTTTATTTAATTTTGATAATCTGCTCAAAAACCCCCCCAACTACGTGTTCGATCCTTTAAGAGAAAGAACAGGTCCTTGGGAGACAACCTAGGAGTCACTTCCTAGTACTGCACTTTAATTGCATTTATTTGACCGAGTACGACATCGATCACCTACTAAGCACCCTCCTTAGCCAAGGACACACCTATGCTAAGCACTCCCTTAGATCGTGAATCCAACTCGAACAATTAACAGGGTTCCTTGCCAAGCACCCTCCTCGGCCTAGGATGCACCTATGTCGAACACTCCCCTAGGTCATGAATCCAAAGACATTTAACAGGTTCCCCTATCAAGTACCCACCTCGACCAAGGACGTATTTGCACTGAGCACTATCCTCGGTTGAACATAAATCGAGGATGCACTTGTGACGAACACTCCTCTAGGTCATGAATCCAACTTAAGACATTTAACAGGTTACCCTATCGAGCACTCGCCTCGACCAAGGAAATACCGGATCGAGTACTCTCCTTGGTCGAACACTCTCTTTGACTGAAGATGCACCTATGCTAAACACTTCCCTAGCTCACATATCCAACTTAGACATTCAACAGGTTCCCTTACTAAGCACCCGCCTCGGCCAAGGACATACATACGCCAAGCATTCTCCTCGGCCGAACACTGTATTTGACCAAGGATGCATATGTGCCAAGCACTCTCCTCGGTCATGAACCCTGCCTTGCTCTATGTTCAACAAGTTTCCCTACCAAGCACACTTCTCGACTAAAGAATACACCCAAATGTCATGATTGAGAACCCCCTGGCTAGAACAAGTCATGTTTCCCTACCAACCATCCTGTTCGACCAAAGACCCCTTCAACCGGTCACTCTCTTCGCTGAAGGAAGTACTCGATCATGAATAAATTAAAATAATTAAAGGAATGTAACACTAAAACTTCATTCAAATAACGTTGAATGGGTATAGCTAATTACAAAATAATTCACAAAATGTCACTAATGGTCGAGATGCACTGTGCTTGACAAAAAATTTAATCTACCTGGAACCCTACCTCTACGCCTAATTCGTGTCGCCACCGGCCGAAACGGACCTTGGCATTCGCGACGATGGTTGGACTTTTTTTAAGTTTTGAAAAATGATGGATTGTTAGAACGACTTATTCTCAAACTGAGACCTCATCGAACTAACAATTTTATTAAATGATTCACCAATCCATGTTAATCCCAAGCGGGACCCTCCATGGATTAGTGGTTTTCGCAAAAAGAAGGGTTCTTGGAGTCGCCACCAATGTTTTACTCAAAACATTGGAAAAAGGGATAAGGCAATTGATTTTCGCAAATCAACCTTGGCCATTACAACCAGAGTTGGGTAAGGGAGTCGGTTACGTGCGGGGAAGGTGTTAGCACCCCACAACGCCCCTTTCGGGTTCCCTATGACGGATTATTTCATAAATAATAGTGTAAAATTACTAAATTACCCCTATTTATTAGAAACGATTATAAGCGGAATATTTACATGATGAAAATTCTAAATATGCAATGCAACAATCAGAAAGCGGTAAAAGAAGGGATTTGGAAAAGAAACCTTTGAAGCGTGCTTTTATATATTTAAACAGACGTTAGGAGGCTTTTTGGCGCTCCTTCCCACTACACGCTCGCTCGTTCCTTCCTAAAAATAATTTTTACTCCGGAAATCAAAGAGATTTCCCTTCGACTAGTTCGAATCCTCAAGCTAAATGCTCAGAACTCAAGAACTTCGTCGGATCGGCTCTCGGAGAGATTTCTAGGGCAGAACACTGCTCAAAAACCCCAGAATACTCAGCCCGAGGGTCCAAAAGTATGGAAAAAGTGTGTAAGGACGTGCAAATGATGTCCTATTTATAGGATTGAGGTGCAATACGGCCTGGGAGGTCAATACGGCCCGTACTGGGTTTTTGAACTACAGTACGGCCGTATTGAATTTGGTACGGCCGTACTGAAGTTCAAAAACTTCAGTACGGCCGTATTGATTTCACTACGGCCCGTACTGAAGTTTTTTGAACTACAGTACGGCCGTATTGAATTTGGTACGGTCGTACTGAAGTTCAAAAACATCAGTACGGCCGTATTGAGTTCACTACGGCCGTGTTGCAGTTCAAATGGCTCAGTACGGCCGTACTGAACCTCTGGGAGGGTGTATTGAGCTCCAATCCTCGCACACCCTTATTCTAAGCTACTCTAAGACTTCTAGACCTACAAAGAATCATCCTAGGGTCTTCCAGGAGTCCTTCCGGCTGACTTTCCTTCGGTCTTTGAGAGTCTTTGAGCTTTATTTCCGACCCGAACAATTTTAGGGGTCTACAGCTGCCCCCCCTTTACTTAGTCGAACGGCTTTTTGGTGTACCGGTTGACAAGTAAAGGAGTTGACCCAATTGTCCGGGGAGTAAGCCATCCTTCCGACTTGTAGTGTCTTCCGGTGGGAAAATTGTTGAGTGGCCTCTCCAGGTTGAGTATTAGTCGTCGCCTCTCCAGGCTCGTGCATACCTCCGTGTTTCTGACGACGGGGGTAGCTGAGTACCGCCTCTCCAGGCTCGTGCATACCTTGGTGTTTCTGACAACCTCGGTAGCTGCATACCTCCGTGTTTCTGACGACGGGGTAGCTGAGTACCGCCTCTCCAGGCTCGTGCATACCTCGGTGTTTCTGACAACCTCGGTAGCTGCATACCTCCGTGTTTCTGACGACGGGGTAGCTGAGTATTAGTCATCGCCTCTCCAGGCTCGTGCATACCTCGGTGTTTCTGACAACCTCGGTAGCTGCATACCTCCGTGTTTCTGACGACGGGGTAGCTGAGTACCGCCTCTCCAGGCTTGTGCATACCTCGGTGTTTCTGACAACCTCGGTAGCTGCATACGTCCGTGTTTCTGACGACGGGGTAGCTGAGTACCGCCTCTCCAGGCTCGTGCATACCTTGGTGTTTCTGACAACCTCGGTAGCTGCATACCTCCGTGTTTCTGACGACGGGGTAGCTGAATATTAGTCGTCGCCTCTCCAGGCTCGTGCATACCTCGGTGTTTCTGACAACCTCGGTAGCGTGAGTTTGCCCTCTCCAGGGTCTGCGGTTTGCCCTCCCCAGGGTTGCATACCTCCGTGCTTCTAGTCACTTTGGTAGCGTGAGTTTTCCCTCTCCAGGGATTTGTGATGATTTTGTCTCCACAGTCCATGATGCTGCTTCGACGGTTGTTTTTGATTTTGGTGCCGCTGAGGGCTGGATAGCGCAGGGATCCGTCTAGGGGATGTGCAGTTACTCATAGGTTCTTGTGTCCCAACTTTCCATTGCGTAGTTGGTGCCCACTGGGGAAATTCTGATTCCTTGGGGATGTAGACACAAAGATGCTCTTTCTGATGTGAGCGGTGCCTTATGGTTGGCTGACGTCCTTTCGACGGTGGTGGAGTATCCCGGTTATCCTTATTCGGGTGACTCTTTTTGATTTTCTGGTTTTATTGCCTCTGTGTAGGCTGTTATCCGCTGAGGGATTCTATTGTGATGATTTTGTCTCCACAGTCCACGATGCTGCTTCGATGGTTGTTTTTGATTTTGATGCCGCTGAGGGCTGGATAACGCAGGGATCCGTCTAGGGGATGTGCAGTTACTCATAGGTTCTTGTGTCCCAACTCTCTATTGCGTAGTTGGTGCCCACTGGGGAAATTCTGATTCCTTGGGGATGCAGACACAAAGATGCTCTTTCTGAGGTGAGCGATGCCTTATGATTGGCTGACGTCCTTTCGACGTTGGTGGAGTATCCCGGTTATCCTTATTCGGGTGACTCTTTTGATTTTCTAATTTTGTTGCCTCTGTGTAGGCTGTTATCCGCTGGGGGATTCTGTCGTGTTGATCTTGATTGGCCTCTTCTGTTAGGCGGATTATCTTGACGTTCGGTGTTTGGTTGAATACCGAATTCCTCTTGGGGAATGGGTATTGATATTTTTGGGTTTTCCTTTTTGTAGGAGTGCCTCTGAATAGTCGAATGTGGGTTGAGGATCTTATGTATCCCAGAGTATTATTTAAAAAGCCTCTGCAGGCTTAGCTTCACTCGTCGCTTGAGTTGGAAAGCTATCTTCCACTGAGGAAGTCTGAGTTCTTTGATTCGGATATCTCGTAGTTGGATGATCATTGCTTCCATTGGGGAATCTTGCTGATCTTGCTCTGCTAGCTTTCACTTGGGAATTCGGCCCAAGAGTGCAAGCTGAGATGTCTCTGGGGAGTATTATTTCGGCAAGCCTCTCCAGGCTCAGTTATTCTGTACGATTTGTTGGATTTTCTGAATTTTGCCTTTTTTCGATTTTTGGCTTTTTCTGTATTTTTGCCTTTTTTGTTGATTTCGGCTTTTTCTGTACAGAAATTAAAGTGCTAAAGAATTTTGGATCCAAAAGTGAAAAATTTCATTTATTAAATGGAATGAAATTTGTACAATGGTAATGAGAAGAGTGGGGCACAGCCCGATCAATCAAATAAACAAAAAGCAAGAAAAATAGCCGGTCTTCACTCCTCTGCCGGCGGATCCTGTGGAGGGTCTGGGAAGCGACGATGCAGCCAGACTGACAGGCTGTCAAAATCCTGTCTCAGGGCGTCTATGCTGTGCTGAGCAGTGTCGAATCGAGCGTCGATGCTCTGCTGCAACGCGTCGAAACGAGCATCAAAGTAGGCCCTGTCCTGCTGCGAGGTGTTGGCCTCTGGCTGCGGGTCCACATCACCCGGGAGCTCGATGTTCTCGAAGAGCTCGCTGAAGGTGTCGTGGGTGGTCACTCGTACATATTGCCTTCCTGCCCTGGCAATAATCTTCATGTTGAGCAGGGTGGCCGCATTGATGGGCTTGGGCGCCAATTCCCCCGCATCTACGCCATCGGGGCACCCCCAAGTCTCGGCGAGTCGTGAAAGGAGCGGGGAGACCATAATGTACCCTCGCCGAGCGTCGCTACCCTCTCTTGCCCCCAGATTCTTTATATGCTCGAGGAAAAAGAATCCTGGGTTGGCCCTCTGTCCGGTGGCCATGCAGTAAAGAGCCAGTAGATCCTGCCGCGTCACTGACTCTAGGCTTTTCGGTCTGGCAAGGATGGAGCCGGTGATCAGCTTGTGGCAAATCCGGAGCGCCGTCGGGAGCCGAGTACCCTTTACTCCAGCGTGGTAGTCCATCTGACCCGTGAGCTCTCTCCGCATCTCGTTCGGGGTCAGATTATCGGGGCACTCACAGATGGCGTCCCGATATTCCAGCTGATCAGCTCGTTGAAAGAAGCCAGCCTGGACGTTGAATTCGTCCAGTGTCAGGGAGCGGTATCCTCCCCTCATCCAGAAATCCACTGAGTAGACTGTCGCGCCAAAGCTGTTCGTCGACTCTGTGACGCCGACGGTGGCCAGAAATTCCTTCGTCGCAGTCGGGAAGATCTGAGGGTGGGGATCAAGGAGGAATCCCATCCTATGGCGTTGATGTAGCCTCTGACCTCATCTTCCCATTCCATTGCCCGAAGGATGGTGAAGTCGAGCACCCTCGATGACTGGAAGATGAACGACTCAAGGAACTCCAGCCTCTCTTGATGCTGCGCGGTCATTTCGAGTTGCGCGGGGACCCTCTGTCTCTTTCTTGATGACTCGGCCATTTCTCAGAATTGGGGGGATCTCAGACTCACTCACAGACAAGGTATGCAGAGGGATGAGAATGCTGTGCAGAATGAGAGGGGGAAGGGGCGTATTTATAGAAAAAAGTAGGTCAGTACGGCCCGTATTGAATTCAGTACGGTCGTACTGACCTTACCGTTATTGTACAAAATGGGGGGCCAATACGGGCCGTATTGGATTCAATACGCCCGTACTGGTGTGACCGTTATGGCCAATACGGGCGTATTCAACTCAGTACGCCCGTATTGAGTTAAAAATATGTGCATAACCCTAATTTTAATACGGGCGTACTGAATTGGATACGGCCGTATTGAGTTTTTTTTTTTTTTTTTTTTTTTTTTGTAAACAGAGAATAAGCGATCTTCCAGTACACCTATCATTTGTATGCATGTATGCGGTATGATGCACCTAATTCTATTTGATTTATTTTTCAAAAGAATTAACCGATGCGTTTCTTTGCTTGGATTTTGCAATTCCTCTTAGACGGGCTGTGCGCTGCCGATTTCTGTAATCGAGGAATGATGCGTGTTATATCGAGATTGGTGTCATCGACCCAGTGATAATTCCCTTCCTTTAGAAGATGTATTAACCTTCCTATTGACCACTATATCTCCATGTTTCCACTAGATTATTCTAAAATCGTTTGGGACAAGAGAAAAGAAAGGAAAGATATTTTTGTTCAAAAGTTTGTGTTTTAGAGGGGATTATTTATTGAAAATGGTTTTTGTAAGAATGGCTGGCCAAGGTAGGCTCATGTGTTTAGGCTTGTTTGATTAAACACTTATGAAGTTAAGAAAATCCTGTTATTGACATTGTGATTTGATAACTTAGATAGCTTCCCTTGAACCTTTCTTTTTGAATTCGGCTCATGGTACCATCATGGATTTCTTTTGCTTTTTTGATTGTCCTTATTTTTTGCCTAAAACACCCTTTTGTGGCGTCTCAGCGGACCTTTGTTTTTGTTCATTTTTGCAACCCTAACTTTTGCCTAGGTCACCCTTTCGTGGGATTCCTAGCGGGTTCTTTGCTCTTATTTTTGCGCAGCCCCCTTTTTGGGTTTCCTGCCGAGCTTTTTTGTTTTTATGATTTTTGTTCTTAAAGGAATTCTTTTTTATCTATGATGGCATTTGTCGAGGCCAAGGAATGGTGCTCCAAGTTGTCACACACTTCCACATAAAAATGATGCGGGTTTATTGTTATTAAGACGATTTTAACTTCATTCATGCTTATTCAAACAGGGTTTAAAATAATGTGGTCTAGAGATTTATTGCAAGCAAGAAAAGAAGCAATAAGAAATAATAAAGAATGATTTTATTATAATTCTAGCGGAAACATGTGCCCTATCGAGGCTCGGGGGTCGGGCTGTCCCCGAGGAGTAATCTCTAATAGTCATCAGGTCTATACATCCCTATCGGAAGGAGAAAAACACTTGACGACGACGACCGGCCTTAACGCTTGTGAACCGGCCTTCCTAAAGATCTGGCTTAAAGAACGTCGAGAAGGATCTTGATTCCTCTTTGTCCTTTGATCTTTATTAGGGTTGTATCCTAGCCCTTGTTTCCCCGGATTATCTTTGATGATGGGTAGCTCGGGAATCCCTTGGGAATCCTTGCCAAGTCCTTGTCCGGGCAAGTATCCATTCTTGGTGAGCATATGGGCTACCTTCTTCATTTCTCGGGGAAACGTTTCAACATTGGCAATCTCCAATGCTTGGAAGGCGGTTTCTAGAGCTTCCTCTGCTGCATCCACATAAGGTATGGCAGATGGCTTGCTGATGAGTATGTCATCTTCAGCTTGTACAGTCACCAGCTTGTCACCCACTATGAATTTGACTTTCTGGTGGAGCGTAGAGGGAACAACTTTCGCATCATGAATCCAAGGTCGGCCGAGGAGACAGCTGTATGCGGGAGTAATATCCATCACTTGAAATTCGACATTGAAGATGGTGGGTCCAATTTGGATTGGAAGATTAATTTCTCCCACCACTTCTCTTTTAGAACCGTCGAAAGCTCGGACAATCATGTTGCTCGGGCGCATTTGGACTCCCTTGATTGCCACTTGATCAAACGTTCTTTTTGGCATCACATTCAAGGAAGATCCATTATCCACCAAGACTTTAGCGATGTGATATTCCTTGCATTTTACAGAGATGTGCAAGGGCTTGTTGTGGTTCGGTCCCTCAGCGGGGATTTCTTCATCGGTGAAAGTGAGGTGATCGTTAGCCGTGATGTGACTAACAATCCCCTCAACAGAGCTTGTCGATGCGGTTCGGAGCTTAGGATCAACGACAACAGAGTAATCTTTGCTGGCGTCCTATGAAGTTGATCCATGATGGAGTACTCGCTCTGTCAGATATATCTTAACAGCTCGTCAGTCTCCTCCTCGGATTCTTTGTTTTCCTCGGTTTTCTCTTTTTCTTTTTCCTTTTCTTTATTCTTGGGAGCTTTATCATGAAGATCTTCGGGAGTGTAGATCCTGCCACTCCTAGTCATGCCCCCAAGTCTAGCGATGTTAGAGATATCGCTGTCGGCAGAAGAATGGATGTCGTATATCCATGGCACAGCCTTATTTGATTTGTAGGGAAAAGGTCTTGGAGCAGTGATCCTTAACGGTGTCGGACCTTCCCCTTTATTCGTCTTGATTACCAACAACGGAGTTGATGTGCGCTCACTTGGCGCGGTTGTTGGCTTACACTTAATAACAAATGGCGTGCGATCCATTCTGAACATACGCATCGATTAATCCTTTCTTTTTATTAATGTTTATTAATGAATTACTAGGAGGGATGTATGAAATGCAAACCTAGATCCCTCCATGATCTTTGATAAGAATGCATGATATGAGATGATGATGTTGAATATGCATGCATTGTGTTTATTCAACTAAGCATTATCATGTTTTCGGGATGCTCCTAAGATGATGCATGATATTGCTTGGTTTGGATAAATATCTTTTTTCTTTTTTTGGGTATTTTGTTTTTTTGTATTTTTTGGGTGAAAAGGGAAACTACCTACATGAATGTGATGAGGGTAGATGTTAACACCATGTAATGGAAGATTCTTATTCCTATTTATTCTTATTTTAAAAGGAAATGTTGTATGTTTAAAGAATGCAATGTATGCTCAAACAATGTCACATAAACAATGCACAAACAATTCACTCATCCACGAACAGTCACGAGCGAATCACGAGGTAGGGGTATCCTACAGAAAAGTGCATATTCAAGGAGGTTCTAACTGTTCTCACTGGTCTGAGGCCCCCAAGGTGCCCCCATTATAGGGACCCAATTCCTCTCGTCGTAAGTCGATGGAAAGTTCCAATGCACTGTCGGACTTGAGTTCATGGTTATCACCTTGAGTGATGTTTTCCGACAACGGTCTACGGGCACCTATAGACCCATTCGACAACCGGCCGTACTAGCATCCACTCTCTATGGCTTTCCACTCATGCCCCCGGGTATAGAGGGAACTGTTGTGTGCAAAGGTTTGTGTGCAGTTTGTATTTTAAACAATTGCAAAAATTTAAGCATTCAACAGTTATTAAAGCCGATTAGATAAAACATATTATCATACAAGCGAGGGGTAATGAAGTAATTTTAAACTATTATTTTAGAAATAATTCATCACTAAATGGGACTGACTCTCGAGGCTTCCCCAGTGGAGTCGCCATCTGTCGCCACCCGCCGAAACGGACCTTGGCATTCGCGACGATGGTTGGACTCTTTTTAAGTTTTGAAAAATGATGGATTGTTAGAACGACTTATTCTCAAACTGAGACCTCATCGAACTAACAATTTTATTAAATGATTCACCAATCCATGTTAATCCCAAGCGGGACCCTCAATGGATTAGTGGTTTTCGCAAAAAGAAGGGTTCTTGGAGTCACCACCAATGTTTTACTCAAAACATTGGAAAAAGGGATAAGGCAATTGATTTTCGCAAATCAACCTTGGCCATTACAACCAGAGTTGGGTAAGGGAGTCGGTTACGTGCGGGGAAGGTGTTAGCACCCCACAACGCCCCTTTCGGGTTCCCAATGACGGATTATTTCAGAAATAACAGTGTAAAATTACTAAATTACCCCTATTTATTAGAAACGATTATAAGCGGAATATTTACATGATGAAAATTCTAAATATGCAATGCAACAATCAGAAAGCGGTAAAAGAAGGGATTTGGAAAAGAAACCTTTGAAGCGTGCTTTTATATATTTAAACAGACGTTAGGAGGCTTTTTGGCGCTCCTTCCCACTACACGCTCGGTCGTTCCTTCCTAAAAATAATTTTTACTCCGGAAATCAAAGAGGTTTCCCTTCGACTAGTTCGAATCCTCAAGCTAAATGCTCAGAACTCAAGAACTTCGTCGGATCAGCTCTCGGAGAGATTTCTAGGGCAGAACACTGCTCAAAAACCCCAGAATACTCAGCCCGAGGGTCCAAAAGTATGGAAAAAGTGTGTAAGGACGTGCAAATGACATCCTATTTATAGGATTGAGGCGCAATACGGCCTGGGAGGTCAATACGGCCCGTACTGGGTTTTTGAACTACAGTACGGCCGTATTGATTTCACTACGGCCCGTACTGAAGTTTTTTGAACTACAGTACGGCCGTATTGAATTTGGTACGGCCGTACTGAAGTTCAAAAACTTCAGGACGGACGTATTGAGTTCACTACGGCCGTATTGCAGTTCAAATGGCTCAGTACGGCCGTACTGAACCTCTGGGAGGGTGTATGGAGCTCCAATCCTCGCACACCCTTATTCTAAGCTACTCTAAGACTTCTAGACCTACAAAGAATCATCCTAGGGTCTTCCAGGAGTCCTTCCGGCTGACTTTCCTTCGGTCTTCGAGAGTCTTTGAGCTTTATTTCCGACCCGGACAATTTTAGGGGTCTACAATTCGATGCATCAAAGTTGTTCTTATCACCCATCTTGGCATCAGTTTCATCGTCTTGGGCCACCACCTCCTCGACATGGGTCGATATTCCCCTTGGAGGAGCATTCTCATCAGGCTTCGCACCTCAATGAAACTCGGCGTAACTTATGAATTTCCCCCCTAGAAAATCCCTGCCGACATCAAACTTAAAATCATCCGGGACATCTCAAAAATAGAAAGCCTGCCAGACGACATGTTGAAAGCCAACATCATGCTGGGCATGATCTTCTCCTTGGCATCAGCCTTCACCTTCACCAAAGATTCCTTCAGTGGGTCAATTTCACCTGCGGTCGCATATGCCCCAGCTTGAAGCTGCTAAATAGTAAACTTCAATTCGTCCACATCACTTTGATTCACATCAGAAATCTTCTTGAAATCCTTGATTGAAGCAGTGATCTTCGCATTTGCGACCAACACCTCCTATAGATTCTTCTCAACCGCCATCAAGCGACCTTGAAGCCGACCCTCCCCAATGGTTGACCTCATCATCATGTGTTTTGCAACCAAGGAAGTCTGAGCTTCCAACCCGTAAAAGAGTCGATACTTGACCTCTGAGGACATACCTTCTAGGTATTGCAGGCCCCCCACTAGATGTGATGTCAAGACTAACTAAGTTTAGGGTTTAGGGTTGGATGGTGGGTACAAGAAAATTTGATCTGGCAACCACTACATGCATGAAAAATGCACCGCAACCTAGTTGGTCAATGGCCTGCTATTTGAGGAACTCAGATTCAAGATTTTTTTTCGACTAGAATGGGCCTACTTCGTCTTCGAATCTGATTCTAGAATTGGAGCATCGAGAGGCTTATCCCTAGGAATCCTCATGGCAGAACGACCAAGCGGTACCTTTCCACTTATCTTGGCCGCACCCAACTGGCTGGAAAGTATAGTAGTGACATCCATGTCATTGTTTAAACCTGCCATCATTCCTACATCAAAAATTAAATTAGCATCAATTTAACACGGTGTAGCGTAATCGAAGCAATGAAAACATACCTAAGATATTCAATTCAATGTGTGAAGTTTCAAAAATATCCAAGAGTCCTTGAGTAGGTAACCCCTTCGGCAGCTGATCAAAGAAAGAGACGATTTCACGGTCCTCGGCAAGCAAGCCCACCTTAGGCATAACTTTGAAATGTGTCAGGGTTCTCGTCCAGTAGAATGGAAACAACCTATGAGGTTAGCGGAAAAACACATAGAAGGGGGGGTTGAATATGTGTCTGTGAACAAAGGTATTTTAAAACTGTTTTTGCAAGAGTAGTGCTCTTCATCCACTGCACTTTTGAATATTAGACGGTTGTGCAACATACGATCAATGCGTCTGAAGAGTTTATCGTCCACTAGGGAAAATGTCTCGTAAAAATATTAATTGAAGTTCTTACATTTTCCTTTTCAAGATAGTTTCGTTTAAGTATGAGTAGCAAATGAAACTTTCAGTGCAATAAGTTTGTCAAGCAAAGTTAGCGACTTCGTCTAAAAGTTGTTTTAAAGATATATAAACACTGGACGAAGACTTTCACAAATGTTTAATCAGTAAGGAAGATTTGCGTCTAAGTAAATAAAGGATGCAATCATTTTATACTGGTTCACTCAACAGAGCTACGCCTAGTCTCCTTCAACTTGAAGGGTTCCACTAGATATGAAATGAAGAAAATTGAGTATTATCGTCCACTCTTTGACTTGAGTATTCTCGACCACTCCTAGCCTTGAGTATTCTCGATCACTCCTGACCCTCAGTATTCTCGACCACTCCTGGCCCGTCAGCTTCACTCACCAACGCTAGTATTCTTAAACCACTTCTGGTTCTCCAAGTATTCTCTACCACTCCTGGCCCGTCAGCTTCACTCAACAACGCTAGTATATTCTTCTCAGCCACTTCTAGCTAGTAGTGAGTATTCTTTGACAAGCCCCTCCGGGCTTTACAAGTATTCTTTTCCTAGCCTCTTCAGGCTTTACGATGATAGATGTGTAGTCAGGTTCGAGTGTTTACATAACTCTAACAGAGAGGATTGGGAAATTTCCTACACTCACTAAGGTTTGCTACCTTGGTTTTACAAAGACTTGTGTTTGAGTGTTTGGGTTACTCTCATGGAGAAGATACATAGGTTTACAACACTCACTAAGGTTTAGTCCATCACTGACATTTCGAACTCCTTAGTATACAGAGATAAAAATACAATATAACACTGTACATATGAATATGTATGCTCATCTCTGGTCTCTATCTCGTGAGCTTGATATCACTCTTTTTCTTCCAATCAAAAAGCCTAGGGCAAGGCATATAATCATTCTTTCGTTGCTTCTTGCCTCTTCCTTTTTCTGTTTGATGTTGTTGTATATTTATAGGCTTGTAAAATTTTCCCGTTGCATATGTCCGTTGAAGCTAATATAGTCGTTCATGACTAGTTTGATCCTTTCATTTAATGCATTTGGACTTGCATTAAATGTTGCTTCCTATTCTTAGACATTGCGTGTATTCTTCTCTGTCCCGTTGCTACAGTGTTTGACTTTATCTAAGACCCAGAAATTAGTTGTCTTTTTTTTTGTCATGCAGCAATATAGTCGTTGTCCTTTTCTGAAAAGTAATCTCTTTTTCTGACACATGCATGCTCTGCTTTTGCATGCTTCTTTTTTTTCTTCATACGCATTTTACGTTGAAATCTTTGGTGTGTTCATAGAAGATATCTTGGCTTGTTTCTTGAGGCATGATTCTTTATTTTCTTGCGTGGCAGTCTTCATCTTCGTTTGTGGTCCTGTGCATTTCAATCTTGAATTTTTCCTCAACAGCTGAGTTCAATGCTTGAACTTTTCTTTGGTCTGATTAACAATATGATGGAATAACACTAAGGCTAAGAAGACCAAGAGGTGATATATTGAAGGAGGCAAGAGGAATGGGTTAGTGTTGAAAAACCATAGGAGGAGTAAGCCTACTTTTGGGCCTTAGCTCCTAAGTTTTTATAGCATTTATTTTTATTCCTATTTTTTCCCTTGTCTTTAATTTCCTATTTTACCCTTGTATTTTGGGGTATCTTAGTCATAGGATTTATTTTCTTTTGTATTTCCCATTTTACCCTTATATTATGGGGTGTTTTAGATCATAGGTTTTTAATTTTGGGCTAAGGTATTTAATTAGGGAGCTAAACGCATTTTTGGTGGTGTTTGGACCTATTTTTGGACTTAGAAAGGCTTAGGCCCAAGTGGAGGGCAAAGGTTGCATGGTCTTATCACGCACCTAGATGTAGCCTAACTAAACCCAAAGATTCCATCCTTGGCCACCAAGTTGCATCTAGGGTTAATTTGGGTTTCATTTAGTGTGCATTTGGCACCCTAAATGCAACCCTAAATGCCTCCCACTCTTATAAATACCCTAGGCACCACACCTTGTAAATACTTTGGATATTGAATATAAAGAGAGCCTTTTATGCCTTTATATCCTTTCTTAGTCACCCTTGGCTAATTCGGCCACCTCCCTCCCATCTCCACCTTGAGAGAAACAACCTTAGAAGTGGCCTTCATCATCATGAAGTGAGCCAACCCTAGAGTACCCTTCTCAAGCATTTCCTCAAACACCTTCTACCCAATCTCCATTTTCATCCATTCCATCATCATCCACCCTAAAACCTTGTGCCACTTTTGAAGAACTTGATCCTTGGAGAAGACGTCTTATTCTTTGTTGATCATCTCAAGTTCATGCAAGCTAGGATGCCACCACAATGTGAGTAGAAAAACATTATTTCCATCTAGAGTGTCTCTCAGTCTGTGCTGTCTTTTGTCTGATGCATGGTTGACTTTCTTTTTGATCTTAGACATATGCCTCGTCTGATTTGCGCTTTAAGATAGTTGTACTAAACACGTCTTTGTCTTAGTATTTTATGATCGTCTAGCGCATACTTGTATTCCAATTATTCTCCTCTTGACGTTCGGTTTCCTACATCACTTACTTCATCTGTCTCAACTTGTTTAGTTCATGTCTTTCCTTGATTATTCCTCACAGGCTTCGTCTGATATTTCAGTGTCTCATTCTGATGATAGTTCTCTTCCGTTCATGAGAAAACTTCGTTTTGGTACTTGACTAACAATCATTTGATTCTTTTATCTAGTTTGCACAATCTTCGTGGATTGTTGCATTTAATGCTTCTGACTTAGCATTTAATGTTTGCTTGCCAAATCTGCACTTCTCGAGATCTTTTTTACTTTCTTGGTATTGTTCCTGCAGAGGTGTTGTCTTTTCTTGACTAGTAGGTGTACTTGTTCTGACACACACTGTTTTGATTTGTGGATAAGCGCTCGTCCATTTCTCTTATCTTTCTTCTTTTGTTTTGATGTCTTTATGTGTTCTTCTAGAAGTATGGGTGCTAGATAGTTTGTCTCGTTGTGTCTTCAGACGCAATACAGCTTTCTTGACCATCGTTTGTGTATTTGAGTCTCCGTCTAGGGTACTCTTGCTAGGATTTGCCCATCGTTCAGGGTCTGATGTCTTGTTAGATTTTGTCCTTCTTCTCAGTTGTTCGTGTCTTGTTCTTTATTCTTTTGTGTAGGTGTCTTCATCTGATGTATTCCCTTCGTTTGCTTAGCCTTTATCCAATGCTTGACTCATATCTCTTGATTCAAGTATAGATGTATATTCTCTATTCTTCGACTTACCTGTACTTGATGGCAACCCTCCTTGCATGGATTGAATTAGGAACTTCAAAGAGGGGAGACCGGACTCCTTGGATCATGGAACTCAAGGTTTCTAACCTTGGTGATGGAGGTGGGCGAATGGTTTTTATGGAGGCTAGGTGTTTGATGAAATGATAGAATGGTACTCTAGGGTTTTGGCTCACTTCATTGATGGATGAAGGCCACTCCTAAAGGTGAGAACACTCACGGTGAAGATGAGGAAGGGAGGTGGCCGAAATGACCAAGGTGACTAAGGAGAGGATTTGAGGCAAAAATGATCACTCAAATTCATAATTTCCAAAGTCTATACAAGGTGCTAGGCTATGGGTATTTATAGGAGTGGAAGGCATCTAGGGTTACATTTGGATAGTGCATGGCCGAAAAAGCAAGGCCAAATACACACCAAATGAAACCCAAATTAACCCTAGATTCAACTTGGTGGCCAAGGATGGAATCTTTGGCTTTAGTTAGGCTACATCTAGGTGCATGATAAGACCATGCAACCTTTGCCCTCCACTTGGGCCTAAGCCTTCCTAAGTCCAAAAATAGGTCCAATAATCACCAAAAATACGTCTAGCCTTTTTCTCACCCTAATCAAATACCTTATCCCAAAAATAAAATCCTATGATCTAAAGCACCCCATAATATAAGGGTAAAATGGAAAATACAAGTGAAAATAAACTCTAGGTCCTAAACACCCCAAAATATAAGGGTAAAATGGGAAATACAAGTAAAATAAATCCTATGTCTAAGATACCCAAAATACAAGGGTGAAAATGGGAAAATTAAAGACAAGGGTAAAATAGGAATAAAAATAAAGTTTATGCCAACAAGGCTTTAGAGGATGATCAAAATGAGAAGCATGTCTTTAGAGGTATTAGCTCCCCTATCCTTTTCCAATCTCCTAGCCATGGGCCTAGTGATGGGTCCCATATGAAGCTCCAAGGATGGTCTTCCATCATCTCCTCCTTCTTGAGAAGGATTTGACCTCAAATCTTGAAGCTCTTCCATTCCATTGGTCCCTCAAAAGATGTGAGACCACAATTAGGGAAGTAAACTACTAAAACTTAGCTATGCAATCCTTAAGTACACAATTTGTTGAACGAAAGTGTTAGGGGTATTGAGGGAGCCAAAAAGGCATCACCAGCCAAGTACACAATTAAATTTTGAAAAGTTATTGACCCCATGCAATTCATTCATCAAATCATCTAGCTTAGGGATTGGGTGGCTATATTTTATTCAATGATGGATTTTATAAAAGGTGTTCATCCTCCATTGCCATCTTTCTTGGGCACCAAAAGAATGAGGATGGCACAAGGGTTAAGGTTCTTTTGAACCTAGCCCTTCTTTCTCTCCAAAGAGAGAATTCTTTTCTTTTCTTTTCTTTTTGTTTTTGTTTTTTCTTTTCTCCTCTTCATCTTTCTTGCCTTTCAATTTGAGTTGGTCCTCATTCAGTTGAAAAAGGTGATAGAGGACACCACATCAGTTTCTTGCCCAAGTGTTGAAAATTTATTTTATTTGTGAGGCCATCATGGATTGTTTTCTTGTCAAATTGCCATGGCCTCCCAAGCAAGACATGACTAACCTCCAATGGCACTATGTCACACAAAATTTCTTCTTGGTATTTGCCAATGGAGATTGGTATGCTTGCTTGTTGGTCAACTACAATACCTTTTACCTTATTAATCCATTGCATTTTATAAGGTTTAGGATGAGGTTTTGTAGTTAAGGCTAGCTTATCAACCAATCTAGTACTACAACAATTTGAAGTGGACCCACTATCTACAATGAGAGAACAAGTGTTTTCTATAAATTTTCATTTTGTTTGAAACAAGTTCTCTTTTTGAGATTGGTTAATTTCACTAGATTGATTGCTAAGGACCGTTCTAACCAATAATAAGTCTCCTTCACAAGGTAAGATTTCTTCCTCGGAATCTATGGCTTCATCTTTACTACTATTGGAAGATGAAGTAGTTTCACCAAGGCTACTATAGTGGTCTTGGGCCTTTAAAACCATAGTTTTCTATGTAGGACATTGGGAAGAAATATGTCCTCTTCCAAGACACTTGAAGCACTTAATTTCACTTGACTTAGATTCTTTGGAAGGTGCTTTGAAATATGATTTTTCTTTTTCTTTTTCTTTTTCTTTTTCTCTTTCTTCTTTGGGGTAAGGTTGGGAAGAGTGGCCCTCCTTCTTAAAATTCTTGGAATAAGAGATAGTGGAGTCTTTTCTAAAAGTTTTTCTCTTAAGTTGATGTTCCACTCTTGAACAAAGTTGAACAGGCTCATTCAAATCTCTATATGGTAAGAGTTCAACTTTGTCTCTTATTTCAAGGTTAAGACCACTTTGAAACCTTGAGATTGTTGTCCTCCCTTCCTCCCTAATCCTAGCCCTCATCATTAGCAACTCTATAGTTTGCCTATATTCTTCCACACTAGATGACCCTTGTTTCAACCTTTGTAGCTTATCCATAAGCTCTCCGTCATAGTATGGAGGAATATGCCTCCTTCTCAAGGCACTACGGAGCTCATTCCAATATTGAATTGGGGGCTCATGGTTTATTCTTCTTTCCTTTTCTAAGGAGGCCCACCAATACATGGCATGTCCTTGGAAGCTAAGGGTTGCCAAAGAAACCTTCCTTTCTTCACTCACTCCATGGCAAGAGAACAATTGTTCCACTTACATTTCCCAATCTAAATATTTTTCAACATTGTCTTTGCCATGAAATGGGGGAAGAGTGATGTTGGGTTCCCTATTGGAAGACTCCCTATGTCTTGGTTGCCTTGGGGTCTTTGATAGTAATCATCATTGTACTTGGAGGTTGGGTATGATGCCCTTCCTCCTCATGAACACTTGAGGGTATTCTAACCCCTTTTCCCTTTGAGGATTTAGGGGAAGAGACTCTTGGTCTTGAGCCACTAGCCTCTCCTCCCACAACTAACCTAGCAAGCAACCTTTTTATTTCTTTATTATTTTTCTCATTTTCTTTTTCTCTTCTTCTTAATTCTTCCTCTCTTCTTATATTTTCTTCCTCTTTTTCTCTAAAGTATTCTTTTAATTGTCTAAGCTCATCCCTAACACTAGACCTAGTACTACAAGAATTATGACCATGGACACTAGAATGATCACTCATCTTTGATCAAAAAGGTTTTCACAAAATTTTTCAAAAAGGTTTTCACAAAGAGTGAGTGATGAAAAGAGTTTTCATAAAAATTTCTCAAGGTGTAAGATTGGTGTGAAAAGGCCTAATACAAAGTGAAATATCAAGGGAGGTGGACTACAAGGAATCACTTAAAAACCAAGCTTTTTCAAGTAAAAATCACTAAGCCTTTTCACACTTTTCTCAGAAAAAAATTTCTATACCAAAATTATGTGTGAGTGCACAGCCCCCTTATAGGCAAATTGAAGCCTTCTAAACGAAAAAAAATGGACAAAGTAAAGTCCTAGGAAAATATACTACAAAAGCTTTAAAGCATGCAAAGGAAAGCACTTAAGCACATGCTAGTTGGATTAGAGGGTGCCTTACTTGCATGAACATGAGATGATGAGCAAGGAAGAGGGCGCCTACTCCAAGGATCAAGTTCTTCAAAGGTGGCACAAGGTTTTAAGGTGGATGATGATGGAATGGACGAAAATGGAGGTTGGGTATAAGGTGTTTGAGGAAAAGCTTGAGAAGGGTACACTAGGGTTGGCTCACTTCATAATGATTAAGGCCACTTCTAGGGTTGTTTCTCTCAAGGTAGAGATGGGAGGGAGGTGGCCGAATTAGCCAAGGGTGACTAAGGAAAGATATAAAGGCACAAAAGGCTCTCTTTATATTCAATATCCAAAGTATTTACAAGGTGTGGTGCCTAGGGTATTTATAGGAGTGGGAGGCATCTAGGGTTGCATTTAGGGTTGCATGGCCAAAATTCACAATGCCAAATGCACACCAAATGAAACCCAAATTAACCATAGATGCAACTTGGTAGCCAAGGATGGAATCTTTGGGTTTGGTTAGGCTACATCTAGGTATATGATTGTCGACACCCAATTTCGTCCGGGGGGCACACAAACAAGAAAATGGACCTACATCATGAAGGAAAGGAGCTCCCGTAGCAGGCAAACAACAAGACAGGATATCAGAAGGCCTAAAGGTCAAATAAGGTTGTTTTAGTAGCCTGGAACGGGCTGTTCCAGAATCGGAACGGACCGTTCCAAACCTCGGAACGGGCCGTTCCAATATCAGAACGGGCCGTTCCAACGTGACTAAAACACCTAAAAATCCAATACCGGAACGGGCCATTCCAATACCAGAACGGGCCGTTCCAGGATGCGTAATTTGAACATAACGTTCGGATCCGGAACGGGCCGTTCTGGCCCACATCTAATGCCTATAAATTGAAGCCTCGAGCACAGTTCACCAGGCGGCCAGAGAAATTTCGAATAAGACTCCTTTGAGCACGAAAATTCTCTATCTCTCTCCCTTCTATTGTATTTCTTGAGATTTGTGTCGCATCTCTATCTTCTCTCTCCCTCCTATTGTATTTCTTGAGATCTGTGAGACATATTTGTAGTGTGAAAGGTCGCCACAAAGCACCTTCTCCATATTTGAAGATTCAATAAAGCTCGTTCAAGAGGTATTTCAGTCAATCTTTTTCTCTCTCTTTTATTTTTCATCTTTATCTCTTTTTTGTTATAACAAATTTCATAATGTAGATATTTTAGGGTTAATCGTTTAATTTATATTTTAAATATGTAAATAAATATTAATAAAGGGGATTCAATATTTAATTTGTTAATTCTTATCAAATTAACTTCATCATAGTGTACCGATTGAGGGCGTTGCAGGTGTGCTTAATACCTTCCCTACACGTAACCGACCCCCGAACCCAATTCTGGTTATCAAGGCCATTATTGGATCTTTAGAAACCTTTTCTTTTTCCAATGTTTTGAGAAAAATATTGGTGGCGACTCCATGAACCTATTTTCAAAACCATTAATTAAGGATTAGTCTGGTGTACGGGCATTCCTTAATTAATGAGACTTTTAAAAGGATGTCTAAACCATAGGTCGCAAGATCGGAAATTTTCAGGTTGCGACAGATGGCGACTCCACTAGGGAAGTTTAAAGAGGGTCAGGCCCATTTAATTGATGAAGTTAATAAAATAAAAATAATAACTTAAATATTTTTCCCCTTTACTTTGTTTGCTTTATTTGTTTGGCTTTAATATTTGTTTGCCTGTTTAAATTCTGCATCTTTTTGAATAAAAAAAGTGTACACAAACCTTTGCACACAACAGTTCCTCCTACACCCGGGGGCATGAGGGTATTAAACATAGGGAGTGGTTGACGTACGACCGGACCAAGTTTGGCCTTGGAGCCTGCGAGCCTTGTTGGAAATCACACTCAAGGTGATAACCGGTTACTCTAGCCTGAAATACTGCGACAAACCTTAGAGTTTGCCAGGTGACGGCGACAAAGATACTGGGTCCCTATAATGGGGGCACCTTGGGGGCCTTGAAACCAGTGAGATTAGAACCTTCCTATACAATGCACTTTTCTTGCAGGGACCACAGACCAAGGATTTGAACGCGACTGTCCGCGGGTGTACATTTGTTTGAGCATATGTGTGTTGCATTTGTTGTGCTCTCTTTTTGTTCATTTCAAATAGAAAGGAATTATAGAGAAACAAGCAGATATCAATAAAAAAAACTAATACTCTTCTGTATACCCTAACTCTAAAGCATCATATAGGGTAGTTTATTTCAAAAAAAAAACAAAAAAAAATATAGCAAAAAAATCATGCATCATAACCCTTAGTAAAAAAAAATGATAAAATTTAGGTAAAAATAAATATCATCCATCTCCTAGGATAGTACATTAGCATGCATCCATTAGAGACGGAAGGTACATATAATCGTATGCAAAGATGTTTTTTTAAACAAAAATCAATGAGAATTATATTTGTTGAAATTCTCAAGTGTCTTTGCATCTTATTTTACGTTTCATATAGATAACATGTCTTCCTTGTAAATAATAAATAAGAATAAAAAGGGAAGCCTAACCTGTGCGTGTTAATCAAATAATGAGATCACTGGTAATCAAGTGCAAAATTGATACATCAAACTGGAAGCACTTAAAAACCAGTAATTGTGCAAGAAGACTGGGGGGCATAACATGCCCAAATTGACGATTCAAATGCCGAGAGTTCCCCATGCAGAAACAACAATTGTCGGGATAAGAGGAATGATCAAGAATGGACGAATCCTTGCTTTTTAGGGAAACTGGAAGCACTTAAAAACCAGTAATTGTGCAAGAAGATTGGGGGGCATAACATGCCCAAATTGACGATTCAAATGCCGAGAGTTCCCCATGCGGAAACAACAATTGCCAGGATAAGAGGAATGATCAAGAATGGACGAATCCTTGCTTTTTAGGGAATTACAAGACAAAACCCAATTGAAGAATAAAGGCATTGCATACAAAAACCCGTTAGGATGAAAACCCGTAAAGGGCGTCCTAGGCAAAAATTAGGGTGAAAAAAAAAAGAAGAAGAATCAAGATCTCGATAAGATACGTCCTATGCAAAAGTAGGGATATATAAAAATAAGAAATGTCTATCTGAGTTGGAATTGAAAGGTGGCTCGAGTATTCCCTTCGAAAGCAAGAATTCACAAAGGTTTCACTCCAAATGCAAAACACCGATGTTGTGGAAAGGTTTTCTTTTGGAAATTATCAAACCATTCACGACTCTCTAGGGGGCAACCTCTGTCTATCTCTCTGTGTATGAATCACAAACTCGGGGCATGCCCGGGCCTTCGAGCTTTGCTAAAGGGGCACGTGTAGATTGAAAATTCCATTTTTATGCCATACACTTTTCTACTTTATTTCTCTTCTCCCTTTTATCTACTCTAAGCCTTGTCAACAAACCATAAATAAACAAGTACATTTGAAATAAGGACATCATTAGAAACAATGGCTTTATACACACAAAAAAAAAACATAAAGATCAATCAAACTTAGCATGACTTGTGGATAAAAGCCCAAACAAAATCAGTGCAAGGGGCATCCCCCTTTAATGGAATAGTGAAAAATGATCACAAATGCTGCAAAGACAAAAGCCCGGCGGGAAACCCACTAAGGGGGCTGCGCAAAAGTTAGGGCAAGATCTGCTAGGCAACCCACAATTAAAAAGGGTAGCCTAGGAAAAGGTAAGGATCAAAAGAAAATGTCCGCTAGGGAACACATCTCAAGTAACCTAGGAAAAAGTTAGGACAAAGCAGCATCCCGAGCTGAAAACGAAAAGGTGGCTCGAGAAGATCATTTAATCAATATGCAATCCCAAGTCATCGCTTAACTCTGAAGGAAATAATCAGCTAACGCGGAAAATGATTTCCTCACTTTGAATGTGCTTGTTCATCAGCCTAAACCACCAAAGCCTACCTTGGCCAGCCATTCTTCTAAAAAACCCTTTTGGAAAAAGCATCCATTCTAACAACCCTTCTAAAAAAATAAAAATATCCATTCTTCTGAAAAAAAAAAAAAAAAAAAAAAAAAAAAAAAAAAAAACCTTTTTGGGAAAAACATCCATTCTAACAACCCTTCTGAAAAAAATACAAACATCCCTTCTGTCTTTTCTCTTGACCCTTATGGCATTAAAATGGTACCGAAAATATACACGGAGAATGCACAGTGAATACTCACAGAGGAAAGATCGAGATGTCCCTGAACGGAGTTGGGAGACGCTTGACTACACATCGACTAGATAATCAAGGAGCCATTGAAACCTTGAGTTCAAAAGAACATATCCCGGCGATAATCAAAAATGACATGGATAAAAAGGAATCGTCAACATTGACCTTAACACGTACAGGTTAATTTCCTGACAAAAAAAAAATTGAATTGCATCTTTAGGAATAAACACATGAGCATAAACTGCATCGCATGCATATGAGTTAGGGGCATATTGTCGCCACCGGCCCAAACGGGCCTCGGCGGTCGCGAAGACGGTCGAGCTCGTTTTTATTTTAGTTTTGAAAACGTATTGGATTATTAGAACGACTTGTTCTCAAACTGAGACCTTGTCGATCTTATCCAATTTATTTATTAAATGTCTCACCAATCCATGTTAATCCCAAGCGGGACCCTCCATGGATTAGTGGTTTTCATAAAAAGGAAGGGTTCGTGGAGTCGCCACCAATGTTTTACTCAAAACATTGGAAAAAGGGATAAGGCAATTGATTTTATAAATCAACTTTGGCCATTACAACCAGTGTGAAGTCCCACATCGGCTAGTAAGGTGAACGAAGCATGCCATATATATGGGTGTGGATACCTTACTCTTGAGGACGCGTTTTGGGGTGGTGTTGGCCATTCCCGAGAACAAAGCCGTGAGGCCGTGGGCCAAAGCGGACAATATCCTCATGCGGGTTGCTTGGGCTGTTACATTTGGTATCAGAGCCGGGACCCGGGCAGGTGTGCCAGCGAGGGCGCTGGGCTCCCCGAGGGGGGGTGGATTGTGAAGTCCCACATCGGCTAGTAAGGTGAACGAAGCATGCCATATATATGGGTGTGGATACCTTACTCTTGAGGACGCGTTTTGGGGTGGTGTTGGCCATTCCCGAGAACAAAGCCGTGAGGCCGTGGGCCAAAGCGGACAATATCCTCATGCGGGTTGCTTGGGCTGTTACAACCAGAGTTGGGTAAGGGAGTCGGTTACGTGTGGGGAAGGTGTTAGCACCCCACAACGCCCCTTTCGGGTTCCCTATGACAGATTATTTCTAAAAATAATAGTACAAGATTACTAAATTACCCCTATTTATTCTAAGCAATTATAAATTAACTATCTACATGATGACAGTTTAATATGCACACAGAAAGCAGTAAAAGGAAGGATTTAAGAAGAGAAACCTCTTGAAGCGTGCTTTTATATATTTCGCAAAACTGGGAAGCTTTTTGGCGTTCCCTCGCTCTACAAGCCCGCTCGCTCCCTCCTATAAAAATTTAACTATGGAAATCCGGAGGATTTCCCTTCGACTAGGTTCGATCCTCAAGCAAAATGGCTCGGGGCTCAAGAACTTCGTCGGATCAACTCTCCGAGTGATTTCTAGGGCAGAACACTGCTCAAAAACCCCAGAATACTCAAGGAGAGGGTTGAAACTATGTTCCAAAGTGTGGAATGACGTCCAATTGACGTCATATTTATAGGGAACAAGTCCAATTGACCCCTTTTTGGGTTTCCTGCCGAGCTTTTTGTTTTTTAGGATTTTTGTCCTGAATGGATTTCTTTATCCATGATGGCACTTATTGAGACCAAGAAAAGGTGCTCCAAGTTGTCATGCACATTTCCACATAAAAATGATGCGGGTTTATTGATTATTAAGACGATTTTAACCTCACTTATGTTTATTCAAACAGGGTTAAATGACATGGTTTAGAATTTTATTGCGAGCAAGAAAAGAAGCAATAAGAAATAATGAAGAATGATTTTATTATAATCATAGTGGAAACATGTGCCCTATCGAGGCTCGGGGGTCGGGCTGTCCCCGAGGAGTGATCTCTAATAGTCACTGAATTTACACATCCCTATTAGAAGGAAAAGGACACTTGATGACGACAACCGGCCTTGACGATTGTGAACCGGCCTTCCTAAAGATCTGGCTTAAAGAACGTCGAGAAGGATCTTGGTTCCTCTTCGTCCTTTGATCTTTGTTAGGGTTGTATCTTAACCCTTGTTTCCCCGGATTGTCCTTGATAATGGGTAGCTCCGGGATTCCTTGGGAGTCCTTGCCTAATTCTTGTCTTGGCAAGTATCCGTTCTTTGTGAGCATATGAGCTACCTTCTTCATTTCTCGGGGAAACGTTTCAACATTGGCAATCTCCAATGCTTGGAAGGCGGTTTCTAGAGCTTCCTCCACTGCATCCGCATAAGGTATGGTGGATGGCTTGCTGATGAGTATGTCGTCTTCAGCTTGTACAGTCACCAGCTTGTCACCCACAATGAATTTGACTTTCTGGTGAAGCGTAGAAGGAATAGCTTTTGCATCATGAATCCAAGGTCGGCCGAGGAGACAGCTGTATGCGGGAGTAATGTCCATCACTTGAAATTCGACGTTGAAGATGGTGGGCCCAATTTGGATTGGGAGATTGACTTCTCCCACCACTTCTCTTTTAGAACCGTCGAAAGCTCGGACGATCATGTTGCTCGGGCGCATTTGGACTCCCTTGATTGCCAATTGCTTGAGCGTTCTTTTTGGCATCACATTCAAGGAAGATCCATTATCTACCAAGACTTTAGCGATGTGATACTCCTTGCACTTCACAGAGATGTGCAAGGGCTTGTTGTGATTTGGTCCCTCGGCGGGGATCTCTTCATCAGTGAAAGAGAGGTGATCATTAGCCGTGATGTGACTAACAACCCCCTCAAATTTGTCTTGGGAGATACTGTGCGACACGTATGCCTCGTTCAAGACTTTCAACAGAGCTTGCCGATGCGGTTCGGAGCATAGGATCAACGACAACAGCGTAATCTTTGCTGGCGTCTTATGAAGTTGATCCATGATGGAGTACTCGCTCTGTCGGATATATTTTAACAGCTTGTCTGTCTCCTCCTCGGATTCTTTGTTTTCCTCGGTTTTCTCTTCTTTTCTTTTCCTTTATTCTTGGGAGCTTTATCGTGAAGATCTTCGGGAGTGTAGATCCTGCCACTCCTAGTCATGCCCCCAAGTCCAGCGATGTTAGAGATATCGCTGTCGGCAGAAGAATGGATGTCGTATATCCACGGCACAGCCTTATTTGATTTGTAAGGGAAAGGCCTTGGAACTGTGATCCTTAATGGTGTCGGACCTTCCCCTTTATTCGTCTTGATTACCAACAACGGAGTTGATGTGCGCTCGCTTGGCGCGGTTGTTGGCTTACACTTAATAACAAATGGCGTGCGATCCATCTTGAACATACGCATCGATTATTTCTTTCTTTTTATTAATGTTTATTAATGGATTACTAGGAGAGATGTATGAATGACTCCTAGATCCCTCCATGACCTATATGCATGATATGAGATGATGACGTTGAATATGCATGCATTGTGTTTATTCAACTAAGCATTATCATGTTTTTAGGATGTCCCTAAGATGATGCATGATATTGCTTGGTTTGGATAAATAACCCTTTTTTTCTTTTTTCTTTGGGTATTTTTCTTTTGTATTTTTTTGGGTGAAAAGGGAAACTACCTATATGAATGTGATGAAGGTAGATGTTAACACCATGCAATGGAAGATTCTTATTCCTATTTATTCTTATTTTAAAAAGGAATGTTGTATGTTTAAAAGGTGCAATGTATGCTCAAACAATTTCACATAATCAATGCACAAACAATTCACTCATCCACGAACAGTCACGAGCGAATCACGAGGTAGGGGTATCCTGCAGAAAAGTGCATATTCAAGGTGGTTCTAACTGTTCTCACCGGTCTGAGGCCCCCAAGGTGCCCCCATTATAGGGACCCAATTCCTCTCATCGTAGGTCGATGGAAAGTTCCAACGCACCGTCGGACTCAAGTTCATGGTTATCACCTTGAGTGATGTTTTCCGACAACAGTCTACGGGCACCTATAGACCCATTCGACAATCGGCCGTACTAACATCCACTCCCTATGGTTAATCACTCATGCCCCCGGGTATAGAGGGAACTGTTGTGTGCAAAGGTTTGTGTGCAGTTTTTATTTCAAACAATTGCGTAAATTTAAAAATACAACAGTTATTAAAGCCAAATAGATAAACATGTTATCATACAAGTGAGGGGTAATAAAGTAATTTTAACTATTATTTGTTAAAAATAATCTGTCACTAAATGGGACTGACTCTCGAAGCTTCCCCAGTGGAGTCGCCATCTATCGCCACCGGCCCAAACGGGCCTCGGCGGTCGCGAAGACGGTCGAGCTTGTTTTTATTTTAGTTTTGAAAACGTATTGGATTATTAGAACGACTTGTTCTCAAACTGAGACCTTGTCGATCTTATCCAATTTATTTATTAAATGTCTCACCAATCCATGTTAATCCCAAGCGGGACCCTCCATGGATTAGTGGTTTTCATAAAAAGGAAGGGTTCGTGGAGTCGCCACCAATGTTTTACTCAAAACATTGGAAAAAGGGATAAGGCAATTGATTTTATAAATCAACTTTGGCCATTACAACCAGAGTTGGGTAAGGGAGTCGGTTACGTGTGGGGAAGGTGTTAGCACCCCACAACGCCCCTTTCGGGTTCCCTATGACAGATTATTTCTAAAAATAATAGTACAAGATTACTAAATTACCCCTATTTATTCTAAGCAATTATAAATTAACTATCTACATGATGACAGTTTAATATGCACACAGAAAGCAGTAAAAGGAAGGATTTAAGAAGAGAAACCTCTTGAAGCGTGCTTTTATATATTCGCAAAACTGGGAAGCTTTTTGGCGTTCCCTCGCTCTACAAGCCCGCTCGCTCCCTCCTATAAAAATTTAACTATGGAAATCCGGAGGATTTCCCTTCGACTAGGTTCGATCCTCAAGCAAAATGGCTCGGGGCTCAAGAACTTCGTCGGATCAACTCTCCGAGTGATTTCTAGGGCAGAACACTGCTCAAAAACCCCAGAATACTCAAGGAGAGGGTTGAAACTATGTTCCAAAGTGTGGAATGACGTCCAATTGACGTCATATTTATAGGGAACAAGCCCAATACGGGCTACAGAATCAATACGGCCGTATTGAAATTTTTGAACTTCAATACGGCCGTATTGAGTTCAATACGGCCGTATTGAAGCTCAGAAATTTCAATACGGCCGTATTGAGTTCACTGCGGCTGTATTGAAGCTTCAATACGGCCGTATTAATTTCAGTACGGCCGTATTGAAGTTTCAGAAACTTCAATACGCCGTATTGAGTTCACTGCGGCCAAATTGAAGCTTCAATACGGCCGTATTAAGTTTTAGTACGGCCGTATTGGGCTTCATTCCCTCCACTTCCTTATTTTAAGCTATTCTAAGACCTCTAGACCTACAGAGAACCCTCCTAGGGCCTTCCAGGAGTCCTTCTGGCTGATCTTCCTTCAGTCTTCGAGAGTCTTCAAGCTTTATTTCCGACCCGGACAATTTTAGGGGTCTACACATATGAAAGGGCGTTACACAAAAAAAATAAATAAAAGAATCATTCTTGTCTTGCATTTTCATTGCATCCATGCATTCTACTTGCTATGGGTCAGAAAGACTCATCAGGACAAAGCACTCGTAAAAGCTCAATAGCCAAGCATGAGTTGAAGCGGTGTCAAATGGCAACCCCAAGTGATTCTATGTGCCCACTAAGCAAATACATATCAATAGTGGAATAGAATCAACCAAATAAGCAAACCCATAAGCGTGAAGAGGCTATCGCGCCCTACTCCTCAACCGAATGATGGAAGATTCATGAAAATGCCAAGACCAGGAATGTTTTCCTATCAAAGCCAAGAGTGGCTTCCAAAATAATACTCCTCAATAAAGATCCAACAAATAACATCATGGGAATAGATCCCTCCACCAATGATGACAATAAAAAAAAGCAAAAACAATATCAGAAAAAGGCAAGCTTCACAAATGTTGAAAAAGCCGAAGCAATTAGAAAAATAGCAAAAAAGGAAAGCTTCAAACATGAAAGAGCCGAAGCTAAACAAAAGAACAAAATTCAAAAAAAAAAAAAAAAAACCTACCATAAGCAGACGCCTGGAGAGGCATCACAATACTCACGTGGCAGGGTCGACACTGGAATCCCTACTAGCCATCCACTTCTCTACCCACCAACACAGGGGCACATTAAACATCTCCTGCCCATCCACCTAGGGGCAGTCTTTCATCCCACAACACCAATAAGAAAAGCCAAAAAGGAAACACAAATTCCAATTGACAACATCTGAACAAAAGACAAAAGCAGCCCAAATTAGAGGCATCACGACACACCTTCTGCCCAACATCCTTGGGGCAATATCTACCAAAATCCAAGCAAACCAATGAGGGCACCGAAAGTTTCCTCAAAATACAACAAAGGTCTGGAGAGACTGTACTCGCATCCCAATCTGGTATACGACAAAGCCGTGAGGGAAATGTTTGGAGAGACTGTACTCGCATTCCAATCCGGTATACGACAAAGCCGTGAGGAAAAGGTCTGGAGAGACTGTACTCGCATCCCAATCCGGTATACGACAAAGCCGTGAGGGAAAGGTCTGGAGAGACTGTACTCACATCCCAATCCGGTATACGACAAAGTCGTGAGGGAAAGGTCTGGAGAGACTGTACTCACATCCCAATCCGGTATACGACAAAGCCGTGAGGGAAAGGTCTGGAGAGACTGTACTCACCTCCTAATTCGGTATACGACAAAGCCGTGAAGGAAAGGTCTGGAGAGACTGTACTCGCATCCCAATTCGGTATACGACAAAGCCGTGAGGGAAAGGTCTGGAGAGACTGTACTTGCATCCCAATCCGGTATACGACAAAGCCGTGAGGGAAAGGTCTGGAGAAACCATAGTCGCATCCCAATCCGGTACACGACAAAGCCGTGAGGGAAGCTGAGCTGCGAAAATACTCCCTCTTCAACAAAGCTACAAATAAAAGAACGCACTATCACAAGAGAAACAATGGAGCATCTACTTGAAAATCGAAGATTAGGTGTACAGTTCGTCATCCTTGCTACTCAATAGAGTATGCAACCAACACTCAACTGCTCTAAAAGGCAAGGACATGAGCAAGTACACCTATCCAAAAGAAGGAACGTAGAAGCGCCAACACCAAGGAGACGAGGAGGAGACCCGGACGAAATGTCTACGTCTTTACTTGCCTTTGGAAAAGCAAAACATAGCTACTCCAAAGGACAAGTAAAGAGGGGCAGCTGTAGACACCCAATTTCGTTCGGGGGGCACACAAACAAGAAAATAGACCTACATCATGAAGGAAAGGAGCTCTCGTAGCAGGCAAACAACAAGACAGGATATCAGAAGGCCTAAAGGTCAAATAAGGTTGTTTTAGTAGCCCGGAACAGGCTGTTCCAGAATCGGAACGGGCCGTTCCAAACCTCGGAACGGGTCGTTCCAACGTGACTAAAACAACTAAAAATCCAATACCGGAACGGGGCGTTCCAATACCGGAACAGGCCGTTCCAATACCAGAACGGGCCATTCCGTTTTAAGAACGGGCCGTTCCAGGATGCGTAATTTGAACATAACGTTCGGATCCAGAACGGGCCGTTCCGAATCCAGAACGGGCCGTTCCATCCCACATCTAATGCCTATAAATTGAATCCTCGGGCACAGTTCACCAGGCGGCCAGAGAAATTTTGAATAAGACTCCTTTGAGCACGAAAATTCTCTATCTCTCTCCCTTCTATTGTATTTCTTGAGATTTGTGTCGCATCTCTATCTTCTCTCTCCCTCCTATTGTATTTCTTGAGATCTGTGAGACATATTGTAGTGTGAAAGGTCACCACAAAGCACCTTCTCCATATTTGAAGATTCAATAAAGCTCGTTCAAGAGGTATTTCAGTCAATCTTTTTTTCTCTCTTTTATTTTTCATCTTTATCTCTTTTTTGTTATAACAAATTTCATAATGTAGATATTTTAGGGTTAATCGTTTAATTTATATTTTAAATATGTAAATAAATATTAATAAAGGGGATTCAATATTTAATTTATTAATTCTTATCATATTAACTTCATCATAGTGTACCGATTGAGGGCATTGTAGGGGTGCTTAATACCTTCCCTACACGTAACCGACCCCCGAACCCAATTCTGATTATCAAGGCCATTATTGGATCTTTAAAAACCTTTTCTTTTTCCAATGTTTTGAGTAAAATATTGGTGGCGACTCCATGAACCTATTTTCAAAACCATTAATTAAGGATTAGTCTGGTGTCCGGGCATTCCTTAATTAATGAGACTTTTAAAAGGATGTCTAAACCATAGGTCGCAAGATCGGAAATTTTCGGGTTGCGACAATGATAAGACCATGCAACCTAATGCTCTCCACTTGGGCCTAAGCCTTTCCAAGTCCAAAAATAGGTCCAAACACCACCAAAAATGCGTCTAGCTTTTATCCCACCCTAATCAAATACCTTAGCCTAAAAATAAAATCCTATGGTCTAAAACAACCCATAATACAAGTGATGGCATCCTAGCTTGCATGAACTTGAGATGATCAACAAAGAATAGGACGCCTTCTCCAAGGATCAAGTTCTTCAAAGGTGGCACAAGGTTTTAGGGTGGATGATGATGGAATGGACGAAAATGGAGGTTGGGTAGAAGGTGTTTGAGGAAATGCTTGAGAAGGGTACTCTAGGGTTGGCTCACTTCATGATGATGAAGGCCACGTCTAGGGTTGTTTCTCTCAAGGTGGAGATGGGAGGGAGGTGGCCGAATTAGCCAAGGGTGACTAAGGAAAGATATAAAGGCACAAAAGGCTCTCTTTATATTCAATATCCAAAGTTTTTACAAGGTGTGGTGCCTAGGGTATTTATAGGAGTGGGAGGCATCTAGGGTGCCAAATGCACACCAAATGAAACCCAAATTAACCCTAGATGCAACTTGGTGGCCAACGATGGAATCTTTAGGTTTAGTTAGGCTACATCTAGGTGCATGATAAGACCATGCAACCTTTGCCCTCCACTTGGGTCTAAGCCTTTCTAACACCAAAAATAGGTCCAATAGCCACAAAAATATGTCTAGGTTTTTCTTCCCACCCTAATCAAATACCTTAGCCCAAAAATAAAATCCTATGATCTAAAGCACCCCATAATACAAGGGTAAAATGGGAAATACAAAAGAAAATAAATCCTATGACTAAGATACCCCAAAATATGAGGGTAAAATTGGAAATACAAGTAAAATAAATTCTAAGACTAAAATACCCCAAGATACAAGGGTAAAATAGGAAATCAAAGAAAATGGCAATATAGGAATAAAAAAAATGCTATGCTAATAAAAACTTAGCAGCTAAGGTCCAAAAGTGGCCTCACTCCTCCTATGGCTTTTCAACACTAACCCATTCCTTTTGCTTCCTTCAATACATCACCTCTTGGACTTCTTGGCCTTAGTGTTATTCCATCATTCCCTCCCTCTTGAAAAGGATTTGACCTCAAATCAAGAGGTTCCTCATGGTGGGCATCATGACCAACAAAAACATAAAAATAAGCATTAGAGGTAATAGTATATGATAGAAATGGAAAGTGTATCCTAAGAGGAGTTCTACTAAAAATGCTAAAAAGATTGTCTAAATTAAAAGGACTAGACTCTCTAATGCGAAAGATAGGATCCTCCCCATGGTGAAGTCTAGATGTATAACCAAAACCTAAAAAGGTAAAAAGACAAACTATAGCACACTAATGCATTAGTCCTAAAAACTAAAATATTTTGTTGTAGGTACCCAATGTAGTGACCTAGGTATGTACTAGAAAATAAAGAAAACTTAACTAAACAATTACCTAAACAACTTTGTATTGCATTATTTGTTAGATACATATGAGAAAAAGGTGTTAAGAGGGGTCTAGAAAACTCATATAATCTAAGCTTGTCTTGTAGGGAAGTAACCAAGTTAAGTTTAAATAAGTTTGAACTTCCCTCAAGATCAAAAATAGAAAATAGGACACCATGAGATGTATCCAACAAATCATACAAATCAAAAGTTGGGTGCTTTATGAGGACAACTAAATTAGAAATAGTCTTAAAGAAAGAAGGCTTATCTTGCTTGGGCACCACCAAGGAAGTAGCACAAGAAGTGGGACTAATGAAGTCCACTTCTTCTTCACTAAATCTTGATGTTGAGATTCTTTTTCTTTAAAAAGGATTTGTTTTTGCATCTCCACTTCATGACTAGTGGCAACGTGAGAGAAAGAGTTAAGGTCTTCATGAATGAAGAAAGTCTTTTTTAAATCATTTTCAATGGGAAAGTGACTCTCTTCAAGAATAAGCCCTTTGGAAGAAACATTATCCTCCTTACTCTTCTCTAAGAGTGTTGGTTGTTTTTTTTCATTTTCTAACCACTCTTGAACTTTTTCTATACTTTTCTTTATTTTTTCTTTCTTTTCTAATTTCTTTTCTTTTTATTTTCTTCTAAGTTCTACCTCTCTTGTTGTATTTTCTTCCTCATGCATACTCCTAGGGACTCTAACTTCTTTGCCTATTTGAGATCTAGTTGGAACAACCCTAGGTTTGGATCCACTAGTTTCTCTCCCCTCAACTAATTTTGCAAGTAATTGTTTTATTTCCTCCTTATTCCTAGCATTTTCTTTTTCCCTTTTTCTAATTTCTTTCTCTCTTTTTATGTGTTCCTCTTCTTTTTTTCTTATGTACTCTTTTAACTCTCTAATCTCATCTCTAACACTAGACCTAGTACTACAAGAATTATGACCATGTACACTAGAATGAGTACTCATCTTTGCTCAAGAAAAGGTTTTCACAAATTTGTTTTCAAAAGGTTGGTAAAAAGGTTTTCACAAAGAATGAGTGATAAAAAGGTTTTCACAAAAAGGTTTTCGAGATGCAAGATTGGTATGAAAAGGCCTAAGTATACAAATTGAACTATCAAGGGAGGTGGACTACTAAGAATCACTTAAAAACCAAGCCTTTTCAAGTAAAAATTACTAAGCCTTTTCACACTTTTCTCACAAAAAAATTTTTTTTTGCACAAAAGTTAAGTGTGTGTGTTGTGCACGCCCCCCTAGTAGGCAAATGAAGCCTTCTAAACGAAACAAATACACAAAGTAAAATCCTAGGAAAATATACTACCAAAGCTTTAAAGCATGCAAAGGAAAGCACTTAAAGCATATGTTAGTCGGTTTCCTAGGTGAAGGTTTTCAAATCACCTTCAAACTACACGACACTACCACCAAAAAAAAAAAGAGGTTTAAAGTGGCCAATTACAACCCAAAATGAAAGAAAGAAAAGACCAAATACAAAAAGGCCAAAAATAAAACAAGAAAGAAACAAGTAAGAAAAAGAAATTGTTGAATCTCCAAGTCTTCAAATCTCCACCCTTTCACAATGAACACCCAAGGTTAGCCTTTCAATGGTGTTTGCACTCTTTGATTTGGTGTGATCCTCCAAAGTTCCTTGAACTCAAATCGGACAGCCCCTCCACTCAATCCACCAAGAAAGTGTGTGGTGTTTAGAAGCTTTCCTCACCTAGGTCAAGAAGAAAACACAACCCAAGAGTACAAGAGGCCAAGGAAGAAAACTAAAAAGGCACAATTAAAAAGGCTAAACTCAAGTGGATTTGTTGAGACAAACTTAAGAGTAGAAAGAAAGACTCAAAAACTAAAATTAAGGCACATTAACAAAAGGCAAGCACACAAAAGAGTAAATCCTAGAATGGCACTAGAATAGAATTCAACAAGTAGGCTTAAAATAAAATAATGCACTTAAGGTGTTTGATTAAATGTCTCATAAGGTAAATAAGCATTGTCCAATGGTCCAAGATTAACTCCAAGTGCCAAGGTATGAAAATTTTGGGTCCAAACTCCACAAGTCTAGCAAAGGTTCCCTTTTTCTTTTGTCTTTGATTCTTTTGATTTTGTCTCTTTTGTTTCTTTTGACACTTGACTAGGTCACGGTTTTGAGGTCCAAAAGTCCAGCCAATACTTTTTTTTTAATTTTATAGTTCTCCTTTGCTTGGGTTTTACACTTGTGTTTGTTAGTTTGATGAGTAAGTCCTTGGAGTATCCTTTTAGCAACTTACAATGGCTTAAAGAGACAAGTTTTGAGTGTCTTCTTAAGGTTTTTAATGTGCAATGTCCAGCAACAAGAACTTGCACATAAAAGGCATTTTCATACTCAAAACATTAAACAATGCATAGGCATGTTACGTGCACCAAGGAATACACAAAGTGGCCAAAAATTTTAAAGCAAGTATGTGCAAAGAAATTAATCACACATGATTATTTAGGAATGTAGAACATGCTAGAACTAATTAGCATGCATGATTGACTCTCAAAAGCACATCAAGGACTCACGGCCATTTTATCAAACAAGTGGCATGCATGTCATTTTTTGTTCATTTCAAAGGCTAAACAGAAAAACTTGGAATTTATTTCAAGGTAGTTCAAAGGAAACAAGCTTATGAAAAAACCATATGGATTATAAGATGAAAAACATCATTATATCATGCAGCCCAAAAATTTCCAGCATCTCAATTTTAAAGAAAAAATGGTAGGAACCCTAGCAAGGAAGCCTAAAGCACCAAGATGATTCATAAGAATGATGAGGCATGAATCAATACATGAAAAGGAGGAATAAGAATCATGACATATGACAAGATGATGACTCAATCATGCACAAAAATTTAGACATTCAAGGAGACACAAATGACATGACCGAAAATACCAAAGATGGAAAAGTTACCCTTCAAGAACCAAGGCTCTAGATACCACATGATGGCATCCTAGCTTGCATGAACTTGAGATGATCAACAAAGAATAGGACGCCTTCTCCAAGGATCAAGTTCTTCAAAGGTGGCACAAGGTTTTAGGGTGGATGATGATGGAATGGACGAAAATGGATGTTGGGTAGAAGGTGTTTTAGGAAATGCTTGAGAAGGGTACTCTAGGGTTGGCTCACTTCATGATGGTGAAGGACACTTCTAGGGTTGTTTCTCTCAAGGTGGAGATGGGAGGGAGGTGGCCGAATTAGCCAAGGGTGACTAAGGAAAGATATAAAGGCACAAAAGGCTCTCTTTATATTCAATATCCAAAGTATTTACAAGGTGTGGTGCCTAGGGTATTTATAGGAGTGGGAGGCATCTAGGGTTGCATTTAGGGTGCCAAATGCACACCAAATGAAACCCAAATTAACCCTAGATGCAACTTGGTGGCCAAGGATGGAATCTTTGGGTTTAGTTAGGCTACATCTAGGTGCATGATAAGACCATGCAACCTTTGCCCTCCACATGGGCCTAAGCCTTTCTAACACCAAAAATAGGTCCAATAGCCACAAAAATATGTCTAGGTTTTTATTCCCACCCTAATCAAATACCTTATCCCAAAAATAAAATCCTATGATCTAAAGCACCCCATAATACATGGGTAAAATGGGAAATACAAAAGAAAATAAATCTTATGACTAAGATACCCCAAAATACGAGGGTAAAATTGGAAAAACAAGTAAAATAAATTCTAAGACTAAAATACCCCAAGATACAAGGGTAAAATAGGAAATCAAAGAAAAGGGCAATATAGGAATAAAAAAATGCTATGCTAATAAAAACTTAGGAGCTAAGGTCCAAAAGTGGCCTCACTCCTCCTATGGCTTTTCAACACTAACCCATTCTTTTTGCTTCCTTCAATACATCACCTCTTGGACTTCTTGGCCTTAGTGTTATTCCATCAACAAGGGTAAAATGGGAAATACAAAAGAAAATAAATCCTATGACTAAGATACCCAAAAATACAAGGGTCAAATGGGAAATACAAGTAAAATAAATTCTAAGACTAAAATACCCCAAGATACAAGGGTAAAATAGGAAATCAAAGATAAAGGCAAAAATACGAACAAAAATAAATGCTATGCTAATAAAAACATAGGAGCTAAGGTCCAAAAGTGGCCTCACTCCTCCTATGGTTTTTCAACACTAACCCATTCCTTTTGCTTCCTTCAATACATCACCTCTTGGACTTCTTGGCCTTAGTGTTATTCCATCATTCCCTCCCTCTTGAAAAGGATTTGACCTCAAATCAAGAGGTTCCTCATGGTGGGCATCATGACCAACAAAAACATAAAAATAAGCATTAGAGGTAATAGTATATGATAGAAATGGAAAGTGTATCCTAAGAGGAGTTCTACTAAAAATGCTAAAAAGATTGTCTAAATTAAAAGGACTAGACTCTCTAATGTGAAAGATAGGATCCTCCCCATGGTGAAGTCTAGATGTATAACCAAAACCTAAAAAGGTAAAAAGACTAAAACTATAGCACACTAATGCATTAGTCCTAAAAACTAAAATATCTTATTGGTGGTACCCAATGTAGTGACCTAGGTATGTACTAGAAAATAAAGAAAACTTAACTAAAACCTAAACAACTTTGTATTGCATTATTTGTTAGATACATATGAGAAAAAGGTGTTAATAGGTGTCTAGAAAACTCATATAATCTAAGTTTGTCTTGTAAGGAAGTAACCAAGTTAAGTTCAAATAAGTTTGAACTTCCCTCAAGATCAAAAATAGAAAATAGGACATCATGATATGTATCCAACAAATCATACAAATCAAAAGTTGGGTGCTTTATGAGGATAACTAAAGTAGAAAGAGTCTTAAAGAAAGAGTCCTAAAAACTAAAATATCTTGTTGGTGGTACCCAATGTAGTGACCTAGGTATGTACTAGAAAATAAAGAAAACTTAACTAAAACCTAAACAACTTTGTATTCCATTATTTGTTAGATACATATGAGAAAAAGGTGTTAATAGGAGTCTAGAAAACTCATATAATCTAAGTTTGTCTTGTAAGGAAGTAACCAAGTTAAGTTCAAATAAGTTTGAACTTCCCTCAAGATCAAAAATAGAAAATAGGACATCATGATATGTATCCAACAAATCATACAAATCAAAAGTTGGGTGCTTTATGAGGACAACTAAAGTAGAAAGAGTCTTAAAGAAAGAAGGCTTATCTTCCTTGGGCACTGTCGCCACCGGCCCGAAACGGGCTTTCGGCATTCGCGAAGGATGGTTGGACTCTTTTATTAGTTTAAAAATATGGATTGCTAGAATGACTTATTCTCAAACTGAGACCTTGTCAAACGAGCAATTTTATTAAAAGGCTCACCAATCCATGTTAATCCCAAGCGGGACCCTCCATGGATTAGCGGTTTTCATAAAAAGGAAGGGTTCATGGAGTCGCCACCAATGTTTTACTCAAAACATTGGAAAAAGAAGTTTAAGGCAATCGATTCAAAAATCGACTTCGGCCATTACAACCAGAGTCGGGTAAGGGAGTCGGTTACGCGTGGGGAAGGTGTTAGCACCCCACAGCGCCCCTTTCGGGTTCCCTATGACAGATTATTTATTAAATAATAGCTCAAAATTACTAAATTACCCCTATTTATTATAAGCGATTGTAAATTAAATATCTACATGATGATAAATTTAAATATGCAACAATCAGAAAGCGGTAAAAGAAGGGATTTTTAGAAAAGAAACCTCTTGAAGCGTGCTTTTTATATATCAAGTAAAACTGGGAAGCTTTTTGGCGTTCCCTCGCTCTACAAACCCGCTCACTCCTTCCTAAAAATAATTTTTGACTATGGAAATCCGGAGGATTTCCCTTCGACTAAGTTCGAATCTCCAAGCTAAATGCTCGGAATTCCAGAACTTCGTCGGATCGACTCCCAGAGAGATTTCTAGGGCAGAACACTGCTCAAAAACCCCAGAATACTCAAGGAGGGAGTCAAAATTCAGTGGAAAAGTGTCAAATGACGTCCCATTGACGTCATATTTATAGGGATGAGGCTCAATACGGTTTATGAGGGTCAATACGGTCCGTATTGAAGTTTTGAACTACAATACGGCCGTATTGAATTCAATACGGCCGTATTGAAGTTCAAAAACCTCAATACGGCCGTATTGAAGTTCAGTGCAGCCGTATTGAGTTCAAAAACCTCAATACGGCCGTATTGAAGTTCAGTGCAGCCGCATTGAGTTCAATGCAGCCGTATTGAAGTTCAGAAACTTCAATACGGCCGTATTGAACTTCTAGGAGGCCGTATTGGGCTTCATTCCCTCCACTTTCTTATTTTTTGCTACTCTAAGACCTCTAAACCTACAGATTGTCATCCTAGGGTCTTCCAGGGTCTTCCAGGAGTCCTTCCGGCTGACTTTCCTTTGGTCTTCGAGAGTCTTCAAGCTTTATTTCCGACCCGGACAATTTTAGGGGTCTACAGCTGCCCCCCCTTTACTTAGTCAAACGGCTTTTAGTGTACCGTTTGACAAGTAAAGGAGTTGACCCAATTGTCCGGGGAATAAGCCATCCTTCCGACTTGTAGTGTCTTCCGGTGGAAAATTGTTGAGTAGCCTCTCCAGGTCGAGTATTAGTCGTCGCCTCTCCAGGCTCATGCATACCTCGGTGCTCTCGACAATTGGGTAGCTGAGTACCGCCTCTCCAGGCTTGTGCATACCTCGGTGCTCTCGACAACTGGGTAGCTGAGTATTGCCTCTCCAGGCTTGTGCATACCTCGGTGCTCTCGACAACTGGGTAGCTGAGTATTGCCTCTCCAGGCTTGTGCATACCTCGGTGCTCTCGACAACTGGGTAGCTGAGTATTGCCTCTCCAGGCTTGTGCATACCTTGGTGCTCTCGACAACTGGGTAGCTGAGTAGCGCCTCTTAGGCTTGTGCATACCTCGGTGCTCTCGACAACTGGGTAGCTGAGTATTGCCTCTCCAGGCTTGTGCATACCTCGGTGCTCTCGACAACTGGGTAGCTGAGTATTGCCTCTTAGGCTTTGAGATGATTTTGTCTCCACAGTCCACGATGCTGCTTCGACGGTTTGATTTTGATTTTGGTGCCGCTGAGGGCTGGATAACGCAGGGATCCGTCTAGGGGATGTGCAGTTACTCATAGGTTCTTGTGTCCTAACTTTCCATTGTGTAATTGGTACCCATTGAGGAATTTCTGTTTCCTTGGGGTGTAGACACGAAGATGCTCTTTCTGAGGTGAGCGGTGCCTTATGATTGGCTGACGTCCTTTCGACGATGGTGGAGTATCCCGGTTATCCTTATTCGGGTGACTCTTTTTGTTTTTCTGGTTTTGTCGCCTCTGTGTAGGCTATTATCCGCTGGGGGATTTTGTCATTGATTGTGATTAGCCTCTTCTGTTAGGCAGATCATCTTGACGCTTGATGTTTGGCCAAGAGCCGGATTCCATTTGGGGAATGATTATTGATCTTTTGATTTTTTTCCTTTTTGTAGGAATGCCTCTTGAGTAGGCGACTGGGGATTTTGGGGATCTTATGTATCCCAGAGTATTATTTAGGAAGTCTCTACAGGCTTAGAATCACTCAACGCCTGAGTTGGAGAGCTATCTTCCACTGAGGAAGTTTTAAGTCCTTTGACTAGATATACTGCTTGGGTGATCGTGCTTCCATTGGGAATTTTGTCGATCTTGCTTTGATAGCTCTCGCTGGGGATTTGTTCCGTGAGCTTGAGTTGGGGTTTCTCTGGGGAGTATTATTTCCGCGAGCCTCTCCAGGCTCAATTATTCTGATGAGAGTATTATTTCGGCAAGCCTCTCCAGGCTCAGTTACTCTGCGAGAGTATTATTTCGGCAAGCCTCTCGAGGCTCAATTATTCTGAGAGAGTATTATTTCGGCGAGCCTCTCCAGGCTCAGTTATTCTGTGGGAGTATTGTTTCGGCAAGCCTCTTCAGGCTCAGTTATTCTGTACGAGGCGATTGATTTTCTAAATCTTTGCCTTTTTTGTCGTTTTTTTTTTTTTGCTTTTTCTGTATTTTTTTTGCCTTTTTTGTCATTTTTTTTTTGGCTTTTTCTGTATTTTTGCCTTTTTGTCGTTTTTTTTGGCCTTTTCTGTTGACTGCTGTCATACACAAGCAATTTTTCTATTTTTTTCTATTTTATGCAATTGCCTCATGATAAGGTCTTTGAATGTGCAACTAATGTGTGTGTGATGCACAAATGCAAGTTTGATTATTTAATGTTTTTAGAAAAATGAATGGCTCTCCCTATCCTCCTTTTCTTGGAGGAATTTCTGTCATCGACGTGAGGGAATATTTTTGTGAGCCTTTTATGCAGGAGATTATGGATTTTATAGGAACCCTCCAATTTTCTTTATTGACCGATTATTAAGGAATTTCATACAATTTTTTAGAAATACCAATTTAGAGGCATAATCACATGGTCAAGAGAGAAAAGAAATGAATAGATATTTTATTAATATTCACAAGTGTTTTTACAGAAAGATATACAGAAGGAATTTCTGAAGAATGGCTGGCCAGGGTAGGCTATATACATTGGGCTTAACAATTATATCTGTAATTGTTGCTCTTTACATTCCCCTAGTTGCTTCGGGTGAGATGCCTGAGCCAGGAGCGTAGATGCTGTAAGACGCTTGCTTCTAGAAGATAATCACTTGAACCGCCTTTCAGTTTTCGATTCAAGTGACCGTTGCTTGCTTTGCTTTTACATCTTATTCTTTTGCCCCTAACTTTTGCCTAGGACGTATCCTAGCGGGGATAATTTTGCCTTTGTTTTGCCTAGTACCCTTGTACTGGCGGGCTTTTTGTTTTGCCCTAACTTTTGCCTAGGACGCCCTTTTTGGGTTTTCATCCTAGCGGGCCTATGCAAGCAACGTCTTCAAGCATAGTACTTCTTTACCATGTTAGCGTTGACTGGGTATCGAAGTTCTTTTCCATCCATGTCTGTGAGGATCAATGCTCCTCCTGAGAAGGCTCGTTTTACCACGTATGGTCCTCCGTGATTTGGGGCCCACTTTCCGGTTTTGTCCTTTCGAGTTGGTAGCAATTTCTTCATTACCAACTCTCCCTCATGGTAGACTCGAGGGTGGACTTTCTTGTCAAAAGCCTTTTTGATCTTCCTCTGATAGGCTTGACCATGGCATATGGCGTTCAGCCATTTTTCTTCAATGAGGTTCAACTGGTCATACCGGCTTTGAACCCGTTCTGCTTCGGAAAGTTTTGCTTCCATGATTACCCTTAGGGAAGGTATTTCGACTTCGACGGGTAGCACTGCCTCCATCCCATAGACGAGGGAGAATGGAGTAGCTCTTGTAGATGTGCGTACAGAAGTCCTATAACCATGGAAAGCGAAGGGTAACATCTCGTGCCAGTCTTTAAATGAGACAACCATCTTTTGCACTATTTTCTTGATGTTCTTATTGGTTGCCTCGACTGCCCCATTCATCTTTGGCCGATATGGGGAAGAGTTATGGTGTTGGATCTTGAATTCTTAGCACAGTTCTTCCACCATTTTGTTGTTCAGATTAGATCCATTATCAGTGATGATTTATTTCTCCATGCTTCCACTAGATTATTCTAAAATCTTTCGGGACAAGAGAGAAAAGAAAGGAAAGATATTTTTGTTCTGAAGTTTGTGTTTTAGAAGGGATTTATTTTTCAAAAATGGTTTTTGTAAGAATGGATGGCCAAGGTAGGCTTATGTGTTTAGGCTTGTTTGATTAAACACTTATGAAGTTAAAAAGTCGTGTTGTGATTCGACAACTTGGATAGCTTCCCTTGAACCTTTCTTGAATTCGGCTCATGGTACCATCATGGATTTCTTTTGTTTTTTGATTGTCCTTATTTTTGCCTAAAACACCCTTTTGTGGTGTTTTAGCGGACTTTTGTTTTTTGTTCATTTTCGTAACCCTAACTTTTGCCTAGGTCGCCCTTTTCGTGGGATTCCTAGCGGGTCTTTTGCTCTTATTTTTGCGCAGCCCCCTTTTTGGGTTTCCTGCTTCTTTTATTTTAAAAGATTTCTTTTTACCCATGATGGCACTTGTCGAGGCCAAGGGAAGGTGCTCCAAGTTGTCACACACACTTCCACATAAAAAATGATGCGGGTTTATTATTATTAAGATGATTTTAACCTCATTCATGTTTATTCAAACAGGGTTAAAAATAATGTGGTTTAGAATTTTATTATAAGCAAGAAAAGAAGCAATGAAGAATGATTTTATTATAATCATAGTGGAAACATGTGTCCTTATTTCATCACTGGTATGGGTCCTAATGTTGACCTCTTTTATCTCTCGGCCATGCCCCAAATTTACAGTCTCCAGTTTCTCTTGACGAGCTTCTTGATCTAGCAATCTTTGCAGATCCGGAGAAATGGTCTCCTCATCACTGTCCAACTCAACCCTTTCACCTTCGGATCCCGGTCAGAGCGAACAATTACAGACATAATTATTTTATTGGTTCTGTTTAAGTTTAGAATTTATTAATATTAATGAGAGAAAGAGAGAAAAGAACAAATGAGAGAATAATGTGTGAGAAATGCCTCTTTAATGATATGTATTAAAACTGTACAAAAACCCTTATTTACATGAAAAGGTTCTCATGATCTCGGGTACTGATCATGAGTCCCTAAAAGAAAAGAAAAATATGAAGGGGCCCTATCGTGGCTTGCCATTCTCTATTCCTGCTTTGGTAGAGGATTCTTGCTCACGTCGGGCGCTGTCGAATCGAAGGTGACCCACCCAGCATCAATAAGGTCTTGGACCTTATATTTGAGAACTTTACAGTTCTCCGTTGAATGCCCCGATGCCCCCGAATGGTATAGACATTTGTCTTGTGGTTTGTACCAATCGGGGTATGGTGGATCAAATTTCCTCGGTGGAACATAAGCTAGAAGATGCGCCTCCACTAGCTTCGGCAGGAGGTCGCTATATGTGGTCGGAAGTTTATCAAACTTCCTCACAGGCTTGTATTGCGACTTTCCCGACTTCGAAGTGGAAGAAGATGGAGAAATGGTTACAGCGTTGACTCCTCCTTCTTTCTTCTTCCAGTAGGTCTTCTTGGCTTCAAATGATTGGGGAAGCCCAGCTAGCTTCCCACTTTTCAGCCCTTGTTCCACTCTTTCGCCAATGGTGATGATGTCCGAGAAGAGTGTTGTCGTGTTCCCTATCATCTTGTCATAATAGGGACCGGTCAACGAGTTTATGAACAAGGACACCGTCTCCTTATCCGACAACGGGGGCTCTATTTGTGCCGCCAACTCCCTCCATCGTTGGGCGTACGCTTTGAAAGATTCATCATTATTCTTGCTCAAGGCTTGAAGATCGGACCTATCAGGTGTTAGGTCGATGTTATACTTATAGCGCTTGAGAAAGGCGTCGGCCAACTGCCTCTATGTGCACACTTGATTTCCATCCAGCTGCATATACCAATTGAGTGCGGTTTCAGCCAAGCTCTCTTGAAAGCAATGAATTAAGAGCTTTTCATTGGTAGCATATGCAGCCATTTTTCGGCAATACATGGTGAGATGACTTTTGGGGCAAGTCGATCCCACATATTTTGGGAAATCTGGCACTTTAAATTTGGGAGGGAATTGGATGTCCCTCACTAAGCACATGTCGGCGGCGTCTTTAATATCGAAATCATGCCCCTCCATAGCCCTTAGCCGATCCTCTAGGGCGTGGAATTGTTCCTTTGAAACTTCGGGCTCTTTAATCATAATTCCAGCCCCAATAGGTATGGCGTGCGGAGGCTCTTCTTCATGCACCTCCTCTTCCTCATGATGATGGGACTCATGGTCACTGTGGTGAGACCCATGTACATTATGGTGACGCATGAGTTCCATCATTTGCGCTATTTGTTCTTTGAGCTGTGAGAGCTCGGCTGTAAGCTTCTTATTTTGGTCCTCCAGCGCTTCCATCTTCTTGATTTTCTGTGCGCGTGTGAGGACAGAGAGATGACCAGCCACTTTCTAAAAATGAATATTTAATTTAATTAATTTATGGAATGAATACGCTCTTGACATGAGCTTGATAACCCTCCATTTTTAAGGCGCTGCCTTTTTAAAACAGAGTGTTACCACCCTCTTTGACTTATGATCTCTCCTCAATGGAGAATCTCGATAATTATGGGTCTCTTTTACTCATGTCAAGAGGTATTGGTGAACCTAGAATGCATGGTTTATGAGGATGCATGATAACTTATTGGTAATGATGCACATGCTCCTCACTTTTATTATATTTTCGCACATGGTCTTTCCTCTCATGTCATGGTTTTTTCATGCATGGGGATTATTCTTTAGACCTTATCACGAGGTTATTTATTAATGCACAAACAATTGCACATAAGCATTTACACAAACAATTCACTCATCCACGAACAGTCACGAGCGAATCACGAGGTAGGAGTTTCCTGCAGAAAGGTGCATATTCAAGGTGGTTCTAACTGTTCTCACCGGTCTGAGGCCCCCAAGGTGCCCCCATTATAGGGACCCAATTCCTCTCGTCGTAAGCCGATGGAAAGCTCCAACGCACTGTCGGACTCGAGTTCATGCTTATCACCTTGAGTGATGCTTTCCGACAACGGTCTACGGGCACCTATAGACCCATTCGACAACCGGCCGTACTAACATCCACTCCCTATGGCTTACCACTCATGCCCCCGGGTATAGAGGGAACTGTTGTGTGCAAAGGTTTGTGTGCAGTTTTTATTTCAAACGATTGCAAAAATTTAAACAAACAACAGTTATTTAAAGCCAAATAGGTAAAACATGTTATTATACAAGCAAGGGGTAACGAAGTAATTTTAACTATTATTTGTTAAAAATAATCTGTCACTAAATGGGACTGACTCACGGGCCAAATTCCCCAGTGGAGTCGCCATCTGTCGCCACCGGCCCGAAACGGGCTTTCGGCATTCGCGAAGGATGGTTGGACTCTTTTATTAGTTTAAAAATATGGATTGCTAGAATGACTTATTCTCAAACTGAGACCTTGTCAAACGAGCAATTTTATTAAAAGGCTCACCAATCCATGTTAATCCCAAGCGGGACCCTCCATGGATTAGCGGTTTTCATAAAAAGGAAGGGTTCATGGAGTCGCCACCAATGTTTTACTCAAAACATTGGAAAAAGAAGTTTAAGGCAATCGATTCAAAAATCGACTTCGGCCATTACAACCAGAGTCGGGTAAGGGAGTCGGTTACGCGTGGGGAAGGTGTTAGCACCCCACAGCGCCCCTTTCGGGTTCCCTATGACAGATTATTTATTAAATAATAGCTCAAAATTACTAAATTACCCCTATTTATTATAAGCGATTGTAAATTAAATATCTACATGATGATAAATTTAAATATGCAACAATCAGAAAGCGGTAAAAGAAGGGATTTTTAGAAAAGAAACCTCTTGAAGCGTGCTTTTTATATATCAAGTAAAACTGGGAAGCTTTTTGGCGTTCCCTCGCTCTACAAACCCGCTCACTCCTTCCTAAAAATACTTTTTGACTATGGAAATCCGGAGGATTTCCCTTCGACTAAGTTCGAATCTCCAAGCTAAATGCTCGGAATTCCAGAACTTCGTCGGATCGACTCCCAGAGAGATTTCTAGGGCAGAACACTGCTCAAAAACCCCAGAATACTCAAGGAGGGAGTCAAAATTCAGTGGAAAAGTGTCAAATGACGTCCCATTGACGTCATATTTATAGGGATGAGGCTCAATACGGTTTATGAGGGTCAATACGGTCCGTATTGAAGTTTTGAACTACAATACGGCCGTATTGAATTCAATACGGCCGTATTGAAGTTCAAAAACCTCAATACGGCCGTATTGAAGTTCAGTGCAGCCGTATTGAGTTCAAAAACCTCAATACGACCGTATTGAAGTTCAGTGCAGCCGCATTGAGTTCAATGCAGCCGTATTGAAGTTCAGAAACTTCAATACGGCCGTATTGAACTTCTAGGAGGCCGTATTGGGCTTCATTCCCTCCACTTTCTTATTTTTTGCTACTCTAAGACCTCTAAACCTACAGATTGTCATCCTAGGGTCTTCCAGGGTCTTCCAGGAGTCCTTCCGGCTGACTTTCCTTTGGTCTTCGAGAGTCTTCAAGCTTTATTTCCGACCCGGACAATTTTAGGGGTCTACAGGCACCACCAAGGAAGTAGCACAAGAAGTGGGACTAAGTGAAGTCCATTTCTTCTTCACTAAATCTTGAAGTTGAGATTCTTTTTCTTTAAAAAGGATTTGTTTTTGAATCTCCACTTCATGACTAGTGGCAACGTGAGAGAAAGAGTAAAGGTCTTGATGAATTAAGAGAGTCTTTTTTAAATCATTTTCAAAGGGAAAGTGACTCTCTTCAAGCATAAGCCCTTTGGAAGAAACATTATCCTCCTTACTCTTCTCTAAGAGTGTTGGTTGTTGTTTTTCTTTTTCTAACCACTCTTGAACTTTTTCTATACTTTTCTTTATTTTTTTCTTTCTTTTCTATTTTCTTTTCTTTTTCCTTTCTTCTAAGTTTTACCTCTCTTGTTGTATTTTCTTCCTCATGCATACTCCTAGGTGTCGCCACCCGCCGAAACGGACATTGGCATTCGCGACGATGGTTGGACTCTTTTTAAGTTTTGAAAAATGATGGATTGTTAGAACGACTTATTCTCAAACTGAGACCTCATCGAACTAACAATTTTATTAAATGATTCACCAATCCATGTTAATCCCAAGCAGGACCCTCCATGGATTAGTGGTTTTCGCAAAAAGAAGGGTTCTTGGAGTCGCCACCAATGTTTTACTCAAAACTTTGGAAAAAGGGATAAGGCAATTGATTTTCGCAAATCAACCTTGGCCATTACAACCAAAGTTGGGTAAGGGAGTCGGTTACATGCGGGGAAGGTGTTAGCACCCCACAACGCCCCTTTCGGGTTCCCTATGACGGATTATTTCATAAATAACAGTGTAAAATTACTAAATTACCCCTATTTATTAGAAACGATTATAAGCGGAATATTTACATGATGAAAATTCTAAATATGCAATGCAACAATCAGAAAGCGGTAAAAGAAGGGATTTGGAAAAGAAACCTTTGAAGCGTGCTTTTATATATTTAAACAGACATTAGGAGGCTTTTTGGCACTCATTCCCACTACACGCTCGCTCGTTCCTTCCCTAAAAATAATTTTTACTCCGGAAATCAAAGAGATATCCCTTCGACTAGTTCGAATCCTCAAGCTAAATGCTCAGAACTCAAGAACTTCGTCGGATCGGCTCTCGGAGAGATTTCTAGGGCAGAACACTGCTCAAAAACCCCAGAATACTCAGCCAGAGGGTACAGAAGTCTGGAAAAAGTGTGGGAGGACATGCAAATGACGTCCTATTTATAGGATTGGGGCGCAATACGGCCTGGGAGGTCAATACGGCCCGTACTGGGTTTTTAAACTACAGTACGGCCGTATTGAATTTGGTACGGCCGTACTGAAGTTCAAAAACTTCAGTACGGCCGTATTGATTTCACTACGGCCCGTACTGAAGTTTTTTGAACTTCAGTACGGCCGTATTGAGTTCACTACGGCCGTATTGCAGTTCAAATGGCTCAGTACGGCCGTACTGAACCTCTAGGAGGGTGTATTGAGCTCCAATCCTCGCACACCCTTATTCTAAGCTACTCTAAGACTTCTAGACCTACAAAGAATCATCCTAGGGTCTTCCAGGAGTCCTTCCGGCTGACTTTCCTTCGGTCTTCGAGAGTCTTTGAGCTTTATTTCCGACCTGGACAATTTTAGGGGTCTACAGCTGCCCCCTTTTACTTAGTCGAACGACTTTTTGGTGTACCGGTTGACAAGTAAAGGAGTTGACCCAATTGTCCGGGGAGTAAGCCATCCTTCCGACTTGTAGTGTCTCCAGGTTGAGTATTAGTCGTCGCCTCTCCAGCCTCGTGCATACCTCCGTGTTTCTGACGACGGGGTAGCTGAGTACCGCCTCTCCAGGCTCGTGCATACCTCGGTGTTTCTGACAACCTCGGTAGCTGCATACCTCCGTGTTTCTGACGACGGGGTAGCTGAGTACCGCCTCTCCAGGCTCGTGCATACCTTGGTGTTTCTGACAACCTCGGTAGCGTGAGTTTGCCCTCTCCAGGGTCTGCGGTTTGCCCTCCCCAGGGTTGCATACCTCCGTGCTTCTGGTCACTTTGGTAGCGTGAGTTTGCCCTCTCCAGGGATTTGTGATGATTTTGTCTCCACAGTCCACGATGCTGCTTCGACGGTTGTTTTTGATTTTGGTGTCGCCGAGGGCTGGATAATGCAGGGATCCGTCTAGGGGATGTGCAGTTACTCATAGGTTCTTGTGTCCCAACTTTCCATTGCGTAGTTGGTGCCCACTGGGGAAATTCTGGTTCCTTGGGGATGCAGACACAAAGATGCTCTTTCTGAGGTGAGCGATGCCTTATGATTGGCTGACGTCCTTTCGACGTTGGTGGAGTATCCCGGTTATCCTTATTCGGGTGACTCTTTTGATTTTCTGATTTTGTTGCCTCTGCGTAGGCTGTTATCCGCTGGGGGATTCTGTTGTGATGATTTTGTCTCCGCAGTCCACGATGCTGCTTCGACGGTTGTTTTTTGATTTTGGTGTCGTTGAGGGCTGGATAACGCAGGGATCCGTCTAAGGGATGTGCAGTTACTCATAGGTTCTTGTGTCCCAACTTTCCATTGCGTAGTTGGTGCCCACTGAGAAATTCTGATTCCGTGGGGATGCAGACACAAAGATGCTCTTCCTGAGGTGAGCGATGCCTTATGATTGGCTGTCATCCTTTCGACGTTGGTGGAGTATCCCGGTTATCCTTATTCGGGTGACTCTTTTGATTTTCTGGTTTTGTTGCCTCTGCGTAGTCTGTTATCCGCTGGGGGATTCTGTTGTGATGATTTTGTCTCCACAGTCCACGATGCTGCTTCGACGGTTGTTTTTGATTTTGGTGCCGCTGAGGGCTGGATAACGCAGGGATCCGTCTAGGGGATGTGCAGTTACTCATAGGTTCTTGTGTCCCAACTTTCCATTGCGTAGTTGGTGCCCACTGGGGAAATTCTGATTCCTTGGGGATGCAGACACAAAGATGCTCTTTCTGAGGTGAGCGATGCCTTATGATTGGCTGACGTTCTTTCGACGTTGGTGGAGTATCCCGGTTATCCTTATTCAGGTGACTCTTTTTGATTTTCTGATTTTGTTGCCTCTGTGTAGGCTGTTATCCGCTGGGGGATTCTGTCGTGTTGATCTTGATTGGCCTCTTCTGTTAGGCGGATTATCTTGACGTTCGGTGTTTGGTTGAATACCGAATTCCGCTTGGGGAATGGGTATTGATCTTTTTGGATTTTCCCTTTTTTGGAGGAGTGCCTCTGAGTAGGCGAATGGGGATTGAGGATCTTATGTATCCCAGAGTATTATTTAGAAAGCCTCTTCAGGCTTAGCTTCACTCGTCGCTTGAGTTGGAAAGCTATCTTCTACTGAGGAAGTCTAAGTCCTTTGACTTGGATATTTTGTTTGGACGATCATGCTTCCGTTGGGGGATCTTGCTGATCTTGCTCTGATAGCTTTCACTGGGAATTCGGCCCAAGAGTGCAAGCTGAGATGTCTCTGGGGAGTATTATTTCGGCAAGCCTCTCCAGGCTCAGTTATTCTGTACGATTTGTTGGATTTTCTGAATTTTGCCTTTTTTTGTCGATTTTGGCTTTTTCTGTTGGAGGGATCTCAAACACACTCACAGATAAAGTATGCAGAGGAATGAAGATGTTGTTGATGTACAAAAGAATGGGCCAATACGGGCCGTATTGAATTCAATACGCCCGTATTGGTGTGGACGTTATGGCCAATGCTGCCGTATTCATTTTAGTACGCCCGTATTTGAGTTGAAAATTTGTTCATAACCCTAATTTTAGCACGGGTGTACTGAACATGGTACGGGCGCTTTGTTTTTTCTGAAGTTTTGCTTTTTTTGTTTTTTTGTTTTTTGTTTGTTTTTTCAATAAACAGAGAATAAGTGATCTTCCAGTACACCTATCATCTGTATGCATGTATGCGGTATGATGCACCTAATTCTATTTGATTTATTTTTCAAAAGAATTAACCGATGCGTTTCTTTGCTTGGATTTTTGCCATTCCTCTAGACGGGTTGTGCGCTGCCGATTTCTGTAACCGAGGAATGATGCGTGTTATACCGAGATTGGTGTCATCGACCAGTGATCATTCCCTTCCTTTAGAAGATGTATTAACCTTCCTATTGACCACTATATCTCCATGTTTCCACTAGATTATTCTAAAATCGTTTGGGACAAGAGAAAAGAAAGGAAAGATATTTTTGTTCAAAAGTTTGTGTTTTAGAGGGGATTATTTATTGTTTTGAAAGCGGTTTTTGTAAGAATGACTAGCCAAGGTAGGCTCATGTGTTTAGGCTTGTTTGATTAAACACTTATGAAGTTAAGAAAGTCTTGTTATTGACGTTGTGATTTGACAACTTAGATAGCTTCCCTTGAACCTTTCTTTTTGAATTCGGCTCATGGTACCATCATGGATTTCTTTTGCTTTTTTGATTGTCCTTATTTTTTGCCTAAAACACCCTTTTGTGGCGTCTCAGCGGACCTTTGTTTTTGTTCATTTTTGCAACCCTAACTTTTGCCTAGGTCACCCTTTCGTGGGATTCCTAGCGGGTTCTTTGCTCTTATTTTTGCGCAGCCCCCTTTTTGGGTTTCCTGCCGAGCTTTTTTTGTTTTTATGATTTTTGTTTTTAAAGGATTTCTTTTTTATCCATGATGGCACTTGTCGAGGCCAAGGAATGGTGCTCCAAGTTGTCACGCACACTTCCACATAAAAATGATGCGGGTTTATTGTTATTAAGATGATTTTAACCTCATTCATGCTTATTCAAACAGGGTTAAAATAATGTGGTCTAGAGATTTATTGCAATCAAGAAAAGAAGCAATAAGAAATAATAAAGAATGATTTTATTATAATTCTAGAGGAAACATGTGCCCTATCGAGGCTCGGGGGTCGGGCTGTCCCCGAGGAGTAATCTCTAATAGTCATCAGGTCTGTACATCCCTATCGGAAGGAGAAGAGCACTTGATGACGACGACCGGCCTTAACGCTTGTGAACCGGCCTTCCTAAAGATCTGGCTTAAAGAACGTCGAGAAGGATCTTGATTCCTCTTCGTCCTTTGATCTTTATTAGGGTTGTATCCTAGCCCTTGTTTCCCCGGATTATCTTTGATGATGGGTAGCTCGGGAATCCCTTGGGAATCCTTGCCAAGTCCTTGTCCGGGCAAGTATCCATTCTTGGTGAGCATATGGGCTACCTTCTTCATTTCTCGAGGAAACGTTTCAACATTGGCAATCTCCAATGCTTGGAAGGCGGTCTCTAGAGCTTCCTCTGCTGCATCCACGTAAGGTATGGCAGATGGCTTGCTGATGAGTATGTCATCTTCAGCTTGTACGGTCACCAGCTTGTCATCCACTATGAATTTGACTTTCTGGTGGAGCGTAGAGGGAACAGCTTTCGCATCATGAATCCAAGGTCGGCCGAGGAGACAGCTGTACGCAGGAGTAATGTCCATCACTTGAAATTCGACATTGAAGATGGTGGGTCCAATTTGGATTGGAAGATTGATTTCTCCCACCACTTCTCTTTTAGAACCGTCGAAAGCTCGAACGATCATGTTGCTCGGGCGCATTTGGACTCCCTTGATTGCCATTTGATCGAACGTTCTTTTTGGCATCACATTCAAGGAAGATCCGTTATCCACCAAGACTTTAGCGATGTGGTATTCCTTGCACTTTACAGAGATGTGCAAGGGCTTATTGTGGTTTGGTCCCTCATCGGGGATTTCTTCATCGGTGAAAGTGAGGTGATCATTAGCCGTGATGTGACTAACAATCCCCTCAAATTTGTCTTGGGAGATAGTGTGCGACACGTATGCCTCGTTCAAGACTTTCAACAGAGCTCGCCGATGCGGTTCAGAGCATAGGATCAACGACAACAAAGTAATCTTTGCTGGCGTCTTATGAAGTTGATCCATGATGGAGTACTCGCTCTGTCGGATATATTTTAACAGCTCATCAGTCTCCTCCTCGGATTCTTTATTTTCCTCGGTTTTCTCTTCTTTTTCTTTCCCTTTATTCTTGGGAGCTTTGTCATGAAGATCTTCGGGAGTGTAGATCCTGCCACTCCTAGTCATGCCCCCAAGTCCAGCGATGTTAGAGATATCGCTGTCGGCAGAAGAATGGATGTCGTATATCCATGGCACAGCCTTATTTGATTTGTAGGGAAAAGGTCTTGGAGCAGTGATCCTTAACGGTGTCAGACCTTCCCCTTTATTCGTCTTGATTACCAACAACGGAGTTGATGTGCGCTCACTTGGCGCGGTTGTTGGCTTACACTTAATAACAAATGGCGTGCGATCCATTATGAACATACGCATCGATTAATCCTTTCTTTTTAGTAATGTTTATTAATGAATTACTGGGAGGGATGTATGCAATGCACTCCCCTAGACCCCTCCATGATCTTCGACAAAAATGCATGATATGAGATGATGGCGTTGAATATGCATGCATAGTGTTTATTCAACTAAGCATTATCATGTTTTCGGGATGTTCCTAAGATGATGCATGATATTGCTTAGTTTGGATAAATATATTTTTTCTTTATTTTTCTTTGAGTATTTTGTTTTTTGTATTTTTTGGGTGAAAAGGGAAACTACCTATATGAATGTGATGAAGGTAGATGTTAACACCATGTAATGGAAGATTCTTATTCCTATTTATTCTTATTTTAAAAGGGAATGTTGTATGTTTAAAGAATGCAATGTATGCTGAATCAATGTCACATAAACAATGCACAAACAATTCACTCATCCACGAACAGTCACGAGCGAATCACGAGGTAGGGGTATCCTGCAGAAAAGTGCATATTCAAGGAGGTTCTAACTGTTCTCACCGGTCCAAGGCCCCCAAGGTGCCCCCATTATAGGGACCCAATTCCTCTCGTCGTGAGTCGATGGAAAGCTCCAACGCACTGTCGGACTCGAGTTCATGGTTATCACCTTGAGTGATGTTTTCTGACAACGGTCTACGGGCACCTATAGACCCATTCGACAACCGGCCGTACTAACATCCACTCCCTATGGCTTTCCACTCATGCCCTCGGGTATAGAGGGAACTGTTGTGTGCAAAGGTTTGTGTGCAGTTTGTATTTCAAACAATTGCGAAAATTTAAGCATTCAACAGTTATTAAAGCCGATTAGATAAAACATATTATCATACAAGCGAGGGGTAATGAAGTAATTTTAAACTATTATTTTAGAAATAATCCATCACTAAATGGGACTGACTCTCGAGGCTTCCCTAGTGAAGTCGTCATCTGTCGCCACCCGCCGAAACGGACATTGGCATTCGCGACGATGGTTGGACTCTTTTTAAGTTTTGAAAAATGATGGATTGTTAGAATGACTTATTCTCAAACTGAGACCTCATCGAACTAACAATTTTATTAAATGATTCACCAATCCATGTTAATCCCAAGCGGGACCCTCCATGGATTAGTGGTTTTCGCAAAAAGAAGGGTTCTTGGAGTCGCCACCAATGTTTTACTCAAAACATTGGAAAAAGGGATAAGGCAATTGATTTTCGCAAATCAACCTTGGCCATTACAACCAGAGTTGGGTAAGGATTCGGTTACGTGCGGGGAAGGTGTTAGCACCCCACAACGCCCCTTTCAGGTTCCCTATGACGGATTATTTCATAAATAACAGTGTAAAATTACTAAATTACCCCTATTTATTAGAAACGATTATAAGCGGAATATTTACATGATGAAAATTCTAAATATGCAATGCAACAATCAGAAAGCGGTAAAAGAAGGGATTTGGAAAAGAAACCTTTGAAGCGTGCTTTTATATATTTAAACAGACATTAGGAGGCTTTTTGGCGCTCCTTCCCACTACACGCTCGCTCGTTCCTTCCCTAAAAATAATTTTTACTCCGGAAATCAAAGAGATTTCCCTTCGACTAGTTCGAATCCTCAAGCTAAATGCTCAGAACTCAAGAACTTCATCGGATCGGCTCTCGGAGAGATTTCTAGGGTAGAACACTGCTCAAAAACCCCAGAATACTCAGCCAGAGGGTCCAGAAGTCTGGAAAAAGTGTGGGAGGACGTGCAAATGACGTCCTATTTATAGGATTGGGGCGCAATACGGCCTGGGAGGTCAATACGGCCCGTACTGGGTTTTTAAACTACAGTACGGCCGTATTGAATTTGGTACGGCCGTACTGAAGTTCAAAAACTTCAGTACGGCCGTATTGATTTCACTACGGCCCGTACTGATGTTTTTTGAACTACAGTACGGCCGTATTGAATTTGGTACGGCCGTACTGAAATTCAAAAACTTCAGTACGGCCGTATTGAGTTCACTACGGCCGTATTGCAGTTCAAATGGCTCAGTACGGCCGTACTGAACCTCTGGGAGGGTGTATTGAGCTCCAATCCTCGCACACCCTTATTCTAAGCTACTCTAAGACTTCTAGACCTACAAAGAATCATCCTAGGGTCTTCCAGGAGTCCTTCCGGCTGACTTTCCTTCGGTCTTCGAAAGTCTTTGAGCTTTATTTTCGACCCGGACAATTTTAGGGGTCTACACTAGGGACTCTAACTTCTTTGCCTATTTGAGATCTAGTTGGAACAATCCTAGGTTTGGATCTACTAGTTTCTCTCCCCTCAAATAATTTTGCAAGTAATTGTTTTATTTCCTCCTTATTCCTATCATTTTCTTTTTCCCTTTTTCTAATTTCTTCCTCACTTTTTATGTGTTCCTCTTCTTTTTTTCTTATGTACTCTTTTAACTCTCTAATCTCATCTCTAACACTAGACCTAGTACTACAAGAATTATGACCATGTACACTAGAATGATCACTCATCTTTGATCAAGAAAAGGTTTTAACAAATTTGTTTTCAAAAGGTTGGTAAAAAGGTTTTCACAAAGAATGAGTGATAAAAAAGGTTTTCACAAAAAGGTTTTCAAGATGCAAGATTGGTATGAAAAGGCCTAAGTGTATAAAGTGAACTATTAAGGGAGGTGGACTACTAAGAATCACTTAAAAACCAAGCCTTTTCACACTTTTCTCACAAAAACAGTTTTGCACAAGAATCAAGTGTATGGTGTGCACGGCCCCCCTAGTAGGCAAATTGAAGCCTTCTAGACGAAAAATAAACAAAGTAAAGTCCTAGGCAAAAATACTACAAAACATTAAAGCATGCAAAGGAAAACACTTAAAGCATATGCTAGTCGGTTTCCTAGGTGAAGGTTTTCAAATCACCTTCAAACTGCATGAAATTACTACCCAAAAATGAAGAGGTTTAAAATGGCCAATTACAACCAAAAATGAAAGAAAGCAAAGGCCAAAATACAAAAAGGCCAAAAATTTAATAAGAAAGAAACAAGTTGAAAAGAAATTTTGCAAGTCTTCAAGTCTTTAACTCTCCACCCCTTCACATGGAACACCCAAGGTTAGATTTTCAATGGTGTTTGCACTCTTTGATTTAGTGTAATCCTCCAAAGCTCCTTGGACTCAAATCGGACATCCGCTCCACTCAATCTGCCAAGAAAGGATGTGGTGTTTAGAAGCTTCCCTCACCTAGGTCAAGAATGGCACTAGAATGGAATTTATCAAATAGGCTTAAAAGAAAAAATGATGCACTTAACATGTTTGATTTAATGTCTCATTCAGCCATTAAGTTTTGTCCATAAGTCCAAAATAACTCCAAGTGTCAAGGTATGAAAATTTGGTCCAAAAAACTCCACAAGTCTAGCAAAGGTTCCCCTTTTCTTTTGCCTTTGATTCTTTGGTTCCTTTTTAGGCTTGGATAGGTTCGGTTTTATGTCCAAAGGTCCAGCCACAATAACCTTTTTTTTTAATTTTGTACTCTTCCTTTGCTTGGGTTTTACACTTGTGAAAGTTGATTTGATTACCAATTGTTTGGAGTATCCTTCATTGTAACTTATGATGGCTCAATGAGATAAGATTTGAGTGTTTTCTTAAAGTTTTAGTGTGCAAAAACAGCAACAAAATATGCACATCAAAGTTATATTTTCACACTCAAATCATCAAACAACATATAGGCATGTAAGTGCATTAGGAAATAGTCTAGAATGGCCGAAAATTTTAAAGCAAGAATGTGTAAAGGATATAATCACACATGATATTTTAGTGATATGGAACATGCTAGAACTAATTAGCATGCATGATTAACTTCTCTAAAGCACATATAAGTCACGGCCAATTCATCAAACATATGGCATGCATGTCATATTTTTCACATTTCAATGGTTAGGCATAAAAACTAAGAATTTCTTTTCAAGGTAGTTCAAGAGACAAGCTTATGGCAAAACCGGATGGATTAAGAAAGTAAAAAAGCATTAATATAGCATGCAACCCAAAATTTCCAGCAACTCAAAAATTTAAAGAAAAAGGCAAGAACCTAAATAAGAAAGCCTAAAATGCCAAGATGATTCACAAGGAAGATATGGTATGAATCAAAACAAGAAAGGAGATTTATGGATCATCAAAATATGGCTATTATGATGATTCATTTAAGCACACTTAGAAGACATTCAAGGAAGACATGACATGGCCTAAAATATTTAGAGACAAAGAAAGTGTTACCCTTAAAGAACCAAGGCTCTAGATGCCACATGATGGCATCCTTACTTGCATGAACATGAGATGATGAACAAGGAAGAGGGCGCCTACTCCAAGGATCAAGTTCTTCAAAGGTGGCACAAGGTTTTAGGGTGGATGATGATGGAATGGACGAAAATGGAGGTTGGGTAGAAGGTGTTTGAGGAAATGCTTGAGAAGGGTACTCTAGGGTTGGCTCACTTCATGATGATGAAGGCCACTTCTAGGGTTGTTTCTCTCAAGATGGAGATGGGAGGGAGGTGGCTGAATTAGCCAAGGGTGACTAAGGAAAGTTATAAAGGCACAAAAGGCTCTCTTTATATTCAATATCCAAAGTATTTACAAGGTGTGGTGCATAGGGTATTTATAGGAATGGGAGGCATCTAGGGTTGCATTTAGGGTTGCATGGCCGAAATTCACAATGCCAAATGCACGCCAAATGAAACCCAAATTAACCCTAGATGCAAATTGGTGGCCAAGGATGGAATCTTTGGGTTTGGTTAGGCTACATCCAGGTGTATGATAAAACCATGCAACCTAGTGCTCTCCACTTGGGCCTAAGCCTTTCCAAGTCCAAAAATAGGTCCAAACACCACCAAAAATGCATCTAGCTTTTATCCTACCCTAATCAAATACCTTAGCCCAAAAATAAAATCCTATGATCTAAAACACCCCATAATACAAGGGTGAAATGGGAAATACAAAAGAAAATAAATTCTATGACTAAGATACCCCAAAATACAAGGGTCAAATGGGAAATACAAGTAAAATAAATTCTAAGACTAAAATACTCCAAGATACAAGGGTAAAATAGGAAATCAAAGACAAGGGCAAAATAGGAATAAAAAAAATGCTATACTAATAAAAATTTAGGAGCTAAGGTCCAAAAGTGGCCTCACTCCTCCTATGGTTTTTCAACACTAACTCATTCATTTTGCTTCCTTCAATACATCACCTCTTGGACTTATTGGCCTTAGTGTTATTCCATGAGTTTTCAAATCACCTTCAAACTACACGAAATTACTACCAAATTGAAGAGGTTTAAAATGGCCAATTACAACCCAAAATGAAAGATAGCAAAGGCCAAAATACAAAAAGGCCAAAAATTTAACAAGAAAGAAACAATTGAAAAAGAAAGTTTTTGAGTCTTCAAGTCTTCAAATCTCCACCCCTTCACAAGGAACACCCAAGGTTAGCCTTTCAATGGTGTTTGGATTTGGTGTGATCCTCCAAAGTTCCTTGAAATCAAATCGGACAGCCCCCCCACTCAATCCACCAAGAAAGTGTGTGGTGTTTAGAACCTTTTCTCACCTAGGTCAGGAAGAAAACACATCCCAAGAGTACAAGAGGCCAAGGAAGAAAACTAAAAAGGCACAATTAAAAAGGCTAAACTCAAGTGGATTTGTTGAGACAAACTTAAGAGTAGAAAGAAAGACTCAAAATTTAAAATTAAGGCACATTAACAAAAGGAAAGCACACAAAAGAGTATGTCCTAGAATGGCACTAGAATAGAATTAAACAAGTAGGCTTAAAAGAAAATAATGCACTTAAGGTGTTTGATTAAATGTCTCATAAGGTAAATAAGCATTGTCCAATGGTCCAAGAATAACTCCAAGTGCCAACGTATAAGAATTTTTGGGTCCAAACTCCACAAGTCTAGCAAAGGTTCCCTTTTTCTTTTGTCTTTGATTCTTTTGATTTTGTTTCTTTTGTTCCTTTTGACACTTGACTAGGTCACAATTTTGAGGTCCAAAAGTCTAGCCAATACTCTTTTCTTCTTTTTTTTTGAATTTTATAGTTCTCCTTTGCTTAGGTTTTACACTTGTGTCTTGTTAGTTTGATGAGCAAGTTCGTGGAGTATCCTCTTACCAACTTACAATGGCTTAAAGAGACAAAGTTTGAGTGTTTTCTTAAAGTTTTTAATGTGAAATGTCCAGCAACAAGAATTGGCACATAAAAGTCATTTTCATACTCAAAACATCAAACAATACATAGGCATGTCAAGTGCACCAAGGAATACACAAAGTGGTCGAAAATTTTAAAGCAAGTATGTGCAAAGAAATTAATCACACATGATATTTTAGGGATGTAGAACATGCTAAAACTAATTAGCATGCATGATTGACTCTCTAAGGCACATCAAGGACTCACGACCATTTCATCAAATAAGTGGCATGCATGTTATTTTTTTTGTTCATTTCAAAGGCTAAGCATAAAAAACTTGGAATTTCTTTCAAGGTAGTTCAAAGGAAACAAGCTTATGACAAAACCATATAGATTATAAAATGAAAAACATCATTATATCATGCAGCCCAAAATTTTCTAGCAACTCAAATTTAAAGAAAAAATGGTAGGAACCCTAACAAGGAAGCCTAAAGCACCAAGATGATTCACAAGAATGATGAGGCATGAATCAATACATGAAAAGGAGGAATAAGAATCATGACATATGGCAAGATGATGACTCAATCACGCACAACAATTTAGACATTCAAGGAGACACAAATGACATGACCGAAAATACCAAAGATGGAAAAGTTACCCTTGAAGAACCAAGGCTCTATATACCACATGATGGCAACCCTCCTTGCATGGATTGAATTAGAAACTTCAAAGAGGGGAGACCGGACTCCTTGGGTCATGGAACTCAAGGTATCTAGCCTTGGTGATGGAGGTGTGCGAATGGTGTTTATGGAGGCTAGGTGTTTGATGAAATGATAGAATGGTACTCTAGGGTTTTGGCTCACTTCATTGATGGATGAAGGCCACTCCTAAAGGTGAGAACACTCGCGGTGAAGATGAGGAAGGGAGGTGGCCGAAATGACCAAGGTGACTAAGGAAAGGATTTGAGGCAAAAATGCTCCAAGTAACCTTTTCCCTCCACTTGGGCCTAAGCCTTCCTAAGTCCAAAAATAGGTCCAATAATCACCAAAAATGCGTCTAGCCTTTTTCTCACCCTAATCAAATACCTTAGCCCTGATGTTGTGTATTTTACTCGTATTTTAGCACTTTAATTCACAAGAATTCATAGCATAATCATGCATATCTTTCATGTTTTTAATAAATTTTTATATCATTTTCCTATTTTATGCTTTTCTTGGTATGTGTTGTGTTTTCTCTGAGCAGGATCAAGATTTAAGAATTAAAGAGGAAATGCTGAGCTACAGGGAAAATCACGGCCGTGATTCTAAATCACGCCCGTGATTCACCAGAGAAAATCACGGCCGTGACTCCCAACCACACCCGTGAACGCCACTGACCCTTCATAGATGTGCTCTAGAGAAGATCACGGTCGTGATTCTCAGTCACGGCCGTGATTCACTTCGCGTCGATTTGGTGAATGAATGTGCTCCAGAGAAGATCACGGTCGTGATTCTCAGTCACGGCCGTGATTCACTTCGCGTCCCAGCTTTTTAAGTTTTATGTTTTATTTTTATTTTTGTAATTTTTATCTTGGTAGTTTTACCTTTTTACCCTTTTAGGTTATAAATTAGATGAGGTTAGCCTAGAACAGGATTTTTGTTTCGGAGACAGTTTTTTAGTTTTTGACACTTGGAGAAGGTTGGGCGCCTGTGCCATCGACTCTAAGGTTTGCTTTTCTTTTATTCTTCTTTTCTTGGAGAACTACTATGAACTCCTGTGAGTAGTTTCCCTTTTTCTGGGATCAGGGCTTAGCCTCTGAGAACCTCTTTATTAATGCATTATTCAGTTTCTTAATTTTATTCCAATTCTTGATTTGTTCTTTTATATTTTATATATGAACTTTAACATTATTGTTTTCATAATAACATTAATTAAGGATGAACTGAGAGGAGAACTTGATTATAATTATGATAAACAATTAATCTTAATTTTCATAATCATAGATAATTAGGGATGAACTGAGAGGAGAACCTAATTATCGGAACCTAAAGGAACAGACTTGAGTGTTAAATCACGAGAGTTGATTTAAGCTTTCGAGGAGCAATAGATTAACAAAGATCTTAATGGGTTTAATTGAACGTAATTACCACGAGAGTAGGGATTAATTTTAATTAAACACGTCCTCGTAGCCTGAGAAGGTGCAAGGATTAAATTAGGTTAAGACTACCTTCAAGATGGAATAGAATTAATTAATGAAAATAATAATTCAATATTGTTGGAACTCTTTGTGCGAACCCTAGATTCCCGGAAATCTCCTTATCTTATCTTAAAGTTTTATCTTATTCATTAATTGCATTACTATCTCTTTCACCAGCGAATCTGATCTTATCATCTCAAAACAAACATTCTATCTGTTTTAAAATTCAAATTAAAATACTAGTAATTCTAGGTCAAACACGTAGTCCCTGTGATTCGATATTTATTACTTGACGACAACCGTACACTTGCGGTTTTCCATACATCAAGTTTTTGGCGCCGTTGCCGGGGACTACGTCTCTTGATTTAAATTACAATTATTTTAATTCGATTTTTTTTTTAAAAAAAAAAAAAAAATTAAATAAATAAATAATTTTTTTTTTTTAGTGTTTACTTCTCCAATTCAGATTTCACGGGTCACTTTCTTTTTTTTTTGCAGTGCCTTAGGGTTAATGCAAAAGAGATCTCTACGTCTTGGGAAACCAACACCACTAGATCCTGAGATTGAAAGAACTCTCCTGAGAAGGAAAAGAAACCTTTCTAGAGAATTTGACATGGCTGCACAACGAAATAATTTACCGCTTCGGGACTACTCTGCACCCGTAGCTCGTGGGATACCTGGAGGGGAGATGCAAACTGGAGCTACTGTACCAGCTTCTCTGGTGAATATGCTCAAACAGAACACCTTTGGAGGACTACCATCAGAAGATCCTAATGACCACTTAGAGGGGTTCTTGGAAATCTGTGAGACCCAGCAATTTGATGATGAAGTTTCTGATGGAATGCGACTCCGCTTATTCTCACTCACCTTGAGAGATAAGGCAAAGGTGTGGCTAAGAACAGTGCCTAGAGAAAAGATAGCAACTTGGGAATTATGTGAAAGAGCTTTTCTAGAGAAATTCTTTCCTCCTTCTAAAACTAAAGAATTGAGGAAGAAAATCACTAATTTCCAACAAGGCACTGGAGAGACTATTTATGAAGCATGGGAGCGGTTCAAAGGATATCTTCAAGCATGCCCACAACATGGCTTCAACCGTTGGCTTACCATCCAATTTTTCTTTGAAGGATTGGACCAACAAAGCACCATGATATTAGACTCAGCAGCTGGAGGATCTTTCATGGGGAAACCTATTAATGACTGCATGATTATTTTGGGAAATGTAGCCTCAAATCACAGCCAATACAGTGAAAGAGAAGTCACAGCAAGGAAAGGAACTCCGGGGCGATATGAAGTGAACAATATTGAGTTACTCTTAGCAAAATTTGATACTCTTAATCAAAGATTAGACAAGATGGAAAAAGCTAAGGTTAATTCAGTGGCTACAAATCAAGTATGTGACCTTTGTAGGGAACAAGGGCACACTGCAGTAGATTGTACCTCAATTTTTACTGGAGAAAAAGAAGATACTACTGAACAGGTGGTAGCTTCTCATAATTTCTATGACACTCCTCGAAGAGAGAAGAGTAATCCATATTCCAACACATACAACCCTGGTTGGAAGAATCATCCTAACTTTTCTTGGAAGAATAACCCAGTTCAAGGAACTAGCAATCAGCAACCTAATTTCCGTCCGTCCAATCACTTCATTAATGGGGAAGGAAATCCAGTACAGACACCCTCAATTCAACAAAGTGTTTCAAGATTAGAAAACCTTATGGAGAATTTTGTCACTAATCAAAAACAGACCAATGATTCAATGGCAAATTCTATTCAAAACCTTGCTGTCAAGGTTGAGAATATTACTCTCCACAACAAGATGCTGGAAAATCAAATTGCACAGTTGATGCCTAGTTCAAACAATTCTCCAGGTAAGTTCCCAGGTAAAACAGTTGCAAACCCAGCTGAAAATGTTAATGCTGTTACTTTAAGGAGTGGGAAGAAATTAGACAGACCTGTGTCTAATCAAAATGATAATATTGAGATTGAGGAAGACGCTTCTCCTATGGTTGAAAAACCTGAAAAAGAGAGATTAGAAAAAGAAAAAGTATCTTCATCAAAGCCTCAAACTGTTTATCACCCCCCAATTCCTTTTCCTCAAAGGTTAGCAAGGACTAAACTTGATAGACAATTTGAAAAATTTTTAAATATGATCAAACAAGTGTATGTAAACATTCCATTTGTAGAAGCTCTACAACAGATGCCTACATATGCTAAATTTCTTAAGGATCTTTTAGCTAACCGAAGGAAATTGGATAATAGAGAGACTGTTACATTGATCCATCATAATTTGCCCAAAAAACTTAAGGATCCTGGTAGTTTCACTATACCTTGTCTCATTGGAAATCTAAGGTTTGAAAAAGCCTTATGTGACCTTGGGGCAAGTATCAGTTTAATGCCTTTATCAATTTGCAAGAAATTAGATATGGGAGAATTAAAGCCTACAGCAATGTCAATCCAGTTAGCAGATAGATCTATAAAATATCCCATAGGAATTTTAGAAGATGTTCCAGTTAAGATAGGTAAATTTTTAATTCCGGGAGATTTTGTTGTTTTAGAAATGGAAGAGGACAAACAAATACCAATCATACTAGGTAGACCATTTTTGGCTACAGCAAGCGTGTTAGTAGATGTCAAACATGGAAAATTGTCCTTATCCATTAATGATGAAACAATGGAATTTAATATTGCTAAATCTGTTAGACAACCTTCTCTTGAAAATATTTGCTGCAGGGTTGATATATTGCCTAAAGACATGGAGGAAGAAGTCATGAGATCTATTTTGAGGGATCCCTTGGAGAATTTTCTAGTTGGAGGAAAGCACATAGATCTTGAGGGGATTCAACCTAATTATGCTTGCTTGATCGATTCAAGTCCCCCGTGTAAAGAAAAAGATCCTCTAGTAGAAAGTCTTCTTGAGTCTTCAACAGATTGGGGTTAGGAGGATATAGGATGTACGCATTTCATTCATTTATTTAAAAAAAAAAAAAATAAATAAAAAATAATAATAATAATAATAAAATAAAGTTTCAGAGTTCCAGAGAGAATCACGACCGTGATTATAAATCACGGGCGTGATCTTCTCTGGAAAATTTTTGGAAAACCCCAGAGAGAATCACGACCGTGATTATAAATCACGGGCGTGATCTTCTCTGGAAAATTTTTGGAAAACCCCAGAGAGAATCCGGACCGTGATTATAAATCACGGGCGTGATCTCCTCTGTTTGAATTTTTGAAAACTCACAAAGAGAATCACGGCCGTGATTTCCAATCACGCCCGTGATTCCCTGCTGACGCTCAACAGATACAACCCGTGATTTTTGAAATTCCCCTTTCCCTTATATATTTTTCCCCCTCCTTTTACATTCTCACTTCTCTCAAACTTACGAACTCTGCCCATTCTCTCTTTTCTTCTCTCCCAAACCCTAGCTTCTCACTTCTTCTTCCTCTTCTTCCCTCCTCCTCCCACATTCACTCCTTCCGTTCATCCATGGCTCCCAAGCGCACCCGTACCGTTGGTTCGTCCTCCACCGCTTCCGATACCCACAGTTACGAGGAAGAAGCAAGTGAAATTCCGCACCTTCCTCCGAGGTTCTATCGGAACGATGAACAGCGTGAGCGGAACGAGGTATTACGCTTCCGCACTATCCATTGTCGCCACCGGCCCGAAACGGGCTTTCGGCATTCGCGAATGATGGTTGGACTCTTTTATTGTTTTGAAAAGTATGGATTGCTAGAATGACTTATTCTCAAACTGAGACCTCGTCAAACGAGCAATTTTATTAAAAGGCTCATCAATCCATGTTAATCCCAAGCGGGACCCTCCATGGATTAGCGGTTTTCGTAAAAGGAGGGTTCTTTGGAGTCGCCACCAATGTTTTACTCAAAACATTGGAAAAAGGGATAAGGCAATTGATTTTTTTAAATCAACTTCGGCCATTACAACCAGAGTTGGGTAAGGGAGTCGGTTACGCGTGGGGAAGGTGTTAGCACCCCACAGCGCCTCTTTCGGGTTCCCTATGACAGATTATTTCTAAAAATAATAATGCGAAATTACTAAATTACCCCTATTTATTCTAAGCAATTATAAATTAACTATCTACATGATGACAGTTTAAATATGCACACAGAAAGCAGTAAAAGGAAGGACTTTAAGAAGAAACCTTTGAAGCGTGCTTTTATATATTTCGTAAAACTGGGAAGCTTTTTGGCGTTCCCTCGCTCTACAAGCTCGCTCGCTCCTTCCTAAAAACTTTTAACTATGGAAATCCGGAGGATTTCCCTTCGACTAGGTTCGATCCTCAAGCAAAATGGCTCGGGGATCAAGAACTTCGTCGGATCAACTCTCCGAGTGATTTCTAGGGCAGAACACTGCTCAAAAACCCCAGAATACTCAAGGAGAGGGTTAAAACTATGTTCAAAAGTGTGGAATGACGTCCAATTGACGTCATATTTATAGGGAACAGGCCCAATACGGGCTACAGAATCAATACGGCCGTATTGAAATTTTTGAACTTCAATACGGCCGTATTGAGTTCAATACGGCCGTATTGAAGCTCAGAAATTTCAATACGGCCGTATTGAGTTCACTACGGCTGTATTGAAGCTTCAATACGGCCGTATTGATTTCAGTACGGCCGTATTGAAGTTTCAGAAACTTCAATATGCCGTATTGAGTTCACTGCGGCCATATTGAAGCTTCAATACGGCCGTATTAAGTTTTAGTACGGCCGTATTGGGCTTCATTCCCTCCACTTCCTTATTTTAAGCTATTCTAAGACCTCTAGACCTACAGAGAACCCTCCTAGGGCCTTCCAGGAGTCCTTCTGGCTGATCTTCCTTCAGTCTTCGAGAGTCTTCAAGCTTTATTTCCGACCCGGACAATTTTAGGCGTCTACAGCTGCCCCCCCTTTACTTAGTCAAACGGCCTTTTGGTGTACCGATTGACAAGTAAAGGAGTTGACCCAATTGTCCGGGTAATGTGCCAACCTTCTGACTTGTAATGTCTTCTGGTGGAAAATTGTTGAGTAGCCTCTCCAGGTTGATGCATACCTCGGCGCTTCTGACAACCTCGGTAGCTAAGTTTAACACCAACGTGCCTCTGACGACGCTGATGGCTGAGTATTGTCTCTCCAGACCTTGAGTATTGTCTCTCCAGACCTTGAGTACTGTCTCTCCAGACTTTGTTTGAGTATTGTCTCTCCAGACTTTGTCTGAGTATCGTCTCTCTAGACTTTGTTTGAGTATCGTCTCTCCAGACTTTGTTTGAGTATCGTCTCTCCAGACTTTGTTTGAGTACCGTCTCTCCAGACCTTGATTGAGTACCGTCTCTTCAGACTTTCTTTGAGTACCGTCTCTCCAGACTTTGTTTGAGTATCGTCTCTCCAGACTTTGTTTGAGTATCGTCTCTCCAGACTTTGTTTGAGTACCGTCTCTCCAGACTTTGTTTGAGTATCGTCTCTCCAGACTTTGTTTGAGTATCGTCTCTCCAGACTTTGTTTGAGTACCGTCTCTCCAGACTTTGTTTGAGTATCGTCTCTCCAGACTTTGTTTGAGTAGCGTCTCTCCAGACTTTGTTTGAGTATCGTCTCTCCAGACTTTGTTTGAGTACCGTCTCTCCAGACTTTGTTTGAGTACCGTCTCTCCAGACTTTGTTTGAGTACCGTCTCTCCAGACTTTGTTTGAGTACCGTCTCTCCAGACTTTGTTTGAGTATCGTCTCTCCAGACTTTGTTTGAGTATCGTCTCTCCAGACTTTGTTTGAGTATCGTCTCTCCAGACTTTGTTTCGGTTGTCTTTGACGACCTAGGTAACTGAGTTTTGCCCTCTCCAGGGTCTGCGTCCGTGTCTTCTGATCACTTCGGCAATACGTGTTTACCCTCTTCAGGGATTAGTGATAGTTTTGTCTCCACAGTCCACGATGCTGCTTCGACGGTTTGATTTTGATTTTGGTGCCACTGAGGGCTGGATAACGCAGGGATCCGTCTAGGGGATGTGCAGTCATTCATAGGTTTTTGTGCCCCAACTTGCATTGCTTAGTTGGTACCCATGGGGAATTTCTGTTTCCTTTGGGTGTAGACACAGATGCTCTTTTTGAATTGAGCAATGCCTTATGTTTGGCTGACGTCCTTTGACGTTGGTGGAGTATCCCGGTTTATCCTTATTCGGGTATCTCTTTTTGATTTTCTGATTTTTGCTGCCTCTGTGTAGGCTGTTATCCGCTGGGGATTCTGGATGTTGATTTTGTCTCCACAGTCCACGATGCTGCTTCGACGATTGTTTTTGATTTTTGTGCCACTGAGGGCTGGATAACGCAGGGATCCGTCTAGGGGATGTGCAGTTACTCATAGGTTCTTGTGTCCCAACTTTCCATTGAGTAGTTGGCGCCCATTGAGGAATTTCTGTTTCCTTGGGGTGTAGACACGAAGATTCTCTTTCTGAGATGAGCAGTGCCTTATGATTGGCTGACGTCCTTTGGACGTTGGTGGAGTATCCCGGTTATCCTTATTCGGGTAACTCTTTTTAATTTTTGGATTTTGTTGCCTCTGTGTAGGCTGTTATCCGCTAGGGGATTTTGTCATTGGTTGTGATTGGCCTCTTCTGTTAGGCAGATCATCTTGATGTTCAATGATAGGCTGAGAGCCGGATTCCGCTTGGGGAATGATTATTGATCTTTTCGATTTTTTCTCTTTTTTGAAAGAGTGCCTCTGAATAGGCGAATTATCTTGATGTTTGATGATTGGCTGAATGCCGAATTCCTCTTGGGGAATGGTTATTGATCTTTTTTGATTTTTTCTCTTTTTGAAGGGGTGCCTCTTGAGTAGGCGACTGGGGAATGTGGGATCTTATGTATCCCAGAGTATTATTTAGGAAGCCTCTGCAGGCTTAGCCTCACTCAGCGCTTGAGTCAGAGAGCTATCTTCCACTGAGGAAGTTTTAAGTCCTTTGACTAGATATACTGCTTGGGTGATCGTGCTTCCATTGGGAATGTCGTCGATCTTGCTTTGATAGCTCTCGCTGGGGATTCGTTCCGTGAGCTTGAGTTGAGGTTTCTCTGGGGAGTATTATTTCTGCGAGCCTCTCCAGGCTCAATTATTCTGCATACTGTGGAGGATGTGGAGTATTATTTTGGTAAGCCTCTCCAGGCTTAGTTATTCTGTACAAACTGTTTGTTGGATTTTCTATATCCTTGCCTTTTTTCATTTTCGGCTTTTTCTGTATTTTGCCTTTTCTTCTGATTTGGCTTTTTCTGTATTTTGCCTTTTTTATGTTTTTGGCTTTTGCTGTACAGAAATTAAAAGTGCTAAAGAAATTAAATTCAGTTATTATGAGAGAGTATTATTTCGGCAAGCCTCTCCAGGCTCAGTTATTTTGTAGGAGTATTATTTCGGCAAGCCTCTCCAGGCTCAATTATTCTGAAGGAGTATTATTTCGACAAGCCTCTCCATGCTCAATTATTCTGTGGGAGTATTGTTTCGGCAAGCCTCTCCAGGCTCAATTATTCTGTACGAGTATTATTTCGGCAAGCCTCTCCAGGCTCAATTATTCTGTGGGAGTATTGTTTCGGCAAGCCTCTCCAGGCTCAATTATTCTGTACGAGTATTATTTCGACAAGCCTCTCCAGGCTCAATTATTCTGAGAGAGTATTATTTCGGCGAGCCTCTCCAGGCTCAGTTATTTTGAGAGAGTATTGTTTTGGCAAGCCTCTCCAGGCTCAGTTATTCTGAGAGTATTCTTTCGGCAAGCCTCTCCAGGCTCAGTTATTCTGTATGATGCTGTTGATTTTCTGAATCTTTGCATTTTGCTTGCTGCTATCATACACAAGCAATTTTCTATTTTTCTATTTTATGCGGTTGCCTCATGATAAGGTCTTTGAATGTGCAACTAATGTGTGTGTGATGCACAAATGCAATACATTTTTTTTATTTTTGTTCATTTATTTAGAAAAGTGAGTGGCTCTCCCTATCCTCTTCTTCTTGGAGGACTTTCTGTCATTGACGCGAGGGAGTATTTTTGTGAGCCTTTATGCAGGAGATTATGGATTTTACAGGAACCCCTCCAATTTTCTTTTATTGACCGATTATTAATGGAATTTCATACAATTTTTTTTTTTTTTGAAATACCAATTTAGAGGCATAATCACATGGTCAAGAGAGAAAAGAAATGAATAGATATTTTATTAATATTCACAAGTGTTTTTACAGAAAGATATACAGAAGGAAATTTCTGAAGAATGGCTGGCCAGGGTAGGCTATATACATTGGGCTTAACAATTATATCTGTAATTGTTGCTCTTTACGTTCCCCTAATTGCTTCGGCCTGAGCCAGGAGTGTAGATGCTGCAAGACGCTTGCTTCTAGAAGATAATCACTTGAACCGCCTTTCGGTTTTCGATTCAAGCGATCGTTGCTTGCTTTGCTTTTACATCTTATTCTTTTGCCCCTAACTTTTGCCTAGGACGTATCCTAGCGGGGATAATTTTGCCGTTGTTTTGCCTAGTACCCTTGTACTGGCGGGCTTTTTATTTTGCCCTAACTTTTGCCTAGGACGCCTTTTTTGGGTTTTCATCCTAGCAGGCCTATGCAAGCAACGTCTTCAAGCATAGTACTTCTTTACCACGTCAATGTTGACTGGGTATCGAAGTTCTTCTCCATCCATGTTTGTGAGAATCAATGCTTCTCCTGAGAAGGCTCGTTTTACCACGTATGGTCCTCCGTGATTTGGGGCACACTTTCCGATTTTGCCCTTTTTGAGTTGGTAGTAATTTCTTCATTACCAACTCTCCCTCATGGTAGACTCGAGGGTGGACTTTCTTGTCAAAAGCCTTTTTGATCTTCCTCTGATAGGCTTGACCATGGCATATGGCGTTCAGCCGTTTCTTTTTGATAGGGTTCAACTGGTCATATTGGCTTTGAACCCATTCTGCCTCGGAAAGTTTTGTTTCCATGATTACCCTTAGATAGAGTATCTCGACTTCGATGGGTAGAACTGCCTCCACCCCATAAACGAGTGAGAATGGAGTAGTTCCTGTAAATGGACGTACTGAAGTCCTATAGCCATGAGGAGCGAAGGGTAACATCTCGTGTCAGTCTTTAAATGAGACAACCATCTTTTGCACTATTTTTTGATGTTCTTATTGGTTGCCTCGACTGCCCCATTCATCTTTGGCCGATATGGGGAAGAATTGTGGTGTTGGATCTTGAATTCTTGGCACAGTTCTTCCACCATTTTGTTGTTCAGATCAGTGATGATTTATTTCTCCATGCTTCCACTAGATTATTCTAAAATCTTTTGGGACAAGAGAGAAAAGAAGGGAAAGATATTTTTTATTCTGAAGTTTGTGTTTTAGAGGGGATTTACTTTTCAAAAATGGTTTTTGTAAGAATGGTTAGCCGAGGTAGGCTTATGTGTTTAGGCTTGTTCGATTAAACACTTTATGAAGTTAAGCACATCTTTGTTATTAATGATTGTGCTTTGACAACTTGGATAGCTTTTCTTGAGCCCCTTGTTCAATTGATGGTACCATCATGGATTTATTTTGTTTTTCTTTTGCCCTAACTTTTGCCTAAAACACCCATTTGTGGAGTTTTAGCGGGCTTTTATTTTTGTTCATTATTTTGTAACCCTAACTTTTGCTTAGGTCACCCTTTTGTGGGATTCCTAGCGGGTCTTTTGCTCTTATTTTTACGCAGTCCCCTTTTTGGGTTTCCTGCCGAGCTTATTATCTTTAGGATTTCTTTATCCATGATGGCACTTATTGAGGCCAAGGGAAGGTGCTCCAAGTTGTCACACACACTTCCACATAAAAATGATGTGGGTTTATTATTATTAAGATGATTTTAACCTCATTCATGTTTATTCAAACAGGGTTAAAAAATGTGGTTTAGAATTTTATTATAAGCAAGAAAAGAAGCAATGAGAAAGAATGATTTTATTATAATCATAGTGGAAACATGTGTCCTTATTTCATCACTGATATGGGTACCAATATTGACCTCTTTTATCTTTCGGCCCTGCCCCCAAATTCACAGTCTCCAATTTCTCTTAACATGATTGGAGTAGACAAGCTTCTTAATCTAGCAGTCTTTTCAGATCCGTAAAGATGGCCTCGTCATCACTGTCTAGCTCAACCCATTCATCCTCAAATTTTGGATCCCGGTCCGAGCGAACAATTACAGACATAATTATTTTATTGGTTCTGTTTAGGTTTAGAATTTATTAATGTTAATGAGAGAGAGAGAAAAGAACAAAATAAGAGAATAATGTGTGAAATATGCCTCTTTATTGATATGTATTGAATTTTGTACAAAGACCCTTATTTACATGAAAAGGTTCTCATGATCTCGGGTACTGATCACGAGTCCCTAAAATAAAAGAAAAATATGGAGGGGCCCTATTGTGGCTTGCCATTCTCTACTCCTGCTTTGGTAGAGGATTCTTGCTCACGTCGGGTGCTGTCGAATCGAAAGTGACCCACCCAGCATCGATAAGGTCTTGGACCTTATATTTGAGAGCTAGGCATTTCTCTGTTGAATGCCCTGGTGCCCCCGAATGGTATAAACATTTGTCTTGTGGCTTGTACCAATCGGGGTAAGGTGGGTCGATCTTCCTTGGTGGAACATAAGCTAGAAGTTTGGCTTCTACTAGCTTCGGCAGGAGATCGCTATAAGTGGTCGGAAGTTTATCAAACTTCTTCACAGGGGTGAATTGCGATTTTCCCGACTTCGAAGTGGAAGTAGCCGAGGATATGGTTATAGCATTGACTCCTCCCTCATTCTTCTTCCTGAAGGTCTTCTTAGCCTCGAATGATTGGGAAGGCTTAGCTAGCTTCCCACTTTTCAATCCTTGTTCCACCCTTTCCCCGATGGTGATGATGTCCGAGAAGAGTGTTGTCGTGTTCCCTATCATTTTGTCATAATAGGGACCGGTCAACGTATTTATGAACAAGGACACCGTCTCCTTATCCGACAGCGGGGGCTCTATCTGTGCCGCCAACTCCCTCCAACGTTGGGCGTACGCCTTGAAGGATTCATCATTCTTTTTACTCAAGGCTTGAAGATCTGACCTATCGGGTGTTAGGTCGATATTGTATTTGTAGCGCTTGAGAAAGGCGTCGGCCAACTGCCTCCATGTGCACACTTGATTTCCATCCAGCTGCATATACCAATTGAGTGCAGTTTCAGCCAAGCTCTCTTGAAAGCAATGAATTAAGAGCTTTTGATTGGTAGCATATGCAGCCATCTTTCGGCAGTACATGGTGAGATGACTCTTGGGGCAAGTCGATCCCACGTATTTCGGGAAATCTGGCACTTTAAATTTAGGAGGGAATTGAATGTCCCTCACTAAGCACATGTCGGCGGCATCTTTGATGTCAAAATCATGCCCCTCCATAGCCCTCAACCGATCCTCTAGGGCGTGGAATTGTTCTTTTGAAACCTCGGGCTCTTTGATTACAATTCCAGCCCCTATAGGTATAGCGTGTGGAGGATCTTCTTCATGCTTTTCCTCCTCTCCCTCATGATGGGACCCATGATCACTGTGATGAGATCCATGGATGTTGTGATGACGCATGAGTTCCATCATTTGCGCCATTTGGTCTTTAAGTTGTGAAAGCTCGGTTGTGAGCTTTTTGTTTTGCTCTTCCAATGCTTCCATTTTCTTGATCTTCTTTGCGCGCGTGAGGACAGAGAGATGACCAGCCACTTTCTAAAATGAATGTTTATTCTAATTAGCTTTTTTATGATATGAATACACTCTTGATGTGAGCTTGATAATCTTTCATCTTTAAGGCGCTACCTTTTTAAGATGAAAGTTTATCACCCTCCCTAGGCTATGATCTCTCCACAACGGAGAATCTCAATAGTCACGGGTCTCTTTCACTCACATCAAGAGGGTATTAGTGAACCTATAAATGATGATGAGGATGCATGAGGTATTATTGATAATGATGCCTATGCTCCTTACTTTTATTATATTTTCACACATGGTTTTTCCTCTCATGTCATGGTTTTTTCATGCATGGGGATTATTCTTTAGACCTTATCACGAGGTTATTTATTAATGCACAAACAATTGCACATAAGCATTTACACAAACAATTCACTCATCCACGAACAGTCACGAGCGAATCACGAGGTAGGGGTATCCTGCAGAAAGGTGCATATTCAAGGTAGGTTCTAACTGTTCTCACCAGTCCAAGGCCCCCAAGGTGCCCCCATTATAGGGACCCAATTCCTCTCATCGTAGGTCGATGGAAAGCTCCAACGCACCGTCGGACTCAAGTTCATGGTTATCACCTTGAGTGATGTTTTCCGACAACGGTCTACGGGCACCTATAGACCCATTCGACAACCGGCCGTACTAACATCCACTCCCTATGGTTAATCACTCATGCCCCCGGGTATAGAGGGAACTGTTGTGTGCAAAGGTTTGTGTGCAGTTTTTATTTCAAACAATTGCGTAAATTTAAAAATACAACAGTTATTAAAGCCAAATAGATAAACATGTTATCATACAAGTGAGGGGTAATAAAGTAATTTTTAACTATTATTTGTTAAAAAATAATCTGTCACTAAATGGGACTGACTCTCGAAGCTTCCCCAGCAGAGTCGCCATCTGTCGCCACCGGCCCGAAACGGGCTTTCGGCATTCGCGAATGATGGTTGGACTCTTTTATTGTTTTGAAAAGTATGGATTGCTAGAATGACTTATTCTCAAACTGAGACCTCGTCAAACGAGCAATTTTATTAAAAGGCTCACCAATCCATGTTAATCCCAAGCGGGACCCTCCATGGATTAGCGGTTTTCGTAAAAGGAGGGTTCTTTGGAGTCGCCACCAATGTTTTACTCAAAACATTGGAAAAAGGGATAAGGCAATTGATTTTTTTAAATCAACTTCGGCCATTACAACCAGAGTTGGGTAAGGGAGTCGGTTACGCGTGGGGAAGGTGTTAGCACCCCACAGCGCCCCTTTCGGGTTCCCTATGACAGATTATTTCTAAAAATAATAATGCAAAATTACTAAATTACCCCTATTTATTCTAAGCAATTATAAATTAACTATCTACATGATGACAGTTTAAATATGCACACAGAAAGCAGTAAAAGGAAGGACTTTAAGAAGAAACCTTTGAAGCGTGCTTTTATATATTTCGTAAAACTGGGAAGCTTTTTGGCGTTCCCTCGCTCTACAAGCTCGCTCGCTCCTTCCTAAAAACTTTTAACTATGGAAATCTGGAGGATTTCCCTTCGACTAGGTTCGATCCTCAAGCAAAATGGCTCGGGGCTCAAGAACTTCGTCGGATCAACTCTCCGAGTGATTTCTAGGACAGAACACTGCTCAAAAACCCCAAAATACTCAAGGAGAGGGTTAAAACTATGTTCAAAAGTGTGGAATGACGTCCAATTGACGTCATATTTATAGGGAACAGGCCCAATACGGGCTACAGAATCAATACGGCCGTATTGAAATTTTTGAACTTCAATACGGCCGTATTGAGTTCAATACGGCCGTATTGAAGCTCAGAAATTTCAATACGGCCGTATTGAGTTCACTGCGGCTGTATTGAAGCTTCAATACGGCCGTATTGATTTCAGTACGGCCGTATTGAAGTTTCAGAAACTTCAATACGCCGTATTGAGTTCACTGCGGCCATATTGAAGCTTCAATACGGCCGTATTAAGTTTTAGTACGGCCGTATTGGGCTTCATTCCCTCCACTTCCTTATTTTAAGCTATTCTAAGACCTCTAGACCTACAGAGAACCCTCCTAGGGCCTTCCAGGAGTCCTTCTGGCTGATCTTCCTTCAGTCTTCGAGAGTCTTCAAGCTTTATTTCCGACCCGGACAATTTTAGGGGTCTACATCCATCCTACCAGGTATCTCGACTTCCCATTTATTCGTAAGTTGGGTTTACGTGCTGATATCAATTTCATGTTAACTAACATTGGGTGGACAACCTTTGCTACCATGCATAATGATGTTGTTTATCCTCGACTAGTTCTTGAGTTCTTGAGCTCTCTCCACACGGAAATATTATCTGGGCCAAATTGTTCTGAAGGTTTGATTTCTTTCCGTATGTTTAACCAAGAACACGAATTAACCCTGGCTCAGTTCAATAATATTTTTGGATTTCCCACTGGAGGGAGCACGAGAACCCCAAGTTCTTTCAACCCTGGTTCTTTTTGGTATAGTTTGACAGGTACAAGTAATTGGGTCGCTGGAAAATGTAATTCCTCTGCTTTCCGCCATCCCGCCATCCGTATTATGCACCGCTTTATTGCCTCTACTGTTTTGGCCCGAGGTGATTCTGAAGGAAAGGTTCGTTTGAGCGACCTTTTACTTTTATGGGCTATGATGGAAAACAGAGAGGAGCCTATTGATTCTGGCAGTCATTTGGCACGACAGTTCCAGAGTATTTCCAATACCAGCCACGGTGCGATTGTGAATGGCGGCCTCATTACCACTATAGCCAAACACCTTGGCTATCACGCTTGGCTGGACCAGTTAGAACCATTAATTTTGCTACCTGCTCTTCTATGAACTGCATTGCGAAAGATGAAGATGATAAATACTACTTTGTAGTAACCCAGTCGGGAGTGCACCACCAGTTACCAAATCCAACATACACCGTGAAGAACCGGGCTACACGGCAGTTTCCACTGGAGCCATTAGAGGACCTACCTCCAGCAGCTGAGGAAGCGGCTCCTGCAGATGAGGAAGCAGCTCCTGAACAACCCCCTCTACATCCTGGACCTGAGGTGGACAATGCTGCTATCCTGGCAGCTATTCAATCAATGGATAACCGGCTGAAACAAATGGATGAACGCCAGCAGCATTATAATTACATGGTTGATCAAATGTATCAATGGCACATTCAACGGTATCCAGATGATTTTCCACCACAGTGAGATCTTTCTTATTCCTTATTTTACTCTGATGCTTAGGGACAAGCATTCCTTTCTGTTGTGGGTTGGTTGCATATTCATGCATTTTATAATTTTGTCAAAATAATCTATCATGCATTCATTAGCTCTTTGCTTCGGGACAAGCAAATCTTTAAGTTTGGGGTTAGGAGGATGTACGCATTTCATTCATTCATGCAAAGTAAAAAAATAAAAAAATAAAAAAAAATAAAAAAAAAATCATGCATATATACATATTCAGTTAATCCCAGCTTGAATTTGTGTTTGAAAAGTAAATATTTTTAATGAAATTGTTCGTCTTTGAAAACACTGAATGTGATGAATTGAATCTTGAAGTCTCAGAACAAAAGGTTGAAAAATTAGCTGGTTTTGTGGCTAGCACTTGGTTCTTAGTATTGAGACTTGAAATGATCGAGAATTATAAAAATAGTCTCTTGAAGATAAATTCTTTTTAATTCGTGCTTAAAAGCTTTTGGGGGGTAATAAAAAAAAAAAAAAAAAAATCACCTAGCACCCCTTTGAGGTCATAGGTTAGAGGGAGAATATTCTTAACCTTAGAAAACTAAGGGAACTAATTAGCTACTGGGGAATTGTTTAGTAAAATAGCTAGACCCCCTTTGAGGCTACGTGTTCTTGAAATTATCATCCTCTCTACACTGATTGGCTACTGGGGAAATGTTTTAGGTGAGACAAAAACAAAAATAAAAATATTACCCCTATTTGTGTCACAAGCATTGAAAAATTATTTCTGTTAAATTATCTTCGTTTGACTAATGAGCTTTACAAGATTTGACATCATGAAACTCTTAGAAACTAAGAGTTGGCGCTAGTAATGAAAGATTAAGATTCTAATTGGACCTTGTGAGACTAAGAGTGAAGATTTTAAATGCTCAGTTAATTCTTGATGATTCTTTTTTTTCAAAGTGCTAATTATTGTTTGAGGACAAACAAAAGTTCAAGTTTGGGGTTATTTGATGTTGTGTATTTTACTCGTATTTTAGCACTTTAATTCACAAGAATTCATAGCATAATCATGCATATCTTTCATGTTTTTAATAAATTTTTATATCATTTTCCTATTTTATGCTTTTCTTGGTATGTGTTGTGTTTTCTCTGAGCAGGATCAAGATTTAAGAATTAAAGAGGAAATGCTGAGCTACAGGGAAAATCACGGCCGTGATTCTAAATCACGCCCGTGATTCACCAGAGAAAATCACGGCCGTGACTCCCAATCACACCCGTGAACGCCACTGACCCTTCATAGATGTGCTCCAGAGAAGATCACGGTCGTGATTCTCAGTCACGGCCGTGATTCACTTCGCGTCGATTTGGTGAATGAATGTGCTCCAGAGAAGATCACGATCGTGATTCTCAGTCACGGCCGTGATTCACTTCGCGTCCCAGCTTTTTAAGTTTTATGTTTTATTTTTATTTTTGTAATTTTTATCTTGGTAGTTTTACCTTTTTACCCTTTTAGGGTATAAATTAGATGAGGTTAGCCTAGAACAGGATTTTTGTTTCGGAGACAGTTTTTTAGTTTTTGACACTTGGAGAAGGTTGGGCGCCTGTGCCATCGACTCTAAGGTTTGCTTTTCTTTTATTCTTCTTTTCTTGGAGAACTACTATGAACTCCTGTGAGTAGTTTCCCTTTTTCTGGGATCAGGGCTTAGCCTCTGAGAACCTCTTTATTAATGCATTATTCAGTTTCTTAATTTTATTCCAATTCTTGATTTGTTCTTTTATATTTTATATATGAACTTTAACATTATTGTTTTCATAATAACATTAATTAAGGATGAACTGAGAGGAGAACTTGATTATAATTATGATAAACAATTAATCTTAATTTTCATAATCATAGATAATTAGGGATGAACTGAGAGGAGAACCTAATTATCGGAACCTAAAGGAACAGACTTGAGTGTTAAATCACGAGAGTTGATTTAAGCTTTCGAGGAGCAATAGATTAACAAAGATCTTAATGGGTTTAATTGAACGTAATTACCACGAGAGTAGGGATTAATTTTAATTAAACACGTCCTCGTAGCCTGAGAAGGTGCAAGGATTAAATTAGGTTAAGACTACCTTCAAGATGGAATAGAATTAATTAATGAAAATAATAATTCAATATTGTTGGAACTCTTTGTGCGAACCCTAGATTCCCGGAAATCTCCTTATCTTATCTTAAAGTTTTATCTTATTCATTAATTGCATTACTATCTCTTTTACCAGCGAATCTGATCTTATCATCTCAAAACAAACATTCTATCTGTTTTAAAATTCAAATTAAAATACTAGTAATTCTAGGTCAAACACGTAGTCCCTGTGATTCGATATTTATTACTTGACGACAACCGTACACTTGCGGTTTTCCATACATCAAGCCCAAAAATAAAATCCTATGATCTAAAGCACCCCATAATACAAGGGTAAAATGGGAAATACAAGTGAAAAAAAATTCTAGGTCCTAAACACCCCAAAATATAAGGGTAAAATGGGAAATACAAGTAAAATAAATCCTATGTCTAAGATACCCATGTCGCCACCCGCCGAAACGGACATTGGCATTCGCGACGATGGTTGGACTCTTTTTAGTTTTGAAAAATGATGGATTGTTAGAACGACTTATTCTCAAACTCAGACCTCATCGAACTAACAATTTTGTTAAATAATTCTCACCAATCCGTATTAATCCCAAACGGGACCCTCCATGGATTAGTGGTTTTCGCAAAAAGGGGTTCTTGGAGTCGCCACCAATGTTTTACTCAAAACATTGGAAAAAGACATAAGGCAATTGATTTTCGCAAATCAACTTTGGCCATTACAACCAGAGTTTGGGTAAGGGAGTCGATTACGTGTGGGGAAGGTGTTAGCACCCCACAACGCCCCTTTCGGGTTCCCTATGACAGATTATTTCATAAATAATAGCGTAAAATTACTAAACTACCCCTATTTATTATAACGATTATAAGTAAACTATCTACATGATGAAAGTTTTAAACGTGCAATGCAACAATCAAAAAGCGATAAATGAAAGCGGTAAAAGAAAGGATTTGGAAAGAAACCTTCGAAGCGGGCTTTTATATATTCAAAAAGGAGTTAGGAGGCTTTTTGGCGCTCCTTCCCACTACACGTTCGCTCGCTCCTTTCCCTAAAAATAAATATTAACTATGGAAATCAAAGAGATTTCCCTTCGACTTGTTCGAGTCTCAAGCTAAAGGCTCGTGAACTCAAGAACTTAGTCGGATCAGCTCTCGGAGAGATTTCTAGGGCAGAGAATAGCTCAAAAACCCAAGAATACTCAGCAAGAGGGTGGAGAAATGCTCCAAATGTGTGGAAGGACGAGCCAATGACGTCCTATTTATAGGATTGAGGCGCAGTACAGCCTAAGGAGTCAATACGGCCCGTACTGAGTTTTTGAACTACAGTACGGGCGTACTGAAATCAGTACGGCCGTACTGAAGTTCAAAAACTTCAGTACGGCCGTATTGATTTCATTATGGCCGTATTGTAGTTCAAATGGCTCAGTACGGCCGTACTGAACCTCTAGGAGGGCGTATTGAGCTCCAATCCTCACACACCCTTATTCTAAGCTACTCTAAGACTTCTAAACCTACAAAGAATCATCCTAGGGTCTTCCAGGAGTCCTTCCGGCTGACTTTCCTTCGGTCGTCGAGAGTCTTTGAGTCTTATTTCTGACCCGGACAATTTTAGGGGTCTACAGCTGCCCCCCTTTACTTAGTCGAACGACTTTTTTGGTGTACCGGTTGACAAGTAAAGGAGTTGACCCAATTGTCCGGGGAGTAAGCCATCCTTCCGACTTGTAGTGTCTTCAGGTGGGAAAATTGTTGAGTAGCCTCTCTAGGTTGAGTTTGCCCTCTCCATGGTGAGTATTAGTAGTCGCCTCTCCAGGCTCGTGCATACCTCGGTGTTTCTAACGGCCTCGGTAGCGTGAGTTTGCCCTCTCCAGGGTCTGCATGCCTCCGTGTTTCTGACGACGTTGGCAGCTGCATACCTCCGTGTTTCTGACGACGTCGGTAGCTGAGTATTAGTCGTCGCCTCTCTAGGCTCGTGCATACCTCGGTGTTTCTGACGACCTCGGTAGCGTGAGTTTGCCCTCTCCAGGGTCTGCATGCCTCCGTGTTTCTGACGACGTTGGCAGCTGCATACCTCCGTGTTTCTGACGACGTCGGTAGCTGAGTATTAGTCGTCGCCTCTCCAGGCTCGTGTATATCTCGGTGTTTCTGACGACCTCGGTAGCGTGAGTTATCCCTCTCCAGGGTCTGCATGCCTCCGTGTTTCTGACGACGTTGGCAGCTGCATACCTCCATGTTTCTGACGACGTCGGTAGCTGAGTATTAGTCGTCGCCTCTCCAGGCTCGTGCATACCTCGGTGTTTCTGACGACCTCGGTAGCGTGAGTTTGCCCTCTCCAGGGTCTGCATGCCTCCGTGTTTCTGACGACGTTGGCAGCTGCATACCTCCGTGTTTCTGACGACGTCGGTAGCTGAGTATTAGTCGTCGCCTCTCCAGGCTCGTGCATACCTCGGTGTTTATGACGACCTCGGTAGCGTGAGTTTGCCCTCTCCAGGGTCTGCATGCCTCCATGTTTCTGACGACGTTGGCAGCTGCATACCTCCGTGTTTCTGACGACGTCGGTAGCTGAGTATTAGTCGTCGCCTCTCCAGGCTAGTGCATACCTCGGTGTTTCTGATCACCTTGGCAGCTTGAGTTTGCCCTCTCCAGGGTCTGCAGTTTGCCCTCCCCAGGGTTGCATACCTACGTGCTTCTGGTCACTTTGGTAGCGTGAGTTTGCCCTCTCCAGGGATTTGTGATGATTTTGTCTCCACAGTCCACGATGCTGCTTCGACGGTTGTTTTTGATTTTGGTGCCGCTGAGGGCTGGATAACGCAGGGATCCGTCTAGGGGATGTGCAGTTACTCACAGGTTCTTGTGTCCCAACTTTCCATTGCGTAGTTGGTGCCCACTGGGGAAATTCTGATTCCTTGGGGATGCAGACACAAAGATGCTCTTTCTGAGGTGAGCGATGCCTTATGATTGGCTGACGTCATTTCGACGTTGGTGGAGTATCCCGGTTATCCTTATTCGGGTTACTTTTTTGATTTTCTGGTTTTGTTGCCTCTGCGTAGGCTGTTATCCGCTGGGGGATTCTGTCGTATTGATCTTGATTGGCCTCTTCTGTTAGGCGGATTATCTTGACGTTCGGTGTTTGGCTGAATACCGAATTCCGCTTGGGGAATGGTTATTGATCTTTTCGGATTTTCTCTTTTTGAAGGAGTGCCTCTGAGTAGGTGAAGGGGGATTGAGGATCTTATGTATCCCAGAGTATTATTTAGAAAGCCTCTTCAGGCTTAGCTTCACTCGTCGCTCGAGTTGGAAAGCTATCTTCCACTGAGGAAGTCTAAGTCCTTTGACTCGGATATTTTGTTTGGATGATCATGCTTCCATTGGGGAATCTTGCTGATCTTGCTCTGATAGCTTTCACTGGGAATTCGGCCCAAGAGTGCAAGCTGAGATGTCTCTGGGGAGTATTATTTCGGCAAGCCTCTCCAGGCTCAGTTATTCTGTACGATTGTTGGATTTTCTAAATTTTTGCCTTTTTGTCGATTTTTCGGCTTTTTCTGTTGGCTGCTGTCATACACAAGAAATTTTTCCTATTTTTCTATTTTATGCGACTGCCTCATGATAAGGTCTTTGAATGTGCAACTAATGTGTGTGATGCACAAAATGCAAGTTTAATCATTTTGTTAATGTTTTTAGAAAAATGAATGGCTCTCCCTATCCTCCTCTTCTTGGAGGAATTTCTGTCGTCGACGTGAGGGAGGATTTCTGTGAGCCTCTTACGCAGGAGATCACGGATTTTATAGGAACCCCTCCAACTTTCTTTATTGACCGATTATTAAAGGAATTTCGTACAATTTTTAAGAAACACCAATTTAGAGGCATAATCACATGGTCAAGAGAAGAGAAATGAATAGATATTTTATTGATATTCACAAATGTTTTTACAGAACGATATACAAAAGGAATTTCTGAAGAATGGCTGGCCAGGGTAGGCTATATACATTAGGCTTAACAATTATATCTGTAATTGTTGCTCTTACGTTCCCCTAATTGCTTCGGGTGAGATGCTTGAGCCAGGAGTGTAGACACTGCAAGACGTTTGCTTCTAGAAGATGATCACTTGAACCGCCTTTCGGTTTTCGGTTCAAGTGATCGTTGCTTGCTTTGTTTTTGTGTCTTATACTTTTGCCCCTAATTTTTGCCTAGGACGTATCCTAGCGGGGATAAATTCGCCTTTGTTTTGCCTAGTACCCTTGTACTGGCGGGCTTTTTATTTTGCCCTAACTTTTGCCTAGGACGCCCTTTTCGGGTTTTCATCCTAGCGGGCCTATGCAAGCAACGTCTTCAAGCATAGTACTTCTTTACCACGTCAGCATTCACTGGGTATCGAAGTTCTTCTCCATCCATGTCCGTGAGGATCAATGCTCCTCCTGAGAAGGCTCGCTTCACCACGTATGGTCCTTCGTAATTCGGGGCCCACTTTCCGATTTTGTCCTTTTGAGCTGGTAGCAACTTCTTCATTACCAGCTCTCCCTCATGGTAGACTCGAGGGTGGACTTTCTTGTCAAAAATCCTTTTTGATCTTCCTCTGATAGGCTTGACCATGGCATATGGCGTTCAGCCGTTTCTCTTCAATAAGATTCAACTGGTCGTATCGGCTTTGAACCCATTCTGCCTCGGAAAGTTTTGCTTCCATGATTACCCTTAGAGAAGGTATCTCGACTTCGACAGGTAGAACTGCCTCCATCCCATAGACGAGGGAGAATGGAGTAGCTCCTGTAGATGTGCGTACTGAAGTCCTATAACCATGAAGAGCGAAGGGTAACATCTCATGCCAGTCTTTAAATGAGACAACCATCTTTTGCACTATTTTCTTGATGTTTTTATTGGCTCCCTCGACTGCCCCATTCATCTTTGGCCGATATGGGGAAGAGTTGTGGTGTTGGATCTTGAATTCTTGGCACAGTTCTTCCACTATTTTGTTATTCAAATTAGATCCATTATCAGTGATTGTCGCCACCCGCCGAAACGGACATTGGCATTCGCGACGATGGTCGGACTCTTTTTAGTTTTGAAAAATGATGGATTGTTAGAACGACTTATTCTCAAACTGAGACCTCATCGAACTAACAATTTTGTTAAATGATTCTCACCAATCCATGTTAATCCCAAACGGGACCCTCCATGGATTAGTGGTTTTCGCAAAAAGGGGTTCTTGGAGTCGCTGTAGACCCCTAAAATTGTCCGGGTCGGAAATAAAGCTTGAAGACTCTCGAAGACTGAAGGAAGATCAGCCAGAAGGACTCCTGGAAGGCCCTAGGAGGGTTCTCTGTAGGTCTAGAGGTCTTAGAATAGCTCAAAATAAGGAAGTGGAGGGAATGAAGCCCAATACGGCCGTACTGAACTTAATACGGCCGTATTGAAGCTTCAATACGGCCGCAGTGAACTCAATACGGCGTATTGAAGTTTCTGAAACTTCAATACGGCCGTACTGAAATCAATACGGCCGTATTGAAGCTTCAATACAGCCGTATTGAACTCAATACGGCCGTATTGAAGTTCAAAAATTTCAATACGGCCGTATTGCTCCTGTAGGCCGTATTGCGCCTATTCCCTATAAATATGACGTCAATTGGACGTCATTCCACACTTTTGGAGATAGTTTCAACCCTCTCCTTGAGTATTCTGGGGTTTTTGAGCAGTGTTCTGCCCTAGAAATCACTCGGAGAGTTGATCCGACAAAGTTCTTGAGCCCCGAGCCATTTTGCTTGAGGATCGAACCTAGTCGAAGGGAAATCCTCCGGATTTCCATAGTTAAAAGTTTTTAGGAAGGAGCGAGCGAGCTTGTAGAGCGAGGGAACGCCAAAAAGCTTCCCAGTTTTACTCAATATATAAAAGCACGCTTCAAGAGGTTTCTTCTTAAATCCTTCCTTTTACTGCTTTCTGTGTGCATATTTAAACTGTCATCATGTAGATAGTTAATTTATAATTGCTTAGAATAAATAGGGGTAAATTAGTAATTTTACGCTGTTATTTTAGAAAATAATCTGTCATAGGGAACCCGAAAGGGGCGCTGTGGGGTGCTAACACCTTCCCCACGCGTAACCGACTCCCTTACCCAACTCTGGTTGTAATGGCCAAAGTTGATTTGTAAAATCAATTGCCTTATCCCTTTTTCCAATGTTTTGAGTAAAACATTGGTGGCGACTCCACGAACCCCTCCTTTTGCGAAAACCACTAATCCATGGAGGGTCCCGCTTGGGATTAATATGGATTGGTGAGACTTTTAATAAATAAATTGGATAAGATCGACAAGGTCTCAGTTTGAGAACAAGTGGTTCTAATAATCCAATACATTTTCAAAACTAAAATAATAAGCGAGCTCGACCGTCTTCGCGACCGCCGAGGCCCGTTTGGGCCGGTGGCGACAGATGGCGACTCCACTGGGGAAGCTTTGAGAGTCAGTCCCATTTAGTGACAGATTGTTTTTAACAAATAATAGTAAAAATTACTTCATTACCCCTTGCTTGTATGATAACATGCTTTATATATTTGGCTTTAAATAACTGTTGTTTGTTTAAATTTCCGCAATTGTTTGAAATAAATTGCACACAAACCTTTGCACACAACAGTTCCCTCTATACTCGGGGGCATGAGTGGTAATCCATAGGGAGTGGATGTTAGTACGGCCGGTTGAATGGGTCTATAGGAGCCTACGAGACCGTTGTCGGAAAAACATCACTCAAGGTGATAACCATGAACTTGAGTCCGACAGTGCGTTGGAACTTTCCATCGACTTACGACGAGAGGAATTGGGTCCCTATAATGGGGGCACCTTGGGGGCCTTTGACCAAGTGAGAACAGTTAGATCCTCCTTGAATATGCACTTTTCTGCAGGAGACCCCTACCTCGTGATTCGTTCGTGACTGTTCGTGGATGAGTGAATTGTTTGTGTAAATGCTTATGTGCAATTGTTTGTGCATTAATAAATAACCTCGTAATAAGGTCTAAAGAATAATCCCCATGCATGAAAAAACCATGACATGAGAGGAAAGACCATGTGTGAATATATAATAAAAGTGAGGAGCATGTACATCATTACCAATAAGACATCATGCATCCTCATAAACCATGCATTTTAGGTTCACCAATACCTCTTGACATGAGTAAAAGAGACCCATAATTATCAAGATTCTCCGTTGAGGAGAGATCATAAGTCAAGGAGGGTGGTAACGCTTTGTTTTAAAAAGGCAGCGCCTTAAAAATGGAGGGTTATCAAGCTCATGTCAAGAGCGTATTCATCCCATAAATTAATTAGATTAAATATTGATTTTTAGAAAGTGGCTGGTCATCTCTCTGTCCTCACACGCACGCAGAAAATCAAGAAGATGGAAGCGCTGGGGGAGCAAAATAAGAAGCTCACAACCGAGCTCTCTCAGCTCAACAAGAAAATGGACGCGTTGGAGGAACGAAATAAGGAGCTTACAGCCGAGCTCTCACAGCTCAAAGAGCAAATGGCGCAAATGATGGAACTCATGCGTCACCACAACATACAAGGGGCTGAGCACAGTGACCATGAGTCCCATCATGTTGGAGGAAGAGTGGAACAAGAGCTGAAAAGCGGGAAGCTAGCTAAACCTTCCCAATCATTTAAAGCTAAGAAGACCTTTGGGAAGAAGAAGGAGAGAGAAGTCAGTGCCATAACCATCTCTTCGTCTTCTTCCACTTCGAAGTCAGGAAAATCGCAATTCAAACCTGTGAAGAAGTTTGATAAACTTCCGACCACATATAGCGACATCCTGCCGAAGCTAGTGGAAGCACGTCTTCTAGCTTACGTTCCACTAAAGAAGATTGATCCACCTCATCCCAGTTGGTACAAACCACAAGACAAATGTTTATACCATTCGGGGACATCAGGGCATTCAACGGAGAACTGCAGAGCTCTCAAATATAAGGTCCAAGACCTTATTGATGCCGGGTGGATCACTTTTGATTCGATAGCGCCCGACGTGAGCAAGAATCCTCGGCCAAAACAGGATTAGAGAGAATAACAAGCCATGATAGGGCCCCTCCACTTTTTTCTTTTAGGGACTCATGATCTGTACCCGAGATCATGAGAACCTTTTCATGTAAATAAGGGTTTTGTACAGTTCTACATACATATATCAATAAAGAGGCATATTTCACACATTATTCTCTTATTTTGTTCTTTTCTCTCTCTCTCATTAACATTAATAATTCTAAACCTAAACAGAACCAATAAAATAATTATGTCTGTAATTGTTCGCTCTGACCGGGATCCGAAAGTTGAGGATAAACGGGTTGAGTTGGACAGTGATGAGGAGACCATCTCTCCGGATCTGCAAAGACTGCTAGATCAAGAAACTCGTCTACTCCAACCGTGTCAAGAGAAATTAGAGACCGTGAATTTGGGGCAAGGCCGAGAGATAGAAGAGGTCAACATTGGGACCCATATCAGTGATGAAATAAAGACTAATGTTTCCACTATGATTATAATAAAATCATTCTTCATTGCTTCTTTTCTTGCTTATAATAAAATTCTAAACCACATTATTTTTAACCCTGTTTGAATAAACATGAATGAGGTTAAAATCATCTTAATAATAATAAGCCCACATCATTTTTATGTGGAGGTGTGTGTGACAACTTGGAGCACCTTCCCTTGGCCTTGACAAGTGCCATCATGGGTAAAAAGAAACCTTTCAAAATAAAAGAAGCTCGGCAGGAAACTCAAAAAAGGGGACTGCGCAAAAATAAGAGCAAAAGACCCGCTAGGAATCCCACGAAAGGGTGACCTAGGCAAAAGTTAGGGTTACAAAAAATAAACAAAAATAAAGGTCCGCTAAAACGCCACAAAAGGGTGTTTTAGGCAAAAATAAGGACAATCAAAAAACAAAATAAATCCATGATGGTACCATGAACCGAATTCAAAAAGAAAGGTTCAAGGGAAGTTATCTAAGTTGTCAAATCACAACGTCAATAAACAAAGATTTTCTTAACTTCATAAGTGTTTAATCAAACAAGCCTAAACACATAAGCCTACCTTGGCCAAACATTCTTACAAAAACCATTTTTGAAAAATAAATCCCTTCTAAAACACAAACTTCAAAACAAAAATATCTTTCCCTTCTTTTCTCTCTTGTCCCAAAAGATTTTAGAATAATCTAGTGGAAGCATGGAGAAATAAATCATCACTGATAATGGATCCAATCTAAATAACAAGATGGTGGAAGAACTGTGCCAAGAGTTCAAGATCCAACACCACAACTCTTCCCCATACCGACCAAAAATGAATGGGGCAGTCGAGGCAGCCAATAAGAATATCAAGAAGATAGTACAAAAGATGGTTGTCTCATTCAAAGACTGGCATGAGATGCTACCCTTCGCTCTCCATGGTTATAGGACTTCAGCACGTACATCCACAGGAGCTACTCCATTTTCCCTTGTTTATGGAATGGAGGCAGTTCTGCCTGTTGAAGTCGAAATACCTTCTCTGAGAGTAATCATGGAAGCAAAACTTTCCGAGGTAGAATGGGTTCAAAGCCGGTATGACCAGTTGAACCTCATTGAAGAGAAACGGCTGAACGCCATATGCCATGGTCAAGCCTATCAGAGGAAGATCAAAAAGGCTTTTGACAAGAAAGTCCACCCTCGAGTCTACCATGAGGGAGAGTTGGCAATGAAGAAATTACTACCAACTCAAAAGGACAAAATCGGAAAGTGGGCCCTAAATCACGAAGGACCGTACATGGTAAAACGAGCTTTCTCAGGAGGAGCATTGATCCTCACAAACATGGATGGAAAAGAACTTCGATACTTAGTCAACACTGACGTGGTAAAGAAGTACTATGCTTGAAGACGTTGCTTGCATAGGCCCGCTAGGATGAAAACCCAAAAAGGGCGTCCTAGGCAAAAGTTAGGGTAAAATAAAAAGCCCGCCAGTACAAGGGTACTAGGCAAAACAACGGCAAAATCATCCCCGCTAGGATACGTCCTAGGCAAAAGTTAGGGGCAAAAGAATAAGATGTAAAAGCAAAGCAAGTAACGATCGCTTGAATCGAAAACCGAAAGGCGATTCAAGTGATTATCTTCTAGAAGCAAGCATCTTGCAGCATCTACACTCCTGGCTCAGGCCGAAGCAATTAGGGGAACGTAAAGAGCAACAATTACAGATATAATTGTTAAGCCCAATGTATATAGCCTACCCTGGCCAGCCATTCTTCATAAATTTCCTTCTGTATATCTTTCTGTAAAAACATTTGCGAATATCAATAAAATATCTATTCATTTCTTTTCTCTCTTGACCATGTGATTATGCCTCTAAATTGATGTTTCAAAAATTGTACGAAACTCTCTTAATAATCGGTCAAATAAAGAAAATTGGAGGGGTTCCTATAAAATCCATAGATCTCCTGCATAAAGGCTCATAAAAATACTCCCTCGCGTCAATGACAGAAAGTCCTCCAAGAAGAAGAGGATAGGGAGAGCCACTCACTTTTCTAAATAAATGAACAAAAATAAAAAATTGTATTGCATGCATCACACATATTAGTTGCACATTCAAAGACCTTATCATGAGGCAATTACATAAAATAGAAAAATAGAAAATTGCTTGTGTATGACAGCAGCAAGCAAAATGCAAAGATTCAGAAAATCAACAGCATCATACAGAATAACTGAGCCTGGAGAGGCTTGCCGAAAGAATACTCTCAGAATAATTGAGCCTGGAGAGGCTTGCCGAAACAATACTCCCACAGAATAACTGAGCCTGGAGAGGCTTGCCGAAACAATACTCCCACAGAATAACTGAGCCTGGAGAGGCTTGTCGAAATAATACTCTCTCAGAATAACTGAGCCTGGAGAGGCTTGCCGAAAGAATACTCTCAGAATAACTGAGCCTGGAGAGGCTCGCCGAAATAATACTCCCTCGTCATACAGAATAATTGAGCCTGGAGAGGCTTGTCGAAATAATACTCCTTCAGAATAATTGAGCCTGGAGAGGCTTGCCGAAATAATACTCCTACAAAATAACTGAGCCTGGAGAGGCTCGCCGAAATAATACTCTCTCATAATAACTGAATTTAATTTCTTTAGCACTTTTAATTTCTGTACAGCAAAAGCCAAAAACATAAAAAAAGGCAAAATACAGAAAAAGCCAAATCAGAAGAAAAGGCAAAATACAGAAAAAGCCGAAAATGAAAAAAGGCAAGGATATAGAAAATCCAACAAACAGTTTGTACAGAATAACTAAGCCTGGAGAGGCTTACCAAAATAATACTCCACATCCTCCACAGTATGCAGAATAACTGAGCCTGGAGAGGCTCGCAGAAATAATATTCCCCAGAGGGAACCTCAGCTCAAGCTCACGGAAAAATCCCAGCGAGAGCTATCAAAGCAAAATCGACGCAATCCCCAATGGAAGTGCGATTATCCAAACAGTATATACAAGTCAAAAGACTTAATACTTCCTCAGTGGAAGATAGCTCTCCGACTCAAAGCGCTGAGCGAGGCTAAGCCTGTAGAGGCTTCCTAAATAATACTCTGGGATACAATAAGATCCCCAAATCCCCAATCGCCTACTCAAGAGGCATCCCTGGAAAAAGGAGAAGAAAATCAAAAATATCAATAAGTATTCCCCAAGTGGAATCCGGCTCTTAGCCAAACATCCAGTCAAGAAATGAATGACAAAATCCCCAGCGGATAAACAGCCTACACAGAGGCTACAAAAATCAGAAAATCCAAAAGAGATACCCGAATAAGGACAACCGGGATACTCCACCCACGTCAAAAGGACGTCAGCCAAACATAAGGCATCGCTCAACTCAGAGAGAGAGCATCTGTGTCTACACCCCAAGGAGTCAAAAATTCCCCATGGGTACCAACAATGCAATGCAAGTTGGGGCACAAGAACCTATGAATGACTGCACATCCCCTAGACGGATCCCTGCGTTATCCAGCCCTCAGCGGCACAAAATCAGAAAAACCGTCGAAGCAGCATCGTGGACTGTGGAGACAAAAATCATATCAAATCATTGCCGAAGTGATCAGAAGACACGGAAGCAGGCCTGGAGAGGCAATACTCAACTGCTGAATGTTAAGAGGCAGGACCTGGAGAGGGTAAACTCAACTGCTGAATGTTAAGAGGCAGGACCTGGAGAGGGTAAACTCACACTGCTGAATATTAAGAGGCAGGACCTGGAGAGGGTAAACTCACACTGCTGAATGTTAAGAGGCAGGACCTGGAGAGGGTAAACTCCACTGCTGAATGTTAAGAGGCAGGACCTGGAGAGGGTAAACTCACACTGCTGAATGTTAAGAGGCAGGACCTGGAGAGGGTAAACTCAACTGCTGAATGTTAAGAGGCAGGACCTGGAGAGGGTAAACTCACACTGCTGAATGTTAAGAGGCAGGACCTGGAGAGGGTAAACTCACACTGCTGAATGTTAAGAGGCAGGACCTGGAGAGGGTAAACTCACACTGCTGAATGTTAAGAGGCAGGACCTGGAGAGGGTAAACTCACGCTGCTGAATGTTAAGAGGCAGGACCTGGAGAGGGAAAACTCACACTGCTGAATGTTAAGAGGCAGGACCTGGAGAGGGTAAACTCACACTGCTGAATGTTAAGAGGCAGGACCTGGAGAGGGTAAACTCACACTGCTGAATGTTAAGAGGCAGGACCTGGAGAGGGTAAACTCACACTGCTGAATGTTAAGAGGCAGGACCTGAAGAGGGTAAACTTAGCTACCGAGGTTGTCAGGAGCGCCGAGGTATGCAACAACCTGGAGAGGTTACTCAACAATTTTCCACCGGAAGACGCTACAAGTCAGAAGGTCGGCGCATCACCCGGACAATTGGGTCAACTCCTTTACTTGTCAGCCGGTACACCAAAAGACCGTTTGACTAAGTAAAGGGGGGGCAGCTGTAGACCCCTAAAATTGTCCGGGTCGGAAATAAAGCTTGAAGACTCTCGAAGACTGAAGGAAGATCAGCCAGAAGGACTCCTGGAAGGCCCTAGGAGGGTTCTCTGTAGGTCTAGAGGTCTTAGAATAGCTCAAAATAAGGAAGTGGAGGGAATGAAGCCCAATACGGCCGTACTGAACTTAATACGGCCGTATTGAAGCTTCAATACGGCCGCAGTGAACTCAATACGGCGTATTGAAGTTTCTGAAACTTCAATACGGCCGTACTGAAATCAATACGGCCGTATTGAAGCTTCAATACAGCCGTATTGAACTCAATACGGCCGTATTGAAGTTCAAAAATTTCAATACGGCCGTATTGCTCCTGTAGGCCGTATTGCGCCTATTCCCTATAAATATGACGTCAATTGGACGTCATTCCACACTTTTGGAGATAGTTTCAACCCTCTCCTTGAGTATTCTGGGGTTTTTGAGCAGTGTTCTGCCCTAGAAATCACTCGGAGAGTTGATCCGACAAAGTTCTTGAGCCCCGAGCCATTTTGCTTGAGGATCGAACCTAGTCGAAGGGAAATCCTCCGGATTTCCATAGTTAAAAGTTTTTAGGAAGGAGCGAGCGAGCTTGTAGAGCGAGGGAACGCCAAAAAGCTTCCCAGTTTTACTCAATATATAAAAGCACGCTTCAAGAGGTTTCTTCTTAAATCCTTCCTTTTACTGCTTTCTGTGTGCATATTTAAACTGTCATCATGTAGATAGTTAATTTATAATTGCTTAGAATAAATAGGGGTAATTTAGTAATTTTACGCTGTTATTTTAGAAAATAATCTGTCATAGGGAACCTGAAAGGGGCGCTGTGGGGTGCTAACACCTTCCCCACGCGTAACCGACTCCCTTACCCAACTCTGGTTGTAATGGCCAAAGTTGATTTGTAAAATCAATTGCCTTATCCCTTTTTCCAATGTTTTGAGTAAAACATTGGTGGCGACTCCACGAACCCCTCCTTTTGCGAAAACCACTAATCCATGGAGGGTCCCGCTTGGGATTAATATGGATTGGTGAGACTTTTAATAAATAAATTGGATAAGATCGACAAGGTCTCAGTTTGAGAACAAGTGGTTCTAATAATCCAATACATTTTCAAAACTAAAATAATAAGCGAGCTCGACCGTCTTCGCGACCGCCGAGGCCCGTTTGGGCCGGGTGGCGACAGTCGCCACCAATGTTTTACTCAAAACATTGGAAAAAGACATAAGGCAATTGATTTTCGCAAATCAACTTTGGCCATTACAACCAGAGTTGGGTAAAGGAGTCGATTACGTGCGGGGAAGGTGTTAGCACCCCACAACGCCCCTTTCGGGTTCCCTATGACGGATTATTTCATAAATAATAGCGTAAAATTACTAAACTACCCCTATTTATTGGAACGATTATAAGTAAACTATCTACATGATGAAAGCTTTGAACGTGCAATGCAACAATCAAAAAGCGGTAAAAGAAAGGATTTGGAAAGAAACCTTTGAAGCGTGCTTTTATAGATTCAAAAAGGAATCTATGAGGCTTTTTGGCGCTCCTTCCCACTACTCGTTCGCTCGCTCCTTTTCCTAAAAATAATGTTTACGATGGAAATCAAAGAGATTTCCCTTCGACTTGTTCGAGTCTCAAGCTAATGGCTCATGAACTCAAGAACTTAGTCGGATCGGCTCCCGGAGAGATTTCTAGGGCAGAGAATAGCTCAAAAACCCAAGAATACTCAGCCAGAGGGTGGAGGAATGCTCCAAAAGTGTGGGAGGACGTTCCAATGACGTCCTATTTATAGGATTGAGGCGCAGTACGGCCTAGGGGGTCAATACGGCCCGTACTGATTTTTTGAACTACAGTACGGCCGTATTGAATTTGGTACGGCCCGTACTGAAGTTTTTGAACTACAGTACGGCCGTATTGAATTTGGTACGGCCGTACTGAAGTTCAAAAACTTCAATACGGCCGTATTGATTTCACTACGGCCGTATTGTAGTTCAAATGGCTCAGTACGGCCGTACTGAACCTCTAGGAGGGTGTATTGAGCTCGAATCCTCGCACACCCTTATTCTAAGCTACTCTAAGACTTCTAGACCTACAAAGAATCATCCTAGGGTCTTCCGGAAGTCCTTCTGGCTGACTTTCCTTCGGTCTTCGAGAGTCTTTGAGTCTTATTTCCGACCCGGACAATTTTAGGGGTCTACAGCTGCCCCCCCTTTACTTAGTCGAACGACTTTTTTGGTGTACCGGTTGACAAGTAAAGGAGTTGACCCAATTGTCCGGGGAGTAGGCCATCCTTCCGACTTGTAGTGTCTTCATGTGGGAAAATTGTTGAGTAGCCTCTCCAGGGTGAGTATTAGTCGTCGCCTCTCCAGTCTCGTGCATACCTCGGTGTTTCTGACGACCTCGGTAGCGTGAGTTTGCCCTCTCCAGGTGTCGCCACCCGCCGAAACGGACCTTGGCATTCGCGACGATGGTTGGACTCTTTTTAAGTTTTGAAAATGATGGATTTGTTAGAACGACTTATTCTCAATTTGAGACCTCATCGAACTAACAATTTTATTAAATGATTCACCAATCCATGTTAATCCCAAGCGGGACCCTCCATGGATTAGTGGTTTTCGCAAAAAGAAGGGTTCTTGGAGTCGCCACCAATGTTTTACTCAAAACATTGGAAAAAGGGATAAGGCAATTGATTTTATAAATCAACTTTGGCCATTACAACCAGAGTCGGGTAAGGGAGTCGGTTACGTGCGGGGAAGGTGTTAGCACCCCACAACGCCCCTTTCGGGTTCCCTATGACGGATTATTTCATAAATAACAGTGTAAAATTACTAAATTACCCCTATTTATTATAAACGGCTATGAATAAGATATCTACATGATGAATAAATTAAACATGCGATGCAACAATCAGAAAGCAGTAAAAGGAAGGATTTTGAAGAAGAAACCTTTGAAGGGTGCTTTTATATATTCAAATGTTAGGAGGCTTTTTGGCGCTCCCTCCCACTACACGCTCGCTCGCTCCTTCCCTAAAAATTAATCTTTACTATGGAAATCAAAAAGATTTCCCTTCGACTAGGTTCGAGACTCAAGCAAATGGCTCGTGACTCAAGAACTTCGTTGGATCGGCTCTTAGAGAGATTCCTAGGGCAGAACACTGCTCAAAAACCCCAGAATACTCAAGAAGAGAGTCCAAGAAGTGTGGGAAAGTGTGGAATGACGTCCAAATGACGTCCTATATATAAGAGTGAGGCGCAGTACGGCCTCTGACATCAATACGGCCCGTACTGAAGTTTTGAACTACAGTACGGCCGTATTGAATTCAGTACGGCCGTACTGAAGTTTCAAAAACTTCAGTACGGCCGTATTGGTTTCAGTACGGCCGTACTGAAGTTCAAAAACTTCAGTATGGCCGTATTGGCTTCAGTACGGCCGTATTGTAGTTCAAATTGTTCAGTACGGCCGTACTGAACTTCTAGGAGGCCGTATTGAGCTTCAATCCTTCCACAGCCTTATTTTAAGCTACTCTAAGACTTCTAAACCTACGAATAATCATCCTAGGGTCTTCCAGGGTCCTCCAGGAGTCCTTCCGGTTGACTTTCCTTTGGTCTTCGAGAGCCTTCGAGTCTTATTTCCGACCCGGACAATTTTAGGGGTCTACAGCTGCCCCCCCTTTACTTATTCAAACGGCTTTTTGGTGTACCGGTTGACAAGTAAAGGAGTTGACCCAATTGTCCGGGGAGTAGGCCATCCTTCTGACTTGTAGTGTCTTCCGGTGGAAAATTGTTGAGTAGCCTCTCCAGGTTGAGTATTAGTCGTCGCCTCTCCAGGCTCGTGCATACCTTGGTGCTTCTGACAACCTTGGTAGCGTGAGTTTGCCCTCTCCAGGGTTAGCTTCGCTCGACACCCGAGCCGGAAGCTGCATACCTCCGTGTTTTTTACGACGGGGTAGTGTGAGTACCCGCCTCTCCAGGCTTAGCTTCGCTCGACACCCGAGCCGGAAGCTGCATACCTCCGTGTTTTTTACGACGGGGTAGCGTGAGTACCGCCTCTCCAGGCTTAGCTTCGCTCGACACCCGAGCCGGAAGCTGCATACCTCCGTGTTTTTGACGACGGGGTAGCGTGAGTACCGCCTCTCCAGGCTTAGCTTCGCTCGACACCCGAGCCGGAAGCTGCATACCTCCGTGTTTGTGACGACGGTGGCAGTGTGAGTTTGCCCTCTCCAGGGATTTGCAATGACTTTGTCTCCACAGTCCACGATGCTGCTTCGACGGTTGTTTTTGCTTTTGATGCCGCTGAGGGCTGGATAACGCAGGGATCCGTCTGGGGGATGTGCAGTTACTCATAGGTTCTTGTGTCCCAACTTTCCATTGCGTAGTTGGTACCCATTGGGGAATTTCTGATTCCTTGGGGTGTAGACACAAAGATGCTCTTTTCTGATGTGAGCGATGCCTTATGATTGGCTGACGTCCTTTCGACGTTGGTGGAGTATCCCGGTTATCCTTATTCGGGTGACTCTTTTGATTTTCCAGTTTTTGTTGCCTCTGTGTAGGCTGTTATCCACTGAGGGATTCTGTCGTTGATTTTGATTGGCCTCTTCTGTTAGGCGGATCATCTTGACGTTCGGTATGTGGTTGAATACCAAATTCCGCTTGGGGAATGATTATTGATCTTTTTTGGAGGAGTGCCTCTGAGTAGGCGAATTATCTTGATGTTTGGTGTTCGGCTGAGTGCCGGATTCCGCTTGGGGAATGGTTATTGATCTTTTTGATTTTTCTCTTTTTGAAGGGGTGCCTCTAAGTAGGCGAATGGGGATTGAAGATCTTATGTATCCCAGAGTATTATTTAGAAAGCCTCTTCAGGCTTAGCTTCACTCGTCGCTCGAGTTGGAAAGCTATCTTCCACTGAGGAAGTCTGAGTCCTTTGACTCGGATATTTCGTTTGGATGATCATTGCTTCCATTGGGGGATCTTACCGATCTTGCTTTGATAGCTCTTACTGGGGATTTGGTCCAAGAGTGTGAGCTGAGAAGTCTCTGGGGAGTATTATTTCAGCAAGCCTCTCCAGGCTCAGTTATTCTGTATGATGAGGGAGTATTATTTTGGCAAGCCTCTCCAGGCTCAGTTATTCTGTACAATTTGTTGATTTTCTGTTCAGCCCAAGAATGCAAGCTGAGATGTTTCTTGGGGAGTATTATTTCAGCAAGCCTCTCCAGCCTCAGTTATTCTGTATGATGCGGGAGTATTATTTCGGCAAGCCTCTCCAGGCTCAATTATTCTGTATATTTGTTGGATTTTCTGAATTTTGCCTTTTTTCGTTGATTTCGGCTTTTTCTGTTGGAGGGATCTCAAACACACTCACAGATGAAGTATGCAGAGGAATGAAGATGTTGTGATGAATGAGAATGGGCCAATACGGGCCGTATTGAATTCAATACGCCCGTATTGGTGTGGACGTTATGGCCAATGCTGCCGTATTCATTTCGGTACGCCCGTATTGAGTTAAAAATTTGTTCATAACCCTGATTTTAGTACGGGTGTACTGAACATGGTACGGGCGCATTGTTTTTTCTGAAGTTTATATTTTTTGTTTTTTTGTTTTTTTGTTTTTTTTGTTTTTTTTGTTTTTTTTGTTTTTTTTTTGTTTGTTTTTTCAATAAACAGAGAATAAGTGATCTTCCAGTACACCTATCATCTGTATGCATGTATGCGGTATGATGCACCTAATTCTATTTGATTCATTTTTCAAAAGAATTAACCGATGCGTTTCTCTGTTTGAATTTTGCCATTCCTCTAGACGGGCTGTGCGATGTCGATTTCTGTAACCGAGGAATGATGCGTGTTATATCGAGATGGGCGTCATCAACCCAGTGATCCTCCCCTTCCTTTAGAAGACGTGTCAACCCTCCTATTGACCACTATATCTCCATGTTTCCACTAGATTATCCTAAAATCATTTGGGACAAGAGAGAAAAGAAAGGAAGGATATTTTTATTCGAAAGTTTGTGTTTTAGAGGGGATTTATTTTTTCAAAAATGGTTTTTGTAAGAATGGTTGGCCAAGGTAGGCTTATGTGTTTAGGCTTGTTTGATTAAACACTTATGAAGTTAAGAAAGTCCTGTTATTGACGTTGTGATTCGACAACTTAGATAGCTTCCCTTGAACCTTTTTTGAATTCGGCTCATGGTACCATCATGGATTTCTTTTGCTTTTTGATAGTCCTTATTTTTGCCTAAAACACCCTTTTGTGGCGTTTTAGCGGACTTTTGTTTTTGTTCATTTTTGCAACCCTAACTTTTGCCTAGTTCACCCTTTCGTGGGATTCCTAGCGGGTCTTTTGCTCTTATTTTTGTGCAGCCCCCTTTTTGGGTTTCCTGCCGAGCTTCTTTTATTTTAAAGGATTTCTTTTTATCCATGATGGCACTTGTCGAGGCCAAGGGAAGGTGCTCCAAGTTGTCACACACACTTCCACATAAAAATGATGCGGGTTTATTATTATTAAGACGATCTTAACCTCATTCATGTTTATTCAAACAGGGTTAAAAATAATGTGGTTTAGAATTTTATTATAAGCAAGAAAAGAAGCAATGAGAAAGAATAAAGAATGATTTTATTATAATCATAATGGAAACATGTGCCCTATCGAGGCTCGGGGGTCGGGCTGTCCCCGAGGAGTAATCTCTAATAGTCATCAGGTCTATACATCCCTATCGGAAGGAGAAGAACACTTGATGACGACGACCGGCCTTGACGCTTGTGAACCGGCCTTCCTAAAGATCTGGCTTAAAGAACGTCGAGAAGGATCTTGGTTCCTCTTCGTCCTTTGATCTTTATTAGGGTTGTTTCCCCGGATTATCCTTGATAATGGGTAGCTCGGGAATTCCTTGGGAATCCTTGCCAAGTCCTTGTCCAGGCAAGTATCCGTTCTTGGTGAGCATATGGGCTACCTTCTTCATTTCTCGAGGAAACGTTTCAACATTGGCAATCTCCAATGCTTGGAAGGCGGTTTCTAGAGCTTCCTCCGCTGCATCCACGTAAGGTATGGTGGATGGCTTGCTAATGAGTATATCGTCTTCAGCTTGTACAGTCACCAGCTTGTCACCCACAATGAATTTGACTTTCTGGTGGAGCGTAGAAGGAACAGCTTTTGCATCATGAATCCAAGGTCGGCCGAGGAGACAGCTGTATGCGGGAGTAATGTCCATCACTTGAAATTCGACATTGAAGATGGTGGGTCCAATTTGTATTGGGAGATTGACTTCTCCCACCACTTCTCTTTTAGAACCGTCGAAAGCTCGGACGATCATGTTGCTCGGGCACATTTGGATTCCCTTGATTGCCACTTGATCGAGCGTTCTTTTTGGCATCATATTCAAGGAAGATCCATTATCCACCAAGACTTTAGCGATGTGATACTCCTTGCACTTTACAGAGATGTGCAAGGGCTTGTTATGATTTGGTACCCCAGCGGGGATTTCTTCATCGGTGAAAGTGAGGTGATCATTAGCCGTGATGTGACTAACAATCCCCTCAAACTTGTCTTGGGAGATAGTGTGCGACACATATGCCTCGTTCAAGACTTTCAACAGAGCTTGCCGATGCGGTTCGGAGCATAGGATCAACGACAACAGAGTAATCTTTGCTGGCGTTCTATGAAGTTGATCCACGATGGAGTACTCGCTCTGTCGAATAAACTTTAACAGCTCATCAGTCTCCTCCTCGGATTCTTTGTTTTCCTCGGTTTTCTCTTCTTTTTCTTTCCCTTTATTCTTGGGAGCTTTATCATGAAGATCTTCGGGAGTGTAGATCCTGCCACTCCTAGTCATGCCCCCAAGTCCAGCGATGTTAGAGATATCGCTGTCGGCAGAAGAATGGATGTCGTATATCCATGGCACAGCCTTATTTGATTCGTAGGGAAAAGGCCTTGGAGTAGTGATCCTTAACTGTGTTGGACCTTCCCCTTTGTTCGTCTTGATTACCAACAACGGAGTTGACGTGTGTTCGCTTGGCACGGTTGTTGGCTTACACTTGATAACGAACGGCGTGCGATCCATTCTTTGAACATACGCATCGATTGATCCTTTCTTTTTATTAATGTTTTTTAATGAATTACTAGGAGGGATGTATGAAATGCAAACCTAGATCCCTCCATGATCTTTGATAAGAATGCATGATATGAGATGATGGCGTTGAATATGCATGCATTGTGTTTATTCAACTAAGCATTATCATGTTTTCGGAATGCTCCTAAGATGATGCATGATATTGCTTGGTTTGGATAAATATCTCTTTTTTTTTTGGATATTTTGTTTTTTGTATTTTTTGGGTGAAAAGGGAAACTACCTATATGAATGTGATGAAGGTAGATGTTAACACCATGATATTCTTATTCCTATTTATTTTATTCTAAAAAAAAAGGAATGTTGTATGTTTAAATAATGCAATGTATGCTCAAACAATGTCACATAAACAATGCACAAACAATTCACTCATCCACGAACAGTCACGAGCGAATCACGAGGAAGGGGTATCCTGCAGAAAAGTGCATATTCAAGGAGGTTCTAACTGTTCTCACTGGTCTGAGGCCCCCAAGGTGCCCCCATTATAGGGACCCAATTCCTCTCGTCGTAAGTCGATGGAAAGTTCCAACGCACTGTCGGACTTGAGTTCATGGTTATCACCTTGAGTGATGTTTTCCAACAACGGTCTACGGGCACCTATAGACCCATTCGACAACCGGCCGTACTAGCATCCACTCCCTATGGCTTTCCACTCATGCCCCCGGGTATAGAGGGAACTGTTGTGTGCAAAGGTTTGTGTGCAGTTTGTATTTCAAACAATTGCAAAATTTAAACATACAACAGTTATTAACGCCAAATAAATAAAACATGTTATCATACAAGCGAGGGGTAATGAAGTGATTTTAAACTATCATTTTAGAAATAATCCATCACTAAATGGGACTAACACTCGAGGCTTCCCCAGCGGAGTCGCCATCTGTCGCCACCCGCCGAAACGGACCTTGGCATTCGCGACGATGGTCGAACTCTTTTTAAGTTTTGAAAATGATGGATTTGTTAGAACGACTTATTCTCAAACTGAGACCTCATCGAACTAACAATTTTATTAAATGATTCACCAATCCATGTTAATCCCAAGCGGGACCCTCCATGGATTAGTGGTTTTCGCAAAAAGAAGGGTTCTTGGAGTCGCCACCAATGTTTTACTCAAAACATTGGAAAAAGGGATAAGGCAATTGATTTTCTAAATCAACTTTGGCCATTACAACCAGAGTCGGGTAAGGGAGTCGGTTACGTGCGGGGAAGGTGTTAGCACCCCACAACGCCCCTTTCGGGTTCCCTATGACGGATTATTTCATAAATAACAGTGTAAAATTACTAAATTACCCCTATTTATTATAAACGGCTATGAATAAGATATCTACATGATGAATAAATTAAACATGCGATGCAACAATCAGAAAGCAGTAAAAGGAAGGATTTTGAAGAAGAAACCTTTGAAGCGTGCTTTTATATATTCAAATGTTAGGAGGCTTTTTGGCGCTCCCTCCCACTACACGCTCGCTCGCTCCTTCCCTAAAAATTAATCTTTACTATGGAAATCAAAAAGATTTCCCTTCGACTAGGTTCGAGACTCAAGCAAATGGCTCGTGACTCAAGAACTTCGTCGGATCGGCTCTCAGAGAGATTCCTAGGGCAGAACACTGCTCAAAAACCCCAGAATACTCAAGAAGAGAGTCCAAGAAGTGTGGAAAAGTGTGGAATGACGTCCAAATGACGTCCTATATATAGGAGTGAGGCGCAGTACGGCCTCTGACATCATTACGGCCCGTACTGAAGTTTTGAACTACAGTACGGCCGTATTGAATTCAGTACGGCCGTACTGAAGTTTCAAAAACTTCAGTACGGCCGTATTGGTTTCAGTACGGCCGTACTGAAGTTCAAAAACTTCAGTATGGCCGTATTGGCTTCAGTACGGCCGTATTGTAGTTCAAATTGTTCAGTACGGCCGTACTGAACTTCTAGGAGGCCGTATTGAGCTTCAATCCTTCCACAGCCTTATTTTAAGCTACTCTAAGACTTTTAAACCTACGAATAATCATCCTAGGGTCTTCCAGGGTCCTCCAGGAGTCCTTCCGGCTGACTTTCCTTTGGTCTTCGAGAGTCTTCGAGTCTTATTTCCGACCCGGACAATTTTAGGGGTCTACACCAGGGTCTGCATGCCTCCGTGTTTCTGACGACGTTGGCAGCTGCATACCTCCGTGTTTCTGACGACGTCGGTAGCTGAGTATTAGTCGTCGCCTCTCCAGGCTCGTGCATACCTCGGTGTTTCTGACAACCTCGGTAGCGTGAGTTTGCCCTCTCGAGGGTCTGCATGCCTCCGTGTTTCTGACGACGTTGGCAGCTGCATACCTCCGTGTTTCTGACGACGTCGGTAGCTGAGTATTAGTCGTCGCCTCTCCAGGCTCGTGCATACCTCGGTGTTTCTGACAACCTCGGTAGCGTGAGTTTGCCCTCTCCAGGGTCTGCATGCCTCCGTGTTTCTAACGACGTTGGCAGCTGCATACCTCCGTGTTTCTGACGATGTCGGTAGCTGAGTATTAGTCGTCGCCTCTCCAGGCTCGTGCATACCTCGGTGTTTCTGACAACCTCGGTAGCGTGAGTTTGCCCTCTCCAGGGTCTGCATGCCTCCGTGTTTCTGACGACGTTGGCAGCTGCATACCTCCGTGTTTCTGACGACGTCGGTAGCTGAGTATTAGTCGTCGCCTCTCCAGGCTCGTGCATACCTCGGTGTTTCTGACGACCTCGGTAGCGTGAGTTTGCCCTCTCCAGGGTCTGCATGCCTCCGTGTTTCTGACGATGTTGGCAGCTGCATACCTCCGTGTTTCTGACGACGTCGGTAGCTGAGTATTAGTCGTCGCCTCTCCAGGCTCGTGCATACCTCGGTGTTTCTGATCACCTTGGCAGCTTGAGTTTGCCCTCTCCAGGGTCTGCGGTTTGCCCTCCCCAGGGTTGCATACCTCCGTGCTTCTGGTCACTTTGGTAGCGTGAGTTTGCCCTCTCCAGGGATTTGTGATGATTTTGTCTCCACAGTCCACGATGCTGCTTCGACGGTTGTTTTTGATTTTGGTGCCGCTGAGGGCTGGATAACGCAGGGATCCGTCTAGGGGATGTGCAGTTACTCATAGGTTCTTGTGTCCCAACTTTCCATTGCGTAGTTGGTGCCCACTGGGGAAATTCTGATTCCTTGGGGATGCAGACACAAAGATGCTCTTTCTGAGGTGAGCGATGCCTTATGATTGGCTGACGTCCTTTCGACGTTGGTGGAGTATCCCGGTTATCCTTATTCGGGTGACTCTTTTGATTTTCTGGTTTTGTTACCTCTGCGTAGGCTGTTATCCGCTGGGGGATTCTGTCGTATTGATCTTGACTGGCCTCTTCTGTTAGGCGGATTATCTTGACGTTCGGTGTTTAGCTGAATATCGAATTCCGCTTGGGGAATGGTTATTGATCTTTTCGGATTTTCTCTTTTTGAAGGGGTGCCTCTGAGTAGGCGAATGGGGATTGAGGATCTTATGTATCCCAGAGTATTATTTAGAAACCTCTTCAGGCTTAGCTTCACTCGTCGCTCGAGTTGGAAAGCTATCTTCCACTGAGGAAGTCTAAGTCCTTTGACTTGGATATTTTGTTTGGATGATCATGCTTCCATTGGGGAATCTTGCTGATCTTGCTCTGATAGCTTAACTGGGAATTCGGCCCAAGAGTGCAAGCTGAGATGTCTCTGGGGAGTATTATTTCGGCAAGCCTCTCCAGGCTCAGTTATTCTGTACAATTTGTTGGATTTTCTGAATTTTTGCCTTTTTGTCGATTTTCCGGCTTTTTCTATTGGCTGCTGTCATACACAAGAAATTTTTCCTATTTTTTCTATTTTATGCGACTGCCTCATGATAAGGTCTTTGAATGTGCAACTAATGTGTGTGTGATGCGTAAAATGCAAGTTTAATCATTTCGTTGATGTTTTTTAGAAAAATGAATGGCTCTCCCTATCCTCCTCTTCTTGGAGGAATTTCTGTCGTCGACGTGAGGGAGGATTTCTGTGAGCCTCTTACGCAGGAGATTACGGATTTTATAGGAACCCCTCCAACTGTCTTTATTGACCGATTATTAAAGGAATTTCGTACAATTTTTAAGGAATACCAATTAAGAGGCATAATCACATGGTCAAGAGAAGAGAAATGAATAGATATTTTATTGATATTCACAAATGTTTTTACAGAAAGATATACAAAAGGAATTTCTGAAGAATGGCTGGCCAGGGTAGGCTATATACATTAGGCTTAACAATTATATCTGTAATTGTTGCTCTTACGTTCCCCTAATTGCTTCGGGTGAGATGCCTGAGCCAGGAGTGTAGACACTGCAAGACGCTTGCTTCTAGAAGATGATCACTTGAACCGCCTTTCGGTTTTCGGTTCAAGTGATCGTTGCTTGCTTTGTTTTTGTGTCTTATTCTTTTGCCCCTAATTTTTTCCTAGGACGTATCCTAGCGGGGATAAATTCGCCTTTGTTTTGCCTAGTACCCTTGTACTGGCGGGCTTTTTATTTTGCCCTAACTTTTGCCTAGGACGCCCTTTTCGGGTTTTCATCCTAGCGGGCCTATGCAAGCAACGTCTTCAAGCATAGTACTTCTTTACCACGTCAGCGTTCACTGGGTATCGAAGTTCTTCTCCATCCATGTCCGTGAGGATCAATGCTCCTCCTGAGAAGGCTCGCTTCACCACGTATGGTCCTTCGTAATTCGGGGCCCACTTTCCGATTTTGTCCTTTTGAGCTGGTAGCAACTTCTTCATTACCAGCTCTCCCTCGTGGTAGACTCGAGGGTGGACTTTCTTGTCAAAAGCCTTTTTGATCTTCCTCTGATAGGCTTGACCATGGCATATGGCGTTCAGCCGTTTCTCTTCGATAAGATTCAACTGGTCGTATCGGCTTTGAACCCATTCTGCCTCGGAAAGTTTTGCTTCTATGATTACCCTTAGAGAAGGTATCTCGACTTCGACAGGTAGAACTGCCTCCATCCCATAGACGAGGGAGAATGGAGTAGCTCCTGTAGATGTACGTACTGAAGTCCTATAACCATGAAGAGCGAAGGGTAACATCTCATGCCAGTCTTTAAATGAGACAACCATCTTTTGCACTATTTTCTTAATGTTTTTATTGGCTGCCTCGACTGCCCCATTCATCTTTGGCCGATATGGGGAAGAGTTGTGGTGTTGGATCTTGAATTCTTGGCACAGTTCTTCCACCATTTTGTTATTTAAATTAGATCCATTATCAGTGATGATTTTATCGGGAATACCGTATCTGCATATAATGTTCTTCTTGATGAAGGATGTTACCACCTTTCGGGTCACATGAGCATACGATGCCGCTTCTACCCATTTGGTGAAGTAGTCAATGGCCACAAGGATGAATCTATGTCCATTGGATGCTTTCGGCTCGATGGGTCCAATAACATCCATGCCCCACATTGCGAATGGCCAAGGTGAAGCCAATACATTGAGTGGAGTCGGTGGGACATGAATGTTGTCGGCGTATGCTTGACACTTATGGCATTTTTGCACGTACTGGTAACAATCCCTTTCCATGGTCGACCAATAGTATCCCGCCCTGAGGATCTTTTTAACCATTGCAGGCCCGGGGATATGGGTACCGAAAACCCCCTCATGTACTTCTTTGATCATATTTTGAGCTTCGACTTGGTCTATACATCTCAACAAGACCGAGTCATAATTTTTCTTGTAGAGGGTTTCACCGACTAGCAGAAATCCCCTGGCCCTTCTTCGGATATGCTTCTTGTCATTATCGTTGGCCGCATCAGGATATTCCTCTTTTGTTAAATATTGCTTGATGTCATGGAACCATGGACGATCATCGACAACTTTATCTATCAGAAGGCAGAACGCTTGCTTATCGTGCCGCCGGATATTGATGATGGGCATTTCATGCTCACTATCCAAGGCGAACATCGACGAGAGCGTAGCAAGAGCGTCAGCAAACTGATTCTCCTCCCTTGGAATGTATTCAAAGATGACACATTGGAAGAAATATGTCAAATCTTTGATGTGCTCAACATATGGTATCAGTTTAGGATTTCGGACTTCCCAATCACCTCGTAGTTGGTAGATGACTAGGGCCGAATCACCAAACACTTTGAGTTTTAAGATACCATTGTTGATGGATGCTTGGATTCCCAACGCGCAAGCCTCGTATTCAGCCATGTTGTTTGTACAATCGAAGTTGAGTCTTGCCGTTATGGGAATGTATTTTCCTTGTGGAGAGATTAGCACTGTGCCAATCCCTCGTCCAAGCATGTTGGAGGCTCCATCAAAATACGTGGTCCACGCATCATCTTTAGGCTCTTCATGTTGTAGATTCATTATATCCTCATCGGGGAAATTATCCTGAAGGGATTGGTAGTCGTTGGTCGGCCCGTGTGTTAGGTAATCAGCTAGGGTACTGCCCTTGATGGCCTTTTGTGTGACGTGTATGATGTCAAATTCTGATAACTGTACTTGCCATCGGGCAATCTTCCCAGTGATTATTGGTTTTTCGAACACGTACTTAATTGGATCCATTTTGGAAACCAACCAAGTAGTATGCCTAATCATATACTGCCTGAGCCGTTGTGTTGCCCATGCTAACGCACAACACGTCTTTTCTAACGGCGTGTAGCGGGTCTCATAGTCGAGAAATTTCTTGCTCAGGTAGTAGATGGCTCGTTCTTTCTTTCCCGTTTCATCTTGTTGTCCTAGCACACATCCCATGGACTCATCAAGCACGGTTAAGTAGAGGATTAATGGTCTTCCCTCGACAGGTGGCACCAATACTGGTGGATTGGCCAAGCACTATTTGATCTTATCAAAAGCTTGTTGACAATCCTCATCCCAAGATTCTGAATGATTCTTCCGCAACAGCCTGAATATTGGTTTGCACGTGTCAGTCAACTGTGCGATGAACCTTGCGACATAGTTCACCCTGCCGAGGAATCCTCTTATCTCTTTCTCGGTCTTAGGAGGAGGCATTTCCATTATTGCCTTCACTTTATCGGGGTCCACCTCTATGCCTTTTTTACTGACGATGAACCCGAGAAGCTTACCCGACCGAACTCCGAAAGTACACTTAGCCGGATTTAGCTTAAGTTGATACTTGCGAAGCCGGTTGAATAATTTTCTCAAATATTGGATATGGTCCATTTCGTCCTTCGACTTTGCGATCATGTCATCCACGTATACTTCGATTTCTTTGTGGATCATGTCGTGGAATAACATCACCATCGCTCGTTGGTAGGTGGCACCCGCATTTTTGAGTCCAAAAGGCATCACCCTGTAGCAGAAAGTGCCCCAGGGTGTAATGAAGGAAGTTTTCTCGCGGTCTTCCTCATTCATCTTTATTTGGTTGTACCTAGAGTACCCATCCATAAAGGAATAGAGTGTGTTTGTGGCTGTATGATCCACTAGTGTATCGATGTGAGGTAAGGGAAAATCGTCCTTTGGACTGGCACGATTCAGATCCCTGTAGTCAACACAAACTCTAACCTTTCCATTCTTTTTAATGACTGGCACGATGTTAGCCAGCCATTTGGGATACTGAGATACAACCAAGAATCCCGCATCTAATTGCTTTTCTACCTCCTCCTTGATCTTTAAAGACCACTCGGGCTTGATTCGTCGGAGCTTTTGTTTGACGGGTCGAAACCCTTCTTTCAACGGTAACTTGTGCTCGACAATGTTAGAGTCCAAACCGGGCATATCATGATACGACCATGCAAATACGTCCTTGTATTCCCTTAACAATTGGATCAATTGCGCTCTTATTTCATCACTGATATGGGTCCCAATGTTGACCTCTTTTATCTCTTGGCCCTGCCCCAAATTCACGGTCTCCAATTTCTCTTGGTACGGTTGGAGTAGACGAGCTTCTTGATCTAGCAGTCTTTGCAGATCCGGAGAGATGGTCTCCTCATCACTGTCCAACTCAACCCATTCATCCTCAACTTTCGGATCCCGGTCGGAGCGAACAATCACAGACATAATTGTTTTATTGGTTCTGTTTTTGGTTTAGAATTATTAATGTTAATGAGAGAAAGAGAGAAAAGAATAAATGAGAGAATGATGTGTGAAAAATGCCTCTTTATTGATATGTATGAAAAACTGTACAAGAAAAACCCTTATTTACATGAAAAAGATCTCATGATCTCGGGTACTGATCATGAGTCCCAAAAAGAAAAGAAAAATGTGGAGGGGCCCTATTGTGGCTTGCTCTTCTCTCTACTCCTGATTCGGCAGAGGATTCTTGCTCACGTCGGGCATTGTCGAATCAAAAGTGATCCACCCGGCATCGATAAGGTCTTGGACCTTATATTTGAGAGCTCTATAGTTCTCCGTTGAATGCCCCGGTGCCCCCGAATGGTATAGACATTTGTCTTGCGGATTGTACCAATCGGGGTAAGGTGGATCAATTTTCCTTGGTGGAATGTAAGGTAGAAGATGAGCTTGCACTAGCTTCGGTAGGAGGTCGCTATATGTGGTCGGAAGTTTATCAAACTTCTTCACAGGGTTGCACTGCGACTTTCCCGACTTCGAAGCGGAGGAAGATGAAGAAATAGTTACGACGTTGACTCCTCCCTCCTTCTTCTTCCCAAAGGTCTTCTTAGCTTCAAATGATTGGGAAGGATTAGCTAGCTTCCCACTTTTCAGCCCTTGTTCCACTCTTTCTCCAATGGTGATGATGTCCGAGAAGAGCGTTGTCGTATTCCCTATCATCTTGTCATAATAGGGACCGGTCAACGAGTTTATAAACAGGGACACCGTCTCCTTATCCGACAGCGAGGGCTCTATTTGTGCCGCCAACTCCCTCCATCGTTGGGCGTACGCCTTAAAGGATTCATCACTTTTCTTACTCAAGGCTTGAAGATCGAACCTATCGGGTGTTAGGTCGATGTTATACTTGTACCGCTTGAGAAATGCGTCGGCCAACTGCTTCCATGTAAGCTCCTGATTCCCATCCAGCTGCATATACCAGTTGAGTGCGGTGTCAGCCAAGCTCTCTTGGAAGCAATGGATTAAGAGCTTTTCATTAGTGGCATATGCAGCCATCTTTCGGCAATACATGGTGAGATGACTTTTGGGGCAAGTCGATCCCACATACTTTGGAAGATCGAGCACTTTAAATTTGGGAGGGAATTGGATGTCCCTCACTAAGCACATGTCGGCGGCATCTTTGATATCAAAATCATGCCCCTCCATAGCCCTCAACCGGTCCTCGAGAGCGTGGAATTGCTCCTTTGAAATCTCGGGCTCTCTAATTGTAATCCCCGCCCTAGGGGGTACAGCTTGCGGAGGCTCTTGCTCTTGCTCCTCCTCATGATGGGATTCATGGTCACTGTGTTGAGCCCCGTGTATGTTTTGGTGACGCATGAGTTCCATCATTTGCGCCATTTGCTCCTTGAGCTGTGAGAGCTCGCTGTAAGCTTCCTATTTTGTTCCTCCAAAGCGTCCATCTTCTTGAGTTTCTGCGCGCGCGTGAGGACAGAGAGATGACCAGCCACTTTCTAAAATGAATGCTTAATCTAATTAGTTTATTTATGGAATGAATACACTCTTGACATGAGCTTGGTAACCTTCCATCTTTAAGGTGCTACCTTTTTAAGACGGAGGTTTACCACCCTCCTTGACTTATGATCTCTCCCTAACGGAGAATCTCAATAGTCGTGGGTCTCTTTCACTCATGTCAAGGGGTATTGGTGAGCCTAAAATGAATGGTTATGAGGATGCATGATGTCTTATTGGTAATGATGCACATGCTACTCACTTTTATTATATTTTCACACATGGTCTTTCCTCTCATGTCATGACATTTTTCATGCATGGGTGTTATTCTTAGACCTTATCACGAGGTTTATTATTAATGCACAAACAATGTCACATAGACCTATATACAAAAAATTCACTCATCCACGAACAGTCACGAGCGAATCACGAGGTAGGGGTATCCTGCAGACAAGTGCATATTCAAGGAGGTTCTAACTGTTCTCACCGGTCTAAGGCCCCCAAGGTGCCCCCATTATAGGGACCCAATCCCTCTCGTCGTAAGTCGATGGAAAGCTCCAACGCACTGTCGGACTTGAGTTCATGGTTTTCACCTTGAGTGATACTTTCCGACAACGGTCTACGGGCACCTATAGACCCATTCGACAACCGGCCGTACTAGCATCCACTCCCTATGGCTTTCCACTCATGCCCCCGGGTATAGAGGGAACTGTTGTGTGCAAAGGTTCGTGTGCAGTTTATATTTCAAACAATTGCGAAAATTTAAACATCCAACAGTTATTAAAGCCAATTAGGAAAAACATATTATCATACAAGCGAGGGGTAATGAAGTAATTTTAGACTATCATTTTAGAAATAATCCATCACTAAATGGGACTGACTCTCGAGGCTTCCCCAGTGGAGTCGCCATCTGTCGCCACCCCGCCGAAACGGACATTGGCATTCGCGACGATGGTCGGACTCTTTTTAGTTTTGAAAAATGATGGATTATTAGAACGACTTATTCTCAAACTGAGACCTCATCGAACTAACAATTTTGTTAAATGATTCTCACCAATCCATGTTAATCCCAAACGAGACCCTCCATGGATTAGTGGTTTTCGCAAAAAGGGGTTCTTGGAGTCGCCACCAATGTTTTACTCAAAACATTGGAAAAAGACATAAGGCAATTGATTTTCGCAAATCAACTTTGGCCATTACAACCAGAGTTGGGTAAGGGAGTCGATTACGTGCGGGGAAGGTGTTAGCACCCCACAATGCCCCTTTCGGGTTCCCTATGACAGATTATTTCATAAATAATAGCGTAAAATTACTAAACTACCCCTATTTATTGGAACGATTATAAGTAAACTATCTACATGATGAAAGCTTTGAACGTGCAATGCAACAATCAAAAAGCGGTAAAAGAAAGGATTTGGAAAGAAACCTTTGAAGCGTGCTTTTATAGATTCAAAAAGGAATCTAGGAGGCTTTTTGGCGCTCCTTCCCACTACACGTTCGCTCGCTCCTTTTCCTAAAAATAATGTTTACTATGGAAATCCAAGAGATTTCCCTTCGACTTGTTCGAGTCTCAAGCTAATGGCTCATGAACTCAAGAACTTAGTCGGATCGGCTCCCGGAGAGATTTTTTAGGGCAGAGAATAGCTCAAAAACCCAAGAATACTCAGCCAGAGGGTGGAGGAATGCTCCAAAAGTATGGGAGGACGTGCCAATGACGTCCTATTTATAGGATTGAGGCGCAGTACGGCCTAGGGGGTCAATACGGCCCGTACTGATTTTTTGAACTACAGTACGGCCGTATTGAATTTGGTACGGCCCGTACTGAAGTTTTTGAACTACAGTACGGCCGTATTGAATTTGGTACGGCCGTACTGAAGTTCAAAAACTTCAGTACGGCCGTATTGATTTCACTACGGCCGTATTGTAGTTCAAATAGCTCAGTACGGTCGTACTGAACCTCTAGGAGGGTGTATTGAGCTCCAATCCTCGCACACCCTTATTCTAAGCTACTCTAAGACTTCTAGACCTACAAAGAATCATCCTAGGGTCTTCCAGGAGTCCTTCCGGCTGACTTTCCTTCGGTCTTCGAGAGTCTCTGAGTCTTATTTCCGACCCGGACAATTTTAGGGGTCTACAGTGATAATTTTATCGAGAATACCGTATCTGCATATAATGTTCTTCTTGATGAAGGATGTTACCACCTTTCGGGTCACATGAGCATACGATGCCGCTTCTACCCATTTGGTGAAGTAGTCAATGGCCACAAGGATGAATCTATGTCCATTGGATGCTTTCGGCTCGATGGGTCCAATAACATCCATGCCCCACATTGCGAATGGCCAAGGTGAAGCCAATACGTTGAGTGGAGTCGGTGGGACATGAATGTTGTCGGCGTATGCTTGACACTTATGGCATTTTCGCACGTACTGGTAACAATCCCTTTCCATGGTCGACCAATAGTATCCCGCCCTGAGGATCTTTTTAGCCATTGCAGGCCCGGGGATATGGGTACCGAAAACCCCCTCATGTACTTCTTTGATCATATTTTGAGCTTCGACTTGGTCTATACATCTGAACAAGACCGAGTCATAATTTTTCTTGTAGAGGGTTTCACCGACTAGCAGAAATCCCCTGGCCCTTCTTCGGATATGCTTCTTGTCATTATCATTGGCCGCATCAGGATATTCCTCTTTTGTTAAATATTGCTTGATGTCATGGAACCATGGACAATCATCGACAGCTTTATTTATCAGAAGGCAGAACGCTTGCTTATCGTGCCGCCGGATATTGATGATGGGCATTTCATGCTCACTATCCAAGGCGAACATCGACGATAGCGTAGCAAGAGCGTCGGCAAACTGATTCTCCTCCCTTAGAATGTATTCAAAGACGACACTTTGGAAGAGATGTGTCAAATCTTTGATGTGCTCAACATATGGTATCAGTTTAGGATTTCGGACTTCCCAATCACCTCGTAGTTGGTAGATGACTAGGGCCGAATCACTGTAGACCCCTAAAATTGTCCGGGTCGGAAATAAGACTCAAAGACTCTCGAAGATCGAAGGAAAGTCAGCCGGAAGGACTCCTGGAAGACCCTAGGATGATTCTTTGTAAGTCTAGGAGTCTTAGAGTAGCTTAGAATAAGGGTGTGCGAGGATTGGAGCTCAATACGCCCTCCCAGAGGTTCAGTACGGCCGTACTGAGCCATTTGAACTGCAATACGACCGTAGTGAACTCAATACGGCCGTACTGAAGTTTTTGAACTTCAGTACGGCCGTACCAAATTCAATACGGCCGTACTGTAGTTCAAAAAACTTCAGTACGGCCGTACCAAATTCAATACAGCCGTACTGTAGTTCAAAAACCCAGTACGGGCCGTATTGACCTCCCAGGCCGTATTGCGCCTCAATCCTATAAATAGGACGTCATTGGCACGTCCTCCCACACTTTTTACACATTCCTCAACCCTCCTGCTGAGTATTCTTGGGTTTTTGAGCTATTCTCTGCCCTAGATATCTCTCCGGGAGCCGATCCGACGAAGTTCTTGAGTCATGAGCCATTAGCTTGAGATTCGAACAAGTCGAAGGGAAATCTCTTTGATTTCCATAGTAAAAATTATCTTTAGGGGAAAGGAGCGAGCGGACGTGTAGTGGGAAGGAGCGCCAAAAAGCCTCCTAAACTTCGTTTTGAATATATAAAAGCCCGCTTCGAGGGTTTCTTTCTAAATCCTTTCTTTTACTGCTCTTATTTATTGCTTTTTGATTATTGCATTGCATGTTTAGAGCTTTCTTCATGTAAATATTTTATCTATAATCGTTTCTAATAAATAGGGGTAATTTAGTAACTTTACACAGTTATTTATGAAATAATCCGTCATAGGGAACCCGAAAGGGGCGTTGTGGGGTGCTAACACCTTCCTCGCACGTAACCGACTCCCTTACCCGACTCTGGTTGTAATGGCCGAAGTTGATTTGCGAAAATCAATTGCCTTATATCTTTTTCCAATGTTTTGAGTAAAACATTGGTGGCGACTCCAAGAACCCCTTCTTTTTGCGAAAACCACTAATCCATGGAGGGTCCCGCTTGGGATTAACATGGATTGGTGAGAGTCATTTAAACAAAATTGTTAGCTCGATGAGGTCTCAGTTTGAGAATAAGTCGTTCTAACAATCCATCATCTTTCAAAACTTAAAAAGAGTCCGACCATCGTCGCGAATGCCAACGTCCGTTTCGGCGGGTGGCGACAGATGGCGACTCTGCTGGGGAAGCCTCGAGAGTCAGTCCCATTTAGTGATGGATTATTTCTAAAATAATAGTTTAAAATTACTTCATTACCCCTCACTTGTATGATAACATGTTTTATCTAGCTGGCTTTAATAACTGTTGCGTGTTTAAATTTTCGCAATTGTTTGAAATATAAACTGCACACAAACCTTTGCACACAACAGTTCCCTCTATACCCGGGGGCATGAGTGGAAAGTCATAGGGAGTGGATGTTAGTACGGCCGGTTGTCGAATGGGTCTATAGGTGCCCGTAGACCGTTGTCGGAAAACATCACTCAAGGTGATAACCATGAACTCGAGTCCGACAGTGCGTTGGAGCTTTCCATCGACTTACGACGAGAGGAATTGGGTCCCTATAATGGGGCACCTTGGGGGCCTTAGACCAGTGAGAACAGTTAGAACCTCCTTGAATATGCACTTTTCTGCAGGATACCCCTACCTCGTGATTCGTTCGTGACTGTTCATGGATGAGTGAATTGTTTGTGCATCGTTTATGTGACATTGTTTGAGCATACATTGCATTCTTTAAACATACAACATTCCTTTTTTTTAAAAAAAAAATAATAAATAAATAAATAGGAATAAGAATCTTCCCTTACATGGTGTTAACATCTACCTTCATCACATTCATATAGGTAGCTTTCATTTTCACCCAAAAAAAATAAATAAATACAAAAACAAAATACCCAAGAAAGAGAAAAAGGGTCATTTATCCAAACCAAGCAATATCATGCATCATCCTAGGGACATCCTGAAAACATGATAATGCTTAGTTGAATAAATACAACGCTTGCATATTCAACGCCATCATCTCATATCATGCATTCTTATCGTAGATCATGGAGGGATCTAGGGGAGTGCAAGGGCAGTTGAAGAAAGTGGACTTCTTATTATACCGTACTGAGAGGTTGGATCACCTCTGTTCTTTGATGCCACGTGAGGCTCGTGTTGAGTTCGAGAAATCATATGGACGAGTCCTCGATTTGATGAAGATATGTGTGGATCCGGCCTTTCTGAGAGCATTGGTTCACTTTTGGAGTCCCGATCTGCGTTGCTTCGAGTTCCCCCAGTTTGACTTAGTTCCTACTCTCGAGGAGTACGAGCTCATGTTGCGATGGCCCAAATCAGCAGGGGTCTATGTTTTTCATGGTAATTATGTGGCCGTGGAGAGGGTCGCTACTCAAGTCAAACTACCATCACGATCATCTGCCTTAGTGGGGAACGGCAGTATCAAAGGTTGGAAGCTCGCTATGATTGAGGATCACCTTTCTTCCTTAGCTGGTGAGGGAGATTGGTTAGCTTTCAACAAGACTCTAGCGTTAGCCGTGTTTGGGACAGTCTTATTCCCCTTTCACGCTAACACAGTGGACCATGCCGCTATGGACGCTTTCTTCGCCTGGGACGTGCACATGAAGAGTCTCGTGCCTGCCATTCTTGCCGACACCTTGCTTTCTGTCAACATATCTCAGCAGAAGCAAGGAAAAATTATCCGATGCTGCACCTCCTTGTTATATGTGTGGAGCATCACGCACTTCTATGCCTCTAGTCACATGGGGACATTGCCCGATCCGTTGAGGAATTTTTCAAAGATCCCCGTATGCCGCCGTTATGCTTCCGAATGGAAGGAAGAGATGGAACAGTGGAGCATTGAGCACTTCACATGGGTTTGTCCTTGGTTCCGTCCGAGCAATGTATTGATGAGATGCGGCAGTTACCCAAGCATACCCTTGATGGGCCTCAGAGGTTGCATAGCTTATTCACCTAGATTGGCTATGAGACAACTTATGAGGACTCAGATTGTTCCTACCAAAGAGGAGCTTGGAGGATTGTGTTTCTCCTTTGATTCCGAGCATCAGAGGGACATGCATGCTGTCATTAGAGCGTGGGAGAGACCAATCTACGAGGAAGATCGAGAGCTTGGAAAGCCTCGGGTATCCGTCTCCACCGACTACGAGATTTGGAGGAGCGAGAGGGGGGTGCCCCAACCATCCACCTCTTGCGCAACCGCAGTCACAAGGAGGGTGCTACAAGAACAAGTCGATGCCTTGACCAAGAAGCTGGAAATCATGGGAGCTCAGATGAGAGTTCTTGAAGAGAAAAACGAAGAATCCAGTTTCGCCATTGACGGTCTACAAAGGCAGTGCAAGAAAAAAGACCATGAGATAGAGCGGCTCAAGGACGAGTGTGCTAACCTTAATGAGAAGGCTACTCGGGCATCCAAAATGCCAAAGGTCGAACCGAGTAGTCAACTCCGAGATGTTGACGCAAAGATAGCACACCTTGAAGCCGAGTACGCAAGGCAGGCACAGTTGATCAAGTACATGCAGGATGACTTACTCTTGACTCGATCCGATGCGCAGCAATGGCGGGAAGTTGCTCAACAACAAACCGCAAGCCTTTCCGATTTTCGCAAGAAGGAAAAGGAAGGACTAGCACATATGGCTAAGCTCCAAGAGGAGAAGGATCGAGCCGAAGACGAGCTTAATGAGCTGCAAGCCATGATCAACTACCACATTCAAAAGGCGAAGGACGCTCAAAAGATTAGTGATGATATGAGCCAAGCAGTCCATACGCAAGTTGAGGCAATGGCCCGTCATGTAGAGGAAGCCGAAGATGAATGGAGAAGAAACATGAACCCGCCTGTGGGTTTCTATCGGTTATTCTCATTTTGTAAAAAAATTGCTTCAAAGCATTGTATAACAAGTTGTACACTTTCCTTGATTAATAAATTGAATTTTTGAGATCTATGGAATCTTTCAATTGCCTTTGCATTTCATAGTCATTCATTCGCATACATCCCTCCTAGTAATTTATTAATAACATTAATAAAAAGAAAGGATTAATCGATGTGTATGTTCAGAATGGATCGCACGCCGTTCATTATCAAATGTAAGCCAACAACCGCGCCAAGCGAACGCACATCAACTTCGTTGTTGGTAATCAAGACGAATAAAGGGGAAGGTCCGATACCATTGAAGATCACTGCTCCAAGACCTTTTCCCTACGAATCGAATAAGGCTGTGCCATGGATATACGACATCCATTCTTCTGCCGACAGCGATATCTCTAACATCGCTGGACTTGGGGGCATGACTAGGAGTGGCAGGATCTACACTCCCGAAGATCTTCACGATAAAGCTCCCAAGAATAAAGGAAAGGAAAAAGAAAAGAAAAAACCGAGGAAAATAAAGAATCCGAGGATAAAGATCAAAGGACGAAGAGGAACCAAGATCCTTCTCGACGTTCTTTAAGCCAGATCTTTAGGAAGGCCGGTTCACAAGCGTCAAGGCCGGTCGTCGTCATCAAGTGCTCTCCTCCTTCCGATAGGGATGTATAGACCTGATGACTGTTAGAGATCACTCCTCGGGGACAGCCCGACCCCCGAGCCTCGATAGGGCACATGTTTCCGCTAGAATTATAATAAAATCATTCTTTATTATTTCTTATTGCTTCTTTTCTTGCTTGCAATAAATTTCTAGACCACATTATTTTAACCCTGTTTGAATAAGCATGAATGAGGTTAAAATTGTCTTAATAACAATAAACCCGCATCATTTTTATGTGGAAGTGTGTATGACAACTTGGAGCACCATTCCTTGGCCTCGACAAGTGCCATCATGGATAAAAAAGAAATCCTTTAAAAACAAAAATCATAAAAACAAAAAAAGCTCGGCAGGAAACCCAAAAAGGGGGCTGCGCAAAAATAAGAGCAAAGAACCCGCTAGGAATCCCACGAAAGGGTGACCTAGGCAAAAGTTAGGGTTGCAAAAATGAACAAAAACAAAGGTCCGCTAAGACGCCACAAAGGGGTGTTTTAGGCAAAAATAAGGACAATCAAAAAGCGAAAATAAATCCATGATGGTACCATGAGCTGAATTCAAAAAGAAAGGTTCAAGGAAACTATTTAAGTTGTCGAATCACAATGTCAATAACAAGACTTCCTTAACTTCATAAGTGTTTAATCAAACAAGCCTAAACACATAAGCCTACCTTGGCCAGCCATTCTTACAAAAAACCATTTTTAAAACAATAATAATCCCCTCTAAAACACAAGCTTTTGAACAAAAAAATACCTTTCCCTTCTTTTCTCTTGTCCCAAACGATTTTAGAATAATCTAGTGGAAACATGGAGATATAGTGGTCAATAGGAGGGTTGACACGTCTTCTAAAGGAAGGGAAGGATCACTAGGTCGATGACACCAATCTCGATATAACACGCATCATTCCTCGGTTACAGAAATCGGCAGCGCACAGCCCGTCTAGAGGAATGGCAAAAATCCAAGCAAAGAAACGCATCGGTTAATTCTTTTAAAAAATAAATCAAATAGAATTAGGTGCATTGATGGAGAAGACTAGGAGAAGTGGATGTTGCTCTCCTCCTTGAAATCACCAATGCTAGGATCTTCTTCAAAGAGATTGGATTCCACTAAGATGTACACTTAAGGAAGAATGATTCTCGGACTTGAGGTTCCTAAGCTATGGAGGGAAGTATCCAAGCTCAAGAAACAATGGACTACTCACTTCAAAGAGAAGGAAAGAATGGAATTCTCCTAGGGTTTTGAGGTGAGAAGCTAGAAGACTTTGAAGGGGAAACTCGGCCAAAGGCTCTCAAATTTCAATATGAATCAAAGTAGTACAAATGGTGAAGGAGGTAGCATATATAATATCCGGAAATGGCTCACACTTGGCGCCAATGTGCTAGCCTAATGTGGCGCCAAGTTTTTGAATTCAAATTTGAATTTGAATTCAAAAAGTTAACTCACATGCAAGGTCCGGTCACATGGGTGTTTAGTGTCCATTTAGGTTGAATTTGATTAGCATTTAGGGTTGAATTTGTGTCACACTTGTTCAGCCAAGGTGGCGCAAACAATGTGACTCCAAATTCAACTTAAATGCAAGTCAAATTTAACCTAATGTTGCCTAATCCTCAATTTTAATAATTCCTCCTTAAAACCTAATCTAATGACCTAAATACAATGGTCTAATGAAAACAATCAATAGGAAATATTACAAGGAAAATAATGAGCCCAATATTGGGTACCAAAAGCCCAAAGGCCCATGAAGCCCAAAACTAGGCCCAACTAGCCTAAACCCTAATCTATGGTCAAAATACAAGACCAACATGAAAATAGATTCCTAAACTAAGAAAGTACAATTAAACATGGTGTATATTCAATTAAGCCCAAGTAAGAAGCACCCTAGGCCCACCAAGCCCATCGGGCCCACTAAGCTCTGAAGCAGTCAAATCTTCAAGTAACCTCCTGGCCATAGCTCTAGTGGTTGGGCCTTTAGCCCATTCTCTTCCATCATTCCCTCCCTCTTGAGAAGGATTCGTCCTCGAATCTGAAGACTCTTCCTCATCATCGCTAGCACCTACAAAAGGTTTAAGATCACTGACATTAAAAGTGGTGTTGACTCCATATTCAGAGGGTAAATCAAGTCTATAGGCGTTATCATTGATACGCTGTAAGACCTGAAAGGGACCATCTCCTCTAGGACTGAGTTTAGACTTCCTTTGATTTGGAAAACGTTCTTTTCTTAAATGAAGCCAAACCCAATCACCTTCCTCGAAGATCATAAACTTCTTGCCTTTACTTCCTTGTTTTGCATATTTCTCATTTTGATTTTGAATATGAATTTTAATCCTTTCATGAAGTTTCTTAACAAAATCAGCCCTTGAAGCCCCTTCCTTATGAATGAAATGTTCAACATTAGGAAGAGGTATCAAGTCCAAAGGAGTTAAAGGATTAAACCCATAAACAGCCTCAAAAGGAGAAATATTGGTAGTTTTATGAACTACCCTATTGTAGGCAAATTCAATATGAGGTAAAAACTCATCCCAAGATTTGTGATTACCCTTTAGGACTGCCCTAAGCATAGTAGACAGAGATCTATTCACTACCTCAGTTTGGCCATCTGTTTGAGGATGACAAGTAGTTGAAAAGAGGAGTTTAGTTCCTAGTCTTGACCATAAGACACGCCAAAAATGGCTTAGAAACTTTGTATCTCTATCTGAAACTATAGTTTTAGGAAGCCCATGAAGTTTAACCACATCTCTAAAGAAGAGTTTTGCAATGTTGCTTGCATCATCTACTTTGTGGCATGGAATAAAATGAGCCATTTTACTAAAACGGTCCACTACCACAAAAATAGAATCCATTCCCCTTTGGGTTCTAGGTAAACCTAGCACAAAATCCATGCTAATATCTACCCAAGGAGAAGAAGCAACAGGCAAAGGTGTGTATGTTCCATGAGGCATTACTTTAGACTTAGCTTGTAAACAAGCTAAACATCTAAAACAATGCCTTTGGACATCTTTTCGCATATGGGGCCAATAAAATTTTTCTTTTAGCAAACTAAGGGTTTTATCAACACCAAAGTGCCCCATAAGCCCACCTTCATGACTCTCTTTAATTAATAGTTTCCTAATGGATCCTTGGGGTATACACAATCTTCCTTCTTTGTATAAATACCCCTCAGCCATATAGAAACCATCAAAAGCTTTTTGTTGACATTTTTTATAATTAACACCAAATTCAAGATCTTCTTCATACAATTCCCTAATATTATCAAATCCAAGAATTTGAGTTCCTAGAGACACAAGCAAGGTATGTCTCCTAGATAAAGCATCAGCTACAACATTGGATTTTCCTTTCTTGAATTTAATAATATATGGAAATTGTTCAAGAAACTCTAACCATTTGGCATGTCTCTTATTTAATTTACCTTGACCTCTTAAATATTTAAGTGACTCATGGTCACTATGGATGACAAACTCTTTGGACACAAGATAGTGCTCCCAAGTTTGTAAAGCTCTAACCAAGGCATACAACTCTTTATCATAGGTAGGGTAATTGAGGGAGGCACCTTTTAGTTTTTCACTAAAATATGCAATGGGGTGTCCTCCTTGCAATAACACAGCTCCTATGCCAACTCCTGATGCATCACATTCTAGCTCAAAAGTCTTTTCAAAATTAGGTAGAGCTAAAATGGGTGCATTAGTAAGTTGATCTTTAAGTAATTGAAATGCTTGGTCATGCTTGGCAGTCCATTCAAATAAAATATCTTTTTTGACAAGCTCATTCAAGGGTGAAGCAATGCTAGAGAAGTTAGGTACAAATCTTCTATAAAAACTTGCTAAACCATGAAAACTCCTAACTTCACTAACATTCTTAGGCTTTGGCCACTCTTGAATGGCTTTAATTTTCTCGGGATCCACTTGAACCCCATTTTTGCTTACAATGAACCCTAGGAAAACCACATGATCCACACAAAAAGTACATTTTTCAAGATTTGCAAATAATTGGTTTTCCCTAAGGATCATCATAACTTCTCTAAGATGTCCTAAATGATCATCTTGAGACCTACTATAGATTAATATATCATCAAAATAAACAACCACAAATTTTCCTATACATTCTCTCAAGACATGATTCATAAGCCTCATGAATGTACTTGGTGCATTAGTTAGACCAAAAGGCATAACTAACCACTCATATAATCCAAATTTGGTTTTAAAAGCAGTTTTCCACTCATCACCCTTTTTAATTCTTATTTGGTGATAACCACTTTTAAGATCAATTTTAGAAAATATGGAAGCACCATGTAACTCATCAAGCATATCATCAAGTCTAGGGATTGGGTGCCTGTACTTGATTGTGATATTGTTAATGGCCCTGCAATCACAACACATTCTCCATTTTCCATCTTTCTTGGGCACTAACAATACAGGCACAGCACAGGGACTCAAACTCTTTTGTATCCAACCCTTATTCAATAATTCATGGACTTGATTCTCGATCTCCTTAGTTTCTTGAGGATTTGTTCTATAGGCTGGTCTATTGGGTAGACTAACCCCAGGCACAAAATCAATTTGATTTTCTATACCCCTAAAAGGAGGAAGGCCTTGTGGACCTTCACTAGGGAATATATCATCAAATTCTTTTAATAAATGAGAAACTTGAGGAGATAAAGAACTAAGTTCAATACTTAAATTATGACACTGAAGCATACCTTTACAAAGAAGAATGTAAGAAGGTTTTTCAACAATCAAAGTTTTTTTTTTTAAAGGTTCTTGTTGAATTCCTTCTTTTAGAAAAGATTTTTCTTCATCCTTCTTTGAAAACTTATGCTTCTTTTCCTTCTTTTCTTTTTTTTTATTCAAGTTTTTTTTTTCTTCTTCTCTTTTCTTTTTCATTTGTACTTGATCCTCTATCACTTGTGAAGGGGACAAAGGATGAAGTACAAATTTCTTTTCTTTATGAGTGAAAGTAATTTCATTGGTAAGGCCATTGTGCATGGTTTTCTTGTCAAATTGTCATGGCCTTCCCAACAAAATATGACAAGCTTCCATTGGAACTATGTCACAAACCACTTGGTCTTCATAGTTACCAATAGAGAACTTGACTTTCACTTGTTGATTAACATTAATATCCCCATCTTCATTAATCCAATGAAGTTGATATGGTTTCGGATGAGGAATAATAGTAAGACCAGGCTTCTCCACCAACCTTGTGCTACAACAGTTGCAACAAGACCCACTATCTACAATGAGAGAACAAGCATTGTCTAAAACTTTACACCTTGTGTGAAAAATGTTCTCCCTTTGTGAAAGTTGGAACTCATTAGGTTGGCTTCCTAGAAGCCTTCTAATCATGAGAAGTTGACCATCACAAGGATATGCACTTTCAATGGAATGGTCTTCCTCACTTGATTCACTATCACTTGAAGTAGTGGAACTAGACTCATCAACACTACTATAAATGTCTTGCCCCTTCAAAATCATCACCTTTTTAGTTGGGCATTGAGAGGCTATGTGTCCTCTCCCAAGACACTTAAAGCATTTGATATCACTAGTTTTGCTACTAGAAGTGACAATATTTTTATTTTTATCATTTTCTTTTTCTTTTTCTTTTTCTTTGCCAAATTTCTTAGAGGAATCAAAGTGACCCTCCCTCTTGTAATCTTTCTTAACATAAGAGCTAGATTGAGTTTTTCCTTTAAAAGAGGATTTTCTCAAATTTTGTTGTTCCACCCTTATACAAAGTTGGACCAAATCATCAAGGTCCCTATAAGGGAGTAACTCAACTCTATCTCTTATGTCAAAATTAAGACCACTTAGAAATCTAGCTATGGTCAATCTTTCTTCTTCCCTTATCCCAGCCCTCATGAGATATAACTCCATCTTTTGCCTATACTCCTCAACACTCATACCCTTTTGTTGGAGTCTTTGGAGCTTATCCATAAGCTCCCTACTATAATAAGAAGGAATGTGCCTTCTTCTCATAGCACTCCTCAATTCATTCCAATAAGTGATGGGAGGATCATTGTGAAGTCTTCTCTCTCTTTCCAAGGATGTCCACCAATACATGGCTTGTCCTTGAAAAGCTAGGGTGGCCAAAGGAACTTTTCTTTCCTCACCTACTTGATGACAAGTGAAGATTTGCTCCACTTTCATCTCCCAATCCAAGTAGGTGTCCACATTATCTTTTCCATGAAAGTAAGGGAGATCAACCCTTGATTCCCTCACTTTGTGTTCTTTAATGACTCTCCTAGGTGTTGGTTGATAGTAAGCATCCATATGCATACTACCATCATTATTTTGACTTTGAGAATCATTGGAGCTCTTGGTTGAGCTCCTAGAAGAACCTTTTGGAATTTTATTTTTATTTAAACTTTTTAAAAGTTTTTCTTCTCTTTGCTTAATCTTTTGGATTTCTTGTTCCAAAGCCATGATTTGTACTTCTTTTTCAAGTTTCTCTTTTTGTTTTTGAAGCATCTCATCATTTTTCCAAAGTTTTAGTGCTTCAACCTCCTTGACAATTCTTTCAAAACTTTTAGGAGTATCAAAGTCACTACTACCTTGAGAATGATGACTCATGGTTAAGCAAAAAGATTTTGTATGCTATGCAAAAAGTTATAAAATGTTTTTGGTCTTTTCTAGGAATGAAAATAGCACTTGGAAGTCTAAGTGTACAAGTTGCACTATCAAGGGAGGTGAGCTACAAAGAGCCACTTAATAACCAAGCCTTTTCAAGTGGAAATCACTAAACTCCTTTGTGGTATTTCCAATTCCTCAAAACTTTTCACAAAAATTTTTTTTTTTGTATGCTTTTTCACAATTTGTTTGTTTTTGACACTTAACTAAACGTGAGCAAATAAAACTACACAAGTCTAGACGTTTATAGGCAACAAAGTAAAGCAATTAAGTACAAGAAAACTTAAAAGAAGCAAGTTAAGCAACTAGTCGGATATCCTAAGTGGAAGCTTGAAACATATGAAATTTCCAAGCCACTTCCACTAGTACTACACGTGAGAGTCTATCAAGGATATAGATATACCTGACCAGCTTCTTAATACTCCCTCCAAGCTTTACAAATTGGTTTAAAAATACAAGAGAATTGACAAAAATTAAACTAGCCTATAAAGCAATAAAGTGGCGGCTTTGAAAACCAATTAGTGGTGGTTTTGTGTTCAATATGCTTCAATATGCTGCTCCTGGACCTGCAAAAGAAACACAACAAAGAGGTTAAGGTGGCTGCCTCACAAGGTGAAGGAATTGGTCACTCAAGTGAAGGATATTTAGGATGATTTTGGTCACTAAATTAGGTCAAATTTGGTGATTATAGTGTCCAAAATTTTTCCTACTCTTTGTTGAGCAATGCTTGATCCTTGAGCAAGGATTTAAGGCGACTTCCAGCACAGGAAATTATTGAAAGAAAACTAGACAAGCAACAAAGCACAATTTGAAAAGCTTATACCAAAATTAAGAGTAATAGATGTATATGACAAGACTCAAAGAGGTTCAACAAGTAAAACTGAAAATTAAGACTCCAAATAAAAGCTAGCACTCAGAGAGAAGAGTTCCTAGATAGGTACTAGAATAGATGAACAAAACAAAAAAAATTTGAAGACAATTGGACAAGTATAGCAAAAGTAGTAGCCAAAACAAAAACAAGGAATCAAGTAGGTTTTTCAACTTGTATACCTCTCGGCTTTTTCCTTTTAATTTTCTTTCTCTATTTTTTTTTTTTAATTCTTTCTTTTTCCAGTATCAAATTAAGAGTCCAGAGAGTATATTTGCCTTTTGTTTCAAAATTTTTAAAGATTCCAAGCTATAGAAACCGAGAATACAAATCAGCCAAAAATTAGGTCAAATTTCAAGTGAAAATGATAAACTAGTGCACTAGTTTTAGGTTTTGGTTTGGATTCTTTTTGAACTATTTTTCTTTTGAACTTTAGGTCTTTTCTTTTTTTTAGGCTCTGTTTTATCTCTGTTTTTCAGCCTCTTTTTTTTTAAAAAAAATTTGAATCCACAAGAAAAAGTGCACTAGAAGTAGGTTAAACACTTGAAATTTTAGGTCACAAAATTTTTAAGAGATTTTCAAAGGAAAGTGAATTGAAAACTTAAGTACACAATAGAAACCTAACTCTAAAGAAATTTGCTAGAACTAATAGCAAATTATGAATACAATAAGGTAAAAGAAAAGCACATATAGGTAAGCACAAAGAGAAGCAAACCGAGAGCCAAAATAATGAACAATGCACTTAACACAAAATTAGGTCAACATGCTATTCAAGGAATTTTGTGACATAAAAGGACTACACACAAACTCTAAGAAAAAACAAGATTAAAAACCAAAATCTAATGCATATGCATGAGGTCCAATCACAGACACATACAAGAATGGAGAAACTCAAAGAAAACAAATTATAAGCACAAGCAAAAAGTTCCTAAACAAGTTGATTGAGGAAGAAAATCAAGAACAATCAACCAATGGATCTATGAACACAAGAACATCAACAATATAGATCCGAAAATTGAAACTCAAATTAAGACAAGACAAACACAAGAACACAAGAACACGGACACAAAAAATGAAGAACACTTATCTCCTTGAAGACCTTGCTCTTGATACCAAAAATGATGGAGAAGACTAGGAGAAGTGGATGTTGCTCTCCTCCTTGAAATCACCAATGCTAGGATCTTCTTCAAAGAGATTGGATTCCACTAAGATGTACACTTAAGGAAGAATGATTCTCGGACTTGAGGTTCCTAAGCTATGGAGGGAAGTATCCAAGCTCAAGAAACAATGGACTACTCACTTCAAAGAGAAGGAAAGAATGGAATTCTCCTAGGGTTTTGAGGTGAGAAGCTAGAAGACTTTGAAGGGGAAACTCGGCCAAAGGCTCTCAAATTTCAATATGAATCAAAGTAGTACAAATGGTGAAGGAGGTAGCATATATAATATCCGGAAATGGCTCACACTTGGCGCCAATGTGCTAGCCTAATGTGGCGCCAAGTTTTTGAATTCAAATTTGAATTTGAATTCAAAAACTTAACTCACATGCAAGGTCCGGTCACATGGGTGTTTAGTGTCCATTTAGGTTGAATTTGATTAGCATTTAGGGTTGAATTTGTGTCACACTTGTTCAGCCAAGGTGGCGCAAACAATGTGACTCCAAATTCAACTTAAATGCAAGTCAAATTTAACCTAATGTTGCCTAATCCTCAATTTTAATAATTCCTCCTTAAAACCTAATCTAATGACCTAAATACAATGGTCTAATGAAAACAATCAATAGGAAATATTACAAGGAAAATAATGAGCCCAATATTGGGTACCAAAAGCCCAAAGGCCCATGAAGCCCAAAACTAGGCCCAACTAGCCTAAACCCTAATCTATGGTCAAAATACAAGACCAACATGAAAATAGATTCCTAAACTAAGAAAGTACAATTAAACATGGTGTATATTCAATTAAGCCCAAGTAAGAAGCACCCTGGCCCACCAAGCCCATCGGGCCCACTAAGCTCTGAAGCAGTCAAATCTTCAAGTAACCTCCTGGCCATAGCTCTAGTGGTTGGGCCTTTAGCCCATGCTCTTCCATCATGCATCATACCGCATACATGCATACAGATGATAGGTGTACTGGAAGATCACTTATTCTCTGTTTATTGAAAAAACAAACAAAAAACAAAAAAACAAAAAAACAAAAAATAAACTTCAGAAAAAAACAATGCGCCCGTACCATGTTCAGTACGCCCGTACTAAAATTAGGGTTATGAACAAATTTTCAACTCAATACGGGCGTACTGAAATGAATACGGCAGCATTGGCCATAACGTCCACACCAATACGGGCGTATTGAATTCAATACGGCCCGTATTGGCCCATTCTTTTGTACATCAACAACATCTTCATTCCTCTGCATACTTTATCTGTGAGTGTGTTTGAGATCCCTCCGATGCCAAAAAAAAAGCCAAAATCGACAAAAAAAGAGAAAAGGCAAAATTCAGAAAATACAGAATAACTGAGCCTGGAGAGGCTTGCCGAAATAATACTCCCCAGAGATATCTCAGCTTGCACTCTTGGGCCGAATTCCCAGTGAAAGCTATCAGAGCAAGATTAGCAAGATTCCCCAATGGAAGCATGATCATCCAAACAGAGCATCCGCGTCAAAAGACTCAGACTTCCTCAGTGGAAGATGGCTTTCCAACTCAAGCGACGAGTGAAGCTAAGCCTGCAGAGGCTTTCTAAATAATACTCTGGAATACACAAGATCCTCAATCCCCATTCTCCTACTCAGAGGCACTCCTTCAAAAAAAAAAAAAAAAAAAAAAAAAAAAAAAGGAAAATCAGAAAAGATCAAAATGACAGAATCCCCCAGCGGACAACAGCCTACGCAGAGGCAGCAAAACCAGCAAAATCAAAAAAGAGTCACCCGAATAAGGATAACCGGGATACTCCACCACCGTCGAAAGGACGTCAACCAACCATAAGGCACCGCTCACATCAGAAAGAGCATCTTTGTGTCTACGTCCCCAAGGAATCAGAATTTCCCCAGTGGGCACCAACTACGCAATGGAAAGTTGGGACACAAGAACCTATGAGTAACTGTACATCCCCTAGACGGATCCCTGCGCTATCCAGCCCTCAGCGGCACCCAAATCGAAAACAACCGTCGAAACAGCATCGTGGACTGTGGAGACAAAATCATCTCAAATCCCTGGAGAGGGTAAACTCACGCTACCAAAGTGACCAGAAGCACGGAGGTATGCAACCCTGGGGAGGGCAAACCGCAGACCCTGGAGAGGGCAAACTCACGCTACTGAGGTTGTCAGAAACACCGAAGTATGCAACGAGCCTGGAGAGGCGACGACTAATACTCAGCTACCGACGTCGTCAGAAACACGGAGGTATGCAGCTACCAAGGTTGTCAGAAACACCAAGGTATGCAACGAGCCTGGAGAGGCGACGACTAATACTCAGCTACCGACGTCGTCAGAAACACGGAGGTATGCAGCTATCGAGGTTGTCAGAAACACCAAGGTATGCAACGAGCCTGGAGAGGCGACGACTAATACTCAGTTACCCCGTCGTCAGAAACACGGAGGTACGCAGCTGCCAACATCGTCAGAAACATGGAGGCATGCACACCCTGGAGAGGGCAAACTCACGCTACTGAGGTTGTCAGAAACACCAAGGTATGCAACGAGCCTGGAGAGGCGACGACTAATACTCAGCTACCCCGTCGTCAGAAACATGGAGGTACGCAGCTGCCAACATCGTCAGAAACATGGAGGCATGCACACCCTGGAGAGGGCAAACTCACGCTACTGAGGTTGTCAGAAACACCAAGGTATGCAACGAGCCTGGAGAGGCGACGACTAATACTCAGCTACCTCGTCGTCAGAAACACGGAGGTACGCAGCTGCCAACATCGTCAGAAACATGGAGGCATGCACACCCTGGAGAGGGCAAACTCACGCTACTGAGGTTGTCAGAAACACCAAGGTATGCAACGAGCCTGGAGAGGCGACGACTAATACTCAGCTACCGACGTCATCAGAAACACGGAGGTATGCAGCTGCCAACATCGTCAGAAACATGGAGGCATTGTCGCCACCGGCCCAAACGGGCCTCGGCGGTCGCGAAGACGGTCGAGCTCGCTTTTATTTTAGTTTTGAAAACGTATTGGATTATTAGAACGACTTGTTCTCAAACTGAGACCTTGTCGATCTTATCCAATTTATTTATTAAATGTCTCACCAATCCATGTTAATCCCAAGCGGGACCCTCCATGGACTAGTGGTTTTCGTAGTAAAAGGGTTCATGGAGTCGCCACCAATGTTTTACTCAAAACATTGGAAAAAGGGTTCATGGAGTCCCTAAGATGATGCATGATATTGCTTGGTTTTGGGTAAATATCATTTTTCTTTTGGATATTTAATTTGTATCTTTTTTGTATTTTTTTGGGTGAAAAGGGAAACTACCTATATGAATGCAATGAAGGTAGATGTTAACACCATGTACTAGAAGATATTTATTTCTATTTATTCTTTTTATTTTAAAAAAAGAATGTTGTATGTTTAAAAGGTGCAAATATATGCTCATACAATGTCACATAAAAAATGCACACACAATTCACTCATCCACGAACAGTCACGAGCGAATCACGAGGTAGGGGTATCCTGCAGAAATGGTGCATATTCAAGGTGGTTCTAACTGTTCTCACCAGTCCAAGGCCCCCAAGGTGCCCCCATTATAGGGACCCAATTCCTCTTATCGTAGGTCGATGGAAAGCTCCAACGCACCGTCGGACTCAAGTTCATGGTTATCACCTTGAGTGATGTTTTCCGACAACGGTCTACGGGCACCTATAGACCCATTCGACAACCGGCCGTACTAACATCCACTCCCTATGGTTAATCACTCATGCCCTCGGGTATAGAGGGAACTGTTGTGTGCAAAGGTTTGTGTGCAATTTATTTCAAACAATTGCGTAAATTTAAAAATACAACAGTTATTAAAAGCCAAATAGATAAACATGTTATCATACAAGTGAGGGGTAATAAAGTAATTTTAACTATTATTTGTTAAAAACAATCTGTCACTAAATGGGACTGACTCTCGAGGCTTCCCCAGTGAAGTCGCCATCTGTCGCCACCGGCCCAAACGGGCCTCGGCGGTCGCGAAGACGGTCGAGCTCGCTTTTATTTTAGTTTTGAAAACGTATTGGATTATTAGAACGACTTGTTCTCAAACTGAGACCTTGTCGATCTTATCCAATTTATTTATTAAATGTCTCACCAATCCATGTTAATCCCAAGCGGGACCCTCCATGGACTAGTGGTTTTCGTAGTAAAAGGGTTCATGGAGTCGCCACCAATGTTTTACTCAAAACATTGGAAAAAGGGATAAGGCAATTGATTTTATAAATCAACTTCGGCCATTACAACCAGAGTTGGGTAAGGGAGTCGGTTACGTGTGGGGAAGGTGTTAGCACCCCACAACGCCCCTTTCGGGTTCCCTATGACAGATTATTTCTAAAAATAATAGCGTAAAATTACTAAATTACCCCTATTTATTCTAAGCAATTATAAATTAACTATCTACATGATGACAGTTTAAATGTGCACACAGAAAGCAGTAAAAGGAAGGATTTAAGAAGAAACCTTTGAAGCGTGCTTTTATATATTTCGTAAAACTGGGAAGCTTTTTGGCGTTCCCTCGCTCTACAAGCCCGCTCGCTCCCTCCTATAAAATTTTAACTATGGAAATCCGGAGGATTTCCCTTCGACTAGGTTCGATCCTCAAGCAAAATGGCTCGGGGCTCAAGAACTTCGTCGGATCAACTCTCCGAGTGATTTCTAGGGCAGAACACTGCTCAAAAACCCCAGAATACTCAAGGAGAGGGTTGAAACTATGTTCAAAAGTGTGGAATGACGTCCAATTGACGTCATATTTATAGGGAACAGGCCCAATACGGGCTACAGAATCAATACGGCCGTATTGAAATTTTTGAACTTCAATACGGCCGTATTGAGTTCAATACGGCCGTATTGAAGCTCAGAAATTTCAATACGGCCGTATTGAGTTCACTGCGGCTGTATTGAAGCTTCAATACGGCCGTATTGATTTCAGTACGGCCGTATTGATGTTTCAGAAACTTCAATACGCTGTATTGAGTTCACTGCGGCCATATTGAAGCTTCAATACGGCCGTATTAAGTTTAGTACGGCCGTATTGGGCTTCATTCCCTCCACTTTCTTATTTTGAGCTATTCTAAGACCTCTAGACCTACAGAGAACCCTCCTAGGGCCTTCCAGGAGTCCTTCTGGCTGATCTTCCTTCAGTCTTCGAGAGTCTTCAAGCTTTATTTCCGACCCGGACAATTTTAGGGGTCTACAGGCATGCACACCCTGGAGAGGGCAAACTCACGCTACCGAGGTTGTCAGAAACACCGAGGTATGCAACGAGCCTGGAGAGGCGACGACCAATACTCAACCTGGAGAGGCTACTCAACAGTTTTCCCACCTGAAGACACTACAAGTCGGAAGGGTGGCCTGTTCCCCGGACAATTGGGTCAACTCCTTTACTTATCAACCGGTACACCAAAAAGCCGTTTGACTAAGTAAAGGGGGGGCAGCTGTAGACCCCTAAAATTGTCCGGGTCGGAAATAAGACTCAAAGACTCTCGAAGACCGAAGGAAAGTCAGCCGGAAGGACTCCTGGAAGACCCTAGGATGATTCTTTGTAAGTCTAGGAGTCTTAGAGTAGCTTAGAATAAGGGTGTGCGAGGATTGGAGCTCAATACGCCCTCCCAGAGGTTCAGTACGGCCGTACTGAGCCATTTGAACTGCAATACGGCCGTAGTGAACTCAATACGGCCGTACTGAAGTTTTTGAACTTCAGTACGGCCGTACCAAATTCAATACGGCCGTACTGTAGTTCAAAAAACTTCAGTACGGCCGTACCAAATTCAATACGGCCGTACCGTAGTTCAAAAACCCAGTACGGGCCGTATTGACCTCCCAGGCCGTATTGCGCCTCAATCCTATAAATAGGACGTCATTGGCACGTCCTCCCACACTTTTTACACATTCCTCAACCCTCCTGCTGAGTATTCTTGGGTTTTTGAGCTATTCTCTGCCCTAGATATCTCTCCGGGAGCCGATCCGACGAAGTTCTTGAGTCATGAGCCATTAGCTTGAGATTCGAACAAGTCGAAGGGAAATCTCTTTGATTTCCATAGTAAAAATTATCTTTAGGGGAAAGGAGCGAGCGGACGTGTAGTGGGAAGGAGCGCCAAAAAGCCTCCTAAACTTCGTTTTGAATATATAAAAGCCCGCTTCAAAGGTTTCTTTCTAAATCCTTTCTTTTACTGCTCTTATTTATTGCTTTTTTATTATTGCATTGCATGTTTAGAGCTTTCGTCATGTAAATATTTTATCTATAATCGTTTCTAATAAATAAGGGTAATTTAGTAACTTTACACAGTTATTTATGAAATAATCCGTCATAGGGAACCCGAAAGGGGCGTTGTGGGGTGCTAACACCTTCCTCGCACGTAACCGACTCCCTTACCCGACTCTGGTTGTAATGGCCGAAGTTGATTTGCGAAAATCAATTGCCTTATATCTTTTTCCAATGTTTTTTGTAAAACATTGGTGGCGACTCCAAGAACCCCTTCTTTTTGCGAAAACCACTAATCCATGGAGGGTCCCGCTTGGGATTAACATGGATTGGTGAGAGTCATTTAAACAAAATTGTTAGCTCGATGAGATCTCAGTTTGAGAATAAGTCGTTCTAACAATCCATCATCTTTCAAAACTTAAAAAGAGTCCGACCATCGTCGCGAATGCCAACGTCCGTTTCGGCGGGTGGCGACAATCACCAAACACTTTGAGCTTTAGGATACCATTGTTGATGGCTGCTTGGATTCCCAACGCGCAAGCCTCTTATTCAGCCATGTTGTTTGTACAATCGAAGTTGGGTCTTGCCGTTATGGGAATGTATTTTCCTTGTGGAGAGATTAGCACTGTGCCAATCCCTCGTCCAAGCATGTTGGAGGCTCCATCAAAATACATGGTCCACGCATCATCTTTAGGCTCTTCATGTTGTAGATTCATTATATCCTCATCAGGGAAATTATCCTGAAGGGATTGGTAGTCGTTGGTCGGCCCGTGTGCTAGGTAATCAGCTAGGGTACTGCCCTTGATGGCCTTTTGTGTGACATGTATGATGTCAAATTCTGATAACTGTACTTGCCATCGGGAAATCTTCCCAGTGATTATTGGTTTGTCGAACACGTACTTAATTGGATCCATTTTGGAAACCAACCAAGTAGTATGCCTAATCATATACTGCCTGAGCCGTTGTGTTGCCCATGCTAACGCACAACACGTCTTTTCTAATGGCGTGTAGCGGGTTTCATAGTCGAGAAATTTCTTGCTCAGGTAGTAGATGGCTCGTTCTTTCTTTCCCGTTTCATCTTGTTGTCCTAGCACACCTCCCATGGACTCATCAAGCACGGTTAAGTAGAGGATTAATGGTCTTCCCTCGACAGGTGGCACCAATACTGGTGGATTGGCCAAGCACTGTTTGATCTTATCAAAAGCTTGTTGACAATCCTCATCCCAAGATTCGGAATGATTCTTGCGCAACAGCCTGAATATTGGTTTGCACGTGTCAGTCAACTGTGCGATGAACCTTGCGACATAGTTCACCCTGCCGAGGAATCCTCTTATCTCTTTCTCGGTCTTAGGAGGAGGCATTTCCATTATTGCCTTCACTTTATCGGGGTCCACCTCTATGCCTTTTTTACTGACGATGAACCCGAGAAGCTTACCCGACCGAACTCCGAAAGTACACTTAGCCGGATTTAGCTTAAGCTGATACTTGCGAAGCCGGTTGAATAATTTTCTCAAATATTGGATATGGTCCATTTCGTCCTTTGACTTTGCGATCATGTCGTCCACGTATACTTCGATTTCTTTGTGGATCATGTCGTGGAATAACATCACTATCGCTCGTTGGTAGGTGGCACCCGCATTTTTGAGTCCAAAAGGCATCACCCTGTAGCAGAAAGTGCCCCAGGGTGTAATGAAGGAAGTTTTCTCGCGGTCTTCCACATTCATCTTGATTTGGTTGTACCCAAAGTACCCATCCATAAAGGAATAGAGTGTGTTCGTGGCTGTATGATCCACTAGTGTATCGATGTGCGGTAAGGGAAAATCGTCCTTTGGACTGGCACGATTCAGATCCCTGTAGTCAACACAAACTCTAACCTTTCCATTCTTTTTAATGACTGGCACGATGTTAGCCAGCCATTCGGGATACTGAGATACAGCCAAGAATCCCGCGTCTAATTGCTTTTCTACCTCCTCCTTGATCTTTAAAGACCACTCGGGCTTGATTCGTCGGAGCTTTTATTTGACGGGTCGAAACCCTTCTTTCAACGGTAACTTGTGCTCGACGATGTTAGAGTCCAAACCGGGCATATCATGATACGACCATGCAAATACGTCCTTATATTCCCTTAACAATTGGATCAATTGCGCCCTTATTTCATCACTGATATGGGTCCCAATGTTGACCTCTTTTATCTCTTGTGTTGGTCCCTACGGTTAGAATCTAGAAGGGGGGGTTGAATAGATTCTATGTTATTTTTCCTTTTCTTCTTTGCTTTCTAAATCTTTACCAAACAAATCTTGATTTAAAACAAACCTTTAAACATAAAAGGTAATTCAGAGTTATAAATGCACAGCTTATCCAACAAGATTTGAATAACAAGATATGTAAAGATTGAATTTATCAATTACCAAGAATCTTTAAAGTTCAGTTTCTGCAGATAATGTTTTTCTTCATACAACATTAATCAAGAAACTTATACAGAATGTAAAGAGTGTAAGGGTTAAGAAAATCATGCACCAAGATATATACTGGTTCAGCCATCCAAAGGCCTACATCCAGTTTCAGATTTAGATACACCTCTAAATCCAGTCAAATCCACTATTGATATTCTTTACAAGCACCCTGCACAAGCAATATCCAATCAATGAATTTAACAAGCAAATCTTGACACCCACAAGATTAACAAACCATTTCTTGACTCCACAAGAAACATATAACCCAAGAATATTGATCCCACAATATCCTACTTGAGAAAAACCTATCTCAAGATTTCTCTTTACACAACTCTTCCAGAGATTCTCTAATCTCAAGAGTTAAAACCATTCAAACAATAACAAAAGATCAGAAACGAGTACACCTGTTCGTGTAGATATGATCTTCAACAACGTAAACCAGTTTAGAATGAATTTTCTATATGAACTTCATCTTCTTGAATTGATCTTGCACACTTCTTTTTCCAAAAGTTGATTTTCAGCAGATATGTTCTTTCTTTCTTTTTCAGAAAATCTTTTTCTCTTTTGCAGTAATGTGTATTCTAAAAAAAAGTCTCTCTTGTTCGTGTAAGTATTTCTCTTTTTTCCGTGTGTGAAAATTCTCTTTTTTTTTCTCTTCTTAAAAAAAAAACTTCAGTTTTAATCTTATTTAAAGACAATTTTCATGTGCAAGGAAACAGTTATTTCAGTTATATTCATAACAGAGATAATCTATTACCTGTGATGGTAATCTATTACCACGAGTTAGAATAACTGAACTAATTGTTTCAGCTCCTGTTTTAATCTATTACCTAACATGGTAATCGATTAACACGATGCCAAAATAACACAAAACTCACATTTGGAACAGAGGTAATCGATTACTTTAAAGAGGTAATCGATTAACACGATCCTTTTTCCTCTTGAAATCATCAGAATCAGTTTGGTAATCTATTACCACACATGGTAATCGATTATTCCAGTATCAATCAGTTTTTCAACATGAGTCAGGTAATCTATTACCAGTTCAGGTAATCTATTCCTTAACTCAGAAAATTTCTGATGTTTTCAAGTTTTCATTTAAAGTCTCAAACACTCAGTAAATTAATACTTCATGTTCTCAACAATGAATGAAATAAGAAAAATGAGTATTATGATATTTTCACCTTCATGTTAATTACTAATTTTTAACACATAACAAACAAACACATACAAGCCTAATCTTTTAAACAATCAATACATTATCCTTTTGACATAGGCTTAAAATAAAAAGCAACATGAACAAAACATCAAAACTAAAACTTCTAGGGAACATCTTCCAGATGTAGATTCTTCAATCTTCAACAATCTCCCCCTTTTTGGTTTTGATGAGCCAAACTCTTCATGTTGACTTTCACAATCATCATGTTGTTTTGTTTCACTTGTTTGTTTGAAATTTGAACTTGAATTTGAACCTGCATATGTCTAGAACAAAAACTTCCATACAAAGCATTATGCAGTTCTATTTCCATTTCTTTCTTATACAATACATAAACAACCATATAAACATTTAATCAGTTTCTCATGAATTTCTCCCCCTGTTTGGCTTAACCAAACCAAAAAAAACAGAGTAAACAGAGAAATAACATGATACTTATGCAACAAAAACAACAAGCACTTAATAAGACTTTCATCATATAAGCATTAAAAATGTTCAGAAGCATGCAAATACTACAACTATTACAAACTTTAAGTCTGAAATATAAATCAAAGTATTTATGCAGAACAAATTAAAATGCAGTGCCTAAAATGTAATGCATAACTAAAGTTCTTCAGGGTAGGGTATGTTCATCGCATCCAGTCGTTCAGATATAGATTCAAAACAAGCCTTCAGCTCTTGATAATCTCTTCTCTGAGTTTCTCTGATGTCATCTAGCTTTGCCAGAACAGATAGCTCAAAAGTAGAAAGAGGCTTGGGCTCTTCAGCACCTTCCTCTTCTTCAGTTTGAACTTCAGGTTGAGACGGCTCTGTAGTCTCAGCAGTAGGAACATCTTCCTTTGCTATCCAACCAGCATCTGTTTTCACTAGCTTCATCATTTTCAGAGCTCTATCCTTGATATCATGAACATCTCTGGTGACCTCTTTTGCTTCACCAGTTAAGGGAACTTTATAGAACACCAATACCTTGCTTATGAACACAGCATATGGACACTTGCAGTCCATTAACCTCCTTGTCTTTAGCATTATGTCTTCTACCACATATACCCAATCAACTTGAATGTTGTTCTTAAAAGCTGCGAGCAGTGCCATATCTTCTTCACTGATTTGTGCGTGATTGCTCCCCCTTGCTGCCAGAATCCAGACAATTACATAATGTAGGAGTCTATCTTCCATTCGTAGACCTCCAGCATTATATGTAATTTTCCTCTTTTCTTTTCTTTTGTATTCTTTATTAGCCTCCCAGGCTGAAACATCCCTCAGCATACTCATAAAAAACGTATCTTTATCTATTAAGAAATTTTTCATCTTTAATTCATTGAAGGTAGGTTTAATACCATTTCTGGTTAATCCACCAATCTTCAAAAATACATCAGCAGATAGAGTAACTTTTATTCCTTTAACTTCTGAAACCAAAGCACCATTTTCATCTTTTCCCAAATTTGAGTAAAAGACCCTAACAAGATCAGGGTAGTACAGTCCACTTAACCCAACAAATTTGCTAACTCCTTGACTAGATAGCAGAGTAGGAAATGTAAAACCTTGCTCTATAAGCCAAGACGAGTAGAGTACCTTTGGAGCCACAATGTCTTTGCAAGCAAAAGACTCATTGAAAGTTTCCTCTTGAGACTTCCTTGTGAACCACGAATGAGAATATTCTTCTTCAGGTTCTGGACGAGAGGACTCTTGTTTCTTCTTTTTAGATGTACCTTGACCTTGAGTAGTAGGACGAGGGTAATCTCTGTTGGCTATGTGCTTTACACGCTTTCCTTTGCCAAGACTTTCCATGAATGGGGCTTAGGGTTAGGTTTTGAAATAGATTTTGAGATAGAAAAGGGAACCAGGGGTTTCGTTCGTTTTAGTTTGAAGTAAAAATGGAGAGAGTTTTGAATTAATTTGAATTCGAAACAGATTTAAAGAGGGTTTTTGAGTAAAAAAAAACAGGGGTTCGCGTCAGGTAATCGATTAACCCAGTTGGTAATCGATTATCTCGCAACTGAAACAGGGTAATTATGCAAGTGAGTGAGTGGTAATCGATTAACCCGCATGGTAATCGATTATCACAGTGGGTATGCATCAGAAATTGCATCAAAGTAGCAGAGGTAGTCGATTACTGAAAATTGATAATCGATTACTGCTGTTGATTTTTCAGCAATTTCTTCATTTCTTCCAATGGTAATCGATTAACCCGATAGGTAATCGATTATCACAGAGAAATGTGTGCAGATACAGGGCATACTGTGTTTTGTGTGATTTCCTATTATGAGTGCACATACATCAAGTTTAAACCTATAAGTGCTTAGCAATTTCATGCATATTCACACAATCATACTTTAATTATGAGATTTAGGATAGATTGGACTCACTAATGATACCAAGATTGGTTCTTAGCTTGAAAAATCTTTCCTTTGGTAGAGGCTTTGTAAAGATGTCAGCAAGTTGATCTTCTGACATTATGAATTTGATGTCACAGTCTCCTTTCTCTACATGATCTCTGATAAAGTGATGTCTAACTTCAATGTGCTTAGTTCTTGAGTGTAGAATAGGATTCCTTGAAATGTTAATTGCACTTGTGTTGTCACACTTCAGTGGTATGTGATCAATCTTCAAACCAAAGTCTTGAAGTTGATGTTTAAACCAAATTGACTGAGCACAGCAGCTTCCAGCAGCTATATACTCAGCTTCAGCAGTTGAGAGTGCTACACAAGCTTGTTTCTTGCTCTGCCACGATATGAGACATTCTCCAAACGTGTGGCACGTTCCACTTGTACTTTTCCTATCCAATTTACAACCAGCAAAATCGGAGTCAGAGTAACCAGTTAAAGATGGAGAAGTACCTTTAGGATACCACAATCCAACATTGATTGTGCCTTTCAAATACTTCAGTATTTTCTTTACAGCCTTCAGATGTGATTCCTTTGGTTTTGATTGGAATCTAGCACATACACATACACTGTACATGATGTCAGGTCTGCTAGCTGTTAGATACAGAAGAGATCCAATGATCCCTCTATACATTGATTCTTCAACATCTTTTCCTGCAATATCACTATCTAGATAACAATTAGTAGACATAGGAGTATTTGATATCTTACAATTCTCCATATCAAATTTCTTTAACAGTTCTTTGCTATATTTAGTTTGATGTAGAAAAATTCCATTTTCCATTTGTTTGACTTGTAGTCCTAGGAAGAAGCTTAATTCTCCCATCATAGACATATCAAACTCCTTCTGCATATTGGAAACAAATTCTTCACAAAGAGATTGGTTAGTTGATCCAAATATTATATCATCAACATAAATCTGAATCAGCAGAATATCTTTTGATTTTCTCTTTATGAAAAGAGTTTTATCAACATTACCTCTTTGAAAGTCATGAGTTAGTAGAAACTTACTCAGCCTTTCATACCATTTCCTTGGAGCTTGTTTCAGTCCATACAAAGCTTTCTTGAGCTTGTAAACATGCTTAGGTAATTTGCAGTCAACAAAACCAGGTGGTTGATCTACATAAACTTCTTCATCAATTAGACCATTTAAAAATGCACTTTTCACATCCATTTGATATAGTTTGAAATCAAACACACAAGCAAATGCAAGTAAAAGCCTAACAGCTTCTAATCTAGCAACTGGAGCATATGTTTCACCAAAGTCTATACCTTCCTGTTGATTGTATCCTTTGGCTACTAATCTAGCTTTATTTTTAACTATTACACCTTCTTCATTTAGTTTGTTTCTGAAAACCCATTTTGTACCAATGACATTCATATTCTTATTGAAAGGAACTAAAATCCAAACATCATTTCTTTTGAATTGATTCAGTTCATCATGCATGGCCATTATCCAGAATTCATCTTTTAATGCATGTTCCACACATAATGGTTCAATTTGAGAAACAAATGCCATATCATCACTTAGAAGATTAAAAGAGTGTCTAGTAGAAACTCCCTTATTTATATCTCCAAGAATGTTATCCAGAGATAGATCTTTGGGTTTCCTCCATTCTTTGGGTAGTGATGTGTCTTCAGATGGTGTTTTCTGCTGTAGTTCCAGTTTTTCTTCTTCTTGTGTAATACTGTCACCTGTCTCATCTTCATCATTAAGAGATTTTCCTTTTTCAAGGATGTTAGTTTCATCAAAGGTAACATGTATAGATTCTTCAACAGATAAGGTACTTTTGTTAAAGACTCTATATGCTTTGCTAATTGCAGAATATCCAATAAAAACTCCTTCATCAGCCTTAGCATCAAATTTTCCAAGAGTGTCTTTTCCATTATTCAGAACAAAACACTTACAGCCAAACACTTTAAAATGTGAAATGTCAGGCTTTCTTCCTTTGTAAAGCTCATATGGTGTTTTCTTTAAAATAGGTCTAATCAAGATTCTATTTAGAACATAGCATGCAGTGTTTACTGCATCAGCCCAAAAGTATTTTGGTAAACCATTTTCATTTAACATGGCTCTTGCTAGCTCTATTAGAGATCTATTTTTCCTCTCTACAACTCCATTTTGTTGAGGAGTTCTAGGGACAGAAAAATTGTGATTAATACCATTTTCTTCACAAAAAGTTTGAAAAGATTCATTTTGAAATTCACCACCATGATCACTTCGCAAAGATTTAATTTTCAAGTCCTTTTCATTCTGAATTCTTTTTGAAATGATTCTAAAGGCTTTAAAAGCATTGTCTTTATGGGATATAAATGCAACCCATGTGAATCTGGAGTAGTCATCAATGAGAACTAAAGCATAAGTGTTTCCACCTAGACTTTTGGTTCTTGATGGTCCAAAGAGATCCATGTGCAAAAGTTCCAGCGGTCTAGAGGTTGACATAACTTTCTTTGATTTAAAAGAAGCTCTAGTCTGCTTTCCCTTTTGACATGCATCACAAAGTCCTTGTTTAGAGAACTTGATCTTTGGAAGACCACTAACAAGATCTTTAGATGCAAGTCTATTTAACTGATCTGCATTTATATGTGCAATGCGTCTATGCCATAACCATGTTACATTATCATGTGATGTGAGACAAGAATTGGATGATGAATGCTCTAAGTCTAAGATGTATATGTTATTGACTCTTTTTCCTATAAGCAGGACTTCATTTGATTCCTTATCACAAACCATACAGCATTGATTATTAAAAGAGATATTGTAATTTTTGTCACAAAGCTGGCTAATACTAAGCAGGTTATATTTGAGACCTTCTACATACAGGACATTTTCAATGAGAGTATTGGAATTGTTACCAACACTGCCTGAGCCTAGTATTCTGCCTTTGTTGTTATCTCCATATGTTACAGATCCTCCTTCTTTTTCCTGTAATGAGATAAATTTGCTTTTATCTCCTGTCATGTGTCTTGAGCAGCCGCTGTCTAAGTACCACATTGATTGCTTTGCTCTCAAGCACACCTGCAACACAAGTTATTCAATTTGATTTTGGTACCCAATGGATCTTGGGTCCTGGAGAATCAGTGAGTACATAATCTAATTTCTTAATCCATTTATATTTTCCACTAGGAATGCCAAATTTCCTTATCATGCATCTGTAGTAGTTATGACCAGATTTCATACAATAGTTACATGAGTGGGAATTAATGGATTTCATAACATTAACATTCTGTTTTTCTTTATCCTTTGCTTTTAATGCAGCATACAATGTTTCACAGTTCTCACATGGTGACTTTAGTTTAGAGATATCTGAAAGTAGTTTCCTGTTATCATTCTCTAAATCAGAAATTTTATCTCTCATGTGTGTCATTTTCTTTTTGTAAACATTATTTGATTTTTCTAATTTCTTTGCTTCAGCATACAGTTCAGCAAATGCATTTTGCAATTCATCATACGAGTCAATAGATGAGTCAGAATCATATACCTCATAATCTGAATTATGTTTGGTCATGAGACAGAGATTTGCTTCCTGATCCTCATCACTATCACTTGAAGTTGTTGAGGCATTCTCTTCCCATGCTATGTATGCTTTCTTTTTCTTTGATCTGAGCTTTTGTTTCGTCTCCTCATTCTTTTTCAGGCTTGGACAGTCAGCTCTCATGTGTCCAGCTTTTCCACATTCAAAACATTTGAACTTTGGAGATGAGTTTTCATTCTTCTTGAAGGATTTCTTCTGACTGGAGAATCTCTTATTGTTGTTCTTCCTTCTCATGAATTTTCTGAAATTCTTCACCATTAGATTTAATTCTTCTTGTTCAGAACTTTCATTGCTGCTATCCTCTTCATCACTTGAGGATTCTTTTACCTTTAAGGCCAGACCTTTTGCCTTTTTATCTTTTTGTTCTTCATCAGCAATCCTTGACAGATCCATCTCATATTCTCTTAGCTTTCCAAATAACTCAGCACTTGTCATCTGAGCTAAGTTCTTTGACTCTGTAATTGCTGTGACAGTTGGTTGCCATCTTCTGTTTAGTGACTTCAGGATTTTGACATTTACTTCTTCTTCCACGAAGTCTTTCCCTAATCCTTTTAGGTGATTTATTATGTGAATGAACCTCTTTTGCATATCCATGACAGTTTCACCTTGATTCATTCTGAAGGTTTCATATTCCTGAATGAGTGTGTTCTTTCTAGCTCTTCTCACTTCTGGAGTTCCTTCATGTGTTACTTGGATTAAATCCCAAGCTTCCTTTGCTGTAGAACAAGCTGAAATTCTAAAAAATTCATCAGAATTTAGTGCAGAATGTATGATATTTAAAGCTTTTGCATCATTCTCTGCTCTTCTAATTCCACTTTGATCCCAGCTATCATATGGTTTCTCAATTTCTTTTCCTCCCTCTATCTTAGTGGGTATTTTGTAATCTGTGATTACAGCCTGCCAAATATTTCTATGAACAGATTCCATGAAAATTTTCATTCTAACTTTCCAAAAGGGATAGTTATCTCCAGAAAACAATGGGGGTCTGTTTATAGAAGCACCTTCAGCAAACGGTAATTGATTACCAGCCATCTAACCTTTCTAAAGATCTAGTCTTGAATGTTTTACAAGATACAGCTCTGGTACCAATTGTTGGTCCCTACGGTTAGAATCTAGAAGGGGGGGTTGAATAGATTCTATGTTATTTTTCCTTTTCTTCTTTGCTTTCTAAATCTTTACCAAACAAATCTTGATTTAAAACAAACCTTTAAACATAAAAGGTAATTCAGAGTTATAAATGCACAGCTTATCCAACAAGATTTGAATAACAAGATATGTAAAGATTGAATTTATCAATTACCAAGAATCTTTAAAGTTCAGTTTCTGCAGATAATGTTTTTCTTCATACAACATTAATCAAGAAACTTATACAGAATGTAAAGAGTGTAAGGGTTAAGAAAATCATGCACCAAGATATATACTGGTTCAGCCATCCAAAGGCCTACATCCAGTTTCAGATTTAGATACACCTCTAAATCCAGTCAAATCCACTATTGATATTCTTTACAAGCACCCTGCACAAGCAATATCCAATCAATGAATTTAACAAGCAAATCTTGACACCCACAAGATTAACAAACCATTTCTTGACTCCACAAGAAACATATAACCCAAGAATATTGATCCCACAATATCCTACTTGAGAAAAACCTATCTCAAGATTTCTCTTTACACAACTCTTCCAGAGATTCTCTAATCTCAAGAGTTAAAACCATTCAAACAATAACAAAAGATCAGAAACGAGTACACCTGTTCGTGTAGATATGATCTTCAACAACGTAAACCAGTTTAGAATGAATTTTCTATATGAACTTCATCTTCTTGAATTGATCTTGCACACTTCTTTTTCCAAAAGTTGATTTTCAGCAGATATGTTCTTTCTTTCTTTTTCAGAAAATCTTTTTCTCTTTTGCAGTAATGTGTATTCTAAAAAAAGTCTCTCTTGTTCGTGTAAGTATTTCTCTTTTTTCCGTGTGTGAAAATTCTCTTTTTTTTTCTCTTCTTAAAAAAAAAACTTCAGTTTTAATCTTATTTAAAGACAATTTTCATGTGCAAGGAAACAGTTATTTCAGTTATATTCATAACAGAGATAATCTATTACCTGTGATGGTAATCTATTACCACGAGTTAGAATAACTGAACTAATTGTTTCAGCTCCTGTTTTAATCTATTACCTAACATGGTAATCGATTAACACGATGCCAAAATAACACAAAACTCACATTTGGAACAGAGGTAATCGATTACTTTAAAGAGGTAATCGATTAACACGATCCTTTTTCCTCTTGAAATCATCAGAATCAGTTTGGTAATCTATTACCACACATGGTAATCGATTATTCCAGTATCAATCAGTTTTTCAACATGAGTCAGGTAATCTATTACCAGTTCAGGTAATCTATTCCTTAACTCAGAAAATTTCTGATGTTTTCAAGTTTTCATTTAAAGTCTCAAACACTCAGTAAATTAATACTTCATGTTCTCAACAATGAATGAAATAAGAAAAATGAGTATTATGATATTTTCACCTTCATGTTAATTACTAATTTTTAACACATACAAGCCTAATCTTTTAAACAATCAATACATTATCCTTTTGACATAGGCTTAAAATAAAAAGCAACATGAACAAAACATCAAAACTAAAACTTCTAGGGAACATCTTCCAGATGTAGATTCTTCAATCTTCAACATCTTGGCCCTGCCCCAAATTCACGGTCTCCAATTTCTCTTGATACGGTTGGAGTAGACGAGCTTCTTGATCTAGCAGTCTTTGCAGATCCGGAGAGATGGTCTCCTCATCACTGTCCAACTCAACCCATTCATCCTCAACTTTCGGATCCCGGTCGGAGCGAACAATCACAGACATAATTGTTTTATCGGTTCTGTTTTTGGTTTAGAATTATTAATGTTAATGAGAGAAAGAGAGAAAAGAATAAATGAGAGAATGATGTGTGAAAAATGCCTCTATATTGATATGTATAAAAAAACTGTACAAAAAAAACCCTTATTTACATGAAAAGGATCTCATGATCTCGGGTACTGATCATGAGTCCCAAAAAGAAAAGAAAAATGTGGAGGGGCCCTATCGTGGCTTGCTCTTCTCTCTACTCCTGCTTCGGTAGAGGATTCTTGCTCACGTCGGGCGCTGTCGAATCAAAAGTGATCCACCCAGCATCGATAAGGTCTTGGACCTTATATTTGAGAGCTTTACAGTTCTCCGTTGAATGCCCTGGTGCCCCCGAATGGTATAGACATTTGTCTTGCGGATTGTACCAATCGGGGTAAGGTGGATCAATTTTCCTTGGTGGAATGTAAGCTAGAAGATGAGCTTGCACTAGCTTCGGCAGGAGGTCGCTATTTGTGGTCGGAAGTTTATCAAACTTCTTAACAGGGTTGTACTGCGACTTTCCCGACTTCGAAGCGGAGGAAGATGAAGAAATAGTTACGGCGTTGACTCCTCCCTCCTTATTCTTCCCATAGGTCTTCTTAGCTTCAAATGATTGGGAAGGCTTAGCTAGCTTCCCACTTTTCAGCCCTTGTTCCACTCTTTCTCCAATGGTGATGATGTCTGAAAAGAGCGTTGTCGTGTTCCCTATCATCTTGTCATAATAGGGACCGGTCAACGAGTTTATAAACAGGGACACCGTCTCCTTATCCGACAGCGGGGGCTCTATTTGTGCCGCCAACTCCCTCCATCGTTGGGCGTATGCCTTAAAGGATTCATCACTTTTCTTACTCAAGGCTTGAAGATCGGACCTATCGGGTGTTAGGTCGATGTTATACTTGTAGCGCTTGAGAAATGCGTCGGCCAACTGCTTCCATGTACGCACCTGATTCCCATCCAGCTGCATATACCAGTTGAGTGCGGTGTCAGCCAAGCTCTCTTGGAAGCAATGGATTAAGAGCTTTTCATTAGTGGCATATGCAGCCATCTTTCGGCAATACATGGTGAGATGACTTTTGGGGCAAGTCGATCCCACATACTTTGGGAGATCGGGCACTTTAAATTTGGGAGGGAATTGGATGTCCCTCACTAAGCACATGTCGGCGGCATCTTTGATATCAAAATCATGCCCCTCCATAGCCCTCAGCCGGTCCTCGAGAGCGTGGAATTGCTCCTTTGAAATCTCGGGCTCTCTACTTGTAATCCCCGCCCCAAGGGGTACAGCTTGCGGAGGCTCTTGCTCTTGCTCCTCCTCATGATGGGACTCATGGTCACTGTGTTGAGCCCCGTGTATGTTTTGGTGACGCATGAGTTCCATCATTTGCGCCATTTGCTCCTTAAGCTGTGAGAGCTCGGCTGTAAGCTTCCTATTTTGTTCCTCCAACGCGTCCATTTTCTTGAGTTTCTGCGCGCGCGTGAGGACAGAGAGATGACCAGCCACTTTCTAAAATGAATGCTTAATCTAATTAGTTTATTTATGGAATGAATACACTCTTGACATGAGCTTGATAACCTTCCATCTTTAAGGTGCTACCTTTTTAAGACGGAGGTTTACCACCCTCCTTGACTTATGATCTCTCCTCTAACGGAGAATCTCAATAGTCATGGGTCTCTTTCACTCATGTCAAGGGGTATTGGTGAGCCTAAAATGAATGGTTATGAGAATGCATGATGTCTTATTGGTAATGATGCACATGCTTCTCACTTTTATTATATTTTCACACATGGTCTTTCCTCTCATGTCATGACATTTTTCATGCATGGGGGTTATTCTTAGACCTCATCACGAGGTTTATTATTAATGCATAAACAATGTCACATAGACCTATACACAAACAATTCACTCATCCACGAACAGTCACGAGCGAATCACGAGGTAGGGGTATCCTGCAGACAAGTGCATATTCAAGGAGGTTCTAACTGTTCTCACCGGTCTAAGGCCCCCAAGGTGCCCCCATTATAGGGACCCAATCCCTCTCGTCGTAAGTCGATGGAAAGCTCCAACGCACTGTCGGACTTGAGTTCATGGTTTTCACCTTGAGTGATGCTTTCCGACAACGGTCTACGGGCACCTATAGACCCATTCGACAACCGGCCGTACTAACATCCACTCCCTATGGCTTTCCACTCATGCCCCCGGGTATAGAGGGAACTGTTGTGTGCAAAGGTTCGTGTGCAGTTTATATTTCAAACAATTGCGAAAATTTAAACACCCAACAGTTATTAAAGCCAATTAGATAAAACATATTATCATACAAGCGAGGGGTAATGAAGTAATTTTAAACTATCATTTTAGAAATAATCCATCACTAAATGGGACTGACTCTCGAGGCTTCCCCAGTGGAGTCGCCATCTGTCGCCACCCGCCGAAACGGACATTGGCATTCGCGACGATGGTTGGACTCTTTTTAGTTTTGAAAATGATGGATTGTTAGAACGACTTATTCTCAAACTGAGACCTCATCGAACTAACAATTTTGTTAAATAATTCTCACCAATCCGTATTAATCCCAAACGGGACCCTCCATGGATTTGTGGTTTTCGCAAAAAGGGGTTCTTGGAGTCGCCACCAATGTTTTACTCAAAACATTGGAAAAAGACATAAGGCAATTGATTTTCGCAAATCAACTTTGGCCATTACAACCAGAGTTTGGGTAAGGGAGTCGATTACGTGTGGGGAAGGTGTTAGCACCCCACAACGCCCCTTTCGGGTTCCCTATGACAGATTATTTCATAAATAATAGCGTAAAATTACTAAACTACCCCTATTTATTAGAACGATTATAAGTAAACTATCTACATGATGAAAGTTTTAAACGTGCAATGCAACAATCAAAAAGCGATAAATGAAAGCGGTAAAAGAAAGGATTTGGAAAGAAACCTTCGAAGCGGGCTTTTATATATTCAAAAAGGAGTTAGGAGGCTTTTTGGCGCTCCTTCCCACTACACGTTCGCTCGCTCCTTTCCCTAAAAATAAATATTAACTATGGAAATCAAAGAGATTTCCCTTCGACTTGTTCGAGTCTCAAGCTAAAGGCTCGTGAACTCAAGAACTTAGTCGGATCAGCTCTCGGAGAGATTTCTAGGGCAGAGAATAGCTCAAAAACCCAAGAATACTCAGCAAGAGGGTGGAGAAATGCTCCAAATGTGTGGAAGGACAAGCCAATGACGTCCTATTTATAGGATTGAGGCGCAGTACGGCCTAAGGAGTCAATACGGCCCGTACTGAGTTTTTGAACTACAGTACGGGCGTACTGAATTCAGTACGGCCGTATTGATTTCATTATGGCCGTATTGTAGTTCAAATGGCTCAGTACGGTCGTACTGAACCTCTAGGAGGGCGTATTGAGCTCCAATCCTCACACACCCTTATTCTAAGCTACTCTAAGACTTCTAGACCTACAAAGAATCATCCTAGGGTCTTCCAGGAGTCCTTCCGGCTGACTTTCCTTCGGTCGTCGAGAGTCTTTGAGTCTTATTTCCGACCCGGACAATTTTAGGGGTCTACAACCCAAAATACAAGGGTGAAAATGGGAAAATTAAAGACAAGGGTAAAATAGGAATAAAAATAAAGTCTATGCCAACAAGGCTTAAGAGGATAATCAAAATGAGAAGCATGTCTTTAGGGGTATTAGCTCCCCTATCCTTTTCCAATCTCCTAGCCATGGGCCTAGTGATAGGTCCCACATGAAGCTCCAAGGATGGTCTTCTATCAGTACTTATATCTGAAACACTAACACAATTGTTAGTAGTAACAATATGTATTATATTTGTCTCATTCAAAACCTTGTTGAGAATTGCTTTCGTCTTTGTCTGACTTAACAACCTACCCCCGTCTCGATCATAAAAGTAGTCCCGCATCACCAGCCCACAACGCACTTTAAAAAAACCACTCTTAAACCCTTTATACAAGGTTGTGAATGCCCTCAAAAATCCTTGTTTCGGCACCTAGTGAAAAAAACCCACTTGGTCAGCCTATTGGGAGGACAAATGTAATAATATAGGAACGATAGGGGCCGAGGAATGATATCTAGGCAAAGGCACAAATTTTGAAAAGCTTGCTTCCTTGCCCAAAAATTTGGATGTAACTGGTTTAGTGCCACATTTAACACCAATAGCACATCCATCTAAAAATCATCCAATGGTAGTGTCACCCCCAAATCCCAAAACCAACACATGTAGGCATAAAAGAAGTCTCTCTCCTCGGATCCACATCCAGGATATACGAAGTCGGTGTCCGAACCCTCATCTTGACACACTTAAGTAATTAATGGCATTTCCCATTCACACCCTTTCCGAAACATTTCTCACACTTCACAAATTTATCTAACAAACCTTGGTCCGAGAAAGAGGAAAAGTAAGCTTCGACCTCCCCATCCACCCATTCATAACCAACCATCCCCACGGTCCCATAATCGATCCTCTCTCGATCACATCTGATCGCATGTTCATCCTCGGCTTCGTTTGCATTGTCATCTCGATTAACACACTACCTGAACAGACCTCCTTAACTACATGTGGAGGTATCTCCACTACCTTGTCCAAATTTGAAGGGCTCGACACCTCAAGACGATCCAAACCAAAAACCATCTCACACTGTAATGAGGGCAGGATGGATCCATTATCCAAAGCGTAACCATCCCTATTCCCCGAGCCGACCTTGACACGTTCGATGATGTCCAACTCTTTGCCGAGGAGTAATTGTCTCCCATCTTAAACTAGATGAGAAGTTTTCAAATGCTCACCTTGATTGGTTGACTCAGCTGCTCTCAATTAAAACCTAGTGCTCAAAGATTTTACAATGCGTTAAATTTTAAGTATTGGTAAGCCTATTTATAGGTGAGGTGAAAAGAAAAGGTGAAAAGACACCTCAACTTTGCAACCGTTGGATCCCAATCATCTAATGGCCCAGATCTCGCGACCATTGAACTCTCAATCGCTCCTAAAAAGCAAGGCATAACCACCACATGCAACCTAACACGTTGTCTCAGTAATAACTAACCATGATGGGCAAAACATCGTGCCTCTTTGGGCTATGCAGACGAGGGAAACCCCACTCCCTAATCAGTCAATATGACTCTCAAGACAGAACCATCGATGTGATTGACTTATCACTTTTGGAATACCAACCCTAGTGATCACACAATGTAATCTAACCTAGCCTTCTTGAATAAGTGGAAGTGATAGTACCATCTTCGTCTCGTTATCCTCGACATTGAGGAGTTGTATACCAGAGAACCCCTTAATTCCCACACATAATTGACTCCATTATAAAATGCTCAGGATGGTCGACTAAGTAACTTAATGTCATCCTGGTGAGTAAAAAATTCTTGGGATGTTCGTCTAAGTAACTTAATGTCTGCTTGGCTGGCATGAAAGGCTTGGGATGGTCGGCTAAGTAACTTAATGTCGGGATGGTCGACATTGTCGACCAGGTCGACCTTCACAACATGCTTACCAAGGACACTCTAATCCCTTAATGCACCAGTTTTGCCCCTAATTTTCCAAGGCCCATTCCCCTAATCACGACCCAACTACAACTAGTATAAATAAACCTCCAACAAGGTATGTAATTCAACTCAACTATCGCATTTAATATGTCGATCCCTTATTGACTTGAGCGTCGAATTGTCTTTTGCAAGCACCCTCCACCTCGGGCTACTTAGAGCAGAAGGTGAAGACCTCGGTTGGAAGTTAAGACTGTAATAATTAAGTGATTAACAAGGTGTGTCTCTTATTATAGGAATAGTCTCCTTTCTATTTCATCCTTGGATTCCATCCTTCAAGATTGAATAAGAAAATCATCCTGTCATCCTTATTCACTTAAGACTAAAATTAGGGCAATGATTTTCCCTTCTAATTTGCCATCATGATCTTTAAGTTGTTTATGTTACTTAGTTGCATTAAGTTGACCAGGTTTTCTATTAATTTATATTGTTAAGCTGTGAATATTATTAAAGTTTTTTTTATATGTTTTTAAGTTGAAAAGCTAACATGTTGCTAATGTTGCATGTGTTTCTTGAAGTTGTTAATTATTAATTTGATGATATGATGTTTCTTTCACAAGCTTACCCTTATTTTTTCATGTTGTTAGACTATGATGATCATATTTGTTATGAGAGCAGGCAAGATTAGGCTGAAGAATGAGTAGGATGTCATGCCATGCTCTTATAGTTGCTTGCATAATAACCCTAAGTTAGAGGTTAATTATGTTTTCTGCTGCTTAGTTGTTGTATTGTAGTAACTGTAGTGACCTATCAAATCATTACAATGTTAATATACATGTTAAATTCAAACAATTTCTATTAATTATAAAACATATTTATTATCATTTAATATATCTAAATATGCTAATTTCACATACAAATAATCTTCATTGATTATTTGCAATATAATGGTCTTCTGATTATGGACATTCAAATTCAATTTTAATTTATTTTGACTATAAGTAATGTGCATCTAAGTTATAGTATTTTTTTTATTAATTGTAAAATTACTGATATATCTCAACCTTTTGACATCTTATCTTAATCTTAATATATCCAAATAGTCTCCAATTTTCTCTCTCTTTTTATGTTATTATATATGTTAAATTCAAACATTTTCTATTAATTATAAAAAATTATTAACATTTAATTTATTTTATTACACTAATTAAACACTAATAATATTTATTAAATATTTGTAATATATTATTGTTCTAATTATGGACATTCAAATTCAAATTCATTTTACTTTTACTATAAAATTTGCATCTAAATTGTAATATTTTTCTCATTAATTGTGAATTTGCAAACAATCTACTTCCACCTTTTCACATCTTATTTTAATCTTAATATTACTAAATCAAAGCTAGTTTCCAATTTCTTTTTCTCCCTTTTTTTTATGTTATTATACATGTTAAATTCAAACATTTCATATTAATAATAAAATATATTTATTCTATAAAAAAATAAAACATATTTATCAAAATGTAATTTATTTAATTATCTTATATTAAACACACAAATAATTTTTACTATTTATTTGAAATAAAATAGTCTTCTAATTTTGGAAATTCAAATTCAAGTTTAAATTCAATTTATAATGATTATAAGAAATGCACATCTAAATTATAATATTTTTGTTATTAATTGTGAAATTTCCAATAACCTATTTCCACCATTAGACATCTTATTTCATTTCTCTCTCTTTTATGTTATTATACATGTTAAATTCAATTATTTTTTATTAATTATAAAAATATTTGTTAGTGATAGACATCCCTAGTTGAGAATGAATCATTTTAACCTTAGACCTATTTTTTCTTCGAAATGATTAGGGAATAAAACCATAAAATATTTGTTACTATCTCAATCTTCAAATATAAGAAAATAAAAAATAATTATTATTTTATGGAGTTGAAAGGGTAATCATTTTTTATTCATTTGTTCCACAAAATTATACATGTTGATTTTGCATAGATTTTAAATTATTTATTAGTGGCCAACACACTTGCAAAGAATGATTTTACAAGGGTCAACTATATCGCAATTATTTAGTAGTTGGTTAACACCTTGCAAGAGTCAACTCCCTGCATCACATGGATCAACCAACAAGATCTAAGGTAGGAGTGGGGGATAATTTATTTTTTATTTAAATTTATAAATGATTATTAAACATACCATTGGATAATTTATTTTTATTTAAAATAATCTATTTTTATTTTAATTTGTAAATGATTATTAAATATATCATGCACTACTATTTGTCTAATACATTCACTCTACCCCTCCAAATACACTAGTACATGAACATTTCTTTTCCGTTTGAATCGGACCAATTGACTAAGAGATTAAGAGATCGAGTTTGTCATTAATCATGTCAACCCAAGTTAATTATTGGAGAGAGTATTTAAAAGTATATTGCTAGTATTTCTCATAATTCAATTATTTTTTTAGAAAATAAAACTTTAATTTTTTTCTTGTAACTATTTTGGATCACGTCAATCACAAATTAGAAAACACAGTTATTACAAATTCTCAACTCAATTTTTTTTTCTTCTGAAATAGTAACTGAATGTTCGTCTTGATGCGGACGTAATTTTTGTCAATTTTTTCTCTAAAATACTTGTCTTTGTTTTTATTTTTATTTTATTTTTCTTATCAAGCTCGTGTCTATTTCGACCATCGACAGTGTACTGGAATTTTTGTAAGCAACAAGTGAGGCATGGTTGCAAATAATCCAAATAGACCCAATTGTTACGAAAAGGAAATCAACATAGCAAAGCAAAAGCCCCGTAAGAGAGGGCCCATTACAAGCCTCTACTCCACAAAGCCCAGCCCAAGTACACCAAAATATGCCCCCTTTCTCGCGACACAACACTCACCGCAATATGTACTAACTACAAACAAAGTCCCACACTCACAAAACATACAAACCACGAAATAAATTTTGCATGCATGCATGCAAAATTTCAAATTCGCAATGCCCTTAGAAAAGGGTTCTTTTTTATATATATAATAAATTTCTCGAAGTATTTTTAAGGAAGAAAAATAAAACATAAAATTAAAATATCTTTTTTAATAAATTAAAATTAACTTATGCATAAATCAAAAATAAAATTTAAAAATTTATGCATAAGTAAATTTTAACTTATTAAAAACTATTTTATTTTATATTTTTATATTTTTCTCCCGTAAAAATATTTTCGAAGAAGTTTTAACTCTCACTCTAATTTCAGAAGAAATACGAAGAGCTACCCAAATCAAAACCTTCATGACCCGTTGCCACATTATCCGAGACTGGTGGCATTGCGCCAAAGAGTGGACTATGCACCACGTAATCACCCGATTCAAAACCCGAATACGGGTAACCCGGCCCGGAAGCATCCACATTAAAACTTGGATCCGAAAACCCGACTCCATCTCCGTAAAACCCGTGACCCATTTCATAGCCCATGGAGCTTGTGATATCCGGTGGCAAAGGAGGAAGCTGCGTTTCACCGTCATCAAAGAGCTTAAAATGTGAACCATCCACGTTGGTTACTCCTTCATTATAACCATAACTATAGCTATAGCCACCGGATGACGCAACTTCGGTGGCAGAAAATGTAGGAGTGTTCGCGTTCGTGATCCCCGGGTACCCGCCCAAGGAAAATGGTGGGGTCGGGTCGGGTTGTGGAAACGGGTTCGGGGCAAATAGAGAGGAGAGCTCTTCTTGGGCTTGATGGATTTGGATTTGGATTTGGGTTTGGGTTTGTTCGTCCGGTGAGATAATGGAGGTGACCGAGGAACCCGGCGGGGTATCCGGGTAGACGAAGTTGGTTCGGGCACGTGATCCACGCATGGAGCGAGCCGCCCTGTCGTATGCCAGGGCGGCTTCTTCTGCCGTGTCAAACGTGCCCAACCAATGTCTTTCCTTGGTGGAAGGGTCACGGATTTCTGCCGCGTACCTTCCCCACGGCCTCCTCCTCACGCCGAGGTACCTCCCTCCCCATGCCGTTTCGTGTTGCTGCTGATCTTGTTGCGTTGTCGTTTGCTTCTTCTTGGATTTGGAGGACGATGGTGATGATGTGTAGGGATTCATGTTCAAGTTTTGGACGTGAATGAAAGTGAAGATAGAGAGGGATGTGGGTATATGGAAGGGGAATTAACAATGGAGAAAAATGAAGTTGGGACTTGGCATGCAAGGTTGGTATTAGTTTTCACTTTTCAGTGACTACTCTTGATGTTTCTTTCTCCTTTTGTTTTAGTTTGTTTTGGTGTGTGGAATCAACAAGTGAGTCATGGTTTAAATAAGAAAGGCATGGCTCTCCAAAACCCTTAGCATCTTATTTTACATATATACCCTCCTTCTTATGAATAAGTTCCAACACGTGCCCTTTTTAATTTTTTGTTTGTTTTTTTGGTCTTTGTTGGAAGCTTTATCCACTCATGTAAAAGCTCCTCTATGGTGGATTTGATGCTATATTATGTCACAACTATGAGAAATCTAATCAACCAGATATATAGGATAAAAAAAACTTAATAATAATAATAAGGTAGTAATGAAATGGTGCAAAGGGCAACAAATCCATCACTTGCTCTCAACGGGTCCTGGTCCTGGCATATACTACAAAACTCTGTTACAAATGAGTTTCAAATGATGGAAGGAGGACGAGGGCATGATTGAAGAGAATTATATAATTAGTGGGTGATATAATTAGAAATCTAAATCACCCATGATGAGCATGTTCTCACAGATACCCCATTTCATGATTATTCCCCAATTAAATTAGTTGTGTTGCTTTGTTTTGAATTTGGCCAAAGTTTAGTTTTAATATATATAGTCCAATGACTCCCTTCGGATAGTCCAAAGTTGCTGCATGTGACCTTTCTATCAAATCATGAGATTGTACATGAACAAGAAACTAATCATATTAGAGACTTCACACAATCTAATATGATATATGTTCAGGGTCATAATATAATTTGTACAACAACAAAAAAATATAAAGTATATTTATATTATTTTATTTGTAGGTCTTCCTCATTAATTTTCTCAGCATAAACCGGGGAAACAAAATAAGTCATATGAGTTGCACATTTCTAATGATCACTGCAGGTGGGAGGAGTTTCATGTCCTTTTTGATGATTTTTAGGTCCCATTCGAAGTGCATCGAAGGTAAGGAAGATCTTTTCGAATAAACTACTTAGATTTATCATTAGTAATTATGTGGGTGCTATGATCATATAGCTACTCATTCTACATTTGGCTGCATGCTTATGCAACATGCTTTCCCTCCTGCTCAAATGATTTCATATTTAACAAAAAATCTCATCTTTTGTTTAAGGGAAATCATTTTTTGTTCAAGAAAAATCAAAATGAATTTAATTTGTTCACGGAATTAGATATAATTAACTATTCATGAACATCTACTCTTATATTTTTCCACATATATATTTTTGTTGCACACCTTTAACTTTTTTCCTTTATTGCGGGTATTCATATATATGTTTCGGTTATGATTTAATTTTTTATTATATTGTAAACTGACAACTTTTATTCCAATCATAATGAAAATTTTTACTCAAATAATTAATGATGTCATCTGTTAAAAAACTTGTCATCATTAGTGCAATGAAACTATTTGATCTCTTTTAATGCAATTCCTTATATGAAATTCCGTTAGATATATCACATTTATTTTTACCTTTTCTTGTTTTATTCTAGGGCATGTCAGTTACAAAATAATTTGCTAAATTATTTAACATTCTTTCATCTTAACTATCTTTTGTTATCTTGGTACGTGAACTACATTTTATTTATATATTCCAATCTGAAGCCTGTAGTCTTTAACCTGATAAATTTTAGAATATGGTTAACGATGGCCTATAATTGGAATGATATGCTTAGGAGGTGAATGAAATTCAAGCATATTATTATATTATTGTCCAATTCTAACTTATATGACATTTTATTTATATATATATAATAATAGGGACGTGTTTAAGGAATATCATTGCTGAACCCATGTGCAACCAATTTGAGTCATAAACTCAATGATAAGTTCCACAGTCTTCCCTTCTTTTTTGTCAAAAACCAAAGATAACTTTTCAAGTGTTCATATTTTATTGGTAACATTTCTTTGATAATTTTATAAAGTTTGGAGATAGCATGCATATCCTATTTTATTCGTTACGTTAACAAATAGAACGGAAACCAAATCAAACGAAGTCATGTTGGGGAGCATGTGAGAAAGACACATAGGCAAACCTTTTTTGAGGAAAACAATGACTAGCCAGTTTTTAATTAGCGACAACTAATTGCAAAACCTGGTAGTGCGACTTTGACTAAATGTCACATCACTGATAAATTTACATTGGGTATATGGGAAATAATATGAAAAATGCGAAGAGAATTGAAATAATAATAATAATAATAATAATAATAATAATAATATATGATGTGATTAAAATTTAAGAGAAAGATCTAATTGTTCTATATAGATTAGAATGATTTTGTTGAACAACAATACTTTTTAGAAAGTTTTCTTTACCGTGAGTGATTTTAATGACTATTAAATAAGGAAAGTACTTTTAGGGGTTTTTCAATTTTTTAAATTTATCATTTTATTTTCTAAAATTAAATTTAAATATATATTTTTAAAAATAGCAATAGTTAAAATGTTTTCATATCGTAGTATAAATTATTTATTACAAATTTTAATTTAATATGAATTATATATTAAAAATAATTTTTTATTATAAATTTAGTTATATAAAATGAATATATATTTAACTTTTTTCCTTGCAATAGTGTCTATGGATTAATTATAACATATTTGAGAAAATAAAGAGGGGAGAAAAGCAGCTGAGAGGTTGAATTTTACAAATTAAAATCAATAATATTAATAATATTATTGCTTTTAATTTTCATTTTGCCTTATAGATTTCATGGTATATCTAAATGAGTTTTTATTTTATTTAGTATACTATATAATGACGAAAAGACTTATTAAGTGAAAATGCGACTAAAGGATCATGTAAAAATTTCCATATTTCGAATAGCTAGAGCTAGTTTATATCACAAACCATTTGATTAGGTAACAATATATAAAGGGGTTAACGTAACAAAATAAAAACTGTAAATATATATATATATATATATACTCTATATTAAATCATAATTTATTAGATATTTTTGTAAATATTGAATCATATTTGAATGATTATTATTAAAATAAAAATTCACATCCTTGTTATCTTAAAAGAAAATAAAAGATAAAAATAAGGAGTAGACGTGTTTGATTTTATATAATCAAAATTTAAAATAATTAATTAAATTGTCTTTAAATATATAAATTATATTTTAATATTACGATAAACTATTTAAATCTTCTACCCTGGCATATATTAGCAAATATATTTTGCCTGTGAAAACCAACAAACGGATATATTGTCCTGAATTTAACATTTTACATCTCTAAAAGCTTCTAAAGCCCTTGCTTTATACACTTCATGTACAGGACTACCTAGTACGGTTACTATCCGAGAACCAACTAAGACCTTGGCTTATAAATTTAATGAAAACAAAAATATACATAAACTTTTATGAGAAACTAACGATCATGAGATATAATTTAGCTCATGATACTATTAGAGTTTAAGTGTGAAGTAAAGTCTCACATTAGTTAGAATTGGGCATGTTGAGTAATACATAAGTGAGAAAGACCCACCTACCTAATGCCTTAAAGTTTTAGGATATGTTGTGGTGTCAAACTCACTTGTATCTAAGAGTAGGAACTTAAATGGAATTGGTAGGAGATCCAAGAGTAGGATCATCCCTTGTACTGAAAATCTCCCTAGACGTGTGGAGGACGTGTGTCGTTGAAGTGCAACGGCAGTGCAAGTAAGGCTACCATCGAATACTCGTGGATGAAAAAAAAAAAAAAAAAAACAAACTTCCGCTTGAGGGGGAACATGACAATATGGAAGGGATTCACACTTGAGGGGGAGTGTTGGAGTTCAAGTGTGAAGTAAAGTCCCATATTGATTAGAGTTAGGCATGTTGAGTAATATATAAGTGAGAAAGATCCACCTACCTAATGCCTTAAGGTTTTAGAATATGTTGTGATGTCAAGTTCACTTGTGTGACTTACTCACTACCTATTATATAAAGTGCTCCCCGATGTAAAAGGCTCCCCAACAGATACATCGAACTCCTATTTTTTATAATTATATTTCTTATTTAAAACACTCTTTTAAAATTAAAATTATTCTTCTCACTCCTTTTCATCATTTTCTTCTTTAAACTTTAATTTTTCATTCAATCTTCATTATTCTTACATTCAAATGCAACCAACGAATTAACGTGTTAATTTATATTTTTATTTATAGTGCATTTGTAATTTAATATTATATGCACAATCGGCAGAAATAATTTGCTGAACTTTTTTTGCGAGTTACGTGCGTCAGTAACATATTTAGTGGATGAGAGAGTATATAGGTATTCTGCTGATTTTTTTTTTATTTCTAAAAGTTTGTTTTTAATATTTCGGAAAGTTTTTTTTAAGAATAGTAAAATTAATATTCTAAAAAAATAATTTTTAAAAGTATTTTTTTTACATGATTTCAAAATATTCTTTTCAAAATAGTAATTTTAATATTTCAGAAAATAATTTATGAAAGTACGTAAAAAAAATATAATTTCATAAAATACTTTTTGAAACATTAATTTTTTCATTTTAGAAAGTACTTTTTGAAATATTAAAATTGATGTTTTAGAAAGTATTTCCTGAAATACTAAATTTAATTTTGTGGTTTTGAGGGGTATATGCCCACAACATAAGTTAAGATCAACCAGAATAGATGAATATTGAGGAAGGAAAAGGAAGAGGTGCGTGTGAAAGTTGAGGAAGTACTTGGAAAAATGTGTGTTTTAACCCCACTCTTTCAATATTGTCAAGGAAATTATATGTACTTACAACACTATCACACCAATTTTGCAACCGTGTGAAAATTGAAAAAAAAGAGGAGAGAATAATGTGAAAACTAAAAGAGAAGAATATGAAAACTAAAATAATTAAAACTATTTATTGAAATAGATAAAAATAGAGGAAAGTGTGAGGATACATATGAAAAATGAAATGAGAGAAGAAATGTATAAAAAAAAAAAAAAAGAGAGAGAGAAGAGAAAATACTAATTTAAATGTTTGACATTAAAAAATAAAAAAAATAAGAATATTTTAAAAAATTAATTTCTTAAAAAAGGAAAAGGTGGTGTATTTATTAAAAAAAATGTATATATCATGAACCAGGCATTTACGTTTTTATATGTAACCGCTTCAAATTTCGTAAGAACACAAAAGCAAGTACTTGCTTGTGATACTATGTGCGTTTACTCCAGACCAAGCAAACAAATGGTTAGTGAAGTTAAAAACATGATTAATAGAACAATTAGGCCGATCTAGTGATAAAGAGATTGAAGTAATATATATATATATATATAGAGAAAGAAAGAAAGAAGGGTTTAAACGATACCCGTGTAATTTTTACTTAGTATTACACCGTTCAATAACTTTATATTAAATTTGAATTTTATAAATGCAACCATTAGATTAAAAGTTCATATCTCTTAAATTATATATACAAAATTTTATATTAATTCAAGATGATTTGATACCTCATTCTTATAAAATAAAATTGACGTAACACTTTGATTATTTTTAAGCTGTTATTCAATTTTAACAAAATTTGATATACACATATAAAGTAATATCAACTTTTAATCTAACGGTTGAATTTATAAAATTAACATTTAATATAAAGTAATTGAGCGATTTAATACTTAGTAAAAATTATACCGGTATTATTTAAACGCTTCTCATATATATATATATATATATATATATATATATATATATATATATATATATATATATATATATATTCTGTAATTAATTTGAATGAATAAAAAATATATTAATAAGATCAAAGGACGAATTATTTCTAAAGAAACTTTCATTTTGAATCCTTCATGTATAAATAATATCATCCAAACTTTAATCGTATTTATGAATTCCTATAAAAATACTGATTTCTTTAGTTTTTGTAAAAAGATTTCAATTGTATATAATTTTAAATACTATAAGATTATTATAGTGAAATTTTTTCAAAATAGCAAAACTGAACATAAATTTAAGGTGTAGTAAGTAGTATACTGTGGAAGTAAAAGGAAATCCAATCCAAGGTGACTCGCATATGGCTAAGAAGTTGTGATTTGTCCGAGATAGATATAGGTCAAAGAATCTACAGAGACCTGAAGAGGAGACAAGCTATGATAATCTATTCTACTTTTTGCTTAAACAAGTTGATGAAAAAAGGATAAGTAATAGGTACATGGGGATTTGGATTAATTGGGTATGATTCTGTTCGATTCACTATTTTAGGTATCCTTATACAACAATGTGAACTTTTGTTTTCTTCAATGTCTTGTAGTTTTGCGTGTCCTAAAGCATCTTAGTCACACATCCACAAAATAAGAAAGTCAGTCAATAATTTTTAAAATATTAGTTTAAAAATGATTATTTGGGTTTCTCAGGAAAGTTAACTACTTACAATCAAATTTGGGTCGGCATAAAAATAATAATATATTTTTAGAATAAAATAAGAATGAAAATTATATATATATATATATATATATATATATATATATATATATATATATATATATACTCTGGGAATGCAGTTAAAAAATTATTTTGAGAAAGAAATAATATTTGACTTATATATATATATATATATATATATATATATATATATATATATATATATATATATATCAAGAACTTTAAATTCAACTGTTAAATCGTTGAAATTTGATTTAAAATGAGTTATTGAATGAAGTAAGTCTAAATAGACTTACTCCTGAAGTAAATGAATCCCTCCTATATATATATATATATATATATATATATATATATATATTTTTTTTTTTTTTTTTTTTTTTTGATAAAATGAATCTTAAATATAATTATTCAAAAATAAAATCATTTCGTTTATACTCTAAGTATGATTTCTTACAGCAACTATAAGTAGTAACTAAGAAAGGTATGATGTACCTCTCATATTAAAAAAGAAAAGTTTTTATTTAGAAGTGTGTCTCTTTAAATTAATTTTTTTTAAATAATAAAATGGAGTAGTTATTTGAAAGATCTGGATGATTTATAATTTATAAAAAAAGTAATTTTATGATAGAATTGAAACTAAAATATATATACATAAAAAGGTATATTACCTTTATTATATTTATAAATAATTATGATAAGATATAAGGAATTGATCTCTATAATTGAATCATTTTATTAATTATTTATCCTTTAAAATTTTGGAATTATATGTTAAGTCAGACGAAGTAATTCTAATAAGGTTTTAAATGAGACAAATATAATATATATTGTTATTTCTAATAAGGTGATAGTGTTTCAGATAAAAGACATAAGTACAGACAAGCTTGCTGAAGAACAAAGAATATACATGTATTATCGTCTATACCAGAACCAAGAGATATGAGCTAAGTACCGGATAAAAGCTGACCAGACAAAGACTCAAATACATAGACGAAAACCAAGAATGCTGGATTGCGTCCGAAGTCACAACGAGAAAAACTACCTATCATCCACACTCTCAGAAGAACACATGAAGTCATCAAAATAGAAGAAGAGAGAAAAAAAATGGACTAGCGCTTATCCACAAATCAAAGCCGCATGTGTTAGAGTAAGTACACCTACTAGTCAGTAAAGGACAATGCCTTTGTAGCTATAATACCAGGAAAGTATAGAGATATCTAGGTCATGATTAATGCCAGACATAGAAGCAAACAAATGGTAAAAAAGACTTCGTGAAATGCACATTCAAAAAGAAAATATTTAATGCAAGATCAAATGTATTAAATGCAAGAATCCACAAAACCTGTGCAAACTAAACAAGAGAATCAGATGATGCCTAGTCAAACATAAATTAGATCTGATCACAGATGGAAGAACATTCAACAAATACTAGATGAGGCCTACTACAAGCAAGAGACATTCGAGGATCAAAAGAAAAGCCAAAACAAGACCGAACCTGGAACAAGAAAAGTTGTGTCGAACATTAGATGAAACGAGATGGTCAACTCTGTTAAAAGAACAGTTAAGGCAAGGCACATCATGAGAATCAGAAAATTCAAGCTAATTGAATAGACAAAGTACAATATGTGCACCAAATGACTATGAGTCCAATATCAGATGGATGTGTGTCAAGAACAACCTCCAGTGCAACATGAAGAAATGGACCAAGCATGAGACAAAGATAAAAAGAAGGATAACACAGACTGAAAGACACTCCAGAGGGAAGCAATGTCTGATATTCACATTGTTGACCAGATCAAAAGAAAAGTCAAAGCATTAAATTTAGACGCTAAGATGAAGATCAAGATTGAGATGCACAAGACCAACAGATGAAGACGAAGACTGCCACGCAAGCAATTAAAGAATCTAGTATCAAGAGACGAACCAAGGCATCGTCTACAACCATGCAAAATCTCTCAACGCAAACGCGTGATCAAAGAGAAGAAAAGAAGAAGAAGAAAAGTACATAAAAGCAAAAGCATGCATGTGTTAGAAAAAGTACATCACTTTTTTAGTTAAAGAACAACACTCTACAATTATGTGACCAGAAAAGGAAAAAAAGGATCCTAGGTCTCTACTAAATTTAGACACTGTTTCTAATAAGGCAAAGAATACTTCACGCAAGGTCTATCACAAGAAGCAACATTTAATGCAAGAACTCAAGCATTAAATGAGTAGATTAAACTAGTCATAAATGACTATATCTGCTTCAACGGACACTTGCAATGAGCATATTCTACAAGACAATATATATATATATATATATATATATATATCACTATCTCAAATCTTGGAAAGTTGGCTTCCATGTTTGCATTCTTAAGCAAGTGATCTCAAGCCCATGAAACAACGAAACCAGAGATAGAGCGTATAGAGTCGAATGTACCAATAGTGTATTCATCTCTATAAACTAAGGAGTTCCAAACATGTGTATATTAGGAACAAAACCTTAGTGAGTGTATCAATTTATATATCCTCTCTGTGAGAGCAGACCAAACACTCAATCGTTGTAAAGACTAAGGTTACATACCTTAGTGAGTGTAGAATACTATGTATCCTCTCTAGTAGCCCAAACACTCAAACCAAATCTATTTAGTCATCATATGTAAAGCCTGCAGAGGCTAGGGAAAGAATACTTGTAAAGCCTGGAGAGGCTAGGGAAAGAATACTCACTACGAGGCAGAAGTGGCTGAATAAAGAATACTAGCGTTGATGAGTGAAGTCAACGGGCCAGGAGTTGGTCGAGAATACTCACTGCGAGCCAGAAGTGGCTAATCAAAGAATACTAGCCAGTGAGTGAAGCTGGCAGGCCATGAGGTGGTCGATAATACTCACTAGGAGCCAGAAGTGGCTGATCAAAGAATACTAGCGTCAGCAAGTGAAGTTGACGAACTAGGAGTGGTTGAGAATACTCGGGCAACCAGAAGTGGTTTAAGAATACTAGCGTCTGTGAGTCAAGCTGACGAACTAGAAGTGGTTGAGAATACTTAGGACCAGGAGTGGTCGTGACCTGGGTGGTCTATAATACTCACTACTATCCTGAAGAGCTTGAATAAACAATACTTATACTTAATTGTTTATCTAGTGGAACCCTTCGTTTGAAGCAGACTAGACATAACTCAGTTTGACTGAACTAGTATAAAATGTGCTCTACGGTTTAATGTTTCAAATGCACTTTATTTGGTCGATCTAATTCACTAAAAACATCGTCCAATAATTATCGTCTATTATAGCTATCCTTAGACGAAAACTATATTTGCTCAATTGATTATTCTAAAAGAACAGTTTTCGTTTAAGTAGTAATTTTCTCTTTGTAGACGATGAAACTCCCAGAAGCAAAATGATTTTGATAAACCAATCTTGAGCTGTTTCAATTCAAGCATCCATCAATAATACCTTTAGTGGACGAAAGAGAGCCTTATTACGAAAATGTATTAAAACTCCTTTATTCACATACACACACATATTCAAGCTCCCCTTCTATGTGTTTTTTCGCTAACTTCAATTGGTATCAGAGCCTGACCCCTTGGGTTGAGCATCTAACAATGCAGGGGTACATACCGATCCATAGAAGAACGAAGGATAAAGGAAAGTTGAAGAGAAAGGGAGATGAACAACCGGTATAGGTAAACCTAGTATCAAACCATTGACTTCAATAATTCATGTTGCTTATGTTATAAGAACATATTACATCTGATAGACTAGGATGTTATATATGCATATCCAATTTTGTCTGAAACACAATAATACAATCGACGTAGTTAATCACTATGTTTAAATATTCCTCAGAGTGCAGTAAGAAATTACTGCGTCTGAAAAATCTTTATAAGGCATCTACGAAGTTGTCCTTGTGTCTGAACATCATGCTCTCACGTCTAAAAATTCAGTCTACCATACACCTAATAAATGATCATCATCATTAAACGATGCGTTAGTCAAATCAGTCGTGACAATAATCTAATTCTTAAAAAATAATAAAGGGGATAAAATCTTTAAATTAATGAGTATCATGATCGTCACTCAGGGATCCTCTTGGAAAAGACGTTTCCCTTATCCAAAATTAAATGCAAGCCGCACGTTTCGCTGAACGAGGAGAACAAGGGGCGCCACATCATAATGACAATAATTAAAATAAAAACTCTTCTGCATCAAAAAATCTCTATAAAATCCCCCACACTTAGTATCCTACTTCACACACTTGAACGCTCAAGACCTCAAAAGCCTTTCTGAATTCCCACACTCCATTCTCTCCAACATGTTCATCATACACTACAATGGATGAACAAGTGGAAAACGCTGCACAAGTGATCATCCCTACTGAAATATGTGAAGTCGTCAACTGTGCCTATACCTTCACCTCGAAGGTAAAACTAGTAAAGTATCTAAAGCATCACTTCAACATAAGCCAGATGAACAAATAGGGAATAATCATCTACGAGGGTTTGACCAACCGTGAAATCCTCGAGTATTTCAACATTAAGGAGTCACAAAGGAGGCCATAGCATGAGATAGGTGAAGAAGTGAAAACAATTGTTCCGGAGCCCGTGCTGAAGAAGCAAAAGAGGAATGAGCATTCGCAAAGAAGCTGTGAAGATGGAGGGAGCCAAAAAGCACGCGAAGGAGTACGATGAGCAGGAGAAGGAACTAATTAGGTTGAAGTGTGAGGGGCAAAGCCAAAATGACCAACTTAATCGCTTGTCTACATCAGCCTTCATCTCCTCTACCAAGAATTCCTCCTTACCTCTCAAAACTCCATTTCTAAAAATATAAGTTTTATTCACCTTTTCTACGCATCTGACCCCACAATAGTGGTCATTAGAATCAATATATAAATACATATTTATAGTGTTGTCTACCTACTCTAAACTCCTTCCTTTTGCGTCTAAACCTGGAAAACAATATGATATTATTGGACATATAACAAGTTCAGAACAGTCCAAGAAAGGAAGTTAAATCATCTATTCAACTTGATGACGTCACAACCTCTCAAATATCCACTTCTGTCTCAGTGATCATTGTAGGAGAAATAGGAAAATAGGGATAACCGTGCTAAAAACTTCTGTGGAAATTTCTCATGGTGTACATATTTCTAAGTCAAGTCAATAATATATATGCATTTTCTTGTCTAAGATTATTGGTTGACATATAGAATAATCAATCTGACACTAACCTTGTTGGTCATAATAACTCTTCTAGTATCAGATTGCTTCTTAAAACTTATCCATTTCGTTTGAATGATCATAGTAAGAAAGATTGAATAATAAGAATAATCATAATAGAAATTTTTTGTTTGATTATACAGACTCTTCATGTGGCACATATTTCTAATTTAGATAAATGCATTCGTCCTTAGAAATTTTGTTTGATGTATAAATTGATATGCTCATGACTACAGATTTCCTTATTCCCTAAGCATCTCACTTACTGCATAAATCTTTCTGATGTCTAGATACCCTTAGAAACTCATCTATCTTGATGACTACAAATGAGAAAAGTGCTAGTGTGATTCGCTTGTCATACACATTTTTTTTGTATGTCTACAATTCAACTCAATCTAATCTAACTAAGTATATATGCTTCATTTAGAGTTATCATCTTGATAAATGAAATGCTTCGATTTGTGTTTTGATATCTATGTCGATCAAAGTCATGATAAAAAAATCTTGCATGAAGTATTAATTATCATATTACCTACTTTGGAATATAGGTTTCCTTAAAAGACTATCGCTCTATCTTGATTATGCTCCCTGGTATCAATTTCTTTTTGATGATTACAAAGGGGGAGAAATAGAAAAGAATTAATCAAATAAGCTACCAAAATCAAAAACAATTAGACACGACTAAGAGACAATCTAGTAAGGGGGAGAGCATATACTAAGGGGGAGAAATACAATGAGCTTGCCATACCATACAAACACTCTCTGATTTAGTTTATCTGAAACTTTTTGATCAATTATATTTGTCATCATCAAAAAGGGGGAGATTGTTAAGTCAGACGAAGCAATTCACAGTAAGGTTTTGAATGAGACAAATATAATGCATATTGTTATTTCTAACAAGGGTGATAGTGTTTCAGATAAAAGACATAAGTACAGACAAGCTAGCTGAAGAACAAAGAATATACATGTATTACCGTCTACATCAGAACTAAGAGATATGAGCTAAGCACCAGATAAAAGCTGACCAAACAAAGACTTAAATACACAGACGAAAACCAAGAATGCTGGATTGCGTCCGAAGTCACAACGAGAAGAACTACCTAACATCCACACTCTTAGAAGAACACATGATGTCATCAAAATAGAAGAAGAGAGAAAAGAAAAATGGACTAGCGCTTATCCACAAATCAAAGCTGCATGTGTCAGAGAAAGTACACCTACTAGTCAATAGAGGACAACGCCTCTGTAGCTATAATACCAGGAAAGTATAAAGATATCTAGGTCATGATTAATGCCATACATAGAAGCAAACAAATGGTACAAAAGACTTCGTGAAACATAGATTCAAAAAGCAAATATTTAATGCAAGATCAAATGTATTAAATGCAAGAATCCACAAAACCTGTGCAAACTAAACAAGAGAATCAGATGATGGCTAGTCAAGCATAAAAATTAGATCTGATCATGGACGGAAGAACATTCAACAAATACTAGATGAGGCCTACTACAAGTAAGAGACATTGGAGGATCAAAAGAAAATCCAAAACAAGACCAAACCTGGAACAAGAAAAGCTGTGTCGAACATCAAATGAAACCAAATGGTCAACTCTGTTAAAAGAATAGTTAAGGCAAGGAAAATCATGAGAACCGGACAATTCAAGCTAATTGAATAGACAAAGTACAATATGTGCACCATATGACTATGAGTCCAATATCATATGGATGTGTGTCAAGAACAACTTCCAGTGCAACATGAAGAAAGGAACCAAGTATGAGACAAAGATAAGAAGAAAGTCAACAACACATAAGACGAAGGATAGCATAAACTGAAAGACACTCCAAACGGAAACAATGTCTGATATTCACATTGTTGACCAGATCAAAAGAAAAGTCAAAACATTAAATTCAGACGCTAAGATGAAGATCAAGATTGAGATACACAAGACCAACAACGAAGACGAAGACTACCACGCAAAAGCAAAAGCATGCATGTGTCAGAAAAAATACATCACTTTTTTATTTAAAGAACAACACTCTACAACTATGTGACCAGAAAAGAACAAAAAGGTTCCTAGGTTTCTGCTAAATTCAGACACTACTGCTAACAAGGTAAAGAAGACTTCACGCAAGGTCTATCACAAGAAGCAACATTTAATGCAAGAACTCAAGCATTAAATGAGTAGATTAAACTAGTCATAAAGAACTATATCTGCTTCAACGGACACTTACAACAGGCAGATTCTACAAGACAACATATATATCACTATCTCAAACCTTGGAAAGTTGGCTTCCGTGTTTGCATTCTTAACCAAGTGACACTAGTACACAAAGGGTCTTTTACGTTGGGTATTTTGAGCCTTTTACGTCGGAAATGGTTCCAACGTTAATACGGGAGACGTAAATTTACGTCGCCTCTAAAACGCGACGTAAATTTACGTCAGATATTATCTCAACCCGACGTAAAAAGGGACAAAAAACATGCCATAATTTTACGTCGGACATGGCTTTGTCTGACGTAAATTTACGTCGGGCCTTGCAATGGCCGACGTAAATTTACATCGGACACAGCCATGTCCGACGTAAAATTATGGCATGTTTTTTTTTAAAACGTTTATAAATTTTTGATATACCCAACACCTGCATATATATAGTCCAGAATACCAAATCTAAACCAGGCAGTCCAGAATAGAAATTCAAATTATATTTCAAAATTGAATGACAAAAAGAAAATAATATATAAATCTTAAAAAGCATAAATTATGACAATGAAAATCCTATTATCCTAAAAAAGCTATAAAACATATGTTTGTCAATGCTATCTAACTAACTAAACTAACTAACTATCAAACTATAAACATAATATCTAACTAACTAAACTTAGAAATCTAACTATTATATACTTTGAAGAAAAAAAGTTGCCCATTGTTCTCTTATCTTGAGCATCTCATCTTCGGGCAATGGAGATGGATCTTGAAAGACCTGAAACATTAATTTAAGTGTCATTAATATGCAATGTTAATTATCCTAAAGGTAAATATACTTAAATAAATTTTGATATGAATTACCTGCGCCCAAGAATCAATAATACCCGCAGAATTTATGGCTCTCATCCAATACATGATGTAATAGCCACATTCAAACGAGTCTTGTTGCCTATTACACTAAAATGAGAAAAAAATAACTATTATTTCCAAAGTCAATAAATTTAAATATTATTGACTATATGAATTAATTTGCTAACCTTAGGGTATATGAAATGCAATGACTTTGATGATCTGGCTCTTCCACTTAAAATATTAGCTCCAGATACGATTCTAATTAATTAAAATAAAATAAAATGTTAGCCAATATATATAATTACAGTTTTAAAACATAATGAAAAAATTTAGTTACCCTTGTAATTGGCATTTAATTTCGTGGCTTGATTTTCGATGTAGTGAACAAAACCACACCACGGTGTATTCCTTAGGAATGATTACCATTAACTGCCAATGGGACCTACATTGTATGACAAACAAATTAGTTATAAAATTACCATGATTAAAAAACTAATTAAAAAACTAACCCGTCAATGTATGGAGCCATGTATATATCTCTTCTTGAGTCACTCATCCATGTTTGCATATATTTCTGGATCTGGACCTGAGTGTTTCCTGATTTTTGGATGGATTGAGGCTCAATAAATCCATATACTTCTGCTTGTGCATGCTCCACACTCAATTTGTCCATGTACCTAACACAAATAATTATTATAAGTTAAATGTAATTATTGTAAATTTAGACTCGTAAAAGAAAATATGACTTACATGGCCCACAGCTGTATGATAGAAATATTTAACATGGAGTTTCCCCCAACAATCTCTAATGCATCAGACATAGATATGTATAGTGGAACAGCAGCGCTATCAACTCCAAAAACTCTAATGTCCCACTGCAATTGAATTGGCTTCTTCTTTAATCGTGGTAATATGATTAGAAGCTTAGATATGGGATCATCCTCAGCTGCTGCGATATTAGCATCATCAACATGAGGTTCTCTCATGACCTCCTTACCATGATTGATAAAATCCTAAAGAAATAATCACAATTAGTTAAACAATAATAGAATTATAAGAATATAAAAGAGCAATAATATAATTACCTTTGCCCGTGCTGAAAGCGGCATGACCAAATGTTTTGGCCAAGCTAAGAATGTGCCGGTTGCCTGCCCCACTAGTTGAACCTCTGTATTAGGCAAAGGCACTGGAGCAGCAACATCTTGAACTTGGTCAACCACAACCCGAGTCCAGTCTGGCTGTAGAGGGACACCATGGATGGTTGAGCCACCCTCAAATACTCGGCCAATAGCCACTAACCGTGGGGGGTCATCCTCAACATATAACTCACACTGGTTTGGTACATCAGTGTGAGGCTGATCCGGTGAGGGATCTGGAGCAGCACAACTCGCTTTAGTGCTGACTAGACACCATCATGAGCAACTGCAGTTTGTTGCTGAGAACGAGCCAAAAGTTCAAACTTCTGTTCAAACTCTTTTTGAATATTCTTCAATTTCTCTTCAAACTGCATCTCCAATCTCTGCTCCATTCTCTGCATAACCTCTTGACTGCAAGAGTCAACAGTGCTCCTCGATGATCGGGCACCAAAGAAATCTCGGTGGCTCCAAGAACCACCAACACCACGCACACGACCTCCGTGCTTTGGCCTTCCTATGGCCGTTGTGAGGATATCATCCCGACCATGGGAAACAAATGAGCCCTGGGTGCTCTGCTCAACTAAACCCTCCTGCAACATATTAACAATAAGTATACCCTAAACTACACTTATGAATTTAATGAGTTGAAATGAAGAGTCTTAGTTTGTATATTTTTACTTACTATTTTATTAGCAACGACCCTTACAGACTCAGAAGTCATTTGCCCATCTGATTTTGTCCGAGCTGCTATCCACATCTCATGGCGGGGAGGTGACTCCACACGGTCAGTAGACTCAACCCATGCTGCCTCTGCCCTAGCCTTCTTCATTTCCTTTTTTTTTTCTTTCATATCCCCCTCTTGACAATAGATGAGGTGCATCATTCTTGGCCTATTGTTCTTGGGCAGCTATTCTTTTAGCCTGCAATAATACAAAAAAGAAAATGAGATTAATTAAAATATACCTTAAGTATTTGTGTCAATGTAAGAGTTATCAATAACTAACCTGCCATGAAGGGTCCAATCGAGTGGCACGAAATTGTATCCACTCCTCATCAGTGATCTGGTACTTTAGACAAGGAGTCTCATTTTGTCGCTCTCCAAATACATACTCCCGTGTCAAGAAAGTCTTGAAGTCTCTTCACCTGGTGGCAAGGGTGTAGACCCCTAAAATTGCCCGGGTCGGAAATAAAGCTTGAAGACTCTCGAAGACTGAAGGAAGATCAGCCAGAAGGACTCCTGGAAGGCCCTAGGAGGGTTCTCTGTAGGTCTAGAGGTCTTAGAATAGCTTAAAATAAGGAAGTGGAGGGAATGAAGCCCAATACGGCCGTACTAAACTTAATACGGGCGTATTGAAGCTTCAATATGGCCGCAGTGAACTCAATACGGCGTATTGAAGTTTCTGAAACTTCAATACGGCCGTACTGAAATCAATACGGCCGTATTGAAGCTTCAATACAGCCGTATTGAACTCAATACGACCGTATTGAAATTTCTGAACTTCAATACGGCCGTATTGAACTCCAATACGACCGTATTGAAGTTCAAAAATTTCAATACGGCCGTATTGCTCCTGTAGGCCGTATTGCGCCTATTCCCTATAAATATGACGTCAATTGGACGTCATTCCACACTTTTTCACTCAGTTTTGACTCCCTCCTTGAGTATTCTGGGGTTTTTGAGCAGTGTTCTGCCCTAGAAATCTCTCTGGGAGTCGATCCGACGAAGTTCTGGAATTCCGAGCACTTAGCTTGGAGATTCGAACCTAGTCGAGGGGAAATCTCTTTGATTCCCTTAGTTAAAATTTTGTTCTAGGAGAGCGAGGAGCGGGCTTGTAGAGCGAGGGAACGCCAAAACGCTTCCCAGTTCATTTTTTATAAAAAGCACGCTTCAAGAGGTTTTCCTTCAATCCTTCCTTTTACTGCTTTCTGTGTGAATATTTAAACTGTCATCATGTAGATAGTCAATTTATAATTGCTTAGAATAAATAGGGGTAATTTAGTAATTTTATACTGTTCTGTTAAAAATAATCTGTCATAGGGAACCCGAAAGGGGCGCTGTGGGGTGCTAACACCTTCCCCACGCGTAACCGACTCCCTTACCCAACTCTGGTTGTAGTGGCCAAAGTTGATTTTTAAATCAATTGCCTTATCCCTTTTTCCAATGTTTTGAGTAAAACATTGGTGGCGACTCCACGAACCCTCCTTTTATGAAAACCACTAATCCATGGAGGGTCCCGCTTGGGATTAATATGGATTAGTGAGCCTTTTAATAAAATTGCTCGTTTGACGAGGTCTCAGTTTGAGAATAAGTCATTCTAGCAATCCACATTTTAAACAAATAAACGAGTCCAACCATCCTTCGCGAATGCCGAAAGCCCGTTTCGGGCCGGTGGCGACAGATGGCGACTCCGCTGGGGAAGCCTCGAGAGTCAGTCCCATTTAGTGACAGATTATTTTTAACAAATAATAGTTAAAATTGCTTTATTACCCCTTGTTTGTATGATAACATGATTTATTATATGGCTTTAAAATAACTGTTGTATGTTTAAATTCCGCAAATGTTTGAGATAAAAACTGCACACAAACCTTTGCACACAACAGTTCCCTCTATACCCGGGGGCATGAGTGATTAACCATAGGGAGTGGATGTTAGTACGGCCGGTTGTCGAATGGGTCTATAGGTGCCCGTAGACCGTTGTCGGAAAACATCACTCAAGGTGATAACCATGAACTTGAGTCCGACGGTGCGTTGGAGCTTTCCATCGACCCACGACGAGAGGAATTGGGTCCCTATAATGGGGGCACCTTGGGGGCCTTTGACCAAGTGAGAACAGTTAGATCCTCCTTGAATATGCACTTTTCTGCAGGAGACCCCTACCTCGTGATTCGCTCGTGACTGTTCGTGGATGAGTGAATTGTTTGTGTAAATGCTTATGTGCAATTGTTTGTGCATTAATAAATAACCTCGTGATAAGGTCTAAGAATAATCCCCATGCATGAAAATGTCATGACATGAGAGGAAAAACCAATGTGTGAAAATATAATAAAAGTAAGGAGCATAGGCATCATTATCAATAAAACCTCATGCATCCTCATCATCATTTATAGGTTCACTAATACCCTCTCGATGTGAGTAAAAGAGACCCGTGGCTATTGAGATTCTCCGTTGTGGAGAGATAATAGTCTAGGGAGGGTGATAAACTTTCATCTTAAAAAGGCAGCCCCTCAAAGATGAAAGATTATCAAGCTCACATCAAGAGTGTATTCATATCATAAATAAGCTAATTAGAATAAACATTCATTTTAGAAAGTGGCTGGTCATCTCTCTGTCCTCACACGCGCAAAGAAAATCAAGAAAATGGAAGCGCTAGAGGAACAAAACAAGAAGCTCACGACCGAGCTTTCACAGCTCAAAGAGCAGATGGCGCAAATGTTGGAACTCATGCGTCACCATAACATTCATGGATCTCATCACAGTGACCATGGGTCCCATCATGAGGGAGAGGAGGAGGAGCATGAAGAAGATCCTCCACATGCCATACCTCTTGGGGCTGGAATTATGATCAAAGAGCCCGAGGTTTCAAAAGAACAATTCCACGCCCTAGAGGATCGGTTGAGGGCTATGGAGGGGCATGATTTTGATGTCAAAGATGCCGCCGATATGTGCTTAGTGAGGGACATCCAATTCCCTCCCAAATTCAAAGTGCCCGATTTCCCAAAATATGTGGGATCGACTTGCCCCAAAAGTCATCTCACCATGTATTGCCGAAAAATGGCTGCATATGCTACCAATGAAAAGCTCTTGATCCATTGCTTCCAAGAGAGCTTGGCTGACACCGCACTCAATTGGTATATGCAGCTGGATGGAAGTCAAGTGTGCACATGGAGGCAGTTGGCCGACGCCTTTCTCAAGCGCTATAAATATAACATCGACCTAACACCCGATAGGTCCGATCTTCAAGCCTTGAGTAAGACAAATGATGAATCCTTCAAGGCGTACGCCCAACGATGGAGGGAGTTGGCGGCACAAATAGAGCCCCCGCTGTCGGATAAGGAGACGGTGTCCTTATTCATAAACTCGTTGACCGGTCCCTATTATGACAAGATGATAGGGAACACGACAACACTCTTCTCGGACATCATCACCATTGGCGAAAGAGTGGAACAAGGGCTGAAAAGTGGGAAGCTAGCTGGGCTTTCCCAATCATTTGAAGCCAAGAAGACCTACGGGAAGAAGAAGGAGGGAGGAGTCAATGCCGTAAATATTTCTTCATCTTCTTCCACTTCGAAGTCAGGAAAGTCGCAATTCACCCCTGTGAAGAAGTTTGATAAACTTCCGACCACCTACAGCGATCTCCTGCCGAAGCTAGTAGAAGCCAAACTTCTAGCTTACGTTCCACTAAAGAAGATTGATCCACCTCACCCCTATTGGTACAAACCGCAAGACAAATGTCTATACCATTCGGGGGCATCGGGGCATTCAACGGAGAAATGTAGAGCTCTCAAAAATAAGGTCCAAGACCTTATCGATGCAGGGTGGATCACTTTTGATTCAACAGCGCCCGACGTGAGCAAGAATCCTCTACCAAAGCAGGAGTAGAGAGAAGAACAAGCCACGATAGGACCCCTTCATATTTCTCTTTTAGGGACTCATGATCAGTACCCAAGATCATGAGAACCTTTTCATGTAAATAAGGGTTTTTGTACAGTTTTACATACATATATCAATAAAGAGGCATATTTCACACATTATTCTCTTATTTTGTTCTTTTCTCTCTCCCCATTAATATTAATAAATTCTAAACCTAAACAGAACCAATAAAATAATTGTGTCTGTAATTGTTCGCTCTGACCGGGATCCGAAGGTGAAAGGTTTGAGTTGGACAGTGATGAGGAAACCATTTCTCCGAATCTGCAAAGATTGCTAGATCAAGAAGCTCGAGACCGTGAATTTGGGGCATGGCCGAAAGATAAAAGAGGCCAACATTGGGACCCATATCAGTGATAAAATAAGGACACATGTTTCCACTATGATTATAAATAAAATCATTCTTCATTGCTCCTTTTCTTGCTTATAATAAAATTCTAAACCACATCATTTTTAACCCTGTTTGAATAAACACGAATGAGGTTAAAATCATCTTAATAATAATAAACCCACATCATTTTCATGTGGAAGTGTGTGTGACAACTTGGAGCACCTTCCCTTGGCCTCGATAAGTGCCATCATGGGTAAAAGGAAATCTTTCAAAATAAGAGAAGCTCGGCAGGAAACCCAAAAAGGGACTGCGCAAAAATAAGAGTAAAAAACCCGCTAGGAATCCCACGAAAGGGTGACCTAGGCAAAAGTTAGGGTTGCAAAAAATGAATAAAAACAAAAGTCCGCTAAAACGCCACAAGAGGGTGTTTTAGGCAAAAATAAGGACAATCAAAAAACAAAAGAAATCTATGATGGTACCATGAACCGAATTCAAGGTTCAAGAGAAGCTATCCAAGTTGTCAAAATCACAACGTCAATAAACAAAGATTTTCTTAACTTCATAAGTGTTTAATCAAACAAGCCTAAACACATAAGCCCACCTTGGCCAAACATTCTTACAAAATCCATTTTCCAAAAATAAAATAATCCCCTCTAAAACACAAACTTTTGAAAAATATACCCTTTCCTTCTTTTCTCTCTTGTCCCAACGATTTTAGAATAATCTAGTGGAAGCATGGAGAAATAAATCATCACTGATAATGGATCTAATCTGAACAACAAAATGGTGGAAGAACTGTGCCAAGAATTCAAGATCCAACATCACAACTCTTCCCCATATCGGCCAAAGATGAATGGGGCAGTCGAGGCAACCAATAAGAACATCAAAAAATAGTGCAAAAGATGGTTGTCTCATTTAAAGACTGACACGAGATGTTACCCTTCGCTCCTCATGGCTATAGGACTTCAGTACGTCCATTTACAGGAGCTACTCCATTCTCACTCATTTATGGGGAAGAGGCAGTTCTACCCATCGAAGTCGAGATACCTTCTCTAAGGGTAATCGTGAAAACAAAACTTTCCGAGGCAGAAAGGGTTCAAAGCCGACACGACCGGTTAAACCTTATCCCAGAGAAACGGCTGAACGCCATATGCCATGGTCAAGCCTATCAGAGGAAGATCAAAAAGGCTTTTGACAAGAAAGTCCACCCTCGAGTCTACCATGAGGGAGAGTTGGCAATGAAGAAATTACTACCAACTCAAAAGGACAAAATCGGAAAGTGGGCCCTAAATCACGAAGGACCGTACATGGTAAAACGAGCTTTCTCAGGAGGAGCATTGATCCTCACAAACATGGATGGAAAAGAACTTCGATACTTAGTCAACACTGACGTGGTAAAGAAGTACTATGCTTGAAGACGTTGCTTGCATAGGCCCGCTAGGATGAAAACCCAAAAAGGGCGTCCTAGGCAAAAGTTAGGGTAGAATAAAAAGCCCGCCAGTACAAGGGTACTAGGCAAAACAACGGCAAAATCACCCCCGCTAGGATACGTCCTAGGCAAAAGTTAGGGGCAAAAGAATAAGATGTAAAAGCAAAGCAAGCAACGATCGCTTGAATCGAAAACCGAAAGGCGGTTCAAGTGATTATCTTCTAGAAGCAAGCGTCTTGCAGCATCTACACTCCTGGCTCAGGCCGAAGCAATTAGGGGAACGTAAAGAGCAACAATTACAGATATAATTGTTAAGCCCAATGTATATAACCTACCCTGGCCAGCCATTCTTCAGAAATTTCCTTCTGTATATCTTTCTGTAAAAACACTTGAGAATATCAATAAAAATATCCATTTGTTTCTTTTCTTTCTTGACCATGTGATTATGCCTCTGAATTGGTTTTTCATAAAAATTGTACGAAATTCCATTAATAATCGGTCAATAAAAGACAATTGGAGGGGTTCCTGTAAAATCCATAATCTCCTGCATAAAGGCTCACAAAAATACTCCCTCGCGTCAATGACAGAAAGTCTTCCAAAAAGAAGAGGATAGGGAGAGCCACTCACTTTTCTAAATAAATGAACAAAAATAAAAATTGTATTGCATTTGTGCATCACACACACATTAGTTGCACATTCAAAGACCTTATCATGAGGCAACTGCATAAAATAGAAAAATAGAAAATTGCTTGTGTATGACAGCAGCAAGCAAAATACAAAAATCAACAGCATCATACAGAATAATTGAGCCTGGAGAGGCTTGCCGAAAGAATACTCTCAGAATAATTGAGCCTGGAGAGGCTTGCCGAAATAATACTCGTACAGAATAATTGAGCCTGGAGAGGCTTGTCGAAATAATACTCCTTCAGAATAATTGAGCCTGGAGAGGCTTGCCGAAATAATACTCCTACAAAATAACTGAGCCTGGAGAGGCTTGCCGAAATAATACTCTCTCATAATAACTGAATTTAATTTCTTTAGCACTTTTAATTTCTGTACAGCAAAAGCCAAAAACATAAAAAAGGCAAAATACAGAAAAAGCCAAATCAGAAGAAAAGGCAAAATACAGAAAAAGCCGAAAATAAAAAAGGCAAGGATATAGAAAATCCAACAAACAATTTGTACCGAATAACTAAGCCTGGAGAGGCTTACCAAAATAATACTCCACATCCTCCACAGTATACAGAATAATCGAGCCTGGAGAGGCTCGCAGAAATAATACTCCCCAAAGGGAACCTCAGCTCATGAAGCCAATATCCAACAAGAGCTTTCAAAGCAAGATCGTCAAAATCTCCCAAAGGAAGTACGATCATCCAAGTAATATATTCAAGTCAAAGGACTTCAGACTTCCTCAGTGGAAAGTAGCTCTCCGACTCAGGCATTGAGTGAGGCTAAGCCTGTAGAGGCTTCCTAAATAATACTCTCCCGATCAGACAGAATAATCGAGCCTGGAGAGGCTCGCAGAAAGAATACTCCCTTCAGAATAACTGGGCCTGGAGAGGCTCGCAGAAAGAATACTCCCTCAGAATAATTGAGCCTGGAGAGGCTCGCAGAAACAATACTCTTTCTTCAGAATAGTTGAGCCTAGAAAGGCTCGATTCCCCAGAGATATCTCAAGCTTACATTCACGGGCCAAATTCCCCAGTGAAAGCTATCAGAATGCGATCAGTGAAATCCCCAAAGGAGGCCTGATCATCCAAGAAAAATGTCTAAGGACTTTAAACTTCCCCAATGGAGGATAGCTTTCCAACTCAAAAGCGATGAGTGAAGCTAAGCCTGAAGAGGCTTTCTAAATAATACTCTGGGATGAATAAAAACTTCAAATCCCCAATCGCCTACTAAAAAGGCATCTCTTCAAAAGGAAGACCAATAAACTATTCCCCAAGTGGAATTTGGCTCTCAGCCTAACAAATGATCGTCAAGATAATCTGCCTAAACAAAAGAGGCCAATCAACATCAATCCCCAGTGGATGATCGCCTATCCAAGAGGCATCCCCACAAAAGGGGAAGAAAATCAAAAAGATTAATAAAATTCCCCAAGCGGAATTTGGCATCCCGCCAAAACATCGAACATCAAGACTATCTGCCTAACAGAAGAGGCCAGTCAAAAAATCAACATGTCAAAATCCCCCAGTGGATAACAGCCTACACAGAGGCAGCAAAATCAGAAAACCCAAAAGAGATACCCGAATAAGGATAAACCGGGATACTCCACCAACGTCAAAGGACGTCAGCCAAACATAAGGCATCGCTCAATTCAAGAAGAGCATCTGTGTCTACACCCCAAGGAAACAGAAATTCCTCAATGGGTACCAACAATGCAATGCAAGTTGGGGCACAGGAACCTATGAATGACTGCACATCCCCTAGACGGATCCCTGCGTTATCCAGCCCTCAGTGGCACCAAAATCAAAGTCAAACCGTCAAAGCAGCATCGTGGACTGTGGAGACAAAAATCATCTCAAATCCCTGGAGAGGGCAAACTCACATTGCCAATGTTGTCAAGAACACGGAGGCAGACCCTGGAGAGGGCAAACTCACCCTGGAGAGGGCAAGACTCACGCACAAGTCTGGAGAGGCGACGACTAATACTCACCCCGGAGAGGGCAAACTCACCCTGGAGAGGGCAAACTCACCCTGGAGAGGGCAAGACTCACGCACCCTGGAGAGGGCAAGACTCACGCACAAGTCTGGAGAGGCGACGACTAATACTCACCCCGGAGAGGGCAAACTCACCCTGGAGAGGGCAAACTCACCCTGGAGAGGGCAAGACTCACGCACCCTGGAGAGGGCAAGACTCACGCACAAGTCTGGAGAGGCGACGACTAATACTCACCCCGGAGAGGGCAAACTCACCCTGGAGAGGGCAAACTCACCCTGGAGAGGGCAAGACTCACGCACCCTGGAGAGGGCAAGACTCACGCACAAGTCTGGAGAGGCGACGACTAATACTCACCCCGGAGAGGGCAAACTCACCCTGGAGAGGGCAAACTCACCCTGGAGAGGGCAAACTCACCCTGGAGAGGGCAAGACTCACGCACAAGTCTGGAGAGGCGACGATTAATACTCACCCTGGAGAGGGCAAGACTCACGCTACCAAAGTGACTAGAAGCGCGGAGGTATGCACCAACCTGGAGAGGCTACTCAACAATTTTCCCACCTGAAGACACTACAAGTCGGAAGGATGACACATCACCCGGACAATTGGGTCAACTCCTTTACTTGTCAGCCGGTACACCAAAAGACCGTTTGACTAAGTAAAGGGGGGGCAGCTGTAGACCCCTAAAATTGCCCGGGTCGGAAATAAAGCTTGAAGACTCTCGAAGACTGAAGGAAGATCAGCCAGAAGGACTCCTGGAAGGCCCTAGGAGGGTTCTCTGTAGGTCTAGAGGTCTTAGAATAGCTTAAAATAAGGAAGTGGAGGGAATGAAGCCCAATACGGCCGTACTAAACTTAATACGGGCGTATTGAAGCTTCAATATGGCCGCAGTGAACTCAATACGGCGTATTGAAGTTTCTGAAACTTCAATACGGCCGTACTGAAATCAATACGGCCGTATTGAAGCTTCAATACAGCCGTATTGAACTCAATACGACCGTATTGAAATTTCTGAACTTCAATACGGCCGTATTGAACTCCAATACGACCGTATTGAAGTTCAAAAATTTCAATACGGCCGTATTGCTCCTGTAGGCCGTATTGCGCCTATTCCCTATAAATATGACGTCAATTGGACGTCATTCCACACTTTTTCACTCAGTTTTGACTCCCTCCTTGAGTATTCTGGGGTTTTTGAGCAGTGTTCTGCCCTAGAAATCTCTCTGGGAGTCGATCCGACGAAGTTCTGGAATTCCGAGCACTTAGCTTGGAGATTCGAACCTAGTCGAGGGGAAATCTCTTTGATTCCCTTAGTTAAAATTTTGTTCTAGGAGAGCGAGGAGCGGGCTTGTAGAGCGAGGGAACGCCAAAACGCTTCCCAGTTCATTTTTTATAAAAAGCACGCTTCAAGAGGTTTTCCTTCAATCCTTCCTTTTACTGCTTTCTGTGTGAATATTTAAACTGTCATCATGTAGATAGTCAATTTATAATTGCTTAGAATAAATAGGGGTAATTTAGTAATTTTATACTGTTCTGTTAAAAATAATCTGTCATAGGGAACCCGAAAGGGGCGCTGTGGGGTGCTAACACCTTCCCCACGCGTAACCGACTCCCTTACCCAACTCTGGTTGTAGTGGCCAAAGTTGATTTTTAAATCAATTGCCTTATCCCTTTTTCCAATGTTTTGAGTAAAACATTGGTGGCGACTCCACGAACCCTCCTTTTATGAAAACCACTAATCCATGGAGGGTCCCGCTTGGGATTAATATGGATTAGTGAGCCTTTTAATAAAATTGCTCGTTTGACGAGGTCTCAGTTTGAGAATAAGTCATTCTAGCAATCCACATTTTAAACAAATAAACGAGTCCAACCATCCTTCGCGAATGCCGAAAGCCCGTTTCGGGCCGGTGGCGACATGACCTCAGTGTTGGGAATGTCAAAATTTTGCTATGAAAATAACAACAAATAATAAATAATGTATTTAAGTTATATAATATTGAAGGGATGTGAAAGTATATACCTAAATATCCTGCCACATGAGGTTCTTGTCAACCTCCTGAATGTCATCCCATGATGGAATGATAATAGAAACATGTCGTCGAGCTAGGACTCCCAAATAGCTCTTAAACTTGGCAGCATTTGGGCCTGATGCCTTGCCAGAACGAGGATCCACCTCAACCGGTGTCCTCTCCTTGATTCTTGACATATCCTTTTAAGATCTTCATGTATCTCTCAACAGGGTACATCCATCTAAGATAAACTGGGCCACACAATCGAATCTCCCTAACTAAATGAACTATCAAATGCACCATGATATCAAAAAATGAAGGTGGAAAATACATTTCCAATTGACACAAGATTATGACTGCTTCATTTTCTAACTCATCTAACTTTACAGGGTCAATTACTTTGTTGCAAATGGAATTGAAGAATAAACACAATCGAGTAATAATAACTCTAACAAAAGATGGTAAAATGTTACGAATAGCCACAGGCAAAAGTTGTTGCATTAAGACATGACAATCGTGAGACTTTAAACCAATTAACTTCAAATCTTGCATAGACACCAAACTCTTAACATTTGAGGAGTACCCTTGTGGAACTTTCACACTACGTAAGAACTCACAAAATCTTTTTTTTTTCCTTTTTTGATAGGGTATGACAAGCTGGAGGCAAGTAAGTGCGTCTTCCAGTAGACTGAGGATGTAACTCAGAACGTATACCCATGTACACCAAATCTTGTCGTGCTTTCACTCCATCTTTAGTCTTTCCTTTGATGTTTAGCAATGTCCCAATTACACTATCACAGACATTTTTCTCCGCATGCATCACATCTATGCAGTGTCTAACATCTAGCTTGCACCAATAAGGAAGATTAAAGAATATTGATCGTTTCTTCCAGATATTTTTCTCAGTTGACTTCTTTTGCGTCTTTCCGAACATAATGTTAATGTTCTTCACCCGCTGATATACTTCTTCACCATTGCGCGGTGTCGAGGCAATTTCATCCTCCTGACATCCATTGAATGCTTTCTTCAATCTACGGTATGGATGACTACGAACAAGAAACTTACGATGCCTAGTGTATGCAGTCTTTTGCCCATGTTTCAATTGGGTATAACTTGTGTTTTCTTCACATATAGGACATGCATAATGACCCTTTACACTATACCCACTCAAGTTACCATATGCTGGAAAATCATTTATTGTGCAAAATAACATTGCACGCATGGTAAGTTTTTCTTCACGATATGCATCAAAGACCTCCACTCCTGTCTCCCACAACATTTTCAAGTCATCAATCAATGGAATAAGATACACATCTATGTCATTTCCTGGTTGTCAGGGTCCTGATATCATCATAGACAACATAATATGTTTTCTCTTCATGCATAGCCAAGGAGGAAAATTGTAAATGACCAACAAAACTGGCCATGAACTGTGTTTACTACTTAAGTTCCCATAAGGATTCATGCCATCTGTAGCTAGACCAATTCTCAAGTTTCTTGACTCTGCACCAAATTCTGGAAATCTTTCATCAATCCTCTTCCATTGCGGAGAATCAGCTGAATGTCGAAGAAAATTATCACATTTTCTACCATTTTCATGCCATGTGAGGTTTTTTGCATCCTCTTTAATGGCAAACAATCTTTTAAACCTAGGTATTATTGGAAAATACCATAAGACCTAATGGAAATCAAATCCCCAAGGATCCCTTTGGAAGAGGTAAGAGCAAGAAGGGTGAAGGTTGATCCAAGGAGGCTCACACTTGAAGACCATTGGGCCTTTAACTAGGTCCATGGTTAGGAGGCTAGAGAAGGCTTCTAGAGAGGAGGTGCTTCTTAGACCTATGCTCAATATGAGTATTGAGTATAATTCCTTTTTTTAGTCTCATAGTCTCTATTGTACATACATTGTATAGTTTGATTTCTTGTACCTTGTATATAGTAGATACTTGTATAGGTGTATTTTTGCCTTTGTATTTGTGAGGCACTTTATTTCCTTTTATTAGCTATTGTATATTGTTTCTAGGGTAGGTTACTTGGGCACTTTGACTCCATTTAACCTAATCTAGAAATATACTATTTTCTTATTTTTCTAGTAGTAGGATTGGGAGTGCCATTAGCAAGCTAGAGAGTGTGACTAGCAAGTGTAGACCCCTAAAATTGTCCGGGTCGGAAATAAAGCTTGAAGACTCTTGAAGACTGAAGGAAAGTCAGCCAGAAGGACTCATGGAAGGCCCTAGGAGGATTCTCTGTAGGTCTAGAGGTCTTATAATAGCTCAAAATAAGGAAGTGGAGGGAATAAAGCCCAATACGGCCTCCCAAAAGTTCAGTACGGCCGTATTGAACATTTTGAACTACAATACGGCCACACTGAACTCAATACGGCCGTATTGAAGTTTCTGAACTTCAATACAGCCGCACTGAACTCAATACGGCCGTATTGAAGTTTCTGAACTTCAATACAGCCGCACTGAGTTTTACACTGAGTTTTAACCCTCTTCTTGAGTATTCTGGGTTTTTTTGAGCAGTGCTCTGCCTAGAAATCACTCGGAGAGTTGATCCGACAAAGTTCTCGAGTTCTGAGCTTTTTGCTTGAGTCTCGAACTGAGTCGAAGGGAAATCCTCCGGATTTCCATAGTTAAAATTTTCTAGGAGGGAGCGAGCGGGCTTGTAGAGCGAGGGAACGCCAAAAAGCTTCCCAGTTTTACTTGAATATAAAAGCACGCTTCAAAGGTTTCTTCTTAAGTCCTTCCTTTTACTGCTTTCTGTGTGTATATTTAACTGTCATCATGTAGATAGTTAAGTTATAATTGTTTAGAATAAATAGGGGTAATTTAGTAATTTTGCACTATTATTTTTAGAAATAATCTGTCATAGGGAACCCGAAAGGGGCGCTGTGGGGTGCTAACACCTTCCCCACGCGTAACCGACTCCCTTACCCGACTCTGGTTGTCATGGCCGAAGTCGATTTTTGAATCGATTGCCTTAAACTTCTTTTTCCAATGTTTTGAGTAAAACATTGGTGGCGACTCCATGAACCCTTCCTTTTTATGAAAACCGCTAATCCATGGAGGGTCCCGCTTGGGATTAACATGGATTGGTGAGCCTTTTAATAAAATTGCTCGTTTGACAAGGTCTCAGTTTGAGAATAAGTCATTCTAGCAATCCATATTTTTAAACAAATAAAAGAGTCCAACCATCCTTCGCGAATGCCGAAAGCCCGTTTCGGGCCGGTGGCGACAGATGGCGACTCCACTGGGGAAGCCTCGAGAGTCAGTCCCATTTAGTGACAGATTATTTTTAACAAATAATAGTTAAAATTACTTTATTACCCCTTGTTTGTATGATAACATGCTTTATTTATATGGCTTTAATAACTGTTGTATGTTTAGTTTCTGCAATTGTTTGAAATATAAATTGCACACAAACCTTTGCACACAACAGTTCCCTCTATACCCGGGGGCATGAGTGGTAAGCCATAGGGAGTGGATGTTAGTACGGCCGGTTGTCGAATGGGTCTATAGGTGCCCGTAGACCGTTGTCGGAAAGCATCACTCAAGGTGATAACCATGAACTCGAGTCCGACAGTGCGTTGGAGCTTTCCATCGGCTTACGACGAGAGGAATTGGGTCCCTATAATGGGGGCACCTTGGGGGCCTCAGACCGGTGAGAACAGTTAGAACCACCTTGAATATGCACTTTTCTGCAGGATACCCCTACCTCGTGATTCGCTCGTGACTGTTCGTGGATGAGTGAATTGTTTGTGCATTGTTTATGTGACATTGTTTGAGCATACATTGCATTCTTTAAACATACAACATTCCTTTTTAAATAAGAATAAATGGGAATAAGAATCTTCCGTTACATGGTGTTAACATCTACCATCATCACATTCATGTAGGTAGTTTCCCTTTTCACCCAAAAAAAATACAAAAAACAAAATACCCAAAAAAAGAAAAAAAGGGTTATTTATCCAAACCAAGCAATATCATGCATCATCTTAGGGACATCCTAAAAACATGATAATGCTTAGTTGAATAAACACAATGCATGCATATTCAACGTCATCATCTCATATCATGCATTCTTATCAAAGATCATGGAGGGATCTAGATTTGCATTTCATACATCCCTCCTAGTAATTCATTAATAATAGTAATAAAAAGAAAGGATTAAGCGATGCGTATGTTCAGAATGGATCGCACGCCATTTGTTATTAAGTGTAAGCCAACAACCGCGCCAAGCGAACACACGTCAACTCCGTTGTTGGTAATCAAGACAAACAAGGGGGAAGGTCCAACACCATTAAGGATCACTACTCCAAGGCCTTTTCCCTACGAATCAAATAAGGCTGTGCCGTGGATATACGACATCCATTCTTCTGCCGACAGCGATATCTCTAACATCGCTGGACTTGGGGGCATGACTAGGAGTGGCAGGATCTACACTCCCGAAGATCTTCACGATAAAGCTCCCAAGAATAAAGGAAAAGAAAAGGAGAAAACCGAGGAAAATAAAGAATCCGAGGAGGAGACTGATGAGCTGTTAAAGTTTATCCGACAGAGCGAGTACTCCATCGTGGATCAACTTCATAAGACGCCAACAAAGATTACTCTGTTGTCGTTGATCCTATGCTCCGAACCGCTTCGACAAGCTCTGTTGAAAGTCTTGAACGAGGCATATGTGTCGCACACTATCTCCCAAGACGAGTTTGAGGGGATTGTTAGTCACATCACGGCTAGTGATCACCCCTCTTTCACCGATGAAGAGATCCCCGCTGGGGGACCAAATCATAACAAGCCCTTGCACATCTCTGTAAAGTGCAAGGAGTATCACATCGCTAAAGTCTTGGTAGATAATGGATCTTCCTTGAACGTAATGCCAAAAAGAACGCTCGATCAAGTGGCAATCAAGGGAGTCCAAATGCGCCCGAGCAACATGATCGTCCGAGCTTTCGACGGTTCTAAAAGAGAAGTGGTGGGAGAAGTCAATCTCCCAATCCAAATTGGGCCCACCATCTTCAACGTCGAATTTCAAGTGATGGACATTTCTCCCGCATATAGCTGTCTCCTCGGCCGACCTTGGATTCATGATGCGAAAGCTGTTCCTTCTACGCTCCACCAGAAAGTCAAGTTCATAGTAGATGACAAGCTGGTGACTGTACAAGCTGAAGATGACATACTCATCAGCAAGCCATCTGCCATACCTTACGTGGATGCAGCAGAGGAAGCTCTAGAAACCGCCTTCCAAGCATTGGAAATTGCCAATGTCGAAACGTTTCCCCGAGAAATGAAGAAGGTAGCCTCCATGCTCACCAAGAACGGATACTTGCCCGGACAAGGACTTGGCAAGGACTCCCAAGGGACTCCAAAGCTACCCATTATCAAAGATAATCCGGGGAAACAAGGGTTAGGATACAACCCTAATAAAGATCAAAGGACGAAGAGGAACCAAGATCCTTCTCGACGTTCTTTAAGCCAGATCTTTAGGAAGGCCGGTTCACAAGCGTCAAGGCCGGTCGTCGTCATCAAGTGCTCTTCTCCTTCCAATAGGGATGTGTAGACTTGATGACTATTAGAGATTACTCCTCGGGGACAGCCCGACCCCCGAGCCTCGATAGGGCACATGTTTCCACTATGATTATAATAAAATCATTCTTTATTATTTCTTACTGCTTCTCTTCTTGCTTACAATAAAATTCTAAACCACATTATTTTTAACCCTGTTTGAATAAGCATAAATGAGGTTAAAATCATCTTGATAACAATAAACCCGCATCATTTTTATGTGGAAGTGTGTGTGACAACTTGGAGCACCTTCCCTTGGCCTCGACAAGTGCCATCATGGGTAAAAAGAAATCTTTTAAAATAAAAGAAGCTCGGCAGGAAACCCAAAAAGGGGGGCTGCGCAAAAATAAGAGCAAAAGACCCGCTAGGAATCCCACGAAAGGGTGACCTAGGCAAAAGTTAGGGTTGCAAAAATGAACAAAAACAAAGGTCCGCTAAAACGCCACAAAAGGGTGTTTTAGGCAAAAATAAGGACAATCAAAAAACGAAAGAAATCCATGATGGTACCATGAACCGAATTCAAAAAAGAAAGGTTCAAGGGAAGTTATCTAAGTTGTCAAATCACAACGTCAATAACAAGATTTGATTAACTTCATGAATGTTTAAACAAACAAGCCTAAACACAATAAGCCTACCATGGCCAGCCATTCTTACAAAAACCATTTTCAAAATAAAAATAATCCCCTCTAAAACACAAACTTTCAAAAAATATATACCTTTCCTTTCTTTTCTCTCTTGTCCCAAGCGATTTTAGGATAATCTAGTGGAAACATGGAGATATAGTGGTCAATAGGAGGGTTGACACGTCTTCTAAAGGAAGGGGAGGATCACTGGGTTGATGACGCCCATCTCAATATAACACGCATCATTCCTCGGTTACAGAAATCGGCAGCGCACAGCCCGTCTAGAGGAATGGCAAAATCCAAAAACGCATCGGTTAATTCTTTTGAAAAATGAATCAAATAGAATTAGGTGCATCATACCGCATACATGCATACAGATGATAGGTGTAATGGAAGATCACTTATTCTCTGTTTATTGAAAAAAACAAAAAAATATAAACTTCAGAAAAACAATACGCCCGTATCATGTTCAGTACGCCCGTACCAAAATTAGGGTTATGAACAAATTTTCAATTCAATACGGGCATATTCAAATGAATAACGGCCGTATTGGCAATAACAGAAATCCTCCCTCACGTCGATGACAAAATTCCTCCAAGAAGAAGAGGATAGGGGGAGCCATTCATTTTTTCCAAAAAAAAAAACAAATTAATAAAATAATTAAACTTGCATTTTGTGCATCACGCACATTAATTGCACATTCAAAGACCTCATCATGAGGCAGTCGCATAAAATAGAAAAAATAGAAAAATTGCTTGTGTATGACAGCAGCAAACAAAATGCAGAAATTCAGAAAATCAATAAAACCCACAGAATAACTGAGCCTGGAGAGGCTTGCCGAAATAATACTCTCTCAAAATAACTGAGCCTGGAGAGGCTTGCCGAAATAATACTCTCTCAGAATAATTGAGCCTGGAGAGGCTTGCCGAAATAATACTCTCACAGAATAATTGAGCCTGGAGAGGCTCGCCGAAATAATACTCCCCAATCATACAGAATAACTGAGCCTGAAGAGGCTTGCCAAAATAATACTCCCCAGAGACATTTCTGTACAGAAAAAGCCAAAACCAACAAAAAAGGCAAAAATACAGAAAAAGCCAAAATCAACAAAAAATACAGAAAAAGCCAAAATCAACAAAAAAGGCAAAAACACAGAAAAAGCCAAAATCGACAAAAAAGGCAAAATACAGAAAATCCAACAAATTATACAGAATAACTGAGCCTGGAGAGGCTTGCCGAAATAATACTCTCCAAAAGACATCTCAGCTTGCATTCTTGGGCTGAACAAGAAAAGCAACTCATCATACAGAATATAATTGAGCCTGGAGAGGCTCGCCGAAATAATACTCCCTCAGAATAACTGAGCCTGGAGAGGCTTGCCGAAATAATACTCCCACAGAATAATTGAGCCTGGAGAGGCTTGCCGAAATAATACTCTCACAGAATAACTGAGCCTGGAGAGGCTTGCCGAAATAATACTCCCCAATTGTACAGAATAACTGAGCCTGGAGAGGCTTGTCGAAATAATACTCCCCAGAGACTTCGCAGCTTGCACTCTTGGGCCGAATCCCTAGTGAAAGCTATCAAAGCGAGATCAGCAAAATTCCCCAACGGAAGCATGATCCAAACAAAATATCCAAGTCAAAGGACTTAGACTTCCTCAGTGGAAGATAGCTTTCCAACTCAAACGAAGAGTGAAGCTAAGCCTGAAGAGGCTTTCTAAATAATACTCTGGGATACATAAGAACTTCAAATCGCCAGTCGCCTACACAAGAGGCACTCCTTCAAAAAGGAAAATCCAAAAAAGAAATCAATTACAAATTCTTCAAGCGGAATTTGGCTTTTCAGCCAATCATTGAACATCAAGATGAATCCGCCTAACAGAAGAGGCCGATCAAAATTAACGACAAAATCCCCCAGCGGATAACAGCCTACACAGAGGCAACAAAACCAGAAAATCAAAAAGAGTCACCCGAATAAGGATAATCGGGATACTCCACCACCGTCAAAAGGACGTCAGCCTATCATAAGGCATCGCTCACATCAGAAAGAGCATCTTCGTGTCTACACCCCAAGGAAACAGAAATTCCTCAATGGGTACCAACTACGCAATGGAAAGTTGGGACACAAGAACCTATGAGTAACTGCACATCCCCTAGACGGATCCCTGCGTTATCCAGCCCTCAGTGGCACAAAAATCAAAAACAATCGTCGAAGCAGCATCGTGGACTGTGGAGACAAAACTATCACAAATCCCTGGAGAGGGCAAACTCACGCTACCCAGATGTCCAGAGCACCGAGGTATGCACAGAGCCTGGAGAGGCAATACTTAGCTACCCAGATGTCCAGAGCACCGAGGTATGCACAAGCCTGGAGAGGCAATACTCAGCTACCTAGATGTCCAGAGCACCGAGGTATGCACAAGCCTGGAGAGGCAATACTCAGCTACCCAGATGTCCAGAGCACCGAGGTATGCAATGAGCCTGGAGAGGCGACGACTAATACTCACCCTGGAGAGGGCAAACTCAACCTGGAGAGGCTACTCAACAATTTTCCCACCTGAAGACACTACAAGTCGGAAGGATGGCTTATTCCCCGGACAATTGGGTCAACTCCTTTACTTATCAAACGGTACACCAAAAGGCCGTTTGACTAAGTAAAGGGGGGGCAGCTGTAGACCCCTAAAATTGTCCGGGTCGGAAATAAAGCTTGAAGACTCTTGAAGACTGAAGGAAAGTCAGCCAGAAGGACTCATGGAAGGCCCTAGGAGGATTCTCTGTAGGTCTAGAGGTCTTATAATAGCTCAAAATAAGGAAGTGGAGGGAATAAAGCCCAATACGGCCTCCCAAAAGTTCAGTACGGCCGTATTGAACATTTTGAACTACAATACGGCCGCACTGAACTCAATACGGCCGTATTGAAGTTTCTGAACTTCAATACAGCCGCACTGAACTCAATACGGCCGTATTGAAGTTTCTGAACTTCAATACAGCCGCACTGAACTCAATACGGCCGTATTGTAGTTCAAAAACTCAATACGGGCCGTATTGACTCCAGGGCCCGTATTGCACCTATTCCCTATAAATAAGACGTCATTTGGACGTCATTCTACACTTTTACACTGAGTTTTAACCCTCTTCTTGAGTATTCTGGGTTTTTTTGAGCAGTGCTCTGCCTAGAAATCACTCGGAGAGTTGATCCGACAAAGTTCTCGAGTTCTGAGCTTTTTGCTTGAGTCTCGAACTGAGTCGAAGGGAAATCCTCCGGATTTCCATAGTTAAAATTTTCTAGGAGGGAGCGAGCGGGCTTGTAGAGCGAGGGAACGCCAAAAAGCTTCCCAGTTTTACTTGAATATAAAAGCACGCTTCAAAGGTTTCTTCTTAAGTCCTTCCTTTTACTGCTTTCTGTGTGTATATTTAACTGTCATCATGTAGATAGTTAAGTTATAATTGTTTAGAATAAATAGGGGTAATTTAGTAATTTCGCACTATTATTTTTAGAAATAATCTGTCATAGGGAACCCGAAAGGGGCGCTGTGGGGTGCTAACACCTTCCCCACGCGTAACCGACTCCCTTACCCGACTCTGGTTGTCATGGCCGAAGTCGATTTTTGAATCGATTTCCTTAAACTTCTTTTTCCAATGTTTTGAGTAAAACATTGGTGGCGACTCCATGAACCCTTCCTTTTTATGAAAACCGCTAATCCATGGAGGGTCCCGCTTGGGATTAACATGGATTGGTGAGCCTTTTAATAAAATTGCTCGTTTGACAAGGTCTCAGTTTGAGAATAAGTCATTCTAGCAATCCATATTTTTAAACAAATAAAAGAGTCCAACCATCCTTCGCGAATGCCGAAAGCCCGTTTCGGGCCGGTGGCGACAGCAAGCTAGAGAGTGTTACTAGCAATTGGACCAAGAGATGGACCTAGGCTAAATTTTTGATATTAGACTCATTTTACTCCTAATTTTTCATAGATTTGATTTAGCTAGGTTCCACTCACATTGGATGAACCTAACCAAACAAAATCAACATTTTTCAAAACCGGTTGGAGTAAAATAAAGTCCATGAACCGCCCACCTTGATTTGTGTTCACATTGCTTGTTCACACTCAAGCTTAGAAGCTTGAAGCACAAGCTTCTCCTTAGCTTGCTTACCAAGCAAGCTAAGTGAGTAGCTTGCTCTCCAAGCCTCTAGACCATGGATGGTTAGCTAGACCTTACCATGGTTCCTAGTGAACCATGGTTAAGGCTAGCTTGCTCTCCAAGCTTCCTACTCCTATATTTTCGTTTTTCCTTCATTGTAAAACACTTTTGGATGTATTGAGATTTCATTTTTGAAATATTGTTCAGATTTCTCTCTTCTAAAAGTCCCTAAACCTCTTTAATATTCATCCAATTCTCTTATCCCTTCACTAGAAGAGTGTGGTGAGAATTGAAGAGGCTTATCTCTTCATCAAGGAGTGGCGCCTCTTGGGAGAGTTCTCCACCAAACCGTGGTGGTTCTAAGGTCTCCTCCTCCATTGGAGACCTTAGCAAAGCTTAGGAAGAATCAAGGAGCCAAAGATCTAGGGAGGAACTTGAAGAGGATTCACATCAATCCGGATTCTCCAACAAGTTTTCCATCATTTGGTATCAAGAGTTAGGTCTCCTTGGTAAATTCGTTCCTAAGCTTCTTGTCTTGTTATTGTTCGGTTCAAATCATGTTAAAATGTGTCTAAACTGTTCCTACATGTATTTCCTTTTATTGTCTTGTGTTTGTGTGCCTTGAGTGGTTCTTGTGTCACACCTATAAATCTATAGAACACACTCACTTTGTCTTGCTTGTTTTTGGTTCATCTTCTAAATTCTTGTGAATCAATCTTTGTGTGTGCCTTAGGTATTCTTTTTATGTCTTTTTAAATGTTTTAGGATTGCTTTTATCTTCCTTTGGACTCCTAAAAATTTCGGAAAAAAAGAAACAAGAATACAAGCATTTTTCATTTCTTAATCTACTAGTTTTGTCTTAGAGTCATGTGTAGTTGTTTTACTTGTCATTAAATCCTTGTTGTGCCTTTTTATTTTTGAATCTAAATGTGTTAACCTCTATTCATATATGGTGTCATTTCTGGTTGAACATTATTAAATCTTAGTGTGCTCATAAAATGATTCCAATGCATGTTATTAGACCTAACATGTTCTAGAGTCAATTTTTTGTGAACTTCAATTGCTATTTGTTTCTTAGCAATTTGTGACCAGCAATTCCTTTTGTGTCTTGTGCTTGTTTTGAAAAAAGAAAACAGAGTTAGAAGTGTTGAAAACGAAAATCAAAGTGTACAAAATATAAGAACAAACTAGTATCAAAACTAGTAACAATTTGTGTTGAAAATTTTGACTAGTACACTTACACTTCTACTCTTCTTACTTCTCTTTTCTCCACCACTTGGAAACCTCTTTATTAATTGTTTGGCCTCTGTTTTTAAGTTCTTACTCTCTGTATTCAAAGAAAAGAAAGAAAGAAAAGAGACAAAAATACAAGAAAAAGAAAAGAAAACAAAAGAGAAAAACCTAGAAAAAGAAAGGTGAAAACAAAACATTACTAGTAGCACTTGGCCTTGAAATTTTGTGTGATTTTTCTTGAGGTTTGATTGCTGTCCAGTGGTTGGAAAAATACTTTTAAACACTCAAAACAATTGAACAAATTTTGTTTTTTTTTTCTAATCCATTCTAGTGCCATTCCTAGGACTAATCTTTTGTGTGCTAGCTTTTGAAATTAGCCTTTAATTGTTGCTTTGTGTCTTCTTGGCTCTCTTTGTTTTGTCACATTAATTCCTATAAGAGTGTAGCCTATTCTAATTGTGCTTTTCAGTTTTAATTTCTTGGCCTCTACTCTCTCTTGATTGATTGTTAAGCCTTGGTGAGATATAATTCTTTTTCAAGCTATTACACTTGGAAGGAAGGGCTAATTGAGACATATTGGGTTAATCTCAAAGGGGTCAACACTTGAAGGAGATTGAGGTACAAATTACCTGAGTGAAACACCTTGGAAAGGCTCACTTGTTTGTTCATTTTTCAGCCAAGACATTTTTCTTATTTTAGGTTGAAGATTGGAGACGGATTTTGGAAGGGAATTAGAGACAGATTTGGAAGGTTGTGACGGATTTGTGGAGTTCCTCAATTTCCTACATTTTGGTCACTAAACTTGTTGCAAAAGCTATTCCAAATTCAGCCCTCAAGACCTTTGAAGAGACTCTCCAATTTCTTTTGATTTGTATTAATTTCTTGTTGTAATTCCTTAACCCTACCCTTGGGTTAATTTTTAACTTTCTTTTGTTGAAAACAAACTTACATTTAGAAGTGGTTGTTTGGGAAAACTTTTGATTAAGTCCCAACACTTCCTAAATAGTCTTAAATAAAGATTCCTAGACACGTTTAGTACTTGTGGAAGGGTCCCCAAAGGCTTCAAGTGCCATTTGAGCTTCCACTAGGATACGCCTAGTTTTACTTACTTTCATAATATGTTTAGAACATGTGGAAGTGTCCCAAAAGACTTCAAGTGTCACTTGGACTTCCACCCTAGGAACCTACGACTAGTGTATGCTTTACTTTCTTTCTTTTTACTTGTTTAATTTCTAAGTTCGTTTAGAAGGCTTCCTTTGCCTACTAGGGGTTTCGTGCACACACACACAACTACTTTACTTGCTTGTGTGAAAAATTTGTTTTGTAAGAAAGGTATAAGGGGGTTTAGTAATTTCCACTTGAAAAGGCTTGGTTATTAAGTGGCTCCTTGTAGCTCACCTCCCTTGATAGTGCAACTTGTATACTTAGACCTCCAAGTACTTTGTATTGCACCAAAAAGAGAAAATCTTTTGTGAAAATCTTTATCACTCACTTTGCAAAATTCTTTAAGATTTGTGAAAACCTTTCTCTTGCAAAAATGAGTGATCATTCTCATGAAAGTAGTGTGCATGGTCATCATTCTCCCAGGAGTCATAAAAGCACTAAAGATGAGCTTAGAGAACTTAGGGATTATATTAGGAAAAAGGAGATAGAAAATGAAAAAAACAATGAGACTATAAGAGAGTTGTTAAGTAAGCTTGTGGTGGGGGGTGAGACTAGCAAACCCCATGCCAATGAGGGTCATGGGCCTTCTAGGCCCAAGAGACATGATGGTGAAGGGCCTTCTAGGTCCCATAGACATAAACATGAAGAAGAACCATCTAGGTCCAATAATCACCATTCACACACTCACCCATCCTCAAGTGAAGGGTTTTATAGTAGTCACCATGATGATGGCTACTATCAAAGACCCCCTAGGCAACATAGGCCTAGGCATGAAACAACTACTCTTAGAGAACCTAGGGTTGACCTTCCTCCCTTCCATGGAAAAGACAATGTTGATGACTACTTAGATTGGGAGATGAAGGTTGAACAACTCTTCACTTGCCACAATGTGAGTGAAGAGAGAAGGGTTCCCATGGCTACCCTAAGTTTTCAAGGGAGTGCCATGCATTGGTGGACTTCCCTAGTGAGAGAAAATCAAATTATGAGAGAGCCCTCCATTAAATATTGGAATGAACTTAGGAGTGCCTTAAGGAGAAGACACATTCCTCCTTATTATGAGAGAGAGTTAATGGACAAGCTCCAAAGGCTCCAACAAAGAAATAAAAGAGTGGAGGAATATAGGCAACAAATGGAGTTGCTTATGCTAAGGGCTGGAATTAGGGAAGAAGAGAGAACCACCATTGCTAGGTTCCAAAGTGGTCTTAACCTAGAAATTAGGGACAAGGTTGAACTACTACCCTATAGAGACCTTAATGAATTAGTTCAACTTTGTGTGAGGGTAGAACAACAACTTAGAAGAAAGCCTAGCTTTAGGAAAGAAACTACTCCCTACCCTAAGAAGGACTTCAAGAAGGAGGGTCACTCCTCTTATTCAAAGGATAGACCACTAGAAAAAGAAAAAGAAAAAGAAAAACCTTCCGATGAGCCTAGAACTAGTTCCATTAAGTGCTTTAAGTGCTTAGGGAGGGGACACATAGCGTCCCAATGCCCCACAAAAAAGACCATGATCATTAGGGGCAATGAGATCCTAAGTGTGGAAAACACTTCATCTTCTTCATCATCCTCAAATGAAGAAGATGCTAGTCTTAGTTCTAGTGAGGAAGCACCATGTGAAGGTGACCTATTCATTGCTCAAAGGTTACTTACCAACCAACCCAATGATCAAGACCAATCACAAAGAGAGAACCTTTTCCATTCTAGATGCAAAATTTTTAAGAAATCTTGTTCTCTCATTGTTGATAGTGGATCTTGTAATAACTTTGTAAGCCAAAGGTTGGTTGATAAGCTTAACCTAACTACTATAGCCCATCCTAAATCTTATAAACTTCAATGGCTTAATGAGGATGGAGCTATAGAAGTTAAGGATCAAGTAAATGTTCCTTTCTCCATTGGAAAATATAAAGATGAAATTTTATGTGATATAATTCCAATGGATGCAAGCCACATTTTACTTGGAAGGCCTTGGCAACATGATAGGAAGGCCATTCATGATGGTGTTACAAATAAAATTCGCCTAGTCCACCTAGGCAAGAAACACACCTTGACTCCTCTTTCACCTTCACAAGTGTTGGAGGATCAAGTATTTATGAAATCAAAAAAAAAGAAAATAGGAGAAAAGGAAGGTTCTAGAGTTGGAGGGTAGTGTCTCCTCCAAGGAAGTTGTTCCTAGAAGTCAATTTTTAATAAAAAATTCTATCAAGAAATGTCTTCTAGTTGAACAACCTCTTCACCTTCTTAATACTAAAAAGACACTACTCTTGGAAAAGAGTAAGGATGATAGTGTCTCCTCCAAAAATCTTGTGCAAAAGGAAAGTCACTTTTTAAATGATTGCAAAAAGACTTTTCTTCTTCACAAAGATTTTAGCTCTTTTTCTACTGCTGCCACAACCTTAGAGCTTAAGATCCACAACCTAAACATTTTTGAAAATAAAGGATCTCAAGTTCTTAGTCTTGTGAAGAAGGAGTGGACTTCACCTAGTTCTACTTCTTATGCTACTACTTTGGTGGTGCCCAAAGTAGACAGCCATTGTCTATTTAGGACTTCTCTTTCTTTAATTATTCTAATAAAGCACCCAACCTTTGGTTTATATTGTTTATTAGATACATCTTATGGTGTCTTATTTTCTATTTTTGATCTTAAGGGAAGTTCAAACTTCTTTGAACTTAATTTTACTACTTCCCTTCAAGACCAAATTAGATTCTATGACTTTTCTAAACTCTTTACACCCTCTTCCATGATGTATCTAACATATAATATGATCAAGGGTTGTCTAGGTAGTTTCCTTATTATATTCACGTTGTTTTCTTGTAGAATCCTAGGTTACTACATAGGGTACTTTAGGAAAGATACCTTAGTATATAGGCGTACTTCATTAGTTTCTTATAGTTTTAGTACTTTAACATTTATAGGATTTAGTTGTACACTTAGAGTACACTATATCGAGGATCCTATTCTTATACTTAGGGAAACCATCTTTCCTAGTCTAAGAACCCTTGTTAGGACTGTAGAAGAGATTCCTCATAGGGTGCGCTGTAGACCCCTAAAATTGTCCGGGTCGGAAATAAAGCTTGAAGACTCTCGAAGACTGAAGGATAATCAGCCAGAAGGACTCCTCGAAGGCCCTAGGAGGGTTCTCTGTAGGTCTAGAGGTCTTAGAATAGCTCAAAATAAAGAAGTGGAGGGAAAAAGCCCAATACGGCCGTACTGAACTTAATACGGCCGTATTGAAGCTTCAATACGGCCGTACTGAAGTCAGTACGACCGTATTGACACTTCAATACAACCGCAGCGAACTCAATACGGGCGTATTGAAATTTCTGAACTTCAATACGACCGTATTGAACTTCAATACGACCGTATTGAAGTTCAAAAATTTCAATACGGCCGTATTGCCCCTGTAGGCCGTATTGCGCCTATTCCCTATAAATATGACGTCAACTGGACGTCATTCCACACTTTTTCACTCAGTTTTGACTCCCTCCTTGAGTATTCTGGGGTTTTTGAGCAGTGTTCTGCCCTAGAAAACTCTCTGGGAGTCGATCCGACGAAGTTCTTGAGCCCCGAGCCATTTTGCTTGAGGATCGAACCTAGTCGAGGGGAAATCTTTTTGATTCCCTTAGTTAAAATTTTGTTCTAGGAGAGCGAGGAGCGGACTGGTAGAGCGAGGGAACGCCAAAACGCTTCCCAGTTCTTTGCAATATAAAAGCACGCTTCAAGAGGTTTCCCTTCAATCCTTCCTTTTACTGCTTTCTGTGTGCATATTTAAACTGTCATCATGTAGATAGTCAATTTATAATTGCTTAGAATAAATAGGGGTAATTTAGTAATTTTATACTGTTCTTTTAAAAAATAATCTGTTATAGGGAACCCGAAAGGGGCGCCGTGGGGTGCTAACACCTTCCCCACGCGTAACCGACTCCCTTACCCAACTCTGGTTGTAGTGGCCAAAGTTGATTTTTAAATCAATTGCCTTATCCCTTTTTCCAATGTTTTGAGTAAAACATTGGTGGCGACTCCACGAACCCTCCTTTTGCGAAAACCACTAAACCATGGAGGGTCCCGCTTGGGATTAATATGGATTAGTGAGACTTTTAATAAATAAATTGGATAAGATCGACAAGGTCTCAGTTTGAGAACAAGTCGTTCTAATAATCCAATACATTTTCAAAACCAAAATAAATGAGTCCAACCATCCTTCGCGAATGCCGAAAGCCCGCCTCGGGCCGGTGGCGACAGATGGCGACTCCACTGGGGAAACTTCGAGAGTCAGTCCCATTTAGTGACAGATTATTTTTAACAAATAATAGTTAAAATTACTTTATTACCCCTCACTTGTATGATAACATGTTTATCTATTTGGCTTTAATAACTGTTGTATGTTTAATTTTCCGCAATTGTTTGAAATAAAATTGCACACAAACCCTTGCACACAACAGTTCCCTCTACACCCGGGGGCATGAGTGGTAATCCATAGGGAGTGGATGTTAGTACGGCCGGTTGATGGGTTTATAGGAGCCTATGAGACCGTTGTCGGAAAACATCACTCAAGGTGATAACCATGAACTTGAGTCCGACGGTGCGTTGGAACTTTCCATCGACCTACGACGAGAGGAATTGGGTCCCTATAATGGGGGCACCTTGGGGGCCTTTGACCAAGTGAGAACAGTTAGATCCTCCTTGAATATGCACTTTTCTGCAGGAGACCCCTACCTCGTGATTCGCTCGTGACTGTTCGTGGATGAGTGAATTGTTTGTGTAAATGTTTATGTGCAATTGTTTGTGCATTAATAAATAACCTCGTGATAAGGTCTAAAAATAATCCCCATGCATAAAAAACCATGACATGAGAGGAAAGACCAATGTGTGAAAATATAATAAAAGTAAGGAGCATAGGCATCATTATCAATAAAACCTCATGCATCCTCATCATCATTTATAGGTTCACTAATACCCTCTCGATGTGAGTGAAAGAGACCCGTGACTATTGAGATTCTCCGTTGTGGAGAGATAATAGTCTAGGGAGGGAGATAAACTTTCATCTTAAAAAGGCAGCGCCTCAAAGATGAAAGGTTATCAAGCTCATGTCAAGAGCGTATTCATGAATAAACTAATTAGGTTAAAAAATTCATTTTAGAAAGTGGCTGGTCATCTCTCTGTCCTCACGCGCGCGCAGAAAATCAAGAAAATGGAAGCGCTAGAGGAACAAAACAAGAAGCTCACGACCGAGCTTTCACAGCTTAAAGAGCAAATGGCGCAAATGATGGAACTCATGCGTCATCACAACATCCAAGAATCTCATCATAGTGATCATGGGTCCCATCATGAGGGAGAGGAGGAAGAGCATGAAAAAGATCCTCCAAATGCCATACCTCTTGGGGCTGGAATCATGATTAAAGAGCCCGAGGTTTCAAAAGAACAATTCCACGCCCTAGAGGATCGGTTGAGGGCTATGGAGGGGCATGACTTCGATATTAAAGATGCCGCCGACATGTGTTTAGTGAGGGATATTCAATTCCCTCCCAAATTTAAAGTGCCAGATTTCCCGAGATACGTGGGATCGACTTGCCCCAAGAGTCATCTCACCATGTACTGCCGAAAGATGGCTGCATATGCCACAAATGAAAAGCTCTTGATCCACTGCTTTCAAGAGAGCTTAGCTGAAACTGCACTCAACTGGTATATGCAGCTAGATGGAAATCTAGTACACACATGGAGGCAGTTGGCTGACGCCTTTCTCAAGCGCTACAAATACAACATCGACCTAACACCCGATAGGTCAGATCTTCAAGCCTTGAGCAAGAATAATGATGAATCTTTCAAGGCGTACGCCCAACGTTGGAGGGAGTTGGCGGCACAGATAGAGCCCCCGCTGTCAGATAAGGAGACGGTGTCCATATTCATCAACTCGTTGACTGGTCCCTATTACGATAAAATGATAGGGAACACAACGACACTCTTCTCGGACATCATCACCATTGGGGAAAGGGTGGAACAAGGATTAAAAAGTGGGAAGCTAGTTAAGCCTTCCCAATCATTCGAGGCTAAGAAGACCTTCAGGAAGAAGAATGAGGGAGGAGTCAATGCTATAACCATATCCTCGGCTTCTTCCACTTCAAAGTCAGGAAGATCGCAATTCATCCCTGTGAAGAAGTTTGATAAACTTCCGACCACTTATAGCGATCTCCTTCCGAAGCTAGTAGAAGCCAAACTTCTAGCTCATGTTCCACCAAGGAAGATCGACCCACCTTACCCCGATTGGTACAAACCACAAGACAAATGTTTATACCATTCGGGGGCACCAGGGCATTCAACAGAGAGATGCCTAGCTCTCAAATACAAGGTCCAAAACCTTATTGATGCTGGGTGGGTCACCTTCGATTCGACAGCGCCCGACGTGAGCAAGAATCCTCTACCAAAGCAGGAGTAGAGAATGGCAAGCCACAATAGGGCCCCTTCATATTTTTCTTTTCTTTTAAGGGACTCATGATCAGTACCCGAGATCATGAGAACCTTTTCATGTAAATAAGGGTTTTGTACAGTTTTACATACATATATCAATAAAGAGGCATATTTCACACATTATTCTCTTTTTATTCTTTTCTCTCTTTCCTCATTAACATTAATAATTCTAAACCTAAACAGAACCAATAAAATAATTATGTCTGTAATTGTTCGCTCTGACCGGGATCCGAAGGTGAAAGGGTTGAGTTGGACAGTGATGAGGAAACCATTTCTCTGGATCTGCAAAGATTGCTAGATCAAGAAGCTCGAGACTATAAATTTGGGGCATGGCCGAAAGATAAAAGAGGTCAACATTGGGACACATATCAGTGATAAAATAAGGACGCATGTTTCCACTATGATTATAATAAAATCATTCTTCATTGCTTCTTTTCTTGCTTATAATAAAATTCTAAACCACATTTTTTAACCCTGTTTGAATAAACATGAATGAGGTTAAAATCATCTTAATAATAATAAACCCACATCATTTTTATGTGGAAATGTGCATGACAGCTTGGAGCACCTTTTCTTGGCATCAATAAATGCCATCATGGATAAAGAAATCCTAAAGATAATAAGCTCGGCAGGAAACCCAAAAGGGGACTGCGCAAAATAAGAGCAAAAGACCCGCTAGGAATCCCACAAAAGGGTGACCTAGGCAAAAATTAGGGTTACAAAATAATGAACAAAAACAAAAGCCCGCTAAGACATCACAAATGGGTGTTTTAGGCAAAAGTTAGGGCCGTCAAAAAAAAAGGAAAAACAAAATAAATCCATGATGGTACCATCAATTGAATTCAACAAGGGGCTCAAGAAAAGCTATCCAAGTTGTCAAAGCACAATCATTAATAACAAAGATGTGCTTAACTTCATAAAGTGTTTAATCGAACAAGCCTAAACACATAAGCCTACCTCGGCTAACCATTCTTACAAAAACCATTTTTTCAAAAATAAAATAATCCCCTCTAAAACACAAACTTCAGAATAAAAAATATCTTTCCCTTCTTTTCTCTCTTGTCCCAAAAGATTTTAGAATAATCTAGTGGAAGCATGGAGAAATAAATCATCACTGATCTGAACAACAAAATGGTGGAAGAATTATGCCAAGAATTCAAGATCCAACACCACAATTCTTCCCCATATCGGCCAAAGACGAATGGGGCAGTCGAGGCAACCAATAAGAACATCAAAAAATAGTGCAAAAGATGGTTGTCTCATTTAAAGACTGACACGAGATGTTACCCTTCGCTCCTCGTGGCTATAGGACTTCAGTACGTCCATTTACAGGAGCTACTCCATTCTCACTCATTTATGGGGTGGAGGCAGTTCTACCCATCGAAGTCGAGATACTCTATCTAAGGGTAATCATGGAAACAAAACTTTCCGAGGCAGAATGGGTTCAAAGCCAATATGACCAGTTGAACCCTATCAAAAAGAAACGGCTGAACGCCATATGCCATGGTCAAGCCTATCAGAGGAAGATCAAAAAGGCTTTTGACAAGAAAGTCCACCCTCGAGTCTACCATGAGGGAGAGTTGGTAATGAAGAAATTACTACCAACTCAAAAGGACAAAATCGGAAAGTATGCCCCAAATCACGGAGGACCATACGTGGGAAAACGAGCCTTCTCAGGAGGAGCATTGATCCTCACAAACATGGATGGAGAAGAACTTCGATACTTAGTCAACACTGACGTGGTAAAGAAGTACTATGCTTGAAGACGTTGCTTGCATAGGCCCGCTAGGATGAAAACCCAAAAAGGGCGTCCTAGGCAAAAGTTAGGGCAAAATAAAAAGCCTGCCAGTACAAGGGTACTAGGCAAAACAAAGGCAAATTTACCCCGTTAGGATACGTCCTAAGCAAAAGTTAGGGGCAAAAGAATAAGATGTAAAAGCAAAGCAAGCAACGATCGCTTAAACCGAAAACCGAAAGGCGGTTCAAGTGATTATCTTCTAGAAGCAAGCGTCTTGCAGCATCTACACTCCTGGCTCAGGCCGAAGCAATTAGGGGAACGTAAAGAGCAACAATTACAGATATAATTGTTAAGCCCAATGTATATAGCCTACCCTGGCCAGCCATTCTTCAGAAATTTCCTTCTGTATATCTTTCTGTAAAAACACTTGTGAATATCAATAAAATATCCATTTGTTTCTTTTCTCTCTTGACCATGTGATTATGCCTCTGAATTGGTTTTTCATAAAAATTGTACGAAATTCCATTAATAATCGGTCAATAAAAGAAAATTGGAGGGGTTCCTGTAAAATCCATAATCTCCTGCATAAAGGCTCACAAAAATACTCCCTCGCGTCAATAACAGAAAGTCCTCCAAGAAGAAGAGGATAGGGAGAGCCACTCACTTTTCTAAATAAATGAACAAAAATAAAAAATTGTATTGCACACACATTAGTTGCACATTCAAAGACCTTATCATGAGGCAACCGCATAAAATAGAAAAATAGAAAATTGCTTGTGTATGACAGCAGCAAGCAAAATACAAAGATTCAGAAAATCAACAGCATCATACAGAATAACTGAGCCTGGAGAGGCTTGCCGAAAGAATACTCTCAAAATAACTGAGCCTGGAGAGGCTCGCCGAAATAATACTCTCTCAGAATAATTGAGCCTGGAGAGGCTTGCCGAAATAATACTCGTACAGAATAATTGAGCCTGGAGAGGCTTGCCGAAACAATACTCCCACAGAATAATTGAGCCTGGAGAGGCTTGTCGAAATAATACTCCTTCAGAATAATTGAGCCTGGAGAGGCTTGCCGAAACAATACTCATACAAAATAACTGAGCCTGGAGAGGCTTGCCGAAATAATACTCTCTCATAAATTTAATTTCTTTAGCACTTTTAATTTCTGTACAGCAAAAGCCAAAAACATAAAAAAGGCAAAATACAGAAAAAGCCAAATCAGAAGAAAAGGCAAAATACAGAAAAAGCCGAAAATAAAAAAGGCAAGGATATAGAAAATCCAACAAACAATTTGTACCAAATAACTAAGCCTGGAGAGGCTTACCAAAATAATACTCCACATCCTCCACAAATATGCAGAATAACTGAGCCTGGAGAGGCTCGCAGAAATAATACTCCCCAGAGGGAACCTCAGCTCAAGCTCACGGAAAAATCCCCAGCGAGAGCTATCAAAGCAAAATCGACGCAATCCCCAATGGAAGTGCGATCATCCAAACAGTATATACAAGTCAAAGGACTTAACACTTCCTCAGTGGAAGATAGCTCTCCGACTCAAAGCACTGAGCGAGGCTAAGCCTGTAGAGGCTTCCTGAATAATACTCTGGGATACAATAAGATCCCCAAAATCCCCAATCGCCTACTCAAGAGGCATCCCTGCAAAAAGGAGAAGAAAATCAAAAATATCAATAAGTATTCCCCAAGTGGAATCTGGCTCTCAGCCAATCATTGAACGTCAAGCTGATACGCCTAACAGAAGAGGCTAATCAAAATCAACGACAAAATCCCCCAGTGGATAACAGCCTACACAGAGGCAGCAAAATCAGAAAACCAAAAGAGACACCCGAACAAGGATAACCGGGATACTCCACCAACGTCGAAAGGACGTCAGCCAATCATAAGGCACCGCTCACATCAGAAAGGGCATCTTTGTGTCTATACCCCAAAGGAATCAGAAATTCCCCAGTGGGAACCAACTACGCAATGGAAAGTTGGGACACAAAAACCTATGAGTAACTGCACATCCCCTAGACGGATCCCTGCGTTATCCAGCCCCTAGTGGCACAAAATCAAAAAAACAACCGTCGAAGCAGCATCGTGGACTGTGGAGACAAAATCATCACAAATCCCTGGAAAGGAGATATTCACGCTACCCCCGTCGTCACAAACACGGAGGTATGCAGCTTCCGGCTCGGGCAATGAGCGAAGCTATCTCTGGAAAAGGGGTACTCACCGCTCACCGTTATCACAAGGGTACTTAGTTTCCGGCTCAAACAAAGAGTGAAGCTAAGCCTGGAGAGACGGTACTTACAGCTTCCAGCTTGGGCAACAAGCAAAGCAAGGCCTGGAGAGGCAAAACTCACACTGCTCACCGTCGTCACAAAGGCGCTTGGTTTCCGGCTCGAACAAAGAGCGAGACTAGGCCTGGAGAGGCGAAACTCACACTGCTACCGTCGTCACAAGGATACTTAGCTTCCGGCTCGAACAAAGAGTGAAGCTAAGCCTGGAGAGACGGTACTCAACCATCAGCGTCATCAGAGGCGCGTTGATGTCCAACTTCCGGCTCGGACGTCGAGTGAAGTTGACCTTGGAGAAGGTAAACTCAGCTACCGAGGATGTCAGAAGCGCCGAGGTATGCACCCACCTGGAGAGGCTACTCAACATTTTTCCACCGGAAGACGCTACAAGTCAGAAGGTCGGCACAATACCCGGACAATTGGGTCAACTCCTTTACTTGTCAGCCGATACACCAAGAGGCCGTCCGACTAAGTAAAGGGGGGGCAGCTGTAGACCCCTAAAATTGTCCGGGTCGGAAATAAAGCTTGAAGACTCTCGAAGACTGAAGGATAATCAGCCAGAAGGACTCCTCGAAGGCCCTAGGAGGGTTCTCTGTAGGTCTAGAGGTCTTAGAATAGCTCAAAATAAAGAAGTGGAGGGAAAAAGCCCAATACGGCCGTACTGAACTTAATACGGCCGTATTGAAGCTTCAATACGGCCGTACTGAAGTCAGTACGACCGTATTGACACTTCAATACAACCGCAGCGAACTCAATACGGGCGTATTGAAATTTCTGAACTTCAATACGACCGTATTGAACTTCAATACGACCGTATTGAAGTTCAAAAATTTCAATACGGCCGTATTGCCCCTGTAGGCCGTATTGCGCCTATTCCCTATAAATATGACGTCAATTGGACGTCATTCCACACTTTTTCACTCAGTTTTGACTCCCTCCTTGAGTATTCTGGGGTTTTTGAGCAGTGTTCTGCCCTAGAAAACTCTCTGGGAGTCGATCCGACGAAGTTCTTGAGCCCCGAGCCATTTTGCTTGAGGATCGAACCTAGTCGAGGGGAAATCTTTTTGATTCCCTTAGTTAAAATTTTGTTCTAGGAGAGCGAGGAGCGGACTTGTAGAGCGAGGGAACGCCAAAACGCTTCCCAGTTCTTTGCAATATAAAAGCACGCTTCAAGAGGTTTCCCTTCAATCCTTCCTTTTACTGCTTTCTGTGTGCATATTTAAACTGTCATCATGTAGATAGTCAATTTATAATTGCTTAGAATAAATAGGGGTAATTTAGTAATTTTATACTGTTCTTTTAAAAAATAATCTGTTATAGGGAACCCGAAAGGGGCGCCGTGGGGTGCTAACACCTTCCCCACGCGTAACCGACTCCCTTACCCAACTCTGGTTGTAGTGGCCAAAGTTGATTTTTAAATCAATTGCCTTATCCCTTTTTCCAATGTTTTGAGTAAAACATTGGTGGCGACTCCACGAACCCTCCTTTTGCGAAAACCACTAAACCATGGAGGGTCCCGCTTGGGATTAATATGGATTAGTGAGACTTTTAATAAATAAATTGGATAAGATCGACAAGGTCTCAGTTTGAGAACAAGTCGTTCTAATAATCCAATACATTTTCAAAACCAAAATAAATGAGTCCAACCATCCTTCGCGAATGCCGAAAGCCCGCCTCGGGCCGGTGGCGACATGCGCTTTCCACATGTATTATATGCATATATCATTACTAAAACTTTGTTTCTTATTTTTGTAGGTGATGCTATCCTTGTGGAAGGACCACGGGATTTGAGGACAAATCCTTTCGAAGGGGGAGGGTATGATGGAAATCTAATCCCCAAGGATCCCTTTGGAAGAGGTAAGAGCAAGAAGGGTGAAGGTTGATCCAAGGAGGCTCACACTTGAAGACCATTGGGCCTTTAACTAGGTCCATGGTTAGGAGGCTAGAGAAGGCTTCTAGAGAGGAGGTGCTTCTTAGACCTATGCTCAATATGAGTATTGAGTATAATTCCTTTTTTTAGTCTCATAGTCTCTATTGTACATACATTGTATAGTTTGATTTCTTGTACCTTGTATATTGTAGATACTTGTATAGGTGTATTTTTGCCTTTGTATTTGTGAGGCACTTTATTTCCTTTAATTAGCTATTGTATATTGTTTCTAGGGTAGGTTACTTGGGCTCTTTGACTCCATTTAACCTAATCTAGAAATATACTCTTTTCTTATTTTTCTAGTAGTAGGATTGGGAGTGGCATTAGCAAGCTAGAGAGTGTGACTAGCAAGCTAGAGAGTGTTACTAGCATTTGGACCAAGAGATGGACCTAGGCTAAATTTTTGATATTAGACTCATTTTACTCCTAATTTTTCATAGATTTGATTTAGCTAGGTTCCACTCACATTGGATGAACCTAACTAAACCAAATCAACATTTTTCAAAACTGGTTGGAGTAAAATAAAGTCCATGAACCGCCCACCTTGATTTGTTTTCACATTGCTTGTTCACACTCAAGCTTAGAAGCTTGAAGCACAAGCTTTTCCTTTGCTTGCTTACCAAGCAAGCTAAGTGAGTAGCTTGCTCTCCAAGCCTCTAGACCATGGATGGTTAGCTAGACCTTACCATGGTTCCTAGTGAACCATGGTTAAGGCTAGCTTGCTCTCCAAGCTTCCTACTCCTATGTTTTCGTTTTTCCTTCATTGTAAAACACTTTTGGATGTATTGAGATTTCATTTCTGAAATATTGTTCAGATTTCTCTCTTCTAAAAGTCCCTAAACCTCTTTGATATTCATCCAATTCTCTTATCCCTTCACTATAAGAGTGTGGTGAGAATTGAAGAGGCTTATCTCTTCATCAAGGAGTGGCGCCTCTTGGGAGAGTTCTCCACCAAACCGTGGTGGTTCTAAGGTCTCCTCCTCCTTGGAGACCTTAGCAAAGCTTAGGAAGAATCAAGGAGCTGAAGATCTAGGGAAGAACTTGAAGAGGATTTACATCAATCCGGATTCTCCAAACAAGTTTCCATCAAGACCTTAGCAGGGGGACCCTCTATTTCTTCCTCACCACTACTTCCATCAGTTTTCTTTTTGAACCGTGACAATCCACATGTCGGACACACTTTCAGTGTAGCAAAATCATTTGTATACAATACGCAATCATTAGGGCACGCGTGTATCTTCTTATACTCCAAACCCATTGGACATAGTATCTTTTTTGCCTCATAGTTGCGATTAGTTAACGTGTTATCTTCTAGAAGCATCTCCTTCAACAACTCCAACAATTCTGTGAAACTTTTATCAGTCCAGCCATTTCTTGCTTTTAAACTAAACAATTTTAAAGTTGCTGATAATCTTGTAAACATACTGCATCCTGGGTACAATGGTTGCTCAAAATCATACTTTAAGGTATCATACACATGTGCTCTTTCAAAATTTTCTTCACCAACATCACGTATCATCTCTTCTAAGTTATCGTCCATCCCTTCAAAATTTGCAGTTGTTGACATTGTTGGAATGTCTAATATTTCTCCGTGCCATGTCCATACTGTATAACTCTTCACAATACCATATATAAACAGGTGATCACGTATTTCTCCAACTTCTTGACGTATCTGATTCAAACAACGAACACATGGACAATAATATGCCCCTTTGATGGGTTTCCCATTTTCTCTTGCAAATTCCAAGAACTCTTCAACTCCATTTCTGTACTCTTGACTAATGCGACTTGCATTCATCCAACTTCGATTCATTATCTATATATTAACACAAATTAACTATTGACTCAGTTATTCATAATTTTTCTAACCTAAACTACAAACCTAAAAAATCGATAGTAATCTTGGATAAAATCCATAAATATTTCTATTAATACGATGGTAAACTAAAGCTCAATGCCTAAAAAATTCCATCTTTAATGCATCTGGAACAACCCATACTAAAATCAGAACGGGCCGTTCTAGATCAACAATTTACAATACAAAAAATTTAAGCAGAACGGGCCGTTCTGCAACCAGAACGGCCTGTACTTCTTGCAGAATGGCCCGTTCTGCAAGCAGTACAAGCCATTCTGCTTGCAGCACGGGCCGGTCTGCAAGCAGAACGGCCCGTTCCAGATGAACAAATAGCAGAAAATAAACCAAAAATTTGCGTAGACAAGAAACTAACCTCAAACGTGTAATGTGCAGACACTTAGAGAGTTACAAACGTCCAATGTAGAAACAAACGCACTGGGAGACATAGAGAATGAGAGAAAAGGGATTATTAGTTTCCGTAAACAGGGAGCGCGGGAATGAAAAATGAATGGTGCATGATTTTAGGGGCATATTTACGTCGGGTTAGGGTGGTGCGACGTAAATTTACGTCGGACTAGGGGGGGTCCGACGTAAATTTACGTCGGACAGTGAGAGCTCCGACGTTAATGGGCTAATTTACGTCAGACCCCCTTTGTCCGACGTAAATTAGTTCCCATTATTTACCATTCTGCCACCGCATTTTTATAACGTCGGTGGTGCCTTGTTCCGACGTCATTTAGGTGACGTAAAAGCGTCTTTTTGCACTAGTGTGATATCAAGCCCATGAAACAATGAAACCAGAGATAGAGCGTATAAGGTTGAATGTACCAATAGTGTATTCATCTCTATAAACTAAGGAGTTCTAAACATGTGCATCTTAGGAACAAAACCTTAGTGGGTGTATCAATGAAGTTAGCGAAAAAACACACAGAAGGGGGGTTGAATGTGTGTGTGTGTGAGAACTAAGGAAATATGAAAGCCCTTTTATTTTGTACAGGTAATTTGGTTCATCTGGTAAAATAAGATTTAAAACATTTGACGATTATGCAAAATTTGCTCAGGTCAAGGTTTTCCATTTGAGCGTTCTATCATCTACTTCAAGAAAAATGTTTCTTATATTAATAATTCAAGTCTTCGCATTTTCCTTTTAAAGATAGTTTGTATTGAAGAACAAGCAGTAGACGAACCTTTCAGCATAATATATTTGTTAAGCAAAATTTGCGTCTTTGTCTGAAAAATGGTTTTAATGAAGAATAGACAGTAGACGAAGTTTTCAACATGATTTGTCAATTAAGAAGAGTTTGCATCTGAAATATAAATGAAACAATGCAATCATTTCTATACTGGTTCGCTTAACTGAGCTACGTCCAGTCTCCTTCATCTAAAGGGTTCCACTAGATATGAAATGAAGTACAATGAGTATTATAGACCACCAATGTCACAACCACTCCTGGTCACGAGTATTCTAGACCACCCAGGTCACGAGTATTCTCAACCACTCCTGGTTGGATAGCTTCACTCACCAACTTTAGTATTCTTAAACCACTTCTGGTACCCCAAGTATTTTTGACCACTCCTAGCCTGCCGGCTTCACTCACCAATGCTAGTATTTTCTTATCAGCCACCTTTAGCTAGCATTAAGTATTCTCGACCACCTCCTGGCCCATTGGCTTCACTCGTCGATGCTAGTATATTCTTATCAACCACTTCTGGCTAGTAGTTGTAGACCCCTAAAATTGTCCGGGTCGGAAATAAAGCTTGAAGACTCTCGAAGACCAAAGGAAAGTCAGCCGGAAGGACTCCCAGAAGACCATAGGATGACTATCTGTAGGTTTAGAGGTCTTAGAATAGCTAAAATAAGAAAAGTGGGAGGAATGAAGCCCAATACGGCCTCCCAGAGGTTCAGTACGGCCGTATTGAACATTTTGAACTTCAATACGGCCGCACTGAACTCAATACGGCCGTATTGAAGTTTCTGAACTTCAATACGGCTGCATTGAATTCAATACGGCTGCACTGAACTTTAATACGACTGCATTGAATTCAATACGGCTGCACTGAACTTCAATACGGCTGCAATGAACTTCAATACGGCCGTATTGAGGTTTTTTGAACTTCAATACGGCCGTATTGAATTCAATACGGCCGTATTGTAGTTCAAAATTTCAGTGTTGACCGTATTGACCCCCAGAGACCGTATTGAGCCTTTTCCCTATAAATATGACGTCAATGGGACGTCATTTCACACTTTTGGACTGAGTTTTAACCCTCTTCTTGAGTATTCTGGGTTTTTTTGAGCAGTGCTCTGCCTAGAAATCACTCGGAGAGTTGATCCGACGAAGTTTTTGAGTTCTGAGCATTTTGCTTGAGTCTCAAACTAAGTCGAAGGGAAATCCATCGGATTTCCAAGTCAAAAATTATTTTTTAGGGGGGAGCGAGCGGTCTTGTAGAGGGAGGGAACGCCAAAACGCTTCCCAATTTCTGTCAAGATATATAAGAAAGCACGCTTCAAAGGTTTATATCTTTAAAGTCCCTTCTTTTACCGCTTTCTGTGTGTACATATTTAAACTGTCATCATGTAGATAGTTAATTTATAATTGCTTAGAATAAATAGGGGTAATTTAGTAATTTTGCACTATTATTTTTAAAATAATCTGTCATAGGGAACCCGAAAGGGGCGCTGTGGGGTGCTAACGCCTTCCCCACGCGTAACCGACTCCCTTACCCGACTCTGGTTGTAATGGCCGAAGTCGATTTTTGAAATCGATTGCCTTAAACTTCTTTTTCCAATGTTTTGAGTAAAACATTGGTGGCGACTCCATGAACCCTTCAATTTTATGAAAACCGCTAATCCATGGAGGGTCCCGCTTGGGATTAACATGGATTGGTGAGCCTTTTAATAAAATTGCTCGTTTGACGAGGTCTCAGTTTGAGAATAAGTCATTCTAGCAATCCATATTTTTAAACAAATAAAAGAGTCCAACCATCCCTCGCGAATGCCGAAAGCCCGTTTCGGGCCGGTGGCGACAGATGGCGACTCCACTGGGGAAGCTTCGAGAGTCAGTCCCATTTAGTGACAGATTATTTTTAACAAATAATAGTTAAAATTACTTCATTACCCCTTGCTTCTATGATAACATGTTTATCTATGTGGCTTTTAATAATTGTTGTATGTTTAATTTTCCGCAATTGTTTGAAATATAAATTGCACACAAACCTTTGCACACAACAGTTCCCTCTATACCCGGGGGCATGAGTGGTAAGCCATAGGGAGTGGATGTTAGTACGGCCGGTTGTCGAATGGGTCTATAGGTGCCCGTAGACCGTTGTCGGAAAGCATCACTCAAGGTGATAACCATGAACTCGAGTCCGACAGTGCGTTGGAGCTTTCCATCGACTTACGACGAGAGGAATTGGGTCCCTATAATGGGGGCACCTTGGGGGCCTCAGACCGGTGAGAACAGTTAGAACCACCTTGAATATGCACTTTTCTGCAGGATACCCCTACCTCGTGATTCGCTCGTGACTGTTCGTGGATGAGTGAATTGTTTGTGCATTTTTATGTGACATTGTATGAGCATACATTGCACCTTTTAAACATACAACATTCCTTTTTAAATAAAAAGAATAAATAGAAATAAAGATCTTCTAGTACATGGTGTTAACATCTACCTTCATTGCATTCATATAGGTAGTTTCCCTTTTCACCCAAAAAAATACAAAAAGATACAAAATATCCAAAAAAAATATATATATTTATCCAAACCAAGCAATATCATGCATCATCTTAGGAAAATCCCAAAACATGATAATGCTTAGTTGAATGAACACTATGCATGCATATTCATCTCCATCATCTCATATCATGCATTGTATTGTAGAATATGGAGAGGTCTAAGGAGATGCATGGGCAATTGAAGAAAGTAGACTTCTTGTTATACCGTGCTGAGAGGTTGGATCACCTCTGCACTTTGATGCCAAGAGAGGCTCGCGTCAAGTTTGAGAAATCATATGGACGAGTCCTCGACTTGATGAAGATCTGTGTGGATCCAGCATTTCTGAGAGCACTGGTTCACTTCTGGAGTCTCGATTTGCACTGCTTCGAGTTCCCCCAGTTTGACCTAGTTCCTACTCTCGAAGAGTACGAGCTCATGCTACGATGGCCCAAATCAGCCGGGGTCTATATCTTTCATGACAACCATGTGGCCGTGGAGAGAGTTGCCACTCAGGTCAAATTACCATCACGATCAGCTGCCTTAGTGGGGAACGGCAGTATTAAAGGTTGGAAGCTTGCTATGATTGAGGACCACCTTTCTTCCTTGGCTGGTGAGGGAGATTGGTTAGCTTTCAACAAGACTCTAGCGTTAGCTGTGTTTGGGATGATCCTATTCCCCTTTCACGCTAACACAGTGGACCATGCTGCGATGGACGCTTTCTTCGTTTGGGACGTACACATGAAGAGTCCCGTGCCTGCTATTCTTGCCGACACCTTGCTCTCTGTTCATCTGTCTCAACAGAAGCAAGGAAAAATCATCCGATGTTGCACCTCCTTGCTGTATGTGTGGAGCATCACTCATTTCTATGCCTCTAGTCATATGGGGACCTTGCCCGACCCTTTGAGGAGTTTCTCGAAAATTCCCGTACGCCGCCGATATGCTTCTGAGTGGAAGGAAGAGATGGAACAGTGGAGTATCGAGCACTTCACGTGGGTTTGCCCTTGGTTCCGTCCAAGCCATGTATTGATGAGATGCGGCAGTTATCCAAGCATACCATTGATGGGCCTCAGAGGTTGTATAGCCTACTCACCTAGATTGGTTATGAGGCAACTGATGAGGACTCAGACCATTCCTACTATAGATGAGCTTGGAGGGTTGTGTTTCTCCTTCGATTCCGAGCATCAGAAGGACATGCACGCTGTCATGAGAGCGTGGGAGAGACCAACCTATGAGGGAGATCTCGAGCTTGGAAAGCCTCGGGTATCCGTCTCCATCGATTATGAGAAATGGAGGAACGAGAGGGGGGTGCCTCAACCATCCACTTCTTGTGCAACCACAGCAACAAGGAAGGTGTTGCAAGAGCAAGTCGACGCCTTGACCAAGAAACTGGAAATCATGGGAGCTCAGATGAGAGTTCTTGAAGAGAAAAATGAAGAATCCAGTTTCACTATTGATAGTCTTCAAAGGAAATGCAAGAAGAAAGACCACGAGATAGAGCGGCTCAAGGATGAGTGTGCTAACCTCAATGAGGAGGCTACTCGGGCACCCAAAATGCCAAAGGTTGAACCGAGTAGTCAACTCCAAGAAGTCAACATGAAGATAGCACACCTTGAGGCCGAGTATTCAAAGCAGGCACAGTTGATCAAGGATATGCAAGACGATTTGCTTTTGACTCGATCCGATGCGCAACAATGGCGGGAAGTTGTTCAACGACAAGCCGCAAACCTTTCCGACTTCCGCAAAAAGGAAAGGGAAGGATTGGCACAAATGGCCAAACTCCAAGAGGAGAAGGATCGGGCCGAGGATGAGCTTAATGAGCTGCAGGCCATGATCAACTATCATATACAAAAAGCGAAAGATGCTCAGAAAATCAGTGATGATATGAGCCAAGCGGTCCATACTCAAATTGAAGCAATGGGCCGCCATGTGGAGGAAGCCGAAGATGAATGGCAAAGACATATGAACCCGCCTGTGGGTTTTTACCGGCTTTTCTCTTTTTGTAAAAAGTTGCTTCAAAGCATTGTATAAAAGTTGTTCACTTTCTTCAATTAATAAAATTGTATTTTTGAGATTTATTGCCTTTGCATCTCATTAGTCATTCATTTGCATTTATCTCTCCCGGTAATTTAATAATAAATATTAATAAAAAGAAAGAATTAATCGATGCGTATGTTCAGAATGGATCGCACGCCATTGGTAATTAAATGCAAACCAACAACTGCACCAAGCAAGCACACAGCGACTCCGTTGTTGGTAATCAAAACAGACAAAGGGAAAGGTCCGACACCGTTAAGGATCATCGCTCCAAGGCCTTTCCCCTACGAATCAAATAAGGCTGTGCCGTGGATATACGACATCCATTCTTCTGCCGACAGCGATATCTCCAACATCGCTGGACTTGGGGGCATGACTAGGAGTGGAAGGATCTACACTCCCGAAGATCTGCACGACAAAGCTCCCAAGAATAAAGGAAAAGAAAAGGAGAAAACCGAGGAAGATAGAGAATCCGAGGAGGAGACTGATGAGCTGTTAAAAATCATCAAACAAAGCGAGTATTCCATTGTGGATCAACTTCACAAAACACCAGCAAAGATCACTTTGTTGTCGTTGATCCTAAGCTCCGAACCGCATCGGCAAGCTCTGTTGAAAGTCTTGAACGAGGCATATGTGTCGCATACTATCTCCCAAGACAAATTTGAGGGGATTGTTAGTCACATCACGGCTAATGATCACCTCTCTTTCACCGATGAAGAGATCCCCGCTGAGGGACCAAACCACAATAAGCCCTTGCACATCTCTGTAAAGTGCAAGGAGTATCACATCGCAAAGGTCTTGGTGGATAATGGATCTTCCCTGAACGTAATGCCAAAGAGAACGTTCGACCAAATGACAATCAAGGGAGTCCAAATGCGCCCGAGCAACATGATCGTTCGAGCTTTCGACGGCTCTAAAAGAGAAGTGGTGGGAGAAATCAGTCTTCCAATCCAAATTGGGCCCACTATCTTTAATGTCGAATTCCAAGTAATGGATATCACTCCTGCATACAGCTGTCTCCTCGGCCGACCTTGGATTCATGATGCGAAAGCTGTACCCTCTACGCTCCACCAGAAAGTCAAGTTCATAGTGGGTGACAAACTGGTGACCGTACAAGCAGAAGATGACATACTCATCAGCAAGCCATCCACCATACCTTATGTGGATGCAGCAGAGGAAGCTTTGGAAACCGCCTTCCAAGCATTGGAAATCCCCAATGTCGAAACGTTTCCCCGAGAAATGAAGAAGGTAGCCTCCATGCTCACCAAGAACGGATACTTGCCAGGACAAGGATTAGGCAAGGACTCCCAAGGAATCCCGGAGCTACCCATTATCAAGGATAATCCGGGGAAACAAGGGTTAAGATACAACCCCGTTAAAGATCAAAGAACGAAGAGGAATCAAGATCCTTCTCGACGTTCTTTAAGCCAGATCTTTAGGAAGGTTGGTTCACAAATATCAAGGCCGGCTGTCGTCATCAAGTGTTTTTCTTCTTCCGATAGGGATGTATAAACTCGATGACTGTTAGAGATTACTCCTCGGGGACAGCCCGACCCCCGAGCCTCGATAGGGCACATGTTTCCACTATGATTATAATAAAATCATTCTTCATTATTTCTTATTGCTTCTTTTCTTGCTTGCAATAAAATTCTAAACCACATTATTTAACCCTGTTTGAATGAACATAAGTGAGGTTAAAATCGTCTTAATAAAAATAAACCCGCATCTTTTTTATGTGGAAGTGTGTGACAACTTGGAGCACCTTTCCTTGGCCTCAATAAGTGCCATCATGGATAAAAAGAAATCCATTCAGGACAAAAATCCTAAAAATAAAAGAAAGCTCGGCAGGAAACCCAAAAAGGGGACTGCGCAAAAATAAGAGCAAAAGACCCGCTAGGAATCCCACAAGAGGGTAACCTAGGCAAAAATTAGGGTTACAAAATAATGAACAAAAACAAAAGCCCGCTAAAACTCCACAAATGGGTGTTTTAGGCAAAAGTTAGGGCAATCGAAAAACAGAATAAATCCATGATGGTACCACCAACTGAATTCAACAAAGGGGCTCAAGAAAAGCTATCCAAGTTGTCAAATCACAAATGTTAATAACCAAGACGTGCTTAACTTCATAAGTGTTTAATCAAACAAGCCTAAACACTTAAGCCTACCATTGGCCAAGCCATTCTTACAAAATCCATTTTTCAAAAATAAATAATCCCCTCTAAAACACAAACTTTCGAAAAGAATATACCTTTCCTTTCTTTTCTCTCTTGTCCCAAACGATTTTAGGATAATCTAGTGGAAACATGGAGATATAGTAGTCAATAGGAGGGTTGACACATCTTCTAAAGGAAAGGAAAATCATTTGGTTGATGACACCAAATCTCAATATAACATGCATCATTCCTCGGTTACAGAAATCGGCAGCACACAGCCCGTCTAGAGGAATGGCAAAAATCCAAACAGAGAAACGCATCGGTTAATTCTTTTGAAAAGTGAATCAAATAGAATTAGGTGCATCATACTGCATACATGCATACAGATGATAGGTGTAATGGAAGATCACTTATTCTCTGTTTATTGAAAAAAAAAAAAAAAAAAAAAAAAAAATATAAACTTCAGAAAAACAATACGCCCGTATCATGTTCAGTACGCCCGTACCAAAATTAGGGTTATGAACAAATTTTCAATACAATACGGGCATACTGAAATGAATAACGGCCGTATTGGCAATAACAGAAATCCTCCCTCACGTCGATGACAAAATTCCTCCAAGAAGAAGAGGATAGGGGGAGTGTCGCCACCGGCCCAAACGGGCCTCGGCGGTCGCGCAGACGGTCGAGCTCGCTATTATTTTAGTTTTGAAAATGTATTGGATTATTAGAACGACTTGTTCTCAAACTGAGACCTTGTCGATCTTATCCAATTTATTTATTAAATGTCTCACCAATCCATATTAATCCCAAGCGGGACCCTCCATGGATTAGTGGTTTTCGCAAAAGGAGGGTTCTTTGGAGTCGCCACCAATGTTTTACTCAAAACATTGGAAAAAGGGATAAGGCAATCGATTCAAAAATCGACTTCGGCCATTACAACCAGAGTCGGGTAAGGGAGTCGGTTACGTGTGGGGAAGGTGTTAGCACCCCACAACGCCCCTTTCGGGTTCCCTATGACAGATTATTTCTAAAAATAATAGTACAAAATTATTAAATTACCCCTATTTATTCTAAACGATTATGAATTAACTATCTACATGATGACAGTTTAAATATGCACACAGAAAGCAGTAAAAGGAAGGATTTTGAAGAAGAAACCTTTGAAGCGTGCTTTTATATATTTCGTAAAACTGGGAAGCTTTTTGGCGTTCCCTCGCTCTACAAGCCCGCTCGCTCCCTCCTATAAAATTTTGACTACGGAAATCCGGAGGATTTCCCTTCGACTAGGTTCGATCCTCAAGCAAAATGGCTCGGGGCTCAAGAACTTTGTCGGATCAACTCTCCGAGTGATTTCTAGGGCAGAACACTGCTCAAAAACCCCAGAATACTCAAGGAGAGGGTTGAAACTATGTTCAAAAGTGTGGAATGACGTCCAATTGACGTCATATTTATAGGGAATAGGCGCAATACGGGCTACAGAATCAATACGGCCGTATTGAAATTTTTGAACTTCAATACGGCCGTATTGAAGTTCAATACGGCCGTATTGAAGTTCAATACGGCCGTATTGAAATTCAGAAATTTCAATGCGCCCGTATTGAGTTCACTGAGGCTGTATTGAAGCTTCAATACGGCCGTATTGATTTCAGTACGGCCGTATTGAAGTTTCAGAAACTTCAATACGCCGTATTGAGTTCACTGCGGCCGTGTTGAAGCTTCAATACGGCCGTATTAAGTTTAGTACGGCCGTATTGGGCTTCATTCCCTCCACTTCCTTATTTTAAGCTACTCTAAGACCTCTAAATCTACAGATAGCCATCCTATGGTCTTCTAGGAGTCCTTCTGGCTGACTTTCCTTCGATCTTTGAGGGTCTTCGAGTTTTATTTCCGACCCGGACAATTTTAGGGGTCTACAGCTGCCCCCCCTTTACTTAGTCGGACGGCCTTTTGGTGTACCGGCTGACAAGTAAAGGAGTTGACCCAATTGTCCGGGTGATGCGCCGACCTTCTGACTTGTAGCGTCTTCCGGTGGAAAATTGTCGAGTAGCCTCTCCAGGTTTTGCTTTGCTTGCTGCCGAAGCTGGAAGCTGTGAGTACCCGCCTCTCCAGGCTTAGCTTCACTCTTTGTTCGAGCCGGAAGCTAAGTACCCTTGTGACAACGGTAGCAGTGTGAGTTTCGCCTCTCCAGGCTTAGTCTCGCTCTTTGTTCGAGCCGGAAACTAAGCACCTTTGTGACGACGGTGAGCAGTGTGAGTTTCGCCTCTCCAGGCTTAGTCTCGCTCTTTGTTCGAGCCGGAAACTAAGCACCTTTGTGACGACGGTGAGCAGTGTGAGTTTCGCCTCTCCAGGCTTAGTCTCGCTCTTTGTTCGAGCCGGAAACTAAGCACCTCTGTGACGACGGTGAGCAGTGTGAGTTTCGCCTCTCCAGGCTTTGCTTTGCTTGCTGCCCAAGCTGGAAGCTGTGAGTACCGCCTCTCCAGGCTTAGCTTCGCTCTTTGCTCGAGCCGGAAGCTAAGTACCTTTGTGACGACGGTGAGCAGTGAGTACCTCCTTTCCAGAGATAGCTTCGCTCATTGCTCGAGCCGGAAGCTGCATACCTCCGTGTTTGTGACGACGGGGTAGCGTGAATATCTCCTTTCCAGGGATTTGTGATGATTTTGTCTCCACAGTCCACGATGCTGCTTCGACGGTTGTTTTTTGATTTTTGTGCCACTGAGGGCTGGATAACGCAGGGATCCGTCTAGGGGATGTGCAGTTACTCATAGGTTCTTGTGTCCCAACTTTCCATTGCGTAGTTGGTGCCCACTGGGGAATTTCTGATTCCTTAGGGGTGTAGACACAAAGATGCTCTTTCTGATGTGAGCGGTGCCTTATGATTGGCTGACGTCCTTTCGACGTTGGTGGAGTATCCCGGTTATCCTTGTTCGGGTGTCTCTTTTGGTTTTCTGATTTTGCTGCCTCTGTGTAGGCTGTTATCCACTGGGGGATTTTGTCGTTGATTTTGATTAGCCTCTTCTGTTAGGCATATCATCTTGATGTTCAATGATAGGCTGAGAGCCAGATTCCACTTGGGGAATGATTATTGATCTTTTTATGATTTTTCCTTTTGAAGGAGTGCCTCTTATGTAGGCGACTGGGGAATGGGGTTCAGTGTTCAGCTGAGTGCCGGATTCCGCTTGGGGAATATTTATTGATATTTTTTTGATTTTTCTCCTTTTGCAGGGATGCCTCTTGAGTAGGCGACTGGGGATTTGGGGATCTTATGTATCCCAGAGTATTTTTTAGGAAGCCTCTGCAGGCTTAGCCTCACTCAACGCCTGAGTTGAAGAGCTATCTTCACTGAGGAAGTTTTAAAGTCCTTTGACTTGGATATTCTTCTTGGGCGATCGTGTTTCCATTAGGGACTTTGACGATCTTGCTTGATAGCTCTTGCTGGGGATTTTGAGTCCAAGAGCGTGAGTTGAGGTTTCTCTGGGGAGTATTATTTCTGCGAGCCTCTCCAGGCTCAATTATTCTTTGATGTGGAGGATGAGGAGTATTTTGGTAAGCCTCTCCAGGCTCAGTTATTCTATACAAACTGTTTGTTGGATTTTCTGTATCCTTGCCTTTTTTCATTTTCGGCTTTTTCTGTATTTTGCCTTTTCTTCTGATTTTGCTTTTTCTGTATTTTGCCTTTTTTATGTTTTTGGCTTTTGCTGTACAGAATTTAAATTGCTAGAGAATTTAAAATTCAGTTATTATGAGAGAGTATTATTTCGGCAAGCCTCTCCAGGCTCAATTATTCTGAAGGAGTATTATTTCGACAAGCCTCTCCAGGCTCAATTATTCTGTGGGAGTATTGTTTCGGCAAGCCTCTCCAGGCTCAGTTATTCTGAGAGTATTCTTTCGGCAAGCCTCTCCAGGCTCAGTTATTCTGTATGATGCTGTTGATTTTCTGAATCTTTGCATTTTGCTTGCTGCTGTCATACACAAGCAATTTTCTATTTTTCTATTTTATGCGGTTGCCTCATGATAAGGTCTTTGAATGTGCAACTAATGTGTGTGTGATGCACAAATGCAATACAATTTTTTTATTTTTGTTCATTTATTTAGAAAAGTGAGTGGCTCTCCCTATCCTCTTCTTCTTGGAGGACTTTCTGTCATTGATGCGAGGGAGTATTTTTGTGAGCCTTTATGCAGGAGATTATGGATTTTTGCGAGAACCCCTCCAATTTTCTTTATTTGACCGATTATTAAAAGAGTTTCGTACAATTTTTGGAAACATCAATTTAAAGGCATAATCACATGGTCAAGAGAGAAAAGAAACAAATGGATATTTTATTGATATTCACAAATGTTTATACAGAAAGGTTTACAAAGGGAATTTCTGAAGAATGGCTGGCCGAGGTGGGCTATACATTTTTGGCTTAAACAATTATATCTGTGATTGCTGCCCTTCCCGTTTCCCTAGTTGTTTCGGGTGAGATGCCTGAGCCAGGAGTGTAGATGCTGCAAGACGCTTGCTTCTAGAAGATTATCACTTGAACCGCCCTTCGATTTTCGATTCAAGTGATCGTTGCTTGCTTTACTTTTTGCATCTTATTCTTTTGCCCCTAATTTTTGCCTAGGACATGTCCTAGCGGGGATAATTTTGCCTTTGTTTTGCCTAGTACCCTTGTACTGGCGGGCTTTTCGTTTTGCCCTAACTTTTGCCTAGGATGCCCTTTTTGGGTTTTCATCCTAGCGGGCTGATGCAAGCAACGTCTTCAAGCATAATACTTCTTTACCACGTCAGCGTTGACTGGGTATCGAAGTTCTTCTCCGTCCATGTCTGTGAGAATCAATGCTCCTCCGGAGAAGGCTCGCTTCACCACGTATGGTCCTTCGTAATTTGGGGCCCACTTTCCGATTTTGTCCTTTTGAGCTGGTAGCAATTTCTTCATCACCAGCTCTCCCTCATGGTAGATTCGAGGATGGACTTTCTTGTCAAAAGCCTTTTTGATCTTCCTTTGGTAGGCTTGACCATGGCATATGGCGTTCAGTCATTTTTCTTCGATAAGGTTCAATTGGTCGTATCGACTTTGAACCCATTCTGCCTCGGAAAGTTTTGCTTCCATGATTACTCTCAGAGAAGGTATCTCGACTTCAACCGGCAGAACTGCCTCCATTCCATAAACAAGGGAGAATGGAGTAGCTCCTGTGGATGTACGTACTGAAGTCCTATAACCATGGAGAGCGAAGGGTAGCATCTCATGCCAGTCTTTGAATGAGACAACCATCTTTTGTACTATCTTCTTGATATTCTTATTGGCTGCCTCGACTGCCCCATTCATCTTTGGTCGATATGGGGAAGAGTTGTGATGCTGAATTTTGAACTCTTTGCACAGTTCTTCCACCATCTTATTGTTCAAATTGGATCCATTATCAGTGATGATTTTGTCGGGAATACCGTATCTGCATATGATATTCTTTCTGATGAAGGATGTTACCACCTTTCGGGTCACATGAGCATACGATGCCGCTTCTACCCATTTGGTAAAATAGTCAATGGCTACAAGAATGAACCTATGTCCATTAGATGCCTTTGGCTCGATGGGTCCAATAACATCCATGCCCCACATTGCGAATGGCCATGGTGAAGCCAACACATTGAGTGGCGTTGGTGGGACATGAATGTTGTCGGCGTATGCTTGACACTTGTGGCATTTCCGGACGTATTGGTAACAATCCCTTTCAATGGTCGACCAATAATATCCTGCTCTGAGGATTTTCTTAGCCATTGCAGGCCCGGGAATATGGGTACCGAAAACCCCCTCATGTATTTCTTTGATTACATTTTGAGCTTCGACTTGGTCTATGCACCTCAACAAGACCGAGTCATAATTCTTTTTGTAGAGGGTTTCTCCAATCAACAGAAATCCCATGGCCCTTCTTCGGATATGTTTTTTATCATTATCGCTAGCCATATCAGGATATTCCCCTTTTGACAGATATTGTTTGATGTCATGGAACCATGGATGATCGTCAACAGCTTCATCTATCAATAGGCAGAACGCTTGCTTATCGTGCCGCCGGATATTGATGATGGGCATTTCATGCTCCTTATCCAAGGCGAACATCGATGATAGTGTGGCAAGGGCGTCAGCGAACTGGTTTTCCTCCCTTGGGATATATTCAAAGACGACATTTTGAAAGAATTGTATCAGGTCTTTGATATGCTCAACATATGGTATCAGCTTAGGATTTCGGACTTCCCATTCACCTCGCAGTCGGTGGATGACTAAAGCCGAATCTCCAAATACTTTGAGCTTTAGGATACCATTGTTGATTGCTGCTTGGATTCCTAACGCGCAAGCCTCGTATTCGGCCATGTTATTTGTACAGTCGAAGTTGAGTCTTGCCGTTAAGGGTATATGATTTCCTTGTGGGGAGATTAACACTGTTCCAATCCCCAGTCCAAGCATGTTGGAGGCTCCATCAAAATACATGGTCCACGCATCATCTTTAGGTTCTTCATGTTGTAAATGCATTATATCCTCATCGGGGAAATCATCCTCAAGGGATTGATAGTCATTGGTCGGCCCGTGTGCTAGGTAATCAGCTAGGGTACTACCTTTGATGGCCTTTTGTGTGACATGTATGATGTCAAATTCTGATAATTGCACTTGCCATCGGGCAATCTTCCCAGTGATTATCGGTTTGTCGAACACGTACTTAATTGGGTCCATTTTGGAAACCAACCAAGTAGTATGCCTAATCATATACTGCCTGAGCCGTTGTGTTGCCCATGCTAACGCACAGCACGTCTTTTCTAGTGGCGTGTAGCGGGTTTCATAATCAAGGAACTTTTTGCTCAGGTAGTAGATGGCTTGTTCTTTCTTCTTTGTTTCATCTTGTTGTCCTAGCACAGCTCCCATGGACTCATCAAGTACCGTTAGATAGAGGATTAATGGTCTTCCCTCGACAGGTGGCACCAACACTGGTGGATTGGCCAAGCACTGTTTGATCTTATCGAAAGCTTGTTGACAATTCTCATCCCAAACTTCGGAATGATTCTTGCGCAACAGCTTGAATATTGGTTTGCACGTGTCAGTCAACTGTGCGATGAACCTTGCGACGTAGTTCACCCTGCCGAGGAATCCTCTAATTTCTTTCTCAGTTTTAGGAGGAGGCATTTCCATTATTGCCTTTACTTTATCGGGGTCCACCTCTATGCCTTTTTCACTGACGATGAACCCGAGAAGCTTACCCGACCGAACTCCGAAAGTACACTTAGCCGGGTTTAGCTTAAGCTGATACTTACGAAGCCGATTGAATAATTTTCTCAAATATTGGATGTGGTCCATCTCGTCTTTTGACTTTGCGATCATGTCATCCACGTATACTTCAATTTCTTTGTGGATCATATCGTGGAATAGCGTCACCATCGCTCGTTGGTAGGTGGCACCCGCATTTTTAAGTCCAAAAGGCATCACCCTGTAGCAGAAAGTGCCCCAGGGTGTAATGAAAGAAGTTTTCTCGCGGTCTTCTATATTCATCTTGATTTGATTATACCCCGAGTATCCATCCATAAAGGAATAGAGTGTGTTTGTGGCGGTGTGATCCACAAGTGTATCGATGTGGGGCAAGGGAAAATCGTCCTTTGGACTGGCACGATTCAAATCCCTATAATCAACACACACTCTAACCTTCCCATTCTTTTTGATGACTGGCACAATGTTAGCCAGCCATTCGGGATACTGGGATACAACCAAGAATCCCGCGTCCAATTGTTTTTCTACCTCCTTCTTAATCTTTAAGGACCATTCGGGCTTGATTCGTCGAAGCTTTTGCTTAATGGGTCGAAACCCCTCTTTTAAGGGCAACTTGTGTTCGACGATGTTGGAGTCCAAACCGGGCATATCATGGTACGACCATGCAAATACGTCCTTGTATTCCCTCAACAATTGAATCAATTGCGTTTTTATTCCATCACTGATATGGGTCCCAATGTTGACCTCTTTCAATTCTTGACCCTGCCCCAAATTCACGGTCTCCAATTCTTCTTGATACGGTTGGAGTAGACGAGCTTCTTGATCTAGCAGTCTTTGCAGATCCGGAGAGATGGTCTCCTCATCACTGTCCAACTCAACCCATTCACCTTCGGCTTTCGGATCCCGATCGGAGCGAACAATCACAGACATAATTATTTATTGGTTCTGTTTAGGTTTAGAATGATTAATATTAATGAGAGAGAGAGAATAGAACAAAGTGAGAGAATAATGTGTGAAAAATGCCTCTTTATTGATATATGTATGTAAAACTGTACAAAACCCTTTATTTACATGAAAAGGTCCTCATGATCTCGGGTACTGATCATGAGTCCCTAAAAAAAATGTGGAGGGGCCCTATCATGGCTTGCCCTTCTCTCTACTCCTGCTGCGGTAGAGGATTCTTGCTCACGTCGGGCGCCGTCGAATCGAAAGTGACCCACCCAGCATCGATAAGGTCTTGGACCTTATACTTGAGAGCTCTGCAGTTCTCCGTTGAATGCCCCGGTGCCCCCGAATGGTATAGACATTTGTCTTGTGGATTGTACCAATCGGGGTAAGGTGGATTCACTTTCTTTGGTGGAATGTAAGCTATAAGACGCGCCTCCACTAACTTCGGCAGGAGATCGCTATAAGTGGTCGGAAGTTTATCAAACTTCTTCACAGAGTTGTTTTGCGATTTGCCTGACTTCGAAGCGGAAGAAGATGGAGAAATGGTTACAGCGTTGACTCCTCCTTCTTTCTTCTTCCCGAAGGCCTTCTTAGCTTCATATGGTTGGGAAGGCTTAGCCAGCTTCCCACTTTTAAGTCCTTGTTCCACCCTTTCTCCAATGGTGATGATGTCCGAGAAGAGTGTCGTTGTGTTCCCTATCATTTTATCGTAATAGGGACCAGTCAACGAGTTGATGAATAAGGACACCGTCTCCTTATCCGACAGCGGGGGCTCTATCTGTGCCGCCAACTCCCTCCAACGTTGGGCGTACGCCTTGAAGGATTCATCGTTCTTTTTACTCAAGGCTTGAAGATCAGACCTATCGGGTGTTAGGTCGATGTTGTATTTATAGCGCTTGAGAAAGGCGTCGGCCAACTGCCTCCATGTATGTACTAGATTTCCATCTAGCTGCATATACCAGTTGAGTGCAGTTTCAGCCAAGCTCTCTTGAAAGCAGTGGATCAAGAGCTTTTCATTTGTGGCATATGCAGCCATCTTGCGACAGTACATGGTGAGATGACTCTTGGGGCAAGTCGATCCCACGTAATTTGGGAAATCCGGCACTTTAAATTTAGGAGGGAATTGGATGTCCCTCACTAAACACATGTCGGCGGCATCCTTGATGTCAAAATCATGCCCCTCCATAGCCCTTAGCCGATCCTCGAGGGCGTGGAATTGTTCCTTTGATACTTCGGGCTCTTTAATCATAATTCCAGCCCCAAGGGGTACAGCGTGTGGAGGATCTTCTTCATGCTCTCCCTCCTCTCCTTCATGATGGGACCCATGATCACTGTGATGAGATCCATGGATGTTGTGATGACGCATGAGTTCCATCATTTGCGCCATTTGGTCTTTAAGTTGTGAAAGCTCGGTTGTGAGCTTTTTGTTTTGCTCCTCCAATGCTTCCATTTTCTTGATCTTCTTTGCGCGTGTGAGGACAGAGAGATGACCAGCCACTTTCTAAAATGAATTTTTTTAATCTAATTAGTTTATTCATGAATACGCTCTTGACATGAGCTTGATAACCCTCCATTTTTAAGGCGCTGCCTTTTTAAAACAGAGTGTTACTACCCTCCTTGACTTATGATCTCTCCTCAACGGAGAATCTCGATAATTATGGGTCTCTTTTACTCATGTCAAGAGGTATTGGTGAACCTAGAATGCATGGTTTATGAGGATGCATGATATCTTTATTGGTAATGATGTACATGCTCCTCACTTTTATTATATTTTCACACATGGTCTTTCCTCTCATGTCATGGTTTTTTCATGCATGGGGATTATTCTTTAGACCTTATCACGAGGTTATTTATTAATGCACAAACAATTGCACATAAGCATTTACACAAACAATTCACTCATCCACGAACAGTCACGAGCGAATCACGAGGTAGGGGTATCCTGCAGAAAGGTGCATATTCAAGGTAGGTTCTAACTGTTCTCACCAGTCCAAGGCCCCCAAGGTGCCCCCATTATAGGGACCCAATTCCTCTCATCGTAGGTCGATGGAAAGCTCCAACGCACCGTCGGACTCAAGTTCATGGTTATCACCTTGAGTGATGTTTTCCGACAACGGTCTACGGGCACCTATAGACCCATTCGACAACCGGCCGTACTAACATCCACTCCCTATGGTTAATCACTCATGCCCCCGGGTATAGAGGGAACTGTTGTGTGCAAAGGTTTGTGTGCAGTTTTTATTTCAAACAATTGCGTAAATTTAAAAATACAACAATTATTAAAGCCAAATAGATAAACATGTTATCATACAAGTGAGGGGTAATAAAGTAATTTTTAACTATTATTTGTTAAAAATAATCTGTCACTAAATGGGACTGACTCTCGAAGCTTCCCCAGTGGAGTCGCCATCTGTCGCCACCGGCCCAAACGGGCCTCGGCGGTCGCGAAGACGGTCGAGCTCGCTATTATTTTAGTTTTGAAAATGTATTGGATTATTAGAACGACTTGTTCTCAAACTGAGACCTTGTCGATCTTATCCAATTTATTTATTAAATGTCTCACCAATCCATATTAATCCCAAGCGGGACCCTCCATGGATTAGTGGTTTTCGCAAAAGGAGGGTTCTTTGGAGTCGCCACCAATGTTTTACTCAAAACATTGGAAAAAGGGATAAGGCAATCGATTCAAAAATCGACTTCGGCCATTACAACCAGAGTCGGGTAAGGGAGTCGGTTACGTGTGGGGAAGGTGTTAGCACCCCACAACGCCCCTTTCGGGTTCCCTATGACAGATTATTTCTAAAAATAATAGTACAAAATTATTAAATTACCCCTATTTATTCTAAACGATTATGAATTAACTATCTACATGATGACAGTTTAAATATGCACACAGAAAGCAGTAAAAGGAAGGATTTTGAAGAAGAAACCTTTGAAGCGTGCTTTTATATATTTCGTAAAACTGGGAAGCTTTTTGGCGTTCCCTCGCTCTACAAGCCCGCTCGCTCCCTCCTATAAAATTTTGACTACGGAAATCCGGAGGATTTCCCTTCGACTAGGTTCGATCCTCAAGCAAAATGGCTCGGGGCTCAAGAACTTTGTCGGATCAACTCTCCGAGTGATTTCTAGGGCAGAACACTGCTCAAAAACCCCAGAATACTCAAGGAGAGGGTTGAAACTATGTTCAAAAGTGTGGAATGACGTCCAATTGACGTCATATTTATAGGGAATAGGCGCAATACGGGCTACAGAATCAATACGGCCGTATTGAAATTTTTGAACTTCAATACGGCCGTATTGAAGTTCAATACGGCCGTATTGAAATTCAGAAATTTCAATGCGCCCGTATTGAGTTCACTGAGGCTGTATTGAAGCTTCAATACGGCCGTATTGATTTCAGTACGGCCGTATTGAAGTTTCAGAAACTTCAATACGCCGTATTGAGTTCACTGCGGCCGTGTTGAAGCTTCAATACGGCCGTATTAAGTTTAGTACGGCCGTATTGGGCTTCATTCCCTCCACTTCCTTATTTTAAGCTACTCTAAGACCTCTAAATCTACAGATAGCCATCCTATGGTCTTCTAGGAGTCCTTCTGGCTGACTTTCCTTCGATCTTTGAGGGTCTTCGAGTTTTATTTCCGACCCGGGCAATTTTAGGGGTCTACAGGGAGCCATTCATTTTTTCTAAAAAACAACAAATTAATAAAATAATTAAACTTGCATTTTGTGCATCACGCACATTAATTGCACATTCAAAGACCTTATCATGAGGCAATTGCATAAAATAGAAAAAAATAGAAAATTGCTTGTGTATGACAACAGTCAACAAAAGCCGAAAACGAAAAAAGGCAAGGATACAAACAATACTCCTCAGTTTGTACAGAATAATTGAGCCTGGAGAGGCTTGCTGAAAAAATACTTCCTCAGAATAATTAAGCCTGGAGAGGCTTGCAGAAACAATACTCTCTCACCATACAGAATAACCGAGCCTGAAGAGGCTTGCCGAAATAATACTCTCTCAGAATAACTGAGCCTGGAGAGGCTCGCCGAAATAATACTCTCTCAGAATAATTGAGCCTGGAGAGGCTCGCCGAAATAATACTCTTTCAGAATAATTGAGCCTGGAGAGGCTCGCCCAAATAATACTCCTCAGAGACATTTCTGTACAGAAAAAGCCAAAACCAACAAAAAGGCAAAAATACAGAAAAAGCCAAAATCAACAAAAAATACAGAAAAAGCCAAAACCAACAAAAAAGGCAAAAACACAGAAAAAGCCAAAATCAAAAGGCAAAAACACAGAAAAAGCCAAAATCAACAAAAAGGCAAAATACAAAAAATCCAACAAATTATACAGAATAACTGAGCCTGGAGAGGCTTGCCAAAATAATACTCTCCAAAGGACATCTCAGCTTGCATTCTTAGGCTGAACAAGAAAAGCAACTCATCGTACAGAATAACTGAGCCTGGAGAGGCTTGCCGAAATAATACTCATACAGAATAATTGAGCCTGGAGAGGCTCGCCGAAATAATACTCTCAGAATAATTGAGCCTGGAGAGGCTCGCCGAAATAATACTCTCAGAATAATTGAGCCTGGAGAGGCTTGCCGAAATAATACTCCCACAGAATAATTGAGCCTGGAGAGGCTTGCCGAAATAATACTCCCACAGAATAATTGAGCCTGGAGAGGCTTGCCGAAATAATACTCATACAAAATAATTGAGCCTGGAGAGGCTCACCGAAATAATACTCGACAAACTGTACAGAATAATTGAGCCTGGAGAGGCTCGCAGAAATAATACTCCCCAGAGATATCTCAGCTTCCACTCACGGGCCAAATTCCCCAGTGAAAGCTATCAAAGCGAGATCAGCAAAATTCCCCAACGGAAGCATGATCCAAACAAAATATCCAAGTCAAAGGACTTAGACTTCCTCAGTGGAAGATAGCTTTCCAACTCAATCGAAGAGTGAAGCTAAGCCTGAAGAGGCTTTCTAAATAATACTCTGGGATACATAAGAACTTCAAATCCCCAGTCGCCTACACAGAGGCATTCCTACAAAAAGCAAAAATTCAAAAGATCAATAACAATTCCCCAAGCGAAATTTGGCTTTTCAGCCAATCATTGAACATCAAGATGATATGCCTAACAGAAGAGGCTAATCAAAATCAACGACAAAATCCCCCAGCGGATAACAGCCTACACAGAGGCAACAAAAATCAAAAAAAAAAAATCATCAAAAAAGAGTCACCCGAATAAGGACAACCGGGATACTCCACCTACGTCAAAAGGACGTCAGCCAAAGGCACCGCTCAACTCAAAGAGAGAGCATCTGTGTCTACACCCCAAGGAGTCAGAAATTCCCCATGGGTACCAATAATGCAATGCAAATTGGAGCACAGGAACCTATGAATGACTGGACATCCCCTAGACGGATCCCTGCGTTATCCAGCCCTCAGCGGCACAAAATCAGAAAAACCGTCGAAGCAGCATTGTTGACTGTGGAGACAAAAATCATCTCAAATCCCTGGAAAGGGTAAACTTACATTGCCGAAGTGATCAGAAGACACGGACGCAGACCCTGGAGAGGGTAAACTCACACTGCCGAATGTTAAGAGGCAGGGCCTGGAGAGGCGATACTCAACTGCCGAATGTTAAGAGGCAGGGCCTGGAGAGGCGATACTCAACTACCTCATGTTGAGAGGCAGGGCCTGGAGAGGCGGGTACTCAACCATCAGCGTCGTCAAAGGCACGTTGGTGTTCAACTTCCAGCTCGGGCGTCGAGTGAAGTTGACCCTGGAGAGGGTAAACTTAGCTGCCTAGGTCGTCAGAAACAACCGAAGCAGAGCCTGGAGAGGCGGTACTCAATCATCAGTGATGTTAACACTGGTATCTAGCTTCCGGCTCGGGCGTCGAGTGAGGCTAGGCCTGGAGAGGCGGTACTCAACCATCAGCGTCGTCAGAGGCACGTTGGTGTTCAACTTCCGGCTCGGGCGTCGAGTGAAGTTGACCCTGGAGAGGGTAAACTTAGCTACCGAGGTCGTCAGAAACGCCGAGGTATGCAACAACCTGGAGAGGCTACTCAACAATTTTCCACCGGAAGACGCTACAAGTCAGAAGGTTGGCACATCACCCGGACAATTGGGTCAACTCCTTTACTTGTCAGCCGGTACACCAAAAGGCCGTCCGACTAAGTAAAGGGGGGGCAGCTGTAGACCCCTAAAATTGTCCGGGTCGGAAATAAAGCTTGAAGACTCTCGAAGACCAAAGGAAAGTCAGCCGGAAGGACTCCCAGAAGACCATAGGATGATTATCTGTAGGTTTAGAGGTCTTAGAATAGCTAAAATAAGAAAAGTGGGAGGAATGAAGCCCAATACGGCCTCCCAGAGGTTCAGTACGGCCGTATTGAACATTTTGAACTTCAATACGGCCGCACTGAACTCAATACGGCCGTATTGAAGTTTCTGAACTTCAATAGGGCTGCATTGAATTCAATACGGCTGCACTGAACTTTAATACGGCTGCATTGAATTCAATACGGCTGCACTAAACTTCAATACGGCTGCAATGAACTTCAATACGGCCGTATTGAGGTTTTTTGAACTTCAATACGGCCGTATTGAATTCAATACGGCCGTATTGTAGTTCAAAATTTCAGTGTTGACCGTATTGACCCCCAGAGACCGTATTGAGCCTTTTCCCTATAAATATGACGTCAATGGGACGTCATTTCACACTTTTGGACTGAGTTTTAACCCTCTTCTTGAGTATTCTGGGTTTTTTTTGAGCAGTGCTCTACCTAGAAATCACTCGGAGAGTTGATCCGACGAAGTTTTTGAGTTCTGAGCATTTTGCTTGAGTCTCAAACTAAGTCGAAGGGAAATCCATCGGATTTCCAAGTCAAAAATTATTTTTTAGGGGGGAGCGAGCGGTCTTGTAGAGGGAGGGAACGCCAAAACGCTTCCCAATTTCTGTCAAGATATATAAGAAAGCACGCTTCAAAGGTTTATATCTTTAAAGTCCCTTCTTTTACCGCTTTCTGTGTGTACATATTTAAACTGTCATCATGTAGATAGTTAATTTATAATTGCTTAGAATAAATAGGGGTAATTTAGTGAAAACCGCTAATCCATGGAGGGTCCCGCTTGGGATTAACATGGATTGGTGAGCCTTTTAATAAAATTGCTCGTTTGACGAGGTCTCAGTTTGAGAATAAGTCATTCTAGCAATCCATATTTTTAAACAAATAAAAGAGTCCAACCATCCCTCGCGAATGCCGAAAGCCCGTTTTGGGCCGGTGGCGACAGTAGTGATTATTCTTTGACTAGCCTTTCCAGGCTTTACAAATGATAATTCAGATTTGGTTTGAGTGTATGGGTTACTCTCACGGAGAGGATACATATTTTGTTACACTCATGAAGGTATGTGACCTTAGTTATACAAAGATTTAGAGTGTGCGGGTTACTCTCGTAGAGAGGATAAAAAGGTTTCTACACTCGCTAAGGTTTGGTCCCTAAGTTACACTTAGAACACCTTAGACTACAGAGATAAATAGAATTGCTTGATTGTATATTTGACTCTAAATGCTTCGTCTTTGATTTCTCTGTTTCTTGGGCTTGATCTCTCTTTAACCATACTTACGATTAAGTCATAGCCTAGGGCAACGCCAGCCTTTCCCGGTTTGAGGTTATGGCATATATATAGTCTTGTAGAATCTTCCCGTTGCATATGTCTATTGAAGCTAATATTGTCGTTCGAGACTAGTTCGATTCTTTATTTAATGCATTTGATCTTGCATTAAATGTTGCTTCCTGTTCATAGACATTGCATGTTTTCTGAATCTACAGTTTCTAATTTTTATTGAGACCTAGGAGCTTCTTGTCCTTTTTCAGTCATGTAGCTGTAGGGACTTTGTCTTTTTCTAAAAGGCGGGTGTCCTTTTTCTAACACACTCGTGATTTATCATTTTTGTGCTTACTTTTCTTCTTTCTTCTTCTTTTCACCATTGGATAGCCTCGTAAGTCCTTTTATGGGTATAGATGATGTTTGATTCGTTCCTCGAATCTTGTTCCTTCGAACCTGTCCATGAAGTCTTCGTCCGCGTTTGATAGTTCATGTGTGACTCAGGTTCTAAACTTTGTCTGCCTGTATGATCTTGACCCATTGAATTTTTCTTTTTATCTAGTCAACTTATATGTGGACAGTCTTTCAATCTGTGTTGTCCTTTGTCTAATTACTCTTGTTGACTCTTGTTTGGATATTTGTGATGTGCTTTGCCCTGACTCATTTGTATTGTCTGATACTTGACCGTATTCTTTTTGTGTTAGGCTTGGCTTCGTCTGGTGTTAGAGAGTGGCATATACACATGCTCTGTTCTTTACTTTCCTGTACTAATGTTTTCTGAAACACTAACACACATATTAGAAATAACAATATGTATTATATTTGTCTCATTCAAACCCTTGGTGAGAATTTCTTCGTCTGATTCAACAATCAATTTATATATCCTCTCTATGAGAGTAGACCAAACACTCAATCATTGTAAAGACTAAGGTTACATACCTTAGTGAGTGTAGACACCTGTCGCCACCGGCCCAAACGGGCCTCGGCGGTCGCGAAGACGGTCGAGCTCGCTTATTATTTTGGTTTTGAAAATGTATTGGATTATTAGAACGACTTGTTCTCAAACTGAGACCTTGTCGATCTTATCCAATTTATTTATTAAAAGTCTCACTAATCCATATTAATCCCAAGCGGGACCCTCCATGGATTAGTGGTTTTCGCAAAAGGAGGGTTCGTGGAGTCGCCACCAATGTTTTACTCAAAACATTAGAAAAAGGGATAAGGCAATTGATTTTATAAATCAACTTTGGCCATTACAACCAGAGTTGGGTAAGGGAGTCGGTTACGCGTGGGGAAGGTGTTAGCACCCCACAGCGCCCCTTTCGGGTTCCCTATGACAGATTATTTCTAAAATAACAGTGTAAAATTACTAAATTACCCCTATTATTATGAACGATTAAGAATTAAATATCTACATGATGACTTATTAAATTATGCAACAAACAGAAAGCGGTAAAAGGAAGGATTGAAGGGAAACCTCTTGAAGCGTGCTTTTATATATTGCAAAAAAATGCACTGGGAAGCGTTTTAGCGTTCCCTCGCTCTACAAGCCCGCTCCTCGCTCTCCTAGAACAAAATTTTAACTAAGGGAATCAAAAAGATTTCCCCTCGACTAGGTTCGATCCTCAAGCAAAAATGGCTCGGGGTTCAAGAACTTCGTCGGATCAACTCTCCGAGTGATTTCTAGGGCAGAACACTGCTCAAAAACCCCAGAATACTCAAGGAGAGGGTTGAAACTATCTAAAAAAGTGTCCAATGACGTCCAATTGACGTCATATTTATAGGGAATAGGCGCAATACGGCCTACAGGAGCAGTACGGCCGTATTGAAATTTTTGAACTTCAATACGGTCGTATTGAGTTCAATACGGCCGTATTGAAATTCAGAAATTTCAATGCGCCCGTATTGAGTTCACTGCGGGTGTATTGAAGTGTCAATACGGGCGTATTGACTTCAGTACGGCCGTATTGAAGTTTCAGAAACTTCAATACGCCGTATTGAGTTCACTGCGGCCGTATTGAAGCTTCAATACGGCCGTATTAGGTTCAGTACGGCCGTATTGGGCTTCATTCCCTCCACTTCCTTATTTTGAGCTATTCTAAGACCTCTAGACCTACAGAGAACCCTCCTAGGGCCTTCGAGGAGTCCTTCTGGCTGATTATCCTTCAGTCTTCGAGAGTCTTCAAGCTTTATTTCTGACCCGGACAATTTTAGGGGTCTACAGCTGCCCCCCCTTTACTTAGTCGGACGGCCTTTTGGTGTACCGGCTGACAAGTAAAGGAGTTGACCCAATTGTCCGGGTGATGTGCCAACCTTCTGACTTGTAATGTCTTCCGGTGGAAAATTGTTGAGTAGCCTCTCCAGGTGGGTGCATACCTCGGCGCTTCTGACATCCTCGGTAGCTGAGTTTACCCTCTCCAGGGTCAACTTCACTCGACGCCCGAGCCGGAAGTTGGACATCAACGCACCTCTGATGACGCTGATGGTTGAGTACCGTCTCTCCAGACCTAGCCTCACTCGACGCCCGAGCCGGAAGCTAGACACCAGTGTGTTAACATCACCCTGATGATTGAGTACCGCCTCTCCAGGCTCTGCCGCTTAACATTTGGCAGGTGAGTTTACCCTCTCCAGGGACTGCGCCTTAACATCGGCAACTGAGTTTACCCTCTCCAGGGACTGCGTCCGTGTCTTTTGATCACTTCGGCAATGCGAGTTTACCCTCTCCAGGGACTGCGTCTTAACATCGGCAGCTGAGTTTGCCCTCTCCAGGGACTGCGTCTTAACATCGGCAGCTGAGTTTGCCCTCTCCAGGGACTGCGTCCGCGTCTTCTGATCACTTCGGCAGCTGAGTTTGCCCTCTCCAGGGACTGCGTCTTAACATCGGCAGCTGAGTTTGCCCTCTCCAGGGACTGCGTCTTAACATCGGCAGCTGAGTTTGCCCTCTCCAGGGACTGCGTCCGCGTCTTCTGATCACTTCGGCAATGCGAGTTTACCCTCTCCAGGGTTTTGAGATGATTTTTGTCTCCACAATCCACTATGCTGCTTCGACAGTTTTTTCTGATTTTGTGCCGCTGAGGGCTGGATAACGCAGGGATCCGTCTAGGGGATGTGCAGTCATTCATAGGTTCCTGTGCCCCAACTTGCCTTGCATTGTTGGTACCCATGGGGAATTTCTGAATCCTTGGGGTATGGACACAGATGCTCTCTCTTTGAGTTGAGCGATGCCTTATGTTTGGCTGACGTCCTTTGACGTTGGTGGAGTATCCCGGTTGTCCTTATTCGGGTGACTCTTTTCAATTTTTGATTTTGTAGCCTCTGTGTAGGCTATTATCCACTAGGGAATTCTGTCATTCATTTCTTGACTGGCCTCTTCTGTTGGGCAGATAATCTTGATGTTCGGTGATAGGCTGAGAGCCGGATTCCGCTTGGGGAATGATTATTGATCTTTTTATGATTTTTCCTTTTGAAGGAGTGCCTCTTATGTAGGCGACTGAGGAATTGGGGTTCAGTGTTCGGCTGAGTGCCGGATTCCGCTTGGGGAATATTTATTGATATTTTTTTGATTTTTCTCCTTTTGCAGGGATGCCTCTGAGTAGGCGATTGGGGAATGAGGGATCTTATGTATCCCAGAGTATTATTTAGGAAGCCTCTACAGGCTTAGCCTCGCTCAGCACTTTGAGTCGGAGAGCTATCTTCCACTGAGGAAGTGTTAAGTCCTTTGACTTGTATATACTGTTTGGATGATCGCACTTCCATTGGGGATTGCGTCGATTTTGCTTTGATAGCTCTTGCTGGGGATTTTGAATCCAAGAGCATGAGTTGAGGTTCCCTCTGGGGAGTATTATTTCTGCGAGCCTCTCCAGGCTCAATTATTCTGATGTAGAGGATGAGGAGTATTTTGGTAAGCCTCTCCAGGCTTAGTTATTCTGTACAAATTGTTTGTTGGATTTTCTATATCCTTGCCTTTTTTATTTTCGGCTTTTTCTGTACTTTGCCTTTTTTCTGATTTGGCTTTTGCTGACTGCTGTCATACACAAGCAATATTTCTATTTTTCTATTTTATGCAATTGCTTCATGATAAGGTCTTTGAATGTGCAACTAATGTGTGTGATGCATGAAATGCAAGCTTTATTATTTGTTTATTATATATATATTTTTTAGAAAGATGAATGGCTCTCCCTATCCTCTTCTTCTATTTAGAGGAACTTCTGTCATTGACGCGAGGGAATATTTTCATGAACCTTTGAATGCAGGAGTTTAAAGATTTTATAGGAACCCCTCCAGTTTTCTTTTATTGACCGATTTAAGAGTTTCGTACAATTTTTAGAAACATCAATTTAAAGGCATAATCACAAGGTCAAGAGAGAAAAGAAACAAATGGATATTTTATTGATATTCAAATGTTTGTACAGAAAGATTTACAAAGGGATTTTCTGAAGAATGGCTGGCCAGGGTAGGCTGTACATTTTTTTGGCTTAAACAATTACATCTGTGATTGCTGCCCTTCCCGTTCCCTAGTTGCTTCGGGTGAGATGCCTGAGCCAGGAGTGTAGATGCTGCAAGACGCTTGCTTCTAGAAGATTATCACTTGAAATGCCTTTTCGGTTTTCGATTCAAGTGATCGTTGCTTGCTTCACTTTTTGCATCTTATTCTTTTGCCCCTAATTTTTGCCTAGGACATGTCCTAGCGGGGATAATTTTGCCTTTGTTTTGCCTAGTACCCTTGTACTGGCGGGCTTTTCGTTTTGCCCTAACTTTTGCCTAGGATGCCCTTTTTGGGTTTTCATCCTAGCGGGCTGATGCAAGCAACGTCTTCAAGCATAATACTTCTTTACCACGTCAGCGTTGACTGGGTATCGAAGTTCTTCTCCATCCATGTCTGTGAGAATCAATGCTCCTCCGGAGAAGGCTCGCTTCACCACGTATGGTCCTTCGTAATTTGGGGCCCACTTTCCGATTTTGTCCTTTTGAGCTGGTAGCAATTTCTTCATCACCAGCTCTCCCTCATGGTAGATTCGAGGATGGACTTTCTTGTCAAAAGCCTTTTTGATCTTCTTTTGGTAGGCTTGACCATGGCATATGGCGTTCAGTCGTTTTTCTTCGATAAGGTTCAATTGGTCGTATCGACTTTGAACCCATTCTGCCTCGGAAAGTTTTGCTTCCATGATTACTCTCAGAGAAGGTATCTCGACTTCAACCGGCAGAACTGCCTCCATTCCATAAACAAGGGAGAATGGAGTAGCTCCTGTGGATGTACGTACTGAAGTCCTATAACCATGGAGAGCGAAGGGTAGCATCTCATGCCAGTCTTTGAGTGAGACAACCATCTTTTGTACTATCTTCTTGATATTCTTATTGGCTGCTTCGACTGCCCCATTCATCTTTGGTCGATATGGGGAAGAGTTGTGGTGCTGAATTTTGAACTCTTTGCACAGTTCTTCCACCATCTTATTATTCAAATTGGATCCATTATCAGTGATGATTTTGTCGGGAATACCGTATCTGCATATGATATTCTTTCTGATGAAGGATGTTACCACCTTTCGGGTCACATGAGCATACGATGCCGCTTCTACCCATTTGGTGAAATAGTCAATGGCTACAAGAATGAACCTATGTCCATTAGATGCCTTTGGCTCGATGGGTCCAATAACATCCATGCCCCACATTGCGAATGGCCATGGTGAAGCCAACACATTGAGTGGCGTTGGTGGGACATGAATGTTGTCAGCGTATGCTTGACACTTGTGGCATTTCCGGACGTATTGGTAACAATCCCTTTCAATGGTCGACCAGAAATATCCTGCTCTGAGGATTTTCTTAGCCATTGCAGGCCCGGGAATATGGGTACCGAAAACCCCCTCATGTATTTCTTTGATTACATTTTGAGCTTCGACTTGGTCTATACATCTCAACAAGACCGAGTCATAATTCTTTTTGTATAGGGTTTCTCCAATCAACAGAAATCCTATGGCCCTTCTTCGGATATGCTTTTTATCATTATCGCTAGCCATATCAGGATATTCCCCTTTTGACAGATATTGTTTGATGTCATGGAACCATGGATAATCATCAACAGCTTCATCTATCAGTAGGCAGAACGCTTGCTTATCGTGCCGCCGGATATTGATGATGGGCATTTCATGCTCCTTATCCAGGGCGAACATCGATGATAGTGTAGCAAGGGCGTCGGCGAACTGATTTTCCTCCCTTGGGATATATTCAAAGACGACATTTTGAAAGAATTGTATCAGGTCTTTGATATGTTCAACATATGGTATCAGTTTAGGATTTCGGACTTCCCATTCACCTCGCAGTTGGTGGATGACTAAAGCCGAATCTCCGAATACTTTGAGCTTTAAGATACCATTGTTGATTGCTGCTTGGATTCCTAACGCGCAAGCCTCGTATTCGGCCATGTTATTTGTACAGTCGAAGTTGAGTCTTGCCGTTAAGGGGATATGCTTTCCTTGTGGGGAGATTAATACTGTTCCAATCCCCTGTCCAAGCATGTTGGAGGCTCCATCGAAATACATGGTCCACGTATCATCCTTAGGATCTTCATGTTGTAAATGCATTATATCCTCATCGGGGAAATCATCCTGAAGGGATTGATAGTCATTGGTCGGCCCGTGTGCTAGGTAATCAGCTAGGGTACTACCCTTGATGGCTTTTTGTGTGACATGTTTGATGTCGAATTCTGATAATTGTACTTGCCATCGGGCGATCTTCCCAGTGATTATTGGCTTGTCGAACACATACTTAATTGGATCCATTTTGGAAACCAACCAAGTAGTATGCCTTATCATATACTGCCTGAGCCTTTGTGTTGCCCATGCTAACGCACAGCAAGTCTTTTCTAATGGCGTGTAGCGGGTTTCATAATCTAGAAATTTCTTGCTCAAGTAGTAGATGGCTCGTTCTTTCTTTCCAGTTTCGTCCTGTTGCCCTAGCACGGCTCCCATGGACTCATCAAGCACTGTTAGATAGAGGATTAATGGCCTTCCTTCGACAGGTGGCACCAATACTGGTGGATTGGCCAAGCACTGTTTGACCTTGTCAAAAGCTCGTTGACAATTCTCATCCCAAGTTTCGGAATGATTCTTGCGCAATAGCTTGAATATTGGCTTGCACGTGTCAGTCAACTGTGCGATGAACCTTGCAATGTAGTTCACCCTGCCAAGGAATCCTCTTATCTCCTTCTCGGTTTTAGGAGGAGGCATTTCCATTATTGCCTTTACTTTATCGGGGTCCACCTCTATGCCTTTTTCACTGACGATGAACCCGAGAAGCTTACCCGTCCGAACTCCGAAAGTACACTTAGCCGGGTTTAGCTTAAGCTGATACTTACGAAGCCGATTGAATAATTTTCTCAAATATTGGATGTGGTCCATCTCGTCTTTTGACTTTGCGATCATGTCATCCACGTATACTTCAATTTCTTTGTGGATCATATCGTGGAATAGCGTCACCATCGCTCGTTGGTATGTGGCACCCGCATTTTTAAGTCCAAAAGGCATCACCCTGTAGCAGAAAGTGCCCCAGGGTGTGATGAAAGAAGTTTTCTCGCGGTCTTCCTTATTCATTTTGATTTGGTTATACCCCGAGTATCCATCCATAAAGGAATAGAGCGTGTTCGTGGCTGTGTGATCCACGAGTGTATCAATATGTGGCAAGGGAAAATCGTCCTTTGGACTGGCACGATTCAGATCCCTATAGTCAACACACACTCTAACTTTTCCATTCTTTTTGATAACTGGCACAATGTTAGCCAGCCATTCGGGATATTGGGATACAACCAAGAATCCCGCGTCTAATTGCTTTTCTACCTCCTCCTTGATCTTTAAAGACCATTCGGGCTTGATTCGTCGAAGCTTTTGCTTAACGGGTCGAAACCCTTCTTTTAATGGCAACTCATGCTCGACGATGTTAGAGTCCAATCCGGGCATATCACGGTACGACCATGCAAATACGTCCTTGTATTCCCTTAATAATTGGATCAACTGTATTCTTATTCCATCACTGATATGGGTCCCAATGTTGACCTCTTTCAATTCTTGACCCTGCCCCAAATTCACGGTCTCCAATTCTTCTTGATACGGTTGGAGTAGACGAGCTTCTTGATCTAGCAGCCTTTGCAGATCCGGAGAGATGGTCTCCTCATCACTGTCCAACTCAACCCATTCATCCTCGGCTTTCGGATTCCGGTCAGAGCGAGCAATCACAGACATAATTATTTATTGGTTCTGTTTAGGTTTAGAGTTTATTAATATTAATGAGAGAGAGAGAATAGAACAAAATGAGAGAATAATGTGTGAAAAATGCCTCTTTATTGATATATGTACAAAACCCTTATTTACATGAAAGGTCCTCATGATCTCGGGTACTGATCATGAGTCCCTAAAAGAAAATTAAGAAAATTAAGGAGAGGCCCTATTGTGGCTTGCCCTTCTCTCTACTCCTGCTTCGGTAGAGGGTTCTTGCTCACGTCGGGCGCTGTCGAATCGAAAGTGACCCACCCAGCATCAATAAGGCCTTGGACCTTGTGTTTGAGAGCTAGACAGTTCTCTGTTGAATGCCCTGGTGCTCCCGAATGGTATAGACATTTGTCTTGAGGCTTATACCAATCGGGGTAAGGTGGGTCGATCTTTCTTGGTGGAATATAGGCTAGAAGTTGGGCTTCTACTAGCTTCGGCAGGAGATCGCTATAAGTGGTCGGAAGTTTGTCAAACTTCTTCACAGAGTTGTATTGCGATTTGCCCGACTTCGAAGTGGAAGAAGATGGAGAAATGGTTACAGCGTTGACTCCTCCTTCTTTCTTCTTCCCGAAGGCCTTCTTAGCTTCATATGGTTGGGAAGGCTTAGCCAGCTTCCCACTTTTAAGTCCTTGTTCCACCCTTTCTCCAATGGTGATGATGTCCGAGAAGAGTGTCGTTGTGTTCCCTATCATTTTATCGTAATAGGGACCAGTCAACGAATTGATGAATAAGGACACCGTCTCCTTATCTGACAGCGGGGGCTCTATCTGTGCCGCCAACTCCCTCCAACGTTGGGCGTACGCCTTGAAGGATTCATCATTCTTTTTACTCAAGGCTTGAAGATCAGACCTATCGGGTGTTAGGTCGATGTTGTATTTATAGCGCTTGAGAAAGGCGTCGGCCAACTGCCTCCATGTATGTACTAGATTTCCATCTAGCTGCATATACCAGTTGAGTGCAGTTTCAGCTAAGCTCTCTTGAAAGCAGTGGATCAAGAGCTTTTCATTTGTGGCATATGCGGCCATCTTGCGACAGTACATGGTGAGATGACTTTTGGGGCAAGTCGATCCCACGTACTTTGGGAAATCCGGCACTTTAAATTTAGGAGGGAATTGGATGTCCCTCACTAAACACATGTCGGCGGCATCCTTGATGTCAAAATCATGCCCCTCCATAGCCCTCAGCCGATCCTCGAGGGCGTGGAATTGTTCTTTTGATACTTCGGGCTCTTTAATCATAATTCCAGCCCCAAGGGGTACAGTGTGTGGAGGATCTTTTTCATGCTCTTCCTCCTCTCCCTCATGATGGGACCCATGATCACTGTGATGAGATCCATGGATGTTGTGATGACGCATGAGTTCCATCATTTGCGCCATTTGGTCTTTAAGTTGTGAAAGCTCGGTTGTGAGCTTTTTGTTTTGCTCCTCCAATGCTTCCATTTTCTTGATCTTCTTTGCGCGTGTGAGGACAGAGAGATGACCAGCCACTTTCTAAAATGAATGTTTATTCTAATTAGCTTATTTATGATATGAATACACTCTCGATGTGAGCTTGATAATCTTTCATCTTTAAGGCGCTGCCTTTTTAAGATGAAAGTTTATCACCCTCCCTAGCCTATGATTTCTCCACAACGGAGAAACTCAATAGTCACGAGTCTCTTTCACTCATATCGAGAGGGTATTAGTGAACCTATAAATAATGATGAGGATGCATGAGGTATTATTGATAATGATGCCTATGCTCCTTACTTTTATTATATTTTCACACATGGTTTTTCCTCTCATGTCATGGTATTTTCATGCATGGGTATTATTCTTAGACCTTATCACGAGGTTTTTTATTAATGCACAAACAATTGCACATAAGCATTTACACAAACAATTCACTCATCCACGAACAGTCACGAGCGAATCACGAGGTAGGGGTATCCTGCAGAAATGGTGCATATTCAAGGTAGGTTCTAACTGTTCTCACCAGTCCAAGGCCCCCAAGGTGCCCCCATTATAGGGACCCAATTCCTCTCATCGTAGGTCGATGGAAAGCTCCAACGCACCGTCGGACTCAAGTTCATGGTTATCACCTTGAGTGATGTTTTCCGACAACGGTCTACGGGCACCTATAGACCCATTCGACAACCGGCCGTACTAACATCCACTCCCTATGGTTAATCACTCATGCCCCCGGGTATAGAGGGAACTGTTGTGTGCAAAGGTTTGTGTACAGTTTGTATCTCAAACAATTGCGGAATTTAAACATACAACAGTTATTTTAAAGCCATATAATAAATCATGTTATCATACAAGCAAGGGGTAATGAAGTAATTTTAACTATTATTTGTTAAAAATAATCTGTCACTAAATGGGACTGACTCTCGAGGCTTCCCCAGTGGAGTCGCCATCTGTCGCCACCGGCCCAAACGGGCCTCGGCGGTCGCGAAGACGGTCGAGCTCGCTTATTATTTTGGTTTTGAAAATGTATTGGATTATTAGAACGACTTGTTCTCAAACTGAGACCTTGTCGATCTTATCCAATTTATTTATTAAAAGTCTCACTAATCCATATTAATCCCAAGCGGGACCCTCCATGGATTAGTGGTTTTCGCAAAAGGAGGGTTCGTGGAGTCGCCACCAATGTTTTACTCAAAACATTGGAAAAAGGGATAAGGCAATTGATTTTATAAATCAACTTTGGCCATTACAACCAGAGTTGGGTAAGGGAGTCGGTTACGCGTGGGGAAGGTGTTAGCACCCCACAGCGCCCCTTTCGGGTTCCCTATGACAGATTATTTCTAAAATAACAGTGTAAAATTACTAAATTACCCCTATTATTATGAACGATTAAGAATTAAATATCTACATGATGACTTATTAAATTATGCAACAAACAGAAAGCGGTAAAAGGAAGGATTGAAGGGAAACCTCTTGAAGCGTGCTTTTATATATTGCAAAAAAATGCACTGGGAAGCGTTTTAGCGTTCCCTCGCTCTACAAGCCCGCTCCTCGCTCTCCTAGAACAAAATTTTAACTAAGGGAATCAAAAAGATTTCCCCTCGACTAGGTTCGATCCTCAAGCAAAAATGGCTCGGGGTTCAAGAACTTCGTCGGATCAACTCTCCGAGTGATTTCTAGGGCAGAACACTGCTCAAAAACCCCAGAATACTCAAGGAGAGGGTTGAAACTATCTAAAAAAGTGTCCAATGACGTCCAATTGACGTCATATTTATAGGGAATAGGCGCAATACGGCCTACAGGAGCAGTACGGCCGTATTGAAATTTTTGAACTTCAATACGGTCGTATTGAGTTCAATACGGCCGTATTGAAATTCAGAAATTTCAATGCGCCCGTATTGAGTTCACTGCGGGTGTATTGAAGTGTCAATACGGGCGTATTGACTTCAGTACGGCCGTATTGAAGTTTCAGAAACTTCAATACGCCGTATTGAGTTCACTGCGGCCGTATTGAAGCTTCAATACGGCCGTATTAGGTTCAATACGGCCGTATTGGGCTTCATTCCCTCCACTTCCTTATTTTGAGCTATTCTAAGACCTCTAGACCTACAGAGAACCCTCCTAGGGCCTTCGAGGAGTCCTTCTGGCTGATTATCCTTCAGTCTTCGAGAGTCTTCAAGCTTTATTTCTGACCCGGACAATTTTAGGGGTCTACAACACCTATGTATCCTCTCTAGTAGCCCAAACACTCAAAGCAAATCTATTTAGTCATCATATGTAAAGCCTGAAGAGGCTAGGAAAATAATACTTGTAAAGCTTGGAGAGGCTTGTCAAAGAATACTCATTGCGAGCCAGAAGTGGCTGAATAAAGAATACTAGAGTTTATGAGTGAAGTCAACAGGCTAGGAGTTGGTCGAGAATACTCACTACGAGCCAGAAGTGACTGATCAAAGAATACTAGTGCCAGTAAGTGAAGCTGGCGGGCCAGGAGGTGGTTGATAATACTCACTAGGAGCTAGAAGTGGCTGATAAAAAAATACTAGCGTCAGCAAGTGAAGTTGACTAACCAGGAGTGGTTGAGAATACTCGAGCAACTAGAAGTGGTTTAAGAATACTAGCGTCTGCGAGTCAAGCTGACGAACCAGAAGTGGTTGAGAATACTTCGGACTAGGAGTGGTCGTGACCTGGGTGGTCTATAATACTCACTACTAGCCTGAAGAGGCTGAATAAACAATACTTTTATTTAATTGTTTATCTAGTGGAACCTTTCGTTTGAAGGAGACTAGACGTAGCTCAGTTTGAGTGAACCAGTATAAAATGTGCTCTATTATTTAATGTTTCAAATGCACTTTATTTGGTTGATCTAATTCACTGAAAACTTCGTCCAATAATTATCGTCTATTAAAGCTATCCTTAGACGAAAACTATATTTTCTCAATTGATTATTCTAAAAGAACAGTTTTCGTTTAAGTAGTAATTTTCTCTTTGCAGACGATGAAACTCCCAGACGCAAAATGATTTTGATAAACCAATCTTGGGTTGTTTCAATTCAAGCATTTGATGGAGACCTCCCTTCCATGATTGTTAATGGTGTGTTGAAGAGAGCCACCTTGCCCAAGATCTAGGCTCACCAAAGGGGAAAAGAGATAGGGACGTTAGAGTGAAGGATGGTTTTGGACGTAAAGATGATGAAGGATGTAGGTGGAGGTGTATGGATGCTCAAGTAGGTTGGCTCACTCCAAAGGTAGATGGAGGCCACTCTAGGTTTCTCACTCTCCAATGGTGGAGATAGGAGAATGTTAGCCAAAGGTAACCTAGTGACTAAGGAAGAGATGTTGAGGCAATAATGCTCACTCAATATCATATAATCCAAAGTATTTACATGTTGCATAGCCTAGGGTATTTATAGGAGTGGGTGACATCTAGGGTTGCATTTGGAGAGTGCATGGCCGAAATTCACAAGCCAAATGCACACCAAATGAAATGTAAATTAACCCTAGATGCAACTTGGTAGCCAAGGATGGAATCTTTGGGATTAGTTAGGCTACATCTAGGTGGATGATAAGACCATGCAACCATTGCCCTCCATTTGGACCTAAGCCTTTCTAAGTCCAAAAAAAAGTCCAAGAACACCAAAAAATGCGTCACCTCCTAATTTAAAACCCTACCTCAAAATTTAAAACTCTAATCATCTAGAGCACCCTATAATACAAGGGTAAAATGGGAAATACAAGAAAATAAATCCTATGACTAAAATACCCCAAAATATAAGGGTAAAATTGACAATTAAAATAAACTCTATACTAATGAAGCTTAGGAGAGAATTAATACTCTACGATCATCAGGAGAGTGTCCCTTGGTGCGTGAGCTCCCTCCTCCTCTTCCACTCTCCTAGCCATGGACCTAGTGATGGGGCCTGTCGCCACCGGCCCAAACGGGCTTTCGGCATTCGCGAAGGATGATTGGACTCGTTTAATTATTTAAAAATATGGATTGCTAGAATGACGTATTCTCAAACTGAGACCTTGTCAAACGAGCAATTTTATTAAATGATTCACCAATCCATATTAATCCCAAGCGGGACCCTCCATGGATTAGTGGTTTTCGCAAAAGGAGGGTTCGTGGAGTCGCCACCAATGTTTTACTCAAAACATTGGAAAAAGGGATAAGGCAATTGATTTTATAAATCAACTTTGGCCATTACAACCAGAGTCGGGTAAGGGAGTCGGTTACGCGTGGGGAAGGTGTTAGCACCCCACAGCGCCCCTTTCGGGTTCCCTATGACAGATTATTTTCTAAAATAACAGCGTAAAATTACTAAATTACCCCTATTTATTATAAGCGATTATAAATTAATTATCTACATGATGACAGTTTAAATATGCACACAGAAAGCAGTAAAAGGAAGGATTTAAGAAGAAACCTCTTGAAGCGTGCTTTTATATATTGAGTAAAACTGGGAAAGCTTTTTGGCGTTCCCTCGCTCTACAAGCTCGCTCGCTCCTTCCTAAAAACTTTTAACTATGGAAATCCGGAGGATTTCCCTTCGACTAGGTTTGATCCTCAAGCAAAATGGCTCGGGGCTCAAAAACTTTGTCGGATCAACTCTCCGAGTGATTTCTAGGGCAGAACACTGCTCAAAAACCCCAGAATACTCAAGGAGAGGGTTAAAACTATCTCCAAAAGTGTGGAATGACGTCCAATTGACGTCATATTTATAGGGAATAGGCGCAATACGGCCTACAGGAGCAATACGGCCGTATTGAAATTTTTGAACTTCAATACGGCCGTATTGAGTTCAATACGGCCGTATTGAAATTCAGAAATTTCAATACGGCCGTATTGAGTTCAATACGGCTGTATTGAAGCTTCAATACGGCCGTATTGATTTCAGTACGGCCATATTGAAGTTTCAGAAACTTCAATACGCCGTATTGAGTTCACTGCGGCCGTATTGAAGCTTCAATACGGCCGTATTAAGTTCAGTACGGCCGTATTGGGCTTCATTCCCTCCACTTCCTTATTTTGAGCTATTCTAAGACCTCTAGACCTACAGAGAACCCTCCTAGGGCCTTCCAGGAGTCCTTCTGGCTGATCTTCCTTCAGTCTTCGAGAGTCTTCAAGCTTTATTTCCGACCCGGACAATTTTAGGGGTCTACAGCTGCCCCCCCTTTACTTAGTCAAACGGTCTTTTGGTGTACCGGCTGACAAGTAAAGGAGTTGACCCAATTGTCCGGGTGATGCGCCGACCTTCTGACTTGTAGCGTCTTCCGGTGGAAAATTGTTGAGTAACCTCTCCAGGTTGTTGCATACCTCGGCGCTCCTGACAACCTCGGTAGCTAAGTTTACCCTCTTCAGGTCCTGCCTCTTAACATTCAGCAGTGTGAGTTTACCCTCTCCAGGTCCTGCCTCTTAACATTCAGCAGTGTGAGTTTACCCTCTCCAGGTCCTGCCTCTTAACATTCAGCAGTGTGAGTTTACCCTCTCCAGGTCCTGCCTCTTAACATTCAGCAGTGTGAGTTTACCCTCTCCAGGTCCTGCCTCTTAACATTCAGCAGCGTGAGTTTATCCTCTCCAGGTCCTGCCTCTTAACATTCAGCAGTTGAGTTTACCCTCTCCAGGTCCTGCCTCTTAACATTCAGCAGTGTGAGTTTACCCTCTCCAGGTCCTGCCTCTTAATATTCAGCAGTGTGAGTTTACCCTCTCCAGGTCCTGCCTCTTAACATTCAGCAGTTGAGTTTACCCTCTCCAGGTCCTGCCTCTTAACATTCAGCAGTTGAGTATTGCCTCTCCAGGCCTGCGTCTTAACATCGGCAGGTGAGTTTACCTTCTCCAGGGACTGCGTCTTAACATCGGCAGCTGAGTTTGCCCTCTCCAGGGACTGCGTCCGTGTCTTCTGATCACTTCGGCAATGCGAGTTTACCCTCTCCAGGGATTTGAGATGATTTTTGTCTCCACAGTCCACTATGCTGCTTCGACAGTTTTTTCTGATTTTGTGCCGCTGAGGGCTGGATAACGCAGGGATCCGTCTAGGGGATGTGCAGTCATTCATAGGTTCCTGTGCCCCAACTTGCATTGCATTGTTGGTACCCATGGGGAATTTCTGAATCCTTGGGGTGTGGACACAGATGCTCTCTCTTTGAGTTGAGCGATGCCTTATGTTTGGCTGACGTCCTTTGACGTTGGTGGAGTATCCCGGTTTATCCTTATTCGGGTATCTCTTTTTGATTTTCTGATTTTTGCTGCCTCTGTGTAGGCTGTTATCCGCTGGGGATTCTGGATGTTGATTTTGTCTCCACAGTCCACGATGCTGCTTTGACGATTGTTTTTGATTTTTGTGCCACTGAGGGCTGGATAACGCAGGGATCCGTCTAGGGGATGTGCAGTTACTCATAGGTTCTTGTGTCCCAACTTTCCATTGAGTAGTTGGCGCCCATTGAGGAATTTCTGTTTCCTTGGGGTGTAGACACGAAGATGCTCTTTCTGAGATGAGCAGTGCCTTATGATTGGCTGACGTCCTTTGGACGTTGGTGGAGTATCCCGGTTATCCTTATTCGGGTAACTCTTTTTAATTTTTGGATTTTGTTGCCTCTGTGTAGGCTGTTATCCGCCAGGGGATTTTGTCATTGGTTGTGATTGGCCTCTTCTGTTAGGCAGATCATCTTGATGTTCAATGATAGGCTGAGAGCCGGATTCCGCTTGGGGAATGATTATTGATCTTTTCGATTTTTTCTCTTTTTTGAAAGAGTGCCTCTGAATAGGCGAATTATCTTGATGTTTGATGATTGGCTGAATGCCGAATTCCTCTTGGTGAATGGTTATTGATCTTTTTGATTTTTTCTCTTTTTGAAGGGGTGCCTCTTGAGTAGGCGACTGGGGATTTGAAGTTCAGTGTTCGGCTGAGTGCCAAATTCCGCTTGGGGAATGGTTATTGATGTTTTTTTTGATTTTTCTCCTTTTGCAGGGATGCCTCTGAGAAGGCGACTGGGGAATGTGGGATCTTATGTATCCCAGAGTATTATTTAGGAAGCCTCTGCAGGCTTAGCCTCACTCAGCGCTTGAGTCAGAGAGCTATCTTCCACTGAGGAAGTTTTAAGTCCTTTGACTAGATATACTGCTTGGGTGATCGTGCTTCCATTGGGAATGTCGTCGATCTTGCTTTGATAGCTCTTGCTGGGGATTCGTTCCGTGAGCTTGAGTTGAGGTTTCTCTGGGGAGTATTATTTCTGCGAGCCTCTCCAGGCTCAATTATTCTTTGATGTGGAGTATTATTTTGGCGAGCCTCTCCAGGCTCAATTATTCTGAGGAAGTATTATTTCTGCAAGCCTCTCCAGGCTCAATTATTCTGAAAGAGTATTATTTCAGCAAGCCTCTCCAGGCTCAATTATTCTGAGAGTATTATTTCGGCGAGCCTCTCCAGGCTCAGTTATTCTGAAAGATGTGAAATCTTTGTCTTTTTTTTGTCGACTTTTGACTTTTTCTGTATGTTTGCCTTTTTTTTGTCATTTTTTGGCTTTTTCTGTATTTTTGCCTTTTTTGTTGTTTTTCGGCTTTTTCTGTACAGAAATGTCTCAGTTATTCTGAGAGAGTATTATTTCGGCGAGCCTCTCCAGGCTCAGTTATTTTGAGAGTATTATTTCGGCGAGCCTCTCCAGGCTCAGTTATTCTGAAAGAGTATTATTTCGGCAAGCCTCTCCAGGCTCAGTTATTTTGAGAGAGTATTATTTCGACAAGCCTCTCCAGGCTCAGTTATTCTGTGGGAGTATTGTTTCGGCAAGCCTCTCCAGGCTCAGTTATTCTGAGAGTATTCTTTCGGCAAGCCTCTCCAGGCTCAGTTATTCTGAGAGTATTCTTTCGGCAAGCCTCTCCAGGCTCAGTTATTCTGAGAGTATTCTTTCGGCAAGCCTCTCCAGGCTCAGTTATTCTGTATGACGCTGTTGATTTTCTGAATCTTTGCATTTTGTTTGCTGCTGTCATACACAAGCAATTTTTTCTATTTTTTCTATTTTATGCAATTGCCTCATGACGAGGTCTTTGAAAATTTCTTTATGGCCAATACGGCCGCATCCATTTCAGTACGCCCATGTTTGAGTTAAAAATTTGTTCATAACCCCAATTTTAGTACGGGTGTACTGAACATGGTACGGGCGCATTGTTTTTTCTGAAGTTTATATATTTTTTGTTTTTTTTGTTTGTTTTTTTTCAATAAACAGAGAATAAGTGATCTTCCAGTACACCTATCATCTGTATGCATGTATGCGGTATGATGCACCTAATTCTATTTGACTCTTTTTTCAAAAGAATTAACCGATGCGTTTTTGGATTTTGCCATTCCTCTTAGACGGGCTGTGCGCTGCCGACTTCTGTAACCGAGGAATGATGCGTATTATATTTGAGATTTGGTGTCATCAACCAAATGATCCTTCCCTTTCTTTAGAAGATGTGTCAACCCTCCTATTGACCACTATATCTCCATGTTTCCACTAGATTATTCAAAAATCGTTGGGACAAGAGAGAAAAGAAGGAAAGGGTATATTTTTCAAAAGTTTGTGTTTTAGAGGGGATTATTTTATTTTTTGAAAAATGGATTTTGTAAGAATGGCTGGCCATGGTAGGCTTATGTGTTTAGGCTTGTTCGATTAAACACTTATGAGGTTAAGCACATCTTTGTTATTAATGATTGTGTTTTGACAACTTGGATAGCTTTTCTTGAGCCCCTTGTTGAATTCAATTGATGGTACCATCATGGATTTATTTTTATTCTTTTTCTTTTTGATGGCCCTAACTTTTGCCTAAAACACCCTTTTGTGATGTCTTAGCGGGCTTTTGTATTCATTTTGTAACCCTAACTTTTGCCTAGGTCACCCTTTTCGTGGGATTCCTAGCGGGTTTTTGTCTTCATTTTGTAACCCTAACTTTTGCCTAGGTCACCCTTTTGTGGGATTCCTAGCGGGTCTTTTGCTCTTATTTTTGCGCAGTCCCCTTTTTGGGTTTCCTGCCGAGCTTATTATCTTTAGGATTTCTTTTATCCATGATGGCACTTATTGATGCCAAGAAAAGGTGCTCCAAGCTGTCATGCACATTTCCACATAAAAATGATGCGGGTTTATTATTATCAAGACGATTTTAACCTCATTCGTGTTTATTCAAACAGGGTTAAATAACGTGGTTTAGAATTTTATTGCGAGCGAGAAAAGAAGCAATAAGAAATAATAATGAATGATTTTATTATAATCACAGTGGAAACATGTGCCCTATCGAGGCTCGGGGGTCGGGCTGTCCCCGAGGAGTGATCTCTAATAGTCACTGAATTTACACATCCCTATTAGAAGGAAAAGGACACTTGATGACGACAGCTGGCCTTGACGTTTGTGAACCAGCCTTCCTAAAGATCTGGCTTAAAGAACGTCGAGAAGGATCTTGATTCCTCTTCGTTCTTTGATCTTTAACAGGGTTGTATCCTAACCCTTGTTTCCCCGGATTGTCCTTGATAATGGGTAGCTCCGGGATTCCTTGGGAGTCCTTGCCTAACCCTTGTCCTGGCAAGTATCCGTTCTTTGTGAGCATATGAGCTACCTTCTTCATTTCTCGGGGAAATGTCTCAACATTGGCGATTTCCAATGCTTGGAAGGCGGTTTCCAAAGCTTCCTCTGCTGCATCCACATAAGGTATGTTGGATGGCTTGCTGATGAGTATGTCATCTTCAGCTTGCACGGTCACCAGTTTGTCACCCACTATGAACTTGACTTTCTGGTGGAGCGTAGAGGGTACAGCTTTCGCATCATGAATCCAAGGTCGGCCGAGGAGACAGCTGTATGCGGGAGTAATGTCCATCACTTGGAATTCGACATTAAAGATAGTGGGTCCAATTTGGATTGGAAGATTGATCTCTCCCACCACTTCTCTTTTAGAAACATCGAAGGCTCGAACGATCATGTTGCTCGGGCGCATTTGGACTCCCTTGATTGCCAATTGCTTGAGTGTTCTTTTTGGCATCACATTCAAGGAAGATCCATTATCTACCAAGACTTTAGCGATGTGATACTCCTTGCACTTTACAGAGATGTGCAAGGGCTTGTTATGATTCGGTCCCCCAGCGGGGATTTCTTCATCGGTGAAGGTGAGGTGATCACTAGCCGTGATGTGACTAACAATCCCCTCAAACTTGTCTTGGGAGATAGTGTGCGACACATATGCCTCGTTCAAGACTTTCAACAGAGCTTGCCGATGCGGTTCGGAGCATAGGATCAACGACAACAGCGTAATCTTTGCTGGCGTCCTATGAAGTTGATCCACGATGGAGTACTCGCTCTGTCGGATAAATTTTAACAGCTTGTCAGTCTCCTCCTCGGATTCTTTTTCCTCGGTTTTCTTTTCTTCTTTTTCTTTATTCTTGGGGGCTTTGTTATGAAGATCATCGGGAGTGTAGATCCTGCCACTCTTAGTCATGCCCCCAAGTCCAGCGATGTTAGAGATATCGCTGTCGGCAGAAGAATGGATGTCGTATATCCACGGCACAGCCTTATTTGATTCGTAGGGAAAAGGCTTTGGAGTAGTGATCCTTAATGGTGTTGGACCTTCCCCCTTGTTTGTCTTGATTACCAACAACGGAATTGACGTGTGTTCGCTTGGCGCGGTTGTTGGCTTACACTTCATAACGAATGGCGTGCGATCCATCTTGAACATACGCATCGATTTAATCCTTTCTTTTTATTTATGTTTATTAATGAATTACTAGGAGGGATGTATGAAATGAATGACTCCTAGATCCCTCCATGATCTATATGCATGATATGAGATGATGAGGTTGAATATGCATGCATAGTGTTTATTCAACTAAGCATTATCATGTTTTTAGGATGTTCCTAAGATGATGCATGATATTGCTTGGTTTGGATAAATAACCCTTTTTTTTTTTTTTTTTTTTTGGGTATTTTGTATCTTTTTTGTATTTATTTTTTGGGTGAAAAGGGAAACTACCTATATGAATGTGATGAAGGTAGATGTTAACACCATGTAATGGAAGATTCTTATTCCCATTTATTCTTATTTTAAAAAAAAGGGAATGTTGTATGTTTAAATAATGCAATGTATGCTCATACAATGTCACATAATCAATGCACAAACAATTCACTCATCCACGAACAGTCACGAGCGAATCACGAGGTAGGGGTCTCCTGCAGAAAAGTGCATATTCAAGGTGGTTCTAACTGTTCTCATCGGTCTGAGGCCCCCAAGGTGCCCCCATTATAGGGACCCAATTCCTCTCGTCGTAAGCCGATGGAAAGCTCCAACGCACTGTCGGACTCGAGTTCATGGTTATCACCTTGAGTGATGCTTTCCGACAACGGTCTACGGGCACCTATAGACCCATTCGACAACAGGCCGTACTAACATCCACTCCCTATGGTTAATCACTCATGCCCCCGGGTATAGAGGGAACTGTTGTGTGCAAAGGTTTGTGTGCAGTTTTTATTTCAAACAATTGCGTAAATTTAAAAATACAACAGTTATTAAAGCCAAATAGATAAACATGTTATCATACAAGTGAGGGGTAATAAAGTAATTTTTAACTATTATTTGTTAAAAACAATCTGTCACTAAATGGGACTGACTCTCGAAGCTTCCCCAGTGGAGTCGCCATCTGTCGCCACCGGCCCAAACGGGCTTTCGGCATTCGCGAAGGATGATTGGACTCGTTTAATTATTTAAAAATATGGATTGCTAGAATGACGTATTCTCAAACTGAGACCTTGTCAAACGAGCAATTTTATTAAATGATTCACCAATCCATATTAATCCCAAGCGGGACCCTCCATGGATTAGTGGTTTTCGCAAAAGGAGGGTTCGTGGAGTCGCCACCAATGTTTTACTCAAAACATTGGAAAAAGGGATAAGGCAATTGATTTTATAAATCAACTTTGGCCATTACAACCAGAGTCGGGTAAGGGAGTCGGTTACGCGTGGGGAAGGTGTTAGCACCCCACAGCGCCCCTTTCGGGTTCCCTATGACAGATTATTTTCTAAAATAACAGCGTAAAATTACTAAATTACCCCTATTTATTATAAGCGATTATAAATTAATTATCTACATGATGACAGTTTAAATATGCACACAGAAAGCAGTAAAAGGAAGGATTTAAGAAGAAACCTCTTGAAGCGTGCTTTTATATATTGAGTAAAACTGGGAAAGCTTTTTGGCGTTCCCTCGCTCTACAAGCTCGCTCGCTCCTTCCTAAAAACTTTTAACTATGGAAATCCGGAGGATTTCCCTTCGACTAGGTTTGATCCTCAAGCAAAATGGCTCGGGGCTCAAAAACTTTGTCGGATCAACTCTCCGAGTGATTTCTAGGGCAGAACACTGCTCAAAAACCCCAGAATACTCAAGGAGAGGGTTAAAACTATCTCCAAAAGTGTGGAATGACGTCCAATTGACGTCATATTTATAGGGAATAGGCGCAATACGGCCTACAGGAGCAATACGGCCGTATTGAAATTTTTGAACTTCAATACGGCCGTATTGAGTTCAATACGGCCGTATTGAAATTCAGAAATTTCAATACGGCCGTATTGAGTTCAATACGGCTGTATTGAAGCTTCAATACGGCCGTATTGATTTCAGTACGGCCGTATTGAAGTTTCAGAAACTTCAATACGCCGTATTGAGTTCACTGCGGCCGTATTGAAGCTTCAATACGGCCGTATTAAGTTCAGTACGGCCGTATTGGGCTTCATTCCCTCCACTTCCTTATTTTGAGCTATTCTAAGACCTCTAGACCTACAGAGAACCCTCCTAGGGCCTTCCAGGAGTCCTTCTGGCTGATCTTCCTTCAGTCTTCGAGAGTCTTCAAGCTTTATTTCCGACCCGGACAATTTTAGGGGTCTACAGGGCCCACATGTGTCCTCAAGGATGGTCCTCCATCATCCCCTCCTTCTTGAAAAGCATCTGTCCTCAAATTAGAATCTTCATCCATTTCCTCAGCTCCTAAAAATGGTGTGAGATCTCATACATTAAAAGATGAGCTAATGCCATACTTAGAAGGAAGGTCTAACTTATATGCATTGTCATTTATTTTGTGAAGGACTTGGAATGGTCCATCTCCCCTGTCGCAACTCGAAAATTTTCGATCTCGTGATCTATGGTTTAAACATCCTTTTAAAGATCTCATCAATTAAGGAATGCCCAGACACCAAACTAATCCATAATTAATGGTTTTGAAAAATGAGTTCATGGAGTCGCCACCAATGTTTTACTCAAAACATTGGAGAAAGAAAAGGTTTTTAAAAATCCAATAATGGCCTTGATAACCAGAATTGGGTTCGGGGGTCGATTACGTGTAGGGAAGGTATTAAGCACCCCTACAGCACCCTCAATTGGTACCCTATGATGAAGTTAATGAGATAAGAATTAATAAATTAAATATTAGATCCCCTTTTATTGATAACTATTTACATGCTTGAAATTTAAATTAAACAACTGACTCTAAAATATCTACATGATTGCTTTTATTAAAACAATACTTATCAAAAATAAGAAATAAAAGAGAGAGAAGAAGATTGATTGAAATACCTCGTAGAAAGCTTTGTTAAATCTTCCAATATGGAAATTCTAGGTGCTTTGTGGAAACCTTTCACAATACACAAATGTCTCACAAATCTTAAGAAATACAATAGGAGGGAGAGAGAGAAATTTCGAGCTCTAAGTTGGACAAAATTTTTGTGGCCTTGAGAACTATGCCCAAGCTATCTATTTATAGGCATCAGAAAGTGGCCAGAACGGCCCATTCCAAATTCGGAACGGCCCGTTCTGGATCTGTACGTTGTGTGTTAATTTTGTATATTGGAATGACTCGTTCTAAAACCGGAATGGCCCGTTTCAGAGGTGCGTTTAACACATAACTGCTATGTTGGAACGGCCCGTTCCAAATTAAGATTTGAGGCCTTTTTTGTCACTTGGAACGGCCCATTCCAATTTGGGAATGACCCGTTCCAAATGTAGGTTTTAGCCCTTTTTTAGAGCTTGGAACAGCCCGTTCCAATTTAGGAACAACCCGTTCCAAACTAGGGTTTTAGGCCCTTTTTGTAAATTAGAATGGCCCGTTCCAGTTTTGGAACAGCCCGTTCTAGGCTACTCAAACCAGCTTATTTGGGCTTTTAGCCTTCTGATGTCATGTCCTGTTATTTCCATGCTTGGGAGCTCCATTTCTTTGATGATAGACGTCTATTTCATTGCTTTTGTTGGTCCAGATGAAATTGGGTGTCTACAGCTGCCCTTCTTTACTTGTCCCTTGGAATAGCTATGTGTTGCTTTTCCAAAGACAAGTAAAGACGTAGACATTTTGTCCGGGTCTTCTCCTCGTCTCTTTGGTGTTAGCGCTTCTACGTTGTTTCCCTTGGATAAGTGTATTTGCTCGTATCCTTACCCTTTAGAGCAGCTGAGTGTTGGGTTGCGTACTCTATTGGGTAACAAGGGTGACAAACTATACACTGATCTTTGTAGACCCCTAAAATTGTCCGGGTCGGAAATAAGACTCAAAGACTCTCGAAGACCGAAGGAAAGTCAGCTGGAAGGACTCCTGGAAGACCCTAGGATGATTCTTTGTAGGTCTAGAAGTCTTAGAGTAGCTTAGAATAAGGGTGTGTGAGGATTGAAGCTCAATACACCCTCCTAGAGGTTCAGTACGGCCGTACTGAGCCATTTAAACTACAATACGGCCGTAATGAAATCAATACGGCCGTACTGTAGTTCAAAAACTCAGTACGGGCCGTATTGACCCCCTAGGTCGTACTGCGCCTCAATCCTATAAATAGGACGTCATTGGCTCGTCCTTACACACATTTGGAGCATTTCTCCACCCTCTTGCTGAGTATTCTTGGGTTTTTGAGCTATTCTCTGCCCTAGAAATCTCTCCGAGAGCTGATCCGACTAAGTTCTTGAGTTCACAAGCCTTTAGCTTGAGACTCGAACAAGTCGAAGGGAAATCTCTTTGATTTCCATAGTTAATATTTATTTTTAGGGAAAGGAGCAAGCGAACGTGTAGTGGGAAGGAGCGCCAAAAAGCCTCCTAACTCCTTTTTTAATATATAAAAAAGCCCGCTTCGAAGGTTTCTTTCCAAATCCTTTCTTTTACCGCTTTCATTTATCGCTTTTTGATTGTTGCATTGCACGTTTAAAGCTTTCATCATGTAGATAGTTTACTTATAATCGTTCTAATAAATAGGGGTAGTTTAGTAATTTTACACTATTATTTATGAAATAAGCCGTCATAGGGAACCCGAAAGGGGCGTTGTGGGGTGCTAACACCTTCCCCACACGTAATCGACTCCCTTACCCAACTCTGGTTGTAATGGCCAAAGTTGATTTGTGAAAATCAATTGCCTTATGTCTTTTTCCAATGTTTTGAGTAAAACATTGGTGGCGACTCCAAGAACCCTTTTTGCGAAAACCACTAATCCATGGAGGGTCCCGTTTGGGATTAACACGGATTGGTGAGAATCATTTAACAAAATTGTTAGTTCGATAAGGTCTCAGTTTGAGAATAAGTCGTTCTAACAATCCATCATTTTTCAAAACTAAAAAAAGAGTCCGACCATCGTCGCGAATGCCAATGTCCGTTTCGGCGGGTGGCGACAGATGGCGACTCCACTGGGGAAGCCTCGAGAGTCAGTCCCATTTAGTGATGGATTATTTCTAAAATGATAGTTTAAAATTACTTTATTACCCCTCGCTTGTATGATAATATGTTTTTCCTAATTGGCTTTAATAACTGTTGGATGTTTAAATTTTCGCAATTGTTTGAAATATAAACTGAACACGAACCTTTGCACACAACAGTTCCCTCTATACCCGGGGGCATGAGTGGAAAGCCATAGGGAGTGGATGTTAGTACGGCCGGTTGTCGAATGGGTCTATAGGTGCCCGTAAACCGTTGTCGGAAAGCATCACTCAAGGTGAAAACCATGAACTCAAGTCCGACAGTGCGTTGGAGCTTTCCATCGACTTACGACGAGAGGGATTGGGTCCCTATAATGGGGGCACCTTGGGGGCCTTAGACCGGTGAGAACAGTTAGAACCTCCTTGAATATGCACTTGTCTGCAGGATACCCCTACCTCGTGATTCGCTCGTGACTGTTCGTGGATGAGTGAATTGTTTGTGCATTGTTTATGTGACATTGTTTGAGCATACATTGCATTCTTTAAACATACAACATTCCCCTTTTAAAATAAGAATAAATAGGAATAAGAATCTTCCATTACATGGTGTTAACATCTACCCTCACATTCATGTAGGTAGTTTCCCTTTTCACCCAAAAATACAAAAAAACAAAATACCCAAAAAAGAAGAAGGGTTATTTATCCAAACCAAGCAATACCATGCATCATCTTAGGAGCATCTTGAAAACATGATAATGCTTAGTTGAATAAACACAATGCATGCATATTCAACGCCATCATCTCACATCATGCATTCTTATTGAAGATCATGGAGGGATCTAGGGGAGTGCAAGGGCAGTTGAAGAAAGTGGACTTCTTGTTATACCGTGCCGAGAGGTTGGACCATCTCTGTTCTTTGATGCCACAAGAGGCTCGTGTTGAGTTCGAAAAATCATATGGACGAGTCCTCGATCTGATGAAAATATGTGTGGATCCGGCCTTTCTAAGAGCATTGGTTCACTTTTGGAGTCTCGATCTGCATTGCTTCGAGTTCCCCCAGTTTGACTTAGTTCCTACTCTCGAGGAGTACGAGCTCATGCTGTGATGGCCCAAATCAGCAGGGGTTTATGTTTTTCATGGTAATTATGTGGCCATGGAGAGGGTCGCTACTCAAGTCAAACTACCATCACGATCATCTGCCTTAGTGGGGAACGACAGTATCAAAGGTTGGAAGCTCGCTATGATTGAGGATCACCTTTCTTCCTTAGCTGGTGAGGGAGATTGGTTAGCTTTCAACAAGACTCTAGCGTTAGCCATGTTTGGGACAGTCCTATTCCCCTTTCACGCTAACACAGTGGACCATGCCGCTATGGATGCTTTCTTCGCATGGGACGTGCACATGAAGAGTCCCGTGCCTGCCATTCTTGCCGACACCTTGCTTTCTGTCAACATATCTCAGCAGAAGCAAGGGAAAATTATCCGATGCTGCACCTCCTTGTTATATGTGTGGAGCATCACACACTTCTACGCCTCTAGTCACATGGGGACTTTCCCCGATCCGTTGAGGAGCTTTTCAAAGATCCCTGTACGCCGCCGTTATGCTTCCGAATGGAAGGAAGAGATGGAACAGTGGAGCATTGAGCACTTCACATGGGTTTGTCCTTGGTTCCGTCCGAGTAACGTATTAATGAGATGCGGAAGTTACCCAAGCGTACCTTTGATGGGCCTCAGAGGTTGCATAGCTTATTCACCTAGATTGGCTATGAGGCAACTTATGAGGACTCAGATTGTTCCTACTAAAGAGGAGCTTGGAGGATTGTGTTTCTCCTTTGATTCCGAGCATCAAAGGGACATGCACGATGTCGTTAGAGCGTGGGAGAGACCAATCTACGAGGGAGATCGAGAGCTTGGAAAGCCTCGGGTATCCGTCTCCACCGACTACGAGACTTGGAGGAGCGAGAGGGGAGTGCCCCAACCATCCACCTCTTGCGCAATCGCAGTTACGAGGAGGTTGCTGCAAGAACAAGTCGATGCCTTGACCAAGAAGCTGGAAATCATGGGAGCTCAGATGAGAGTTCTTGAGGAGAAAAACGAAGAATCCAGTTTCGCCATTGACGGTCTACAAAGGCAGTGCAAGAAAAAAGACCATGAGATAGAGCGGCTCAAGGACGAGTGTGCTAACCTTAATGAGAAGGCTATTCGGGCATCCAAAATGCCAAAGGTCGAACCGAGTAGTCAACTCCGAGATGTCGACGCAAAGATAGCACGCCTTGAAGCCGAGTACGCAAGGCAGGCACAGTTGATTAAGGATATGCAAGATGATCTACTCTCGACTCGATCTGATGCGCAGCAATGGCGGGAAGTTGCTCAACAACAAACCGCAAGCCTTTCCGATTTTCGCAAGAAGGAAAGGGAAGGATTAGCACATATGGCTAAGCTTCGAGAGGAGAAGGATCGAGCCGAAGACGAGCTTAATGAGCTGCAAGCCATGATCAACTACTATATTCAAAAAGCGAAGGACGCTCAAAAGATTAGTGATAATATGAGCCAAGCGGTCCATACGCAAGCCGAAGCAATGGCCCGTCATGTAGAGGAAGCCGAAGTTGAATGGAGAAGAAACATGAACCCACCTGTGGGTTTCTATCGGCTTTTCTCATTTTGTAAAAATTTGCTTCGAAGCATTGTATAATGAGTTGTACACTTTCTTTGATTAATAAATCGAATTTTTGAGATCTATGAAATCTTTCAATTGCCTTTGCATTTCATAGTCATTCATTTGCATACATCTCTCCTAGTAATTCATTAATAACATTAATAAAAAGAAAGGATTAATCGATGCGTATGTTCAGAATGGATCGCACGCCGTTTGTTATTAAGTGTAAGCCAACAACCACGCCAAGCGAACGCACATCAACTCCGTTGTTGGTAATCAAGACGAATAAAGGGGAAGGTCCGACACCGTTGAAGATCACTGCTCCAAGACCTTTTCCCTACGAATCGAATAAAGCTGTGCCATCCATTCTTCTGCCGACAGCGATATCTCTAACATCGCTAGACTTGGGGGCATGACTAGGAGTGGCAGGATCTACACTCCCGAAGATCTTCATGATAAAGCTCCCAAGAATAAAGGAAAGGAAAAAGAAAAGGAGAAAACCGAGGAAAATAAAGAATCCGAGGAGGAGACTGACGAGCTGTTAAAATATATCCGACAGAGCGAGTACTCCATCGTGGATCAACTTCATAGGACGCCAGCAAAGATTACTCTGTTGTCGTTGATCCTAAGCTCCGAACCGCATCGGCAAGCTCTGTTGAAAGTCTTGAACGAGGCGTACGTGTCGCACACTATCTCCCAAGACAAGTTTGAGGGGATTGTTAGTCACATCACGGCTAATGATCACCTCACTTTCACCGATGAAGAAATCCCCGCTGAGGGACCGAACCACAACAAGCCCTTGCACATCTCTGTAAAGTGCAAGGAATTTCATATCGCTAAAGTCTTGGTGGATAATGGATCTTCCTTGAATGTGATGCCAAAAAGAACGTTTGATCAAGTGGCAATCAAGGGAATCCAAATGCGCCCGAGCAACATGATCGTCCAAGCTTTCGACGGTTCTAAAAGAGAAGTGGTGGGAGAAATCAATCTTCCAATCCTAATTGGACCCACCATCTTTAATGTCGAATTTCAAGTGATGGACATTACTCCCGCGTATAGCTGTCTCCTCGGCCGACCTTGGATTCATGATGCGAAAGCTGTTCCCTCTACGCTCCACCAGAAAGTCAAATTCATAGTGGGTGACAAGCTGGTGACTGTACAAGCCGAAGATGACATACTCATTAGCAAGCCATCTGCCATACCTTACGTGGATGCAGCAGAGGAAGCTCTAGAGACCGCCTTCCAAGCATTGGAGATTGCCAATGTCAAAACGTTTCCCCGAGAAATGAAGAAGGTAGCCTACATGCTCACCAAGAACGGATACTTGCCTGGACAAGGACTTGGCAAGGATTCCCAAGGAATTCCCGAGCTACCCATTATTAAGGATAATCCGGGGAAACAAGGGTTAGGATACAACCCTAATAAAGATCAAAGGACGAAGAGGAACCAAGATCCTTCTCGACGTTCTTTAAGCCAGATCTTTAGGAAGGTCGATTCACAAGCGTCAAGGCCGGTCGTCGTCATCAAGTGCTCTTCTTCTTCCGATAGGGATGTATAGACCTGATGACTGTTAGAGATCACTCCTCGGGGACAGCCCGACCCCCGAGCCTCGATAGGGCACATGTTTCCGCTAGAATTATAATAAAATCGTTCTTTATTAGTTCTTATTTCTTCTTTTCTTGCTTGCAATAAATTTCTAGACCACATTATTTTTAACCCTGTTTGAATAAGCATGAATGAGGTTAAAATCGTCTTAATAACAATAAACCCGCATCATTTTTATGTGGAAGTGTGTGTGACAACTTGGAGCACCTTTCCTTGGCCTCGACAAGTGCCATCATGGATAAAAAAAGAAATCCTTTAAGGACAAAATCCTAAAAACAAAAAAAAGCTCGGCAGGAAACCCAAAAAGGGGGCTGCGCAAAAATAAGAGCAAAGAACCCGCTAGGAATCCCACGAAAGGGTGACCTAGGCAAAAATTAGGGTTGCAAAAATGAACAAAAACAAAGGTCCGCTGAGACGCCACAAAGGGGTGTTTTAGGCAAAAATAAGGACAATCAAAAAGCGAAAAGAAATCCATGATGGTACCATGAGCTGAATTCAAAAAGAAAGGTTCGAGGGAAACCATCTAAGTTGTCGAATCACAACGTCAATAACAAGACTTTCTTAACTTCATAAGTGTTTAATCAAACAAGCCTAAACACATAAGCCTACCTTGGCCAGCCATTCTTACAAAAACCGTTTTCAAAACAATAATAATCCCCTCTAAAACACAAACTTTTGAACAAAAATATCTTTCCTTTCTTTTCTCTTGTCCCAAACGATTTTAGAATAATCTAGTGGAAACATGGAGATATAGTGGTCAATAGGAGGGTTGATACGTCTTCTAAAGGAAGGGAAGGATCACTGTGATGGAGGACCATCCTTGGTACTTCACTTCATGTGAGACCCATCACATGGTTCATGACTATGGCTAATTTGAGTAGTATAGAATTTATTGCTTTATTCCATTTTTACCCTTGTATTTTGGGGGATTTTAGTCCTAGGGTTTATTTCTTTGTATTTCCCATTTTGCCCTTGTATTTTGGGGTAATTTAGATGCTTAGGATTTTAATTGGGCTAGGGTGCATCCATTAAGGAGGTGACGCACACTTAGTGGTGTTGTTTGGTCATTTTTTTGGTGTTAGGTAGGCTTAGGCCCAATTGGAGGGCCAAAGATGCATGGACTTATCATGCACCTTGTTGTAGCCAACCTAAACCCTTAAAGATGCCAAACTTGGCCACCAAGTAGCATCTAGGGTTGCATTTGGCATTTCATTTAGGGTGCATTTCTCCCTAGTGAAATTCGGCCACTCACCCTAAATGCAACCCTAAATGCAAGCCTTCCTATATATTCCCCTAGTCTAGCTCCTTGTAGACACTTTGGATTATAGTGATATTGAGTGTGCATTCTTGCCTCATTGTCATTCTCCTTAGTCTTAGGAACTCCACGGCCCCTCCCTTCTCCTCCTCCCTAAACCACCGTGAGTGAGTGAGCTTGGCCTTCCTTGGTTGGCCTTCACCACCCTAGTGAAGTGAGCTAGCCAAAAGGAGCATCACCTCCACCAAACACCTTCCCTTCACCTTGTGCGCCACCTTCAACCACCCTAAACACCAACCTTTCCATAGTTCTAGGTTGCCTTTGGCTAACCTCCTCCCATCTCCACCATAAAAGCAAAACCCTACTTAGGTCTCATCCTACACTTGGATGATACTACCTTGAGCAAACCATCTTCTCCATCATCTATTTGTGCTTCCGCCAACATCATCACCATTTTGGAGTCTCCTTGTTGAACCAAGATCAAGGGCGTGTATGGAACTAAGCCACCTTCCATCAAGTGGTATCTAGAGCCATGGTTCTTCAAGGGTAAATGTTTTCCTTCCTTATTTCCCTTTGAGTCTTCTTTGTTCTCTATTTTTTGGTATTCGGTCATTTCTCTTCTTCTCCTCTCTTGATCGAATATTTTTTGTGTGGTTCATACTTGTTTTCCTTGAACCTTCCATGTTTTAGGTTCCATTGTTAGGTTGTCATATTTCTATGCTAGGTTGAATATTACATGTTCATGCATTTTTCTTTTTGAATCTACCTATTGTTTTGTCACTTTTACTTCCTATATTTTGTCTTACATATTTTCCATGTATGTGCCCAAACACTTTGCATGAAAACATGAAAAATACCATGATGCATACATCTTAAGTGGGCGTGTCATATAGAATTCCTATCTAGGTCATTCATGCATGCTAATAGCTTCTAGCATGTTCTATGTTGCCATGATTTTCCATGTGTGAACCTTCTTGCACATGCTAGAAAAACCGCCCACCTTACCCTTGCATTTTCACTTGTTTAAGTTGATTTATTGTTTGCCAAGAACCTTAAAAGAATCTAAGAGGTGCTGGATATTTTTGTGCTAAAACAACTTGACCTAAATAGTACAAAACCAATTCCACTCAAAATATTCCTTAAAGAACCTCTAAGGATGCGCCACTTGTCTTGATCCTATGCTACATATTTTTGACCTAATTTTTGTGCCACCACAAGTGCAAAACCTAAGCAACTATTTGGACTGAAAATTAAAAAAAAAAAAAAATTGGACCCAAGGACAATTTAAAAGCAAAAGGCCGTGAACCCAAAAAGAACAAGAACAAAAAAATATATACCTTGGACAAAAAGGACTTGTTGCTTGACTTGTGGACTTGGACCAAATACCTTAGCATTGGAGTTGGAACTTGACCATTTTGGACTTATTTTGGGACTTATACCTTGGCTGGACCGAAAATTCTAAAAGATTTAAACAAGTGAAACTTAAACACAAACCCATTCTAGTGCCATTCTAGGTTTATTCTTTTGAGTGCTATCTTTTGTTGATTGAGTCTTAATTTTTGCTTGTCTTTCTTTTGACCTCTTTTGTTTTGTCTCATCTTATTCAATTTGAGTTTAGCCTTTCATAATTAGCCTTTTCAGTTTTTATTTTTGGAACTCTTGCTCTTGGTTGTTCTCATTGACTTGTAGGTGAAGCACCTAACTAGCAAAGTAGCAATCCTTTGGTGGATTGAGTGGAGGAGTGAACCAAAACCCAACCTAGCCTTTGGAAGGGTTTTCACTAAACCAAAAGGAGAGTAAACACTTTGGAGAGGTGCTAACACGTTTGCTATTTGTGAAGGAGCCAAAGAGAAGGAGTTTTGAAGACTTAAAATTTCTTGCTTTCATCTTTTACTTTGTTTTACTTGCTTTCGGCCTCTTTGTTTTAGGCCATTCATTTCTTCCCTTTGGTTTGTAATTTTGGCCATTTTAAACCTCTACAACTTGGTTTTTAGTTCGTGTAGAGAAGGTGATTTGAAAACCTTCATTAGGACCCGACTAGTATATGCTTTAAATTGCTTTCCATTGCATGCTATGTAGCTTTACTAGTATAATTGTTTAGGTTTTTTTTATCCTTTGTTTCCAAAAACGTTTAGAAGGCTTATTTTTTTTGCCTACTAGGGGTGCGTGCACACACACACTTGGTAGTGTCAAAATTGTTTTGTAAGAAAAGTGGTAAGGGCTTAGTGATTCCTACTTGAGAGGGCTTGGTTATTAAGTGATTCTTTGTAGTCCACCTCCCCTTGAAGGTTCAATTTGTATACTTAGGCCTTTTCTACTTATCTTGCACCTTCAAAACTTTTTTGTGAAAACCTTTTTATCACTCAATCTTTGTGAAAACCTTTTTAATTCTTTGTGAAATTTTGTGAAAACCTTTTGATCAAAGATGAGTGAACATTCTAGTGTACATGGTCATAATTCTCATAGTACTAGGTCTAGTGTTAGGGATGAGCTTAGGCAATTGAAAGATTACCTAAGAAGAAAAGAGGAAGAAAATATAAAAAGAGAGGAAGAAATTAGAAGAAAAGAAAAAGAGCAAGAAAGAAATAATGAAGAAATAAAAAGATTGCTAGAAAGATTAGTTGTGGGAGGAGAGGCTAGTGGTTCAAGACCAAAAGTCACTTCTCCTCAACCCTCAAGAGGAAAGGGGCACATGTATACAAGTTCTCATGAGGAGGAAGGGCATCATACCCAACCTCCAAGTGATATCTTCTTTAGTAGTCATCACAATGATGATTACTATCAAAGGCCCCCAAGACATCATAGAAATAGGGAGTCCTCCAATAGGGAACCTAACATCAATCTTCCCCCATTTCATGGCAAGGATAATGTTGAAAATTATTTAGATTGGGAAATGAAAGTTGAGCAACTTTTCTCTTGCCATGGAATAAGTGAAGATAGGAAGGTTTCTTTAGCAACCCTTAGCTTCCAAGGGCATGCTATGTATTGGTGGACCTCCTTAGAAAAAGAAAGGAGAATAAATCATGAGCCCCCAATCCAATATTGGAATGAGCTCCGTAGTGCCTTAAGAAGGAGGCATATTCCTCCATACTATGACCGAGAGCTTATGGATAAGCTTCAAAGATTGAAACAAGGGTCCTCTAGTGTGGAAGAATATAGGCAATCTATGGAGTTGCTAATGATGAGGGCTGGGATTAGGGAGGAAGAGAGGACCACAATCTCTAGATTTCAAAGTGGTCTTAATCTTGAGATAAGAGACAAAGTTGAACTTCTACCTTATAAGGATTTGAATGAACTTGTTCAACTTTGTTCAAGAGTGGAGCATCAACTTACAAGAAAACCTTTTCGAAAAGACTCCACTCCCTCTTATTCCAAGAGTTTTAAGAAGGAGGGTCACTCTTCCCTACCTTATCCCAAGGAAGAAAAAGAAAAAGAAAAATCATCTTTTAAAGCACCTTCCAAAGAGTCTAAGTCAAGTGAAATCAAGTGCTTCAAGTGTCTTGGAAGAGGACATATTGCTTCCCAATGTCCTACAAAGAAAACTATGGTTTTAAAAGCCCAAGACCACTATAGTAGCCTTGATGAAGCTACTTCTTCTTCCTCTAGTAGTGAAGGAGAAGCCATAGATTCCGAGGAAGAAATCTTACCTTGTGAAGGAGACCTATTGTTGGTTAAAAGGCTCCTTAACAATCAATCTAGTGAAATTGACCAATCACAAAGAGAGAACTTGTTTCAAACAAAATGCAATGTCTTAGAAAGTACTTGTTCTCTCATTGTCGATAGTGGGTCTACTTCAAATTGTTGTAGTACTAGATTGGTTGATAAGTTAGCCTTGACTACAAAACCTCATCCTAAACCTTACAAAATGCAATGGATCAATGAGGATAGAGGAGTTGTAGTTAACCAACAAGCAAGCATACCAATCTCTATTGGCAACTATAAAGAAAATGTTTTGTGTGACATAGTGCCATTAGAGGTTAGTCATGTCTTGCTTGGGAGGCCATGGCAATTTGACAAGCACATAATCCATGATGGCCTCACCAATAAAATAAGTTTCCAACACTTAGGTAAGAAGTTTGTGTGGTGTCCTCTATCACCCTCTCAAGTGAATGAGGACCAACTCAAACTAAAGGCTAAGAAAGATGATGAAGAGAAAAGCAAAAACAAAAACAAAAAGAAAAGAAAAAAAAAAAAAAGAATTTTTCCTTTGAAGAAAAAGGGCTAGGTTCAAGTGAACCTTAACCCTTGTGCCATCCTCTTTTCTTTGGTGCCAAAGAAAGATGGCAATGGAGGATGAGCACTTTTTTTTTTAAAAAAGGCCATCATTGCATAAAAGGCACCCAATCCTAAGTTAGATGATTTGGTGAATGAATTGCATGGGTCAATAAAATTTTGGTGATGCCTCTTTGGCTCTCCCCTTTGCCCTAAGCACTTTCATTCAACAACTTATGTACTAAGGATTGCATAGTTAAGTTTTAATTTTTACTCCCCTAATTGTGGTTTCACTTCTTTTGAAGGATCAATGGAATGGAAGAGCTTAAAGATTTGAGGTCAAATCCTTCTCAAGAAGGAGGGTATGATGGAGGACCATCCTTGGTACTTCACTTCATGTGAGACCCATCACATGGTTCATGACTATGGCTAATTTGAGTAGTATAGAATTTATTGCTTTATTCCATTTTTACCCTTGTATTTTGGGGGATTTTAGTCCTAGGGTTTATTTCTTTGTATTTCCCATTTTGCCCTTGTATTTTGGGGTAATTTAGATGCTTAGGATTTTAATTGGGCTAGGGTGCATCCATTAAGGAGGTGACGCACACTTAGTGGTGTTGTTTGGTCATTTTTTTGGTGTTAGGTAGGCTTAGGCCCAATTGGAGGGCCAAAGATGCATGGACTTATCATGCACCTTGTTGTAGCCAACCTAAACCCTTAAAGATGCCAAACTTGGCCACCAAGTAGCATCTAGGGTTGCATTTGGCATTTCATTTAGGGTGCATTTCTCCCTAGTGAAATTCGGCCACTCACCCTAAATGCAACCCTAAATGCAAGCCTTCCTATATATTCCCCTAGTCTAGCTCCTTGTAGACACTTTGGATTATAGTGATATTGAGTGTGCATTCTTGCCTCATTGTCATTCTCCTTAGTCTTAGGAACTCCACGGCCCCTCCCTTCTCCTCCTCCCTAAACCACCGTGAGTGAGTGAGCTTGGCCTTCCTTGGTTGGCCTTCACCACCCTAGTGAAGTGAGCTAGCCAAAAGGAGCATCACCTCCACCAAACACCTTCCCTTCACCTTGTGCGCCACCTTCAACCACCCTAAACACCAACCTTTCCATAGTTCTAGGTTGCCTTTGGCTAACCTCCTCCCATCTCCACCATAAAAGCAAAACCCTACTTAGGTCTCATCCTACACTTGGATGATACTACCTTGAGCAAACCATCTTCTCCATCATCTATTTGTGCTTCCGCCAACATCATCACCATTTTGGAGTCTCCTTGTTGAACCAAGATCAAGGGCGTGTATGGAACTAAGCCACCTTCCATCACACTGGGTTGATGACACCAATCTCGATATAACACGCATCATTCCTCGGTTACAGAAATCGGCAGCGCACAGCCCGTCTAGAGGAATGGCAAAATCCAAGCAAAGAAACGCATCGGTTAATTCTTTTGAAAAATAAATCAAATAGAATTAGGTGCATCCTACCGCATACATGCATACAGATGATAGGTGTACTGGAAGATCACTTATTCTCTGTTTATTTCCAAAAAAAAAAAAAAAAAATGCGCCCGTACTAAAATTAGGCTCACAGAAATCCTCCCTCACGTCGACGACAGTGTCGCCACCGGCCCGAAACGGGCTTTTGGCATTCACGAAGGATGGTTGGACTCTTTTATTTGTTTAAAAATATGGATTGCTAGAATGACTTATTCTCAAACTGAGACCTCGTCAAACGAGCAATTTTATTAAAAGGCTCACCAATCCATGTTAATCCCAAGCGGGACCCTCCATGGATTAGCGGTTTTCATAAAAAGAAGGGTTCATGGAGTCGCCACCAATGTTTTACTCAAAACATTGGAAAAAGAGATTTAAGGCAATCGATTCAAAAATCGACTTCGGCCATTACAACCAGAGTCGGGTAAGGGAGTCGGTTACGCGTGGGGAAGGTGTTAGCACCCCACAGCGCCCCTTTCGGGTTCCCTATGACAGATTATTTAACAATTATAGTGCGAAATTACTAAATTACCCCTATTTATTCTAAGCAATTATAAATTAACTATCTACATGATGACAGTTTAAATATGTACACACAGAAAGCGGTAAAAGAAGGGACTTTAAAGAGATAAACCTTTGAAGCGTGCTTTCTTATATATCTTGACAGAAATTGGGAAGCGTTTTGGCGTTCCCTCCCTCTACAAGACCGCTCGCTCCCTTCTATAAAATTTTAACTATGGAAATCCAGAGGATTTCCCTTCGACTAGGTTCGAGACTCAAGCAAATGGCTCGTGACTCAAGAACTTCGTCGGATCAACTCTCCGAGTGATTTCTAGGCAGAGCACTGCTCAAAAAAACCCAGAATACTCAAGAAGAGGGTTAAAACTGTGTGGAAAAGTGTGAAATGACGTCCCATTGACGTCATATTTATAGGGAAAAGGCTCAATACGGTCTCTGGGGGTCAATACGGTCAACACTGAAATTTTGAACTACAATACGGCCGTATTGAATTCAATACGGCCGTATTGAAGTTCAAAAAACCTCAATACGGCCGTATTGAAGTTCAGTGCAGCCGTATTGAAGTTCAGTGCAGCCGTATTGAATTCAATGCAGCCGTATTAAAGTTCAGTGCGGCCGTATTGAATTCAATGCAGCCGTATTGAAGTTCAGAAACTTCAATACGGCCGTATTGAGTTCAGTGCGGCCGTATTGAAGTTCAAAATGTTCAATACGGCCGTACTGAACCTCTGGGAGGCCGTATTGGGCTTCATTCCTCCCACTTTTCTTATTTTAGCTATTCTAAGACCTCTAAACCTACAGATAGTCATCCTATGGTCTTCTGGGAGTCCTTCCGGCTGACTTTCCTTTGGTCTTCGAGAGTCTTCAAGCTTTATTTCCGACCCGGACAATTTTAGGGGTCTACAGCTGCCCCCCCTTTACTTAGTCGGACGGCCTTTTGGTGTACCGGCTGACAAGTAAAGGAGTTGACCCAATTGTCCGGGTGATGTGCCAACCTTCTGACTTGTAGCGTCTTCCGGTGGAAAATTGTTGAGTAGCCTCTCCAGGTTGTTGCATACCTCGGCATTTCTGACAACCTTGGTAGCTAAGTTTACCCTCTCCAGGGTCAACTTCACTCGACGCCCGAGCCGGAAGTTGAACACCAACGTGCCTCTGACGACGCTGATGGTTGAGTACTGTCTCTCCAGACTTTGAGTACCGTCTCTCCAGACTTAGCTTCGCTTGCCGCCCAAGCTGGAAGCTGTGAGTACCGCCTCTCCAGGCTCAACTTCACTCGACGCCCGAGCTGGAAGTTGTGAGTATTGCCTCTCCAGGCTTTGCTTCGCTCGCCGCCCGAGCTGGAAGCTGCATACCTCCGCGCTTCTGAACACTTTGGTAGCGTGAGTACCGCCTCTCCAGGCTCTGCTTTGGTGTTTCTGACAACCTAGGCAGTTGAGTTTGCCCTCTCCAGGGTCTGCGGTTTGCCCTCCCCAGGGTCTGCCTCCGTGTTCTTGACGACGTTGGCAATGTGAGTTTGCCCTCTCCAGGGATCTGAGATGGTTTTGTCTCCACAGTCCACGATGCTGCTTTGACGATTTGTTTTTGATTTTGGTGCCGCTGAGGGCTGGATAACGCAGGGATCCGTCTAGGGGATGTGCAGTCATTCATAGGTTCCTGTGCCCCAACTTGCATTGCATTGTTGGTACCCATGGGGAATTTCTGACTCCTTGGGGTGTAGACACAGATGCTCTCTCTCTGAGTTGAGCGATGCCTTATGTTTGGCTGACGTCCTTTTGACGTAAGTGGAGTATCCCGGTTGTCTTTATTCGGGTGTCTCTTTTGATTTTCTGATTTTTGTAGCCTCTGTGTAGGCTATTATCCGCTAGGGGATTTTGTCGTGATGATTTTGTCTCCACAGTCCACGATGCTGCTTCGACAGTTGTTTTTGATTTTGATGCCACTGAGGGCTGGATAACGCAGGGATCCGTCTAGGGGATGTGCAGTCATTCATAGGTTTTTGTGCCCCAACTTGCATTGCTTAGTTGGTACCCATGGAGACTTTCTGACTCCTTGAGGTGTAGACACAGATGCTCTCTCTCTGAGTTGAGCGATGCCTTATGTTTGGCTGACGTCCTTTGACGTTGGTGGAGTATCCCGGTTATCCTTATTCGGACGACTCTTTTGGATTTTTCTGATTTTTGCTGCCTCTGTGTAGGCTGTTATCCGCTGGGGATTCTGGATGTTGATTTTTGATTAGCCTCTTCTGTTAGGCATATCATCTTGATGTTCAATGATTGGCCGAACGCCGAATTCCGCTTGGGGAATATTTATTGATATTTTTTATTTTTCTCCTTTTGTAGGGATGCCTCTTGAGTAGGCGACTGGGGATTTGGGGATCTTATGTATCCCAGAGTATTATTTAGGAAGCCTCTGCAGGCTTAGCCTCACTCTGCGCTTGAGTCAGAGAGCTATCTTCCACTGAGGAAGTTTCAAGTCCTTTGACTGAATATTTTGCTTGGATGATCGCGCTTCCATTGGGGATTTTGACGATCTTGCTTTGATAGCTCTCGCTGGGGATTTGTTCCATGAGCTTAAGTTGAGGTTTCTCTGGGGAGTATTATTTCTGCGAGCCTCTCCAGGCTCAATTATTCTGTACAGTTTGTCGAGTATTATTTCGGTGAGCCTCTCCAGGCTCAATTATTTTGTAAGAGTATCATTTCGGCGAGCCTCTCCAGGCTCAATTATTCTGTGGGAGTATTATTTCGGCAAGCCTCTCCAGGCTCAATTATTCTGAGAGTATTATTTCGGCGAGCCTCTCCAGGCTCAATTATTCTGAGAGTATTATTTTGGCAAGCCTCTCCAGGCTTAGTTATTCTGTACGATGAGTTGCTTTTCTTGTTCAGCCTAAGAATGCAAGCTGAGATGTCTTTTGGAGAGTATTATTTTGGCAAGCCTCTCCAGGCTCAGTTATTCTGTATAATTTGTTGGATTTTCTGTATTTTGCCTTTTTATTGATTTTGGCTTTTTCTGTGTTTTTGCCTTTTGATTTTGGCTTTTTCTGTGTTTTTGCCTTTTTTGTTGGTTTTGGCTTTTTCTGTACAGAAATGTCTCTGAGGAGTATTATTTTGGCGAGCCTCTCCAGGCTCAGTTATTCTGAGAGAGTATTATTTCGGCAAGCCTCTCCAGGCTCGGTTATTCTGTATGGTGAGAGAGTATTGTTTCTGCAAGCCTCTCCAGGCTTAATTATTCTGAGGAAGTATTTTTTCAGCAAGCCTCTCCAGGCTCAATTATTCTGTACAAACTGAGGAGTATTGTTTGTATCCTTGCCTTTTTTCGTTTTCGGCTTTTGTTGACTGCTGTCATACACAAGCAATTTTCTATTTTTTTCTATTTTATGCGACTGCCTCATGATGAGGTCTTTGAATGTGCAATTAATGTGCGTGATGCACAAATGCAAGTTTTATTATTTAATGTTTTGTTGTTTTTTAGAAAAAATGAATGGCTCCCCCTATCCTCTTCTTCTTGGAGGAATTTTGTCATCGACGTGAGGGAGGATTTCTGTTATTGCCAATACGGCCGTTATTCATTTCAGTATGCCCGTATTGAATTGAAAATTTGTTCATAACCCTAATTTTGGTACGGGCGTACTGAACATGATACGGGCGTATTGTTTTTCTGAAGTTTATATTTTTTGTTTTTTTTGTTTTTTTTGTTTTTTTTTGTTTTTTGTTTTTTTTTTTTCAATAAACAGAGAATAAGTGATCTTCCATTACACCTATCATTTGTATGCATGTATGCAGTATGATGCACCTAATTCTATTTGATTCACTTTTCAAAAGAATTAACCGATGCGTTTTTGGATTTTGCCATTCCTCTAGACGGGCTGTGCGCTGCCGATTTCTGTAACCGAGGAATGATGCGTGTTATATTGAGATTTGGTGTCATCAACCAAATGATCCTTCCCTTCCTTTAAAAGATGTGTCAACCCTCCTATTGACTACTATATCTCCATGTTTCCACTAGATTATCCTAAAATCGTTTGGGACAAGAGAGAAAAGAAAGGAAAGGATATTTTTTTTCGAAAGTTTGTGTTTTAGAGGGGATTATTTATTTTTTGAAAAATGGATTTTGTAAGAATGGCTTGGCCAATGGTAGGCTTAAGTGTTTAGGCTTGTTTGATTAAACACTTATGAAGTTAAGCACGTCTTGGTTATTAACATTTGTGATTTGACAACTTGGATAGCTTTTCTTGAGCCCCTTTGTTGAATTCAGTTGGAGGTACCATCATGGATTTATTCTGTTTTTCGATTGCCCTAACTTTTGCCTAAAACACCCATTTGTGGAGTTTTAGCGGGCTTTTGTTTTTGTTCATTATTTTGTAACCCTAATTTTTGCCTAGGTCACCCTTTTGTGGGATTCCTAGCGGGTCTTTTGCTCTTATTTTTGCGCAGCCCCCTTTTTGGGTTTCCTGCCGAGCTTTTTGTTTTTTAGGATTTTTGTCCTGAATGGATTTCTTTTTATCCATGACGGCACTTATTGAGGCCAAGAAAAGGTGCTCCAAGTTGTTACACACTTCCACATAAAAAAGATGCGGGTTTATTTTTATTAAGACGATTTTAACCTCATTTATGTTTATTCAAACAGGGTTAAATAATGCGGTCTAGAATTTTATTGTAAGCAAGAAAAGAAGCAATAAGAAATAATGAAGAATGATTTTATTATAATCATAGTGGAAACATGTGCCCTATCGAGGCTCGGGGGTCGGGCTGTCCCCGAGGAGTAATCTCTAATAGTCATCAGGTCTATACATCCCTATCGGAAGGAGAAGAGCACTTGATGACGACGACCGGCCTTGACGCTTGTGAACCGGCCTTCCTAAAGATCTGGCTTAAAGAACGTCGAGAAGGATCTTGATTCCTCTTCGTTCTTTGATCTTTGTTAGGGTTGTATCCTAACCTTTGTTTCCCCGGATTATCCTTGATGATGGGTAGCTCGGGAATTCCTTGGGAGTCCTTGCCAAGTCCTTGTCCAGGCAAGTATCCGTTCTTGGTGAGCATATGGGCTACCTTCTTTATTTCTCGGGGAAACGTCTCAACATTGGCGATCTCCAATGCTTGGAAGGCGGTTTCTAAAGCTTCCTCTGCTGCATCCACATAAGGTATGTTGGATGGCTTGCTGATGAGTATGTCATCTTCAGCTTGTACAGTCACCAGTTTGTCACCCACTATGAACTTGACTTTCTGGTGGAGCGTAGAAGGAACAGCTCTTGCATCATGAATCCAAGGTCGGCCGAGGAGACAGCTGTATGCGGGAGTAATGTCCATCACTTGAAATTCGACGTTGAAGATGGTGGGCCCAATTTGGATTGGGAGATTGACTTCTCCCACCACTTCTCTTTTAGAACCGTCGAAAGCTCGGACGATCATGTTGCTCGGGCGCATTTGGACTCCCTTGATTGCCACTTGATCAAGCGTTCTTTTGGGCATCACATTCAAGGAAGATCCATTATCTACCAAGACTTTAGCGATGTGATACTCCTTACACTTTACAGAGATGTGCAAGGGCTTGTTGTGATTTGGTCCCTCGGCGGGGATCTCTTCATCGGTGAAAGTGAGGTGATCATTAGCCGTGATGTGACTAACAATCCCCTCAAACTTGTCTTTGGAGATACTGTGCGTCACGTATGCCTCGTTCAAGACTTTCAACAGAGCTTGCCGATGCGGTTCGGAGCATAGGATCAACGACAACAGCGTAATCTTTGCTGGCGTCTTATGAAGTTGATCCACGATGGAGTACTCGCTCTGTCGGATAAACTTTAACAGCTCGTCTGTCTCCTCCTCGGATTCTTTTTCCTCGGTTTTCTCCTTTTCTTTTCCTTTATTCTTGGGAGCTTTATCGTGAAGATCTTCGGGAGTGTAGATCCTGCCACTCCTAGTCATGCCCCCAAGTCCAGCGATGTTAGAGATATCGCTGTCGGCAGAAGAATGGATGTCGTATATCCACGGCACAGCCTTATTTGATTCGTAGGGAAAAGGCCTTGGAGTAGTGATCCTTAATGGTGTTGGACCTTCCCCCTTGTTTGTCTTGATTACCAACAACGGAGTTGACGTGTGTTTGCTTGGCGCGGTTGTTGGCTTACACTTAATAACAAATGGCGTGCGATCCATTCTGAACATACGCATCGCTTAATCCTTTCTTTTTATTACTATTATTAATGAATTACTAGGAGGGATGTATGAAATGCAAATCTAGATCCCTCCATGATCTTTGATAAGAATGCATGATATGAGATGATGACGTTGAATATGCATGTATTGTGTTTATTCAACTAAGCATTATCATGTTTTTAGGATGTCCCTAAGATGATGCATGATATTGCTTGGTTTGGATAAATAACCCCCTTTTTTTTCTCTTTTTTTTTTTTGGGTATTTTTTATTTTATATATTTTTTGTATATATATTTTTTTTTGGGTGAAAAGGGAAACTACCTATATGAATGTGATGAAGGTAGATGTTAACACCATGAAATGGAAGATTCTTATTCCTATTTATTCTTATTTTAAAAAGGAATGTTGTATGTTTAAAGAAATGCAATGTATGCTCAAACAATTTCACATAATCAATGCACAAACAATTCACTCATCCACGAACAGTCACGAGCGAATCACGAGGTAGGGGTATCCTGCAGAAAAGTGCATATTCAAGGTGGTTCTAACTGTTCTCACCGGTCTGAGGCCCCCAAGGTGCCCCCCATTATAGGGACCCAATTCCTCTCGTCGTAAGCCGATGGAAAGCTCCAACGCACTATCGGACTCGAGTTCATGGTTATCACCTTGAGTGATGCTTTCCGACAACGGTCTACGGGTACCTATAGACCCATTCGACAACCGGCCGTACTAACATCCACTCCCTATGGCTTACCACTCATGCCCCCGGGTATAGAGGGAACTGTTGTGTGCAAAGGTTTGTGTGCAGTTTTTATTTCAAACAATTGCAAAAATTTAAACATACAACAGTTATTTAAAGCCAAATAGGTAAAACGTGTTATTATACAAGCAAGGGGTAATGAAGTAATTTTAACTATTATTTGTTAAAAATAATCTGTCACTAAATGGGACTGACTCTCGAGGCTTCCCCAGTGGAGTCGCCATCTGTCGCCACCGGCCCGAAACGGGCTTTCGGCATTCGCGAAGGATGGTTGGACTCTTTTATTTGTTTAAAAATATGGATTGCTAGAATGACTTATTCTCAAACTGAGACCTCGTCAAACGAGCAATTTTATTAAAAGGCTCACCAATCCATGTTAATCCCAAGCGGGACCCTCCATGGATTAGCGGTTTTCATAAAAAGAAGGGTTCATGGAGTCGCCACCAATGTTTTACTCAAAACATTGGAAAAAGAGATTTAAGGCAATCGATTCAAAAATCGACTTCGGCCATTACAACCAGAGTCGGGTAAGGGAGTCGGTTACGCGTGGGGAAGGTGTTAGCACCCCACAGCGCCCCTTTCGGGTTCCCTATGACAGATTATTTAACAATTATAGTGCGAAATTACTAAATTACCCCTATTTATTCTAAGCAATTATAAATTAACTATCTACATGATGACAGTTTAAATATGTACACACAGAAAGCGGTAAAAGAAGGGACTTTAAAGAGATAAACCTTTGAAGCGTGCTTTCTTATATATCTTGACAGAAATTGGGAAGCGTTTTGGCGTTCCCTCCCTCTACAAGACCGCTCGCTCCCTTCTATAAAATTTTAACTATGGAAATCCAGAGGATTTCCCTTCGACTAGGTTCGAGACTCAAGCAAATGGCTCGTGACTCAAGAACTTCGTTGGATCAACTCTCCGAGTGATTTCTAGGCAGAGCACTACTCAAAAAAACCTAGAATACTCAAGAAGAGGGTTAAAACTGTGTGGAAAAGTGTGAAATGACGTCCCATTGACGTCATATTTATAGGGAAAAGGCTCAATACGGTCTCTGGGGGTCAATACGGTCAACACTGAAATTTTGAACTACAATACGGCCGTATTGAATTCAATACGGCCGTATTGAAGTTCAAAAAACCTCAATACGGCCGTATTGAAGTTCAGTACAGCCGTATTGAAGTTCAGTGCAGCCGTATTGAATTCAATGCAGCCGTATTAAAGTTCAGTGCGGCCGTATTGAATTCAATGCAGCCGTATTGAAGTTCAGAAACTTCAATACGGCCGTATTGAGTTCAGTGCGGCCGTATTGAAGTTCAAAATGTTCAATACGGCCGTACTGAACCTCTGGGAGGCCGTATTGGGCTTCATTCCTCCCACTTTTCTTATTTTAGCTATTCTAAGACCTCTAAACCTACAGATAGTCATCCTATGGTCTTCTGGGAGTCCTTCCGGCTGACTTTCCTTTGGTCTTCGAGAGTCTTCAAGCTTTATTTCCGACCCGGACAATTTTAGGGGTCTACAGACAGAAATTCCTCCAAGAAGAGGAGGATAGGGAGAGCCATTCATTTTTCTAAAAACATTAACAAAATGATTAAACTTGCATTTTGTGCATGACACACATTAGTTGCACATTCAAAGACCTTATCATGAGGCAGTTGCATAAAATAGAAAAATAGGAAAAATTTCTTGTGTATGACAGCAGCCAACAGAAAAAGCCGAAATCGACAAAAAAGGCAAAAAAAATCAGAAAATCCAACAATCGTACAGAATAACTGAGCTTGGAGAGGCTTGCCGAAATAATACTCCCCAGAGACATCTCAGCTTGCACTCTTGGGCCGAATTCCCAGTGAAAGCTATCAGAGCAAGATCGGCAAGATTCCCCAATGGAAGCATGATCATCCAAACAAAATATCTGAGTCAAAGGACTTAGACTTCCTTAGCGGAAGATAGCTTTCCAACTCGAGCGACGAGTGAAGCTAAGCCTGAAGAGGCTTTCTAAATAATACTCTGGGATACATAAGATCCTCAACCCCCATTCGCGTACTCAGAGGCACTCCTTCAAAAAGAGAAAATCCGAAAAGATCAATAACCATTCCCCAAGCGGAATTCGGTATTCAGCCAAACACCGAACGTCAAGATAATCCGCCTAACAGAAGAGGCCAATCAAGATCAATACGACAGAATCCCCCAGCGGATAACAGCCTACGCAAAGGCAACAAAACCAGAAAATCAAAAAAGTCACCCGAATAAGGATAACCGGGATACTCCACCAACGTCGAAATGACGTCAGCCAATCATAAGGCATCGCTCACCTCAGAAAGAGCATCTTTGTGTCTGCATCCCCAAGGAATCAGAATTTCCCCAGTGGGCACCAACTACGCAATGGAAAGTTGGGACACAAGAACCTATGAGTAACTGCACATCCCCTAGACGGATCCCTGCGTTATCCAGCTCTCAGCAGCACCAAAATCAAAAACAACCGTCGAAGCAGCATCGTGGACTGTGGAGACAAAATCATCACAAATCCCTGGAGAGGGCAAACTCACGCTACCAAAGTGACCAGAAACACGGAGGTATGCAGCTGCCAACGTCGTCAGAAACACGGAGGCATGCAGACCCTGGAGAGGGCAAACTCACGCTACCGAGGTCGTCAGAAACACCGAGGTATGCACGAGCCTGGAGAGGCGACGACTAATACTCAGCTACCGACGTCGTCAGAAACACGGAGGTATGAAGCTGCCAACGTCGTCAGAAACACGGAGGCATGCAGACCCTGGAGAGGGCAAACTCACGCTACCGAGGTCATCAGAAACACCGAGGTATGCACGAGCCTGGAGTGGCGACGACTAATACTCAGCTACCGACATCGTCAGAAACACGGAGGTATGCAGCTGCCAACGTCGTCAGAAACACGGAGGCATGCAGACCCTGGAGAGGGCAAACTCACGCTACCGAGGTCGTTAGAAACACCGAGGTATGCACGAGCCTGGAGAGGCGACGACTAATACTCAACTACCGACGTCGTCAGAAACACGGAGGTATGCAGCTGCCAACGTCGTCAGAAACACGGAGGTATGCAGACCCTGGAGAGGGAAACTCACGCTACTGAGGTCGTCAGAAACACCGAGGTATGCACGAGCCTAGAGAGGCGACGACTAATACTCACCCTGGAGAGGACAAACTCAACCTGGAGAGGCTACTCAACAATTTTCTCACCTGAAGACACTACAAGTCGGAAGGATGGCTTACTCCCCGGACAATTGGGTCAACTCCTTTACTTGTCAACCGGTACACCAAAAAAAAAGCCGTTCGACTAAGTAAAGGGGGGGCAGCTGTAGACCCCTAAAATTTTCCGGGTCGGAAATAAGACTCAAAGACTCTCGAAGACCGAAGGAAAGTCAGCTGGAAGGACTCTTGGAAGACCCTAGGATGATTCTTTGTAGGTCTAGAAGTCTTAGAGTAGCTTAGAATAAGGGTGTGTGAGGATTGGAGCTCAATACACCCTCCTAGAGGTTCAGTACGGCCGTACTGAGCCATTTAAACTACAATACGGCCGTAATGAAATCAATACGGCCGTACTGAAGTTTTTGAACTTCAGTACGGCCGTACCAAATTCAATACGGCCGTACTGTAGTTCAAAAACTCAGTACGGGCCGTATTGACCCCCTAGGCTGTACTGCGCCTCAATCCTATAAATAGGACGTCATTGGCTCATCCTTACACACATTTGGAGCATTTCTCCACCCTCTTGCTGAGTATTCTTGGGTTTTTGAGCTATTTTCTGCCCTAGAAATCTCTCCGAGAGCTGATCCGACTAAGTTCTTGAGTTCACGAGCCTTTAGCTTGAGACTCGAACAAGTCGAAGGGAAATCTCTTTGATTTCCATAGTTAATATTTATTTTTAGGGAAAGGAGCAAGCGAACGTGTAGTGGGAAGGAGCGCCAAAAAGCCTCCTAACTCCTTTTTTAATATATAAAAAAGCCCGCTTCGAAGGTTTCTTTCCAAATCCTTTCTTTTACCGCTTTCATTTATCGCTTTTTGATTGTTGCATTGCACGTTTAAAGCTTTCATCATGTAGATAGTTTACTTATAATCGTTCTAATAAATAGGGGTAGTTTAGTAATTTTACGCTATTATTTATGAAATAAGCCGTCATAGGGAACCCGAAAGGGGCGTTGTGGGGTGCTAACACCTTCCCCACACGTAATCGACTCCCTTACCCAACTCTGGTTGTAATGGCCAAAGTTGATTTGCGAAAATCAATTGCCTTATGTCTTTTTCCAATGTTTTGAGTAAAACATTGGTGGCGACTCCAAGAACCCTTTTTTGCGAAAACCACTAATCCATGGAGGGTCCCGTTTGGGATTAACACGGATTGGTGAGAATCATTTAACAAAATTGTTAGTTCGATAAGGTCTCAGTTTGAGAATAAGTCGTTCTAACAATCCATCATTTTTCAAAACTAAAAAAAGAGTCCGACCATCGTCGCGAATGCCAATGTCCGTTTCGGCGGGTGGCGACAATCTTCAGTCTTCGAGTAGATGCTCCATTTTTTCTCTTGTGATAGTGAGGTGAAAATTCGGATCTTCACTATTGTTTTGACAATAGATACCTTCACGTTGTTTCCTTCGGGTAGACGGTGTTCCCTATATCCTTGCCCCTTGGAGCAACTGAGTGTTGGGTTGTATGCTCTGTTGGGTGTCAAGAATGGTAAACCGAAACATCTAGGCTTCAAGATCCATGTGAATGCCCCATGTCGCTTGTTGTATCTGAATATTCTTCTTTATTTCAATAGTGTAGATGCCCCCACACCATTTCCTTCGGGTAGATGGTGTTTACCTATATCCTTGTCCCTAAGAGCAGTTGAGTGTTGGTTTATATGCTCCGTCGGGTGATAAGGATGGTAAACTTGTACCATCTAGGGTTCTGGCTTTGATGTCGATGCATCCTACTGCTTCTGCTTGCTTCATGGTAGTGTATTCCTTTATTTGTAGCTTGTTGAGGAGGGAGTATATTCTGAGCTCAACCCCTCTAGGCTGGACTAATATTTAGGGCTTCAGCCGGCCCAATGCTAGTTTTGGGGTCTAGCAACCCTTACTGATCTTGTACTAATTTTGGGGATCTAGCAACCCTTACTAATCTTGTACTAGTTTTAGGGATCTAGCAACCTTTACCGATCTTGTACTAGTTTTAAGGATCTAGCAACCCTTACCGATCATGTACTAGTTTTGGGGATCTAGCAACCCTTACTGATCTTGTACTAGTTTTGGGGATCTAGCAACCCTTACCGATCTTGTACTAGTTTTGGGGATCTAGCAACCCTTACCGATCTTGTACTAGTTTTAGGGATCTAGCAACCCTTACCGATCTTGTACTAGTTTTAGGGGTCTAGCAACCCTTACCAATCTTGTACTAGTTTTGGGGATCTAGCAACCCTTACCGATCTTGTACTAGTTTTAGGGATCTAGCAACCCTTACCGATCTTATACTAGTTTTGGGGATCTAGCAACCCTTACCGATCTTGTACTAGTTTTGAGGATCTAGCAACCCTTTCTGATCTTGCACTTGATGTCTTCTTGTGGGTGTTGTGGGATGAAGGACTGCCCCTAAGTGGATGGGAAGGAGATGTTTGATGTGCCCTTGTGTTGGTGGGAAGAGATAGATGGATGACAGGGATTCTAGTGTTGCCCCTGCCATGTGAGTATTGTGATGCCTCTCTAGGCGTCTTCTTGTGGTAGTTTTTTTTTTATTTTGTATCTTTTTTTAGCTTCGACTTTTTCATATTTCAAGGTTGCCTTTTTCTGCTGTTTTTCTAAATGCTTCGGCTTTTTCAACATGTACGAAGCTTGCCTTTTTCTATTTTATCTTTTGTTGTCATCATTGGTGGAGGGATCCCATCCCATGATGATGTTATTTGCTCAATCTTTATTGATGAGTATTATTTTGGAAGCCACTCCTGGCTTTGGTTAGGAAGTCATTCCCGGTCGTGGCATTTTTTGGATCATCATTCATTTAGTCGAGGAGTAAGGTGCGATGGCCTCTTCATGCTTACAGACGTGCTTGTTTGGTCAATTCTATTCTATTTCACTGTTGATATGTCTTTGCTTAGTGGGCACATAGAATCACTTGGGGTTTCCATTTGCCACTTCTTGGCTCATGGTTGGCTATTTAGCTTGTGCTTCGTCCTGATGACTCCTTTTGACCCATAGCAAGGAGAATGCATGGATGCAATGAAAATGCAAGAAAAGAGGGTACTCACCGCCTACCGTTGTCACAAAGGTACTTAGCTTCCGGCTCGAACAAAGAGTGAAGCTAAGCCTGGAGAGGCGGGTACTCACAGCTTCCAGCTTGGGCAACAAGCAAAGCAAGGCCTGGAGAGGCAAAACTCACACTGCTCACCGTCGTCACAAAGGTGCTTAGTTTCCGGCTCGAACGAAGAGCGAGACTAGGCCTGGAGAGGCAAAACTCACACTGCTCACCGTCGTCACAAAGGTGCTTGGTTTCCGGCTCGAACAAAGAGCGAGACTAAGCCTGGAGAGGCGAAACTCACACTGCTACCGTCGTCACAAGGGTACTTAGCTTCCGGCTCGAACAAAGAGTGAAGCTAAGCCTAGAGAGGCGGTACTCACAGCTTCCAGCTTGGGCAGCAAGCATAGCAAAACCTGGAGAGGCTACTCGACAATTTTCCACCGGAAGACGCTACAAGTCAGAAGGTCGGCGCATCACCCGGACAATTGGGTCAACTCCTTTACTTGTCGGCCGGTATACCAAAAGGCCGTCCGACTAAGTAAAAGGGGGGCAGCTGTAGACCCCTAAAATTGTCCGGGTCGGAAATAAAGCTTGAAGACTCTCAAAGACTGAAGGAAAATCAGCCAGAAGGACTCCTGGAAGGCCCTAGGAGGGTTCTCTGTAGGTCTAGAGGTCTTAGAATAGCTCAAAATAAGGAAGTGGAGGGAATGAAGCCCAATACGGCCGTACTGAACCTAATACGGCCGTATTGAAGCTTCAATACGGCCGCAGTGAACTCAATACGGCGTATTGAAGTTTCTGAAACTTCAATACGGCCGTACTGAAGTCAATACGCCCGTATTGACACTTCAATACACCCGCAGTGAACTCAATACGGGCGCATTGAAATTTCTGAATTTCAATACGGCCGTATTGAACTCAATACGACCGTATTGAAGTTCAAAAATTTCAATACGGCCGTACTGCTCCTGTAGGCCGTATTGCGCCTATTCCCTATAAATATGACGTCAATTGGACGTCATTCCACACTTTTTGAAGATAGTTTCAACCCTCTCCTTGAGTATTCTGGGGTTTTTGAGCAGTGTTCTGCCCTAGAAATCACTCGGAGAGTTGATCCGACGAAGTTCTTGAGCCCCGAGCCATTTTGCTTGAGGATCGAACCTAGTCGAGGGGAAATCTTTTTGATTCCCTTAGTTAAAATTTTGTTCTAGGAGAGCGAGAAGCGGGCTTGTAGAGCGAGGGAACGCCAAAACGCTTCCCAGTTCATTTTTTGCAATATATAAAAGCACGCTTCAAGAGGTTTCCCTTCAATCCTTCCTTTTACCGCTTTCTGTTTGTTGCATAATTTAATAAGTCATCATGTAGATATTTAATTCTTAATCGTTCATAATAAAAGGGGTAATTTAGTAATTTACACTGTTATTTTAGAAATAATCTGTCATAGGGAACCCGAAAGGGGCGCTGTGGGGTGCTAACACCTTCCTCACGCGTAACCGACTCCCTTACCCAACTCTGGTTGTAATGGCCAAAGTTGATTTATAAAATCAATTGCCTTATCCCTTTTTCCAATGTTTTGAGTAAAACATTGGTGGCGACTCCACGAACCCTCCTTTTACGAAAACCACTAATCCATGGAGGGTCCCGCTTGGGATTAATATGGATTGGTGAGACGTTTTAATAAATAAATTGGATAGGATCGACAAGGTCTCAGTTTGAGAACAAGTCGTTCTAATAATCCAATACATTTTCAAAACTAAAATAAAAGCGAGCTCGACCGTCTTCGCGACCGCCGAGGCCCGTTTGGGCCGGTGGCGACAGATGGCGACTTCACTGGGGAAGCTTCGAGAGTCAGTCCCATTTAGTGACAGATTATTTTTAACAAATAATAGTTAAAAATTACTTCATTACCCCTTGCTTGTATGATAACATGTTTATCTATGTGGCTTTTAAATAACTGTTGTATGTTTAAATTCCGCAATTGTTTGAAATAAAAACTGCACACAAACCTTTGCACACAACAGTTCCCTCTATACCCGGGGGCATGAGTGATTAACCATAGGGAGTGGATGTTAGTACGGCCGGTTGTCGAATGGGTCTATAGGTGCCCGTAGACCGTTGTCGGAAAACATCACTCAAGGTGATAACCATGAACTTGAGTCCGACGGTGCGTTGGAACTTTCCATCGACCTACGACAAGAGGAATTGGGTCCCTATAATGGGGGCACCTTGGGGGCCTTGGACTGGTGAGAACAGTTAGAACCTACCTTGAATATGCACCTTTCTGCAGGATACCCCTACCTCGTGATTCGCTCGTGACTGTTCGTGGATGAGTGAATTGTTTGTGCATTCGTTATGTGTAATTGTTTGTGCATTAATAAATAACCTCGTGATAAGGTCTGAAGAATAATCCCCATGCATGAAAAAACCATGACATGAGAGGAAAGACCATGTGTAAAAATATAATAAAAATGAGGAGCATGTGCATCATTACCAATAAAGATATCATGCATCCTCATAAACCATGCATTTTAGGTTCACCAATACCTCTTGACATGAGTAAAAGTGACCCATAATTATCGAGATTCTCCGTTGAGGAGAGATCATAAGTCAAGGAGGGTGGTAACACTCTATTTTAAAAAGGCAGCGCCTTAAAAATGGAGGGTTATCAAGCTCATGTCAAGAGCGTATTCATTCCATAAATTAATTAGATTAAATATTCATTTTTAGAAAGTGGCTGGTCATCTCTCTGTCCTCACACGCGCAAAGAAGATCAAGAAAATGGAAGCATTGGAGGAGCAAAACAAAAAGCTCACAACCGAGCTTTCACAACTTAAAGACCAAATGGCGCAAATGATGGAACTCATGCCTCATCACAACGTCCATGAATCTCATCACAGTGATCATGGGTCCCATCATGAGGGAGAGGAGGAAGAGCATGAAAAAGATCCTCCACACGCCGTACACCTTGGGGCTGGAATTATGGTTAAAGAGCCCGAAGTATCAAAGGAACAATTCCACGCCCTCGAAGATCGGCTAAGGGCTATGGAGGGGCATGATTTTGACATCAAAGATGCCGCCGACATGTGCTTAGTGAGGGATATTCAATTCCCTCCCAAATTTAAAGTGCCAGATTTCCCGAGATACGTGGGATCGACTTGCCCCAAGAGTCATCTCACCATGTACTGCCGAAAGATGGCTGCATATGCCACAAACGAAAAGCTCTTGATCCACTGCTTCCAAGAGAGCTTGGCTGATACCGCGCTCAACTGGTATATGCAGCTAGATGGAAATCAAGTATGTACATGGAGGCAGTTGGCCGACGCCTTTCTCAAGCGCTACAAATACAACATCGACCTAACACCTGATAGGTCAGATCTTCAAGCCTTGAGTAAGAAAAATGATGAATCTTTCAAGGCGTACGCCCAACGATGGAGGGAGTTGGCGGCACAGATAGAGCCCCCGCTGTCAGATAAGGAGATGGTGTCCTTATTCATCAACTCGTTGACTGGTCCCTATTACGATAAAATGATAGGGAACACAACGACACTCTTCTCGGACATCATCACCATTGGGGAGAGAGTGGAACAAGGACTTAAAAGTGGGAAGCTAGCTAAGCCTTCCCAATCATTCGAGGCTAAGAAGACCTTCAGGAAGAAGAAAGAGGGAGAAGTCAATGCTATAACCATACCCTCGGCTACTTCCACTTCGAAGTCGGGAAGATCGCAATTCACCCCTGTGAAGAAGTTTGATAAACTTCCGACCACTTATAGCGATCTCCTGCCGAAGCTAGTAGAAGCCAAACTTCTAGTTCATGTTCCACCAAGGAAGATCGACCCACCTTATCCCGATTGGTACAAGCCACAAGACAAATGTTTATACCATTCGGGGGCACCAGGGCATTCAACAGAGAGATGCCTAGCTCTCAAATACAAGGTCCAAAACCTTATTGATGCCGGGTGGGTCACCTTCGATTCGACAACGCCCGATGTGAGCAAGAATGCTCTGCCAAAGCAGGAGTAGAGAGAAGAACAAGCCACGATAGGGCCCCTTCATATTTCTCTTTTAGGGACTCATGATCAGTACCCGAGATCATGAGAACCTTTTCATGTAAATAAGGGTTTTTGTACAGTTTTAATACATATCAATAAAGAGGCATTTTTCACATTATTCTCTTTTTTGTTCTTTTCTCTCTTTCCTCATTAACATTAATAATTCTAAACCTAAACAGAACCAATAAAATAATTATGTCTGTAATTGTTCGCTCTAACCGGGATCCGAAGGTGAAAGGGTTGAGTTGGACAGTGATGAGGAAACCATTTCTCCGGATCTGCAAAGATTGCTAGATCAAGAAGCTTGTCAAGAGAAATTGGAGACTATAAATTTGGGGCATGGCCGAGAAAAAAAGAGGTCAATATTGGGACCCATATCAGTGATGAAATAAGGACACATGCTTCCGCTATGATTATAATAAAATCATTCTTCATTGCTTCTTTTCTTGCTTATAATAAAATTCTAAACCACATTATCTTTAACCCTGTTTGAATAAACATGAATGAGGTTAAAATCATCTTAATAATAATAAACCCACATCATTTTTATGTGGAAGTGTGTGTGACAACTTGGAGCACCTTCCCTTGGCCTTGACAAGTGCCATCATGGATAAAAATAAATCCTTCAAAATAAAAGAAGCTCGGCAGGAAACCCAAAAAGGGGTCTGCGCAAAAATAAGAGCAAAAGACCCGCTAGGAATCCCACAAAAGGGTGACCTAGGCAAAAGTTAGGGTTGCAAAAATGAACAAAAACAAAAGTCCGCTAAAACGCCACAAAAGGGTGTTTTAGGCAAAAATAAGGACAATCAAAAAACAAAAGAAATCCATGATGGTACCATGAACCGAATTCAAAAAGAAAGGTTCAAGAGCAGCTATCCAAGTTGTCAAAATCACAACGTCAATAAACAAAGATTTTCTTAATTTCATAAGTGTTTAATCAAGCAAGCCTAAACACATAAGCCTACCTTGGCCATCCATTCTTACAAAAACCATTTTTGAAAAATAATCCCCTCTAAAACACAAACTTCAAAACAAAAATATCTTTCCCTTCTTTTCTCTCTTGTCCCAAAAGATTTTAGAATAATCTAGTGGAAGCATGGAGAAATAAATCATCACTGATAATGGATCTAATCTGAACAACAAAATGGTGGAAGAACTGTGCCAAGAATTCAAGATCCAACACCACAACTCTTCCCCATATCGGCCAAAGATGAATGGGGCAGTCGAGGCAACCAATAAGAACATCAAAAAATAGTGCAAAAGATGGTTGTCTCATTTAAAGACTGACACGAGATGTTACCCTTCGCTCCTCATGGCTATAGGACTTCAGTACGTCCATTTACAGGAGCTACTCCATTCTCACTCATTTATGGGGTGGAGGCAGTTCTACCCATCGAAGTCGAGATACTCTATCTAAGGGTAATCATGGAAACAAAACTTTCCGAGGCAGAATGGGTTCAAAGCCAATATGACCAGTTGAACCCTATCAAAAAGAAACGGCTGAACGCCATATGCCATGGTCAAGCCTATCAGAGGAAGATCAAAAAGGCTTTTGACAAGAAAGTCCACCCTCGAGTCTACCATGAGGGAGAGTTGGTAATGAAGAAATTACTACCAACTCAAAAAGGGCAAAATCGGAAAGTGTGCCCCAAATCACGGAGGACCATACGTGGTAAAACGAGCCTTCTCAGGAGAAGCATTGATTCTCACAAACATGGACGGAGAAGAACTTCGATACCCAGTCAACGTTGACGTGGTAAAGAAGTACTATGCTTGAAGACGTTGCTTGCATAGGCCTGCTAGGATGAAAACCCAAAAAAGGCGTCCTAGGCAAAAGTTAGGGCAAAATAAAAAGCCCGCCAGTACAAGGGTACTAGGCAAAACAAAGGCAAAATTATCCCCGCTAGGACATGTCCTAGGCAAAAATTAGGGGCAAAAGAATAAGATGCAAAAAGTAAAGCAAGCAACGATCACTTGAACCGAAAACCGAAAGGCGGTCCAAGTGATAATCTTCTAGAAGCAAGCGTCTTGCAGTATCTACACTCCTGGCTCAGGCATCTCATCTGAAACGATTAGGGGAACGGGAAGAGCGACAATTACAGATATAATTGTTTAAGCCAAAAATGTATAGCCCACCTCGGCCAGCCATTCTTCAGAAATTCCCTTTGTAAATCTTTCTGTATAAACATTTGTGAATATCAATAAAATATCCATTTGTTTCTTTTCTCTCTTGACCATGTGATTATGCCTTTGAATTGGTTTTTCATAAAATTGTACGAAATTCCATTAATAATCGGTCAATAAAAGAAAATTGGAGGGGTTCCTGTAAAATCCATAATCTCCTGCATAAAGGCTCACAAAAATACTCCCTCGCGTCAATGACAGAAAGTCCTCCAAGAAGAAGAGGATAGGGAGAGCCACTCACTTTTCTAAATAAATGAACAAAAATAAAAATTGTATTGCATTTGTGCATCACACACACATTAGTTGCACATGCAAAGACCTTATCATGAGGCAACCGCATAAAATAGAAAAATAGAAAATTGCTTGTGTATGACAACAGCAAGCAAAATGCAAAGATTCAGAAAATCAACAGCATCATACAAAATAACTAAGCCTGGAGAGGCTTGCCGAAAGAATACTCGCAGAATAACTAAGCCTGGAGAGGCTTACCAAAATACTCCTCATCCTCCATATCAAAGAATAACTGAGCCTGAAGAGGCTCGCAGAAATAATAATCCCCAGAGAAACCTCAACTCATACCCTTGGATTCAAAATCCCCAGCAAGAGTTATCAAGCAAGATCGTCAAAATCCCCAATGGAAGTACGATCTCCCAAGCAGAATATCCAAGTCAAAGGACTTAAACTTCCTCAGTGAAGATAGCTCTCCAACTCAAGTGTCGAGTGAGGCTAAGCCTGTAGAGGCTTCCTAAATAATACTCTGGGATACATAAGATCCCCAAATCCCCAGTCGCCTACTCAAGAGGCATCCCTGCAGAAGGAGAAAAATAAAAAAAAAAAAAAAAAAAAAAAAAATCAAAAAAATCAATAATCATTCCCCAAGTGGAATCTGGCTCTCAGCCAATCATTGAACGTCAAGCCGATATGCCTAACAGAAGAGGCTAATCAAAATCAACGACAAAATCCCCCAGTGGATAACAGCCTACACAGAGGCAGCAAAATCAGAAAACCAAAAGAGACACCCGAACAAGGATAACCGGGATACTCCACCAACGTCGAAAGGACGTCAGCCAATCATAAGGCACCGCTCACATCAGAAAGAGCATCTTTGTGTCTGCACCCCAAAGGAATCAGAAATTCCCCAGTGGGCACCAACTACGCAATGGAAAGTTGGGACACAAGAACCTATGAGTAACTGCACATCCCCTAGACGGATCCCTGCGTTATCCAGCCCCTAGTGGCACAAAATCAGAAACAACCGTCGAAGCAGCACCGTGGACTGTGGAGACAAAATCATCACAAATCCCTGGAAAGGAGATATTCACGCTACCCCGTCGTCACAAACACGGAGGTATGCAGCTTCCGGCTCGGGCAATGAGCGAAGCTATCTCTGGAAAGAGGGTACTCACCGCCTACCGTTGTCACAAAGGTACTTAGCTTCCGGCTCGAACAAAGAGTGAAGCTAAGCCTGGAGAGGCGGGTACTCACAGCTTCCAGCTTGGGCAACAAGCAAAGCAAGGCCTGGAGAGGCAAAACTCACACTGCTCACCGTCGTCACAAAGGTGCTTAGTTTCCGGCTCGAACGAAGAGCGAGACTAGGCCTGGAGAGGCAAAACTCACACTGCTCACCGTCGTCACAAAGGTGCTTGGTTTCCGGCTCGAACAAAGAGCGAGACTAAGCCTGGAGAGGCGAAACTCACACTGCTACCGTCGTCACAAGGGTACTTAGCTTCCGGCTCGAACAAAGAGTGAAGCTAAGCCTAGAGAGGCGGTACTCACAGCTTCCAGCTTGGGCAGCAAGCATAGCAAAACCTGGAGAGGCTACTCGACAATTTTCCACCGGAAGACGCTACAAGTCAGAAGGTCGGCGCATCACCCGGACAATTGGGTCAACTCCTTTACTTGTCGGCCGGTATACCAAAAGGCCGTCCGACTAAGTAAAAGGGGGGCAGCTGTAGACCCCTAAAATTGTCCGGGTCGGAAATAAAGCTTGAAGACTCTCGAAGACTGAAGGAAAATCAGCCAGAAGGACTCCTGGAAGGCCCTAGGAGGGTTCTCTGTAGGTCTAGAGGTCTTAGAATAGCTCAAAATAAGGAAGTGGAGGGAATGAAGCCCAATACGGCCGTACTGAACCTAATACGGCCGTATTGAAGCTTCAATACGGCCGCAGTGAACTCAATACGGCGTATTGAAGTTTCTGAAACTTCAATACGGCCGTACTGAAGTCAATACGCCCGTATTGACACTTCAATACACCCGCAGTGAACTCAATACGGGCGCATTGAAATTTCTGAATTTCAATACGGCCGTATTGAACTCAATACGACCGTATTGAAGTTCAAAAATTTCAATACGGCCGTACTGCTCCTGTAGGCCGTATTGCGCCTATTCCCTATAAATATGACGTCAATTGGACGTCATTCCACACTTTTTGAAGATAGTTTCAACCCTCTCCTTGAGTATTCTGGGGTTTTTGAGCAGTGTTCTGCCCTAGAAATCACTCGGAGAGTTGATCCGACGAAGTTCTTGAGCCCCGAGCCATTTTGCTTGAGGATCGAACCTAGTCGAGGGGAAATCTTTTTGATTCCCTTAGTTAAAATTTTGTTCTAGGAGAGCGAGAAGCGGGCTTGTAGAGCGAGGGAACGCCAAAACGCTTCCCAGTTCATTTTTTGCAATATATAAAAGCACGCTTCAAGAGGTTTCCCTTCAATCCTTCCTTTTACCGCTTTCTGTTTGTTGCATAATTTAATAAGTCATCATGTAGATATTTAATTCTTAATCGTTCATAATAAAAGGGGTAATTTAGTAATTTACACTGTTATTTTAGAAATAATCTGTCATAGGGAACCCGAAAGGGGCGCTGTGGGGTGCTAACACCTTCCTCACGCGTAACCGACTCCCTTACCCGACTCTGGTTGTAATGGCCAAAGTCGATTTTTGAATCGATTGCCTTAAACTTCTTTTTCCAATGTTTTGAGTAAAACATTGGTGGCGACTCCATGAACCCTCAATTTTTATGAAAACCACTAATCCATAGAGGGTCCCGCTTGGGATTAACATGGATTGGTGAGCCTTTTAATAAAATTGCTCGTTTGACGAGGTCTCAGTTTGAGAATAAGTCATTCTAAGCAATCCATATTTTAAAACAAACGAGTCCAACCATCCTTCGCGAATGCCGAAAGCCCGTTTCGGGCCGGTGGCGACAGTCCTAGCGGGTCCTCATCATGCAATGCCTTTATTCTTCAATTGGGTTTTGTCTTGTAATTCCCTAGAAGCAAGGATTCGTCTATTCTTGATCATTCCTTTTATCCTGACAATTGTCGTTTTAGCACGGGAAAGATTGGGTGTTTGAATTGTCGATTTGGGCGTGTGTTGCCCCCAATTACTGATAAGTGTTCGCTGATTTGATGTGTCGGGTTCGCACTTGATTACAGTAATTTCCATTATATGGTTAACACGCACAAATTAAGTTTCCCTTTTTATTCTTATTTATTATTTACCAGTAAGACATGTTATCTATATGAGGTGCAAAATAGGATGCAAAGATGATTGAGAAATTCAACAAATATCATTCTCATTGATTTGTTTGTTTAGAGAACATTCTTTGTACAAGATCTTTCGGTGCACTTTGATGATGTTGTTGCAGGCTAAAGAAGCTCATGCTTGAATGATGTCCCTATAGACATGCTTGCTCGTTCATTGATTTGCAATTAGTCTTCGTTTCTTCTCAGATTCTCTTCTTGCTATTCCCATCAGAAGTAACCGTCAATAGGATGCTCGGGTTCCCCACTATTTTGGTGATTGCCAAAATTTTCATCTTTATTGACGACGTTGATGAGTTAGAGAAGAAAGATGCGGTTTGGAGTGATTTGATAATGAATTGGAGGTGTAAGGGTGCTTATTATCAATTTTTTCAAACTCTCTAAGTTCATGATTTCTTGTTCATCAGCGGAGTTTTCTTTAGCTTCCCAAACTATGTTCTTTTGAAGCAAATTCTTTTTATTTTTATTTTTTGCTTTTTTTTTTGCTTCAATTTCCTTTTTTGCGTGCCTCCTTTTCGAAATTTCAAATAATCTCCTATGAGTTGAGGAATGACATCTTTCTAGATTGGAAGAAGTCTAAGAAGATGTAGACTTTGCCTTCTGTTGAAAGGATGACAAGAGTCCAAAGTCTAGTAGGCCTCCTTAGTATAAGGGCATGTAGACCCCTAAAATTGTCCGGGTCGGAAATAAGACTCGAAGACTCTCAAAGATCAAAGGAAAGTCAGCCAGAAGGACTCCCAGAAGACCATAGGATGACTATCTGTAGGTTTAGAGGTCTTAGAGTAGCCAAAAATAAGAAAGTGGGAGGTTTGGAGCTCAATACGGCCTCCTTGGAGTTCAGTACGGCCGTACTGCACATTTTGTACTACAATACGGCCGTACTGAAACCAATACGGCCGTATTGAAGTTTCTGTATTTCAATACGGCCGTACTGAATTCAATACGGCCGTATTGAAGTTCAAAAACAATACGGGCCGTATTGAACCCAGGGGCCGTATTGCGCCTCATCCCTATAAATAGGACGTCATTTGGACGTCATTTGACACTTTTCCACACTTCTTGAACTCTCTCCTTGAGTATTCTGGGGTTTTTGAGCAGTGTTCTGCCCTAGGAATCTCTCCGAGAGCCGATCCGACGAAGTTCTTGAGTTCTAAGCATTTAGCTTGAGAATTCGAACTAGTCGAAGGGAAATCTTTTTGATTTCCATAGTAAAAATTATTTTTTAGGAAGGAGCGAGCGAGCTTGTAGAGGGAGGGAGCGCCAAAAAGCCTCCTAAACTTCATTGATATATAAAAAGCACGCTTCAAGAGGTTTCTTCTCTAAAAATCCCTTCTTTTACCGCTTTCTGATTGTTGCATATTTAAATTCGTCATCATATAGATATTTAATATATATAATCGCTTATAATAAATAGGGGTAATTTAGTAACTTTACGCTATTATTTAATAAATAATCCATCATAGGGAACCCGAAAGGGGCGTTGTGGGGTGCTAACACCTTCCCCACACGTAACCGACTCCCTTACCCAACTCTGGTTGTAATGGCCAAGGTTGATTTGCGAAAATCAATTGCCTTATCCCTTTTTCCAATGTTTTGAGTAAAACATTGGTGGCGACTCCAAGAACCCTTCTTTTTACGAAAACCACTAATCCATGGAGGGTCCCGCTTGGGATTAACATGGATTGGTGAATCATTTAATAAAATTGTTAGCTCGACAAGGTCTCAGTTTGAGAATAAGTCGTTCTAGCAATCCACCACTTTCAAAACATTAAAACGAGTCATGACCATCGTCGCGATTGCCAAGGTCCGTTTCGGCGGGTGGCGACAGATGGCGACTCCACTGGGGAAGCCTCGAGAGTCAGTCCCATTTAGTGATGGATTATTTCTAAAATAATAGTTTAAAATTACTTTATTACCCCTCACTTGTATGATAACACGTTTTATCTATTTGGCTTTAATAACTGTTGTATGTTTAAATTTTCGCAATTGTTTGAAATAAAAACTGCACACAAACCTTTGCACACAACAGTTCCCTCTATACCCGGGGGCATGAGTGGTAAGCCATAGGGAGTGGATGTTAGTACGACCGGTTGTCGAATGGGTCTATAGGTGCCCGTAGACCGTTGTCGGAAAACATCACTCAAGGTGATAACCATGAACTCGAGTCCGACAGTGCGTTGGAACTTTCCATCGACTTACGACGAGAGGAATTGGGTCCCTATAATGGGGGCACCTTGGGGGCCTTAGACCGGTGAGAACAGTTAGATCCACCTTGAATATGCACTTTTCTGCAGGATACCCCTACCTCGTGATTCGCTCGTGACTGTTCGTGGATGAGTGAATTGTTTGTGTATAGGTTTATGTGATATTGTTTGTGCATTAATAATAAACCTCGTGATAAGGTCTAAAGAATAATCCCCATGCATGAAAATACCATGACATGAGAAAAAAGACCATGTGTGAAAATATAATAAAAGTAAGGAGCATGTGCATCATTACCAATAAGACATCATGCATCCTCATAAACCATGCATTTTAGGTTCACCAATACCCCTTGACATGAGTGAAAGAGACCCACGACTATTGAGTTTCTCCGTTGGGGAGAGGTCATAAGTCAAGGAGGGTGGTAAAACTTCGTCTTAAAAAGGCAGCACCTTAAAGATAGAGTGTTACCAAGCTCATGTCAAGTGTGTATTCACTCCATAAATAAAATTAGATTAAACATTCATTTTAGAAAGTGGCTGGTCATCTCTCTGTCCTCACGCGCGCACAGAAAATCAAGAAGATGGACGCGTTGGAGGAACAAAATAAGAAGCTTACAGCCGAGCTCTCACAGCTCAAGGAGCAAATGGCGCAAATGATGGAACTCATGCGTCACCACAACATACACGGGGCTGAGCACAGTGACCATGAGTCCCATCATGTTGGAGGAAAAGTGGAACAAGAGCTGAAAAGTAGGAAGCTAGCTAAACCTTCCCAATCATTTAAAGCTAAGAAGACCTTTGGGAAGAAGAAGGAGAGAGGAGTCAGCGCCATAACCATTTCCTCGTCTTCCTCCACTTCGAAGTCAGGAAAGTCGCAATACAACTCTGTGAAGAAGTTTGATAAACTTCCGACCACATATAGCGACCTCCTGCCGAACCTAGTGGAAGCACGTCTTCTAGCTTATGTTCCACCAAAGAAAATGGATCCACCCTACCCCGATTGGTACAATCCACAAGATAAATGTCTATACCATTCGGGGGCACCGGGGCACTCAACGGAGAACTGCAGAGTTCTCAAATACAAGGTCCAAGACCTTATTGATGCCGGGTGGGTCACCTTCGATTCGACAGCGCCCGACGTGAGCAAGAATCCTCGGCCAAAGCAGGAATAGAGAGGAGAACAAGCCACGATAGGGCCCCTTCATATTTTTCTTTTAGGAACTCATGATCAGTACCCGAGATCATGAGAACCTTTTCATGTAAATAAGGGTTTTTGTACAGTTTTAATACATATCAATAAAGAGGTATTTTTCACATATCATTCTCTCTTTTGTTCTTTTCTCTCTTTCTCTTATTAATATTAATAATTCTAAACCAAAACAGAACCAATAAAATAATTATGTCTGTAATTGTTCGCTCTGACCGGGATCCGAAAGTTGAGGATGAATGGATTGAGTTGGACAGTGATGAGGAGGGCATCTCTCCGGATCTGCAAAGACTGCTAAATCAAGAAGCTCGTCTACTCCAACCGTATCAAGAGAAATTGGAGACTGTGAATTTGGGGCAGGGCCGAGAGATAAAAGAGGTCAACATTGGGACCCATATCAGTGATGAAATAAGGACACATGTTTCCGCTATGATTATAATGAAATCATTCTTTTTGCTTCTTTTCTTGCTTATAATAAAATTCTAAACCACATTATTTTTAACCCTGTTTGAATAAACATGAATGAGGTTAAAATCATCTTGATAACAATAAACCCGCATCATTTTTATGTGGAAGTGTGTGTGACAACTTGGAGCACCTTCCCTTGGCCTCGACAAGTGCCATCATGGATAAAAAGAAATCCTTTAAAATAAAAAAAGCTCGGCAGGAAACCCAAAAAGGGGGCTGCGCAAAAATAAGGACAATCAAAAAACAAAAGAAATCCATGATGGTACCATGAGCCGAATTCAAAAAAGAAAGGTTCAAGGGGAGCTATCTAAGTTGTCAAAATCACAACGTCAATAAACAAGATTTTATTAACTTCATAAGTGTTTAATCAAACAAGCCTAAACACATAAGCCTACCTTGGCCAACCATTCTTACAAAAACCATTTTTGAAAAATAAATCCCCCCTAAAACACAAACTTCAGAATAAAAGTATCTTTCCCTTCTTTTCTCTCTTGTCCCAAATGATTTTAGAATAATCTAGTGGAAGCATGGAGAAATAAATCATCACTGAAAATGGATCTAATCTGAATAATAAAATGGTGGAAGAACTGTGCCAAGAATTCAAGATCCAACACCATAACTCTTCCCCATATCGGCCAAAGATGAATGGGGCAGTCGAGGCAACCAATAAGAACATCAAGAAAATAGTGCAAAAGATGGTTGTCTCATTTAAAGACTGGCACGAGATGTTACCCTTCGCTCCTCATGGCTATAGGACTTCAGTACGTACATCTACAGGAGCTACTCCATTCTCCCTCGTTTATGGGATGGAGGCAGTTCTACCCGTCGAAGTCGAGATACCTTCTCTAAGGGTAATCATGGAAACAAAACTTTCCGAGGTAGAATGGGTTCAAAGCCGATACGACCAGTTGAACCTTATCAAAAAGAAACGGCTGAACGCCATATGCCATGGTCAAGCCTATCATAGGAAGATCAAAAAGGCTTTTGACAAGAAAGTCCACCCTCGAGTCTACCATGAGGGAGAGTTGGTAATGAAGAAATTGCTACCAACTCAAAAGGACAAAATCGGAAAGTGTGCCCCAAATCACGGAGGACTATACGTGGTAAAACGAGCCTTCTCAGGAGGAGCATTGATCCTCACAGACATGGATGGAGAAGAACTTCGATACCCAGTCAACGCTGACGTGGTAAAGAAGTACTATGCTTGAAGACGTTGCTTGCATAGGCCCGCTAGGATGAAAACCCAAAAAGGGCGTCCTAGGCAAAAGTTAGGGCAAAATAAAAAGCCCGCCAGTACAAGGGTACTAGGAAAAACAAAGGCTAATTTATCCCCGCTAGGATACGTCCTAGACAAAAATTAGGGGCAAAAGAATAAGATGCAAAAACAAAGCAAGCAACGATCACTTGAATCGAAAACCGAAAGGCGGATCAAGTGATTATCTTCTAGAAGCAAGCGTCTTGCAGCATCTACATTCCTGGCTTAGGCATCTCACCCGAAGCAACTAGGGGAATGTAAAGAGCAACAATTACAGATATAATTGTTAAGCCCAATGTATATAGCCTACCCTGGCCAGCCATTCTTCAGAAATTCCTTCTGTATATCTTTCTGTAAAAAACACTTGTGAATATCAATAAAATATCTATTCATTTTCTCTTCTCTCTTGACCATGTGATTATGCCTCTAAAATTGGTATTTCATAAAAATCGTACGAAATTCCTTTAATAATCAGTCAATAAAGAAAATTGGAGGGGTTCCTATAAAATCCGTAATCTCCTGTGAAAAAGGCTCACAAAGATATTCCCTCACGTCGACGACAGAAATTCCTCCAAGAAAAGGAGGATAGGGAGAGCCATTCTTTTAAAAAAAAAAAAAAAAAAGCATTAATAAAATAATCAAACTTGCATTTGTGCATCACACACACATTAGTTGCACATTCAAAGACCTTATCATGAGGCAATTGCATAAAATAGAAAAATAGAAAAATTGCTTGTGTATGACAACAGTCAACAGAAAAGGCCAAAAAAATGACAAAAAGGCAAAAATACAGAAAAAGCCAAAAAACGACAAAAAAGGCAAAAGATTTATCGCATCGTACAGAATAACTGAGCCTGGAGAGGCTTGCCGAAATAATACTCATACAGAATAATTGAGCCTGGAGAGGCTTGCCGAAATAATACTCATACAGAATAATTGAGCCTGGAGAGGCTTGCCGAAATAATACTCGTACAGAATAATTGAGCCTGGAGAGGCTCGCCGAAATAATACTCCCCAGAGATATCTCAGCTTCCACTCACGGGCCAAATTCCCCAGTGAAAGCTATCAAACCAAGATCAGCAAGATTCCCCAAGGAGGGTTTGATCCTCTAAACAGAATATCCGAGTCGAAAGGACTATGACCTCCTCAGTGGAGGATAGCTTTCCAACTCAAGCGATGAGTGAAGCTAAGCCTGAAGAGGCTTTCTAAATAATACTCTGGGATATATAAACTTTAAATCCCCACTCGCCTACTCAGAGGCACTCCTTCAAAAAGAGGAAAAATCGAAAAGACAAATAATCATTCCCCAAGTGGAATCCGGCTCTCAGCCAAACATCAAGCGTCAAGATGATCTGCCTAACAGAAGAGGCTAATCACAACAAAACGACAAAATCCCCCAGCGGATGATAGCCTACACAGAGGCAACAAGATCAGAAAACCAAAAAAGAGTCGCCCGAATAAGGATAACCGGGATACTCCACCATCGTCAAAAGGACGTCAGCCAATCATAAGGCATCGCTCACATCAGAAAGAGCATCTTCGTGTCTACACCCCAAGGAAACAGAAATTCCCCAATGGGTACCAACTACACAATGGAAAGTTGGGACATAAGAACCTATGAGTAACTGCACATCCCCTAGACGGATCCCTGCGTTATCCAGCCCTCAGCGGCATCAAAATAAAAAAACAACTGTCGAAGCAGCATCGTGGACTGTGGAGACAAAACTATCACAAATCCCTGGAGAGGGCAAACTCACGCTACCCAGATGTCCAGAGCACCGAGGTATGCACGAGCCTGGAGAGGCGACGACTAATACTCACCCTGGAGAGGGCAAACTCACCCTGGAGAGGGCAAGACTCACGCTACCAAAGTGATCAGAAGCACTGAGGTATACACGAGCCTGGAGAGGCGACGACTAATACTCACCCTGGAGAGGGCAAACTCACCCTGGAGAGGGCAAGACTCACGCTACCAAAGTGATCAGAAGCACCGAGGTATGCACAAGCCTGGAGAGGCGACGACTAATACTCACCCTAGAGAGGGCAAACTCACCCTGGAGAGGGCAAGACTCACGCTACCAAAGTGATCAGAAGCACCGAGGTATGCACAAGCCTGGAGAGGCGACGACTAATACTCACCCTGGAGAGGGCAAACTCACCCTGGAGAGGGCAAGACTCACGCTACCAAAGTGATCAGAAGCACTGAGGTATGCACGAGCCTGGAGAGGCGACGACTAATACTCACCCTGGAGAGGGCAAACTCACCCTGGAGAGGGCAAGACTCACGCTACCAAAGTGATCAGAAGCACTGAGGTATACACGAGCCTGGAGAGGCGACGACTAATACTCACCCTGGAGAGGGCAAACTCACCCTGGAGAAGGCAAGACTCACGCTACCAAAGTGATCAGAAGCACCGAGGTATGCACAAGCCTGGAGAGGCGACGACTAATACTCACCCTGGAGAGGGCAAACTCACCCTGGAGAGGGCAAGACTCACGCTACCAAAGTGATCAGAAGCACCGAGGTATGCACAAGCCTGGAGAGGCGACGACTAATACTCACCCTGGAGAGGGCAAACTCACCCTGGAGAGGGCAAGACTCACGCTACCAAAGTGATCAGAAGCACTGAGGTATACACGAGCCTGGAGAGGCGACGACTAATACTCACCCTGGAGAGGGCAAACTCACCCTGGAGAGGGCAAGACTCACGCTACCAAAGTGACTAGAAGCACAGAGGTATGCAACCCTGGAGAGGGCAAGACTCACGCTACCAAAGTGATCAGAAGCACCGAGGTATGCACGAGCCTGGAGAGGCGACGACTAATACTCACCCTGGAGAGGGCAAACTCAACCTGGAGAGGCTACTCAACAATTTTCCCACCTGAAGACACTACAAGTTGGAAGGATGGCTTATTCCCCGGACAATTGGGTCAACTCCTTTACTTATCAAACGGTACACCAAAAGGCCGTTTGACTAAGTAAAGGGGGGGCAGCTGTAGACCCCTAAAATTGTCCGGGTCGGAAATAAGACTCGAAGACTCTCAAAGATCAAAGGAAAGTCAGCCAGAAGGACTCCCAGAAGACCATAGGATGACTATCTGTAGGTTTAGAGGTCTTAGAGTAGCCAAAAATAAGAAAGTGGGAGGTTTGGAGCTCAATACGGCCTCCTTGGAGTTCAGTACGGCCGTACTGCACATTTTGTACTACAATACGGCCGTACTGAAACCAATACGGCCGTATTGAAGTTTCTGTATTTCAATACGGCCGTACTGAATTCAATACGGCCGTATTGAAGTACAAAAACTCAATACGGGCCGTATTGAACCCAGGGGCCGTATTGCGCCTCATCCCTATAAATAGGACGTCATTTGGACGTCATTTGACACTTTTCCACACTTCTTGAACTCTCTCCTTGAGTATTCTGGGGTTTTTGAGCAGTGTTCTGCCCTAGGAATCTCTCCGAGAGCCGATCCGACGAAGTTCTTGAGTTCTAAGCATTTAGCTTGAGAATTCGAACTAGTCGAAGGGAAATCTTTTTGATTTCCATAGTAAAAATTATTTTTTAGGAAGGAGCGAGCGAGCTTGTAGAGGGAGGGAGCGCCAAAAAGCCTCCTAAACTTCATTGATATATAAAAAGCACGCTTCAAGAGGTTTCTTCTCTAAAAATCCCTTCTTTTACCGCTTTCTGATTGTTGCATATTTAAATTTGTCATCATATAGATATTTAATATATATAATCGCTTATAATAAATAGGGGTAATTTAGTAATTTTACGCTATTATTTAATAAATAATCCGTCATAGGGAACCCGAAAGGGGCGTTGTGGGGTGCTAACACCTTCCCCACACGTAACCGACTCCCTTACCCAACTCTGGTTGTAATGGCCAAGGTTGATTTGCGAAAATCAATTGCCTTATCCCTTTTTCCAATGTTTTGAGTAAAACATTGGTGGCGACTCCAAGAACCCTTCTTTTTACGAAAACCACTAATCCATGGAGGGTCCCGCTTGGGATTAACATGGATTGGTGAATCATTTAATAAAATTGTTAGCTCGACAAGGTCTCAGTTTGAGAATAAGTCGTTCTAGCAATCCACCACTTTCAAAACATTAAAACGAGTCATGACCATCGTCGCGATTGCCAAGGTCCGTTTCGGCGGGTGGCGACAGGGCACATGATTCTTGTACTTTAGAATGTTCTCCTTTCTAAAAAATCTTTGCATACTATGTGCCTTCCATTTTCTAATGAATGTATATGCTAAACTAAAAGATGCATGATATTTGTTTTCTGCCTAAATTTTATCATTATTTTTTTACTAAGGTTATGATGCATGATTTTTGCTATATATTTATTTGTTTTTGTTTTTTTTTTTGAAATAAACTATCCTATATGATGCTTTGAGGTTTGGGTATATAGAAGGGAGTTAAATTTTTTTATCATATTTTTTTTATTAATATCTATTTGTTTGTAATTCTTATCCATTTGAAATAAATAAACACAAACAAATGCAACACACATATGCTCAAACAAATACACCTGCGAACAGTCACGTTTAAATCCTTGGTCTATGGTCCCTGCAAGAAAAGTGCATTGTATAGGACAGTTCTAATCCCACTGGTCTTAAAGCCCCCAAGGTGCCCCCATTATAGAGACCCAGTATCTCTATTGTCGTCACCTGGCAAACTCTAAGGTCTGTCGCAGTATTTCGGGCTAGAGTAATCGGTTATCACCTTGAGTGTGATTTCTGACAAGGCTCACAGGCTCCAAGGCCAAACTTGGGCCGGTCGTACGTCAACCACTCCCTATGTTTAATACCCTCATTCCCCCGGGTGTAGGGGAACTGTTGTGTGCAAAGGTTTGTGTACAATTTTTATTCAAACAGATGTAGAATTAAAACAGGAAAACAGATATTAAAGCCAAACAAATAAAGCAAACAAACTAAAGGGGAAAAATATTTAAATTATTTTTTTTATTTTATTAACTTCATCAATTAAATGGGCCTAACCCTCTTTAAACTTCCCAAGTGGAGTCGCCATCTCTCGCAACCCGAAAATTTCTGATTTCACGACCTATGGTTTAGACATCCTTTTAAAGATCTCATCAATCAAGGAATGCCCGGACACCAGACTAATCCTTAATTAATGGTTTTGAAAAACGAGTTCATGGAGTTGCCGCCAATGTTTTACTCAAAACATTGGAAAAAGAAAAGGTTTTTAAAAATCCAATAATGGCCTTGATAACCAGAATTGGGTTCGGGGGTCGATTACGTGTAGGGAAGGTATTAAGCACCCCTACAGCGCCCTCAATTGGTACCCTATGATGAAGTTAATGAGGTAAAAATTAATAAATTAAATATTAGATCTCCTTTTATTGATAACTATTTACATGCTTGAAATTTAAATTAAACAATTGACTCTAAAATATCTACATGATTGCTTTTATTAAAATAATACTTATCAAAAATAAGAAATAAAAGAGAGAGAAGAAGGTTGATTGAAATACCTCGTAGCAAGCTTTGTTAAATCTTCCAATATGGAAATTCTAGGTGCTTTGTGGCAACCATTCACACTACACAAATGTCTCACAAATCTTAAGAAATACAATAGGAGGGAGAGAGAGAAATTTCGAGCTCTAAGTTGGACGAAATTTTTGTGGCCCTGAGAACTGTGCCCAAGCTGTCTATTTATAGGCATCAGAAAGTAGCCAGAATGGCCCGTTCCAAATTTGGAACGACCCGTTCTAGATTTATACGTTGTGTGTTAATTTTGTATATTGGAACGGCCTGCTCTGAAACTAGAACGGCCCGTTCCAGAGGTGCGTTTAACACATAATTGCTATGCTGGAACGACCCATTCCAAATTAAGATTTGAGGCCTTTTTTGTCACTTGGAATGGCCCGTTCCAAATGTAGGTTTTAGCATTCTTTTAGAGCTTGGAACGGCCCGTTCCACTTTAGGAACGACCCATTCCAAACTAGGGTTTTAGGCCTTTTTTGTAAATTAGAATGGCCTGTTCCAGTTTCGGAACAGCCCGTTTCGGGCTACTCAAACCAACTTATTTGGGCTTTTAGCCTTCTGATGTCATGTCCTGTTATTTCCATGCTTGGGAGCTCTATTTCTTTGATGATAGACGTCCATTTCATTGCTTTTGTTGGTCGGGACGAAATTGGGTGTTTACATCCCCTAGGGTTTAGTTTTGACATCCTTTGAGTGGGAAATCTATCCTTCCTCAAATGAAGCCAAACCCAATCCCCAACCTCAAAAGTGATTTTCTTTCTTCCTTTGTTATTGTATTTGGCATATTTTTGTGTTTTCTTTTCAATTTGGCTCTTGATCTTCTCATGATATTTCTTAATAAAATCTGCCCTAGATACTCTTTCTTTGTGAAACAAGGAAGGGGTATTAGGAAGGGGTAATAGATCAAGAGGAGTGATTGGGTTAAAGCCATATACAACTTCAAAGGGTGAAAGATTTGTAGTCTTATGGACTACTCTATTGCATGCAAATTCTAGGTGGGGGAGACAATCATCCCAAGTTTTCTTATTCCCTTTTAGGAGTACCCTTAACAAAGTGGATAAGGATCTATTTACTACTTCGGTTTGGCCATTGGTTTGAGGATGACAAGTAGTAGAATAGAAAAGCTTTGTTCCTAGTTTTTCCCATAGTACTTTCCCAAAGTGACTAAGGAACTTAGCATCCCTATTGGACACAATTGTCTTGGGTAGACCATGCAAGCGGACCACTTCCCTAAAGAAAAGTTTAGCTATATAGCTAGCATCATCCACTTTGTGGCATGGTATAAAGTGAGCCATTTTGCTAAAACGATCCACTTCCACAAAGATGGAGTCAAATCCCCTTTGAGTCCTTGGAAGTCCATGCACAAAGTCCATACTAATATCTACCCAAGGGGAGCTAGCTATAGGAAGGGGGGTATAGAGTCCATGAGGCATTACTCTTGATTTAGCTTTGAGACAAGTAATGCACTTGGAGCAATGCCTTTGGACATCTATTCTCATGTGTGGCCAATAAAATTTAGCTTTTAAGAAACTTAAGGTTTTTTCAACCCCAAAATGGCCCATGAGACATCCTTCATGACTTTCCTTGACCCAAAGCTTTCTAATGGATACTTGGGATATGCAAAGTTTGCCCATTCTAAAAAGATACCCCTCAAGAAGATAGAATCCATCAAAAGGCTTTTGGAGACATTTGGCATAAGTGGTTTGGAAGTCTAAATCAAGCTCATACAATTCCTTTACAGCATCAAAGCGAAGTATTTGTGTTCCTAAGGTGGAGAGCAAGGTATGCCTCCTTGAAAGAGCGTCGGCTACCACATTGCTCTTTCCCTTCTTATATTTGATGATGTAGGGGAATTTTTCAAGATATTCCACCCACTTTGCATGCCTTTTATTCAACTTCCCTTGCCCTCTAAGATACTTGAGTGACTCATGGTCGATGTGTATAACAAATTCTTTAGTCACTAAGCAGTGCTCCCAAACTTGTAGAGCTCTTATGAGGGCATAGAGTTCCTTGTCATAGGTGGGGTAATTCAAGGTGGCCCCATGGAGTTTTTCACTAAAGTAAGCAATGGGGTGGCCTCCTTGAAGTAACACAACACCTATGCCTAAACTGGATGCATCACATTCTAGCTCAAAGGTTTGGTCAAAATTTGGGAGAGCTAGAATGGGAGCATTGGTGAGTTTTTCTTTTAGGGTTTTGAAAGCTTTTTCTTGGGCTTCACCCCAAAGGAATGGTACATCCTTCTTAATAAGCTCATTAAGAGGGGATGCAAGTGTGGAGAAGTCTTTTATAAACCTTCTATAAAAGCTAGTTAAGCCATGAAAACTTCTAACTTCTCTAACACTCTTTGGGGTGGGTCATTCTTGGATAGCCTTTATTTTCTCGGAGTCAACTTATCTAAAAAAAATTTACTTGTTCTTGACAAAAAGTGCATTTTTCAAGGTTGGCATAGATATGGTTGACTCTAAGAATTATTAGGACTTGCCTTAGATGTCCAAGATGTTCATCTAAGGTTTTGCTATATACAAGGATGTCATCAAAGTAGACGACCACAAATTTTCCTATGTCCCTAAGAATATGATTCATTAGGTGCATGCAAGTACTAGGGGCATTAGTGAGACCAAAAGGCATCACTAACCATTCATACAAACTAAATTTGGTCTTAAAAGCGGTTTTCCATTCATCACCCTCTTTGATTCGAATTTGGTGATAACCACTTTTAAGGTCAATCTTGGAAAATATGATGGCCCCATGCAATTCGTCTAACATATCATCTAGCCTAGGGATTGAGTTCCTATATTTTATTGTTATATTATTGATGAATCTACAATCAGTGCACATCCTCCATTTGCCATCTTTCTTAGGCACCAAGAGAACGGGGACGACATAAGGGCTAAGGCTCTTTTAAACCCAACCTTTCTTCAACAAGTCATCAACTTGAGCTTCTATCTCTTTGGTTTCTTGAGGGTTAGTCCTATAGGTGGGCCTATTAGGAAGACTAGAACTCGGTATGAGGTCTATTTGATGTTCTATTCCTCTTAAAGGTGGAAGTCCACTTGGGAATTCTTGAGGAAATAGGTCATCAAACTCTTTTAAAAGTTTTTGAACCTCATGAGGTAGAGACTCAAGCTCATGACTAGTAGCAACAAGTGTCTCTTTGAAATAGAGAAGGTACAAAGGTTTTTCAATCAAAAGTGTTTGTTTAATGTCATTTTTAAGGGATAAATGACTTTTGTGAACAACTTCTTTAGAGGGGACACTTGCCTCTAAACTTGGCACCTTCTCTTCCCATTATTTATTCTTTAGGGGAATGTCTTTTTTTTCTTTCCTTTGTTTTCTCCTTTTTTTTTTCTTCTCCCTCTCTTTTGACTTTCATTTTGAGTTGGTCCTCACACTTGAGAAGGTGATAGAGGACACAACACAATCTTCTTACATAAGTGATGGTAACTTATTTTGTTGGTTAGGTCATCATGAATAGTTTTTTGTCAAATTGCCAAGGCCTTCCAAGTAGAATATGACTGGCATCCAATGGCACTATATCACATAAAACTTCATCTTGATATTTGCCAATGGAGATAGGTATATTCACTTGTTGATTAACTACAATACCTCCCTCCTCATTGATCCATTGTAATTTGTAAGGTTTTGGATGAGGTATAGCAGTTAAGGCTAACTTATCCACTAATCTAGTGCTACAACAATTGTAACTAGATACACTATTCACAATGAGAGAACAAGTGTTTTCTAAAACCTTGCACCTTGTATGAAACAAGTTCTCTCTTTGGGATTGATCTAGATCACTAGATTGGTTTCCAAGAAGCCTTCTAACCATTAACAAGTCTCCCTCACAAGGGTAGGTTTCTTCCTCGGATTCTAAGATTTCTTCTTCATCACTTGAAGAAGAAGAAGTAGCTTCATCAAGGCTACTATAGTGGTCTTGGCCCTTTAAAATCATGGTTTTCTTTGTCGGGCATTGAGAGGCAATGTGCCCTCGAACAAGACACTTAAATCACTTGATGTCACTTGTCTTAGTTTCTTTAGAAGATGTCCTTTGAGAGTTTTTATTTTCTTTTTCTTTTTCATTAGGAAAAGGTTTGGAAGAGGGGCCCTCCTTCTTGAAACTCTTGGAATAAGATGGAGTGGAGTCTTTTCTAAAAGTTATTCTTTTGAGTTGATGTTCCACTCTAGAACAAAGTTGAACAAGTTCATTCAAATCTCTATATGGTAAGAGTTCAACTTTGTCTCTTATTTCATGGTTAAGACCACTTTGGAATCTTGAGATGGTGGTCCTCTCTTCTTCCCTTATCCCAGCCCTCATCATGAGTAACTCCATAGATTGCCTATATTCTTCCACACTAGATGACCCTTGTTTCAATCTTTGTAGCTTATCCATAAGCTCACGGCCATAGTATGGAGGAAATGCCTCCTTCTCAAGGCACTACGGAGCTCATTCCAATATTGAATTGGAGGCTCATGGTTTATTCTTCTTTCTTTTTCTAAGGAAGTCCACCAATACATGGCATGCCCTTGGAAGCTAAGGGTTGCCAAAGAAACCTTTCTTTCTTCACTCACTCCATGGAAAGAAAATAATTGTTCTACTTTCATTTCCCAATCCAAATAAGTTTCAACATTGTCTTTGCCATGGAATGGGGGAAGAGTGATGTTGGGTTCCCTATTGGAAGGCTCCCTATGTCTATGTTGCCTTGGGGGTCTTTGATAGTAATCATCATTGTGATGACTACTATAAAAGATATCACTTGGAGGTGGGGTATGATGCCCCTCCTCATTATGAACAATTGAAGGTACCATATGCCCCTTGCCTTTTGAGGATTTAGGGAAAGTGACTCTTGGCCTTGAACCACTAGCCTCCCCCCCACAACTAACCTAGCAAGCAAATTTTTTATCTCTTCATTATTTTTTTCATTTTCTATTTCCCTTTTTCTTAACTCTTCCTCTCTCTTTATATTTTCCTCTTATTTTTTTCTTAGGTACTCTTTTACTTGCCTAAGTTCATCCCTAACACTAGACCTAGTACTACAAGAGTTATGACCATGTACAATAGAGTGATCACTCATCTTTGATCAAAAAAGGTTTTCACAAAGTTGTTTTCAAAAAGGTTGAAAAAGTTTTTCACACAGAATGAGTGATAAAAGGTTTTCACAAAAGATTTTTAAGGTGTAAGATAAGTAGGAAAAGGCCTAAGTGTACAAAGTGAACTATCAAAGGGAGGTGGACTACTAGGAATCACTTAATAACCAAGCCTTATCAAGTAAAAATCACTAAGCCTTTCAAACTTTTCTCACAAAACAATTTGGCACAGGAATAAAGTGTGTGTGCACGTTCCCCCTAGTAGGCAAAAGCAACCCTTCTAAATGGAGACAAAAGATAAAGTCCTAAGCAATTATACTACCAAAAGCTTTAAAACATGCAAAAGGAAAGCACTTAAAGCATATACTAGTCGACGTCCTAGGTGAAGGTTTTCAAATCACCTTCAACTACACGAACTAAAACCAAAATGAAGTGGTTTAAAAATGGCCAATTACGAAACAAGATAAAGAAATAAGGCCCAAATACAAGTGGCCCAAAAGAAATCAAGCAAGAATGAAAAGAAAAAGAATTTAGGTCTTCAACTCCTCCAATTGGGTTCCTTCACAAAGAGAAAACTTTGGTTATACCTCTCCAAGTGTTTAAACACTCCTTTTGTGTAGTGGAAATCCCTCCAAAGAACTAGGTTTGGATTCAGTTCACTCCTCCACTCAAATCCACCAAAGGTTTGCTAGTTTGCTAGATAGGTTCTTCACCTATATTCAAAATGAAACCAACCCAAAGAGAAAGAGTCCAAGAAATAAAAACTGAAAATGCATAATTAGGAAAGGCTAAATTCAAAGAGAATTGATTGAGACAAAACAAAAGAGGCCAAAGAAAGGACAAACTAAAATTAAGACACAAAAAGGAGGCACACAAAAGAGTAATCTTAGAATGGCACTAGAATGGATTAGTGTTTTAGTCCACTTGATTGAAGTCCTTTGTGAATTCGGTCCACCCACTTTTAAGGTCTCTAAATAGGTTCAATATGTCATAAGTCCAACTCCAAAAGCAAAGGTAATGGTCCAAGTCCACAAGTCTAGTAACAGGTCCTTTTTGATCCAAAATTTTTTTTGATCCTTTTTTTTTCCTTCTATTTTCATGTCAACGTTTTCTTGTTTTTGGGTCCAAATTATTTTAATTGCTTCAGCCCATTTGTTGCTTAGGTTTTGCACTTGTGGGTGGAGAGAAAATTAGGTCAAATTTTAAGACAAGGAGAGGAGGACAAGTGGCATTTTTTTAGAGGCCCTTAGGGAATCTTTTTGAGTGGAATTGGTTTGTACTATTGAGGATAAGTTGTCTTGTAACAAATTTTCAGCCACCTCTTAGATTCTTTTAGGGTTAAAAATCATAAAAAATTTGACCAAATCAAGTGGAAATGCAAGGAAAGTGGGCGGTCATGCATGTGCAAGGAAACATTTGCACATGGATATCAAAAATATCACATAGAACATGCTAGGACTAAGTAGCATGCATGAATGACTCATAGATGGCTCCTATATGTCACGCCCACTTAGAATGATGCATCATGGTATTTTTTGTTCATGTATTCATGCAAGGTGTTTGGCATACATACATGGAATTTTGTAGACAATTTATAGGAAATACAAAATTTGACAAAACTTAGGTGGATTCAAAAATCAAAAGCATGTTCATAGCATGTTCTTCGTGTTCATATGAGACTCAACCTAAAAAAATGGAAAAGCATGGATATCACCTAGCAATGGAAACCTAAAATGTTCAAAGAAGGTTCACAAGATACAAGATATGAACCCAAAACTATTCGGCCACACAAGAATGACAAGAAGGAGAAGAAATGACCGAATAGGAAAAAAAGAAAATCAAGAAGACAAGATGTTACCCTTGATGAACCTCAAGCTCTAGATACCAATTGATGGAGACCTCCCTTCCATGGTTGATAATGGTGTGTTGAAGAGATTCACCTTGCCCAAGATCTAGGCTCACCAAAGGGGAATAGAGATAGGGACATTAGAGTGAAGGATGGTTTTGGACGTAAAGATGATGAAGGATGTAGGTGGAGGTGTATGGATGCTCAAGTAGGTTGGCTCACTCCAAAGGTAGATGGAGGCCACTCTAGGTTTCTCACTCTCCAATGGTGGAGATAGGAGAAGGTTAGCCAAAGGTAACCTACTGACTAAGGAAGAGATGTTGAGGAAATAATGCTTACTCAATATCATATAATCCAAAGTATTTACATGATGCATAGCCTAGGGTATTTATAGGAGTGGGTGGAATCTAGGGTTGCATTTGGAAAGTGCATGGCCGAAATTCACAAGCCAAATGCACACCAAATGAAATGTAAATTAACCCTAGATGCAACTTGGTGGCCAAGGATGGAATCTTTGGGATTAGTTAGGCTACATCTAGGTGCATGATAAGACCATGCAACCTTTGCCCTCCACTTGGGCCTAAGCCTTTCTAACACCAAAAATAGGTCCAATAGCCACAAAAATATGTCTAGCTCTCCTAATAAAAAACCCTAGCCCAAAATTAAAATCCTATGATCTAAAACACCCCAAAATACAAGGGTAAAATGGGAAATACAAGAAAATAAATCCTATGACTAAATACCCCAAAATACAAGGATAAAATTGGAAATTAAAATAAACTCTATACTAATGAAGCTTAGGAGAGAATTAATACTCTATGATCATGAGGAGAGTGTCCCTTGGTGTGTGAGCTCCATCCACCTCTTCCACTCTCCTAGCCATGGACCTAGTGATGGGACCCACATGTGTCCTCAAGGATGGTCCTCCATCAGCATTCATCAATAATACCTTTAGTGGACGAAAGAGAGCCTTATTGCGAAAATATATTAAAACTCCTTTATTCACATACACACACATATTCAACCCCCGTTCTATGTGGTTTTCGACTAACTTCATTATATTTTTTTTATCATCATATAATTAATGTGAATTATAACTGATGTTGCTAATATTTTATAATAAATTAAAGATTATCTTTTTTTTACTACCATGTATTATAATTGTGAAGTATCATTGACTTGTTTAATATAGTTGAGGAAAAATTTATATTGATTTAAATTATAGCAATACTAATATTATCAATCTTGTTATGTACCTAAACCCTAAACCCTAAATTCTCTTAATCATTCGGTCATTAAATTTTTATATGTTTTTTTTTTAGTACAAAATTTTAAAATAATTTATTTTTTGATATATGTATATTAGTATTGTGTAAAAATAAATAATATTTTAGATTAATTAATATAAAAATTTAAATAATATTAAAAATAATTTAACCTTTTTTAGACCAAAATTTTTCAAATTAAAAAGTAATTGAATTTGATTTGAATAATGGAAAGACTAGATTCTAGAAAAGATGACAATAGAGAACTAAAAATGTAATTAAATTATATATGTGAAATCTTAATACACCGTTTATCTTATTTGTATGGTTCAGACCTTGAAATTGTAACTCTCCTTAAGTTTGAGGTTTTACTGGTTTTACTCTATAACACTTTACATGGTGACACTTTACTGGTTTTTCTATCGCTATATATCTTTGCGACCAGGATTTTTGCGACTACTTAAATTCGGTCGCTAAGGTGAATAGCGACCGATTTTAGCAATTTAGCGACCAATTTTGATGGTCACTAAATGCCATATTTTTTGTAGTGAGCCCTTTTTGAGATATTTACCATCTCTAGGATCAATGATTATCCCTACAAATCAACTTTCAATGTACTTTGTCCTCACTCACAAACTTTTTGGAAAACTTATAAGAAGGTCATGTAACAATGTATGTTTTTAAGTGTTTTATTTAATTATATGTGATGTATGATTGAATTATTGAATTTATTGGTATAATTGTTATTTTAGAGCTTTGAAAGTCAAGGAATGCTTGAGAGTTAAGTTATTTTTGAGATAGTCTTAGATAGAGTTAAGTTGGTCCAGCTTAAGGAAGGGTATATAAGATTTTTCTTAAGACGTGAACCTCATAAGTTCATATTTTATGAAAAACTAGAGGGAAGTTAGAGAGAAGATCTCTAGAGCCTAAGTTTTCTACTTCCTCTTTTCTATTGAAAATCCTTCATTTTTCCTTCCCTATAAGGTGACTGGTTTAGGAGATTCAAGCTTTTGGAATTTAAGATCTAAAGTCGGAGTTGTTTGGAATCCTCTTCTTTCTCTTCACCTCTTCTTGGTTAATCGACTAGAGGTAAGGGAAGATGTGTGAATTGAATTGTTGTGTTGAATGCTTGTTGTTGTCTAAATTCGTCATTTACGTGATTAAATTGTTGAAATAAAAAGTTGAATTGGGTGATTTTGATTTTTGATGGTTGCTTGCTTGTTTTGAGTTGGTTTGGTGTTGTTTATGGTGCATATGTGTAGTATGTTGGTTTGCATAATACTTTGGTTGATTGGATTTGAAAGTTTGAGCCATTTGATGATTTTGCTATGTGTTAAGTATTGATCAAGCTCAAGATAAGGATATCATATATTTGATGATTACATATGCATTATGATTAGCATCTTGATAAATAAGAATGCAAGTTGTAATTTGTTGTATGTTTTGCTTTGTGCTTGGTTAGGTGCTAAATCATTATTTGGTTATGATTCTTCATTTAGATTGATGACTGATGATAAATGAGAGGTTTGAATCTGATTTGAAAAGGATCTAGTATGAAAAATTAAAGTATTGAGTTTTTACTAAAAATAATTGATTATTACTTAGAAATAATCAATTAAATTATTCTTGGTGAATTTCCAGACATGCAAAAAACAAAGAGATTGATTTTCTGAATTACTTGAGGAAAACCTTTTACTTAAGAATGAAAATTCAAAATTATTGAAAAAGTTAGAAAAAGGTTTTAGGCAATGTAATACAACTTCAGGAGAAGTAAACATGCTTAACAAAGAGATTGATTTACTAAAATCAAATTTATCAAAGTTCACCCTAGGAACTAATAATCTTGAAAAAATTTTAAAATACTCTAGGAGAAACAATGATAAATCAGGAATAAGATATCTTGAACCTAAACCTGAAAATAAATCAAGTACATATGCATGTTCTACTTATGGGAAGCATGAACATTCTATGTCCAAGTGCAATCACATGCACAATAAGAGGTATTCCAAAACCTCAAACGCTAACACTCATGGACCCAAATCCATTTGGGTACAAAAGACTGAAATAATACCTGTCACAGATTTATTTAACAAAGAAAAGAAGTGTCCAGCCATGATACCTGGACAATGGCTGCTCGCGACATATGACAGGAAAAAGGTCTATGTTCCTAGACCTCAAATCCAAGAAAGGAGGCCAAGTCACATTCGACGGAGGGCAGAAAGGACAAATCACGGGGATAGGTAAAATAAGTATCAACTCCTTTATCTCCATTGATAATGTCTTATATGTTAAAGGATTAAGACATAACTTGCTGAGCATAAGCCAATTGTGTGACAGTGGTTATGAAGTATCCTTTAACAAAAATAAATGTACTGTTAGTCAAACTGATTCATCCATATTATTTACGACTAACAGATGTAACAACCTGTATAAAATATTGTTTAATGAGCTAGAACATCAAAATATTGATTGTCTAGTCTCATATGAAAACCAGTGGCTCTGGCACAAGAAGCTTGGTCATGCAAGCTTGAGATTAATCTCAAAGCTGAAAAAGCATAACCTCGTAAGAGGTCTACCAAGTCTTGTCTACCAGATAAATAGTTTATGTGAAGCATGTCAAAAGGGGAAACAAGTTAAAAGTTCATTCGAAAGTAAAAATCATGTTTCCACCTCAAGCCCCTTGAACTGCTCCACATAGATCATTTCGGTCCCACCAGGACTACATCTGTTAGTGGTAAATGGTATGGACTAGTCATTGTTGATGACTACACCAGATGGACATGGGTATTATTCATAACCCACAAGGATGAGTCCTTCAAGCTATTTTATGTATTGTGTAAAAGGGTTCAAAATGAAAAAGGAATATCAATTGCATATATAAGAAGTGATCATGGGGGAGAATTTTAAAATGAACAGTTTCAAGATTTTTGTGAAGAAAATGGAATTAAACATAATTTTTCAACACCTAGAACTCCACAAGAACAATTTTGATTATTTTGTCAAGGGAATATGTTCTAAGCACAACCTCTCCAAGCTGGACTGATATTTGGGCTTCAACTGGCCCAAATGCCAGTTTGGGGTCTAGCAACCCTTACCGATCTTGTACTAGTTTTGGGGATCTAGCAACCCTTACCGATTTTATACTAGTTTTGGGGATCTAGCAACCTTTACTGATCTTGTACTAGTTTTGGGGATCTAGCAACCCTTACCGATCTTGTACTAGTTTTTGGGGATCTAGCAACCATTATCGATCTTGTACTAGATTTGGGGATCTAGCAACCCTTACCAATCTTGTACTAGTTTTTGGGGATGTAGCAACCCTCACCGATCTTGTACTAGTTTTGGGGATCTAGCAACCCTTACCGATCTTGTACTAGTTTGAAGGGATCTAGCAACCTTCATCGATCTTGTACTAGTTTTGGGGATCTAGCAATCTTTACCAATCTTGTACTAGTTTTGGGGATCTAGCAACCTTTATCGATCTTGTACTAGTTTTCGGGATCTAGCAACCCTTATCGATCTTGTACTAGTTTTGGGGATCTAGTAACCCTTACCAATCTGGTACTAGTTTTGGGGATCTAGTAACCCTTGAAGTTAGCAGAAAAACACACAGAAGGGGGTTAAATGTGTGTGTTAACGAAGGAATTTTAAAATCTTTTTCACAAAGAGACCCTTTTTCGTCTAATAAAAATATTATTTTGAACACTTAAAAATTGTGCAAGGTTGGCTCAACAACAGATTTTGCATTAGAGAGTTTATTGTCTGCACATGGAAAATGTTTCTTAAAATAATAAGTTAAGCAAGTGTATTTTTCGTGTGAAGATAGTTGCAGTGAAAAATAAGCAGTGAAGGAAATTTTTAGTGTAATATATCAGCTAAACAAAATTGCTTCTGAGAAATAGATAAAAAGTGCAAAGAGTTTTATACTGGTTCGCTCGACCTGAGCTACATCTAGTCTCCTTCAACCGAAGGGTTCTACTAATCACAACGGATTACAAGTATTATCAACCACTTCTGGTTCTCCAACTTCACTTGTCAGCACTAGTATTCTTAAACCACTTCTGGTTCCCCAAGTATTATCAACCACTCCTGGTTCACCAACTTCACTCGTCAGCACTAGTATTCTTAAACCATTTCTGGTTCCCCAAGTATTATCAACTAGCCTCTTCAGGATTTAGAGCAGATAGATGTTTTGAGTGTGTGTATAACTCTCAAAAAGAGGATAGGATGGTTTCTACACTCGCTAAGGTATGCAACCTTAGTTTTATAGAGATATGTGTTTTGAGTGTGTGTATTACTCTCATAGAGAGAATAGGATAGTCTCAACACTCACTAGGATAAGTTATTTCAGATTTACATAAATATACAAGACTGTACAAGAAGAGATGTAAGTTTACTTTTACGTTCGCTTTTGCTTATTGCTCATTGCTTCTCTTCTAGTAACAAAGCTAGTAACTATTGTGATTGAAATTTTAGGTGTACAACTTAAAAATTCAATCACAATAGTTACTAGCTTTGTTACTAGGTTGTTCTAGTAAGAGGTTCAGGGAACCTTGGTGTAATAATCAATTATTTGAGAAATAATCGATTATTCAAAGAATTACTCTCTGGAATAATCGATTATCCTGCAAAATAATTGATTATTCTGTTCTTGAGTGATTTCCAGAATTCATGAAGAACAAAATAATCGATTATCCTTAAAAAATAATCAATTATTTGGGTCTGGAAAACTTTATAAATAGTTTTCACACTTTGAAACAAGAATAGAGACATGAATAGAGAATAGAAGAGAGTAAAACTGATTTTGTGAAGTCTTTGTGACCTTCTTGGAGTTTTTTCTTTGTAAAACCAAGAAGAAAAATATTTTGTGAAATTCTTTGAGAGAGATCATCATCATCACTACATTCTTGGAAGAGAAAGATTGAGATTCGTCTAGAATTCACAGTTTGATTTGTTTAGCTTCCAGGTGAATTTGTTCGTTTAATTCTTTGTGTAATGTGTAAAGAAATCCTGAGTGGGTGTCTCAAGTGGTAAGGAATTCTTGTAGTGGGTTTCTACAAGAAGTGCTTTCTTGGGTGCAAGAAAGTGTCTATCTTGAGTGTTGAAGTGTGTGCATGTGTCGTATGCTTGTAAAACTTCTTCATTGAGATAGTGGAACAAATCTTGATCAGGTTATGATTGAGGACTGGATGTAGGTCACATGTGGAGTGGCTAAACCATGATAAAATACTTTGCACTCTTCTCTCATCCTTATCTCTTGTATTGATTAATCTTTAATTGAATTTTACAATAACTGATTCTAAGTAATTTGCTTGCATGGTTAAAACTGATTAAAAGCGAATATTGTCATTGCATAAATGTTATTGTGAAAGCTGATTCAATAAAGATTAACTAAGAATTCATATAGAAGTTATTCCCATATACAAGTGAGTCAATATACTTCTTTGAAAAGTGTCTTAGAAAAGTTTTGAATGAAATAAAGATCCTTAAACTCTGAAAAAAAATTTAAGTGACATTGAATCCAATTCACCCCCCTCTTGGATTGATCCATTCTTTTCTATCAATTGGTATCTAGAGCAAGGTTGTTGAGTGTTAATCAAGATTTCAAAAATGGCCAACAGCAACCTACCTTATGGTGAGGGTGTTTCTATTCATAGACCTCTTGTTTTCAATGGAGAGAATTATGTCTACTGAAAAATTAGAATGAGGATTTTCATTGAAACAATTGATATTGCTATATGGGATGCAATTGAAAATGGACCCTATATTCCTATGACTAAGGATAGTGATGGGAAGAGAGATAAACATTGGAGTGGGTGGAGTGATGATGAGAAAAAAAGAGCTCAATATGATTATAGAGCAAAGAACATTATAACATCTGCATTGTCTATTGATGAGTTTTTTTCAGAATTTCTCAATGCAAATCATCCAAAGAAATGTAGGACACACTATAAGTTACTCATAAAGGAACAAGTGATGTAAAAAGATCTAGGAAACATACTCTCATAAGAGAATATGAATTGTTGAGAATGAATCATGGTGAATCAATTTCTAATTTTCAAAAACGTTTTACACACTTGATAAATCACCTTATTGATCTTGGCAGGAAATTCGAAGAAGAGGAATTAAACTTGAAGGTTTTACAATGTTTGGATAGATCTTGGCAAGCAAAGGTTACAACAATTGAAGAATCAAAGGATCTAACCTCATTGACTCTTGCAACTCTCTTTGGAAAGTTAAGAGAACATGAACAAAAGCTACACATATTTAATGGAAATGAGCTGCAAGATAAAAAGGGAAAATGAGTATCCCTTAGAGCCTTAAAATCGGTCAAAGGAAAAGAGAAATGTGAAGATACAAGCTCTGAAGATTCTGATTCAGAGAATTTTAATTTGCTAGTGAAAAAGTTTAGCAAGTTTCTAAGAAGGAAAAAGAGATCTCCATTCAAGTTCAACAAGAGGGCAACTAAGAAAGATGAAGGGAGCACATATTCTTACAATTGTTTTGAGTGTGGAACGTTTGGCCATATAAAAGCTTAATGCCCCAATCTCCTAAAGTAGCAACAAGAGGAGAAGAAAGGAAAGGAAAATAACAAAGGAAAAAGAGCCTACATAGCTTGGGGAGATAATGATCTGAGTTCAACAAGTAGTGAATCTAAATCTGAGGAAGTCAACCCATGTTTGATGGCTGGAGTTGATCAAGATAACATTGTAAGTGGTTATGATCTTGAGTCTAATCCTGATTATTATGAACTTCAAGAAGCTTTTACTCAAATTCACAATGAAGTTGTGAAATTAGATGCTTTAAACACTAAGCTGAAAAGCAAATTGTGATGGTATGAAAATGCTTTGATTAAAAGTGAACAAGAGCTTGAAAATTTGAAAATTAAACATGATCATTTACAAACAATGTGATGGAGGTGAGTAGTAGGAGTGAAGCTCAAACTCTTCCTAAACTCCTCCTAGGCTCGGATCTTCTTCAATGGAGATAGAAACACACTTGAAGACTCGTGAAGATGAAGAACAATCTGCGGAAATGAAAGAAGGAAGCATCCAAGCTCATGAACTCAAAGGATTGCACACTTCAAAGGGAAGGAAAACTAGGTTTTCCTAAGGTTTTTGAAGGCATTCTCTTAGGTTTTCTCTCTTGGAATTTTCGGTGACTCTTGAGGGAATTGGCTGAAGTATTTGTTCAGTAATTCTCATATATTCAAAAGTGTCTTTACAAGGAGGGAAGAGATGCAATTATAGGAGGCAAATTAGGTCAAGCTTGGCGGCAACCAAGTAGGCAAGGTTGGCGCCAAGTTTGAATTTCAAATTTTGAATTTGAAATTCAAACTTTGGCCACTCACATGCTTAAACCGGATTGCTACCTTCATTTAGGTGTCATTTAGGAGTGATTTGAAGTGGATTTGAGCTCACATGGCCGGAACTACTACATGTCATCCATGTGACTCAAATTCATCTCAAATTACCTCTAAATGATGCATAAATGAAACCTAATTCTCCTATTAATGTATCCTTCCTATAATCCTAATCTAATGACCGAAATACATTGGTCTAATGAATACAATGAATAGGAAAAAATATAAGAAGAAGAATGAGCCCAATATTAGGTATCAAAAGCCCAAAGCTCAAGAAGCCCAAAATTAAGCCCAAGACACCTAAACCCTAATCTATGGTCAAAATACAAGACCAACAACAAAGTAAATTCCTATACTAAGAAAATACAATTAAGCATGGTGTTCAATCAATTAAAACCCAAGTGAGAAGCACCCTAGGCCCACCAAGCCCATTGGGCCCACTAAGCTCTGAAGCAGTCAAATCTTCAAGTAACCTCCTGGCCATTGCTCTAGTGGTTGGGCCTTTAGCCCATGCTCTTCCATCATTCCCTCCCTCTTGAGAAGGATTCGTCCTCGAATCTGAAGAGTCGTCCTCATCATCACTAGCACCTATAAAAGGTTTAAGATCACAAACATTAAAAGTGGTGCTGACTCCATAATCAGAGGGTAAATCAAGTCTATAAGCGTTATCATTGATACGCTGTAAGACTTGAAAGGGACCATCTCCTCTAGGACTGAGTTTGGACTTCCTTTGATTTGGAAAGCGTTCTTTTCTTAAGTGAACCAAACCCAATCACCTTCCTCGAAGATGATAGACTTTTTGCCTTTATTCCCTTGTTTGGCATATTTCTCATTTTGATTTTGAATATGAGTTTTAATCCTTTCATGCAATTTCTTGATAAAATCAGCCTTTGAAGCCCCTTCCTTATGAATGAAATGTTCAACATTAGGAAGAGGTATCAAGTCTAAAGGAGTTAAAGGATTAAACCCATACACAGCCTCAAAAGGAGAAATATTGGTAGTTTTGTGAACTACCCTATTGTAGGCAAATTCAATGTGGGGCAAAAACTCATCTCAAGATTTGTGATTACCTTTTAGGACTGCCCTAAGCATAGTAGACAGAGATCTATTCACTACCTCAGTTTGGCCATCTGTTTGAGGATGACAAGTAGTTGAAAAGAGGAGTTTGGTTCCTAGTCTTGACCATAAGACACACCAAAAGTGGCTTAGGAACTTTGTATCTCTATCTGAAACTATGGTCCTAGGAAGTCCATGAAGTTTAACCACATCTCTAAAGAAGAGTTTTGCAATGTTGCTTGCATCATCTACTTTGTGGCATGGAATAAAATGAGCCATTTTACTAAAACGGTCCACTACCACAAAAATAGAATCCATTCCCCTTTGGGTTCTAGGCAAACCTAGCACAAAATCCATGCTAATATCTACCCAAAGAGAAGAAGCAACAGGCAAAGGTGTGTATGTACCATGAGGCATTACTTTAGACTTAGCTTGTAAACAAGCTAAACATCTAAAACAATGCCTTTGGACATCTTTTCGCATATGGGGCCAATAAAATTTCTCTTTTAACAAACTAAGGGTTTTATCAACACCAAAGTGCCCCATTAGCCCACCTTCATGACTTTCTTTAATTAATAGTTTCCTAATGGATCCTTGGGGTATACATAATCTTCCTTCTTTGTACAAATACCCCTCAACCATATAGAAACCATCAAAAGCTTTTTGTTGACATTTTTTATAATTATCACCAAATTCAATATCTTCCTCATACAATTCCCTAATATTATCAAATCCAAGAATTTGAGTACCTAGAGACACAAGCAAAGTATGTCTTCTAGATAAAGCATCAGCTACAACATTTGATTTGCCTTTCTTGAATTTAATGATATATGGAAATTGTTCAAGGAACTCTAACCATTTGGCATGCCTCTTATTTAATTTACCTTGACCTCTTAAATACTTAAGTGACTCATGGTCACTATGGATGACAAACTCTTTGGACACAAGATAGTGTTCCCAAGTTTGTAAAGCTCTAACCAATGCATACAACTCCTTGTCATAGGTTGGGTAATTGAGGGAGGCACCTTTTAGTTTTTCACTAAAATAGGCAATGGGGTGTCTTCCTTGCAATAACACAACTCCTATGCCAACTCCTGATGCATCACATTCTAGCTCAAAAGTCTTTTCAAAATTTGGTAGAGCTAAAATGGGTGCATTGGTAAGTTGATCTTTAAGTAATTGAAATGCTTAGTCATGCTTTGAAGTCCAATCAAATAAAATATCTTTTTTGACCAGCTCATTCAAGGGTGAAGCAATGCTAGAGAAGTTAGGCACAAATCTTCTATAAAAACTTGCTAATCCATGAAAACTCCTAACTTCACTAACATTTTTAGGCTTGGGCCGCTCTTGAATGGCTTTTATTTTCTCGGGGTCCACTTGAACCCCATTTTTGCTTACAATGAACCCTAGGAAAACCATATGATCCACACAAAAAGTACATTTTTCAAGATTTGCAAATAATTGGTTTTCCCTAAGGATTATCATAACTTCTCTAAGATGTCCTAAGTGATCATCTTGAGAACTACTATAGATTAATATATCATCAAAATAAACAACAACAAATTTTCCTATACACTCTCTCAAGACATGATTCATAAGCCTCATGAATGTACTTGGTGCATTAGTTAAACCAAAAGGCATAACTAGCCACTCATACAATCCAAATTTGGTTTTAAAAGCAGTTTTCCACTCATCACCCTTTTTAATTCTTATTTGGTGATAACCACTTTTAAGATCAATTTTAGAAAATATAGAGGCACCATGTAATTCATCAAGCATATCATCAAGTCTAGGGATTGGGTGCCTGTACTTGATTGTGATATTGTTAATGGCCCTACAATCACAACACATTCTCCATTTTCCATCTTTCTTGGGCACTAACAATACAGGCACAGCACAGGGACTCAAACTCTTTTGTATCCAACCCTTATTCAATAATTCATGGACTTGATTCTCGATCTCCTTAGTTTCTTGAGGATTTGTTCTATAGGCTGGTCTATTGGGTAGACTAACCCCAGGCACAAAATCAATTTGATGTTCTATAACCCTAAAAGGAGGAAGACCTTTTGGACCTTCACTAGGGAATATATCATCAAATTCTTTTAATAAATGAGAAACTTGAGGAGGTAAAGAACTAAGTTCAATGCTTAAATTATGACACTGAAGCACACTTTTACAAAGAAGAAGGTAAGAAGGCTTTTCAACAATTAAGGTTTGTTTTAAAGTTTCTTGTTGAATTTCTTCTATAGAAAGAGATTTCTCTTCCTTCTTCTTTGAAGACTTATGCTTCTTTTCCTTTTTGTTGTTTTTTTTTTAATCAAGTTTTTTTTTTCTTCTTCTCTTTTCATTTTCATTTGTACTTGATCCTCTATCACTTGTGAAGGAGACAAAGGATGAAGTACAAATTTCTTCTCTTTGTGGGTGAAAGTGATTTCATTGGTAAGGCCATTATGCATGGTTTTCTTGTCAAATTGCCATGGCCTTCCCAACAAAATATGGCAAGCTTCCATTGGAACTATGTCACAAACCACTTGATCTTCACAGTTACCAATAGAGAACTTGACTTTCACTTGATTATTAACATTAATATCCCCATCTTCATTAATCCAATGAAGTTGATACGGTTTCGGATGGGGAATAATAGTAAGACCAAGCTTCTCCACCAACCTTGTACTACAACAATTACAACAAGACCCACTATCCACAATGAGAGAACAAGCATTATTAAGAATTTTACACCTTGTGTGAAAAATATTCTCTCTTTGTGAAAGGTGAGACTCATGAGGTTGGTTTCCTAGAAGCCTTCTAATCATTAGAAGTTGACCATCACAAGGATATGCACTTTCAATGGGATGGTCTTCCTCACTTGATTCACTGTCACTTGAAGTAGTGGAACTAGATTCATCAACACTACTATAAATGTCTTGCCCTTTCAAAATCATCACCTTTTTAGTTGGGCATTGAGAGGCTATATGTCCTCTCCCAAGACACTTAAAGCATTTGATATCACTAGTTTTGCTACTAGAAGTGACAATATTTTTATTTTTCTCATTTTCTTTTTCTTTTTCTTTGCCAAATTTCTTAGAGGTATCAAATTGACCCTCCCTTTTGTAGTCTTTCTTAACATAAGGGCTAGATTGAGTTTTTCCTTTAAAAGAAGATTTTCTCAAATTTTGTTGTTCCACCCTTATACAAAGTTGGACCAAATCATCAAGGTCCCTATAAGGGAGTAACTCAACTCTATCTCTTATGTCAAAATTAAGACCACTTAGAAATCTAGCAATGGTCAATCTTTCTTCTTCCCTTATCCCAGCCCTCATGAGATATAACTCCATTTTTTGCCTATACTCCTCAACACTCATACCCTTTTGTTGGAGTCTTTGGAGCTTATCCATAAGCTCCCTACTATAATAAGAAGGTATGTGCCTTCTTCTCATAGCACTCCTCAACTCATTCCAATAAGTGATGGGAGGATCATTGTGAAGTCTTCTCTCTCTTTCCAAGGATGTCCACCAATACATGGCTTGTCCTTGAAAAGCTAGGGTGGCTAAAGGAACTTTTCTTTCCTCACCTACTTGATGACAAGTGAAGATTTGCTCCACTTTCATCTCCCAATCTAAGTAGGTGTCCACATTATCTTTTCCATGAAAGTAAGGGAGATCAACCCTTGATTCCCTCACTTTGGGTTCTTTAATGACTCTTCTAGGATGGGGTTGGTAATATGCATCAAGGTTTAGGCTATCCTCATTTTGACTAGGAGAGTCATTGGAACTCTTTGTGGAACCTTTTGAGGAACTTTTTTGACTTTTGTTTTTATGTAATTTTTTTAAAAGTTTTGCTTCTTGTTGCTTAATCTTTTGAATCTCTTCTTCTAAAGCAAGAAGTTGTACTTCTCTTTCAATATTTTCTTTTTGTTTTTGAAGTACTTCTTCATGCTTCCAAAGTTTTAGTGCCTCAACCTCCTTGACAATTTTTCTAAAACTTTTAGGAGTATCAAAGTCACTACTACTTGGAGAATGATGACTCATGATTAAACAATAAGAATTTGTATGCTATGCAAAAAGGTATAAAATGTTTTTGGGATTTTCTAGGAATGAAAACAACACTTGGAAGTCTAAGTGTACAAGTTGCACTATCAAGGGAGGTGAGCTACAAAGAGCCACTTAATAACCAAGCCTTTTCAAGTGGAAATCACTAAACTCCTTTGTGGTATCTCCAATTCCCCAAAACTTTTCACAAAAATTTTGAATGCTTTTTCACAATTTGTTTATTTTTTTGAGACTAAACTAAACGTGAGCAAGTAAATCTACACAAGTCTAGACGTTTCAAGGCAGCAAAGTAAACAAAATTAAAGTTCAAACACTTGAAGGAAGCAAGGATAATCAACTAGTCGGTTTGCCCTAGGTGGAAGCTTGAAACATATGAAATTTTCAAGCCACTTCCACTAGTACTACACGTGAGATGCTATCAAGGATGTAGATATACCTGACCAGCTTCTTAATACTCCCTCCAAGCCTTACAAATTGGTTTAAAATACAAGAGATTTTGCAAAAATGTAAACTAGCCTAGAAAGCAAGTAAATGATGGCTTTAGTGACCAATTAGTGACGGATTGATGTTCAAATTTTCCAACACTTGTTTAAGTGTCTTAATCCGCCACTAATCCTTCAAATTGATGCTACTGGACCTGCAAAAGAAACACAACAAAGAGGTTAATGGTGGCTGCCTCACAAGGTGAAAGGAATGGTCACTCAAGTGAAGGAAGTTTAGGAGAAGTTTTGGTCACTAAATTAGGTCAAATTTTTAGGTCTTAGTGTCCAAAATTTTCCTACTCTTTGTTGAGCAATGCTTGATCCTTGAGCAAGTATTTAAGGCCACTTCCAGCACAGGGAAATTATTGAAAGAAAACTAGACAAGCAACAAAGCACAATTTGGAAAGCTTATACCAAAATTAAGAGTAATATGTGTTTATGACAAGACTCAAAGAAGTTCAATAAGTAAAACTGGAAAATAAGACTCCAAAAATAAAGCTAGCACTCAGTTAGAATGAATCCTAGATAGGTACTAGAGTAGATGAACAAAACAAAAAAAATTTGAAAGCAATTGGACAAGTATAGAACAAGTTATAGTCAAAACAATAACAAGGAATCAAATAGGTTTTTCAGCTTGTACACCTCTCGGCTTTTTCCTTTTAAATTGTCTTCTCTATATTTTTTTTTATTCTTTATTTTTCCAGTATCAAGTTAAGAGTCCAGAGAGTATATTTGCCTTTTGTTTCAAATTTTTATATGATTCCAAGCTATAGAAAATGAGAATACAAAACAGCCAAAAATTAGGTCAAATTTCAAGTGAAAATGAGAAACTAGTGCACTAGTTTTAGGTTTTGGTTTGGATTCCTTTTGAACTATTTTTCTTTTCAACTTTTATGTCTTTTAGGCTCTGTTTTAAACTCAGTTTTCCAGCCTCTTAACTCATCATTTTTTTTTTAAAATTGAATCCACAAGAAAAGTGCACTAGAAGTAGGATTACACTTGAAATTTTGAGTCACAAATTTTTTTAGAAGATTTTCAATGGAAATGTGATTTGAAAACTTAAGACACAATGGAAACCTAACTCTAAAGAAACTTACTAGAACTAATAGCAAGTTATGAACACAATAAGGTAAAAGAAAAAGCACATATAGGAGGCAAGAACAATAAGCAAACCGAGAGCAACAAATTGATGAACAAGACACAAAGAAATTTAGGTCAACATGCTATTCAAGGAATTTTAAGACATATAAAGACTACACAAACACACTAAGACAAAACATGGATTAAAAACCAAAATCTAAATGCAATGCATGCAGTCCAATCACGGACACATATTAGGAATGGAGAGACTCAAAATTAAAATCAAAAACAAGCACAAGCTAATAGGTCCTAAACAAGTTGATTGAGGAAGAAATTCAAGAACAATCAACCAATGGATCTATGGAACAAAATATGATATAAAGCATGTAGATCTGAAAAGAAACTCAAACAAGACACTTAGAACACAAAGAACACAAAAACAATCGGACCAAAAACTCAAGAACACTTATCTCCTTGAAGACCTTGCTCTTGATACCAAAATTGATGGAGGTGAGTAGTAGGAGTGAAGCTCAAACTCTTCCTAAACTCCTCCTAGGCTCGGATCTTCTTCAATGGAAATAGAAACACACTTGAAGACTCGTGAAGATGAAGAAAAATCTGCGGAAATGAAAGAAGGAAGCATCCAAGCTCATGAACTCAAAGGATTGCACACTTCAAAGGGAAGGAAAACTAGGTTTTCCTAAGGTTTTTGAAGGCATTCTCTTAGGTTTTCTCTCTTGGAATTTTCGGTGACTCTTGAGGGAATTGGCTGAAGTATTTGTTCAGTAATTTTCATATATTCAAAAGTGTATTTACAAGGAGGGAAAAGATGCAATTATAGGAGGCAAATTAGGTCAAGCTTGGCGGCAACCATTTTAGGTCAGATTTGAATATCCACGTAAAACTAAGATAGCTTATCTTAGTGAGTGTAGAAACTACCTTATCCTCTCTGTGAGAGTTACATATACACTCTAAACAAATCCTTGAAAAACTAAGGTTGAATACCTTAGTGAGTGTAGAAACCATTTTATTCTCTTTGTGAGTTACATACACACTCAAAACATTTATCATCTATAAAGCCTAAAGAGGCTAGCAAAAGAATACTTGTAGAACCAGAAATGGTTTAAGAATACTAGCGTCAACAAGTGAAGTTGACGAACCAGAAGTGGTTAAGAATACTTGTAATCCATTGTGATTAATGGAACCCTTCAGTTGAAGGAGACTGGACGTAGCTTAGAATGAGTGAACTAGTATAAAAACTCTGTGCATTGTTATTTTATTTAGAAACGCAGTATTACTTACATTAATCTATCACACTAAAAAAACTTCGTCTACTACTACTTATTTTCTAAACAATATTTAGACAAATTTATCTTTGTTTCACTAAAGAAACCATTTTCAAACAGACGATAGATCTTCAAATGCAAAGTCTTTTTTAACCAACCTTGCACTTTCTAAACACATTTGAAATACTATTTTGTAACAGAAAGAACAACCTTAGCGGAAAAGTTTGTTAAAATCCTTCATTCACACACATTTAACCCCCATTCTATGTATTTTCCACTAAACTTCACTTGAACCATTCCAACTTCAGGGTTTTTGGAGGAATGATTCTCCTACCTGCATACCACTCAAAGTAGTAATCTTAGGCTTCCTTATCAGTAAACCACTTGCCAATGAATTGATCAGCTCTGGTGGGTAGAGGTCTCTTGCTCCCCCTAACTTCTAGCTTCTTGATTCTTTTGGAAGATGAGGCCATTTTGTAGACAAAGGTGGGTTCTTGGTTGGAGAACAGAAGAAGAAGAAGAATACGAATTGAGAGGTTAGGGTTTGTGTGTGAGAGAGTACAGAGAATGTGTGTGGGTTTTATAGAAAATGTGAGTGTTGGGTGAGTTTAATGCCCTAGGCACCGAATTGGGTACTGAAGAGGTGCCACTTATGAAGGAAAGTGGGAGGTTGGGAGTTGGCGCGAATATAACCATTTAAAATCCTTCTGAAAAACCAAGGGTCGCGAAAATAATCGATTATCCATATAAATAATAGATTATTTGTATCAATAAAATCCACTTGAAAACACTTTCTACACTAAATAATCGATTATTTCTAGAATAATCGATTATTCCAGAGACTATTTTTCAAGTTTGCTCCTAGATAATCGATTATTTCTAGAATAATCGATTATTCCAGAGACTCATTCCTTCTAACTTACCCAGATAATCGATTATTTACCCAAATAATTGATTATTATAGAGGGTCAAAGTTCCTCTCTTCCTAGATAATTGATTATTTATAGGATAATCGATTATTTATCTAGACTTACTTGCAATAATCGATTATATTTTAGAATAATCAATTATTTCAGAGAAACTTTGTTTTACTTCTTTTAAACCATATAGAACTTCTCTAATTCATTTCAACTCTTAAAAAAACACTTTTATTAACCATATTTCAATGTTTTATACACATATCAATCAAATTTCATTCAAACAATCATATTCAAGTGCATATTCACAATCAATTCAAACAAGACTCATTGATTATAGCAAGTTCAATTCTTAGTTGATTAAACCTTTCAATGTTAAGAACACTTAATATGCAACACTTTGATTCAGTTTAAAGTAATGTTGTGCATACAAACATATTAATCAAGATTATTCACTTTAACACTCAACCAAGATTTTGCTCGAAGTAAAAGATAAGGGTGAGAGAGAAGAATGCACAAGTCTTTTATCCTGGTTCAGCCACTCCACATGTGACCTACATCCAGTCCTCAATCATAACCTGATCAAGATTTGTTCCACTATCTCAATCAAGAAGTTTTACAAGCATACAACACATGCATATACTCCTACATTCAAGATAACCACTTTCTTGCCCCCAAGAAAACACTTCTTTTAGAAACCCACTACAAGAATTCCTTACCACTTGAGGCACCTACTCAAGATTTCCCTTACACTTTTCACAAAGAATTAAAGGAACGAATTCACCTGGAAGCTGAAAAAATCAGACTGTGAATTCCAAAAAATCTTAATCTTTCTCTCCCAAGAATGTAATGATGATGATGATCTCTTTGAAAGCATTCCAAAATGTTTTACTTCTTGGTTTCACAAAGAAAACACTCCAAGAAGGTCACAAAGACTTCACAATATGGTTTTTCTCTTTTTGATTCTCAATTCATTCTCTGTTCTGAAGTTTTAAAATGTGAAAGTTATTTATAAAATTTTCAGAACCAGATAATCGATTATTTTAAAGGATAATCAATTATTTTGTTCTTCATTATTTCTGGAAATCACTCAAGAACAGAATAATCAATTATTTTGCAGGATAATCGATTATTCCAAAAAGTGCTTCCTGGAATAATCGATTATTTCACAAATAATTGATTATTACAACAAGGCTTCTTTTCACCTGTTGTTGGAATAATCGATTACATTTAATGATAATCAATTATTTTGAGTTAGTTTTCAAAAACTCAATTTTATACTTCAAAAAAATCTTTCCAAGTATTTAAATCATCATCATACTCACTCTCAGTCAATTTTAGATTAAAATTAACTCATGCACAAGCACACATATGCAAAATGAGTAAATCAAACCAATACAACTCATAAGACCTTATAAACTAATCCTATTACGCATCATAATAGTCATATCCTCTTCTTGACTTGTTTTTGACTTGTTGATGTCCTTGGTCAGCTTTGATTCTCAGAATCCACCTTTTGTTATCATCAAAACTTTCATACTCCAAATCTGAGTTGATTCACTACTCCATGAATCTCAACATACCACACAATCATTCTTTTGAACATGATCTATTAAAAAATTATGTCTTATTTCTATATGTTTTGTCCTTGAATGTATGATTGGATTTTTAGTGAGATTAATTAAACTTTCTATATGTTTCATCTAGAGGATTTTTGCACAACAGCTACCTACGGCTATGTATTCAGCCTCAGTTGTGCTTAAAGCAACACATGCTTGCTTTTTGCTATGCCATTAGACAAGTGCACTTCCAAGTAGGTGACAAGTACCACTTGTACTCTTCCTATCAAGTCTACACCTAGCATAGTCTGAATCTGAATATCCTATCATACTTAGTGATACTTCTTTTGGATACCATAGCCCTACATTCATTGTTTCTCTTAGATATTTAAGTATTCTCTTAACAGCTTTCGTATGAGACTCTTTTGGATTAGCCTAAAATCTTGCACTAAAGCACACAACAAACATTATATCATGTCTACTAGCTGTCAAGTATAAAAGTGATCCAATAATACCTCTGTATTTTGAATTGTCAACAGCTATCCCTTTCTCATCTAGGTCAAGATTGCATAAGTTTGATATTGGTGTTGCAACCTCCTTACACCCTTCCATACCAAAATTTTTCAATAGCTCACTGCAATACTTGCTTTGACTTATAAAGATACCATCATTCATTTGCTTAATTTGTGATCCCAAGAAAAATGTAAGCTCTCTTATCATGGACATCTCAAATTCACCTTGCATGGTCTTAGCAAATTCTTTACATAGAGAGAAATTAATAGATCCAAAAACAATGTCATCCACATAGATTTGAACATACATTGTATCTTTCTAAAATTTCTTTACAAACAATGTGTTATCTACTTTACCTCTAACATAATCATTCTCAATCAAAAATTTGCTTAATCTATCATACCATGATCTTGGAGCTTGTTTTAAACCATAGAGTGCCTTTTTAAGTTTATATACACGATTTGGATATTTAAAATCAACAAACCCAGGTGGTTGTTCAACATAAACTTCTTCTTGTATGAAACCATTTAGAAAAGCACTCTTCACATCCATTTGGTATAGCTTGAAGTTCATTATTGAAGCATAAGCAAGTAGTAATCTAATAGTTTCTATCCTAGCTATAGGGGAAAATGTCTCATCATAATCAATTCCCTCTTCTTGATTATACCCCTTAGTAACTAACCTTGCCTTGTTTCTTATAATGATTCCAGATTCATCAAGCTTGTTCCTAAATACCCATTTAGTTCCAATTGTAGGATGATCACTTGGTAGTGGCACTAAGTCCCAAACTTCATTCCTTGCAAATTAGTTTAATTCCACTTGCATAGCCATCAACCAATGTTCATCATGTAGTGCTTCATTAATTGTTTTGGGTTCAACTTGTGAAATAAAAGCCATTGTGTTACAAATATTCTTGATAGATCTTGATGGAAAACTTGGTTGGAGAATCCGGATTGGTCTGAATCCTCTTCAAGTTCCTCCCTAGATCTTCGGCTCCTTGATTCTTCCTAAGCTTTGCTAAGGTCTCCAATGGATGAGAAGACCTTAGAACCACCACGGTTTGGTGGAGAACTCTCCCAAGAGGCGCCACTCCTTGATGAAGAGATAAGCCACTTCAATTCTCACCACACTCTTCTAGTGAAGGGATAAGCGAATTGGATGAATATCAAAGAGGTTTAGGGACTTTTAGAAGAGAGTAATCTGAATAATATTTTAGAAATGAAATCTCAATACATCCAAAAGTGTCTTACAATGAAAGGAAAACAAGTATATAGGAGTAGGAAGCTTGGAGAGTAAGCTAGTCTTAACATAGTTTCACTAGGAACTATGGTAAGGTCTAGCTAACCACCCATGGTCTAGAGGCTTGGAGAGCAAGCTCCCCACTTATCTTGCTTGGTAAGCAAGCTAAGGAGAAACTTGTGCTTCAAGCTTCTAAGCTTGAGAGGAGTCAAGAAATCCGGCCAATGTGAACACAAACTAAGGTGGGCGGCTTTTTGGACTTAATTTACTCCAACCGATTTTGAAAATGTTAATTTGGTTTAGTTAGGTTCATCCAATGTGAATGGAACCTAGCTAAATCAAATCTATGAAAAATTAGGAGTAAAATGAGTCCAATATGTAAAATTTTGCCTAGGCCCACCTCTTGGCCCAATTGCTAGTAACACTCTCTAGCTTGCTAGTGACACTCTCTAGCTTGCTAATGCCACTCCCAATCTTACTACTAGAAAACTAAGAAAAGAGTGTATTTCTAGGTTAGGTTAAATGGAGTCAAAGTGTCCAAGTAACCTACCCTAGAAACAATATACAATAGCTACTAAAAGGAAATAAAGTGCCTCTCAAATACAAAGGCAAAAATATACCTATACAAGTATCTACTATATACAAAGTACAAGAAATCAAACTATACAATGTATTTACAATAGAGACTATGAGACTAAAAAGAGGAATCATACTCAATACTCATATTGAGCATAGGTCTAAGAAGCACCTCCTCTATAGAAGCATCCTTTAGCCTCCTAACCATGGACCTAGTTAAAGGCCCAATGGTCTTCAAGTGTGAGCCTCCTTGGATCAACCTTCACCCTTCTTGGTCTTACCTCTTCCAAAGGGATCTTTGGGGATTATATTTCCATCATACCCTCCCCCTTCGAAAGGATTTGTCCTCAAATCCCGTGGTCCTTCCACAAGGATAGCATCACCTACAAAAATAAGAAACAAAGCATTAGTAATGATATATGCATATAATACATGTGGAAAGTGCACCCTATGAGGAATCCCTTCTATAGTCCTAACAAGGGTTTTTAGACTAAGAAAGATGGGTTCTCTAAGCATAAGAATAGGATCCTCACTATAGTGTAGTCTAAGTGTAAAACTAAATCCTAAAAATGTTAAAGTACTAAAACTATAGGAAACTAATGAAGTACTCCTACATACTACGGTATCTTGCCTAAAGTACCCTATGTAGTAACCTAGGCTTCTACAAGAAAACAAAGTGAATATAATAAGGAAACTACCTAGACAACCCTTGATCATATTATATGTTAGATACATCATGTAAGAGGGTGTAAAGAATTTAGAAAAGTCATAGAATCTAATTTGGTCTTGAAGGGAAGTAGTCAAGTTAAGTTCAAAAAAGTTTGAACTTCCCTTAAGATCAAAAATAGAAAATAAGACACCATGATATGTATCTAATAAACAATATAAACCAAAGGTTGGGTGCTTTATTAGAACAACTAAAGTAAGAGAAGTCCTAAATAGACAATGGTTGTCTACTTTGGGCACCACCAAAGTAGTAGCATAAGAAGTAAAAGTAGGTGAAGTCCACTTCTTCTTCACTAGACTAAGAACTTGAGATCCTTTATTTTCAAAATTATTTAGGTTGTGGATCTTAAGCTCTAAGTCTGTGGCAGCAATAGAAAAAGAGCTAAAATCTTGGTGAAGAAGAAAAGTCTTTTTGCAATCATTTTTAATAGAAAAGTGACTTTCCTTTATCACGAGATTTTTGGATGAGACACTATCCTCCTTACTCTTTTCCAAGAGTAGTGTCTTTTTGGCATTGAGAAGGTAAAGAGGTTGTTCAACTAGAAGACATTTTTTAATAGAATGTTCTATTAAAAATTGACTTCTAGGACCTTCTTTTTCTCCTCTTTTCTTTTTTTTTTTGATTTCATAAATACTTGATCCTCCAACACTTGTGAAGGTGAAAGAGGAGTCAAGGTATGTTTCTTGCCTAGGTGGACTAGGCGAATTTTGTTTGTGACACCATCATGAATGGCCTTCCTATCATGTTGCCAAGGCTTTCCAAGTAAAATGAGGCTTGCATCCATTGGAATTATATCACATAAACTTTCATCTTTATATTTTCCAATGGAGAAAGGAACATTTACTTGATCCTTAACTTCTATAGGTCCATCCTCATTAAGCCATTGAAGTTTATAAGATTTTGGATGGGCTATAGTAGTTAGGTTAAGCTTATCAACCAATCTTTGGCTTACAAAGTTATTACAAGATCCACTATCAATAATGAGAGAACAAGTTTTCTTAAAAATTTTGCATCTAGAATGGAAAAGGTTCTCTCTTTGGGATTGGTCTTGATCATTGGGTTGGTTGGTAAGTAATCTTTGAGCAATGAATAGGTCACCTTCACATGGTGCTTCCTTACTAGAACTAAGACTAGCATCTTCTTCACTTGAGGATGATGAAGAAGATGGAGTGCTTTCCTTACTTAGGATCTCATTGCCCCTAATGATCATGGTCTTTTTTGTGGGGCATTGGGAAGCTATGTGTCCCCTCCCTAAGCATTTAAAACACTTAATAGAACTATTCCTAGTATCATGGGAAGGTTTTTCTTTTTGTTTTTCTTTTAGTGGCCTTTCTTTTGAATAGGAGGGTTGACCCTCCTTCTTGAAGTCCTTTCTAGGGTATGAGGTAGATTCCTTCCTAAGGGTAGGTTTTCTCCTAAGTTGTTGTTATACTCTCACACAAAGTTGAACTAGTTCATTTAGGTCTCTATAGGGTAGTAGTTCAACTTTATCCCTAATCTCTAGGTTTAGGCCACTTTGAAACCTAGTTATGGTGGTTCTCTCCTCTTCCCTAATTCCAGCCCTCATCATAAGCAACTCCATTTGTTGCTTATATTCCTCAACACTAAGGTTTCTTTGTTGGAGTCTTTGGAGCTTGTCCATCAACTCCCTCTCAAAATATGGAGGAATGTGCCTTCTCCTTAAGGCACTTCTAAGCTCATTCCAATATTGAATTGGAGGCTCATGATGAGTTCTTCTTTCCCTTTCAAGGGAAGTCCACCAATACATGGCATACCCTTGAAAGCTTAGGGTAGCCATGGGAACCTTTCTTTCTTCACTCACATTGTGGCAAGTGAAGAGTTGTTCAACCTTCATCTCCCAATCTAGATAATCATCAACATTGTCATTTCCATAGAAGGGAGGAAGGTCAAACCTAGGTTCTCTAGAAGAGGTTGTTTCATGCCTAGGCCTAGGGTGCCTAGGGGGTCTTTGATAGTAGCCATCATCATGGTGACTACTATAAAACCCTTCACTTGAGGATGGGTGAGTGTGTGAATGGTGACTATTGGACCTAGATGATCCTTCTTCATGTTTATGCCTATGGGACCTAGAAAGCCCCTCACCATCATGTCTTTTGGGCTTAGAAGGCCCATGACCCTCATTGGCATAGGGTTTGCTAGTCTCACCCCCCACGACAAGCTTACTCAACAACTCTCTTATAATTTCATTATTCTTTTCATTTTCTATCTCTTTTTTCCTAATATAATTCCTAAGTTCTCTAAGTTCATCTTTAGTGCTTTTATGACTCCTAGGAGAATGATGACCATGCACACTACTTTCATGAGAATGATCACTCATTTTTGCAAGAGAAAGGTTTTCACAAATCTTAAAGAATTTTGCAAAGTGAGTGATGAAGATTTTCACAAAAGATTTTCGTTTTTTTTTTGTGTAATACTAAGTACTTGGAGGTTTAAGTATACAAGTTGCACTATCAAGGGAGGTGAGCTACAAGGAGCCACTTAATAACCAAGCCTTTTCAAGTGGAAATTACTAAACCCCCTTATACCTTTCTTACAAAACAAATTTTTCACACAAGTAAGTCAAGTAGTTGTGTGTGTGTGCACGAAACCCCTAGTAGGCAAAGGAAGCCTTCTAAACGAACTTAGAAATTAATCAAGTAAAAGGAAAGCAAGTAGAGCATATACTAGTCGTAGGGTCCTAGGGTGGAAGTCCAAGTGACACTTGAAGTCTTTTGGGACACTTCCACAAGTTCTAAACGTAGTATGAAAAACAAGTAAAACTAGGCGTATCCTAGTGGAAGCCCAAATGGCACTTGAAGCCTTTGGGGACCCTTCCACAAGTACTAAACGTGTCTAGGAACCTTTATTTAATACTATTTAGGAAGTGGTGGGACTTAAACAATTTCCCAAACAACCACTCCTAAATGTAGGTTTGTTTTAACAAAGGAAACTAAAAGTTAACCCAAGGTAGGGTTAAGGAGTTACAAAACAATGGAAACAAAACTAATCAAGAATGCTTGAAGAACTTCCACCAAGGGTGTTTGGAAGCAAGCTTGGATAGCCTTGGAGTCAAGTGAAACGTCCCAAATTGGTCTCCACCAATCCTTCTCTAAGTGTTCCAAATCCGTCACCAAGTTCTTCAAATCCGTCACTAATTTGCTTCCAAAATCCGTCTCTAACTTTGACCTAAAAATCAAAACAAGTCTTGGCTGCAAAAAGAACAAACAAGTGAGCCTTTCCAAGGTGTTTCACTCAAATTATTTGTACCTCAATCTCCTTCAAGTGTAGACCCCTTTGAGATTAACCCAACATGTCTCAATTAGCCCTTCCTTCCAAGTGTAATGGCTTGAAAAGTATTATATCTCACCAAGGCTTAACAATCAATCAAGAGAGAGTAGAGGCCAAGATATGAAAACTGAAAAGCACAATTAGAAGAAGGCTACACTCTTGTAGGAATTTATGTGACAAAACAAAGAGAGCCAAGAAGACACAAAGCAACAATTAAAGGCTAATTTCAAAAGCTAGCACACAAAAGATTAGTCCTAGGAATGGCACTAGAATGGATTACAAAAACCAAAACAAAATTTGTGCAATTGTTTTGAGTGTTTCAAAGTATTTTTCCAACCACTGGACAGCAAGAAAACCTCAAGAAAAATCACACAAATTTTCAAGGCCAAGTGCTACTAATAATGTTTTGTTTTCACTTTGTTTTTTCTAGGTTTTTCTCTTTTGTTTTCTTTTCTTTTTCTTATATTTTTGTCTCTTTTCTTTATTTCTTTTCTTTGAATACAGAGAGTAAGCACTTAAAACAGAGGCCACACAATTAATAAAGAGGTTTCCAAGTGGTGGAGAAAAGAGAAGTAAGAAGAGTAGAAGTGTAAGTGTACTAGTCAAAAATTTTAACACAAAAATGTTACTAGTTTTGATACTAGTTTGTTCTTATCTTTTGTACACTTTGATTTTCGTTTTTAATAAACTTCTAACTCTGTTTTCTTTTTTCAAAAAAATCACAAGACACACAAGGAATTGCTGGTCACAAATTGCTAAGAAACAAATAGCAATTGAAGTTCACAAAAAATTGACTCTAGAACATGTTAGGTCTAATAACATCCATTGGAATCATTTTATGAGCACACTAAGATTTAATAATGTTCAACCAACAATGATTGATTCACAAGAATTTAGAAGATGAACCAAAAACAAGCAAGACAAACTGAGTGTGTTCTATAGATTTATAGATGTGACACAAGAACCACTCAAGGCACACAAACACAAGACAATAAAAGGAAATACATGTAGGAACAGTTTAGACACATTTTAACATGATTTGAATCAACAAAACAAGACAAGAAAGCTTAAGAACGAATTTACCAAGGAGACCTAGCTCTTGATACCAAATGATGGAAAACTTGGTTGGAGAATCCGGATTGGTGTAAATCCTCTTCAAGCTCCTCCCTAGATCTTCGGCTCCTTGATTCTTCCTAAGCTTTGCTAAGGTCTCCAATGGAGGAGAAGACCTTAGAACCACCACGGTTTGGTGGAGAACTCTCCCAAGAGGCGCCACTCCTTGATGAAGAGATAAGCCACCTCAATTCTCACCACACTCTTCTAGTGAAGGGATAAGAGAATTGGATGAATATCAAAGAGGTTTAGGGACTTTTAGAAGAGAGTAATCTGAATAATATTTCAGAAATGAAATCTCAATACATCCAAAAGTGTCTTACAATGAAAGGAAAACAAGTATATAGGAGTAGGAAGCTTGGAGAGTAAGCTAGTCTTAACCATGGTTCACTAGGAACCATGGTAAGGTCTAGCTAACCATCCATGGTCTAGAGGCTTGGAGAGCAAGCTCCCCACTTAGCTTGCTTGGTAAGCAAGCTTAGGAGAAGCTTGTGCTTCAAGCTTCTATGCTTGAGAAGAGCCAAGCAATCCGGCCAATGTGAACACAACTAAGGTGGGCGGCTTTTTGGACTTAATTTACTCCAACCGGTTTTGAAATTGTTAATTTGGTTTAGTTAGGTTCATCCAATGTGAATGGAACCTAGCTAAATCAAATTTATGAAAAATTAGGAGTAAAATGAGTCCAATATGAAAATTTTAGACTAGGACCACCTCTTGGCTAAATTGCTAGTAACACTCTCTAGCTTGTTAATGCCACTCCCAATCCTACTACTAGAAAATTAAGAAAAGAGTGTATTTCTAGGTTAGGCTAAATGGAGTCAAAGTGTCCAAGTAACCTACCCTAGAAACAATATACAATAGCTAATAAAAGGAAATAAAGTGCCTCACAAATACAAAGACAAAACTACACCTATACAAGTATCTACTATATACAAGGTACAAGAAATCAAACTATACAATGTATGTACAATAAAGACTATGAGACTAAAAAAAGGAATCATACTCAATACTCATACTGAGCATAGGTCTAAGAAGCACCTCCTCTCTAGAAGCCTCCTCTAGCCTCCTAACCATGGACCTAGTTAAAGGCCCAATGGTCTTCAAGTGTGAGCCTCCTTGGATCAACCTTCACCCTTCTTGGTCTTACCTCTTCCAAAGGGATCCTTGGGGATTAGATTTCCATCAAAAAGTTTTTAGGGTGTAAGATTGGTATAAAAAGGCTTAAGTGCACAAAGTGAACTTTCAAGGGAGGTGGACTACTAAGAATCACTTAAAAACCAAGCCTTTTCAAGTAGAAATCACTAAGCCCTTTTGAAACTTTTCTTACAAAATAATTTTGCACAAGAATGATGTGTGTGTGTGCACGGACCCTTAGTTGGCAAAAAGAGGCCTTATAAACAAAAATAACAAGGTAAAAGAAACTTAAACAATTATACTACTAAAGCAAGAAACATGCAAAGAAAACAACTAAAACATGTGCTAGTCGGTTTGCCTAGGGTGGGAGCTTGAAGGAACCTTGGTGGTATTCAAGCCACTCCCACAAGTAGTATTCAAATTACCCTAAGGCTATGAGGTTTAAAGAGGCCAATTTACAACCCAAAATAAAAGAAACAAGGCCCAAATACAAATGGCCGAAAATTGAACAAGAAAGAAAACAAGTAAGAAAGCAAAATTTCAAGTCTTCAACTCCTCACTCCTCCAATTTGTCTCCCCTTCACAAGGAACAAACTTGGTTAGTCCTCTCTTTTTGTGTTTGCACTCTTTCAGATATGGTATCCTTCTCCAAAGCACTTGGGACCCCACAGATTTAATCTCCTCTCAATCCCCCAAAGAAATTTTGCTAAGGGTTTCTTGGAGGTAGTACTTCACCTACACCCAAAGATAACACACCAACCAAAAGCAAGAAGGAGGCCAAAGGAATAAAACCTGAAAATGCTCAATTAAAAAGCTAAACTCAAAGAGAGATTAATGAGACAAACATAAGAGTTCCAAAGAAGACAAGCAAAAATTAAGACACATTAAAAAGGCTAGCACACAAAGGAAAAGTCTTAGAATGGCACTAGAATGGAGTTAAAACTTAAATGGTTTGCACTTGCTAGTAAAGGTCCAGCCACGGTTTTGTGTCTCAAAAGGGTCCAATAAGGTCCAAAAATTCAGTCCAAGTCCAACTCCAATGTGCAAGGGTAATTAGGTCAATGTCCACAAGTCTAGCAACAAGTCCTTTTTGTTTTTCTTTCTTTTCTTTTAGTCTTTTTGGTCAAGGTTTTTTTTCACTTTTCTGTCCAGATTTTGTTTCCTTTTTTTCTTAAAATTATTGCTTGGTTTTTACACTTGTGGGTGATTAAAAATGCAGCACATATAAGGAGTCAAAAATAGAGAGACAAGTGGCAACACATGAGTGGGTATAGAAGCATTTTGTGAGTGGAGTGTGTCTTGTACTATTTTCTTTTTGGTGCAGATTTTTTTCAAAGATTCCAGTACTCACACACAAAATTTATCACTCACACATGTGCACAAAAAGACAAAGGAATAATCATGTAATGATGTGCATGGAAAGGTGGCCAATCATGTATGTGTAAGAAGCAAATCACACATAGAATTCAACACAAATTTGGAGCATGCCAAGGACTAATCAACATGCATGAATGACCTCTAAATGGTGCAGTAAAATTTCGGCCACCTCATGGAAAAACACATACATCACAAATTTTCATTTTCTTATACATCAAATGGGTGCATCATACATCAAGATATTTTCTTTTTGAGATGGGTGAAAGAAACACAACTTTTGACAAAACTTGAAAGGTAAAAATATCAAAAAGAGATGTAATACATGTTCTTCATGTTCTTGAAATATTTTTCCAGCAACAAGAGTAAAAACAAAAAATGGCACACAAACCTAAAACTCAAGAAAAACCCTAAAGCACAAAAGGAGGCTCATGAACAAGTAATGACCCATGGAGCAACATAAGAAGACATTTTTAATAAGGTTTTCATGGATGACAATGAGACTCAAGAAGACGCAAATGTTGACTCAAAAAAAAAAAAGATAAAGACTCAAAGAAGTCAAGAAAATTTAGTTACCCTTGAAGACAACCAAAGCTCATGATACCAAATGATGGACTCCTTCCACCATGGGAGAGACCAAAACGTCCAAGGTGGGAGAGAGACTCCTTGCCACAGCCAAGATGATGGCTTTAGGGGCTGGACTTTCCTTCAAGGGTGGAGAAATAAGGAAGGTGGGCGTGAAGGGTGGTGGTTGGGCGAATATGAGAAAAAGAAGGAGGAAGGTGTCTAGGTGGTTCTAGGTTGGCTCACTTCACCAAGTGGAGATGAAGGCCACTCAATAAACCCTAAACTCACTGAAGGGAGGAGATAGGAGGGGTAGGCTATGTAGACCTAGTGACTAAGGAGAGGATTTGAGGCACAAAAGGCTTACTCAAATTTATATATTCCAAAGTGTGTACAAGGTGCTAGGCTAAGGGTATTTATAGGGGTGGAAGACATCTAGGGTTGCATTTAGGGTTGCATGGCCTTGTAATGCAGCCCAAATGCAAGGCAAATGCAACCTAAATGAACCTTAGATGATGTGTGGGTTTCTTCCTACCAAAAGACCAAAATACCCTTTGACCTAAAAATAAAAAAAAAATGGACTTTAACCTCACAAGTCAAGGTTTAAGCCCTAAAATAAATCCTAAACTAATTTGCCCCATAATACAAAGGCTAAATGAAAGTACATAATAAAATCCTATTATCTAAAGTACCCCAAAATACAAGGGTAAAAAAAGGAAATAAAGCAATAAAATCCTATACTACTCAAAATGGGCCTAGGAGATGGATCAATACTCCACACTCATGATGAGTATGGCTCTAGGCATGCTATCTCCTTCATCTTCCTCCATTCTCCTAGCCATGGACCTAGTAATGGGTCCAACATGAAGCTCCAAGGGTGGCCCTCCATCATCAAATTATTGAAATATAATTAAGAAGTTATTAGTACGAATAGTATTGCATTCAATATTCTTAAGAAGTAATATTATAGGTTTAAATTTTATAGATGTAAAACATATAATTGGGAGTAGAGACTCTAAAAAAGATGATTAGTCAATTTATTTAATAAAAATTAATTATTACTAAAATTGATAAACATTAATAATATGATTATAAAAAAGTTATTCAAATGGAGGAGGGATTCGTTTACTCCAGGAGTAAATATGCCTAGACTTATTCCGTTCAATAACTCATATTCTACATTAATATTCAACGATCCAACCGTTTAATTTAAAGTTCTTAATTCATAGATCAAATCTGCAAATTTTTAAAAAATTTGAAAACTATTTGATACTTCGTTTCAATAATTCGAATCAATGTATAAAATGATTTTATGATTATCCATCAATTTGAATTAATGAAATGAAGTATCAAATAATTTTCAAATTTTTTAAACATTTTATATATTAATTTGAATTATTGAAACGAAGTATCAAATAGTTTTCAAAATTTTTAAAACTTTGCAGATTTAATCTACGCATTAAGAACTTTAAATTGAACGGTTGGATCGTTGAAATTTGATATAGAACATGAGTCATTGAACGGAGTAAGTCTAGGTAAACTTACTCGTGAAGTAAACGAATCCCTCCTCATTCAAATATAGCTTTATAAAATATTGATAATTTAGAAACTTATTAATCCCGACAAGATCAATGAAAAAATTGTAATTTTTCTATTTCATTATAATCTTTTTTTCTTCACAAGTATCTTTAACCCACTAATTAAGAAGCTAATCTCATGACTGTGATTGGTCCAAAAGATTTCACACTCAATAAAACTTACACACAAATTTTTTGTTAAATAGATCATCATTGTGGCATGTAATAAATGCCGAATATATAAGCCCAAGTTAACTCATCCAATTTTCTGCATTATAATTTAATAATGTGTATAGTGATATAAAAAAAAAAAAAAATAGAGTCACACAATTCATAGTATTACGATCATCAAGGACGGAGCCAAGGGAGGACCTACGGGTGCCACGGCCCCCCCAACAATTTTAATTTTTTTTATATACATATATATTACTATATGGCACCCCCTATTTTTAATATAAACTCATATTTTTAATATAAACTCATATGTATATTACTATATGGCACCCCCTATATGGCACCCCCAGTATTGAAATCCTGGCTCCGTCCCTGACGATCATCTATCATTGTTTTAATGTTTATTCATTTTCTTACATATTAATTTTCTTTTAGTGAGTTCTGATTAAGGATTGAATGTACGATTTCTATTTGAAACTCTTTTTAATTCATATTACTTCTATTTAACATGTGTTATAAGAGTGGAGAAAAAGCAACACTAAAGTTGCTCTTACAGGACCTGTGAAGCCAAGGCTAATCTAAAATAGAGAATAGATTATCAATGATAACGATGCTTAATTTATCGGAATGATCACAAGATAAAGATGACTGAGCTGAGAATTAATTATGACTAAAATATAAAATTATTTAAATAATCAATAAAATAATATACAAATTTTCATTATCATTAAATATTTTAAATTATATATACAATAATTTTTTGACTTCTTTTAATATACTATTTTTTTAATTATTTAAATAACATGGACCCATTTTTATTTACACAAATGACTCATTTCCAGGCTCAAGTGAGAAATTAGTTATTGGGTAACTGATTTCTCAAAGGGTTTTTTAAAAAAATTTTCAAAAAACCTTTGAGAAATCGGTTACCCAGTAACCAATATCTCAATTGGGTTTTTTTTTCATTTTTATTCTCATATTTTTTATTTTTTTTTTGTTTTTCATTTTTTGATTTTCAGAATTTAAAAAAAAATATAATTAATTTTTAAAAATTAATTTAGTTTAGTTTTTAGATATATACAATAATTTTTTGACTTCTTTTAATATACTATTTTTTTTAATTATTTAAATAACATGAACCCATTTTTATTTACACAAATGACTCATTTCTAGGCTCAAGTGAGAAATTAGTTATTGGGTAACTGATTTCTCAAAGGGTTTTTTAAATTTTTTTTCAAAAAATCTTTGAGAAATCAGTTACCCAGTAAACAATATCTCAATTGGGTTTTTTTTTTCATTTTTTTTCTCAGATTTTTTAATTTGTTTTTTGTTTTTCATTTTTTGATTTTCAGAATTTAAAAAAAATTATAATTAATTTTTAAAAATTAATTTAGTTTAGTTTTTACAATATAAAAAATATATTTAATATTTAAATTAAAGAATAAAATTTTATAATAAAATTAATATTAAATATAATTTTAAATAAATGACAATATTATTATATTAAATATTAGAAATGGTAAAGACAAGGTACAAATTTATTGGAAAAATAAAAATTACAGAACATGAAATTTTTTAAAAACACACAACATTTGATTATCAATTTAAGCTTGTTGACTTGAACTCTCTTGACGGTAAGGACATTTTTTCTTAGAGTGACCTACATTACTACATAGAGAACATCTTTTTGGTTGTCTTGGTTCAACCATATCCATTTTAGTGTGTATTCTAGATGACTTTGGACGACCTTTTTTTATTTATAATCTTTCCATATTGGGTATGATTTGCGGTTCTTCACAATCCGACCAATAAGATTCATTGGGCAGTTCACCAAATAATTTGTTATACACATTTGAAACATACTGTAATGTGTATACCTGATCTATGTAAGATTTGTAATTATGGTGAAAATGCTTACATGCAGCAACAACATGGGAGCATGGCATGTGTAGCTTTTGGAATTTCTCACAGTCACACCACTTGTCATGTAGTTTAACCATGAAATTTCTAGTCGGTCGTGTTTCCCTTGGGTTAATGGTCTCTTGCACTAGAAAAACGTGTACTGTGACAATCAAATTTGAGGATACGATGACTATTAGCCTTTGATTCTGCATCTCTCATGGCCCTATTGATTATTTCAGTATAAACTTGGTCATCCCTAAGTTTAGCATCGACTTCCTTCCCTCTTTGGATGAATAAGGCATTACATCTCTTATAAGTCAACATGATAATTGCAGAAATTGGCAAATTTCTTATTTTTTTAAGAATGGAATTTATTGCCTCAGTCAAGCTGGTAGTCATGTGTCCTCATCGTCGGCCACCTGTAGACCCCTAAAATTGTCCGGGTCGGAAATAAAGCTTGAAGACTCTTGAGGACTGAAGGAAAGTCAGCCAGAAGGACTCATGGAAGGCCCTAGGAGGATTCTCTGTAGGTCTAGAGGTCTTGTAATAGCTCAAAATAAGGAAGTGGAGGGAATGAAGCCCAATACGGCCTCCCAAAAGTTCAGTACGGCCGTATTGAACATTTTGAACTACAATACGGCCGCACTGAACTCAATACGGCCGTATTGAGGTTTCCTGAACTCAATACGGCCGCACTGAACTCAATACGGCTGTATTGAGGTTTCTTGAACTTCAATACGGCCGTACTGAATTCAATACGGCCGTATTGTAGTTCAAAAACTCAATACGGGCCGTATTGACCCCCAGAGGCCGTATTGCGCCTCATCCCTATAAATATGACGTCAATTGGACGTCATTGGACACTTTTACACTGAGTTTTAACCCTCTTCTTGAGTATTCTGGGTTTTTTTTGAGCAGTGCTCTGCCTAGAAATCACTCGGAGAGTTGATCCGACAAAGTTCTCGAGTTCTGAGCTTTTTGCTTGAGTCTCGAACTGAGTCGAAAGGAAATCCTCCGGATTTCCATAGTTAAAATTTTCTAGGAGGGAGCGAGCGGGCTTATAGAGCGAGGGAACGCCAAAAAGCTTCCCAGTTTTACTTGAATATAAAAGCACGCTTCAAAGGTTTCTTCTTAAGTCCTTCCTTTTACTGCTTTCTGTGTGTATATTTAACTGTCATCATGTAGATAGTTAAGTTATAATTGTTTAGAATAAATAGGGGTAATTTAGTAATTTCGCACTATTATTTTTAGAAATAATCTGTCATAGGGAACCCGAAAGGGGCGCTGTGGGGTGCTAACACCTTCCCCACGCGTAACCGACTCCCTTACCCGACTCTGGTTGTCATGGCCGAAGTCGATTTTTGAATCGATTGCCTTAAACTTCTTTTTCCAATGTTTTGAGTAAAACATTGGTGGCGACTCCATGAACCCTTCCTTTTTATGAAAACCGCTAATCCATGGAGGGTCCCGCTTGGGATTAACATGGATTGGTGAGCCTTTTAATAAAATTGCTCGTTTGACAAGGTCTCAGTTTGAGAATAAGTCATTCTAGCAATCCATATTTTTAAACAAATAAAAGAGTCCAACCATCCTTCGCGAATGCCGAAAGCCCGTTTCGGGCCGGTGGCGACACCACCGTCCCATGCAAGAGTCCATTGTTCTTTTGGTATAGTATTGAGCCATTCAATTCACCTTCGGTTTCTGGTTCGCTCCTTAGTTTGTTGTAGTAGTAATTGAATCTTGGCTCAGTCATCTCATAAGCTGTGAAATGAGATGAGCAAAAAATGAACAATTTAGTATTGTTAAAATATGGTCAAACAAATAAAAATAATTAATGATAAGAAGTAGATACCCATGTTGATGATTATTTTTTTTTCATTCTGCATTCTTGAAATGTCTCATGAAGGTTTAGGTAATATGGCGAATACAGAACACATGCACTGAATTCTCCGGTGTCCAACCATTGCCTTGTCTAGCGTAGGCATTTTTGATGGACTCGTGCCTATCGAAAATTAAGAAAAGGGCATCTTGAGGGCAAACATGTCTTTTGAGATAATGTAGAAAGAAAAACCATGCATCTGTTGTTTCACCCTCAAGAATTGCAAAGGCAATTGGAAAGATTTTGTTGTTACTGTCTTGAGTCACGAACACAAGGAGAGTTCCTTTGTATTTTCCATACAAGAATGTGCCATCAACTTGAACAATGGGCTTGCAGTATTTGAACCCATGGATACAAGGTTTAAATGTCCAAAATACTCTATGGAATTGAACATAATCATGAACCATCTCACCTTATTGGTTGTATAACTTCCTTAGGTGAACAAGATGATCATTTTTTCTTTTTGACTTGGAAATCATGTCATCTACATACACTTCCACTTCCTTACGAATCATGTCGTGGAATAGAGTTACCATCGCCCTTTGATAAGTTGCTCTGGCATTTCTCAAATTGAATGGCATCACTTGATAACAGAAGGTACCCCAAGGAGTGATGAAAAATGTCTTCTCGCAATCCTCAATAGCCATTTTGATATGGTTATATCCTGAATATCCGTCCATGAATGAGAAAATAGAATACGTGGATGTATTATCCACGAGTACGTCAATGTGTGGCAATGGGAAATCATCTTTAGCACTAGCTCGATTTAGATCTCGATAGTCCATGCAGACTCGCACCTTCCCATTTTTCTTTAACACGGGCACTATGTTCGCAAGCCATTTAGGACATTGAGATACTATCAAGAATTCGGCGTCTAACTATTTTTGGATTTCCTCCTTTATCTTAAGGGACCATTCGGGCTTGGCTCTTTGAAGCTTTTGCTTTACAAGAGGAATCCCGTCTTTTATGCGCAATTTGTGCTCGACGATTTCACAGTCCAACCTCGGCATGTCATGATAGGGCAAAGCGAAAAAGTCGACGTATTCCTTTAGAAGGTCTATCAAACAATCTCTAACTTTATTCTTGATTTTCGTGTCAATCGATATCTCCCTCTTGTCTTCTCCTTCCCCCAAATTAATCTTCTCAATCTCCTCTTGGTGAGGTTGGATTATTCGATTCTCTTGGTCCATTAGTCTTTGCATTTCGGGGGACAGATTCTCCTTATGTTCGAGTGATGCATCACATAAGTTTGGATTTTGTTTAACTTTGTTTCCTCTAGCCATGTTTACTTCCTTTAGGTTCTATATTTAGGTTTAGAATTTTAATGCATGGAGTGCGAATAAGAAAAAGAAAAGAAAGGAGAGTAGACAAAGTTTATTGAAACAACGTGTTTTATTAAAAAAGAAAGAAATCATTACATGCCCTTTTATTATGGAATCCCACAACCTCGGGCGGAAGTTGTGGGTACACAGACAAAAAATAAAGAAATTCGTGACAATAGAAACAAATCTCTAGCGGAAACCCCTATTCCGGTAGCCTTCCAACAACACTATCTCAAGGCCTTTACTCCTCATGCTTAAGGAGCGATTGCTTGTTGATGCTGCGCGTGTTGGTGCCAAATTTCAACCACCCGACATCTATAAGCTCCTGTACTCAAAGTTGCAAGGCCTTACACCGCTCCACAAAATGTTTTATGAAGCTCCTACATGGCAAGCTCCTTGTTCGAATTAGAAGAATTCTCAAGCTTAAACCAAGAGGATCTTCAAGGCCGAAACTAGCTTGAGAATCAATGATGATCCAATGATGCTAGCAACTTTGGCAAGAACTCCTAAAGCTCCAAAGAGGAAGGCTCAAGGAGATACAAAGGAGTGAGTTCTCCTTGGAAGAGAGAAAAGATGACTTTTGGTGGGGATTCAATTTTAGAAGAAATGAATCTCATAAATGGCAAAAGTGAAGAGTTACACGGACCTAAGTAATTTATAGGCTCTAGAAAATGTGCTTGAGAAGCTACTAGACCAAGAGTTAATATTAAACCATGGTATGGTTAATATTAACCCTTGGCTCCAAAGAGAATTCAAATTTGAATTTCAAATTTGAATTCTCCCTTGCTTCACAGCACATAATTCGGAACCCACATGGTGAGTGAATGTGCATGTGATTTAAGTTTCATTTAGAGTGGATTTGAATCACACCATGTGAACCTCCTCACATGGCCGGCCACATGGTTCAAATCCAACCAAAATGCACCTTAAATTACATGAAACTCAAACTCACATGTAATGAATCCTAAATGGCCTAAATACATGGCTAAAAATCAAACCTATCCTAAATGACCCAAAATACAAGGTCCAAGAAAGTACAAGCCCATTGGGCCTAACCTTATACTACTTGGGCTTTAGGTTATAGCCCAACTAAAAAGAACTATGGGCTTTTCTTTAGCACTGGCCCATTCTTCATGTATCCTCTTGGCCATTGCCCTAGTAGTTGGGCCCTTGGCCCATGGGCCTCCATCAATGTCCCAAGTACTCGGAGTGATAATCAAAACGCTCCTCAGGATTGTACCATGCAAAAAAGGGGGGGTTAAATCTTTTCAGCGGTGGAAGTCATACCTGTTGAGCTTAGGGGAGCCTGAACTTGATGAGATCAAGATCATCTCTGAAGCTTAAAAGAGTTTTGATGATCACAAATGTGTGTCAAGGACAACAACAAACAACAACAACTTAGAAGGCAAAAACAAAGTCAAAGAAAAGTGTTATGTAATAGGAATTAGTGTATAAATTGTTTTGAATGATTTTATTTGTTGTGTGTGTTGTGTGCATAAGCTAAATCTATATCTAAACTAATTAGAGAGTGGATAATGATGATGAGTTAAAGGGACTAACAAGTTATTTTGAGACTTAAAACGAAGTTTTGAAAACTAACTCAAAATAATCGATTATCATTAAATATAATCGATTATTCCAGCAACAGGCAAAATGGGATGCCTTGCTGCAATAATCGATTATCCCAGAAATGACTCTCTGGAATAATCGATTATCCAGCAAAATAATCGATTATATTGTTCTTGGTTGGTTTCCAAAAAACCTGAAGAACAAAATAATCGATTATTCTTTAAAATAATCGATTATCTGGTTCTGAAACTGTTATAAATAGTTTGAACATTTTGAAACTTCATAACAGAGTTAGAACTGAAAATCAAATTTGAAGAAGCGTTTTTGTGAAGTCTTTGTGACAATCTTGGAGAGTTTTCTTTGTGAATCCAAGAAGAAAAACGTTTGTGAAAAACTTTGAGAAAAGATCATCATCATCATCACATTCTTGAAAGGGGAAGATTAAGATTTGCTTCTGAATTCCAGGTGAATTCGTTCCTTAATTCTTTGTGAATACTTGTAAATCTTGAGAGAGTTTCTCAAGTGGTAAGGATTCTTGTAGTGGGTTTCTACAATGGGTGCTTTCTTGGGGTCAAGAAAGTGGTTATCTTGAATGTAGGAGTATATGCATGTGTGGTGTGCTTGTAAACCTTCTTCATTAAGATAGTGGAACAAATCTTGATCAGGTTCTGATTGAGGACTGGATGTAGGTCACATGTGGAGTGGCTGAACCAGGATAAAAGACTTGTGCAATCTTCTTCTACCCTTATCTTTTACTTTGAGTAATATCTTGATTGTACATTAAAGAAGATGATTCTTGATTAGCATGTGTGCATGAATAATGTTGATTTAAACTGAATAAAAGCATTACATATTGGTGTTAACTTTGAACCTCATTATTTTGTAATCAAGAAAGCATATAGAATTCATTCTTCTATAACAAGTCTATAAAGAAGCTTCATTCAAAATTCAGTCTTAGAAAAGTTTAAGTGAAATAAAGATCCTAAATACTCTGAAAATTTTAAAGTATCATAGAATCCAATTCACCCCCCTCTTGGATTATGCCATTTTTTTCTAACAATACCAACATCGAGGCTTCCAAGCTTTGGGGAAACAGCTCCGCATAGGTGGTGGGAATCTTGTCCATGACCTTTTCTTTCCACGACTCAGGTTGGGATGTGCGTCGATTCTTTGGGATGTCGGTCGCAATGGTGATAGCGTTGACCCCCTCCTCTTTTTTCTTCTCGTAGGACTTCTTAGAGTCGTAGCTTGCCCGGGCTTTTCCTATTCTCCCACTCTTCAAGCCCTGTTCGACCTTTTTGCCTATGGTTGTCGCCACCGGCCCAAACGGGCCTCGGCGGTCGCGAAGACGGTCGAGCTCGCTTTTATTTTAGTTTTGAAAATGTATTGGATTATTAGAACGACTTGTTCTCAAACTGAGACCTTGTCGATCTTATCCAATTTATTTATTAAATGTCTCACCAATCCATGTTAATCCCAAGCGGGACCCTCCATGGATTAGTGGTTTTCGTAGTAAAAGGGTTCGTGGAGTCGCCACCAATGTTTTACTCAAAACATTGGAAAAAGGGATAAGGCAATTGATTTTATAAATCAACTTCGGCCATTACAACCAGAGTTGGGTAAGGGAGTCGGTTACGCGTGGGGAAGGTGTTAGCACCCCACAACGCCCCTTTCGGGTTCCCTATGACAGATTATTTCTAAAAATAATAGTACAAAATTACTAAATTACCCCTATTTATTCTAAGCAATTATAAATTAACTATCTACATGATGACAGTTTAATATGCACACAGAAAGCAGTAAAAGAAGGGATTTTTAGAAAAGAAACCTCTTGAAGCGTGCTTTTTATATATCAAGTAAAACTGGGAAGCTTTTTGGCGTTCCCTCGCTCTACAAGCTCGCTCACTCCTTCCTAAAAAATAATTTTTGACTTGGAAATCCGATGGATTTCCCTTCGACTTAGTTCGAGACTCAAGCAAAATGCTCAGAACTCAAAAACTTCGTCGGATCAACTCTCCGAGTGATTTCTAGGCAAAGCACTGCTCAAAAAAACCCAGAATACTCAAGAAGAGGGTTAAAACTGTGTGTAAAAGTGTCCTATGACGTCAAAATGACGCCATATTTATAGGGAACAGGCGCAATACGGGCTATGGAATCAATACGGCCGTATTGAAATTTTTGAACTTCAATACGGCCGTATTGAGTTCAATACGGCCGTATTGAAATTCAGAAATTTCAATGCGCCCGTATTGAGTTCACTGCGGCTGTATTGAAGCTTCAATACGGCCGTATTGATTTCAGTACGACCGTATTGAAGTTTCAGAAACTTCAATACGCCGTATTGAGTTCACCGCGGCCGTGTTGAAGCTTCAATACGGCCGTATTAAGTTTAGTACGGCCGTATTGGGCTTCATTCCCTCCACTTCCTTATTTTAAGCTACTCTAAGACCTCTAAACCTACAGATAGCCATCCTATGGTCTTCTAGGAGTCCTTCTGGCTGACTTTCCTTCGATCTTTGAGGGTCTTCGAGTTTTATTTCTGACCCGGACAATTTTAGGGGTCTACAGCTGCCCCCCCTTTACTTAGTCGGACGGCCTTTTGGTGTACCGGCTGACAAGTAAAGGAGTTGACCCAATTGTCCGGGTGATGTGCCGACCTTCTGACTTGTAATGTCTTCCGGTGGAAAATTGTTGAGTAGCCTCTCCAGGTGAGTGCATACCTCGGCGCTTCTGACATCCTCGGCAGCTGAGTTTACCCTCTCCAGGGTCAACTTCACTCGACGCCCGAGCCGGAAGTTGAACACCGACGTACCTCTGGCGACGCTGGTGATTGAGTACCGTCTCTCCAGACCTAGCCTCACTCGACGCCCGAGCCGGAAGCTAGACACCAATGTGTTAACATCACACTGATGATTAAGTATTGCCTCTCCAGGCCCAACCTCACTCGCCGCCCGAGCCGGAAGTTGGACACCAACGCACCTCTGATGACGCTGATGGTTGAGTACCGTCTCTCCAGACCTAGCCTCACTCGACGCCCGAGCCGGAAGCTAGACACCAATGTGTTAACATCACACTGATGATTAAGTATTGCCTCTCCAGGCCCAACCTCACTCGCCGCCCGAGCCGGAAGTTGGACACCAACGCACCTCTGATGACGCTGATGGTTGAGTACCGTCTCTCCAGACCTAGCCTCACTCGACGCCCGAGCCGGAAGCTAGACACCAGTGTGTTAACATCACCCTGATGATTGAGTACCGCCTCTCCAGGCTCTGCCGCTTAACATTTGGCAGTTGAGTTTGCCCTCTCCAGGGTCTGCGTCTTAACATCGGCAGGTGAGTTTACCCTCTCCAGGGACTGCGTCTGTGTCTTCTGATCACTTCGGCAATGCGAGTTTACCCTCTCCAGGGATTTGAGATGATTTTTGTCTCCACAGTCCACTATGCTGCTTCGACAGTTTTTTCTGATTTTGTGCCGCTGAGGGCTGGATAACGCAGGGATCCGTCTAGGGGATGTGCAGTCATTCATAGGTTCCTGTGCCCCAACTTGCATTGCATTGTTGGTACCCATGGGGAATTTCTGAATCCTTGGGGTGTGGACACAGATGCTCTCTCTTTGAGTTGAGCGATGCCTTATGTTTGGCTGACGTCCTTTGACGTTGGTGGAGTATCCCGGTTGTCCTTATTCGGGTGACTCTTTTCAATTTTCTGATTTTGTAGCCTCTGTGTAGGCTATTATCTACTAGGGAATTCTGTCATTCATTTCTTGACTGGCCTCTTCTGTTAGGCAGATAATCTTGATGTTCGGTGCTTGGCTGGATGCCGCATTCCGCTTGGGGAATATTTATTGAGATTTTTTTATTTTTTCTCCTTTTGTAGGGATGCCTCTTGAGTAGGCGATTGGGGATTTGGGGATCTTGTGTATCCCAGAGTATTATTTAGGAAGCCTCTGCAGGCTTAGTCTCACTCAACGCTTGAGTCGGAGAGTTATCTTCCATTGAAGAAGTTTTAAAGTCCTTTGACTTGAATATACTGCTTGGATGATCATACTTCCATTGGAGATTTTGACGATCTTGCTTGATAGCTCTTGCTGGGGATTTTGAATCCAAGAGCATGAGTTGAGGTTCCCTCTGGGGAGTATTATTTCTGCGAGCCTCTCCAGGCTCAATTATTCTGTTTACTGAGGAGTATTGTTTCGGCAAGCCTCTCCAGGCTCAGTTATTCTGTACAAACTGATGAGTATTGTTTCGGCAAGCCTCTCCAGGCTCGGTTATTCTGCGGGAGTATTATTTCGGCAAGCCTCTCCAGGCTCAGTTATTCTGTGCAATCTTTTTGTTGGATTTTCTATATCCTTGCCTTTTTCATTTTCGGCTTTTTCTGTATTTTGCCTTTTTTTATGTTTTTGGCTTTTGCTGTACAGAATTTAAATTGCTAGAGAATTTAAAATCAAACAGTGGAAATTTTCATTAAATAGAAAATAAGTTTGTACGAGAGAAATCAAAAGAAATCAAAAGATGGGACACAGCCCAAACAAACTAAATACATAAAAATTAAAGGAAGCAATCCGGTCTTCACTCATCGGCCGGCGGATCCTGAGGAGGAGTGGGGTAGTGGCTATGGAGCCAGACTGAGAGGTTGTCGAAACCCTGCACCAAGCTGTCTAGTCGAGTATCGGTACTCTGCTGCCATGTACCGACACTATGCTGAAAAGCATCGAATCGCGTGTCGATGCTCTGCTGAAAAGCATCGAATCGCGTGTCAATGCTTTGCTGCAGTGTGTCGAAGCGGGCGTCAAAGTATCCCCTGTCCGACCGTGATGTGCTAGCCTCTGGCTGCGGGGCGTCGCCTCCCTCAAAGTCGAGGTTGTTGAGGAGGTCGTCGAAGGTCTCGAGGCCATCTACTCGCACAAACCCCCCTCCTGGCGATCTAGCGATGATCTTCATGTTAATCAGGGTGGAGGCACCAATCAGCTTCGGCGCCAATGCCCCTGGCTCTGCACCATCGGGACATCCCCATGTCTCCGCCAGCTGTGAGAGGAGTGGGGCAACCAAGATGTACCCCTGTCTGGACTCTCCTCCCTCTCGTACCCCAAGCTTCTTCACGTGCTCGAGGAAGAAATATCCAGGATTGGCCTTCCGGCCGGTGGCCATGCAATATAAGGCCAGCAGATCCGGCCGTGTAATCGACTCCGGACTCTTGGACCTGCCATGAATAGTACTGGTGAGGATCTTGTGACAGATCCTAAGAGCAGTCGGGAGCCGGGAGCCCTTCACCCCTGAATGATAATCCCGTCGGCCAGTGAGCAAACTCCACATCTCAACCGGAGTCCACTGATCAGGCCACTCGCATATGGCATCTCGGAATGCCAGCTGATCAGTGCGGCTGAAAAACCCTGCCTGGACGTTGAACTCGTCCAACGTCAGCGAGCGGTATCCTTCATTCATCCAGAAATCCACCGCGCAAACATCCTCCCCATAGCTGTTAGTCGACTCCGTGACGCCGACTGTAGCCAAGAACTCCTTCGTGGCCGTCAAATATAGCTGGGATGGTGGATTAAGGACAAATCCCCATCCTATGGCGTCGAAGTAGCTCCTGACATCATTCTCCAAGCCCACTGCTCGGAGAAGCTCAAAGTCGAGCACCCTTGACGGCTCGATGGTGAACGTCTCTATAAGCTGTAGCCGGTCCCGGTGTCGATCTGTCATTACACGTCTGGCCGGGGCTCTCTGCCTTTTGCGAGAAGATTCTGCCATTTCTGATAATCTTTGTAGGAATGCACTCATAAGCAAGGAATGTGGAGAATGAAGAAAGGTATGCAAAATGAGGGAGGGGAGGTATTATTTATAGGCAAAATTCCGCCAATACGGCCCGTATTGGATTCAATACGGCCGTATTGGCCTTTCCATTGATGTACAAAGTTTACAATCAATATGGACCGTATTGGATTCAATACGACCGTATTGGGGTTCAGTACGGGCGTACTGGATTTTAATACGCCCGTATTGGAGTTGAAACGTTGTACTTAACGTTAACTCCAATACGACCGTATTAATACCAATACGGGCGTATTGGATTTTTCTGATTTTTGATTTTTGATTTTTGATTTTTGATTTTTTTTTTTTTTTTTTTTTAAATATAAACAGAGAATAAGTGATCTTCTAGTACACCTATCATCTGTATGCATGTATGCAAATGAGATGCACCTAATTCTATTTGATTCAGTTTTTCAAAAGAATTAATCGATGCGTTCTTTGTTTGGATCTTGCCATTCCTCCAGACAGACTGTGCTTTGCCGATTTCTGTAACCGAGGAACGATGCGTATTTGATTTTTGGTGTTATCAACCAAATGATTCTCCCTTCCTTTAGAAGATGTGTCAACCCTCCTATTGACCACTATATCTCCATGTTTCCACTTAGATTATTCAAAAATCTTTGGGACAAGGGAGAAGAGAAGGAAAGGATATATGTTTTCAAAAGTTTGTGTTTTAGAGGGGATTATTTTATTTTCGAAAAATGGATTTTGAAAGAATGGCTGGCCAATGGTAGGCTCAAGTGTTTAGGTTAGTTTGATTAAACACTTATGAAGTTAAACACATCTTTGTTATTAATGATTGTGCTTTGACAACTTGGATAGCTTTTCTTGAGCCCCCCTTGTTGAATTCGATTGATGGTACCATCATGGATTTATTATTATTCTTTTTCTTTTTGATGGCCCTTACTTTTGCCTAAAACACCCATTTGTGGTGTCTTAGCGGGCTTTTTCTTTTTGTTTATTATTTTGTAACCCTAATTTTTGCCTAGGTCACCCTTTTGTGGGATTCCTAGCGGGTCTTTTGCTCTTATTTTGCGCAGCCCCCTTTTTGGGTTTCCTGCCGAGTTTTTTTTTTTTTTTTTTTATATTTTTTAGGATTTCTTTTTATCCATGATGGCACTTATTGAAGCTAAGAAAAGGTGCTCCAAGTTGTCGTGCACACTTCCACGCAAAATGATGTGGGTTTATTTTTTTAAGACGATTTTAACCTCATTCATGTTTATTCAAACAGGGTTAAATAACGCGGTCTAGAATTTTATTGCAAGCGAGAAAAGAAGCAATAAGAAATAATAATGAATGATTTTATTATAATCATAGTGGAAACATGTGCCCTATCGAGGCTCGGGGGTCGGGCTGTCCCCGAGGAGTGATCTCTAATAGTCATCAGGTTTACACATCCCTATTAGAAGGAAAAGAACACTTGATGACGACAGCTGGCCTTGACGTTTGTGAACCAGCCTTCTTAAAGATCTGGCTTAAAGAACGTCGAGAAGGATCTTGATTCCTCTTCGTCCTTTGATCTTTGCTAGGGTTGTATCCTAACCCTTGTTTCCCCGGATTGTCCTTGATAATAGGTAGCTCCGGGATCCCTTGGGAGTCCTTACCTAATCCTTGTCCTGGCAAGTATCCGTTCTTTGTGAGCATATGAGCTACCTTCTTCATTTCTCGGGGAAATATCTCAACATTGGCGATTTCCAATGCTTGGAAGGCGGTTTCCAAAGCTTCCTCTGCTGCATCCACATAAGGTATGTTGGATGGCTTACTGATGAGTATGTCATCTTCAGCTTGCACGGTCACCAGTTTGTCACCCACGATGAACTTGACTTTCTGGTGGAGCGTAGAGGGTACAGCTTTCGCATCATGAATCCAAGGTCGGCCGAGGAGACAGCTGTATGCAGGAGTAATGTCCATTATTTGAAATTCGACGTTAAAGATAGTGGGTCCGATTTGGATTGGAAGACTGACTTCTCCCACCACTTCTCTTTTAGAGCCGTCGAAAGCTCGAACGATCATGTTGCTTGGGCGCATTTGGACTCCCTTGATTTCCATCTGATCGAACGTTCTTTTTGGCATCACGTTCAAGGAAGATCCATTATCCACCAAGACCTTCGCGATGTGATACTCCTTGCACTTTACAGAGATATGCAAGGGCTTGTTATGGTGCGGTCCCTCGGTGGGGATCTCTTCATCTGTGAAGGTGAGGTGATCATTAGCCGTGATGTGACTAACAATCCCCTCAAATTTGTCTTGGGATATGGTGTGTGATACATACGCCTCGTTCAAGACTTTCAACAGAGCTTGCCGATGCGGTTCGGAGCTTAGGATCAACGACAACAAAGTGATCTTCGCTGGTGTCTTGTGAAGTTGATCCACAATGGAGTACTCGCTCTGTCTGATGAATTTTAACAGCTCATCAGTCTCCTCCTCGGATTCTTTTTCCTCGGTTTTATCTTTTCCTTTTTCTTTATTCTTGGGAGCTTTATCATGAAGATCTTCGGGAGTGTAGATCCTGCCACTCCTAGTCATGCCCCCAAGTCCAGCGATATTGGAGATATCACTGTCGGCAGAAGTATGGATGTCGTATATCCATGGCACAGCCTTATTCGATTCGTAAGGGAAAGGTCTTGGAGCGACAATCCTTAACGGCGTGGGACCTTCCCCTTTTTCTGTCTTGATTACCAACAACGGCGTCGTCGTGTGTTCGCTTTGCGCAGTTGTTGGTTTGCATTTTATCACAAATGGCGTGCGATCCATTCTGAACATACGCATCGATTAATTCTTTCCTTTTATTAATCTTTATTATTAATTACCAGGAGAGATAAATGCAAAATGAATGACTAATGAGATGCAAAGGCAATAAATCTCAAAAAATACGATTTTATTCATTAAAGAAAGTGTACAACTTTTATACAATGCTTTGAAGCAATTTTTTACAATAAGAGAAAAGCCGGTAAAAACCCACAGGCGGGTTCATATTTCTTTGCCATTCATCTTCGGCTTCCTCGACATGACGACCCATTGCTTCAATCTGCGTATGGACCGCTTGGCTCATATCGTCACTGATTTTCTGAGCCTCCTTCGCTTTCTGAGTATAGTAGTTGATCATGGCCTGTAGCTCATTAAGCTCGTCTTCGGCTCGATCCTTCTCCTCTTGGAGTTTGGCCATTTGTGCCAATCCTTCCCTTTCCTTTCTGCGGAAATCGGAAAGGTTTGCGGCTTGTCGTTGAGCGACTTCCCGCCATTGCTGTGCGTCGGATCGAGTCAGAAACAAATCATCTTGCATGTTCTTGATCAACTGTGCCTGCTTTGCATGCTCGGCTTCAAGGCGTGCTATCTTCACATTGACTTCTTGGAGTTGACTACTCGGTTCAACCTTTGGCATTTTGGATGCCCGAGTAGTCTCCTGGTTGAGGTTAGCACACTCATCCTTGAGCCGCTCTATCTCATGGTCCTTCTTCTTGCATTGCCTTTGAAGACCATCAATGGTGAAACTGGATTCTTCGTTTTTCTCTTCAAGAACTCTCATCTGAGCTCCCATGATTTCCAGTTTCTTGGTCAAGGCGTCGACCTGTTCTTGCAACATCCTCCTTGTAGTCGTGGTTGCACAAGAGGTGGATGGTTGTGACACCCCCCTCTCATTCCTCCATTTCTCGTAATCAATGGAAACGGACACCCGAGGCTTTTCAAGCTCGAGATCTCCCTCATAGGTTGGTCTCTCCCACGCTCTTATAACAGCGTGCATATCTCTCTGATGCTCGGGATCGAAAGAGAAACACAACCCTCCCAGCTCCTCTATGGTAGGAATGATTTGGGTCCTCATTAGTTGCCTCATAACCAATTTAGGTGAGTAGGTTATGCAACCTCTGAGGCCCATCAACGGTATGCTCGAATAACTGCCGCATCTTGTCAATACATGGCTCGGACGGAACCAAGGGCAAACCCACGTGAAGTGCTCGATACTCCACTGTTCCATCTCATCCTTCCACTCGGAAGCATATCGGCGGCAGACGGGGATCTTTGAGAAGCTTCTCAACGGATCGGGCAAGGTCCCCATGTGACTAGAGGCGTAGAAATGTGTGATGCCCCACACATATAACAAGGAGGTGCAGCATCGGATGATCTTCCCTTGCTTCTGTTGAGATAGATGAACAGACAGCAAGGTGTCGGCAAGAATAACGGGCACGGGACTCTTCATATGCACGTCCCAAGCAAAGAAAGCGTCCATCGCAGCATGGTCCACTGTGTTAGCGTGAAAGGGGAATAGGATCGTCCCAAACACGGCTAACGCAAGAGTCTTGTTGAAAGCTAACCAATCTCCCTCACCAGCCAAGGAAGAAAGGTGGTCTTCGATCATAGCAAGCTTCCAACCCTTGATACTGCCGTTCCCTACTAAGGCAGCTGATCGTAGTGGTAGTTTGACCTGAGTGGCTACTCTCTCTACGGCCACATGGTTCCCCTGAAAAAGGTAGACCCCAGCTGATTTAGGCCACCGTAACATGAGCTCGTACTCCTCTAGAGTAGGAACCAGGTCAAACTGGGGGAACTCAAAACAGTGCAGATCGGGACTCCAGAAGTGAACCAATGCCCTCAGAAAAGCTGGATCCACACAAATCCTCATCAAATCGAGAACTCGCCCATAAGATTTCTCAAACTCGACGCGAGCCTCTCTTGACATCAAGGTACAGAGGTGATCCAACCTCTCAGCACGGTATAATAGGAAGTCCACTTTCTTTAATGGCCTTTGCACCTCCCTAGACCTCTCCATAATCTACAATACAATGCATGATATGAGATGATGGCGATGAATATGCATGCATAGTGTTTATTCAACTAAGCATTATCATGTTTTCGGGATATTCCTAAGATGATGCATGATATTGCTTGGTTTGGATAAATACGTATTTTTTTCTTTTTGAGTATTTTGTATTTTTGTATATTTTGGGTGAAACGGGAAACTACCTGTATGAATGCAATGGAGGCAGATGTTAACACCATGTACTAGAAAATCTTTATTTCTATTTATTCTTATTTTTTATTGTAAACAAGAATGTTGTATGTTTAAAAGGTGCAAATATATGCTCATACAATGTCACATAAAAAAATGCACAAACAATTCACTCATCCACGAACAGTCACGAGCGAATCACGAGGTAGGGGTATCCTGCAGAAATGGTGCATATTCAAGGTGGTTCTAACTGTTCTCACCAGTCCAAGGCCCCCAAGGTGCCCCCATTATAGGGACCCAATTCCTCTCATCGTAGGTCGATGGAAAGCTCCAACGCACCGTCGGACTCAAGTTCATGGTTATCACCTTGAGTGATGTTTTCCGACAACGGTCTACGGGCACCTATAGACCCATTCGACAACCGGCCGTACTAACATCCACTCCCTATGGTTAATCACTCATGCCCCCGGGTATAGAGGGAACTGTTGTGTGCAAAGGTTTGTGTGCAGTTTTTATTTCAAACAATTGCGGAATTTAAACATACAACAGTTATTTAAAGCCAAATAGATAAACATGTTATCATACAAGTGAAGGGGTAATGAAGTAATTTTAACTATTATTTGTTAAAATAATCTGTCACTAAATGGGACTGACTCTCAAGGCTTCCCTAGTGGAGTCGCCATCTGTCGCCACCGGCCCAAACGGGCCTCGGCGGTCGCGAAGACGGTCGAGCTCGCTTTTATTTTAGTTTTGAAAATGTATTGGATTATTAGAACGACTTGTTCTCAAACTGAGACCTTGTCGATCTTATCCAATTTATTTATTAAATGTCTCACCAATCCATGTTAATCCCAAGCGGGACCCTCATGGATTAGTGGTTTTCGTAGTAAAAGGGTTCGTGGAGTCGCCACCAATGTTTTACTCAAAACATTGGAGAAAGGGATAAGGCAATTGATTTTATAAATCAACTTCGGCCATTACAACCAGAGTTGGGTAAGGGAGTCGGTTACGCGTGGGGAAGGTGTTTGCACCCCACAACGCCCCTTTCGGGTTCCCTATGACAGATTATTTCTAAAAATAATAGTACAAAATTACTAAATTACCCCTATTTATTCTAAGCAATTATAAATTAACTATCTACATGATGACAGTTTAATATGCACACAGAAAGCAGTAAAAGAAGGGATTTTTAGAAAAGAAACCTCTTGAAGCGTGCTTTTTATATATCAAGTAAAACTGGGAAGCTTTTTGGCGTTCCCTCGCTCTACAAGCTCGCTCACTCCTTCCTAAAAAATAATTTTTGACTTGGAAATCCGATGGATTTCCCTTCGACTTAGTTCGAGACTCAAGCAAAATGCTCAGAACTCAAAAACTTCGTCGGATCAACTCTCCGAGTGATTTCTAGGCAGAGCACTGCTCAAAAAAACCCAGAATACTCAAGAAGAGGGTTAAAACTGTGTGTAAAAGTGTCCTATGACGTCAAAATGACGCCATATTTATAGGGAACAGGCGCAATACGGGCTATGGAATCAATACGGCCGTATTGAAATTTTTGAACTTCAATACGGCCGTATTGAGTTCAATACGGCCGTATTGAAATTCAGAAATTTCAATGCGCCCGTATTGAGTTCACTGCGGCTGTATTGAAGCTTCAATACGGCCGTATTGATTTCAGTACGACCGTATTGAAGTTTCAGAAACTTCAATACGCCGTATTGAGTTCACCGCGGCCGTGTTGAAGCTTCAATACGGCCGTATTAAGTTTAGTACGGCCGTATTGGGCTTCATTCCCTCCACTTCCTTATTTTAAGCTACTCTAAGACCTCTAAACCTATAGATAGCCATCCTATGGTCTTCTAGGAGTCCTTCTGGCTGACTTTCCTTCGATCTTTGAGGGTCTTCGAGTTTTATTTCCGACCCGGACAATTTTAGGGGTCTACAATGGTGACTATATCAAAGAACAAGGTCAAGGTGTTCCCTATCATCTTATCATAATAGGGTCCGTTAAAAGAGTTGATGAACAGTGTCACCATCTCTTTGTCGAAGGGTGAGGGCTCTACTTGTGGGGCTTACTCTCACCACCTCTGAGCGTATGCTTCGAAAAGCTCATCCTCTTTCTTGCTCAGACCCTACAAGTTAGATCTATCGGGGACAAGGTCGATGTTATACTTATAACAACGAAGGAAAGCATCAACGAGCTGCTTTCATGTCTGAATCTTCCCTCCTTCCAACTAAATGTACTAGTTGAGGGCCGCGTCCAATAAGCTTTCCTGAAATTAATGTATCAGGAGCATGTCGTTATTTACGTGGGCGGGCATCTTTCAGTAGTACATTGTCAGATGTCTCTTGGGACAATTGGACCCGGTGTACTTTTGGAAGTCGAGGCTTTTGAACTTAGTCGAGAATTAGATGTTTTGCACCAAAGACTATTAGAAAAGAATGGCTCAATCCAAGAGGGGGGTGAATTGGAGTCTATGACACTTAAAATTTTTTCAGAGTTCTAAGGATCTTTATTTCAACTTAAACTTTTCTAATATGAATTCTCAAAAAAGTTCCTTGAAAGACTTGCCAATGGGAATGAGTCCTATATGCTTTCTTGATTAATCAACAACTTATATGCAATACTTTGGTTCAGTTTAAATGTTATGCATACAAACATATTAATCAAGATCAGCCAATTTAACACTCAACCAAAATTTTTCTCAATGTAAAAGATAAGAGTGAGAAAGAAGAATGCACAAGTATTTTATCCTGGTTCAGCCACTCTACATGTGACGTACATCCAGTCCTCAATCATAACTTGATCAAGATTTGTTCCACTATCCCAATGAAGAAGTTTTACAAGCATACCACACATGCATATACTCTTACATTCAAGATAACCACTTTCTTGCCCCCAAGAAAACACTTCTTGTAGAAACCCACTACAAGAATTCCTTACCACTTGAGACACCTACTGATGGAATAACACTAAGGCCAAGAAGACCAAGAGGTGATATATTGAAGGAGGCTAGAGGAATGGGTTAGTGTTGAAAAACCATAGGAGGAGTAAGCCTACTTTTGGGCCTTAGCTCCTATGTTTTTATAGCATTTATTTTTATGCCTATTTTGCCTTGTCTTTAATTTCCTATTTTACCCTTGTATTTTGGGGTATCTTAGACATAGGATCTATTTTACTTGTATTTTCAATTTTACCCTTATATTTTGGGGTATTTTAGTCATAGGATTTATTTTCTTTTATATTTCTCATTTTACCCTTGTATTATGGGGTGCTTTAGATCATAGGTTTTTATTTTTGGGCTAAGGTATTTGATTAGGGTGGGAACAAAACCTAAACATATTTTTTGTGGCTCTTGGACCTATTTTTGGTGTTAGAAAGGCTTAGGCCCAAGTGGAGGGCAAAGGTTGCATGGTCTTATCATGCACCTAGATGTAGCCTAACTAATCCCAAAGATTCCATCCTTGGCCACCAAGTTGCATCTAGGGTTCATTTTCATTTCATTTGGTGTGCATTTGGATTGTGAATTTCGTCCATGCACTCTCCAAATGCAACCCTAGATGCCTCCCACTCTTATAAATACCCTAGGCTATGCATCATGTAAATACTTTGGAATATATGAATTTGAGTGAGCATTTTTGCCTCAAATCCTTTCCTTAGTCACTAGGTCTACACGGCCTACCTCTCCTATCTCCTCCCTAGAGTAAGTTTAGGGTTACCTTGAGTGGCCTTCATCTCCACTTGGTGAAGAGAGCCAACTAAAACACCCAAAAACACCATCCTCCCAACCTTTCTCCTATTCGCCCAAGACTCCACCTTTCACGCCCACCATCACATAGCCTCACCCTTGAAGGAACGTCCAGCCTCTAAGGTCACCATCTTGGCCTTGGAAAGGAGCTCCTCTTCACCATTGAACGTTTGATCATCCCCTTGGTGGAAGGAGTTCATCATTTGGTATCAGAGCTTAGGTTATCTTCAAGGGTAACTAGCTTCCTTTCCATTTCTTTGAGTCTTGATTTGTGTCATCTTTGAGTTCATTATCATCCATGAAAACCTTGTTAAAAATGTCTCCTTATGTTGCTCCATGGTTCATTGCTTATTCATGAGCCTCCTTTTGTGCTTTAGGTTTTCTTGAGTTTTAGGTTCTTGTGTGCCATTTTTGTATTTACTCTTGTTGCTGGAAAAATATATTATGAACATCAAGAACATGTCTTCCATCTCTTTTTGATCTTTTTACCTTTAAAGTTTTGTCAAAAGTTGTGTTTATCTCACCCATCAAAAAAAAAAAATCGATATGTATGATGCACCCATTTAATGTATGAGAAAAATGAAAATATTTGATGTATGTGCTTTTCCATGAGGTGGCTGAAAATTTACTGCACCATTTAGAAGTCATTCATGCATGTTGATTAGTCCTTGGCATGCTCCAAATTTGTGTTGAAATCTATGTGTTATTTCCTTCCTACACATACATGATTGGCCACCTTTCCATGCACATCATTACATGATTATTCTTTTGTCCTTTTATGCACATGTGTGAGTGATAAGTTTTGTGTGTGAGTGCTGGAATCTTTGAAAAAAATCTGCACCAAAAAGAAAATAGTACAAGACACACTCCACTCACAAAATGCTTCTATACCCACTCATGTGTTGCCACTTGTCTCTCTATTTTTGACTCCTTATATGTGCTGAATTTTTAATCACCCACAAGTGTAAAAACCAAGCAACATTTAAAAAGAAAATATAAGAAAAATTTGGACAAAAATATTGAAAAAAAAAAACGTGACCAAAAAAGCCAAAAGAAAATAAAAGAAAACAAAAGGATTTGTTGCTAGACTTGTGGACATTGACCTAATTACCCTTGCACATTGGAGTTGGACTTGGACTGAATTTTTGGACCTTATTGGACCCTCTTTGAGACACAAAACCGTGGCTGGACCTTTACCAAAAATGACTTAAGTTTACAATTGCAAAACCTTTAAAGACTTATTCCATTCTAGTGCCATTCTAGAATTTTCTCTTTTGAGTGCTAGCCTTTTTAATGTGTCTTAATTTTTTCTTGTCTTCCTTGAAATTCTTATGTTTGTCTCATTAATCTCTCTTTGAGTTTATCTTTTTAATTGAGCTTTTTCAGTTTTTATTCCTTTGTCCTCCTTCTTGTTCTTGGTTGGTTTGTTGTCTTTGAGTGTAGGTTAAGTACTATCTCCAAGATACCCTTAGCAAAATTTTATTTGGGGGATTGAGTGGAGACTAAATCCGTGAGGTCCCAAGTGCTTTGGAGAAGGATATCATATCTCAAAGAGTGCAAACACCAAAGGAGAGGACTAACTTTGTTTGTTCCTTGTGAAGGGGAGCCAAATTGGAGGAGTTGAAGACTTGAAAAGTTTGTTTTCCTAATTGTTTCTTTCTTGTGAATTTTCGGCATTTTGTATTTTGGCCTTTTTTTTATTTTTATTTTTTTATCTTGGTTTGTAATTGGCCATTTTTTAAACCTCTTCATTTTGGTTTTAGTTCGTGTTGTTGAAGGTGATTTGAAAACCTTCACCTAGGACTTCGACTAGTATATGCTTTAAGTGTTTTTCTTTTGCATGTTTTAAAGCTTTTAGTAGTATAATTGCTTAGGACTTTATTTTTGATTCAACTTCCGTTTAGAAGGCTTGTTTTTGCCTACTAGGGGGAACGTGCACACACATAGAAGGAGGGTTGAATGTGTGTGAACGAAGGAATTTTAAAACCTTTTTCGCAAGGAGACTCTTTTTTGTCTAGTAAAAATATTATTTTGAACACTTTCAAAACTGTGCAAGGTTGGCTCAACAAGAGTATTTTGCTTTTGAGATTTTATCGTCTGCAAAAGAAAAAATGTTTCTTAAAATAATAAGTTAAGCAAGTGTATTTTCCGTTTAAAGATAGTTGCAGTGAAAAATAAGTAGTGGACGAGATTTTCAGTATGATATATCAACTAAACAAAATTTGTGTCTGAGAAGTAGATAAAAAGTGAAGAGTGTTATACTGGTTCGCTCGACCTGAGCTACGTCCAGTCTCCTTCAACCGAAGGGTTCCACTAATCACAACGGATTACAAGTATTATCAACCACTTCTGGTTCGCTAACTTCACTTGTCAACGCTAGTATTCTTAAACCACTTCTGGTTCCCCAAGTATTATCAACCACTCCTGATTCGCCAACTTCGCTCGTCAGCTCTAGTATTCTTAAACCCCTTATGGTTTCCCAAGTATTATCAATCACTCTTGGTTCGCCAACATCACTCGTCAGCACTAATATTCTTAAACCACTTCTAGTTCACCAAGTATTCTTTTAACTAGCCTCTTCAGGCTTTACAACAGATAGATGTTTTAAGTATGTGTATAACTCTTATAGAAAGGATAGGATGGTTTCTACACTCGCTAAGTTATGCAACCTTAGTTTTACAAAGATATGTGTTTTGAGTGTGTGTATTACTCTCAGTGAAAGGATAGGATAGTCTCAACAATCACTAAGATAAGTTGTCTTAGATTTACACAAATATACAAGACTGTATAGAAAGAGATGTAAGTTTGCTTTTACGTTCACTTTTTCTTATTGCTTTTCTTCTCTACTTCCTTCTCTTGTTTGGTCTTGATATTTATAGCCTCGTGATAAATCTGCCCGTTGTTTAAATTTGGACGTGTCAGCAGAGCTTCCAGTTGGCGTAGATAGTAGTTCGTTCATGGCCATATAGATCTTTCATTTAATGCATTTGATCTTGCATTAAATGTTTTACTTACTGAATCTGTGTTACGTGAAGTCTTTTGTGTAGTTTGTTCACTTCTATGTCTGACTTCAATCATAAACTAGGTCTTTTTGTTCTCTCTCTATCAGTGTAGCTGTAGAGGCGTTGTCTTTTTCTGAAAAGTAGGTGTACTTTCTCTAACATACGCATGTTTTTACTTGCGGATACGCGCTTGTCTATCTTTCTTCTTTCTTTTCACAAATTTGATGACTTCGTGTGCTCTTCTATGAGTGTAGATGATATTTGATATCTCTTGTTGTAAATAGTGGACTTTAGACGCTTTTTAGTATTTTTTTGTCTACGTCTGGTAATGCATATCAAATTTAAGTCTCCGTCTGAGAAGTAGACTTTGACTTTTCCTTCTGTCTGGTCAGTTGTGAAGATGGAAGCCTTTAATTCCATCTAGAACGTTTCTTCGTCTTGTGTTATCCATCGTCTGATACTTTGTTGACCTTCGTCTGGTTGACCATTAAGCTTCATCTGATGTCTATACGGACTTCATCTAGTGCTTAACCAAATTTTGTCTTGTTCTTGATTTAGCCTTGTTTGATACTTATTTTGTCCTTGCATCTGATACTTCAAGACTTCGACTAGTAGTACGCCTTTTCTTGTATTTGTTGTATTTTCGTTTGGCTTTTGATCATCATCGTCTGATACAGCTCACCCAGGCTTCGTTTGGTTTGACCATAGTATGTGTAATAACACGTACTTCATATTTTAGTTTTGCCTATTCTTATATTTATCTGAAACACTAAGACACATGTTAGAAATAATAATATGTATTATATTTGTCATGTTCAAAACCTTGTCGGGAATTGCTTCATTTGACTTAACATAGCCCATTCCTCTTTGATCCTTCAAAGTGTCACATTTTTCCCTCCTAGGCATGATTCTATCATCAAGTTAAACCATGGTACAGTTTACTTGTCTCCCAGGCACGCCAAATTTGAATTCAAAATCAAATTTGGTGCAAAATCATGCTTACCCATGTGCAACCATGTGCTCATGCTTCTAGGAAGTTAGTGATGGAATAGCACTAAGGCCAAGAAGTCCAAGAGGTGATGTATTGAAGGAAGCAAAAGGAATGGGTTAGTGTTGAAAAACCATAGGAGGAGTGAGGCCTCTTTTGGACCTTAGCTCCTAAGTTTTTATTAGCATAGCATTTATTTTTATTCCTATTTTGCCCTTGTCTTTGATTTTCCATTTTTACCCTTGTATTTTGGGGTATCTAGACATAGGATCTATTTTACTTGTATTTCCAATTTTATCCTTGTATTTTGGGGTATTTTAGTCATAGGATTTATTTTTTTGGGCTAAGGTATTTGATTAGGGTGGGAACAAAACCTAGACATATTTTTTGTGGCTCTTGGACCTATTTTTGGTGTTAGAAAGGCTTAGGCCCAAGTGGAGGGAAAAGGTTGCATGGTCTTATCATGCACCTAGATATAGCCTAACTAATCCCAAAGATTCCATCCTTGGCCACCAAGTTGCATCTAGGGTTCATTTGCATTTCATTTGGTGTGCATTTGGCTTATGAATTTCGTCCATGTACTCTCCGAATGCAACCCTAGATGCCTCCCACTCCTATAAATACCCTAGGCTATGCATCATGTAAATACTTTGGAATATATGAATTTGAGTGAGCATTTTTGCCTCAAATCCTCTCCTTAGTCACTAGGTCTACATGGCCTACCTCTCCTATCTCCTCCCTAGAGTGAGTTTAGGGTTCCCTTGAGTGGCCTTCATCCCCACTTGATGAAGAGAGCCAACTAGAACACCCAAAAACACCATCCTCCCAACCTTTCTCCTATTCGCCCAAGACTCCACCCTTCACACCCACCGTTACTTAGCCTTACCCTTGAAGGAACGTCCACGCTCTAAGGTCACCATTTTGGCCTTGGCAAGGAGCTCCTCTTCACCATTGAATGTTTTGATCATTCCCTTTGGTGGAAGGAGTCCATCAGTTAGGCTATTGCATTTAGGTGTAATTTAGAAGGCATTTTAAGGTGAAATTGGATCATGCCATGTGCGCCACCCTTAGTCAGCTACATCATGTCCAAATGCACTTCAAATGGATCCTAAATCATACTAAAATGTATAGGCTACTTCTAATTAGGCTTACAACCTATCTAATGGCTCAAATACATGGCCAAAGAATCCTAACTAAGCTAGCCCAAAATACAAGGCTTAACGAAAATACAAGATACAAATAAAAGCGTTATTAGGGAGGTTTGGGCTTAGAATCATGTAATAGCCCAACAAAATATAAATGTGGGCCTACCTCCCTCTAAACTAGCCAATCCCTCTTGGAATCTCCTTGCCATGGCCCTTGGCCCATGCTCTTCCATCATAGCACAAAGACCGCACTTATTACCCCGATGCTACCATGTATTCTACACTTTGTAGAATTATGAACCTCACGATCTAGATTTTTCCAAACCCATCCAAACTCATCCACATGTTCCTATTCTCATTTTATTTGGTTAATTAGATTAGAATTATTCAAAATACAGAACAACCACCACACATCAAAAGACTCCAATTGATTTATTTAAGTCAAGACCCTTAATATCATATCCCTATCCCTCAAACATTACAATTCATCATAATACTAATAAAATCAAATTTCAAGAATGAATTTACCAAGAGACAACACAACACTACAACAATAGATTTCATACATAGATATCCAAAAAAAATTAGTTAAAAACCTAAAAGGCTTAGGGACAACTTCATTACCCTTTCCCCTTATATGCACCCATGGATGCGACCATCTCGCTCTCATTTACCTCGAGTGACGATTCCTTAGTACAAACGCTTTTTCTACAACCTCATCCGCTACTTCACACTCTCTCTAGTGTTCCCCTCTAGGTTTTCTTCTACAGGTGCTCTTAAGGTTTGAGAAGGATGTGTAAAGAAAACATAATCCCTTGTTTTTGTTTTTAATAGCCTTCAGGTTGGACTTAGAGTCCAACCCAAACTCTTTTTTTCTTTCCACGCCCTTTTTTATTTTATTTAATTTGTAAAATATTATTTATATTTTAAATTAAATCAATTAATTAAGTTCATAATATATTTTCTTTTTATCAAAAACAACCTATTTGATTTTATTTATGAAATTTGGGATGTCACAAGGTTGGTCTGACCCGCCAATAAAAAAAAAGTTGGACATTTTGGCTTGTCTCATTCGAGGGTGGACACCAATAAATAACAAAAAGGAAAAAAAAAAAAAAAGAAGAAAAAATATATTAATAATTTAGTTTAAATTTTATTTGAATATTAATTTTTTTATTAGTGTACTGGCTTAGCCGAGTTATGAACTCATCCCTTACCAAGTTGACAAACTCGGCCAAAAGTCTATTGACCTGACTAAATAACAAACTTGGGAGCTCCTCAAAATCCCCTTCGCTCTTACATTACTTGGTGCTTGGGGGCAAGTGTACTGGCCTAGCCGAGTTGTGAACTCATCCCTTACCAAGTTGCCAAACTCGGTCAAAGGTTTACCAACCTAACCAAGTAGTGAACTCATTATTGTCGAGCTACCAAGCTCGGCCACGAAACAGACATCGGAACATCACATCGGCCCAAAGGGGCCACATCATTAGAAAGATAAAAATACAATGTCGTCACTGCACCACAATCACAAGGTAAAACCCTAAAATTGCCAATGTGCCGGTAGATAGTAAAAACCCTAAAATCATCAAGGTACGACTGTTATATATACAATACATCTACACTATCAAGTACTAACTTAAGCATCAAAGTCTCTTTTGCACGTACCACCCCCATCTTGGAGCGGCCAACCTGCGAACTAGTGGAGGTTCACCAATCTCATCAGAGAGATCGTCACTGGTCCAATCTCAGGTGAAAACATCTTGGTGCCTACCGTGGGGTCGAAAAGAATTCCCTTTTATTGGCCAATCTTATGGTTTCTACTCGAAGCCACAATAGAAAAGTAACAAGGGACGTAGATCTGAACATGCCAAGGATGGAAGGAGACGCAACACTTCGACGCTTGATAGACCAAAACGAACAAATGTGACAACAAAATATCAAAGACCTTGAAGCCATGCACGCCCAGCACCAGGCCGACCTGGCGACACTAAGCACGGAAAACAAGCACATCCATGCCCAACTTCACCAACAACCCCCCAACCAACCTCCTCAGCAGAGCAATCACCATGAGGAGGAATGCCAATCACCCTCGCAGCTGCCGATGACACATCGGTCACATGCGCCCATGCATCGCTCCGGCCATGAGGTCAACCATGCAACCACCCAAGCTCTCCCATATTGGCTGGGTGTCAGGCACCATCCTTTTGTCGACAGCATCATCAGGACACCTCTCCCCTTAGGTTGGAAGTCTCTGAACATCAACCGTTATGATGGCTCGTCCGATCTAGATGAGCACATTGACGCGTATGTCACACAGATGAATTTGTACACTAATTATAATGCCCTAATGTGTCAGGTTTTCCCAACCTCATTAAAGGGCCCCACAATCACTTGATACACTCAATTGCCAACAGGATCGATTGATGATTGTGAGACCTTGATGAGATGATTCATAGCACAATACGCGACGAGTCGACCTCATCACATCACATTTTCCACCCTGGCCAACCTCAAGCAGGGCGAAAATGAGTCATTAAGAAAATTCATGGAGCAATTTTCCAATGTGTCCATCCAGATACGTAACCTCAATCCTGAAGTTGCCCTGCACTCCATGCTCATGGCGTTCAAACCAAAACCATTCGTTGATAGCCTTTATCGACGACCTCCTCCCGACATAGACGAGCTCGCGCTCGTGCTGCTGGGTACATCTGGATGGAGGAGCATGCCGAGTTTCGCGAGACAATTCGCGAAAAACCACAAGGAAAGCAAGACCAAGGTCACAAGGACAAGCTGAGGACCTCGAACGACACTCAATTCAAGAGACCTCGGTAGAATAGGGGTGAAAAGTATGATTTTTACACTCCTTTGAATGTGCCTCGAGTGCATATCCTAGAAGAGGCTAGCAATGCCGAATTAATTACCCTACCACCACCCGGGCACAACTCTAACAGTGTTGATAGGACAAAACACTATCGCTACCATAGGAATTTCGGTCATACAACCGAGGAATGTTGAACACTCAAAGACCAAATTAAGGAGCTTGTCCAAGGTGTACACCTCAGACAATACGTCCAAGGGTCCCAACCTCACAAGGGTGGCTACCAAGGACAAGGTAGAGGACGAGGACGAGGTCGATGTGCCAACTTCCGAGCCGACCAGTCTTCTAGATCCCAACAGGATTCCGGCAAAATAGGACAACCCGAGGTAAGTCAAAACACATAAATGCCTCCTCTACGAGGAGTTATTAACACAATTGCAGGTGGATTTGTCGGAGGTGGCTCGAGCAGCTCGGCACGCAAAAGACACCTGCAGAGTATCAACAATGTCCATGTTGGTACCTAAACTCCACCGCACAACACACCACCAATCATCTTCATGGATGAAGACTACATCAGCATCTGTCCAAACCAGGATGATCCCATGATCATCGTGGTTGAAGTAGCCAACTACGAGGTCCACAAGACATTAATTGACCAAGGGAGCTCGGATGACGTCTTATATTGGCCGAAATTTCTGAGGTTAGACATCCCCCATACTCTCATCCAACCTCATACAAAACCCCTAGTCATTTTTATAGGTGAACGAGTCCACACTCGTGGTTACATAGAGTTGCTAACAACCTTCGGAGCATCTCTCAACTCGAGAAGAACAATGGTCAAATATCTTTTCATTGATGTCAACACATCATATAACATCATCATAGGAAGACCGACGTTGAACCAACTCAGAGCTATAGTATCCATCCCACATTTGACGATAAAGTTCCTAGGGAACAACGGGCAGATAATCTCTATCAAGGCAAATTAGAGAATAGCTTGGTAGTGCTACATAAAAAGTCTGAAAGCGTCACCACCCCCAACCGAGAAGCAACACCAAGGTGACACCCCCACCGTGGCTTACACAGCTCAAGCTGAAGTCAATGACCTCGATCCAAGGTCAGAATCCAATGACAGCCGCCTAAGTCCTATTAATGACCTAGTCAATTTTCAAATCAGTAAACTACTCGGGCAATGCACAAAAATAAGCTAGCAGCTGAGTCTAGAGCTGCAAAAATAACACATGGTTGAGATCTCTAAAAATGCATACCTCTTCGCGTGGTCAAGCACCGACATGCCAAGTATAGACCCTAATCTTATCTATCACAGGTTAGCGATCCACAAAGAAGCCAAGCCAGTGGCACAAAGAAAAAGAAAAGTTGGAGGAGAACGACAAGAGGCCATTATGGCTAAGACTCAGAAACTGATGAATACGGGCTTCGTCTGAGAAATAAGATACACCACGTGGCTAGCCAATGTGGTTCTTGTCAAGAAAAACTCAGGAAAGTTGCGTATGTGCATCAACTACACTGACCTAAACAAGGCCTGCCCGAAAGACACATACCCCTTACCAAGCATTGACAAATTGGTTGATGGAGCCTCCGGCCATGGTCTTCTCAATTTCCTCGACGCTTACTCTAGGTACAATCAGATCATGATGTACCCACCAGATGAGTAGAACACATCCTTTATTACCGATCAGGCCAACTTCTGCTACCGCGTGATGCCCTTCAACCTCAAGAACATAGGAGCCACCTACCAGTGATTGATGGACAAGGTCTTCCATCAACAGATTGGGAGAAACATGGAAGTTTATGTAGACGACATGGTCGTGAAAACCACAACGGCCAAGTCACATGTGACCGACCTTGCTGAAGTATTCGGCCAAATACGAAAGCATAACATGCGCTTAAACCCCGAGAAGTGTGTCTTCAAAGACCAAGGACTAAGGTTTCTTGGATTTATGATTACAAATAGGGGAATTGAGGCCAACCCTGAATAATGCGAAGTTGTCACATAGATGCAGAGTCCCCAAACTTTCAAAGACGTCCATAGGTTGGCAAACAGGTTGGCCTCCTCTCACGTTTCATACCTAAGTTGGCAGAAAAAGTGGGGCCTATCTTCACCTTATTGTGCAAGCCAAAGGACTTTGAGTGGACTGATCAGTGTGAAGAATAATCTTTCAAAGGCTTAAAAGGTTTTCTTACAACCCCGACAGTCTTATAGAGGCCAGATCATCAATCTAACCTCCTCTTGTACTTGACAGTGGCCAAAAATGCAATCAGCATTGTGGTGGTACAAGAGCGCGACAAGAATAAAATCCCTATATGCTACATTAGGCGAGTTCTCCAGGTCACGGAGAAGAGGTACCAAATAATTGAGAAACTAGCCTTAACACTAGTCACCTCGGCCCAACGCCTCCGACCTTATTTCCAAAGTCACTAGGTCATGGTAAAAATAGACTACCCGATCAGACAAATACTGAGAAAGCCAGAACTCGCAGGACGCATGATTGTGTGGTCAATGGAGTTGTCCGAGTTCAGAATTCGATATGAAAATCAAGGCCCTTTAAAAGCTCAATGCCTAGAAAATTTCGTGGTTGAGCTCACCCCAATCTTAACAGAGGAAAAAAAGGTTTGGAACTTACATATTGATGGATCCTCCAACACTAAAGGAGGTGGTGTAGGGATCATTCTGAAAGGCCCCAGCAATGTCCCCATTGAGCAGTCTCTAAAATTCAGGTTCAAAACCACCAACAACCAGATAAAATATGATGTATTGTTGGCAGGACTAAGGTTGGCATGGGACATTGGTGCGCAGAAGGTAAGATGTAATAGTGATTCAAAACTCATAGTGGAACAGCTCAATGACGTCTACCAAACCAAGGACCCATTGCTACAAAGATACTACCACGAAGCATCCCAATGGATTTCACAATTCGAGGGATTCACGATACACCATGTGCCTTAGGAGCAAAATGTCAGGGTCGATCTCCTATCCAAGCTCGCTAGCACGAAGCGCCCTGAAAACATAGGACCATCATTCAAGAAACCATCAACTCCCCCAGTCTATATGTCAAGGTTGTCAACGTCAATGACAATGAAGATAAGGAGTGGATGACCTACATCTGGAACTACTTGTAGGACGGGGCACTACTTGAAGACAAGGTTGAATCTCGAAGAACCAAGGTAAGGTCATCCCAATTTGTTATTGTAACAAGAGGGCTCTTCAAAATAAGCATCTTGACCCCTCTGCTTAAGTGCCTAACGAAGTCTCAGGCAAGTTACGTCATCGACAAAATTCACAGAGGCATATGCAGCATGCACTCTAGCGCACGCTCCATGGCGGCCTGAGTAATCTGAGCTGGGTATTATTGGCCCACATTGAAGTTAGACTGCAAAGATTATGTACAAAAGTGCAAAGTATGTTAGCAATTCGGCAACATACATCGACTCCCACCAAAAGCCCTCCACCCGATAACATCCTTGTGGCCCTTCACCCAATGGGGAATGGACATCCTCGGACCATTCCCCCATTCCAGGGGCCAACTTAAATTCCTAGTCATCGCAGTCGACTACTTCACTAAATGGATTGAAGCATGCCCACTTGCCAAGATCACCACCGAGAATGTCCAAAAATTTACCTGAAAGAACATCATCTACTGATATGGCTTGCCAAACTCCCTCATCACCGACAACGGGAGTTAATTCATTGGCCAAGGTTTCGAAAGATTCCTTCAAGAACTTGGCATTAAACACCAGGTCACCTTGGTCGAGCACCCACAGACTAATAGCCAAGCTGAGGTCGCGAACAAGGTCATACTTAGAGAACTAAAAAAGAGGTTGGAGCGAGCTAAGTGACAATGGGTAAACAAACTCCCGAGCCTCCTCTAGGCGTACCATTGCACCCCACAATCAACGACACAAGAAACACCTTACAGGATGACATATGGCTCTGACGCCATGATCTCAGTTAAAGTTGTAGAGACATCTCATCGACGAATCACTTTCAATAAAGAACAAAATAATGAAGAAATGAAATTCAACCTCGATCTGAATGATGAAGTCAGGGAAGAAGCTCGAGTTAAAAAAGAAGCTTACAAACTCTGAGCCTTTAGGAGATATAACACTAAGGTCAAACCACGAACATTTCGAGTTGGGGACCTTGTTTGGCGATTACGGGGAGAAGCGAGGATGGATACCTCTGAAGGGAAATTCGCAACCAACTGGGAAGGACCATTCAGAGTCACCAAAGACCTCGATAATGGTGCATATCGGTTGGAGGAACTTGGCGGCAAAGCTCTCCAAAGAACTTGGAATGCCACCCACCTCAAATTTTATTTGTCTTAAATTGTAAACTCAGGTGATGTACTATTTTCCATCCTCAGCCTTTTTCCCACTAAAAGAAAGAAAAGGGTTTTTGGCCGAGGAGGTTTTAACGAGGCACACACAAGAAACATCAACAAAGCAATTCCATTCTCATATACTTTCAATGTTGTCTCCCTAGTATTTAAAAGCACGAAAACTCGCCAAGGTCGAATTTGAACCTTGGTATTAAGTTCGCATAGCTAAAGTCGAGTCCGAACCCTCACGTTGCCAAGGTCAAATTTGAACCTTGATGTACAAAGGTCGAGTCTGAACCTTGAAGTCATGTTCTCCTTTCCAAGGTCGAATTTGAACCTTGATGTTATATTCGCGTAGCTAAGGTCGAGACCGAACCTTCATATTCACGCAGTTAAGATCGAGTTCGAACCTTCGTATAAAATTCGGGCAACCAAGGTCGAATCTGAACCTTGATGTACCAAGGTCGAGTCTGAACCTTGAAGTTATATTTCCCTTACCAAGGTCGAATTTGAACCTTGATGTTATATTCATGTAGTTAAGGTCAAGATCGAACCTTCATATAAAATTTGCACTGCCAAGGTTGAATCTGAACCTTGATGTACCAAGGTCGAGTCCGAAACTTGAAGTTATATTTCCCTTGCCAAGGTCAAATTTGAACCCTGATGTTATATTCACGCAATTAAGGTCGAGTCTGAACCTTCGTATTCGCATAGTTAACGTCGAGTTCGAACCTTCGTATAAAATTTGCGCTACCAAGGTCGAATTTGAACCTTGATGTACAAGGTCGAGTTCAAACCTTGATGTTATATTTTCCTAGCCAAGGTCGAGTTCGAACCCGCACACTTCCAAGGTCAAATCTGAACCTTGATGTACCAAGGTCGAGTCCAAACCTTGAAGTAATGTTCTCCTTGCCAAGGTCAAATTCTAACCTTGATGTTATATTCGCGCAACTAAGGTCGAGTCTGAACCTTCATATTCACGCAGTTAAGGTCAAGTTTGAACCTTCGTATAAAATTTGCGCTACCAAGGTCGAATTCAAACCTTGATGTTACATTTTCCTAGCCAAGGTCGAATTCAAACCTTGATGTCATATTCGCGTAGCTAAGGTCGAGTTCAAACCTTCGAATAAAATTTGTGCTGCCAAGGTTAAAAGCGAACCTTGATGTACCAAGGCCGAGTAAGAACCTTGCTGCCAAGGTTGAATTCAAACCTTAGTCGAATCCTGAATACTAAAGATAAAGAGTCAAGAAAAGGCTAAGTATAAGCAACACATCGACAAGCTAGCCAAATGAAAAATAGGCATTACTAGAGTAAATGTAAACACTTTGCCAAAAATAAATGATGTGCAAACCAACATATGAACAATAGAAACATATAATAGTTAGAAACTCCAGCAGAATACACAAAATAAATAAAGTCAGACATATCTACAAGCTCCCGTCACTTGTACTGTTAGAAAGGTCGTCCTCATCTACCAGCTTCCCATCACGATGTCTTTGTCAATGTTGAGCAAGAATATATCAACCTCAGGGGCTATAACCTTCATCTGCTGAGCTGCCTTGAAGAAACCTCTCTTGTGCTCAATAATAATTTGGCACTAAGTGTCTACAAGCTCTTTCTCCGCACCTTTCTTGGCCACACTTAACACCTCTGAATCCATCTTTAGGTTAGCAATCTACTTGGCATTGGCAGCAAGAAGCTCCTTGTCACTCTGGCATCTTTCCTCAGTCGCCTTCAACTTCTCCTCAAACACCTTGATCTGCTCCTTATATAGACGAACTTGGGCCCTCGAATCCTTCACCTCCAATTTAGTGGCCTTCACCTTGCCGAGAAAATCTCTAACTTTGGCCGCATAAGCTTCATTCGCCTTGACAGTGGCAAAAAAGAACTTCTTAGTTTTTTCCAAGTCCTTCCTCACCTCGTCCATCTCGGCTCTTTCTTTCTTAATTGAGGTCGTACCTGATCAAATAAAAATAGTTAAATGTAATACTAGGAAGCTTTCCTAGGTCTTTTCCCAAGAACCATTTGTCTCTGTCAAAGGTTCAAACACAAAGGGGGGGTTTAGTTCATATTTTTTTGTTTAAAAACACACTAAAACGCAAGGTAACACAGAAAGTAAAATAGAATGACTCCTTGTTCGGATTATAACTCTCTTATCCTTGGTTCACAATGAGATTACTCTGTCAACCACTTAATCCTTGTTCCATCCGAGTTAATCAACTAAGCGAAGATTAACTCAAGACTTCCCTACACGAATTAAGCAAATGTATACAACATTGAACCACTTCATAATTAAGAAACTATCGCATTAAGCATGAACACCTTAATAAAGAGATTTAATGAAGAATGACCAAGTAGAACAGAGATATACAAAATGTATCCAACCTCAATTAGAGATTACAATCCAGAGCTAGGAGCCAACCCCGAGGGTTCAGCCTTCCTTTAAAACGGAAACAGAAACAAAAATAGAAACGAAAATGCAAGGAAGAAGAAGAACAAGAAATGAGTAATCTGTATTCTTTAAATATAAAGGTTCAATTTTTACAACCAGAGAAGAGAAAAGCAAAGAAAAATGCCCAGAGATGAGCTCCAAAATAGAGAAAAATGTAAAAGAAAAAGAGAGCAACGTGGTCACCTCAGATGGTGGCTACATGGTCCCTACTCTAGGTCCTAAAAACCCTAGAAAAGTCAAAACAGGCCCCCAATCCAAGTCTGACCCGAATTTACAATGAAATAAATGAAAAATAAAATAAAACAAAATGTTGATGTGGTGCTGATGTGGTGAAGTGGTGTTGACATGGCATTTATCTCTTGAGGTCCAAAAATAATATCCAAGCCCAAAAATGCTCCATAATTAGCCTGAAAATAATTGATAAATAAAAATTAGATCAAGTGAATCGGAATTAATTAAAATTCAAATTACTGGCCCAATGAAGCCCAAACAGTAAAACTGTACAATTAATAAGCGATTAAACCCAAATCAACAATTAAAATAAGTACAGAAAGATAAATAAATAAGGGAAATTCAAATTACTAGCAGACGTGGTCCTTGTGTTTTGGATTGCTGATATGGCATCGGGCGTGATCTAAGCACCCCAAGCGTGGAGACTCACTAGGAGTCTCTGTCTGGAATTACATCGGGCGTAGGACAAATACGCTGGGCTTGGAGACTCATTGGGAGTCTTTGTTTGGAATTGCGTCGGGCGTGGGATGCATGCGCCGGGTGCTGAGACCTCTGTAGGTCTCTGTTTGAGTTTTGTGTCGGGCGTGTGGTCTATTTGAGGAAAACCTTTTTATAATTGAGTTTTTATGAAACTTTTAAATGTTGAATTATATCATATTTTGATGTTATATAATTGGTATGAAATGTGGCATGGTTATGGAAAAGATTGCATGTAATTATGGAATGTGCTTATGTGTGTTTGGTATGGAAAGCTAATAGGACATAGAGGAGTAAGGTTATGGTATGGGTTGGGAGATATCTTGGTGAGATCTGGATATAATCTTTGGGAAAATATGGAATTTGGGGGTCCCATGGTGAGGATCCCAATATGGAACTTTTCCAAAGATTATATAATAAACCATTTCAGATGTTAGGTAGATTCTGAAGTACTCCTCTAAGTATTCTATTTGCTACCGTTATGAGGGCAAGGCCGAGTCATACCGATGGATGAAGTGGCCAGGATCACCAGGGTTACATGACGATGTAATCCAACTGTATATTTTCCATGAGAGGTTAGGTGTGTGACATAGGCAGGTGACATGTTCACAAAATTCAACACTTGGTTTGGATGTGTTGAGGTCAACATTTGGTTTGGATGTGTTGGCTACTTCATGGGATTATACAATGGAGTGACTTTGGTTTGGACATGGAATATGTATGCATTTGGTATGGATTGTATACATTGGTCATGGATTCTTTATTATTATAGAGTATGTATGCATTGGCATGGATGTGTATACATTGGATTTTTGGATTTGTTTATATTTGACATGGAAATGACTTGTCATAATGTTGTCATTCCCTTGATATGGATAGATGTTGTTGATGAATATCTAGTTTGATGATATTTCAATTATATTGTACTATGGTTGGTTTTATACGTGCTAACCCTTATATTTCCATGATGTAGATTGTGATGATCTCACTTTGTGGGTGAGCAGATCAGGTGTGAGACTTTGGGATGGCAAGGAGCCTTTTTGGTAGCTACTTCGAGAAGTGGCTAGACTTAGAGCTTGACCAGCACCTAGGGTGTCTTATTTTGATGTCTTTATGATGTTGTATACATATTATCTTTTTGGATGACTATATAACCTTACTGATGATGACTCTTTTATAAAGTTATGTTATATATGATGAAAATAATTTACACGTTTTAATATATTTTCACTCTAGTGTAGCTGGTATTTGCTCTCTTTTCTTTATTATATATTATTTTATTTTAGTTGCCATATTGGTTATTGATGTGATGGCCTAGGGCGAGTCGTTACAGTTCGAGCTATTTTCAAAAATGGTCTACCAAAAATAATTGGGGCAAAACCATGGGAGAATCCCTCCTCCATATCAAGAACATAAAAATCTACAGGAAAAATAAGTTCACCAACCCAAACCAAGACATCTTCTACAAAACCTGTAGGGTGGGAAACACTCCTATTGCCCAACTGAATGACCACACCTGTAGGTTGTAAAGGTCCAAGAGACAGAGATTTAAAGATAGACAAAGGTATGACATTAATTGAAGCTCCTAAATCAAGCATGGAATTTTCAAATTAACTGTTACCAATAATGAAAGTTATACAGAATGTACCTGAGTCCTTACATTTTTCAGGAATGTGTGGAACAGATTTACCTATGAGAGTTGAGACATTTCTTCCCATGTTGATTCGCTCATTGCCCTTTAGCTTCCTCTTATGGGTGAACAACTCCTTCAGAAACTTAGCATATCTGGGAATTTGCTCGATGGCATCTAGCAGAGGTATGTTCACCTCCACCTTCCTGAAGGTCTACAATATCTCCTTATCCACCTCTTCCATCTTTTTGCTTGGAATTAATTTTGGTGGAAATGGAAGAGGGATAGGAGGCTGCAAGTCACCACTAAGTGCACTGGAAGAAGGTCCACTTGTATGAGATTTTCTAGTACTACCTGTAGGCTCCTCTTTCTCAAGTGTAGGTTCAGATGTTGGTGCAAGTGCAGGTATTGGTGCTAGTACGTTAACCTGTTTGCCAGACCTCAAGGTGATGGCACTCACGTTCTTTAGATTCTACACAGTCTGTGAAGGCAACTTATCTAAATTTTGAGACTGTGCCTAATTGAGTTGAGTGGCCATCTGCCCCATCTGATTTTTCAAGCTCTGAATGGAGGCTCTGGTCTCTTGCTGGGATTGCATGTTTTGAATGGTCATCTACCTCACCAACTCCTCCAATGAAGGCTCAAAAGAAGTAGAAGGTTGAGCTTGTGGAGGTGCAGATGCAGGAGGGGGACTCTATTGAGGAGGCTGGTATGAAGAACTTGAGGGTTGGTTCTGAAAAAGTGCTTGATTTTGCTGTTGCTGAGAGTTTCCCCACCTCAAGTTGGGATGATTCCTCCAACCAGGATTGTATCTATTAGAGGATAGATCATAATTCTGTTGTTACTGGTGTGGAGGTCTATTATTGTAAATGTTGGTAGCATATGCTTGGGGTGCCTCAGGACCTGCAGAAGAGTCTTGCAAGGAGGGGCAAGCATCTGTTGGATGATTAACTGAAGTACAGATGCCACAGACCCTTGCTACAGATGCAGGTTTTTGATTTGAAGCAAGTTGAGTCACCAGGTTGACCAATGCATCAAGTTTACTCTCCAGCTTTTTATCTGCATCAGTGGCCACATCATGAACTCCTCTGATGATAATTGCATTATTGTTTCTGGTACTAAATTGTTGAGAGTTGGAGGCCATTTTTTCTATCAAGTGCATGGCTTCAGCTGGGGTCATGTCACCAAGTGCTCTACCACTTGCAGCATCTATCATACTCATTTCCATGTTACTCAGCCCCTCATAGAAATATTTTAGCAACAATTGCTAAGAAATCTGGTGGTGAGGATAGCTTGCACACAATTTGTTGAATCTCTCCAAGTACTCATACAAGATCTCTCCACCAATTTGCCTGATCCCTGATATATCTTTTCTGATTGCAGTGGTCCTCGAGGCAGGGAAAACTTTCTCCAAAAACATTCTTTTAAGATCATCCCAGCTGGTGATCGATCTGGGGGCTAAATAATACAGCCAATCTTTAGCAACTCCCTCCAATGAGTGTGGAAATGCCTTCAAGTAAATGTGGTCCTCTTGAACATCAGGAGGCTTCATGGTAGAACAAACAATATGGAACTTCTTCAGATGTTTATGTGGATCCTCACCTGCATGACCATGAAACTTGGGCAACAAATGGATTAGTTTAGTTTTAAGCACAAAAGGAACATCCTCTTCAGAATATTGAATGCAAAAACTCTCATATGTGAAATCAGGTGCAGCCATCTCCCTAAGAGTCCTCTCACGGGGTCCATTATAAGGTTGTTCACCCATGTTTTCTGTTTGAATTGAATTAAGCTCAGATGCAACAGTTACACTATAGCTATCACTATGATTATCACTATGATTATTGTTGAAGATTGAAGAATCTACATCTGGAAGATGTTCCCTAGAAGTTTTAGTTTTGATGTTTTGCTCATGTTGCTTTTTATTTTAAGCCTATGTCAAAAGGATAATGTATTGATTGTTTAAAAGATTAGGCTTGTATGTGTTTGTTTGTTATGTGTTAAAAATTAGTAATTAACATGAAAGTGAAAATATCATAATACTCATTTTTCTTATTTCATTCATTGTTGAGAACATGAAGTATTAATTTACTGAGTGTTTGAGACTTTAAATGAAAACTTGAAAACATCAGAAATTTTCTGAGTTAAGGAATAGATTACCTAAACTGGTAATAGATTACCTGACTCATGTTGAAAAACTGATTGATACTGGAATAATCGATTACCATATGTGGTAATAGATTACCAAACTGGTTCTGATGATTTCAAGAGGAAAAAGGATCGTGTTAATCGATTACCTCTTTAAAGTAATCGATTACCTCTGTTCCAAATGTGAGTTTTGTGTTATTTTGGCATCGTGTTAATCGATTACCATGTTAGGTAATAGATTAAAACAGGAGCTGAAACAATTAGTTCAGTTATTCTAACTCGTGGTAATAGATTACCATCACAGGTAATAGATTATCTCTGTTATGAATATAACTGAAATAACTGTTTCCTTGCACATGAAAATTGTCTTTAAATAAGATTAAAACTGAAGTTTTTTTTGACAAGAAAAAAGAAGAGAAAAAAGAGAATTTTCACACACGGAAAGAAGTTTTTTTTGAATACACATTACTGCAAAAGAGAAAAAGATTTTCTGAAAAAGAAAGAAAGATCATATCTGCTGAAAATCAACTTTTGGAAAAAGAAGTGTGCAAGATCAATTCAAGAAGATGAAGTTCATATAGAAAATTCATTCTAAACTGGTTTACGTTGTTGAAGATCATATCTACACGAACAGGTGTACTCGTTTCTGATCTTTTATTGTTTGGATGGTTTTAACTCTTGAGATTAGAGAATCTCTGGAAGAGTTGTGTAAAGAGAAATCTTGAGATAGGTTTTTCTCAAGTAGGATATTGTGGGATCAATATTCTTGGGTTATATGTTTCTTGTGGAGTCAAGAAATGGTTTGTTAATCTTGTGGGTGTCAAGATTTGCTTGTTAAATTCATTGATTGGATATTGCTTGTGCAGGGTGCTTGTAAAGAATATCAATAGTGGATTTGACTGGATTTAGAGGTGTATCTAAATCTGAAACTGGATGTAGGCCTTTGGATGGCTGAACCAGTATATATCTTGGTGCATGATTTTCTTAACCCTTACACTCTTTACATTCTGTATAAGTTTCTTGATTAATGTTGATGAAGAAAAACATTATCTGCAGAAACTGAACTTTAAAGATTCTTGGTAATTGATAAATTCAATCTTTACATATCTTGTTATTCAAATCTTGTTGGATAAGCTGTGCATATATAACTCTGAATTACCTTTTATGTTTAAAGGTTTGTTTTAAATCAAGATTTGTTTGGTAAAGTTTTAGAAAGCAAAGAAGAAAAGGGAAAATAACATAGAATCTATTCAACCCCCCCTTCTAGATTCTAACCGTAGGGACCAACAATTGGTACCAGAGCTGTATCTTGTAAAACATTCAAGACTAGATCTTTAGAAAGGTTAGATGGCTGGTAATCAATTACCGTTTGCTGAAGGTGCTTCTATAAACAGACCCCCATTGTTTTGTGGAGATAACTATCCCTTTTGGAAAGTTAGAATGAAAATTTTCATGGAATCTGTTCATAGAAATATTTGGCAGGCTGTAATCACAGATTACAAAATACCCACTAAGATAGAGGGAGGAAAAGAAATTGAGAAACCATATGATAGCTGGGATCAAAGTGAAATTAGAAGAGCAGAGAATGATGCAAAAGCTTTAAATATCATACATTCTGCACTAAATTCTGATGAATTTTTTAGAATTTCAGCTTGTTCTACAGCAAAGGAAGCTTGGGATTTAATCCAAGTAACACATGAAGGAACTCCAGAAGTGAGAAGAGCTAGAAAGAACACACTCATTCAGGAATATGAAACCTTCAGAATGAATCAAGGTGAAACTGTCATGGATATGCAAAAGAGGTTCATTCACATAATAAATCACCTAAAAGGATTAGGGAAAGACTTCGTGGAAGAAGAAGTAAATGTCAAAATCCTGAAGTCACTAAACAGAAGATGGCAACCAACTGTCACAGCAATTACAGAGTCAAAGAACTTAGCTCAGATGACAAGTGCTGAGTTATTTGGAAAGCTAAGAGAATATGAGATGGATCTGTCAAGGATTGCTGATGAAGAACAAAAAGATAAAAAGGCAAAAGGTCTGGCCTTAAAGGTAAAAGAATCCTCAAGTGATGAAGAGGATAGCAGCAATGAAAGTTCTGAACAAGAAGAATTAAATCTAATGGTGAAGAATTTCAGAAAATTCATGAGAAGGAAGAACAACAATAAGAGATTCTCCAGTCAGAAGAAATCCTTCAAGAAGAATGAAAACTCATCTCCAAAGTTCAAATGTTTTGAATGTGGAAAAGCTGGACACATGAGAGCTGACTGTCCAAGCCTGAAAAAGAATGAGGAGACGAAACAAAAGTTCAGATCAAAGAAAAAGAAAGCATACATAGCATGGGAAGAGAATGCCTCAACAACTTCAAGTGATAGTGATGAGGATCAGGAAGCAAATCTCTGTCTCATGACCAAACATAATTCAGATTATGAGGTATATGATTCTGACTCATCTATTGACTCGTATGATGAATTGCAAAATGCATTTGCTGAACTGTATGCTGAAGCAAAGAAATTAGAAAAATCAAATAATGTTTACAAAAAGAAAATGACACACATGAGAGATAAAATTTCTGATTTAGAGAATGATAACAGGAAACTACTTTCAGATATCTCTAAACTAAAGTCACCATGTGAGAACTGTGAAACATTGTATGCTGCATTAAAAGCAAAGGATAAAGAAAAACAGAATGTTAATGTTATGAAATCCATTAATTCCCACTCATGTAACTATTGTATGAAATCTGGTCATAACTACTACAGATGCATGATAAGGAAATTTGGCATTCCTAGTGGAAAATATAAATGGATTAAGAAATTAGATTATGTACACACTGATTCTCCAGGACCCAAGATCCATTGGGTACCAAAATCAAATTGAATAACTTGTGTTGCAGGTGTGCTTGAGAGCAAAGCAATCAATGTGGTACTTAGACAGCGGCTGCTCAAGACACATGACAGGAGATAAAAGCAAATTTATCTCATTACAGGAAAAAGAAGGAGGATCTGTAACATATGGAGATAACAACAAAGGCAGAATACTAGGCTCAGGCAGTGTTGGTAATAATTCCAATACTCTCATTGAAAATGTCCTGTATGTAGAAGGTCTCAAATATAACCTGCTTAGTATTAGCCAGCTTTGTGACAAAAATTACAATATCTCTTTTAATAATCAATGCTGTATGGTTTGTGATAAGGAATCAAATGAAGTCCTGCTTATAGGAAAAAGAGTCAATAACATATACATCTTAGACTTAGAGCATTCATCATCCAATTCTTGTCTCACATCACATGATAATGTAACATGGTTATGGCATAGACGCATTGCACATATAAATGCAGATCAGTTAAATAGACTTGCATCTAAAGATCTTGTTAGTGGTCTTCCAAAGATCAAGTTCTCTAAACAAGGACTTTGTGATGCATGTCAAAAGGGAAAGCAGACTAGAGCTTCTTTTAAATCAAAGAAAGTTATGTCAACCTCTAGACCGCTGGAACTTTTGCACATGGATCTCTTTGGACCATCAAGAACCAAAAGTCTAGGTGGAAACACTTATGCTTTAGTTCTCATTGATGACTACTCCAGATTCACATGGGTTGCATTTATATCCCATAAAGACAATGCTTTTAAAGCCTTTAGAATCATTTCAAAAAGAATTCAGAATGAAAAGGACTTGAAAATTAAATCTTTGCGAAGTGATCATGGTGGTGAATTTCAAAATGAAACTTTTCAAACTTTTTGTGAAGAAAATGGTATTAATCACAATTTTTCTGTCCCTAGAACTCCTCAACAAAATGGAGTTGTAGAGAGGAAAAATAGATCTCTAATAGAGCTAGCAAGAGCCATGTTAAATGAAAATGGTTTACCAAAATACTTTTGGGCTGATGCAGTAAACACTGCATGCTATGTTCTAAATAGAATCTTGATTAGACCTATTTTAAAGAAAACACCATATGAGCTTTACAAAGGAAGAAAGCCTGACATTTCACATTTTAAAGTGTTTGGCTGTAAGTGTTTTGTTCTGAATAATGGAAAAGACACTCTTGGAAAATTTGATGCTAAGGCTGATGAAGGAGTTTTTATTGGATATTCTGCAATTAGCAAAGCATATAGAGTCTTTAACAAAAGTACCTTATCTGTTGAAGAATCTATACATGTTACCTTTGATGAAACTAACATCCTTGAAAAAGGAAAATCTCTTAATGATGAAGATGAGACAGGTGACAGTATTACACAAGAAGAAGAAAAACTGGAACTACAGCAGAAAACACCATCTGAAGACACATCACTACCCAAAGAATGGAGGAAACCCAAAGATCTATCTCTGGATAACATTCTTGGAGATATAAATAAGGGAGTTTCTACTAGACACTCTTTCAATCTTCTAAGTGATGATATGGCATTTGTTTCTCAAATTGAACCATTATGTGTGGAACATGCATTAAAAGATGAATTCTGGATAATGGCCATGCATGATGAACTGAATCAATTCAAAAGAAATGATGTTTGGATTTTAGTTCCTTTCAATAAGAATATGAATGTCATTGGTACAAAATGGGTTTTCAGAAACAAACTAAATGAAGAAGGTGTAATAGTTAAAAATAAAGCTAGATTAGTAGCCAAAGGATACAATCAACAGGAAGGTATAGACTTTGGTGAAACATATGCTCCAGTTGCTAGATTAGAAGCTGTTAGGCTTTTACTTGCATTTGCTTGTGTGTTTGATTTCAAACTATATCAAATGGATGTGAAAAGTGCATTTTTAAATGGTCTAATTGATGAAGAAGTTTATGTAGATCAACCACCTGGTTTTGTTGACTGCAAATTACCTAAGCATGTTTACAAGCTCAAGAAAGCTTTGTATGGACTGAAACAAGCTCCAAGGAAATGGTATGAAAGGCTAAGTAAGTTTCTACTAACTCATGACTTTCAAAGAGGTAGTGTTGATAAAACTCTTTTCATAAAGAGAAAATCAAAAGATATTCTGCTGATTCAAATTTATGTTGATGATATAATATTTGGATCAACTAACCAATCTCTTTGTGAAGAATTTGTTTCCAATATGCAGAAGGAGTTTGATATGTCTATGATGGGAGAATTAAGCTTCTTCCTAGGACTACAAGTCAAACAAATGGAAAATGGAATTTTTCTACATCAAACTAAATATAGCAAAGAACTGTTAAAGAAATTTGATATGGAGAATTGTAAGATATCAAATATTCCTATGTCTACTAATTGTTATCTAGATAGTGATATTGCAGGAAAAGATGTTGAAGAATCAATGTATAGAGGGATCATTGGATCTCTTCTGTATCTAACAGCTAGCAGACCTGACATCATGTACAGTGTATGTGTATGTGCTAGATTCCAATCAAAACCAAAGGAATCACATCTGAAGGCTGTAAAGAAAATACTGAAGTATTTGAAAGGCACAATCAATGTTGGATTGTGGTATCCTAAAGGTACTTCTCCATCTTTAACTGGTTACTCTGACTCCGATTTTGCTGGTTGTAAATTGGATAGGAAAAGTACAAGTGGAACGTGCCACACGTTTGGAGAATGTCTCATATCGTGGCAGAGCAAGAAACAAGCTTGTGTAGCACTCTCAACTGCTGAAGCTGAGTATATAGCTGCTGGAAGCTGCTGTGCTCAGTCAATTTGGTTTAAACATCAACTTCAAGACTTTGGTTTGAAGATTGATCACATACCACTGAAGTGTGACAACACAAGTGCAATTAACATTTCAAGGAATCCTATTCTACACTCAAGAACTAAGCACATTGAAGTTAGACATCACTTTATCAGAGATCATGTAGAGAAAGGAGACTGTGACATCAAATTCATAATGTCAGAAGATCAACTTGCTGACATCTTTACAAAGCCTCTACCAAAGGAAAGATTTTTCAAGCTAAGAACCAATCTTGGTATCATTAGTGAGTCCAATCTATCCTAAATCTCATAATTAAAGTATGATTGTGTGAATATGCATGAAATTGCTAAGCACTTATAGGTTTAAACTTGATGTATGTGCACTCATAATAGGAAATCACACAAAACACAGTATGCCCTGTATCTGCACACATTTCACTGTGATAATCGATTACCATGCGGGTTAATCGATTACCACTCACTCACTTGCATAATTACCCTGTTTCAGTTGCGAGATAATCGATTACCAACTGGGTTAATCGATTACCTGACGCGAACCCCTGTTTTTTTTTTCTCAAAAACTCTCTTTAAATCTGTTTCGAATTCAAATTAATTCAAAACTCTCTCCATTTTTACTTCAAACTAAAACGAACGAAACCCCTGGTTCCCTTTTCTATCTCAAAATCTATTTCAAAACCTAACCCTAAGCCCCATTCATGGAAAGTCTTGGCAAAGGAAAGCGTGTAAAGCACATAGCCAACAGAGATTACCCTCGTCCTACTACTCAAGGTCAAGGTACATCTAAAAAGAAGAAACAAGAGTCCTCTCGTCCAGAACCTGAAGAAGAATATTCTCATTCGTGGTTCACAAGGAAGTCTCAAGAGGAAACTTTCAATGAGTCTTTTGCTTGCAAAGACATTGTGGCTCCAAAGGTACTCTACTCGTCTTGGCTTATAGAGCAAGGTTTTACATTTCCTACTCTGTTATCTAGTCAAGGAGTTAGCAAATTTGTTGGGTTAAGTGGACTGTACTACCCTGATCTTGTTAGGGTCTTTTACTCAAATTTGGGAAAAGATGAAAATGGTGCTTTGGTTTCAGAAGTTAAAGGAATAAAAGTTACTCTATCTGCTGATGTATTTTTGAAGATTGGTGGATTAACCAGAAATGGTATTAAACCTACCTTCAATGAATTAAAGATGAAAAATTTCTTAATAGATAAAGATACGTTTTTTATGAGTATGCTGAGGGATGTTTCAGCCTGGGAGGCTAATAAAGAATACAAAAGAAAAGAAAAGAGGAAAATTACATATAATGCTGGAGGTCTACGAATGGAAGATAGACTCCTACATTATGTAATTGTCTGGATTCTGGCAGCAAGGGGGAGCAATCACGCACAAATCAGTGAAGAAGATATGGCACTGCTCGCAGCTTTTAAGAACAACATTCAAGTTGATTGGGTATATGTGGTAGAAGACATAATGCTAAAGACAAGGAGGTTAATGGACTGCAAGTGTCCATATGCTGTGTTCATAAGCAAGGTATTGGTGTTCTATAAAGTTCCCTTAACTGGTGAAGCAAAAGAGGTCACCAGAGATGTTCATGATATCAAGGATAGAGCTCTGAAAATGATGAAGCTAGTGAAAACAGATGCTGGTTGGATAGCAAAGGAAGATGTTCCTACTGCTGAGACTACAGAGCCGTCTCAACCTGAAGTTCAAATTGAAGAAGAGGAAGGTGCTGAAGAGCCCAAGCCTCTTTCTACTTTTGAGCTATCTGTTCTGGCAAAGCTAGATGACATCATAGAAACTCAGAGAAGAGATTATCAAGAGCTGAAGGCTTGTTTTGAATCTATATCTGAACGACTGGATGCGATGAACATACCCTACCCTGAAGAACTTTAGTTATGCATTACATTTTAGGCACTGCATTTTAATTTGTTCTGCATAAATACTTTGATTTATATTTCAGACTTAAAGTTTGTAATAGTTGTAGTATTTGTATGCTTCTGAACATTTTTAATGCTTATATGATGAAAGTCTTATTAAGTGCTTGTTGTTTTTGTTGCATAAGTATCATGTTATTTCTCTGTTTACTCTGTTTTTTTTGGTTTGGTTAAGCCAAACAGGGGGAGAAATTCATGAGAAACTGATTAAATGTTTATATGGTTGTTTATGTATTGTATAAGAAAGAAATGGAAATAGAACTGCATAATGCTTTGTATGGAAGTTTTTGTTCTAGACATATGCAGGTTCAAATTCAAGTTCAAATTTCAAACAAACAAGTGAAACAAAACAACATGATGATTGTGAAAGTCAACATGAAGAGTTTGGCTCATCAAAACCAAAAAGGGGGAGATTGTTGAAGATTGAAGAATCTACATCTGGAAGATGTTCCCTAGAAGTTTTAGTTTTGATGTTTTGCTCATGTTGCTTTTTATTTTAAGCCTATGTCAAAAGGATAATGTATTGATTGTTTAAAAGATTAGGCTTGTATGTGTTTGTTTGTTATGTGTTAAAAATTAGTAATTAACATGAAAGTGAAAATATCATAATACTCATTTTTCTTATTTCATTCATTGTTGAGAACATGAAGTATTAATTTACTGAGTGTTTGAGACTTTAAATGAAAACTTGAAAACATCAGAAATTTTCTGAGTTAAGGAATAGATTACCTGAACTGGTAATAGATTACCTGACTCATGTTGAAAAACTGATTGATACTGGAATAATCGATTACCATATGTGGTAATAGATTACCAAACTGGTTCTGATGATTTCAAGAGGAAAAAGGATCGTGTTAATCGATTACCTCTTTAAAGTAATCGATTACCTCTGTTCCAAATGTGAGTTTTGTGTTATTTTGGCATCGTGTTAATCGATTACCATGTTAGGTAATAGATTAAAACAGGAGCTGAAACAATTAGTTCAGTTATTCTAACTCGTGGTAATAGATTACCATCACAGGTAATAGATTATCTCTGTTATGAATATAACTGAAATAACTGTTTCCTTGCACATGAAAATTGTCTTTAAATAAGATTAAAACTGAAGTTTTTTTTGACAAGAAAAAAGAAGAGAAAAAAGAGAATTTTCACACACGGAAAGAAGTTTTTTTTGAATACACATTACTGCAAAAGAGAAAAAGATTTTCTGAAAAAGAAAGAAAGATCATATCTGCTGAAAATCAACTTTTGGAAAAAGAAGTGTGCAAGATCAATTCAAGAAGATGAAGTTCATATAGAAAATTCATTCTAAACTGGTTTACGTTGTTGAAGATCATATCTACACGAACAGGTGTACTCGTTTCTGATCTTTTATTGTTTGGATGGTTTTAACTCTTGAGATTAGAGAATCTCTGGAAGAGTTGTGTAAAGAGAAATCTTGAGATAGGTTTTTCTCAAGTAGGATATTGTGGGATCAATATTCTTGGGTTATATGTTTCTTGTGGAGTCAAGAAATGGTTTGTTAATCTTGTGGGTGTCAAGATTTGCTTGTTAAATTCATTGATTGGATATTGCTTGTGCAGGGTGCTTGTAAAGAATATCAATAGTGGATTTGACTGGATTTAGAGGTGTATCTAAATCTGAAACTGGATGTAGGCCTTTGGATGGCTGAACCAGTATATATCTTGGTGCATGATTTTCTTAACCCTTACACTCTTTACATTCTGTATAAGTTTCTTGATTAATGTTGATGAAGAAAAACATTATCTGCAGAAACTGAACTTTAAAGATTCTTGGTAATTGATAAATTCAATCTTTACATATCTTGTTATTCAAATCTTGTTGGATAAGCTGTGCATATATAACTCTGAATTACCTTTTATGTTTAAAGGTTTGTTTTAAATCAAGATTTGTTTGGTAAAGTTTTAGAAAGCAAAGAAGAAAAGGGAAAATAACATAGAATCTATTCAACCCCCCCTTCTAGATTCTAACCGTAGGGACCAACAATTATTACTATTACTATCTAAAGATGGAATGATATGCTCTCTAATTAGTCTATGAAATGTCCTATCAATCTCAGGATCAAATGGATGCAAGAAACCAAGGTCGCTCCTAGTCATGCACTACATGCAACACATGCATGAATAGTGACAATGAACTGTAGAAACTACCATAAAAATCATTAGAATTTTCATGAAAATTTGGAAACCATTAAAACTAATGCACCAATATCATCCTAAAATCATTAGAAACTACCACAAAAAATTTGAGAGCAAAATTCAAAGCCTATCTATATGAACTACCTAAAAAAAGTTTGGAAAAATAGGGAAATAAAACTTCAAAATTAGAAGATAAAAAATGGTAAGTGGCCTTTTTTTGAAGATCTAGCTGGGGCCAGTCTGGGTTCGATAGATCTCATTTTTCTACACAAAATGCATATATAATTTGTCCAATTCTAATAACCAGAGCAAAAGTTATGGCCGTTTAAAGTTTTGGAAAAATCTAGCTTCACAAATTTTTGTATCTCCAAATCTGGACCACCTTTTGGGCCTCTGTTTTTTTTCACACAAAATATGGGTTGAAAGAAGTTATCACACAAAATTTGAGAAAAAAATAACAAGTCTAGCTATCAAAACCAAAAATCCCAATTAATTGGAAAATTTGGTTACTATTTATCAAGTAGAAATCCATTCTGGCTGATATTTTATTCTACCCTTGTGGACCTTGCCAGAATTGAAACTCAACACAACAAAATGATGATTCAGCACACCAAATGGAATCAATATATAGATGGTTAATGAGCTATGGAATGCAATAAAGGGCAGTTATCACAAACACATGATAGCAAATGTAGCAAAAACCATATTCGAGTTACTATTCCATTGGTTTACTGTTCCATTGGTTTACTAATTGCATTAGACTCAAAAGCATGGATTCTTCAATTGAAAATACTTGCTAGACCTATACGGACTAATAACAAACACAAATACACAACATAACATGTAGTATAACACGAAAATCCAAGCATCAAACTAATACAATGAAACTGATATACTAAAAACTGATACACTTATACTTAAAACACACAAAACTTAATAGAGACAGACTCTTAAAACACAAAACACAAAAACACACAATAGAACACAACAATAACAAAGAACACACACCCTTTTATACAAACTGATGGTCCCCGGTAACAGTGCCAAATTTGATCCAGGTCGTACCCGGTCAAATAAAAATAGTTAAATGTAATACTAGAGAGCTTTCCTAGGTCGTCTCCCAAGGACCATTTGTCTCTGTCAAAGGTTCAAACATGAAGGGGGGTTTGGTTCAGTTTTTTTGTTTAAAAACACACTAAAAAGCAAGGTAACACAGCAAGTAAAATAGATTGACTCTTTGTTCGGATTGTAACTCTCTTATCCTTGGTTCACAATGAGATTACTCTGTCAACCACTTAATCCTTGTTGCATCCGAGTTAACCAACTAAGCGAAGATTAACTCAAGACTTCCCTACACGAATTAAGCAAACGTATACAACATTGAACCTCTTCATAGATTAAGCAACTATGGCATTAAGCATGAACACCTTAATATAGAGATTTAATGAAGAATGACCAAGTAGAACAGAGATATGCAAAACGTATCCAACCTCAATTAGAGATTACAATTCAGAGCAAGGAGCCAACCCCAAGGGTTCAACCTTCCATTAAAACGGAAACAGAAACAAAAATAGAAATGAAAATGCAAGGAAGAAGAAGCACAAGAAATGAGTAATTTGTATTCTTCAAATATAAAGGTTTAGTTTCTACAACCAGAGAAGAGAAAAGAAAAGAAAAACGCCCAGAGATAAGCTCCAAAATAGAGAAAAACGTAAAAGAAAATGAGAGCAACATGGTCACCTCAGATGGTGGCTGCATGGTCCCTACTCTAGGTCCTAAAAGCCCTAGAAAAGTTAAAACGGGCCCCCAATCCAAGTCTGACCCGAATTTACAATGAAATAAACAAAAAATAAAATAAAACAAAATGTTGATGTGGTGATGATGTGGTGAAGTGGTGCTGACATATGGCATTTATCACTTGAAGTCCAAAAGTAATATCCAAGCCCAAAAATACTCCACAATTAGCCTGAAAATAATTGATAAATAAAAATTAGACCAAGTGAATCGAAATTAATTAAAATTCAAATTACTGGCCCAATGAAGCCCAAACAATAAAACTGTACAATTAATAAGCGATTAAGCCCAAATCAACAATTAAAATAAGTACAGAAAGATAAATAAATAAGGGAAAATAATGACTCATCACTTGGCCCTCTCAATGTCAGCCAAATTCCTCTACCACTTACTTTTCCAATGATCCGCTATAGCAATGGATCTCTGCATGAAGACCTCGGCAGAGTCGAGCCCCTCGATCGAACCAACCTTCTCAATAACAGACTTATCTGCAATGAAGGTTGGGTCCTCCCGATAGAAGCTCTCCGTAGTCAGATTGGGATTCTAGAGACAAGGGACGTCGGGAGACATGCTCACATGGTCCAACCTGGCAAGAGGATGACTTGTGTCAAACCTCTGATAAATGCAGTGAGTTAAGGTTGCTGAGCTTGTTGGAAGAACAACAGATGAAGGACGAAGGGAATGATGGAATCACACTAAGACCAAGAGGACCAATAGGTGATATATAGAAGGAGGCAAGAGGAATGGGTTAGTTTTGAATACCATAAGAGGAGTGAGACTACTTTTGGGCCTTAGCTCCTAACTTTTTATTAGTATAAGATTTATTCCTATTTTTCCCTTGTCTTTAATTTCCTATTTCACCCTTGCATTTTGGGTACCTTAGTCATAGGATTTATTTTTCTTGTATTTCCTATTTTAACCTTGTATTTTGGGGTGTCTTAGTCATAGAATTTATTTTTTACTTGTATTTCCCATTTTACCCTTGTATTATGGGGTGTCTTAGATTATAGGATTTTATTTTATAGTGAGGGTATTTTTATTAAGGTTGGAAACTAGGCCTAGACATGTGTTTTGGTGGCATTGGATTTATTTTTGGACTTGGCAAGGCTTAGGCCCAATTGGAGGGCACCTAGGTTGCATGGTCTTATCATGCACCTAGATGTAGCTTAACCAAACCCAAAGATTCCATCCTTGGCCACCAATTAGCATCTAGGGTTAATTTAGGTTTCATTTGAAGTGCATTTGGATTGCATTACTTGGCCATGCACTCTCAAATGTAACCCTAAATGCATCCTACCTTCTATAAATACCCTAGGCTAGCCTCCTTGTAAATACTTTGGAAATTAATATAGAGTGAGCCTTTTGTGCCTTTATATTTTCCTTAGTCTCTCTTGGTGATTTTCGATAAAGAACCCTATCTATCTCCACCTTGAGTAAAAACCCTAGGAGTGACCTTCATCTACCTTGGAGTGAGCCAAACCCTAGAGTACCTCTCAAGCATTCCATCAAACACCTTCTATCCTTCCTCCATTTTCGGTCACCACCACCATCCAAGGCTAGGCCTTTGAAGAACTAAGATCCGTGGAGTCTAGGAGTCCTCTCATTGATCATCCTTCTTCCATCAATGGTAGGATGTCTTCCATCACTGCCACTCAAAGATACCCAACCTAGAGGAGGGTCCCCCTAACTTCAACTGATAAAAATGCATGAACTTGGCCAACGAAGCCTCCATTCCTAAAACTGAGCACAAAACTTGGAAAGCTCGGAGAAAACCCCAGCTGTTTGGATGAAGTTGGCTTGGGGCAACGTTGATGTGACTAAGGAAGGAGCACTCAAATGGAGTAAAGGGAACCGAAACACCAAGATCCTTCAAGAGGCATCGGTACATGTAAAAAATGGGGAAGGGCCTAACAAGAACAGGCGCTCATCAAGTTGGCAGTGGTCGACCCTGATGAGATCGACCACCGAGGAGGCGCAAATGGACAACTCCTTACGAAGTGAACCAATTGATGACGGGGTGTAACACCCTGATTTTCACAGGTAATACGAAGGCTCAAAGCCCAATAGGGTGATTTAGTAGCCCAGAACGGGTCGTTCCCAAACTAGAACGGGCCATTCCAAACTACTAAAAAGACTTATTTTTGGTAGCCTAGAACAGGTCATTCTAAACTACTAAAAAGGCTTATAACCCTAACTGGTAACGGGTCGTTTTAGTTTAAGAACGGGTCGTTCCAAACATGGCTGTTATGTGTTAAAATGCAACCCCAGAACGGGCCATTTTAGATGTGAATTTTACACATGACAAATGAGTCCAGAACAAGCCGTTCCAGATCCGAAATGGCTCGTTCTGGCCACTCTTGACATCTATAAATAATAGACTCTAGCACTCCTCCTAGACACACTCTATGAAGACCAAGGAGAACCAAGAGAAGGAGATCAACCAGATTCTGCTCTAGCCTTGTCTTCTGCTTATCCAGGTAAGGGGGAGTGAGAAACCTTGCTCGGGGGTGTGGGAATAATTGTTGGGTAGCAGGATTGGCCCCCAATCCCTTGCCTGAGGTATGCCTATAGGAACAGGCATCTTATGAAAGTTTTCTGTTTTTCTTTCTAATTGTTCTGTTGTGTTCCTTCTTGGATGTGATGTATGAATATGTGATTAATTTTGAAAATAGATAAATTTTGATGAGTTAAAGTGCTCTGTGGGTTCTTGTGGGAAACCCTATGAAGTTAAATTAGGGATATAATCTTTGGATGAATTTTGAGGCATTATATGTAAAATTGATGATGGATTCATGTTCTGGATAATTTCTAGGTATGGTTATGTGTTATTTTATATATGACTATGAGAAGTTCCTTATATGAGACTATGTGAATATGACGAGAAAATGTGAAAAGTAAACATATGATCTGTTAGAGTTGTCAAAATGGGCTCAGCCCGATGAGCCAACCCGGCTCACCATGGGTTCGAAACGGGTTGGGACAAAAAAAAATTGAAAATTTCAATACAGGCCAATTTTGAACCCGGCTCACCCGAGTTGAACCCATGGTGAGTCGGGCTGACCCACCAACCCGTTAAAAAAAAAAACTTATGCTTCAACTTTCATTTTATTGGGCCCAATTGCCCAAATGAGCATTAGGGTTTGAATTATATTTTAATTATTGGGCCCAGAAGAGTATTTGAGATGATTTTGAATTATATTAATTTACATGAGATTATTTAGATTTTATTTGACTGTATTTAGAATTATCATTTAATTATGATTTTAGGCTTTAGTTGTATATTTAAAAAATTACATTTTTTTTAAATTAGGTGAGCCAACACGTTTAACCCACCAACCCGTGGTGGGTCGACCCGGGTTCAATTTTTTTGAGCTCACTAATAAAGGAGTCGAGTTGGGTTGGCCCACCAAATGCTCAACCCGTGGTGGGCCAGGCCGAGCCGGGCTGGGTTACCCGTTTTGACAGCTCTATGATTTGTGATATGATATTATGAGATAAAATGACATGAGACATGATGTGAATGACGTGCTATTGTGAGCACTATGACTATGAGAATGTGAAACGTGATGAAATGAGATAAGACATGAAATTCCATGACAAGTAAAGTGATGAGTCCATGAGTTTGTGAATGTGTGACATGCATCATATGCATTTATGTGACAGGGTACAATATGGAGTACACCGTTAGGGAAGGCCCTCCGAGTGTGAAACATCTTAGAGGAGTCCTAGGGGATAATGCAGTTTGGAAGGCCCAGTTCTGCCCATTTGTGTGCATGGGACATATCTTGTGCGGCTTCACTATCCCGACGAGACCCTATCAGTACATCCTTCTAGTTGAGAGTGCACAGTTGAGTCGGCATCTACTCCTAGACTACTCTACGTGTATTGCTAGCGGCAATGCACCATGTGATATGTGACTGGCGCCACATGCATGCATTCGTGAGTCGAGTCCATGACATCATTGCATAATGAGTGACTATGTATGTGCTACTAATGTATGTATCACTTGATTTGTGCTTGATTAACATGTATTTTGTGTTGTGCTTTGTTATGATTTGTGTGTGTGTTGCCTGACCGTTATTTTTACACCTGGACCTGAGTGAGATGTTTCTCACTCCCTTGTTATTCTTTGTATGTGTTTAAATTATGTTGCAGGTGATCATCAACATGAGGATGTGGGCCCACCAACTGCATTAAATAGCACCCATGCACCCATAATGAAGGGATGCAGCTGGTCATAAAGGAACGCAACCCGTCATTAATGAGGAGTCGTCGTTTCCCAAACAGCAAAATGCGTGCCTCTACGAGAGTCACATTTGAAAGGTGACGTTTGAAAAATGAAGGGACACCACCTTGTCCAAACGACAGAGAGCTTCTTAAAATCCCCTTCGCTCTTACATTGCTCGGTGCTTGGGGGGCAAGTGTACACTAGTGGAAAAAAGGCTTTTAAAATCGGTTATTTTTAACTTTTAAAATTGGTTCCGTAACCAATTTTAAAAGAGCCGATTTTAAAAGTTATACTTTTAAAATCGGTTAAATAACCGATTTTAAAACTTAACTTTTATGATCGGTTGTTTTATAACCGATCTTAAAGGTGATGGCTGTGAAAAAAAATTAAACTGGAACGGACCGTTCCAAAACTGGAACGGTCGTTCCAGATTATTAAAAATACTACCTGAAAAACGAACATCAGAACGGGCCGTTCTCCTTGTAGTACGGACCGTTCTACAAGGAGAACGGGACGTTCTCCTTGTAGAACGGCCCGTACTGCAAGGAGAACGGGCCGTTCTCCTTGCAGAACGGGCCGTTCCAGATTCAAAATTTACCCAAAATGAACCTACAACGAAAATAGAGACAAGAGAAGAGCATGAGGAAACAAAAAGAGACACAAGAAGAGCATGAGAAGACGAAAATGAAAACGAAAACGACAGCAAAATTTACCTTATTGGAGACTTTAGAAAATGAGAGCGCGAGAGAGGAAAAAAAGGAATGGAGGGAAAGATTAAAGAGAATGAGAATGGAGGGAAATATAAAAGGTTTCTGACGATACTTTTAAAATCGGTTATTTAAGAACAGATTTTGTATACTAAATGTTTTTTACGATACTTTTAAAATCGGTTATTTAAGAACCGATTTTGTATACTACATACAAAATCGGTTCTGAAATAACCGATTTTAAAAGTAGCACTTTTAAAATCAGTTTTGAAATAACCGATTTTAAAAGTAACACTTTTAAAATCGGTCATAAAATAACCGATCTTAAAAGTACTTTTAAGATCGGTTATTTTATGACCGATCTTAAAAGTTATGTCTGATTCAACTTTTAAGATCAGTTCTTTTGGTCCAAATTCCGATCTCATGAAATGAGAAAAATCTTTGAACAAAGGGATCGCCCAAATGCTAGCCCCCTTATCTCGCCCAGTCGGATTTTAACCGATCAATCACAAATTTTTGTCTTCGAGTTGTTTTTACTCGCCCATTCAAATTTTAACCGATCAATCACGAGTTTTTGTCTTCGAGTTGTTTATACTCGCCCAGTCAGATTTTAACCGATCAATCACGAGTTTTTGTTCCTTGAAAACAACAATGTGCATTAGCATGGCAAGAAGAACTGAATATGATATTTATTTGACGAAATTTATTGGTTAATGGTGTCTCATTAAAAACCTTCTCAGCAAAAAACCCTTTCACATTTTTATAGGGAATAAAAATACTGAGTTAAGAAAAGAGTGCACCTAATACAAATAATCAAATCAACTATAATAGAAACGTAAACTTGTGACATTCCATGTCCTTGAAATTCTTCCGCCATCTAACGTTTTCAATCGGTGGGCTCCTTTGCCAACTACTTCGTCAATTCTATAAGGGCCGGCCCACTTGGGTGACAACTTATTTCTCATCTGAGTTAGTTGAGCAGGCTTCAGAACAAGATCTCCCTCAATGAAATCTCTTGGAACCCCCTTTGAATTGTACTTGAACGCAGCCCTTCGCTGAGCAGCCACTTGATTTATCCGAGCTCTATCTCTCGTTTCAGAAATCAGGTCTAAATCAACTCGTCTTCCCTGTTCGGACTCCTCCTCGGAGAAACATGTTGCGCGCACAAAGGGCTTGCTGATCTCAATCGGTATCATAGTATCTATTTTGTATACCAAGTTGAATGGGGTATCCTGAGTCGATGAATGAACAGTTGTGTGATATGACCACAGTACTTTAGGAAGTTCTTCCACCCATGATGCACCAGAATCTTGAACGCGCTTTTTCAGTCTTGATAGCACAACCTTGTTGGCCGCCTCAACTTGACCATTAGATTGGGGATGCTCGACAGAAGTAAACATCATTTGAATGTCGATTCAACCAATGATATATGTTTTTTTTTATAGATGGACAATGCAAAACAAAAGAGCAACAGACAGAAGATTAAGGTCTTGAAAAAGAGATTCCAGATGCATCTGCAAATAACATTGAAGTCGGACTATTATGGGGAATTCAAGGATATATAAAACCAAGATCGGCTTCTCCCATTTTGGCCAAAAAAGTCATACCATCCTTGATGTTTTGATACATCATTAAAAAAAATAAACTATTTTTTAAGTAATGATTACGACACAGTTAAGTTAACTTTTTTAGTTGAGCAGTGCTTCATCCTCCCAAAAAAAAATGTCCCAATCACGTTTTGAAAGATTAAAATATTATTATTTTATAATAAATTTATTATAACATAAGTATTTAATTTATATTTTATAATTTAAATTAATATTTTATTTTTCGGAATCCTTTAGGAGGATTTATCATTTTTCTTTAGTTTTCTATACTAATTTTGGTATACATAATAAAAATTTAAATTTATACATAATTAAAATTTAAATGTATACATAATTAAAATTTAAATTTATAAATAATTAAAATTTCAATGTATACATAATTAAAATTAAGATTTAAATACACTTTTAATTATGAAGTATATAACTTTTTATATATAAATTATACTATTTTTTTTTAATATTTTTGGTCCTTATATTTAATCAAATGATATAAATTTAGTTCCTCGTCATACATATTTCTAACCCTTAACGAGGGACGAAAAGTTTATCATTTTGTTAAATATAAGGATGTCAAAAATTAATAAAAAAAATTTATGGAAACAAAATGATATATTTAAAAAGTAAAATATACATAATTCTAAAATTAAATTCATCTATATAATATTTTAAAAAAAAATCTTAGGATTGATCCTTACTGATTTTTAAATTGTCTCTTTATAAACATAAATACGAATAAATCGTTGATTTGAGTAGAGCTATATTGAGTTCTTTTAAATAAGGTCTCGAATTTTAAATTTTATAGATGAAAAAATATTATTAAAAAGAAATTTTTCACTGAAGATGATCAATCAAGTTTCTCAACAAAAATTATTCATCGACAAAACCAATATATAATACATCACACTAACAACATTGATAAATATCAATGAATACAAAAATATCTATTTATAGAAATTTTAAATATAATTTATATATTTAAATATAGTATTTATTTGTATATATAATTTATTATATTTTTTTGTTATATATATAATAAATGTTTAAATTGAAGGAGTACTTTTTTCTCTTTTTACTTTTCCATAGCTTTTAATCATCCTTGATGAGTTGGTTAAGATTAACCAAATAAAATATATACATTTTTACGCCTATTCAAACACATTATTTTATGCTAGCAGGAAAAACAAAAAGACATTTCATGTTTATGTTCAAAAAAATAAAATAATTATTTATGAGTCGTTGTAAATAAAATAAAAAATCTAAAATCTAAAATATAAATGAGTATAGAAATATTAATACAAAAGATAGATATGAAACACGAATCACCAAAAAAAAAATCGCATCTATGAATAGTATAGATTATATAATGTACAATACCAAAATGTTTTTGTTATATTAAACATAGATAACTTTGCCAATTTTACAATTAGACGCACTAATAAGCACTAAGTACAGAGGGTAAAAGCAATGTTTTCCAATTACAGGAAGGTATGAAAAACTCATAGCGAGGTAAGCATAGGAAAAAGAAATATTTATATTGTGTTCAATGCTTCAATTCATAGATTAATATAAACAAATTAAAGGGATGCATAGACCTTAATATACTGAAAAAGCATGTAGACCTAATTTTCCAAATGCCAGTATCGAGGAGTTTAATATTCTTCCTTGGAACTTAAGTAAAACACAAAATGGACAATCCTATTCATTTTTTTTGTCCTCGAGTGGTTACATACAAACGTTTTCATGGGAGACACGCATCTCTTAGAACATGAATCTATGCTCGTCGTGTTGCCTTTTCTTCATGTGCGGCTATAGTGGGTAGTGATGTGGGTACCATTTTATTGTTCTGTATGCAACAAAAGAACCCGTTTGATTGATAAATATAAATTATTATTTGCTTCTATCAAATCAGCAACAGTGAAACTTGAATTAGAGAGTTATTAAAGCGACGACGAAGAAAGTTGAAACAGTTTACTTTGATAAGCTCGAACTAAGTGATCATCTCGAGGGAGGGAACCCTACTATAATGAAATTAAACTAAAACAAAACAAAACGACCAAGCATGGCTCTCACTAGTCACTATTCTTCCAGGTGTTTACCGGAAAATGTGAATCCTATGGGAATGTTATATCCTCTTATAAACATCATTCTTAACTATATATATATTTATCGTTCTCTATTGACATTGACCTCTACTTGCAACTTGTGTTACTTTGCATTCAATCAAAAGAATAGATGTTCCTTTTACTACTCTATAGATAATATGTTGAATAAACATCATTCACATTTTGCGAGATTGTACAAGCATTCCATAATTTGTTTTAAGTTATATAAAAAGGTATAATTTTTTTCTATTGGGTCTACCCATATAGAAGTAAAGTGATACACTCAATCCGAAATTGCAGTAATTTAAATTATTAGGGACCAAATTGAAACCAAAATTTAAAAAATAAGCAGCAGATGAAACTTCCAGTATAATATGTTTGTTAAACAAAATTTGCGTCTTCGTCTGAAAAATGGTTTTAATGAGAATTATACAATAGATGAATTTTTCAACAAGATTTGTCAATTAAGAAGTGTTCGCGTCTGAAGAATAAATAAAACAGTGCAATCATTTTTATACTGGTTCGCTCAATCTGAGCTACGTCCAGTCTCCTTCAACTGAAGGGTTTCACTAGATATGCAATTCAATACAAAAGTATTATCGATCACTTCTGACCCATTGACTTCACTCATCAACGCTAGTATATTCGTCTCAGCCTTTTTAGGCTAGCAATGAGTATTCTGAACCACCCAAGTTATAACCACTCCTGGTCCAACTATTCTCGACCACTCCTAGCCCAAGTATTCTCGACCACTCCTGGCCCTCCAGCTTCACTCACCAACGCTAGTATTCTTACACCACTTCTGGTTCTCCAAGTATTCTCAACCACTCTTGGCCCGTCGGCTTCACTCACCAACCTAGTATTTTCTTATCAGCTACTTCTGGCTAGTAGTGAGTATTCTTTGACAAGACCCTCCGGGCTTTACAAGTATTCTTTTCCTAGCCTCTTCAGGCTTTACGATGTTGGCTAGAGAGTTTTGGTTTGAGTGCATACATAACTCTCACAGAGAGGATTGGGAATTTTCTACACTCGCTAAGGTTTGCTACCTTAGTTTTACAGAGATTTTGAGTGTGTGGATTACTCTCATGGAGAGGATACATAAGTTTACAACACTCACTAAGGTCTAGTCTGTTACTGACATTTCGAATATCTTAGTCTACAGAGATACAAATACAATATTACTGTTCTTACCGGAGATCGGTCGTAGGGACGATATACTAAGTAAGATCGGTGAGCCTCCTTCGCTAGGTACGATTGTTGTTCCAAGGCGGGGGTTTAAAACCTGCAAAAGAGACTCTGATGCTAAAGTTAGTGTTTGTGGATGTATGAGTCTCGTATAAGTAATGCACGTACCTTTGTGTGGATTAGGGTTTCATTGGGCCTTGGGCCTGAGATCAATCATGATCTATTTGGATGTCGGGCTGGCGCTGCCTGACGCGTGTTCGAGGTCACTCTGCGCTATGATGCCGAGCTCGAGCTCGGCATGGCGGTACGGATAGTACACTAGCCCCCCGAGCTCCGAAGACCAAGGGTCGAGGAGTTAAGACCGAGCTTGGCAAGGAGTCGTGACCCTTCGCGTATGCCTGTCTGTCACGCTGCCACGTGTCATAACCATCACCTCGATCCCATAACGCATGGGCGGCGTGTTAATGGGAAGTGACGCTTAGGCAATGATGGTCGTGCCCATCATAATGGGGCTCATTAAATGTGTCGTCAGTTATGTTCCCCAGCTGACACGTGTCGTGACCATTTGAATTTTGGAAAACCCTTTTTTCTCTCTCGCGCCCTTTCCCCTTTTCACTTTACTCTTTTTTGTTCTCTCTATTATTTGGCTTCTTGTGCACGCCGATTTCTGCACTTCTGCTTCCACCATCTCCGTTTTTGCTTTCTTTGTCTCCGTTCTCCTCCGTCACCTTCTCCAGCAATCGAGTTCTCATCCTCTCGTTTCTGTTCTTTCGTTTGTCAAAGGAGTACCAGGTACTTCGATTTCTCAATCTTCTCCTTCTTCCCAAATCTTTTCATCTTCTTGATGACTGGTAACAATGATGTCGCTCCTTTCGCGCCGGTCAAGGGTAAAGGCAAGGCGCGCGGCAAGGCGGCCGCCGCCGAAAAGAAAAAGGGGGGGAACCAGCCTAAGGAACCCTTCCCCGTCATCCCTGGCTACGAATGGGTCAGGGGTGACGTCGGGGAATTCTAGAGAGTCTTCAAGTCATTCATGGAGATTAATGCGATATGGAAATCGCATAGGATCTGTGAACCATCCATTTATAAGCTTATCCGGCTTGAACCCTGTCAGCCCGGTGAGCATGTATATCTGGGGGGTACCTCTGACCCTCCCTTCTTTTACATGTACCAGTGTTTCTTCAGGGATTTAGGCGTATTCCTTCCCTTTACCCAATTTTAGTGTGATTTTTTTAAATTTTGTCAACTCGGCTCCTTGCCAGTTGCACCCCAATAGTTGGGGTTTTTTGAGGGCTTTCCAGGTCCTGTGCTCGACCCTAGGGATAGGGGTATCTCTCCCTGTTTTTCTTCATTTCTACCAAATGAAACTGGGTGTACCTCCCTATGGTTGGGTTTCTTTGAACGGTAGTAAGGCTGGGGGATTATTTTCTCTACTCCTAGTCTTACAAAAATTTTAAACAAGAGTTCTTCCGGGTGGCGCTCAGGGAGGTCGACCCACTGAAAGATGAGGTGTTCCACTTCAGCGGGTTGTCAAGATTCCCTCTTTACTGGCGGCAGGCTCCGGCCAGGTTTAACGGGTCGGCCAACCTACAGTTGACGGCCTCGAACGTTGCTGCCATTAAAGACCTAGAAGCACTTCCTCGTTGCTTGGAATGCAAGCTCGTCTTGTCGCTTGCTAACTCGGCATACAAGGAAAGGGGTCTAGAGAGTGAGTACCTCGTCGTTCTTAGCTATTAGGGTTTGTAAGAGTTTCTTTTACTAATGTACTGAGCTTTTAGTCTTGTAGGCATAATGGGGAGGAGCAAATGGCGCGAGTTGAAGTCTCGCTACAATGTTGCCGAGATCGAGGTCCCCGAGCCTCAAGTAGAGGAGATTTCCCCCCTGGAGACCCGCAGGAAAAGAAAGAGGGGAGAGAAGGAGGTCGGGGGGACCTCCACCCCTCGTGATGCTGAAGAGGTGACGTCGAAGGCTGCTGACTCCAACGCAGTCGACCTCACTAGGAGTCCTCTGCCTGAGGGAGCTCCCCAAGTGGCCGCCGAGGAGGTTGTCCAGGCCTCCAAGGTTTGTGCCTTTCTTGTGATTTCCCTTATATACTGCCTTTTTATTGTTTTCTGACTCAGGAGAAAAATTTTGTCTTTTGTAGGCGAGGCCTGGTCCAAATGCCGCCGAGGCCCGGGTGGCGCCGAGCTTAGAGGTGCCAGGGCCGAACGCCCCTGCTGCTGGGCGGGCAGCCTCTTCCCCAACTCCCACCAAGGTTCACCGAGAGGGGCCGAGCTCCGAGGTCCCAACACCTACCCCGGCAGCCACTGCGCCGTCATCTCGCCCTTCAAAAGGGGCCCCCAGGAGCAAGTACCTCGCCCAACGCTTTGAGAAGGACTGCCCTCTGTCATGTTTGGATCACGTGAGTGCCTCCTCTGATATAGACTCATTGTGGAATATATTATTTGTTGGATATAACATATGAACCTTCAAGGTTCCTTGTGACAAATTCTTTTCATAAATATCCAACAAATAATATAATCCAAAATTGTTTAGGAAATTTCTTAGTAGTATTTTCCTTATCTTCTAGGAAATGCCTAGGTTACCACATAGGGTACTTTAGGCAAGATGTTCTAGTTTTTAGGATTGAGTCTCTAGTGTGCTATAGTTTTAGTTTTAGCACATTTTTAGGATTTAGAAATATATCTAGTCTATGTTTAGGAGAGGATCCTATTCATTATATTAGAAGGTCTAGTATCATAGATTTCTTTAGGTTCCATGAAAGAATTCCTTCTAGGATATTACCTTTCACATTTATTTATTGAGAATATCACCTCTAATGATTTTTATTATATATTTGTAGGTGTGGCCAATAATCATGAAGACCCTCGAGATTTGAGGTCAAATCTTTTTCAAGAGGGAGGGGATGATAGACTATGGCCAAGGCCAAGGAATCCAAGAGGTGATATCTTAAAAGAACTAAGAGGAATGGGATGATCTTAAAGACCTTTTCATATATTTTGTACATTGTTCCTTTGTATAGGTCTAATTTTGCCTTTGTATTTGTGAGACACTTTACTTGCTTTTAATTGGTGATTGTATATTGATTTTAGGGTGGGTTACTTGGAGAGTTTAACTCCATTTAACCTCCTTTGTTGATACATTCATTTTAAATTTTTTTAGTAGGGAAAATGGGGTGGCATTTAGCAATGCTTGAGGGTGTGACTAGTAATTGGGCCAGAACTGGGCCTAGGCAAAATTTTGCATATTAGACTCATTTTGCTCCTAATTTTTCATAGATTTGATTTAACTAGGTATCATCATCATATGATGATCCTAACTAAACCAAATCAAATATTTTTGAAATAAATCAAGGAGCATTTTGGAGCCTTGGCCGCCTAGCCTCCACCTTTTGTTCTTGGCCGAAATTTCTAGCTTCTCCTACAAGCTTTGAAGCTTGCCTTCCAAGTCTCTAAACCTTGGTAGGTTAGGCTGACCTTACCATGGTTCTTAAGTGAACCATGGTCAAGGTTAGCTTCTCCTACA